>NC_062554.1:109653705-110903705 GCF_016906955.1 Phacochoerus africanus
GTTTCACCTGTAGATTTCTCCTATGGAGCAGCAAACAACAGAATGCTGACTAAAAAAATACAACCTGAAAGTTGAGAGTTAAGTTTTATTTGGAGTGAAATTAGGACTTCAGCCCAGGAGACACCTCAGGTAGCCCTGAGAAAATGCTCCAAGGAGGTGATGGGGGAAGATAGGATATAAGCGTTTTTGCAACAATGGGGAGGTAGTAGGAACAAAAGATTTACAGATAACCATATAGATTTACAGAAAATTTACAGAAACCTCTTCCTATGGGAAGATGTGGGCTTACTGGAATCACTCCCTTGATATGCTTTCCTGAGTTCCCTCAGGGCTCATTGGCCCACCCTTGGGAGTGAGTGGCTGTTCTCACATGTGACCATGACAACTTTTGTTTTGCCCACTAACTTCAGCCCAGGAGGCAGTACTTCAGAGCTTCGGGACTGAAATACTGCCCCAGAGGGGAAAGGGGCAGTAGCGAGATATAAGTCATAAAGGTGAAGGGGTAGGTGCATGCAGCCATGCACACATTTTACAGAAGTTTTCTGCCGGTCTTGTGAAGGTTACTACTGGTCACGGACATGAGTCATCATTGATGGATTTTAGTGTTTTTCTAGATATGAGGAGATGCAAGAATCGGGCTCATAAAATCTTCTCCTGAAAACATCTAACTACCTCAGGGTCCATTCTTCCAGTTTTCCCAGAGCACAGAGTGCCTCTCTCCTGGTCTCCACGCTGAGCTCCAGTCAGCAGGGGCTGCGGCTGGGCAGCTGCAGTGGCTCATGTTCTACTCCATGTAGAGGCTGATGGCAAGGGACAAACTTCAGTTCACAGGAATAATGTGTTTCCTCTCTCCTTGCTGGTGTGGGAGAGTTTTAGAACTACCTTTTCTGCAGGGATTACAACCCAACTTCATGTTTTTCTGTTTGTTGCCTGCTTATCTGAGAAGAGGGAAGATAAAATAGAAAGCCAATCCCTTTGGCTTAATTATCCCTGCTTTGAAGAGTCTAGGGTAAATGTTTTGCTTGTTTTTGATACAAGGTAGGAATGGTTACTAGAAAAAAAAAAAAAAAAGGCAGTTAAATGATTTCTAAGTCATCTAATTATATTTGTTTCTGACATTTAACCTTTTCAAAAACTTTACAACAGTAGCATCTAGGTTGACAGTTTTCTGTTTATTCCACCTTTCTCCTTGTGATACTGTCTTGAAGTTGTATTATCTTTAAAAGGTGACAAACTATACTTTTGAACTCTAGTTTTTTTGAACTATGATGTTGGAAGTAGAAATTACATACAGTATATTTAACCAGAAGGATTAGGAATTAATTTAATGTTCTGATTCTTATATTATGTGTGGATCATAGGGAATTTTCTGGGGTGACTTCAAAGCAACAAATTCTCTAGAGAAGGGGCTTAACCAAGGTCAGCACTTCAATAGGGACTGACTCTGGCTGTCACTTAAAGAGGTGGGGTGCAATGCAGTGCAAGGAGGCAGAACTAGGACATGAGCTTTAAAAACAAAACAAAATGAAACAAAAAAAACAGAATCTACAACTATGAGACTTAGGACTTCTTATCATAACCAGAAGGTCATATCACTGACGTGAACTTTCTGGCTCATCCTTTGACACTCATTCCATTTAATGATGCTCAATATTCTTAAGATTCCATGGAAACCTTGGGGAAGAAAGGTTATACTATACACGGAACGAAGAATAACTTTATGAATTCCAAATCAGTATGTTTAGCCTTTGCACTGGTGCCTGTGGGTGTTTTAAAAACATATTATTTATGAAATTTAACATCTAATTGCAGATGAGTTTTGATAGGGTTTCTTGTATGAAAATTCCTGAATGCTATAAATGAGTTGATTTATACGACTGTGGAATATATGGTCAATGCGACAGTTCCATTATTTCCTTCCGGGAATGCTTTTCAAGATCTTGAAATACATGAGGATGGCCATGAAGAAATGAAGGAGGACAAGCAGATGGGATTAAAAAAAAAAAAAAAAAAAGAATAAATGTACCTCACAGACGAGAGAGAGAACTCAAAAAGCATTCCTGGAGATCGTGAAAACACTTGAACATGTAGAAAGAAACGAAGTGAGCACTGAAGACTGGACTGAGTGAAGTGAAATGGACCAAAATGTTTCTCTGCTGTGAAAGGCTGCAATGGATGAAAGTGGTTGCTATTGGCAACAGCACCTGATGTAGATCATTCTTTTTTCATGTCTAATATATGTAGAGTTTAAAAACTACAGTTCTAAAGAGAAATATAAAGTCTGTCATTGTGGGGTGAAAAAGTCTTTCAGTCGACCAGAGACCCCACCCCCTTCTTCACCAATGTCCAGTAAAGATGAACTTCATGGCACTGAATGTCAATGACAAAAGTATAGCTGCACTTCTCCAGGCTTATTTCCATTTTTATTAAATTCCTTCCTTGCCCCAAACCTTTGAATTTCTTTGGACTTGTCCTTATTTCATTTTAGTCCCTGGTACTGTGGTGCTGTGAATCAACACTAATTTGGCTGTCTGGGTGCTACTGCACTCTGCTTTTCATCTCTCTTTGCCTGTTTTCTGACTTCAGTATGGTGAAATATCTGTGCATAGGAGTTGCATCTCATTGATCAGATTTATTTCAAAATATCTTTGATTTAAATGAAAACACAGGAACATTTTTCATGGCAAGAGGAGAGAGAACTGCATCGACAGGAGAGTTGACATCGAGTGCTGACCACTCACTGACTGGAAACTTTGAGAAGTAACTTCATTTTTCAAACCCACTGTTTCCTTATCTGCAGAAATGATGGTGTTAGAGCTGATAATCTTGAAAGTTCCCCCAGAGCTAACAATCTTATTTTTTGAGATAAAAATCAACATCAGTCTGTGTGATGTAAGTAAAGCAAAAGAGTAGAATATCTATAGCACTGTGCATAGATTACTGGAATTCTGGACTTGAAAGGGGTCTTACTATGCTTCAAGTGCTCCTTTATTTTGACATTTGAGGAAACTGATGCCCAGAGAGCTGGAATGATCTGTGACACAACTGCACTGCAGTAGGCTAGCAATTTAATATTTTACATGTCTAGGTAATATGAGCTATGTGATATGAGCTTCTGGAGACTATAGCACTTTAAGTGATAACCCTATTTGAGAAAGCACATAATTGTGTTACTAGGGGTTTGAAGGCAGGGTTCTCCAGAGAAACAGAACCAATGCAAGATAGATATATATATTATATATATGTAATGGACAACCTCAAATGATTACAGAGATTGAGGGATCCAACAGTCTGCCATCTGCAAGCTTGAGACCCAGCAAAGCAGGTGGTATATAATTCCAATCTGAGTCCAAAGGCATTAATGGTATAAGTTCCAGTTCACAGGCAGGAGAAGACTGACGTCTCAGCTCATGCAGGCAGAAAGAGGACAAATCCTTCCTCCTTCTGCTTTTTGTTCTATTCAGGCCCTAGATGGGACAGGGGATGCCCACTCCCACTGGGGAGGGCAATCTGCTTTCCTGACTTCACCAATTCAAATGCTAACCTCATCTGAAACATTGTCACAGAGGCAATGTTTAATCTAGGCTCATGGTGGTCCAGTTGACACATAAAATTAACCATCACAGTCTTACATAACTGTGATGTATAAGGTCTATAAATCCAGAAGACAGGTTATTGAAATGGAGGAAATACCAAAAGGCAACCACAGAAGAAAATATATCTTCCCCATGTGCTTCTGGTATAATTAGATGAAAAAATGCACAAACTCCCCAATACACGAGACCCTTCAACTATGATCAAACAAATCCCATAAATACTATACTTTAAGAAAGGGTTTTAAGAATCCATGTGCTTTTCCTTTTTTTTTTAAGTGGCCACAACTGCAGCATACAGAGTTTCCCAAGCTGAGGGTCGATTCAGATCTGCAGCTGCCAGCCTACGCCACAGCAGTGCCAACACTGGATCCGAGCCAGATTTGCTGACTACACTGCAGCTTTTGGCAACACCAGATCTTTAACCCACTGAGCAAGGTGGGGGATCAAACCTACTTCCTCAGGGACACTACGTTGGTTCCTTAACCTGCTGAGCTGCAACCAGAACTCCTCATGTGCTTTTCAAAGAATTATCAGCCACATAAATCTCCTCAAAAGTAAGCCACCCTCAACAATGATATATGTACTGTCTTACTGATGACATTTTAAGCACTGCTGTAAAAACATATTGCGCTTAATTTAAAATCAAATTAATGTAATATTAATTGTTAGCTCAGAAACTGGAACACGTTACTGACAAACGAAGTTAGAAGTATGATGGTCTGCATGAAATCTAGATCAAAGAGAAGGATCTGTCTGTGTCTCTCCTGTACTGTCTACATGGAGAAGGAACACTAGTTTGTAAAATTGGCCTCAATTTCTTACACGGAAGTAGCCGATGTGTACTGTTCTTGGTAGAAAATCTCTTTAAAATACCCATCCACTTTTATTTTTCTTCTCCTTGACCCATGTGGCCCTTTGCTCTATAAGTTAATAGATCTGTAGATCAAAAAGGCATGTCCCATCCAAGACTAGAATGTCTGGTGTAATTTCCAAAATTTAGTAATAAACTAAAGCACTGGTCTACAGATACCTGTGAGTTTATTTAGAACTTGATTGTCCCCTGGAAATCACAGAAATGCATAGATTACTACAGTTAGAAGAAGTAAAATTGAACTAGTGTCACTCTCAAAATGCAGTCAGCTAAAGACATTATGAGTTTTTATTTTAGTGAATTTCTGAGTTTTATGCTTGATTTCTTACAGATATTTTCCCCAAGGATCCCTTGGGGCAAAGGAATAAGAAGGGCATAAAATTAAAGATAAAGTGATAATTTTTTAGATACTAACTTAGAGGAAAATCCCTGAAGAAATGGCAGAGTTAAGGTAAATTCTGATGAACAGAAGAGTGTGAGCTCCTTACAAGTCTCATTTCCATGGGGACCAATGTCAGCCTGAAGGACATGGGAAAGGCCCACATAGTGGGGCAAAGGGCAGCATAACACCACAACCTGACAATTTCCCTGATGTCAACTCTGTTTAGATTAACAGACATCCTAGTGACATTTTTTCTCCCACTTTTTAACGCTGGAATAAAGTTAACAGAGTTAAAAAAATGATTGAAAACCTCAAACCCTGAACATTTGTATCTTGATTTTGTCAACTGAGTTCAAAACCAAAAATAAAGAAAATAAAATAAATGAGAATGCTCTAACAAGACCAACTCAAGTAGCAATATGTAGGCAAAGAACAAAACAACGAGAACAACAACAAAACCAACCAGCCAACCAAACCAAACCAAACCATTAATCCCAGTGCCAACTCAATCACATATTAGTTATCACTGCCCACTTTACTCCTGAGCATTCTGTTTAAGATAAGAAATTATGACATATGTTTATATTGTTTACCAGACAGCATCTATCAGAGTGTTGAGCACAGGGAAAAGGCACCAAGTTCATGTTGAATTGATGTGCTAATTAACAACTTCAACAGATTTGCCCTGAAAACCAAGTCACCAAGCCATGTTGGTGAACCTGGTCAGTAGGCCAGGACTCAGAATCCTCACCAGTGCCAGAGACCCTGAAATCCCACATGAAACTTGGGAAAGGATGAGCTTTGTAACATGGCACATCCATGAATCAAAACATCCTCTTTGTGTCTAACATGTCCCCATACTTCAGGGAAGGAGACTGAAATGGCACGCATGTTATATTAACCTTGGAGTCTGCTGCTTGATTTCAGGAAGTTATTTTTAGAGCAACTTCACTCCCACAGATATTAATAGTATCATGTCTAGTCAACATGGTTACACAGTTTACATATCACAAAGGCTTTTGTTCTTTCACTCTTAGGATAAAATTGAAAATCATTAATATTCAGGTCAGTTTACACTGGAAGGAACATACATATCATCTGATACTTGGAAAAGCAAAATTCATAAAATATGTGCATCTCAGAGAAGAGTGATTAATACATATTGAGTACAATGAAAATAATGGGAAGAAAAAGAAAACATGAGTTAAGCTTAGGTGGTGAAAGTAAAGAATACAGGGGTGCCTGTCTTAATTAATACACACACAGTGGGTGTGTTAGGAGGTGGGAACAATATTAACTTTGATGTGGAAGATGGGACTATAGATAGGAGGGGGGTTTCAATTACACTAGCGGTAACAAGGACATGAAAATAAAAACCTTGTCTGGTGAAGGAAACACGAGGGTGTTTCAATTACAGAGGCGGTAATGGAAGTTCAGAAATCGAGGGGCGTAAGCCACAGTGTGGGTAGCCACCAGAGGAATGATGGGAAATTAAAACATGCTTAAGCACTTCACAATGGTTTGTAATATCATTCAGATGTGAAATAATAGCGTAGCCTTAATTCAAATTTGAGCTGAACTTTCATTCTCTTCATGAGATAATTTGTGATTTTAAGTGATGATCTCAGCCGAACCAAAATATTAATCAAACATTTCAACTCAGCCCTTGTTTTTGCTGTTGTCATTATGATGTTGTTTATGACCACTGGTGGCTAGGTAAATAATTTAGAAGCAGCAAGGGGTCTGCGTATAGTAGCTAGCATATTAACACAGATTCTGCCATGCTGTCATATAAAATTAAAATTAATAAGGATACCAACCAGCTTAGAATAACTTTAATTAATCTAGTGGTAGGCTTTGCTTTCAATTTGCTGCAGCAATCACTCCTTTCTGGAGCTGTGTCTACCAGAAAGAGCAGGCTCAGAAGTTGCACTGAATGTGAGAGATGTCCAAACCTTCTTTCCCAAGCTTGTTTACAGTCTGTGCTAAGATTCTTGGCAGGAGCATCTGGTGGTGCTAGTCACCAAGAATCACTGCCATAAATTGGACCCCTGAAATTTTTGCGGATGGAGTTACTTGCGTTTGAATTTGCAAATATGAAATAATAACCTCTTTAAATACCTTTTAATAAAAATTTTCCTTGAAGACAACCTCAAAATATTAGCATCTCTTTATTCCTCTTATTCCTTATTTCCCTTCTAAAAAAAAAGCTCTATGTTAGGGAGTTTTCCATAACTTTTTCTTTAAAAACTCTTAAGGGATGGTTATTAAAAATGTTTATGTCTCAGTTCAATGGAGATACTACAGCATTTGAGATAGATGTGGAGCTTTATTATTGCTGATTAGAAACTTACATGTTTACAAGTATATATGCGTATAATTATATATTATGACACTATTACATTGGGCTCCAAAAGTGATGTTCTGCAGAAGAAACTAAATATTTATATTTGTAAATGGCTATGTGACATTTTTTAGTAATTACTTTTTTACAAGAACTAACAGTGGTTGGTCCAAATGAGTTCGGTGAAGAGCCCTCATCCTTCTTTGTCCATTTGTTTGGTACTCATGGCAGGAAATAAGGCACCATTTAGACACAAGAAAAGGGAGTAAAACAGGTCTCACCAAAAATGATTTCAAATTCTGCTTTTGGAACTTGCAGTGTCTAATTATTCAACTCTCTGAACTCAAATGTATTTACTTTATGAGATTATCATTTAAAAAAAATACTAGAGCTCTCTGACTTACAGGAAAATGCAGACAACATTATAATGTTAATAAACGTCATGAAAATACATATTTTTCCAACATCATTAAACATTGCATCACAAGGTAATTAGGAAGCTGCTAATCTTTTTAAAGAGCATTTCTATTCATAAAAAGAGCCAAATTTTTATTGATTGCCTGTGTGACATATGCTCATGCAAATTACCGGGAAGCTGGAATTCAATAACTTTCTATGCAGTTTTTCTTTTACCACTTCCATGTGAAAAATATCTGAGACAGTTATTTCATGGGTAATACAATGGTTCTTATGTGGTCAGAAAATATTATGGTTCTAAAATAAATAAGTTGATCTGGCTAGGCACATTTAATTACAATTAATTATGGTGACATTAGCATTCATAAACCTGGCACTTTTCCAGGCAAAATGGATACAAAGATGACCATAAATTTATCCTTGCTTTCAAGGAACTTACTATTTAGTTAAGGAAGGCATAGGTAGACAATTAGTTATAGTAAAGTGTAATTGGTACCATTATAGAAATATGAATAAATTCAGAAAAACCCAAGGGAATTATGCTATTGGTGTTACCTCTGCAGTGCATTTTAAAACCCTATATAAGTCCATGATTTTCTTTTCTGTGGAAATGTTCATTTGTGCTGTATATTAGATTCCAGTTACAAGTGATATCATTGGAGAATAGACTTGTGGCTGCCCGGGGGGAGAGGGAGGGAGTGGGAGGGATCAAGAGCTTGGAATGGATTTATAAGGAGATCCTGCTGAGTAGCATGGAGAACTGTGTCTAGATACTTATATTGCAACAGAACAAAGGGTGGGAAAAAAAATGTATACATGTAAGAGTAATTTGGTCCCCATGCTATACAGTGGGGAAAAAAAATAAATAAATAAACCCCACTAAAATTAAAAAAAAAAATAAAAAAATAAAACCCTATATAAAAATTTCTTCACTCATAATGTGAAAGTACATTGTAATATGAAATCTCTCCAGTGAGACCCTGGAGTTGCTTTCAGGATAAACATTTTGTGACTTGATAGCAATTTAAGTTGCAGTGAAGATCATTGTTCTAAACTTGAAGAAATAAAATTTCAAGGGGCAGCATTAGTGATGGAGTCAGATACAGATTTGACATTTTAATCTGTGCTGTTTGTCCTCTGGATTTGGTTTCCAGACTCATGAAATGGGACATTGTTTAAAGTCATTTTAGAAGATATATCTGAAATTAGGTGAGACTACTGCCAGTAAATCAAGCCTTCCTTGTTGCAGCTTTTCTGCTATATTTAAATACTAGTGATGAAGATTTTAAATCCTGTAAAACTAAACTTCCAGGTTACTGTGAACCCTCTGCTGATCTGAGCTGTTATGAGTATGAGCAAATCTTCCAGGCCTGTCATTAGTGCAGCTTTCAGTATTCTAAGAATATAACATTTTTATATCATGGATACTTAGTCATTTTTAATAACAAGCAGAGGAGCTAAATGAAAGAAAATTGCTTTTCTTTCCTTCTCTTTCTTTAGAAATCAAAAGATTGGTTTCACCCACATTTAGGTAACAGTCTCTTAAGAATTTTGCTGATGTTGATGTCAAACCAATTTCACAAAGATGCCAGGGGGTTCTTATGCATTTGCCAGACTGGCAGCTTCCAAGCTCCTGACTTCTCTAATGAGAAGGAAAAAGTACAAATGTGATGTTCACTTCAACGTCAGTACCAGATTGACTGTGCTGTGATAATAAAGCATATGGATGCTATTTTGCTGAAAAAGGAATTATTTATCATACATTCTAATTCCTGGTCCTACTAATATGGCACTTACAAACATTGTAGGAAGGAGAGTTAAGGAGTAGAGAGATAGATGCTATAACATGTTACTTAAACTCCTTGTGTTTCAGTTTCTTTATTTATGTTAAATTTGAGTAAAAACTGACTGCCTTGTTAACAGCCTTAGCATAAGTTGCATTTTACAGAAATAAATGTCCAATTCCACCCAATCAAATTTATAAAAAAAAAAAACCCCAAAACAAAAGCAATCCAATTAAAGAAGGATAGTTTTTTTTTTTTCAATAAATAGCAATTGGATAGCCATAAGCAAAAAATAAATACATAAATGAATAAAACGAACCTTAACCTCCTATCTTATACAAAAATCAACTTAAAATTGACCATGAACTTAAATACAAAACATAACACTATAAAGCTTCTAGAAAAAGAGATAGGAGAAAATCTTCAGGATAAAGGACAAGGCAAAAACTTCTTAGAATTGACACCAAAAGTATGGCCCATTAAAAAAAAAATTTTAAATTGGACCTCATGAAAATAAAAAATGCTTATTCTATGAAATACCCTGATAAGGATGAAAATACATATAAGAGACTGGCAGAAAATATTGGCATATTTTATATTTGACAAAAGACTAGTCTTTAGAACTTATAAATAACTCAAATCTCAGCATTAGAAAACAAACATATAGTTAAAAAAATGGGCAAAAAATGTGGAGACATTTCAACAAAGGGGGTATACAGGTGGCAAATAAGCACATGACAAGATGTTCAATATCATTAATCATTAATGACATTAATATTAAAACAAAAATGATATATCACTACATACCTATCAGAATAAATAAAATTTAAAAAAAAATAGTGAAAACACCCAATACCAGCAAGAATGTAGAGAAACTGGATCATTTATACATTGCTGGTGGAAATATAAAATGGCATAGTCATTCTGGAAAACAGCTTGACAGTTTCTTTTAAAATGAAAAAAAAAAAAAAAAAAAGGCTTAACCATGTAATCCAGGAAGCATACTCTCTTGGGCATTATTCCTAGAGAGATAAAGACTTACTTTCATGCAGAAACAAATATTCAGAGCAGCTTTGTTTATAATAGTCACAAACTGGAAACCACCCGGATATCTCTCCATGGGTAAATGCTCAAACAAGACTTGGTCCATCTGCCCTTGGGATGCTGCTCAGCAGTAAAGAAGAAGAAACACTGTTGATATGTGCACTGGCATAAGCCTCAAGTAAATTATGACATCTGAAAACACCAATCTCTAAAGGATACACACTGATTCCATAAATGAATCTAAAGAATTCCATATATACATTTGTGAAACATCATCACAGGAATGGAGAATAAATTTCTGGTTTCTATGGGTCAGAGTTGAGGAGAGTAGACACAGCTAAAAGTGGGTAGCACCTGGGAGCTTTGTGGTGACGGTGCAGTTAAACATTTCAGTTGTGATGGTGGTGACACAAAGCTACACATTCGACAAAAACACGCGCGTGTGCGTGCACATACACATAAACACAGCCTGTATAACTGGTGAAATCTGAATAAGTTCTGAGATTTGTACCATTATCAAAATGAAAAAAAATCCAATCCTCCCCCCACAATTTCGTTTTTGATTAATTCACTTAAAAAAAAAACAAAACTAAACTAAAAAAAACCCCAAAAACCCAAAGAGAGAATTATGCCACACAATTAAACAGCCAGCATCCTAAGCACTCACTTCCTCTAACTCCCTAAAGTCACTTCTTCACAGTTGTGGCCCCCTACTCTGTCTTTTCTCCCAACCCAAACCAAATAAAACAAAAACAGAGAGGACAAGATGGCAGAGGAGTAGGGGGACATGCTCGCCCTCTCCCACAAACACAACAAAAAAAAGCACATCTACAGAATAAGTGACTCGCACAGAATAGCAACCAATCGCTGGCAGAGAACCTAAACTCCAATAACGGCAAGAAGTTCGTGACATTACGGGGCAGAACGGGAGAAAAGAGGAGAGTGAGAGAAGGTGAATCCGAGCGGGACGGGTGCTCCCGAAAGGGAACTGCGGAGGAGAAAGGGATCCCGCACCCTGGAAAGTCACCTACATGGGGGAAAGATCAAACGAACCGGAGGAATCTCCAGATGCAGAGAAGAGTGTAGCAGTAAGTTGGCGTACGGAAAAGCCAATCAAGAACCGAAGGGACCATCTGAACTACAGGCACAGTTACCAAAAATTGAGACGCCTGGGTGGGGGCTGGGCACCGAGACCTCGCCTCCGAAGGTTGGTCCCCGAGAAAGGGCCAAGGGACGCCTGGGTGGGGGCTGGGCACCGAGACCTCAGCTCCAGAGGTTAGTCCCCGAGAAAGGGCCGGGGGACGCCTGGGTGGGGGCTGGGCACCAAGACCTAGGCTCCAGAGGTTAGTCCCTGGGCTGGGGGGGCGGGGTGGAGCGGAAACTGCTTGGGAGGTCTAGAAACCAGTTGACGGGGCAGAGACTGCCTGGGAGACTAGAAAACAAAGCTGTCGCAGAGAAAGGGAGCAATACTCTGGGGCGGGGAAGTGGAAAGCCGCATCAGAGGGAACCTGGAAGAAGAGCCTGGTCTGCCGCCCAGTGCTGGGGAGGGGAGAGAAGAAGGGGTGGGTCCCCATAGAATACCCCCCACGCCACAGCAAGCTTACAGGCCGCTAGCTAGCTGAAAGCTGTGCTTCCCAGTGCATCCCCTCCCCCCACCCCCGCCACCCCCTACGCTCTCGCCAAACCTGGGGCTGCCTGCCATCCAGGAGGGCTGGCTTCAACAATTGCCTGAAGCCTACTACTGCAGGGGCTGTCCCTGCACAGGCCTGCTTGCCCTTTGGAGGGGCTACACTTCCACAGAGCAGCACCAAACACCACCAGCCCCCAAGAAAAGGCCTGCAGCCCAGAAAAGCTAGAACAAGCCTAGCCAGGCAGTGAATAGATCTGCCTAATTCCCGGACGATTTTTCTGAGTCAGGCTGCCCCGGGGAGGAGCCTCTTCGGTTTCCCAACGGCCCTGCTACCCGCCCCACGCCCCCAGGGGGTGCCCTAGTGGATCAGCTGATAGGACTGCCAGTTCCAGGCAGGACCCCCTGCAGCCCAGAAAAGCTGCAACAAGCTCGGCTGAGCTGGGAAAAGATCTCAGGCGGTTTTTCTGAGTCAGGCTGCCCCGGGGAGGAGCCTCTTTGGTTTCCAGTGGCCCTGCTACCCGCCCAAGCCCCTAGGGGGTGCCCCACTCCCACGGAATAGCTGCTCAGCACCACCAGCCCCCTAGAAGAGCCCCTGCAGCCCAGAAAAGCTGCAACAAGCTTGGCCAGACTGTGAAAAGATCCGCCTACATTCTCAGGCCAGCCTTCTGAGTTGGGCTGCCCTAGGGAAGAGCCTCTTTAGGTTCTCAGTGACCCAGATACCTGCTCCAGCCCCCAGGGGGTGCTGCACTCCTGAGGAACAGCTGCCCAACACCGCCAACCCCCTGCAAGAACCCCACAGCCTAAAAACACCAGAGCAAGCTCTGCACTGACAAGTGAAATCTGCTACCATCGTGGTGTGGACCTCCCAGTCCTGTCTGCCCTCAGGAAGTCCTCCTTTGCTTCAAAGAAACACTGTTAGCCCCCATCAACACTCCAGAAAAGCCACACTGCCTCAAAAAAGATGACCAACAATGCCAGCCCTCGGGAAATATTCCACGGCAGTGACAAGGCAAACACTGCCCGATAATGGAGAGTACAACTCCCTCAGGAGAAAGAAAAACAACAAGCAGATGAAGAAGCTGAGAAACCACCCCCAGTCAAACCAAACAGGAGAACTCACCCAAAACAGTCAACAATGAAACAGATCTCGGCAGTCTGACAGACTGGAGTTCAAAAGAGAAATAGTGAAAATACTGAAGGAATTAAGAGAAGATATGAACAGTAATTGCAGATACCCTCAGAAAGGAACTAGAAAATATAAGGAGGAGCAAGAAAAACTAGAACATTCATTTGCAGAGATGCAAACTGAACTAAGGGCACTAAAAACCAGAATGAATAATGCAGAAGAACGAATCAGTGATATGGAAGATAGAATAATGGAATCACTCAAGCGGTTCAACAGACAGAAACCGAATCAAAAAACTGGAAAGCAATATAAGAGACCTATGGCATAATATAAAGTGGGGCCAATCTACGCATGATAGGAATTCCAGAAGGAGTATGAAAAAGATAAGGGGATGGAAATATATTTGAAGAAATTATCGATGGAAACTTCCCAAATCTAAAGGATGCTGGGTTCAAGATACAAGAAGCACAGAGGGCCCCAAAACAAACTGAACCCAAACAGACCCACACCAAGACACATCATAATAAAAATGGCAAAGTTAGTGATAAAGAGAGGATCCTAAAGGCAGCAGAGAAAAACAGAATGTTACCTACAAGGTGAACCCCCATAAGAATATCAGCTGATTTCTCTACAGAAACACTACAGGCCAGGAGGGAATGGCAAGAGATATTTAAAGTGCTCAAAGGAAAAAATATGCAACCTAGAATACTCTATCCAGAAAGAATATCATTTAAAATAGAAGGGGAAATAAAAAGTTTTTCCAACAAACAAAAACTTAAAGAATACTGCAACACAAAACCCAGGTTAAAGGAAATATTGAAAGGGCTTCTCTAAACCAAAAAGAAAGGAAGGAAAGGGAAGAAAAAAGAAAAGAAGAAAAAAAGAAGAAGAGGAAGAACTAGGACTGAGGAAACCGCAATCAGAGAGCAGTCACTTAATATTGAGCATACAGATTTAATCATGAACAGGCTTCAAAAAAAATAAAATTAAAAAGAAAAAAATAAAAAAGACTCATCAAAACCATAAAATGTGGGCAAGGGATGTTAGGAAGTAAATAACCCTTTTTTGTTTGTTTGTTTGTTTGTTTGTATGTTTCTCTTCTTAATTTCAATATAGTAATGAAGTGTTTGAACTTACAGGACCATCAGGCTAAAACACACAATTATGGGAAGGGGTTAGCATACTTAAAAAACAGGGCAACCACAAGCCAAAACCAAATACTGCATTTTCAAAAAATGAAAAAAAAAAATACACTCAAGCAGATAATAACAGGAGACTATCCATCCAAAAAAAAAAAAAAAGAAAGGAAGAATGGAGAACCATAGAAACAACTGGAACACGAGGTTCAAATGGCAATAAATAATCATCTATCAATTATCACCTTAAATGTCAATGGACTGAATGCCCCAATCAAAAGACACAGAGTGGCTGAGTGGATAAAAAGGCAAAAACCTTCCATATGCTGCCTACAAGAAACTCACCTTAGGACAAAAGATACATATAGATTGAAAGTGAAAGGCTGGGGAAAAATATTTCACGCCAATAGACATGACAGAAAAGCAGGAGTCACAACGCTCATATCAGACAAAATAGACTTTAAAACAAAAGACATAAAGAAAGACAAAGAAGGACACTACTTAATGATTAAGGGATCCATCAAAGGAGAGGATGTTACTATCGTCAACATATATGCCCCAAATACAGGAGCACCCAGATACATACGACAAATATTAACAGACAGAAAGGGAGATATTGATGAGAATACAATCATCGTAGGAGAACTTAATACCCCCCTCACATCAATGGACAGATCCTCTAGACAGAAAACCAATAAAGCAACAGAGATCCTAAAGGAAACAATAGAAAAGTTAGACCTCATTGATATCTTCAGGACCCTACATCCAAAAAAAGCAGAATACACATGCTTCTCAAATGCTCATGGAACATTCTCAAGAATCGACCCCATATTGGGACACAAAGCGAATCTCAATAAATTTAGGAGCACAGAAATTATCTCAAGTATCTTCTCTGACCACAATGCCATGAAATTAGAAACCAACCATGGGAAAAGGAAAGAGAAAAAACCTACTACATGGAGACTACACAACATGCTACTCAAAAACCAATGGGTCAATGAGGAAATCAAGAAGGAAATTAAAAACTACCTTGAAACAAATGATAATGAAGACACAACCGCTCAAAATCTATGGGATGCTGCAAAAGCAGTGCTCAGAGAGAAATTTATAGCAATACAGGCCTTTCTCAACAAAGAAAGATCCCAAATGGACAACTTAACCCTCCACCTAAATGAATTAGAAAAAGAAGAACAAAAAAGTCCTAAAGTCAGCAGAAGGAAGGAAATTATAAAGATCAAAGAAGAAAATCAATAAAATAGAGACTCAAAAAACAATAGAGAAAATTAATAAAACCAAGAGCTGGTTCTTTGAAAAGGTGAACAAAATGGACAAACCCCTGCCAGACTCACTCAAAAGAGGAGAGAAAGAACCCAAATACCAAAATTCTAAATGAAAAAGGAGAAATCACAACGGATACAGCAGAAATACAAAAAACCATAAGAGAATACTATGAACAACTATATGGCAACAAGTTTGACAATCTGGAAGAAATGGACAATTTTCTAGAATCTTACAGCCTGCCAAAACTGAATCAAGTAGAAACAGACCAACTGAACAGACTGATCACTAGAAATGAAATTGAAGAGGTCATAAAATCACTCCCTACAAATAAAAGTCCAGGACCAGATGGCTTCACAGGTGAATTCTATCAAACATATAAAGAGGAATTGTTGCCCATCCTCCTTAAACTCTTTCAAAAGGTTGAAGAAGAAGGAATACTCCCAAAGACATTGTATGATGCCACCATCACCCTCATTCCAAAACCAGACAGAGTTACCACCAAAAAAGAAAACCCAATATCAGTGATGAATACAGATGCAAAAATTCTCAACAAAATCTTAGCCAACCGAATGCAACAACATATCAAAAAAATCCATTCATGATCAAGACCCTCGCCAAAGTGGGTATAGAGGGAACATTCCTGAATAGAATCAAAGCCTTTTATGACAAACCCACAGCAAATATAATCCTCAATGGGGAAAAACTGAAAGCCTTCTCACTCCAATCTGGAACAAGACAGGGATGCCCACTCTCACCACTGCTCTTCAACATCGTTTTGGAAGTCCTAGCCACAGCAATTAGACAAACAAAAGAAATCAAAGGCATCCAGATAGGAAGAGAAGAGATCAAACTGTCACTGTATGCAGATGACATGATACTACACAGAGAAAACCCTAAGGACTCAACCCCAAAACTCCTTGAACTGATTCATAAATTCAGCAAAGTAGCAGGATATAAGATTAACATTCAGAAGTCAGTTGCATTTCTGTATACCAGCAATGAAATATTCGAAAAGGAATACAAAAACACGATACCTTTTCAAATTGCACCTCACAAAATCAAATACCTCGGAATACACCTGACCAAGGAGGTAAAGGACCTATATGCCGAGAACTATAAAACTTTCATCAAAGAAATCAAAGAAGATGTAAAGAAATGGAAAGATAGTCCATGTTCCTGGATTGGGAAAATCAATATTGTAAAAATGGCCATACTACCCAAAGCAATCTACAGATTCAATGCAATCCCTAGCAAATTACCCATGACATTTTTCACAGAACTAGAACAAACAATCCAAACATTTCTATGGAACCACAAAAGACCCAGAATCGCCAAAGCAATCCTGAGGAACAAAAACCAAGCAGGAGGCATCACTCTCCAAGACTTCAAGAAATACTTCAAAGCCACAGTCATCAAGACAGTGTGGTACTGGTATCAAAACAGACAGACAGACCAATGGAACAGAAGAGAGAATCCGGAAATAATCCCTGACACCTATGGTCAATTAATCTTTGACAAGGGAGGCAAGAACATCAAATGGGAAAAAGAAAGTCTATTCAGCAAGCATTGCTGGGAAACCTGGACAGCCGCATGCAAAGCAATGAAACGAGAACACACCCTCACACCATGCACAAAAATACACTCCAAATGGCTGAAAGACTTAAATATACGACAGGACACCATCAAACTCCTAGAAGAAAACATAGGCAAAACACTCTCTGACATCAACATCATGAATATTTTCTCAGGTCAGTCTCCCAAAGCAGTAGAAATCAGAGCAAAAATAAACCCATGGGACCTCATCAAACTGACAAGCTTCTGCACAGCAAAGGAAACCCAAAAGAAAACAAAAAGACAACTTACAGAATGGGAGAAAAGAGTTTCAAATGATGCAACCGACAAGGGCCTAATCTCTAGAATAGATAAACAACTTATACAACCCAGCAGCAAAAAAGCCAATCAGTCAATGGAAAAATGGGCAAAAGACCTGAATAGACATTTCTCCAAAGAAGATATACAGATGGCCAACAAACACATGAAGGAATGCTCAACATCGCTGGTTATAAGAGAAATGCAAATCAAAACTACCATGAGATACCACCTCACACCAGTCAGAATGGCCATCATTAATAAATCCACAAATAACAAGTGCTGGAGGGGGTGTGGAGAAAAGGGAACCCTCCTGCACTGTTGGTGGGAATGTCAACTGGTACAGCCACTATGGAGAACAGTTTGGAGATACCTTAGAAATCTATCCATAGAACTTCCATATGACCCCGCAATCCCACTCTTGGGCATCTATCCGGACAAAACTCTACTTAAGAGACACGTGCACCCGCATGTTCATTGCAGCACTATTCACAATAGCCAAGACATGGAAACAACCCAAATGTCCATGACAGATGACTGGATTCGGAAGAGGTGGTATATATACACAATGGAATACTACTCAGCCATAAAAAAGAATGACATGATGCCATTTGCAGCAACATGGATGGAGCTAGAGAATCTCATCCTGAGTGAAATGAGCCAGAAAGACAAAGACAAATACCATATGCTATCACTTATAACTGGAATCTAATATCCAGCACAAATGAACATCTCCTTAGAAAAGAAAATCATGGACTTGGAGAAGAGACTTGTGGCTGCCTGATGGGAGGGGGAGGGAGTGGGAGGGATCGGGAGCTTGGGCTTATCAGACACAACTTAGAATAGATTTACAAGGAGATCCTGCTGAATAGCATTGAGAACTTTGTCTAGATACTCATGTTGCAACAGAAGAAAGGCTGGGGGAAAAATGTAATTGTAATGTATACATGCAAGGATAACCTGACCCCCTTGGTGTACAGTGGGCAAATTAAAAAAAAAAAAAAAGATAAAGAAAAACACACACACACACACACACAAAGAAACAAACAAATCCCTTTCTCCCTTCTCCTTCCCCATCTCTATAACTACACTTTCCCCTGCCTCCCCAGGTAGGGGTTCCTTTTCTTCCCAAGGTCCCACAAATATCTGCATCATCTCTTTATTATTTAGGTAATTTTAGCCTATTTTGGATTATTTTAATTTGCCTCTTCACCCCGTTTTTAGCAGAAGTACAAAAAAAGCCTCAGAACTTATATATAAAGCACTTACTACAGTGTTTGTTACATGGTAGGTACTCATGAACTGGTTACATGGAACAATTAGCACAGAGAAGAGAGTAGTAATAATGTTCTGCAATTTAACATCCCACAAATATTCACTAAGCATCTAATACATTCTTAGCATTTTGCCAGTACTATGAAATAGCCAAAGGAAAGAAGCATAGAGCATAAGAACATGAAAAAGCAGTGTTATTCGTCATTAGGAAAAGGCTAATTAAAACCACAATAGATACCACTATATAGCAATGAGAATGATTAAGATTCTGGCAAATGGATCTCATTCATGGCTGGTAAAAATGCAAAATGCTATAGCCACTATGGAAAAGTTTTTCTTAAAGGTAAACATTCACTTATTATGCAACCCCACTTCTAGGCATTTATCCAAATGAAATGAAAACCATATTCAAACAAAAATCTCCAAGAGAGTATTTATAGCAGCATTATTGCCCCACACTGGAAATTACTCAAACATTTTCCAAGTGGTAAATGCATAAACATATGTATGATATATATGTCGATATGTTCATATAATTGAGTTCTACTCAGAAATGCCAGGGAATGTACTATTGACACAGGAATGAAATGCAAATGCATTATGTCAAGTAAAAGACTCTATACATAAAAGCCTATGTACCGTATGATTTCCCTACAGGCAAAATATAGAGATAGGAAGAAGGTCTCTGGTAATCAGGGACTGCAGGTAGGAGGCAGGTTGACAGCAAAAGGTCACAAGGGAATAATATGGGGCATAGAACAGTTCCATACCTTGATTATAGTAGTAGTTACACAATTGAATGCATTTGCCAAAACTCATGGAAATGCACACTAAAAAGGGTGAATTTAGTCTTATGCAAATTTTCTCTCAATCTAAAAAAAAAAACTGAAAAAAAAAGATAGCGTAAAAGTTAAGGACACAGATTTGTCACTGCATGCCTTCACACATAACAAAAGAGGTAGTCTAACACACATAAATAAGAGAATCACATGTAGCAGTACGTATTTGTTGCTGAATTATGAGATTGAGGGATAGGTATAAATTGAATTTAAAGATATCACTGATGAATGTGAAAAAGAAATGACTAGACTTCAAATGGACTTCAGTGTCAAACATCACAAGGATGGACAGGACCTAGTTGGGCAGAAAGAACTGAAAGAGCATTTTTGCTTGGAGAAACAAGAGTGAAAACACTGGGTAGGAATGAGAAGTCTTATCTGACATGGGCAGAGTTGGTTTGAGAGTAATGAGAAATTGATTGGATAAAGACAACGGTGCCAGATTGCAGAGGGTCTTAAATTGCTCAGGATACGATAAAAGTCTTTTCATAACACAATTATAGTAAATTCTTGAATGGGAGTTATCATAAAAAGCAGTATTTTTGGATGATAATTCTCAAAATAGTGTTCCCTAAGGAAGAAGGAGAGAGGTGATGTTTTGGCACAACAGGAAAGGGGAATCAGTGTGTTTTTTGTGTTGCAGACCTAGATTCCTTTGTAGCTTTTGAATTGACATCTTAGCTGATTGTCTTAATAGATATCCTGTGTTAAAAATGGAATCTTTGAATGTTTAGCAGGGGAAGCACAGCTGCCTCTAGCAGTTTGTTTCTATAGCTTCAGGGCATGAGGCATCATCTATAGGAATGGCTGCTGAGGCGGCTGCCTTCTTGCATGCCTATGGGCGTCCTGGCAGCTGCCAGGACTGCCACATGCTCCAGTCATTCCTGATGTCATAAATAATGAACACTTAGAAATCCTACAGTACAGTGATTTTCTGCTCCAGAGTTCAAATACATTTTGACCCCTATATGAACTCACTGAACAAAGGGCATCCATTCCTATCTTGGAAGCTTCAGGATGAGCACTGGAGAGTACAACTGTAAATCCTTGCTTTGGCCACTGTCCATGCTCATGAATGCCTCTGCTCTCCTATGGTTCTAGTAGTAAAGTGACTAAATCTCAAGAACTTGGATTTCAACTTTACTATAAAATCCTAGAGAATATATTCATCACCTATTCCTATAAAATTCTGTTCAGAATCTTTGCAGAGATGAGGGAGTCTTAATTGCACATGAGATTATCATTTAAATACCCCATAACATTCCCAGGAAAGATGACAAGATCAACATTCAAAGCATATTGCTGTTGAAGTAGGTGTGTCCCTGAGTCATCTGGAAATCTCTTAATTAATCCTGGGATATGCTGTGTGAAGAGAGAATGTCAAATGTCTTGCTGAGTGGCAGAGATGAACCCTACAAACAGCTTCAAGTAACAATGAGGCTAATATTAAATGCCCTTCATCCGAGAGTCCTAGAGGCCTTTACAAATGGCATAACATTAATCTGAACATCACTCCAGAGAAGCATCAAATTAATTTCCGTTTCAGAAATGGAACTCATGAGAAAGAAGCATGTCCGTGATCACAAACCTACTTTTTAACATACTTAGGGCCAGCTCCTATCAGCCATCTGTTCTGAGAGCTAATTTTAATACCCTGGAGTAAAAGAGAGAGTATGAAGATGTCAAAATGGAAAACAAACCATATTCATTCATCATTTTCAGGATCATTTAGATCTGAAGTCAAACAATGCAGGATCACAGTTCTCACGGTATTCACAATATATTTGGACTAGAGCACCATCCGGGGAACCACATGGCAAGTGCTATGATAAAAGCATGCTTGAGGTATGATGAAAACACACGAGAGGAAAAGAATCAAACTGGGGGATCAGAGAAAAGATCACATAGGAAGAAATACTTAAGCCACACTTTGAAGGACTGCGAGAATTATCTTTAAGCAGAAAGCGAGGAAAAGGATTCCACACAAAACAGATAGCACAGTCAAAACACGAAGCATTATAATTGTCAGAAGCTGGAATACTAGTTTGTATAGTTGCACTGCAGGAGTAGTGATAGGGGGAAGCAGGTCATAAATTAGGATATGGTGTATGTGGTAAGCTATAAAGCTTAAAATTGTGTACCAAATGCCAGCCAGGGGAACAGTTCCATGGTCAGTGCACACATTCACAGGAGACTCACAGCTCCATCAGCATCATGATACCAACAGAGAGTTGTGAATGTGATTTATAGGAACTCCAACAGGCAGAAACAATACCTCCTCACAAACGCCTATTTACAATTCATGCTTTATAAGACGCCAGTTGGTTATTTCACCCAGGAGGAAAAGAAAACAAAGTTGGTGTACAACCAGCTCAGCACTGCCCTCGAGTTTGGCCAAAGGAGAGCTCTATCAGGCACATTATGATTATGAAAAAGGCAAGAGATTTCAAAGAAAACAAACAGAATTCAGTGATTAGTTAGATTTAAGGTGCTAGAAAAACAAAACGAGTGACTGAAATTTTGATTCTAAATCACTGGGCTTTTTAAATTCTTCAGCGATTTGTAAAGATAATTAAAAAAAAATAAGAAAGAATACTTAGGTGCTAATGGAGAATCCACAAACATTCTCAGTTTAAAATGGCAATGAGACTTCAAGTGAAAGGGTTCTAGCAGGGCTTGTCTCTGAACATCATCCATTTTCCAGGGACTCCAACCTTGAGATTAAGGCTATAATATGTATCAAATAATCAGTCCAGAAGACAGTGTTTATAAGAAACTGCTGGAAAGTTAGGTGGGGTGTCCTTTCTTCTGGAATAAATCCAAGCTGAGGACTATGTCCCATTTTGTTATGGTGCTGCCCACCTTGCATTGCGTCCATTAAGTTTGCCCAGACTTTATATAACAGCATCTTAATAAAAAGGGGCCTCATAAAATTCATCTTTGCATCATCCACTGTAAGGATGTTGTTTGGTTAGGTTCTCTGAGAAACAGTTGCTAGGATGAATTAGAACTGCTAAAGTTTTAATGGGAATAGCACCAAAGAAAGAAATGAGCAAGATGCAGGATTGACTGTGTGAGGCCGACAGTCCCTAATGGAGACCTGACTCAGTCTTCGTCAGTCTAGGGAAGAGCTCTGGAGCAAAGATGACATGCTGCAGAAGTCCTACAGTTGGTGCATATGATCCAGCCTTTGTACCATTAATCAGCTCTCCTTGCCTACAGGGCACTTGGAGAAGGTTGTGACTTCAGATTGAAAGTTGAGGCAGACCCTGAAAGAGCTAAGAAACTGGAGGCATCAGCTGATCAGTCCTCTCAGTTGGATGTCTAGTCCTTTCTTGTTTTATTTTATTTTTTGCTTCTTAGGGCTGTACCCACGGCATATGGAGGTTCCCAGGCTAGGGGTTGAATTGGAGCTACAGCTGCTGGTGTATACCACAGCCATAGCAATGCAGGATCCAGGCCGCATCTGCAACCATCACCACAGTTCTCGGCAACACCGGATCCTTAACCTACTGAACAAGGCCAGGGATTGAACCCACAATTTCATGGTTACTCGTTGGATTAGTTTCCACTGTGCCACAATGGAAACTCCCATCTAGTCCTTTCTTGAAGTGGGATCTGAGGGGTGCATCTCTGTGTAGCCACAAAGGCCTTGAAGATTTGTTTATGGAGTACCCTTCTCATGAGGCCCCGTGGCAGAAATAGCTGAAGTAGCTGTGTATACCTTGTACCTGTACAAGGGATATACTCTTTTCTTTTGGACACTGGTGTCCACATAGCTGGTCAGATTTTCTCCTAGGCATTGGCTGCTATGAAGCTCAGAGCTAAATTTATGGGGAGCATATAGAATTTCATAAAATACATTTTGAATACTAATACCATACCTGCTGCATTGTCTATTTCTCTTGATTCCCTCTTCATTACATTCATTTGCCAAAGACTAGATCTCAAGTTAGAACTACCTTTTCATAAAGTGGCTTGCAGGACTCCATCATGGATCATATTATAAAATGGACTATATTGAATCTTAGCTTGATCAAATCTAAAAGCGAGAGAGGACCATCAACTAATTTCTTTGAATGCACGTGTGTGTGTGTAGTGTGTGTGTGTATGGTCACTACTCTATAAATACTTAAATTATAAATCTAATTATTAGTGGAGTTTTATTGATTTGTTATCCTAGTTATTTACTAACACACTGGAAGGGCCTTTTAGAAATTCAGGGCCCTCTAGTTGGGTATTAAAAACTTAAAGAAGAAATAAGTTTTTCCCTTTTCCTGCTAGGACTATTAGTAACAAGGGAATGATCACTCTGAAACTCCCTTCTGCTGGAGCGACTGGTATGTAAGAACTCTGTGGCAGTCGCTTGCCTTAGTTGTAAAATTTTGAAGTGTCATAATTACTGTGATCCAGGCATATTTTCCTCCTGTGGTAGAAAAGAGGGTTGTTAATGAGGCCGACATATGGACAAGTGGTAAGGAGGGCTGCTCCAGACAAAGGGGAACTGACCAGAAGAGGCTGGTCCTCAGAACTGAAGAGGATGAACTTGCTCTGTGGCTGAAGTGCAATGGTGCCCAGGGAAGGGAATGCTTCCTGACAGTGACTGAACTACCTACTTAAAGAGAAATCCTCAAAGGAAAAAGAAAAGAACAAAAGAAGATGTCTGGAGTAGCTTGGTTTAACTGCTACAAGCAGGACTTGCTACATCATTTGCAGGCAAGGTACAAAGTTAAAATATTGGACCCTTGTCCAAAAATTATTAAGAATTTCAAGACAATGACTGAAGAACATTGAAACCAGTATGGGGCCCTCTAGGCTTGGGTCCCTATATGACTACACAGGCCACATGTCCACAGGGCTGGCTCTGGTTAGAGACTACAAGAAAGACCAAGTGCTTTTCCCTCAGATTACCAATTAACAGCTCAACTGTTAACCTGAGAAAGTTCTGCTCTTATGACTCTGCCCTTACCCTGGTCTGGCCTGTTAGTGCTCTGGGCTCTGGGGAGGGGAGGCCGCCAATGAACACAGTGGGTACAAAACCCCACTCAATCCCAGCTTCTCACCAGGGAGCTGAGCAAGCACTATTTTACTACTTAATACTCTGCATCCCTGTTGAAATAGATGTTGAACCGTATCTTTACACACCAAGATTTTTGGTTCAGAAATTGTTTTTTGTCATAATAGATTAAGAAGCACTAACACTTTTCTTATCAGGACACGTCATGGGATCAAGACTTCCTCTGCCAGAACTGACTGTAAACACTTGATAACACCACTGATGCTGCAGCAACCACGGCCATGGTGACTGTGGAGTCAGAGCTTTGTAGAGCTGGATCAGAGGAGGGACATAAACTTCCCAGAAGGAACTGAGCTGAAAATGAACCACTTAAGTCTACTGACTCAGAGTAGTGTTGGGGGGAGCAGCGAGGTGTGGACAAGATTACAAGCAGGAAGCTGTGGACAAGAAAAAACAGATTCCCAAGGTGATCCGACAGTCTCCTGGTTAAGAAGTATGCTCTACTTCAATTCTTTTTGGCCTTCCCAGACAGAGAGTGGGACACAGATAACTGCAGTAACAAGCTCATGCTGACAAGGTGATTAGAAAAAGCTGGACCCAAAGCCCAGGTAAAGACATCCCTGACCAAGCTCTTTGCACTGTATCAGTGTTTTCAAACTGCTTTTGAATTTATTAGCTCAGGAAGACAAAAAACAAATAGAAGACAATTCAGATGCACACAGAAAATGAAACATTCACTATAGTGTCAATTTTGGGTTAAATGTGTAAATACATGTGAAAGCACACCACAACTGCTAAGCTCTGAATATTTTAGTTGGTGAGCCAAATGATTTTAGATATTGACATTTAAGAAAAGTTGGGTCTCAGGGCCAGAATGAAGTTTCCTGACACGTGTGTGGTGTTCAACTTAATATACCACGTTTGTTTAGTTGAGAAACTTAGAATTCCTGTTAATGAAAAGTCTGTATGTCCATAATTAAAAGGCAGGGTTAGTATCTAATCTCTGATTTTGTTAAAAGAATTCAAATGGTCTCGAATAAGAAGCCCTGTTGAGTATGGATTAATGGGAATTAAAAAAGAAGACAAATTTCCAAACTGAATTTCATAGTGGACATCTAATTTAATAAAATGTATCT
Organism: Phacochoerus africanus; assembly: GCF_016906955.1. Taxonomy (NCBI): domain Eukaryota; kingdom Metazoa; phylum Chordata; class Mammalia; order Artiodactyla; family Suidae; genus Phacochoerus; species Phacochoerus africanus. Next base: position 109,679,453 of record NC_062554.1, read on the forward strand.
ATGGGCAAGTTACTCAGTGAATTTCTAAAAAATGAAACAACGTCTTGGCTGATAACTCATTTTTACGGCTTTTTATGGCCTGTATTCCCACACTCACTAAGTCACATGATAAAGTTATGGTAAAAGAAGCTGATTTTGCTACAGTTAGCATTAACTAAAGGCAGCCCTGACAGATGCCTTTACCCAGAAACATGTAACTGAAGAGTTCATTTTCCTTGCAAACAAACCTCATTTATACTTTACACAAGGGTCATTTTTCCAAGAAGTCAAAGGAAGAAAAATATTCATCTACAATGGTCCAACATTAAAACATATAAGCTTCAATGGAAAGGGCCTGACATATTGAAAGACCTCACTAACCAAACACATCTCTAAGAAGTCAAGGACATGACTGAGAAAAAGCTCCATGAAGAACCTTCACAGCTGTTTGGAGATATTTTTAAAAATTAAATGATTTCCCCACATGAGGTTCCCAGAGGAATACGCTGGACTAAATGCCATCTGTCCACTGAGCTTCAGATTTCACAGCAGACACAGAGGTCCCCAGTGGTGCTCTCCTTCTAGAATCAGTCAATGACAGGAAGCTACCTGGCAGCACCATTCTGGTACAAAAGGAGACTCCGTGGGCCAGAGGATGAGTAATAGTTATGAGTAAACACACTAAATGATACTAAGGGTTTAAGGGACCGTTTCCATTTCAAGCAATTTCTCTCAAGCAAAACACTTAACATGGGGCTCACAAAGTTCTTATTTCAGCTTCTCATTTAGAGGCTGGCGCCTTGTCCAGTACAGTGCAGTGGGAGCAATTGGATCTCCTCATAAAACACCAATAAGTTTCCAAGTTTCAATCATTCCATTTCCACTTTTATTTTCTTCCTTCTGGTGTTTCCTCAATTTAGAACTAATACTATGACTCGATTCTTTAATCTTTTAGTCATATGTTTCATGACTATCAAACTTGTTACCCTCTGAGAATAAAAGTGGGAAGTGGTAAGAATAATTCCTAGGGATGAATTTGAAGTTCTCAGGTATAAAATTCAGTTAAATAATGATTAAAAAAAAAATAGTTGTAATGGTGAGAGGAGTCATCTTGTATGACTGTGGACCTCAATGTGAATGGCCCCCTGGAGTAGCACAGTACTTATATTTTGCTACATATTAATAATTTCTAATTATCCCTGGGTAGGAACATCATTCTAATCCATGATAGATTTTACCATTACATTCTTAGTGATACCATTACCTATTCTATATGTCTATATTTACTTTTTTGATACAATTAGGGATTGAAAGAAATAAGTCTCTGAAGGGAAAAACTTCAGCCCCACTTAGGACTAAGGATGATTCAGACCATTTACAACACAGGATGAGGAGCAAAGAAAAACTGTGAATAAAGCAGGAGAATAATAAAATCTCCAATTTGTGTGGGAACATGACCAGTCATTAAGAATCAGTGGGTGACCACTATACATAAAATAGATGAGTAACAAGGACCTACTGTCCAGCACAGGGAACTTTATTCAATACTGTGTAATAATCTACATGGAAAAAATCTAAAAAGGGATGTATATATGTATATATATATAACTGATTTACTTTGCAGTAGGCCTGAAATTAACATAATTTTTTAAGTCAACTGTTTTCCAATAAAAATCTTTAAAAAAATCCAGCTTTCCCTCCAAAAAAGAAAAAAAAAATGATACAGTAAAAGAGAGAAAGAAAAGAAATAGTGGGGTAAATGAAACTCAAAAGTATTATGCCAAGTGAAAAAAGCCAGACCGTAAAAGTTACATATGGTGTCCACATATATGAAATATTCAGAACAGGTAAATCCACAGAGACAGAGTACAGACTGACGGTTGCCAGAAGCTGGGGCAAGTGGTAATAGGGAGTAACTGCTCAACAGGTATGGGGTGATCAACTTTTGCAGGAGATAAAGATGTTTTGGAACTAGATAGAGGTTCTTGTTTCACAATATTATGAATTCACTAAATCCCAGTGAATTATTCTCTTTAAAATGTCTAATTTTGTTATGAGAATTTCACCTTGATAAAAAACAAAAAACAAAAAAAAGGTGGGGGGGAACTATATTTGTAATTTTTTTTCTGGAATAGTCAAGCTATTCCAAGGGAAAAAAAAACCTTACTTTTTAAAAAACAGAATTAGTGGAGAGGAAGCATGAACTTTTACTCTTGTTTGGTTTAAGGCACAGTGGAAAATGCTCCATATATTTGTTCCTTTTTCTTTATCAAGTTACAGTTTTAAAAATTAAGTTATAAGCAATTATTAAGGGCATTAGCCTTTTTCTTCTTCCATGTTTATATGTAAAACAAGTTTACAAGTTTATATGGGGTCAAGTTTATCAGGCTCTTCCTTTCACTCAATTGATTAATATTTTTGCTTTATAAAGATTGATTTCTGTTTTCTGCTTGGAAAGATCTTTCTTGTTCCATGAATTGTTAAGTTTGTTGTTGATGATTTCCTCCCCTAAGGTTTTTTTCCTTTTTTGCTTTTAGGGCCGCACCATGGCATTTAGAAGTTCCTAGGCTAGTGGGTGAATCAGAACTATAGGCACTGGCCTAAGCCATAGCAACGCTGGATCCGAGCCATGCCTGTGACCTACACCACAGCTCTTGGCAATGCCGGATCCTTAACCCACTGAGCGAGGCCAGGGATGGAACCCACATCCTCATGAATACTAGTTGGATTTGTTTCCACTGAGCCACAATGGGAACTCCTTCCTCTGCTAAGGTTTTAATTTTTCTTATTTATTTCTCTTCTCTAAGTACACTGGCTAGTATCACAGATGATATGTGATCATTCGCATCAATGACTTGCCATTGGTTTTTATAAGGAATTATGTAGTAAAATGCAGTGGTGAGTTGAGAAACTCAGGGACAAATGGGGAAGAGTCAGTGGGAAGAGCACATGCACAAATTTTCTCATCTTTAATAGAAATCTGGTTCTGGATACTACGTCAAAGCAAATCAATCAAACATGTTTAAACACGTTAAGTAATGGTATGAAGGTGGTGGTGTGCCAGAGCTCTACTCTCCTCTGACCTCTAAACTGGTTCACTGGAGATAATTGCTAAATATTCAGGACATTTGCAAATTTGTTGTTAAACAAGTCTATCATTAAAAATAAAAGCACATAAATTTATGTTTAAATGGTATCAAAACAAATGCATTATACACTTAAAAGTCATCATTTCTTAATTATTTTACTACATTAGACTACATCTATGCTCTAGGCTGTTTATCTTATGAATGCAAGAAGGAAATCCTAATAATGTTAGCTGCTGCACATCTCTTCTCTCCATCCTGTGAGGACTGAAATCAGCCAAGGTGAGAGGATTAATGCTATGGAAACTGACAAATGCTACAAACCAGGATTTGACTTTATTTTTTTCTAATTTTTATTTTTTTGCTTTTTAGGGCCGCACCTGTGGCATATGGAAGTTCCCAGGCTAGGGGTTGAATCAGAGCTACATCCATAGGCCTTCACCACAGCCATAGCCACATGGGCTCCCCAACCCAACAAGCAAGGCCAGGGACCAAACCCACATCCTTTGGGATCCTAGTCCGGTTCATTAATTGTTGAGCTATGAAGGGAACTTCAACTTAATGCTTTTTTGATTGTCAAACTTAAGAAAGTCATAAAGAAAACGTTAATAATGCACACTTAACTTGAGTGTTGTGTGTGTAACTAGAACAAAACAGTCAGAAAACATTATTCCAGAATTTTAATACTATTACCTAATTTGGTTAATAATTCCCTCAAATTATTGATGAACAAGAGACATCTTGACATTCATCTTACTTACTGTTTTCCTTTTCTTTTATATATTTATCATAAAATAAAATACCAACCAACATTTATGTTGGAACTATACTGGGAGAGCCAAGTTTGCAACACACTATTGTATAAAGATAACTGCTAGAAAAACTGAAATAATAATATAACTAACCAAAATCCTGAGGCAGGGAGTTCCTGTTGTGGTGCAGCAGAAACGAATCTGACTAGCATCTGTGAGGATGAGTGTTCCATCCCTGGCCTCACTCAGTGGGTTAAGGATCTGGTACTGCCATGAGCTGGGATGTAGGTCATAGACGCAGCTTGGATCCCACATTGCTGTGGTGTAGGCCAGCAGCTGTAGCTCGTATTAGACCCCTAGACTGGGAACTTCCATATGCTGCTAATGCAGCCCTAAAAAAAGCAAAAAAAAAAAAAAATCCTGAGGCAAAGGGGAAAGAGACATAGTAACCAACAATTACATTACAAATATAAAGATCAATTATATAAATTACACTGCAAATACAATTTAATTTCCTCATCTTCCATAGTGAAGAGTCAATTGATATGATTTAAGGTTAATACAACTAGAACTATATGATTAACTATATTATTAAAGTATAATGGTAACCAGTAGAAAAATTAAAGTTTTACAAATGATTCCAATTTATCAAAAGAAAAGTATATATACATATACAAACCTACATATTCAAAGAGGTCTTTCCTGACTTCCAACATTGCCTCCTACCCAAACAGCCCAGATCCTATTCCACTTCCTTGCTCAATGTTCTCATATTCCTCTGCAATTTCTTTTTTTCTTTTTTTTGGACCTGCCCTTGGCATGCAGAAGTTCCTGGGCCAGGGATCAAACCCAAAACACAGCAGTGACAGTGAAGAATCCTTTAACTGCTAGACCACCAGAGAACTCCTCCTCTGTAATTCTCCTTAATGATATGTTGAGAATAATTAGTTTCATAATTATAAGATGAACATCTAGTTTTTGATTATTCAATAACCTTCAAGTAGGTAGGGCCTATGTCTAGTTTTAGTCACAACTGTCACAAACACCAGGCCTGATTCCTGAGACATAGTAACTTCTTAATAATGGCCCTAAAGGACCCCCAGAAGTAGAGGGAAGGCTATGCTTAAATGCAATAAAATAAAGGGAGCCTGTTTAGATTTAAAGAAACACAAAAAGACTAATATATTCTATCTAAGGGAAGGCTTCAAAAAGGTGGCACATGAGTTGAATCTTGAAAAAGTAGGCAGTTTGCTGGGCTGGCAGGGAAGTTCATTTTGGAGAAAGGAAACTGCTGACATGTCGAGAGAGAGAAGGTTAGAGAGGCAGGGCCCACATTATGGAGAAGACTGTAGAAGATACTCAGGAAATGGAATTCAGCTGGTAAGTCATAAGAAAATAGTGAGATAATATTCTATTATTATGATTTTTTTTTTTTGGTCTTTTTTGCTATTTCTTTGGGCCGCTCCCACGGCATATGGAGGCTCCCAGGCTATGGGTCCAATCGGAGCTGTACCATTGGCCTACGCCAGAGCCACAACAACGCAGGATCCGAGCCGCGTCTGCAACCTACACCACAGCTCACGGCAACGCCGGATCGTTAACCCACTGAGCAAGTGCAGGGACCGAACCCGCAACCTCATGGTTCCTAGTCGGATTCGTTAACCACTGTGCCACAACGGGAACTCCTCTATTATTATGATTGTGGTGAAGACTATTTAACATGAGAGCTATACTCTCAACACATCCTATGTCGAGGCTTGTGGCAATGATGGATCCTTAACCCACTGCATGAGGCAAGGGATTGAACCCACAGGCTCATTGAGACTATGTCAGGTCCTTAACCCATTCTTTGAGCCAGAAGAGGAACTCCTCAACAGATTTTTAAGTGAAAAATAGAGTATTGCTAACTATAGGCAAAATGTTGGATAGCATGTCTCTAAGTCATTTGCATGAATGAAACTTTATACTCATTTATGCAACTCCCCATTTCCTCCTCCCCTCAGTCCCTGGAAACCACCATTCCACTTTCTGCTTCTACGAGTTTGACTACTTTAAACAACTCATGTGGATTCAGGCAATATTTGTCCTCCTGCGACTGGCTTATTTCACTTAACATAATGCTCAAATGATTTATCCATGTTGTTGTATATGGCAGGGTTTTCTTCTTTCTAAAGCTGAGTAATATTCTAATATATGAATATACCACCTTTTCTTTATCTATTCATCCACTGATAGACGTTCAAATTGTTTTCATCTCTTGGCTATTGTGAATAATGTTGCAATAAGCGTAGGAGTGCAAATATTTCTTCACTGCTGCTAGAATGGCTATTACATATTAAAAAAAGATGTGTTGGTAAGGATATAGAAAAATTCTGTACACTTGTACACTGTGGGTGGGAATATAAAAAGGTGCAGCCATTAAAGAAAATTGTATTGAGGTTCCTAAAAATATTAAAAGTTGAACTACCAAAAGACATAGCATCCTACTTCTGGGTATTTATTGGAAAGGACTGAGATGAGAGTGTTTGTTGAAGCACCTTCTGGAGACAGTGAGGAAGGAAGCAAGAGAGGAAGAGAGGTGGGTAGATGAATTTGGTGAGCAGTCCCCTCAATACTTGGCTCCTATACTTTGGCTCCTAGTGCCATGTGATCTAGAGAGAGGAAAACATGACACAATTGCATCAGTGCCAAGGTTTAATCCCAGCACTTCTTTTGTTTAAAGGAAAACTACTGCTGAAATAAAAAGGGAAGCAAGTTATTGCGATGAAACCCAGTTTCTCCACATGTTATCCTAATTTGAAATTTATTTTTCATTCTTTTCATGAAAATCTCCTTATTCAAATCCCGGCTCTTCTAGGAAAACTGACTTTCTTCAATTATCTCACAAAACTTTAATCATATGTAATCTACAAATACAAGATTTTCATAAAGTCATACTCCTTTATGTATGCCCATGAGCTCCTTCTAGATTTTCATGCCTTCAGAATTAAAGTTCCACTTTAGTTTCTTCTCCAATCACTCATAGTATGCAATAAGATGTTTAGCATGAAGTAGATTTTTGCTAAACATTTTTGATCACTATTTATAACTCGATGACATGGGAATTAAAATAAATTACTACAGAGGAGCAGAAAGAAGCAAGACAGATGTGTGAAGAAGAAAATATGGGGGATTAAAAAAAAACAGGAGCCTTCCCTTAATCATACAGAAGAGGTAGGTCAAAAGAATCACGAATACTCTGCTTACAAAGAATAAAAAATGAATATCCTATAAAACTTGAGGAAAGACAGTATTTTTGATTTAAATTCAGGCTATCCCCCATAGGTGGAATAAGATTCAGAAATTTGGATTCATACAGCTTGTGATGGAAAATTTGTTTAAACGAGGGGATAACTGTTTCTTACAACATTTCCAATGGCAATTGATGCTATTTTGCTATTTAAGAAAATCACTAAAACCTGAGAATAATTAACATCTTTATAGTAGAGAATTCAAAAATATCATCTGAGGAAAGCTAGGTGACTTGGATATTTTCAGCAGCCATAGCAATCGCTTAAACTGGGCTAAGGCAACTACCAAAACCTGCAGATGTTCAGAAAATTCTTAAGAGGTTGCATCCTGTTGAATATGCCCTATGAAACAGAAGATAACCACAGCAGTCCATGAGGTCTCTGTCATTTTCCAAAGATTCAGACTCAGTCTGGTGCTTGGCTCACTGGCATCTTCACCCTATTTGCTTTAGGCTAACGTTTTTATCTCCTTCTCTTCCAGTCCCCTCCTTAGGGGAAAAAATAATATTAGAAGAAAAACTGCTGCTAGGCAAATAGAATTGAAGAAGGCAGGAAAACGCTCCATTACGGTTTGTGACCTGATAGATAGGGCTGGGAGCAGAGCTCTGACATTCAGGGAAAGGGGAACATGTGAACTGTGAGGTCCACGTGTGGGGGAGAGAGATGAGACGGCAAAGTGAAGTTAGCATGAGTTCTGGGTTCTTCCATTAAAAAAATTAGGGCTTTTGATGTCTTTTTTTCCCCTGTTTTTTTAAGTCTATTTTATTGTATTTCTAATTAGACCTCCCTTTTGGGCTATCAACATTTTATTCTTTAATTCACAGTCTATTATCATTTCCCTCCTTTACCTATCTCCAGCAACATCCACTGATAAAAGCAGCTTTCCCGCAAATTTCCACAGGGCACATGGTAAAAAGATACATATATTTTTTAAGGCAAAATATTAAAAGGGAGAGAGATGTTGAAAAAAAAATGTTGGGGAGGGGTCATGTAGCCCTTTTTCCCATGGCATTTAACACATTCTTCCTTAAGTGAAATGTGGCTTTTGTCAGCACAGATTCCAGGCAGAGCATTTCCCTAAAGAATGCCCTCCTTGCAAGATGAGGCATTGCACAAATGGATGAGTCATTCAATGGAGGACGGAAGATGCTCTACTGTATCACAGCCTGTGCACACACAGGTCTTCCCTTTTGAATATGGAAGTTATCCCAGGGAAGAGGAGTTCATGGTCTTAGTACTCTAGCTCCAGCACCACAGAGGCACTGCTTTTGCCCCCTTTGCAAGCTCTCTGTTCTTCATACCCTCACTCATTTCCTGTTCCACATTTTAGTCACTGCAGTCATTTCCGTATATAAAACTCCATTGTTCTTCTTGGGTATTGTATAGAGTTGCATGATCCCCAAATAATGGTTGAACAATTCCTTCCCCCTATGGCAAATATGACTCTAGAAAAAAGTGTGACAACATGAAGGATGGTCTTACTTTAATTTTATGACCACTGTACTCATGTGGACTGCCTCTCTTGCCATCTGGTAACCCCATCCTGCACATCTAGTCCATTCATTCTCCTCTTTCCCTCATGGCTTCCTCTTAAGCCTTAGCACATACCATCTTGGCTTCTTACTTCACTGAGAAAATAAAAGGAATTAGAAGAAATATTCCAAAGCTTTCATCACAATATCCTTTAACTGACCTACCAGTGATCCCATAGACTCTTATCTGCTCTCCCTATCACTTTGGATCAACTGTCCTTCTTCTATGTAAGGCAGTGCATCTACTTGTGGACTATATTTTCTAATTTATTGCACAGTCAAGGTCAGTTATCTAGAAGTTCTTCTTCTTTCTCATACATCATTTATTTTTCTCTCTACTGATTCACTCCAACAAAAATAGCCTATTTCACTCGACTTTAAAAATCATAAAACATTTTTTAACCTATGTCCTTCTTCCTTGCTTTCCTGTTAAGCAAAAATTTTATTTATTTATTATTTTTGGCCTTGCCAGTGGCATGTGGAAGTTCCCAAGGCAGGGATCAAACCCCCACCAAAGCAGAGAAAATGCTGGATCCTTAAACTTTAGGTCACAAGGGAACTCAAAGCAAAACTTTATTGCATGCAATTCCTCTCCTCCTGCTGCATTGCAAATCCACTGCGTCCAAAGTATCATTGCCACTCCAACAGAAACATCCATCCTACTTCCAGGGCAACTTACTCTCCTGGTTTTCCTCCTACTTCACTGGCTCCAGTCTTTTCTGTTTTGTTTTTGTTTTTTCTCATTTCTGCAATCCATAAATCTTGCAGAGCCCAGGGCTCAGTCTTCAAATATCTCCCTTTCTTAATCTTCATAACCCTCTTGGCGGTCTTTTTGGACATATGGATTCAAATACCAATTCCACACTAACAACACTCAAGTGTATATCTCTAGTCTGGACCTCTTCTCGGAAATCCAAGTTAGATATGCAGTTATCTACTCAACATTCCCACTTGGATTTTGATTTCAAGCTTAAGGAGTCTAAATCTAAATTTCTGATATTTTGCTCCAAAACTCCTTCTTTTACATTTTTCTGTATCATAGTAAATAGCCCTCACATGCTTGCTCAAGTCAAATACCTTGAAGTTATTCCTGAATCACCCTTTCTCTGACCTTTCATATCTAAACCGTACAACAAGCCAATTGGCTCAAATATAAGCAGAATCTGACCAGTTCTTACCACCTGTATTACCATTACCCAGGTTCCAAACATCATCGCTCTAGTCTCAGCTCAGCAGTCTCTAACTGATATCCCCAATGCTTCTCTTGTCTGTGTATAGCAGCTAAAAATGTTATTCTTTATCTGATTCATTTATTTAATTATTGACTGCACCTGCAGCATGTGGAAGTTCCCAGGCCAGGGATCAAACCCATGCCATAAATCTAACCAGTGCCACAAATCTAGCAGTGATAAATCTGATCCTTAACCCAGTGAGGCACCAGGGAACTCCTGATTCATTTATTTCTAATAAGCTATTTTTAAAAAGCAGAACATTTTATTAATCTGCTCAAATGCTACCCATATTATCCCATTTCACTCAAATTAAAGCCAGTGCCATTATAATTGCACACAAGACCCAGTAAGTCTGCTCCCAACCCTCCTGGTAACTTCAACTCTTCAGGTTCACTGGGCTCTGGCCACACTGCACTTCTTGCTCTTCCCCAGTGTCTAGACTCTCCTATCTCCCACTCTCAGGACCAGGGGCAAACTTCCACCAGATACTTTTATATTTTGCACTCTCATCTCTTTCAGATCTTTGTTGAAATTGTAACACTCTAAACCTAATCCTGTACCTATTATTCCTCTTCCTTGCTTCATTTTTTCTATAGAAACATTACCATCTGTCATGCTATATAATTTATGTATTTGCATGTGCATGTGTGTATTTATTTGTTTGCCTTCTTTTGTAGAAGATAAACTTCATAGGAAAATGATTTTTTTCTCTGTTTTGTTCACTTTTATATCTGATATGCAGAGAACATGCCTGCAACATAGGAAGCACTTAATAAAAACTCACTGCTGAATGACTGAAAAAAAGACGTGACGCTCAGCACTGTTTGGATCTGAAGCATATTTTGCTTATGATTAAGAAGGAGCACCTGGAAAATCATAGAATGAGAACACATTTCTAAATTTCTCAAATATTTTGAATTACATTTTGAAAAGAAGTTAAGTCCATTCTGCTTCTCTTGGAAACTCTTCCAATCCTAAGAATGTAGCAAGAATCATCACTCTGCAAGATAAAAATGATTTTTCAGCAAGCCATTAGAATTTGAAGAATATTACTCAGTTTCCCTTATGCAGGTGGTAAAACAAAACAAAACAAGAGTATCTTCAAATTCAGGAATGCTAATTTTTGGTATTCAAACAGTTCTGTTTCTGTTTTAAAGCATATGGCAAATAGACCCAGGGGAAAATTTCTTCACTGCTGTGTTTGCTTTTATAGTTTTAAACACTGTGGTTTTATATAAGAGGAAATAGATTTTTGCAATGGCAGCAACAGGTGAAATAAGATGTGAAAAAATGATATTTTAGATCCTCATCTGTCAACAATATAAAATAAGCTATATTTCAAAGACATCTTCCACCCAGTACATATTTCTGGTTGTGTTTTTAAAAGCTACAAGAAAAGGAAACAATCAACTCATGCATAAAAACGCAGAATCCTTAATGAGCAATAGACAATCAAGATGAATTAACGTATACTTTTTAAAATCTTTTTTTTTGTCTTTTGTCTTTTTGTTGTTGTTGTTATTGTTGCTATTTCTTGGGCCGCTCCCGCGGCATATGGAGGTTCCCAGGCTAGGGGTCTAATCGGAGCTGTAGCCACCAGCCACCAGCCTACGCCAGAGCCACAGCAACGCGGGATCCGAGCCGCGTCTGCAACCTACACCACAGCTCACGGCAACGCCGGATCGTTAACTCACTGAGCAAGGGCAGGGACCGAACCTGCAACCTCATGGTTCCTAGTCGGATTCGTTAACCACTGCGCCACGACGGGAACTCCTAAAATCTTGATGTAAATGTTAACTTGTAAATTATAACTTCTTCCAGTAGCTCTTAATAACAGCTAACATATATATTTTTCTTTTGTTAAAAATAAGTATGGTAAACTCTCATTTAACATAGTGTCATAAGTAATCAAATATTTAGTTTAACAGAATGCTAGGTTATATATGATATAATATATAGGTTATATATTCTATTACCAATTTCTTAAGACTTAGGATAGAGTGTGATTAATTAACATTACAACTTTCCTGAACATACGTAATAATGTAGGCAGTAATTTAGGATAATGCAGTATCTGAGGGCCATCAATGGTCATTTCATCAGAATTTGCAAAAGTAATAAATAATATAACTTTAGAGAATAATGGCCTACTGTGTTATTGTCCATTAATAAGTTGGGAGGTATTTCAGGGTGCGGTTGAAAAGTGAATATGTATATTTGTGTAATATGTTTGCCAATACTAAAGAATTCCTATTGGGTCAAATTTGCCTAATTGACTTTTACAGGGATCTGAAAGTCAAGATACAAAACAGTGTTTATATTTGAAAACGATACTTCTTTGAAAGTTTAAAGTTCCTTTTGGGAACTTGCAATAATTTTAAGAGAAGAAATTATTTTTTCCAATGTGTTAAAGCATCCTGACAATCTATGAGTGAAGCAGGATGAATGTTAAACCCTATCATTTTAAAAACATCATGCTGATAAGAGCTCATTAGGGGCCAAAGCAATGGTTGGAACATTTTATTCTGAAATGACAAATTAGGTTAGGTTTCTAGAAAACTGCCTAATTGTTAAAAAAAAATTTATCTCTTACTTCTTCCTTAAAGAGGTAAAATTTGAAATAGGAGGATGTGGAGTTCCTGTTGTGAATCATCAGGTTAGGAAACTGATATTGTCTCTGTGAGGATGCTGGTTTGATTCCTGGCCTTGCTCATGGATTAAGGATCCAGCATTGCCACAAGGCGAGGCATAGGCTGCAGGCATGGCTTGGATCTGGTATTGCTGTAGCTGTAGGCTTCAGCTGCAATTCCAACTTGACCCCTGGGCCCAGGGAACTCCATATGCTGCAGGTGCAGCTGTAGAAAAATAAAGAAAGAAAAGAAAAAAGAAATAGGAGGATTTAGGAGGGTTTTATCATTGCTTTACTCACATTAAGGATAAAATTGTAATTTAGTGTACAGAATAAAAACAGTTTTAAAATTTCCTCAAGAATTTCAGATTTGGATGCTCTCTTTTTATCATCCATTCCAAGAGGAAACTATCAAAGAATGAAAAAAAAATAATTTTTAATTCACTTGTGCCTTTTAAAATTTGTATCTAATCTTCTCTCTTAAAACACTAACAATTAGGAGTTCCCGTCATGGCTCAGTAGTTAATGAACCTGAATAGCATTCATGAGGACGAGGGTTCTATCCCTGGCCTAGGTCAGTGGCTTACGGATCCAGTGTTGCCAAGAGCTGTGGTGTAGGTCACAGATGCGGCTTGGATCTGGTGTTGCTGTTGCTGTGCTGTAGGCCAGCGGCTATGGCTCCAATTGGACCCCTAGCCTGGGAACCTCCATATGCCATGGGTGTGGCCTTAAAAGACAAAAAACCAAACCAAAATAAATGCTAGCAATTAGTAATTAATCAACAGTAACTGACTGCATGGATTTTAGCAGTTGTGAAGAACAAGAAAGAAGAAAAAGATGCCCCATTCACTGTTCTGTTCAGGGTAAGGGTCAGCATGGGGATTTTGTGGGGTTATTGTGCTAATTGAATATTCAAAAGAAGCTTGAATGTATACACAGAATTACTCAGGCATCCTTTAAGCTTCTCAAGTTCTTACTCATTTGTGTGAACTGCTCTGAAAACACTGGAAAGAGAAAATATTGACAAGGTAATCGTTGCTGTTGATACCCGTGTCTTTATACATGGAGAAAGACAAAATTAAATTTAATAAAATACAGATGAAAGTAAGGAAAATTAGAAAGCAGTAGCCCATATTGGAAGAGTGGTAGTATTCTATTTCTATTAAGTGTATATAAATGCTCCAACAACCACTTTCCTTAGGTATTTCTCCGTTGAATTTTATTTACACACATAGTTCAGGCAGTAAACCCAATACAAAGAGCACAGGACCTGAATTGCAAAGCCTTCAGTTTCCCTTTTCTTACTATTAATCACAAATCAGAGTCTGCACATCTCAAATGATCATAATTTTCCATGTTTAAATGGAAATTATATTAATTACATTTGTTCTTCATAGGAATATTGGACAAATGTGTAGAATATAGATAACTATATAAAGATAATTTATGTTATTTGAGTATGTTAGGGTATGTTAGCTATTAAATGAAAAAGAATGTCCAAAATATTTCTGGTGTTCCTGCAATTCCATTGACTTAATTTTTAATAGGGTTCTTGTTCATATTCCATTTGGGATCTTTCCAAATAAATAATATTATCATTAGAGTCCATTCTAATTCATTCATTGTGTGTGTGTGTGTACATGTGTATATGTATAAACCCTTTAGATATTTTTTAACTATGACGGTTTCAAAGTTGCTTTCTGTCACCCAGCCTTACAAGAGTGCTTTCTCTACTAAGCACAAACAAACCTTAATTGGGTGTAAGAATAATTCTATTACACTTTTATATGGTATTTGCCATTAAACGGACATATCCATCTATATGTTGTAGACCTGACAAATTAAGAAACGCCAATACCTTCTCTAACTTTGCATAATGAGGCTATTAATTGTTACCCAGGTCTCTGAATGATCAGGAGTGTTCCTGAAATATGTGCTTGAAGATGATGTGTGTGAAACGTAAACATGAGTCCCAATAACTGTTAAAACAGCTGATGTGCTCACCCTACATTATGCACCAGATGTGTAATACGGATTACTCAGTGTAGCTAATATTTTCTATGGCACAAAATCTTTCAAACTAAGTTAAATTTGCAGCTAATAACAACTGCTTTTCCCTACTTTAACATTAGTTTCATGTCCTTTATTATAAAATACTGTATATATGTAAATTTCACCTAATTAGTTTGGCACATCAATCTGTTAGTCCCCAATCATGTAACAAAACAGCTACAGAATGGGATTTATGGGTAAGGTGCTAGAAAATATTTTCAAGGCTCCAGAAAATATTTGCATATTCTAATTAGCAGTTTATTAATCTTAAATGCATATGGGAATTAACTGCAGCTTAATCTCATAAAATTCATCACTTTAATCCTTTGTTACATTGCTTTGATATATATTTTTAGCAGTTTATATATTAGAGTAATGGCTAGAAGAGTAAAAAAAATTCATGTCCTTATTTCAATTATAGGTCTTGTCCACTTACATACTTACCTACATTATATTAAAATCTTTATACTTGTTAATGACTTTAGCTTTTATTTTTTTTTGTCTTTTTGGACCACACGCACAGCATATGGAACCTCCCAGGCTGGGGGTGGAATTGGAGCTGTAGCTGCCAACTTACACCACAGCCACAGCAATGCCAGATCCGACGTCTGGGACCTACACCACAGCTCACAACGCCAGATCCTTGACCCATGGAGTGAGGCCAGAGATTGAACCCCCATCCTCATGGGATGCTAGCTGGGTTTGTCACCACTGAGCCATGACAGGAACTCCAATAACTATTGTTTTTAATGAATTATTTTAAAGTTTTGGTTTTTCTCCAACAACCTTTTCTGTTTCCCTCTTTCGAAGAATCTAATATCCTTTCTCTCAAAAAGCAGATATGACAATAAATTTCTGCTGAAAAACAGTTTTTTCAAATCATCAGGTGATAATTTTCATAAAGCAAATTGTATCAATTCTGAGAACACTACGTCACTTCTACACATCATAAAATAGATGTAATACTCAGAACAGATGATGAACATGAGAAGCAACTGCCCTGGGAGAGTTCTAAAATGATTTTATCTGGGAAAAGAAGTATAATTTCCCCTGGTCCAAACCCCATCTGGTACTGGGGTTATCCTTCAGGAAGTGCTGTGTGTCTTTAGGTTCTTGGAGTTCATACCTAGGGCCTTTACTACACAAAACATACAGGTAGCTCATGACTTTTTTTTTTTTTTGCAGTGCTTCCCTGAACAACTGTATTCATTTAGGTATTAACATTTAGCTATCCCGGGAAGCACTAAGCAGTTTAGGCATTTGAGAAAAGCATCTTAAGTCTTTACCATTTCACAATGTTTATAGTGAGCTTCTAAATCCAATCTATTCCTATAAAAACAAATGAAACAAACACAAACCACTGATGACAATAAAGACTATGCTCTCTAGGGCATCTTATACACTTCAAACTTGCCCTTTTATGCATGTGAGCTATGATCATGAAAACCTGATATGAATTTTCTTGTACAGGGCAAACGTGGACTTTGAAAGCAATTCCAAAGAAGAATGTAATAGTCCAATGTTGTCATTTCTCTCTCTATATATAGATATATGATATATAATAATAAATAGTATAATATATATAAAATATAACATGTAAAAATATAAAATTCTGTGTGCCTTCTACTCCAACCTTATGAGCATATTTATTCTATTAAAACAAAATCCTTAACTGGGTGCAAAAATATTTCTAATATACATTTTTATTTTAGATTCTATACATATGGTATTTATTATTATATAGCCAATGGCAAAAACAGAAAGACTTTACTTTCTTCAAGTGACTTCTTTAGATGTCTACTTACTTTGATTTACATGATCCACAGCTGTTATTTATTAAGTATGCCTTGGTTTGGCTGTAACGGTGATTAAAATATAGAAATATTTTTGTAAAGTTGATAACAGCTACTGCTTAAGCTCCCCAAATCTAGATCTGATATACACTATACCAATTATACTGGGTATAAGATAATTCCCCCTTCAAATGTCTTCACATCTTAGAAAGTTGGGGGCCTAAGATGTTGCTTTAGGTATCATAGCACTTGGCTAGAGTCTTTTCTAAATAGTCAATGTCCATGACATACTGGTGGTTGAATATTTTAACTACCACTTCTGATATGTCCTGATATTCTTCATTAAAACCACCACTATCAAAAAAAAAAAAAAAAAAACCAGAAAGATACTCACATGAATTGGGGAGGGTGGCTCTGTAAAAGCATTACAGTTTTAATATAAAACAGGAAATTAGCCCATATATTTTTAGGGAATAAGAACAAAATAGTTCTACAGAGTTCAGGGCTACATGATGACAAAGTTTTCTTTCATATATTGCATCTACTATTTCTTTATAAATATACTTCACACAGTCCCGCAAACTTGCCATACATATTTCTGTTTCTGATCTATGCCAATCTAATACAATATCCATATTACCCATTGGTACTGGGTGATAATTGTATAAAGTGACTGAGTGAGAATTCGCATGAAGGGACACAACTTAAGAAAGGCCATACCCAGTGGAATTTTTTTTTTTAAAAAGGAAAGAAACTAGGACATTCGGAGATGACCAGCTGGAATCAGCACAGCTAAGAGCATCTTCCTTCCCACCTCCTGTTTACTGAGCAATAACTGACATACATCATTGTAAAGTTTAAAACATACAGCCTGACGGTTTGATTCATGTATATTGTGAAATGATTACCACAATAGGTTCAGCTAACATCTATCTTTTCATCTACATACAATAAAAAATAAAGAGGGAATTCACCTTGTGATGAGAATCACAGTATCTACTCTCTAAGAATTTTCCCATATATCATACAGCACTGCTATCATGTTGTACATTTTAGCCTAGTACCTAATGTCTTATAACAGGAAGTTTGTACATTTTGAGCACCTTCCTCTAATTTCCCCTCCTCTAAGCCTCCCACAAGTCTGATCTCTTTTTCTCTCAGTTTATTTTTTTTCTTTTAGATTCCACATGTATAAGTAAATCATACCATATTTGTCTTTGTCTAAATTACTTCACTTAGCATAATGCACTCAAGGTCCATCATCTGTCCCAAATGGTAAGATTTCCTCATTTTTTAGTGGATGAGTATTATTTCATTGCATACACATTTGATGTTTGAACAACTTTGGGGCTATGGACACTGACCCTCACGCAGCTGAAAATCCACACATAGTGTTATAGTCAATCCTCCAGATGCACAATTCCACATCTGCAGATTCAAGCAACTGTGAATTGTTTAGTATTTACTGAAAAAAGTTCTGTGTATAAGTGGACCTAAGCAGTTCAAATTCATGTTGTTTCAGGGTTGACTGTATATAACACAACTTCTTTACCCATTCACCTATGGATGGTTGTTTCCACATCTTGGTTATTATAAATAACGCTGCTTCATGGGCATGAAGATATCTTTTCAAGTTAGTGTTTGTGTTTCCTTTAAATGTATTCTCAGGAGTTGAATTGCTGGACTATATGGTAGTTCTATTTTTAAGTTTCTGAGAATCCTTCGTACTGTTTTCCATGGTGGCTATACCAATTTACAATCCTACCAACAGTGCATAAAAATTCCCTTTTCTCTACATCCATGCCAATGCTTATTATCTCTTGTCTTTTTTTGGTTGATGGCCATTCTAACAGGCATGAAATAATATCTCGTTCTGGTTTTAATTTGCATTTCCCTAATGACTAGTGATGTTGAGCCTCTTTTCATGTATCTGTTGGCCTCTTGAATATCTTTGGAGAAATATTTATTTGGTCTTTTGCCCACTTTTTATTTTCTACCATTTCATAGGTTTTATTTTCATTTTGCTGATGGTTTCTTTTGCTGTGTAGAAGTTTCTTAGTTTCATATAGTCCTGCTTGTTTTTTATTTTTTTATTTTGCTGCTTGTGCTTTAGGTATCATATCCAAAAAATCATTATGAAGACAAATGCCAAGGAGCTTTATTCCTATATTTTCTTCCAGGATAGGTCTTACATTTAGGTCTTTAGTCCATTTCAAGCTAATTTTTGTGAATGGTATAAGATTTGGTCCATTTTCTTTCTTTAACATGTGAATATTCAATTATCCCAGCATCATTTACTGAAAAGCCTATCTTTTCTCCAATGAGAATTCTTGGTTTTTATGTCAAATATTAGTTGATTATACAAGCTTGGACTTGGGCTCTGTATTCTGTTCTACTGGTCCATATGTCTGTTTTTATGTCAATACTACACTGTTTTGATGAGCTTGCAATCAGGGAATGTGATGCCTCCTATCTTCTTCTTTCTAAAGATTTCTTTGACTATTTGACATCTCTGTGTTTTTATTTAAATTTTAGCAGTGTTTTTTTTTTTCTATTTCTTGAAATAATGCCGTTTGAAACTTGACAGGGATTGCATCGAATCTATAGATTGTCTTGGGGAGTGCTAACATTTTAAGAATATTAATTATTCCAATCCATGAATATAGGATACTTTTCCAATTACCTATCTTCAAGTATTTTTAAACTCAGTGAATTTTATAATATTTAGTTATACAACCATCATCACAACCTACTTTTACATTTTCATCCAAAATCCCTAGACCATCCCTCCCCCTCAGCCATCTCCTTTGGTAACCATAAGTTTTTCAAAGTTTGTAAGTCAGTTTCTGTTCTGAAAATAACTTCACTGTATACTTTTTTTAGATGCCACACATAAGTGATAGCATATGACGTCTGTGTCTCACTGTCTGACTAACTTCACTTAGCAGGATAATTTCTAGGTCCATCCATGTTGCTGCAAATGCCATTATTTCATTCCTTTTCATGGCTGAGTAATGTTCCATTGTGTATATGTACCACTTCTTCTTTATATACTCCTCTGTTGATGGACATTTGGGTTGCTTCCATGTCTTGGCTATTGTATACAGTTGCTGCAATGAACATTGGAGTACATGTATCTTTTTGAGTCATGGTTTTCTCTGGTTCTTCAGGTATTTTCATCAATGTCT
The DNA here is from genome assembly GCF_016906955.1 of Phacochoerus africanus. NCBI lineage: Eukaryota > Metazoa > Chordata > Mammalia > Artiodactyla > Suidae > Phacochoerus > Phacochoerus africanus. The sequence goes on from NC_062554.1 coordinate 109,698,986, forward strand.
TGAACTTTAAAAAGTAGAGATCTTTCACCTCCTTAAATTTCTTCCTAAATATTTCATTGTTTTTGATGCTATAAAAGTGGAATTGATTTCTTTTTTGAGAAAATTTGAGTTAGTGTATAGAAATGCTACTGACTTTTATATTCAATTTTACTAAATTCATTGACTAGATCTAACAGTTTTTTGGGGTGAGTCTTTAAAATTTTTTTATATAATGTTTTTAAAAATTTATTTATTATAGCTGGTTTACAGTGTTCTGTCAATTTTCTACTGTATAGAATGGTGACCCAGTTACACATACATGTATAGATTCTTTTTTCTCACTTTATCATTCTCCATCATAAGTGACTAGAGTCTTTAAAATTTTCTATAAATAAAATAATATTATCTGCAAATGGAGAAAATTTAGCCTTCTGTCTAATTCCTTGCTTATTTATTGCAATGAAATTCTCTTAAATTGCTTTTGCTGTGTCCCACAAGTTCCGGTATGTTGTGTTTGGTATGTATCTTGAGACACATTTGTGTGTCTCAAGAATTTTTTTTATTTACTCTTTAATCTACTCTTTGATCCACTGGTTGTTCAGGAAAGTATTGTTTAATTTCTATGTATTTGTAAAATTTATGGTGTTCCTCTTGTTACTGATTTTTAGTTTCATGCCATTGTGTTTAGAGAAAATACTTGGTATTATTTCAATCTTATTGAATTTGTTAAGATTTGTTTTGTGGCCTAACATATGGTCTACCCTAGAAAATGTCCTTATGTGTTTGAGAAAAATGTGAATTCTATTGCTATTGGATAAATATTCTATGTGTTTGTTACATCCATTTGTTTGAATCTTCTGTTTCCTTATTGATTCTCTATCTGGATGATCTATCCATTGTTGGGAGTGGGATATTAAAGCCCCCATCTATAATTGTATTATTGTTTATCTTTTTAGCTTTGCTAGTTTTTGCTGTCTATATTTAGGTGCTCCAATGTTGAGGCATGCATATTTACAGGTAATCATTTACATGATCTTGTCTCTTTTTAAGATTTTTTAGTTTAGAGTATATTTTGTCTGATATAAATATAGCTAACCCTGCTATTTTTGGTTACCATGTCATTAAAATATCTTTTCCCATCCCTTTACTATGAGTCTATGTGTGCCTTTAAGGCTAAATTGTAGGCAGCATGTGATTAAATCTCAATCATCCTATCTTTTTTAATTGGAGAATTTAATCTCTTTACATTTAAAGCAATTATTGAGAGGTAAGGTCTTACTATTGCCATTTAGTTAATTGTTTTCTCTTTATTTTGTATATTTATTGTTCTTTGTTTCTTACCTTATTGTCTTTTGTGTGTGTATTTTGAGGTCTTTTTGTATCAGTATATTTTGTATATCTATTGTTCCTTGTTTCTTATCTTGTTGTCTTTTATGTGTGTATTTTGATGTCTTTTTGTATCAGTATATTTTGATTTCTTTATTGTATTCTTTTGTGTAGTTACTACAGTATTTTTTATTGTGGCTACCATGAGGCTTCCAGGAAATATCTTAACTATTTTAAACTAATAAAAACTTAATAAAGTTCATAAATTTTACATTTTTACTTCTCCCCCTCCTCACATTTCAGGGTACTGCTTTTACAATTACTTTTTTTTTTTTTTTGCTAGTGAGTAACTAATAAAAAAAAAGTAGCGTTATTTTTAACATACTCTTTTTTTAACTTTCAAACTACAGTTGTAAGTGAATTATGCACTATTACCATATTGTAGAATCTTACTAGGACTGTATATTTACCAGTGTCAGTGAGATTTACATTATCTCTTTATATTTTTATGATGTTACTAACCATTCTTTTACTTCCACTCAAAGAACTCTCATTAGCATTTCTTGTAAGGCAGATCCAGTGATAATTAAATCCTTCAGCTTCTGTTTGTCCAGGAAAGTCTTTATCTCTCCTTCATTTCTAAAGGATAGATTCATTAAGTATAGAATTCTTGGTTGACAGCTATTCTTTTCAAAATTTTGAATTTTTCATCCCAATCTTTTCTGGCCTGAAAAGGTTCTGTTAATAAATCTGCCAAAAGTATTATGAGGTTCCCTTGTATGTAACTTCTCTCTTTTCTTTTATTGCTCTTACAATTATTTCTTTGTCTTTGACTTTAGAAAATTTAATTATAATGTATTTTGGTGTAGCCCTGTTTAGGCTCAACTTATCTGGGGTCTCTTGGGCCTCATGGATCTGGATGTCTGTTTCTCTCTGCAAGTTTGAAAAATTTTAAGCCATCATTGCTTTAAGTATACCTTCTGTATCTTCTCCATCTTTTCATCTTCTGGAATTCTTGTAATACAAGTATTATTTCTTTTCCTTGTGTCCTATAATTCCCTTAGGCTTTCTTCATACTTTTCCATGGTTTTCCCTTTTGTTCCTCTGATAGATAATTTCCAATGTCTTGTCCTCCAGGTTGCTGATTCTATCTTTTGCATGGTTGAGTCTACTTTTAACACTCTCTATTGAATTCTTCAGTTATTTATTGTATTCCTCTACAACAGGATGTGTGTGTGTGTGTATGTGTTTTATGTTTGTTATTTCCTTGCTGAACTTCTCATTTTGTTAATGTATTGTTTTCTTAATTTGAATTAGTTGTTTAAATTTTCCTGTAGTTCACTAACTTCCTTAACCAGAATATTCTGAATTCTTTGCCTAACAAGTCAGAGATCTACATTTCTTTAGGGTCACTTCTTGGAGCTTTATTATTTTCCTTTGGTGGCATAATAGTTACTTTATATTTCATGCTCCTTGATTCCTCACATTAGTATCTGCATATTTGAGTAATTGGACTCCTCTTCTAGATTTTATAGGTTTATTTTGGCAGAAACAGTTTTTTTCCAATCAGCTCAGTTTGGGTTTCTGGGTACATCTGTGGGTATGTCTGGGTATGTCCTTAGGTCAGGGGAAGGGGGCTATTTTCTATTTTTGGTGAGGCAACTGTTCTAGCTCTCAGTATGGGAGTGTGTGGTTGTACTTCTGGCTAAGAACAGTTGGATAGGGTGGCTGGCTTGGTTTTCTACCCACATGAGCTTGTAGGATGGACCCTACAGTTGTCTACATTCTCTAGTCAGGCTTACTAAATGGTAAGGACTAGTTACTACAGTCAGATTAAAAAAAGCTATGAATTAGCATCTGTGTGGTAACAGGATGGCATCCAAAGCCTGTACAACTCATTGTTTGGAGCCCCAAATCAGGCCAGAATGTACACAGAATTACCTCATCACATGAGGCCACTGGTTTTGCTCTGCCATAGGCTACACTCTTGGTTCAAGTAATCAGTATCTTTAGGAGTTCCCATTGTGGCTCAGTGGTAATGAACCCAACTAGTATTCATGAGGATGTGGGTTCAATACCTGGCCCCGCTCAGTGGGTTAAGGATCTGGGATTGCCATGAGCTGCAGTGTAGGTCACAGACACAGCTCAGATCTGGCACTGCTGTGGCTGTGGTGTAGGCCAGCAGCTGCAGCTCTGATTTGACCCCTACTCTGGAAACTTCCACATGATGTGGGTGCAGCCCTAAAAAGACAAAATAATAATAATAATAATATCATATTTAAAAAATTTTCATCTTGGGTGATTTAACTCAGGTCATTTTTGCAATGCTGTTTTAAGATTCTAGGTTCATTTTTAGTGAGTTTGTATTTTCAAATTATGATCCTGGCCTGGAAACTAGAGATTTCTTAAATCAACTAAGGTAAATGTTAAGGAAACTATATCATTCTAAAGCAGGGCATAAGAGCATTTGCTGAAAAATGGAATTCTTTAGTTCTCTGAATGTAGTCGACTAGTGGGTACTTATGAGGCAGATTAAAAACATTTTTGACAATTTCAGAGACCCAGACCAAGAGGCAGAGCCAAAAACAGGAGACCAAGCATCCTGACAGTAAGCAATCCTTTGCCTATTTTTAATGCTGAGGAAATATATATTTACAGTGTGGCCATAATTGGGGAAAAACTGTCCTTTTTTTGAGTCCACTTTTAATATACTTTTTTTGATCTATTTTTCAATTAATAACTTCTAGAAAGGAATATCTAAGCAAATTTCAGGCACTTTTTGCCACATTATTCACTGTTTATATTAGTTTCTCTGTAGGGAAAGTAAAACCAAGAAAAATCAAAATACAAGTGTCATTTAGATTATTGGCAGACTACTTCCTCAGTACATGGTATTACAGAAATGGATGTTCCTGAACCAAAACCATGAAAGGTCTTTATTATATTTCTGAAAACATTTGTTTCCTTAATTATGTTTTTCAGAGAGCTTTTTCCCTAAATCTCACAGATAATAGATCGCACTGTAAGATGTCACCTCAAGTTATCACACTCATACATCACTCTGCTCTTCACAGTGAAACTGATAAAAATGGATAAGTCAGCAGAGAAGGAATGACATACTCTCATTAAAAAGAGACATACCACAGACTTCTTTTGAAAATTCGTCTTAGGGAGGTACACTAGTTGAAAACAAGTTTGAAATGTAACTTTCAAACATTTCTATTTAATTATGGCAAGGTTCAATGGGTATCATTGCTTGGTCCTATGGTTTTATAAAGAAAAGTTTCAAACTTTGAATTTCCCCTGTTAGATCATTAGGCACATCTCTAATTTAGCTGTTTCCTCAGATACACTTAGGCTTTGCAGATTGAATCCAACCCCACTCCTAATCCCCCCTTATAAGCAGTAAAATGTATGTGTTTTTAATTGCTCTTTAAATTTCAGAAACCAAAATAACATGTGGTTGTTTACAAAGATCTAATTAGCACATTTACCTAAATATACTTCCATGGTTCTGAAGACATTAAAATTAAAATGCAAATTATAATTTGTATCTGAGAACTAAGGGAGAACAACTTTAGCCATACTGCCTGTAAGCATATGATTCCCCATGCTCTTAGCGTCCTGTCTTTTTGTATCCTTCCCTGAACAAAGAAGGCAGAACCTTAATCAACAAGTTAGAAGCCTTCACTCTATGGTCACTTATTCAGCATTAACAAAGGTGAAGCCTTTAAAGACATGTTGTTTTTATTTTATTTTTTTTTTCTTTTTGTCCTTTTTTAGGGCTGCAACAGTGGCATATGGAAATTCACAGACTAGGGGTTTAATCGGAACTGTTGCTACCGGCCTACACCACAGCCACAGCAACACTACATTCAAGCCTCCTCTGCAACCTACACCACAGCTCACGGCAATGCCAGAACCTTAACCCACTGAGCGAGGCCAGGGATTGAACCCGCAACCTCATGATTCGTTTCTCCCGCGCCATGACAAGAACTCCATAAAGACATATTGTTAATATAGCAAAGAGTCAACTCAGATAGCCAGCATTTTCTGATTAAAGCCATAAAAGAAATCAATAATAAAAAGTAACTATTAGAGAAGAAGAAAGTTCAATTATTAGTAAAATAATTCCAGCACAATAATGTAGAGAGATTGGTCCAAATGATTTTCTGGAGAAGATACATCTTCAAAACATTTTCAAAGCTACCTAAACCAAAGGCTGGTATTAGGCATAGGAATAAGACAGGTGGAAGGAAAGTTTAGTTTTGATAAGCTTAACTAAATACTCATGTAGTAGTCCTGGAAAAGTATGTACATAAAATAATAGAATTCAAGGCAAATTAGAAAGGAACCACAAGTTGGTAGTTAAACCATGATTGGTTATCAATTTTTAGAATATATATGGCCGATGCGGAAAGGCACAAACCTATATATGAGAAATTATTAATTGTATTATGTACTCTAAAGGATGATGATGGTTAAAAAGGAATTCATGTTGTGTGGTCCTTGTAAATCTAGGAGGTTTTAGGGAATTGTGAATGGTACCTAACAACACTTCACACACATTATTTCTATTTAATCCTTGCTTGGTCCTATGGTTTTATAAAGAAAAGTTTCAAACTTTTCTTTATAAAACCATACAACAAGCCCATCCTTCTGTTTGGAGAAAATTAGTCATCATATTTCTGATTTTCAATATCGACATGATTCGTATACTTTTTTTTTCTTTTGTAACTCCTGTATGGAGAGAAAAGAGGAACTCCAAGGGAAATGAAGTCAATAGAATTACTCACTAGAAAAAAAAATCATCGAAAATAGTAGCAACTACCGTTTATCAGGAAGGCACTGGACTAATTGCTTTATACATACCATCTCACAATACACACCATCAATTACTTTGCACTATGTATATGGTGCTGGTATCATCACCTTGTTTCACAGAGGAAGAAGCTGATACTACGAGGTCATCATTATGACCATGATGACATTTCCTCAATGCAAATGGCAGAGTCAAGCTTCTAATCCAGTTTTGCTTAACTCCAAAATCTGTTCTCAATCCTTTTCTATAGATTCCCTTGTATCCTCCCCAAAGATTTGTCCAATTCCTAAGGCCTGATTCCTGTGACTGTGAACTTTTTGGGACTAGGGTCTTGGAAAATATATTTAAATTAAGGATCTCACAATAAAACCATCCTGGATTTAGGCTGAGCTATAGTTGCAGTGAATGATGTCTGCATTAGGCAAAGGAAATACATGGAGACACTGAGAAGTCATGTGAAGATGGAGTCAGAGATTAGAGTGATGTCACCACAAGCCCAGGGATGCCTGGACCCACCAGAGGGGCCAAGAGCATTTTGAGGAAGCGTGGCCCTGCTAATACTTTGGTTTCAAACTTTTGACCTCTAGAATTGTGACAGAACTAGTATCTGTTGTTTTGAGTCACCAAATTTACAGCAACTTGTTGTGGCAGACCTAGGAAACTAATATGGCCTTGTGAAAGGAGTAACTCCTTAAGGTGAAAGATCTAAGATAAAGAACTGATAGAAAAGCAGAAAAAAAAACAGCTTGACAATGCATATGTTTAATAAGACATATTGAACTTAGGAAAATCTTAAAAGAACAAATTGAATGTTTAACAACTTTTCAACTAAGAATTAGAGAATCTCAACTCTAAACAGGGAAAATCTAACATTATCTTATATGGGAAAAAATAACAGTGACAATATTTATATTATGATGAGGCATATGAATTTTAGGTCTAAGACCCATCTTACAACATAAATTTCTTTGGATCTTATCACAATGAAGATAATTACTTGAACTCTTTTCACACTTAAACAACTATATAAAACATGTTTTCTGAGAGTCTGCTATCTGATATCTCAAAAACTCTTGAAGGCACATTGAAGTACTACTTATATGAAGAACTCCCTATAAATAATATTGCATTGTTATACTGTTCATTTTTTTAACAACAGCATGAGAGCTTTCTTTATAAGCAAAAACTCTAATACCATGTCTTTTCATTGCCTGAAGCTTTAAATGTTTTCAGAGGCAGAAAAGTATTGTCATAGCGTTTTGCAAATGAAGAGGTTTGTAAATCTTAAACTGCAATTTTCTCCTAAACAAAACAACCACAACTAAAAAAAATATCTCTAAGGAGAGATGAAACTGTAAAGCTTTTATCTGCTATTCAGATGTTGCTGGATATGTTTTCAACAACAAAATATCCTCCATTTAAATAGCTTCTACCAAAATCTTTTCTTCCACATTATCTGCCCACAATGGGAGTGAGGTTTAGCATCTCATGCTAGCCCAATCATTCAGATGCATTATTCATTTCTTTTCTGCTTATATATTCCACAATTCGAAATTTCCTTTTAGAATTAAAAAAAGTAAATAGTCATAGCTACAATATATCTCGTTTATTGAACCTCTCCCAAACAGCCAGTGATGACACACCACTTATCTTTAAGAGTATTCAGATATATTTTGGCACGTTTTATTATTTTATTTCACAAGGCTTGAATTTTTTTAAAAGCTTCACCTGATTATTATATCACTTAATATGTATTGAAATATTTTTTTACTTTGAAAGTTATAAGGAAATACAGTTCTCCTTTGATTCGTATCTCTTCAGCTTCCTCTAATTTTTTCTAATGATTCATTTAAATTCATATTATTAACTTAAAACATTAGTCTCATTTCAGTTGATCTGCCTCTGGAAATTTCATATCGCCATCTCCAGTCTTCGTCATTCTTCCCATTTGTTCCCTGGAACTATGGTTAGGGCCATACTAGGGCTGCAGTCAGCAGCAGCAAGTATTTAAGTCAGATTCAACTGGAGCTAAGTAAAGCAGGCGGCTGAAGAAGGGAGGTGGGCAAAGGGCAACGGTAGTTTCTCAATGGGGTGGCAGAATAATGAGATGATTTTTTTTTTTATTCAGCTAGGAATCAGCATGCTATAGTGTAAAGAGGATGAGCTTCGCATTCATTCCAACTTAATCCCAACTGTGGATTTTCCTTCTCTGTGAATAGTACCTTCACTTCTCTGAGTCTTATTTTTTCGCTTGAATGGAAAATGGGAATAAGGATGTTGCAAGGATTAAATAAAATGATACTTTAAGCACAGTGCTTAAACAGGGACGATAGTTGGCTACATGATAATTACCTTCAGTTAGCTCCTGAACTCTACAACTTTGCCTTTTCCTTCTAGAAAAGACAATCCCAAGAGCAAACCAGTAATAGGACAGCAGAGTGATCAGAGAGCTGCATACATCCTACCTCAGCAGAATGTATAGAATAAAGGACATTTTAGAGATTAAGCTAGTTGCTTTGTTTGGTAACATTGCTGGTTTTTGTCGAATGTGTAGTTGAATCAAATCTATCAATTCCTCAACTCGAAAAGAGTCTTATTATTTTGAAGTAATAAAAATGATCAGAAAAAATAAAACACCACCTCTAGTGATGGTTGTTATCTATTATTAGGCCAAGGGAAGAACATGTACTGACCATGTAAATCCTTTCGATTTTGCGGATTCAGGATCAAACTTGGGCTTTAGTTAGCTTTGCATCCAGCTGCATTCAAACAAAACCTATGAGAGTTTTTGAAACAGAGCAGCCATGTTATAAAGACGATGATGATGATGACAATGATAATAATTAATAAAATGCAAATAAGAATGGTCTTGTGAATTTTAAGCAATGACAGCACCTTGAGCGTAGACAGCAGACAGCTGGGTCCACTGAATAAACTAAAGCTGAAAACTTCAGGAACAGCTCCTTGAAAGCAAGAAGGTGATGTTTTGAATCTGTAGAGCATCTAAAAATGTTATCTGTCTCATTCCTATATTTTAACAGGGAAATACACATTCAAAAAATAGAAACTAAAATGGCAGCTCCCTGGATGACTTTCTAATGAAGCCGTTTATTAGCTTTAAGTCTCTCTAAAGTGTTTGCTGAGAAGTCAGTCCCAATTTTCCAAGGAATATTTTCTGAATTGCCTGAACATCCTATGTTGTTTTGCCCCATGCCTTTTCAATCCTTTAAAAAAAAAAAAGAAAGAAAGAAAAAACAGACAATAACTTATAAGGAAGACAGTTTTATACAAAAGTCTCTTATATTGGGTGATATTTAATGTCCTTTTCTGACTTTTTCCATGTTATCCTATTTAAGTAATTCAAAGTTAGAAAATTTAACAGGGTATTTACATGTTATTTATACTTGAATAAATTTATACTTGATCATTTGTGGTAATTCCTATTAACTTTTGGGTATCAGGAATGTGGTCAGGACTATATTTTCCTAAAACACAATATTCTCCATGGAAATAAAATCTAATTTCACACGTAATTCCAATTTATAATACCTTGTCCAGGAATTTATCCCATCTCAATGCTAAGGATTCCCTTCAATGATTTCATACTGACATTTTAAAGCACTTAAAAAAAAATCTCTTGAGTGTCTAAACCAGCATTTGCCTCAGACCACTATCTGATTCTTTAATGAATTCTCTAAAAATGGAGACACACAGGCCCAGGGGGTTTCTTTTAATTTTGGAAACTCAACGGCCCCCTTGTAATGGTCCCTCTTACTATCTGTCGTGGTTAATGAGCTGAAGATTGAATCACCAGTCCTGTAAGCAGGTGTGGTCTATGTAGCAGGACAAGCGCACACTGGTCCATTAACTTTGAGGCCATCTCATTTGAACTGGCCTGTCCTTCCCTTTAGTAGGGACTGGGTCACTGCCAGAGGAGCTAATTAGGGGGAAGGGCATAAATCTTGAGGATGAAGTTTTGAGAGTCCCACAGAAAATCCATGGACTTGAGTTTCACCGACTATATTATGACAAATACCAGTGTGCTATGTGTTATTAGCTGTCCTGTGGAAATATTTTGGGAAACATTCCATATTGCATTTTATTCTCCTCTTAGAAATTCAAGATGCTTGTTAGAGTAAAGTAAATCAAACTAGTTATTTTGACCCAACAACTTTTAAATTCTCACATGAACATCACTGGACATTAACTTTTCATGAGATATAATTTGAAAAATAGAGCTCCTGTGTGTGTGATTATACTTTAAGGGCCAGTTTTTGCTACTGAGAACAAAAGGTAGACACAAAAGTGTACCTATGAAGTTCAACAACAGGAAGACACCAGTGGCTTCAGAATTCAGGGGAGTGGTTGCACTGGGTGAGTAGATGCTGAAAGGGTGGTCAGGGCCTCTGCTGGGGCACAGTAACATTTCATTTCTTGACCTAGGTCCAGGTTGTCCGAGTATATTTATTTTATGAAAAGTAGTCAACCTATATGCCTATGATTTTTACATATAACTCAATAGATATCACGCTGTAGCAAAATTTAACTTTTAAGAAAGGAGCTGCCCTGAGGTGGAAAAGAGTTGGCGTCGGACCCATAGGCCTCCTGGCACCTACTGTCTGTGGGAGAAAGGCAAGGGGCTTGCAGAGGTAGTGTAGGGCACTGACTAAGAGCACTGGGTTCACAGCCAGATAGAACTGGATTTGAATCCCTGTTTTGTGGCTCCTGGCTATGTAAGCAATGTGAAGAACAATAGATGAGGCCAGAGACACAGCCAAGGGTCAGACCATGAGAGACCCTGTAAAGTCAAGATAAGGATTTTGGTTTTCATTCTAAGTGTGTTGGGAAGTCATTCCCATTTCCATCATAGGTCCAAGGAGATTTCATAGGAATAAAAGCAGAATAGGAGCTGTACTATACTGGTAGAGAAACAACAAAATCTCAAAATGCTTCACTTCATGTTCCACACAATACATATCCTTATCATAAGGAGAAAAAAGGCACTTGAATCCTGAAAATAAATCTTAAAATTGTGGCAGATAAACTAAAAGAATGCAGGGAAAGCAAAAATGAATGATCTTGAGACAGATTTTTCCCATCATGTAAGAGCCTACAGAACCTCCAGGAGGTTTGGAAGCAGGTGAAATGTTATTTTGGGGGGAAAGGAAATGCCTTTCTCTACACATCAGTCAGAGACCCTGCTTTCTCTCCAGCCATCTCCTACCTCAAGAAAAGAGAAAAAACTTAAAACTTAAAAAAATAAAACAAAACAAAACCCTCTTACTGTCCTATCACGATTACCATAGATGGATATCCAAATGAGATATTCTCTTCTGCAACCTGGCAGATGTCCTAAAATCATTTAGCATTATTCCTTTAACAGATATGCATTTAATAGAAATATAATGTTCTTACCTGGTCATATAAACAGATTTTATAATGATAATCATAGAAGCTGAAATACCCATATTGGAAAATGAAATAAAACCTTCCCAAATCTAGTAGACATTTTACTTTGAAAGAAAAAGGCATTAAGAAAATAATAGGTAATTGAAACTAACAATAATGATGGCAATTTCACAGGATAAAATGAAAAATATAATTGGACTCAATTTAAAATTTGTACCGTTTGACAAATGTTAATATTAGAATATGTTGAAAAAGCACTGTATTGAGGGAGAATGAATAAGATGTATCAAGAAATCTTGTCCAACCAGCTTAGCACAGTTATATCTTAAAAAAAATTTATAACCCAAATATATAAAGGATTTTTCCAGAGAAATGAAACTGGAGTCTTACTTGCAATACATCAAAAGAAAGCCAACCATTATGTTGATTTCTGGGAACTTTGACATATATATGTGCTAATAAAAATATATATATATTATAAGAACTTGGATAATACCCATTATGTTCTACCCCTATAGACATATAAACAGGCAGGTTTTCTCCTCAGAGGACATGATGAACAATTATACCATATTCTTACTATAATTGTGAGATATGTAAGAATATAAATGTTGATAAAATGTGCAAAACCTGTATCTTTTCTCCATTAAAAATTATCTTGTGCTATAATTTACTTTTTGGGAACTGATCATCTCTTCATTTTTAGGGGCAAGATGAGCAATTTAATCAATTAGTCTTGACATCATGTTCTCTGACCTTTATAAATACAAATACAAGAATGGATCCTGAGAGTCACATTTCTTCCTTTCTACACTAATTGCTAGGCTTGTTTCTCAGTGAGGGGGAAAAAAATGTCAATTTTTTGGTGTCACCACAGATAGAAAAGAAAATCTGCTTTTATATTTCCAGAGTCATCACTTGGCACATTAAAACTAAGGGACAACTAATACTCCGATCTCTCTGTAACATGCAAGCACCTGGGGTATACTTTACAACATGATGACCCAGAGAAATGATCAGTGTGGTGTCCAAAAGAAAGTATGGGTGTCAGAGTCCACATGCGGCTATGAGCACTGGATTTGAAAGTTAGTATCTAAGGCACTCCTAATACATTCTAAACCCACCAGAACCTCATTTTTCTCTCCATATAATATCACTAACAATATCTACCACCTAACATTCTTTGAATGATAAAATGGTTAACAAAAATGAACAGATAACATGATGTTGCCTAGCAAAGAGTTGATATGATATAAATATTATTTTCCTTTTTTTTCTCTTGGTTATGGAAAGAAAACTTAACAATACTATGGTATTGTTTAGTTACAATATAACTGTCAAAGTAACTGCTCTTCAGAGTAAAGTCTTAGGAAATGAACATTAAAGTTACATGATTTGAAGTAAAGTGATAAATCTTATTCCTTTTTTTTAACTGATCTGTTTTTAATTGATCTAAGTTAAACAATGATGTGTGTGTTTGCCGGGTTTGCCATAACAAATTTCTGAAGACTGGGTGTCTTAAACCACAGAAATCTATTTTTCCTGAGGCCTCACCCCTTGGCTTGCAGATGGTCTTCTTTTTTTAAATTTTATCAAACTGTACTTGATTTATAAGGTTGTGTTAAATTCTGCATACAGCAAAGTGACTCAGTTTTACATATATATTGTATCATAAGCATATATATATGTATGTTCTTTTTCATATCTTTTCCATAGTAGTTTATCACAGGACATTGAATACAATTCCCTGTGCTCTACAGTTGTACAGTAGGGCCTTGTTCTTTATCTATCCTACATATACTAGTTTGCCAAAAGCCATCTTATTGTTGTGTCCCCATGTGCCCCTTCCTCTGTGTATATTCCTGGTGTCCTGCTGTGTCCTAATCTCCTCTTCTTATAAGGGCAACAGTCCTATTGGATTAGAGCCCACCCAACAGCCTCATTTTAACTTAATTACCTCTGTAAATGCTCTGTCTGCAAATGCAGTCACATTCTGCGATAAGGGGGTTTAAGGCTTCAACAGATGAATTTGAAGGACATGAATAACTGTATGAAAAGGGATGATTTCACTGTTTTCAAATATTTAAATGACCTTAATCCTAAGAAGGAACAAAATAATATTTTAGCAGATGTTTTCTCCCCTATGTTATTATTTAAGGTGAACAATGATCCTGTGTTAGACAATGGTAAACATCAATCACTATGTCCCCCAGGCCTTCAAAGAAAGAGCTCCTCCCTCCACCCCTGTACTTACTCTGATTATTTGGGATAATTTTGGAGTATCGCTTACAAGTGGATTAAAAAATAAATTACTTCACACCAAATCTACTCTAGGTAAAAATACCCCGTACTATCAAGTGGACATTTCAGGGATGGCCTGGCCATGACAGCAGCATGTGCTTTGGGTTGATGTTCTTTCGTACATATTCCGTCTTTTTCCTTTTCCTTCAGCTAAGGCTGGGGTTCTCACCCTGTCAGGGTTAGGAGAGCCCATCACTTCCCTGAAATGTACCAAATGGTGTGTCATGTCATTTCCTTGTGGAGATGCTTCACATGTCTTTCCAGATCATTAAAAGGGTTTTGTGTCCTGTCCTTCATTCATTCAACCAATGTTTATTATGGTAATGTATATTTCTATGAGCTGGGCACAGTTCTAAATGCCGTTAATACCGTGATGTACTTTCAAGACAGCAGCCCTGATCTTATGGAGCTAAAATTTTACATCCAGAAAATGCTAGAAGCCCTAATCTAAAGCTTAAGCTACTTGGTATAGCTGTTCTCCTTGTATTCCAAAAATGAATAATTACTCTACTTGATTGTTTTATGGATGGGTATCTTCTGACTCATTTATAAGCTCAAGAAATTTTATTCGTTATCATTAAAGAAGTAATTATGGGAAATCATGTTTACTACCTCTAAAATTGTACCTATGTATAAAACTATATATACACACACACAAATATACACACATACGTATTAATTATATATGTGTATATATATGATTATATAAAACCTTTCCTGTTTTAAATTATTTCTTACTGTGTATTTCCACATCCTAAATGGAATTTATATTAGTTTAATACTTTCTTAATGTCTCAGCAATTAAACAGATTTTGCTGCACAGAAAACTGGACTTTATTTTTATTCTCCACAGGACTTAGGAAGTAACTTAAATAGAGTAGATATTTAGCAAACATTGGTAGAAAGAATAAACGAGTTTCAGGATGGATGAAAGAAATAATCAACAAGGGTTCAGAAATAAAGGGTTTTAAAAGCTAAACTCCTTTGTCGTTGTACATACAAAGAGTATCCAAACTAGTAATTCCAGGACACCACTTCTTGAGAGAAACACAATTAAAGAACATTTCTTGGGAGTTCCCGTCATGGTTAAGGAACCTGGCTAGTGACCATGAGGTTGTGGGTTTGATCCCTGGCCTCACTCAGTAGGTTAAGGATCTGGTGTTGCTGTGAGCTGTGGTGTAGGACACAGACATGGCTCAGATCCTGCATTGCTGTGGCTCAGATCCTGCACTGCTGTAGGTGCAGGCCTGCAGCTACAGCTCTGATTTGACCCCTAGCCTGGGACCCTCCATACGCCATGGGTGTGGCCCTAAAAAGACAAAAAGATGAAACAAACAAACAAACAAACAAAAAAACCATTTCTTACAGTCAGCACGTTTTTGGCCTGTTGCTTTTAGCAACTAAGATGCCTATAAAATGCCTCTTATGGACCATGGGAAAGAACAATCTAGAACTTCCATCATATTTAACCTTGTCTACTATGTAAATAGAAGCCTAAAACCCTTTGTGGTATTGGGTCACCTTCTCTCTATAGCACATTTCTTGAATATAGGGGGCTTTGTTTAGCTTTAAAAAAAAAAAAAAAAAAAAAAAAGCAACTGACAAGGGCCTAATCTCTAAAATATACAAACAACTTATACAACTCAACAGCAATAAAGCCAACAACCCAATGGAAAAAAGGGCATTATTTTTATTCAGAAATGTCTGAATAGACATTTCTCCAAGGAAGATATACAGATGGGCAACAAGCATTTGAAAAAACGCTCAACATCATTGATAGAGAAATGCAAATCAAAACTACCATGAGATACCATATCACACCAGTCAGAATGGCCATCATTCATAAGTCCACAAAGAACAAATGCTGGAGGAAGTGTGGAGAAAGGGGAACTCTCCTGCAGTGTTGGTGAGAATGTAAGCTGGTACAACCACTATGGAGGACAATATGGAGGTATCTTAAAAAACTATACATAGAACTAACATATGACCCAGCAATCCCACTCTTGGGCATATATCTGGACAAAAGTTTCCTTGAAAAAGACACATGCACTTGCATGTTCATTATAGCACTATTCACAATACCCAAGACATGGAAACAACCCAAATGTCCACTGACAGATGATTGGATTAGGAAGATGTGGTATATATATACAATGTAATACTCCTCAGCCATAAAAAAAGACCAAAATAATTCCATTTGCAGCACCATGGCTGGAACTAGAGACTCTCATCCTGAGCGAAGTAAGTCAGAAAGAGAAAGACAAATACCATATGATATCATTTATATCTGGAATCTAATATACAGCACAAAGGAAACTTTCCACAGAAAAGAAAACCATGGACTTGGAGAATAGACTTGTGGTTGCCAAGGGGGAAAGGGAGGGAGTGGGAGACCTGGAGCTTGGGGTAAACAGATGCAGAATGTTGCTTTTGGGTTGCATAAGCAATGGGATCCTGCTGTGTAGCACTGGGAACTCTGTCTAGTCAGTTATGAATGGAACACGTAATATGAGAAAAAAGAATATATACATGTAAGTGTAACTGGGTCACCATGCTGTACAGTAGAAAAAAAAACATATGTATAAATAAATGATAAAAAAACAAAGATGGACTTTTAGAAAACTCCCCCCCCCAAAAAAAAAGGGAAACAAACAAACAAACAAAAAGTTGTAATTACAAGGCTAGTTATAGAGTCACACACAAGGGCTTGGGGAGAAGGAACATTCAGTGGGGCAAAAATCACACTTATAGACTTGAATAATTTTTTTTTCTACAAAATAAAGTTTAGCAGAAAAAATTTAAGGAATAAAATGTAAACATAGCAAAAATTGGAGTCATGTTCAAATTAATTAAGTTTGTTGCCTTTCCTTGGTTATATTATTTTACTAGTTTCAGGTGATGGGAGATAGAGGCCAATAGGCCTATAGACATATTACTGAAATTTTCCAGAACACTTTTTTAAAAAAATGTAATAATTGCACTAGCCCAAAGGAATAGAAGACATAAAAATAATGTAGTATTAAGCTGACAAGTTAGCATCAACAGGAATTCCTAAACCAAATTCTGAGCAGGCTACTCCTAAGGTAAGAAGTGTCCATTACTCACTTGCACTCATACAAGAGGACCATCTGCTTTCTGATGGTACCACTTGTCTCTTTACAAAAAAAGCAGCCTTTAGGGATGGTAGGCCTGATGTTCTAGGCTAATTATAAGTAAGATAATTATATCCTGCTTAGATACATTTCCCAAGTGGTTTTATCTAAATTTCTTGCCTAACCCCAAACCTTAATTTTATTTCTACTCTAACTCTTGCCAAGTACTGCAATGCACCATTAATCTGCCCCTTGATCTGGAAGCAGATGTAGGGACTGTGCTGTCCCACTGGTGGGCTAAATGACTCCTGACAACCGTGGGATGTTATCCTTCAAGCTGTGATGGAGATGGAGAGCCTGGAATTGTTTTGTAAAGGGCAAAGGGTCCTTGAAAAGAGGAGGGTTAAGTTTATTGGGCAAAGTGTCTGATGTTGCATTTACACTAGAAAAATAAGATTTGGGCAGGGGTTGCATACTTAATTCATGTACCATCTGGGTATTACAGAAATTAAGTTTAAAATCGGCATTGAATTTACTAAGAAAGGTTTGACTGGCCTTTCTTGCAACACTACAGGAGCACCAAGACTAAGATGTATCTCCTGAGAGTGAGGATGATGAACCATTTAGGGAGAGGGCCTTAGCACTTTTATCAATGACATAGATGTAAAGGACAAACGGCTTTGGTGACTGGGATATAAGTCAAAACTTCTACTAGGGTAGTGTTTCAGAATGGTGCAGGCTGATAGACCAGGAGGTGATTGCTTCAGATCAAAAAACAATCACTGGGGAAGCAGCTGAACTTCGAAGGTCAGAGCAGAGAAATTTACTTCAAAGCCTAGTAGCAGCACATTATTACCAAAGTCCACCAAAAAAAAGCTCATTGTAGCTTCTGTAATCAACATGGACTGTAGCTTAAAGTGGGGAGCTGAACTTTACTGAACTTGTTTAAACACTTTGGTCAAAATTCTGTTTCAGAAATAAAAAAAATATATACAGCTTAAAGTTAAAATGCAAAAATGTTAGAAGAGTTACAGAAAGAAAGTGACATTGGATTCTCTAAAAATTACATTAAATGTACAACGAAAAATTTTAAGTTCTTGAGACAAAGGAAGAGAAAACACTGAAATTTCTGAAGTTTGGAGCTGGGTTAACAGGTGCATCATATCTAAGATACAGCTGGGATGGGAGCTCAAAAGAGTACAGGAAAGGGATAGACACATGTGTCATTAAGAAATAGGTTTAGAATAGATTTACAACAACCACAACCAGGGCAGCACAACCTTGAAGACAGAGGTCAGAATATAAGCACATAATTTAATGAGCATGTTTGGGGGTAGGGGGTGGCGGGCATGAAGATGTGGACAAGGAAGGTATATATGGTTCCTTCCACCCCAAAGCACCTACAACAAAGATCTCAATGAAGGATATTTTTAGGGCCAATGTTAGGTATAATGTGGTTTCAGAGGCTCACCAGTATCCCACCCTCCTGCTTTTCTCTGGGTAGAAGCTGTTTAAAACACCTTCAATAGGAGATAAATTCCTTAAGGAATCAGGTCTTAACTCACTTTTTAATCCCCACCGAAATTGGCTTAGTACCTTAAAGACAGTAAATGGTCAATAAACATTAAGGAATGAATGAATAAATGAGCGATGAGCAATTTCAAAACTAAATATGAAGACTTTTAAATGCAAAATGATATATACAGGGTGGAACAGTATATAAAATCTTTTTATACTAAAATTAAGTGACAAATATAAACTTTTTGGCAGTAGAGTCCTTCCCATCTCTGCAGGGAGGATTTTAAAGCCAGGTAATATGAGCACTAGGTCTCATATGAAATTAGGAAGGGAATGCAATAAGGGAAAGATGTACAGATCCTGAGATACCAGAGTAATCCAAAAATTAGAGCACCAAAACTTTTTCCTCTTTAGAAAAGCAGGTAATTAGAAAACAGGTACCTACAGGAAGAGAAAGTTTTTCATTAAAGGGAAAAAAGGTGCAAAATGAAAGGAATAAATTGCAAAAGATAGACTTCTTTGAACCACCATGTTAAAGGCTGGCCTGATTTACCAACACAGTTCGTGCATGAGTTAAAACTGTTTATACAGGTTTGTCTAGTCCAGAGTAACATGACATAACTCACTCACCTGCTGCTGCTTTGCATGGCACACACATAGATATAAATGTTTTTTAGACAAGTGGCATAGTTATTTTTAAAAAAGGAAATCTAAATCACAAGGTATTCATTAATTTAAGCATCATCTTACATTCTGAGAATACCCAGGTGGGATCTCAGGAGAACTAATGAATCAGAAGACAGAAAGTTATTTTTTAATATTTGCAAGCACTGAGAGAATATTTGTGTTTTGTTATTCTGCTTTCCAGCTCATTTCAGTTTCTTTGTTATTCTTTCAAAGCAATCTCTTAGGGAAAAAGGCATTATGCAAATTTAGCATCAAGTGATATCACACCACCTCATTAGGCAACATCCTGGTTGGTTTCCAAAGTTCTTTAAAATAAAACCCATCCCATTCTCTCCTTTTCCTTCCCAGGGGTAAATCTACTATCAATCTTGAACTTAATACATCTGGCTATGAAGTCACTGTATTAGTCTCTAATCATTGTCATGTGAATTTCTTCTGTGTTATCTTTCTTCACATTATCACATGATAGCTTTCCAGTGGAGTTCCATGCAGACACATGGCTTGCTCTTGCCAAGAGCACACAGATAGATAATAAGTTTTATTCACCCCAGTGCTTTCTCTGTCTTGGTAGTGTTTGTTATTACAAAAGCTTCCAGGGAGTAGCACATGGTTCCATTTGCCATAAGACCTTTTTAGGTGAGCAAGTATTTCTTCATTTTCACAGTCAGTTCCAAACTGGAAGCTTTCATATGAAGAAAATGATCAAGATAGCTAAATAGCTATATAAATATCTATAGCTAGTAAGAAATAAAGTACTATATCTGCATATTCCATTTGATCTTCACAGGGAACCAAAATTCAAGTTTCCTAGCAATGAATGTAAACATCTCGATCACTGTCTTTTTTCCTCTCCTCAGAACTGAAAAAAACAAACAAGCAAACAAACAAAAAACCATTAAGAATTTAGTGATATATAGAGGCTACATCTTCTAAGTCTATCCAATTTTCCTTTTCTTTGTCTCTCCTATTCTTTGGACAGGAAATTCAGTTGTCCATGTGCAATAATACAGATCTAGAAACATTTTTTTTTTTCTGACAAAAATATAGGATTGGAAAGGACTTAAGAAATCATCTCTATTGTCTTAGGTTGTCAATGATGTCTGAAGAGTTCTGAAAATCAGACTGGCCTCTGAGATAAATTAAAGTATCAACATTTAAATGATTGGAACAAAATTACTATGAAGAGACTAAATGGTTCCTCGGCCAGCAAGACTTCACAGTAATATGATTTAATATATTAGCAGAGCTCAATAACAAAGGACAGGGTCAGAAGAAAGGTGGAAAGATGGGCCAATATGGAGGCAATCAGTGTGAGCAAGAGGAACTTTATTTCCAACTACAGCCCATGGAAGAAGGCTCCATGGTCTAAAGATAATCCATTCCCTTTAACTCTCAAATCACAATTTACTCCTCCTGTTCTGGGTCCATGCTCAAGAAGCAGACATCTGATTCTAATTTGGCTCCTCATGTGATAACCCTCCAGGGGGAGGTTTGGCAGGCTAGAGAACACACATGTCCAGTCCCTTCAGCATTACGTTTCTCATTACAAATTGATCCACTGGCATCCTGGTTTATAATTTGGCTCTCCATGTAACTGGCCTGCATGGGATTTGCTGGCCAGCTCATCTTGGTTTGTCAGCAGTTACTCTTCTCATTGTACATTAATATAATGTCATTTTTATTGTAGATCTCAATCTCGCAGACTCTGATTATATTTGAGATAAAACTAGAGTGTGCTGATAAACCAGGTTCTATCACAAGAACCTGGCTGAATGGTAGAAAATTCATTAAGGTAGTGTCAGATATCTTGAGAGACAGCCTTCAAGACTTCCCCATGTGATCTAATTTCAGTTCTCAGAATTTGATACAAGCTTTCTCTGCCTTTCTGAAATGTCTATGCAGAGGCAAGCATTCCATCTATACTATCCTAAGAAGCTGCTTCAGATAAAATCTCTACTAAATCCTTTCTAATACAAGTGAAGTGCAGTTCCTTTGTTTCTCTACTTTTTCATTAAAAATGAAATTTCCTACACAGTTCAACATTATTTTCTCAAGAATTTCTTTTTTATAGACCTCTCTCCCACATATATAACTCCAATTACATTTCTCCTCCTCAGGTCATTCATGCTTTCTTTTATCCCTCTAAACCATGTCTACACATGGTTTGCGGACCGAACCCGCAACCATGTCTACACATATTTCATACACTTTGCCTGAGATTCACCATCCCTATCTTGAGGTGATGCTTAAGACCAGATAACAGCAATTCTGAGCGGTAGTAGAAAAACAAGTTAAAATTTTGTTGGCTATATATTTTCCCACTATTCTTATTCCAGATGATTTTTAAATTTATATTTTTTCTATATTACTTTAGATATTTATCTCTCATATTTGACCAAAGCCAACCCCTCCCAACTGAATATGTCTCTGTTCTTGGTAAAACACTGGCTTCAGCTGTAAGGTGTCAAGTTACATTTCGTTTTAACTTTTTCCACCTCTGTCATCTTTAATCTCAAATTCACTTGTAGTTATCAATTTCAAAAATTACAGCCAACTCTTAATTATCTCCAGCCTGATTTACTTGAAATGCAGTTTTCCACTTTAATAGCAGACACCTATTCCATATAAGTATCTGATTCATTTGCATTTCAAATAAACTCTGTGTATTGTTACTTGGAAGAAGTTTGTGCCACAAGGTGTGGACTAACTGGTTTTTCATTTCAGGGACAGTTTGATGGAGGAATTTAACTTGACTTGGTTATTTTGGGGACCATGATTAGGTTATTTTTGAAACCATGGAAGATTTATCTGTGTGTATGTGTGTGCTCTTTATGCGTTTAAAGCATATATAGATACATTACTACAGATACTTATGCGCTGGTGTATACTCCAATGGGTGAAAAAATATATTTATAGTGACAGTAAGTACTTTGCTTAATCTGAACAATATCTATTCCAAGACTGGAAAGAAGAGGAAGAATACATTGTCTTGGGGATAGGAGGAAGAAGTCATTGTCATTGAATATCATGTAACTTTAATATCATGTTTAGACTACATTTTTAGATATTGGTTACTCACACCTAAAAAAATGGTTAAAACTTTCCAAAGCCAAATATTCACTTTATAAAATATCCATTCATCTTTTTGCTGCCTTTTATTAGTTTGGATAACATATGTGTAGTGATTCCAGAATTCAGACCCTCAGTGACAGCCTAGGAGATTTATGTGCAGTTCAGGAAAGACCTATTTCTTCTCTGCTTTGGTTGGCATTATTTTGCTAATACTTTTATTTTTACATGAAAACCTTATCAAATTATTTTATCAGTTCTCTTTATGCAAACTCGTAACCGTTCACTGAGCTGAAACCTCTGCCCATGGTTATGTACTAAGCTTCAGTTAGTAGATTTGAGAACCTCATGATTTGTCACTCTGCTCATCTTACCATTTTGGTGTTTTGACATGAAACAAAATAAAACCTTTTTTCGGTTTCCAGAAAACTTTACATGACCACTTTCTAAGAGGAAGGATTAATCGATCTTAACATTTGGGCTAACTAGATTAGTATTTTATAAAAATTATGAGATACTAAATATAATCAACAGTCTGGATGGACAGAACTGCAGAGTGGGCTATTTGTTCTAGTTATTTTCCTTTGTTCCCTCTGGTCTCCCCCTTCCGACCTCCCACACACTATACTCAGTCCCCTCCCTTCTCTTACCCAAAGTGGAATCATCTCCCCTTTCTCCCTCCTATTTGCAAGACCAAATTGAGGGTAATTTTACTCTTTGATAGAAAACATCTCAGCTGGTTGATTTTTCTGTCCATGCTGTGAGTGTCCTCGGGCCCACCCCTCAGGCACCACCAACCCACTGGCAGACCTGGCCACTTGTGTCCCTCCTCATTCTAAAAGGGTCTCTGAGCAATCTGTCAACAGTAAAAGAACACTGCAATGTTGAGCATGTCATGGGTGTTAGGCTTATGGATATGAGTTTCTTCCGCAAAGATCAAAAAAGAACAAAAAATAAAACATAAACATTTTGTTTTCATATTTTATATCTGAAAAGAATAACCTTTTGCAACATTTTTCTATTTCATCAATATACAATTCACCTGTTCTATTTGAAATAACTTGATAGTAAAAACATGCAAGTCAAGTGATCTATAGAAGAAGAGGTCTGTTTTCATTTCTTTCATAGAAAATCTTTTTCAATATGGTTCCAAACAAATTGTCATCTAAACTATATTTTTTAATATACTTGTCAGGTCCAAATTCAGGATATTGGGGGGAAAAAAGGTAGGATTTCAGAATGAAGGTTTTGTAGCTCTTATAAATGTCTCTTTTGGCCTATTGCTTAACAAAAATGCTTTAGCATTCATCTTTAATTATGCTGAAAGCACATGTTAACTTTGCAGTCTAGAGGAAATTAAAAATTTCACAGTTGATTAGCTTATCAGGAGCCCTATTTCATTTTTCTCTTTCCTTCTCTCTCCTCCCATCCCTC
The DNA here is from genome assembly GCF_016906955.1 of Phacochoerus africanus. Taxonomy (NCBI): domain Eukaryota; kingdom Metazoa; phylum Chordata; class Mammalia; order Artiodactyla; family Suidae; genus Phacochoerus; species Phacochoerus africanus. The sequence goes on from NC_062554.1 coordinate 109,722,623, forward strand.
TCTCCACTGTGACCTTTCATCCTTACCACCTTTCTTTCCTTTTAAAAAAACTTTTGGTAGAAAATACATGGGTTCTAGAAGCAGATAAGCCTAGAATTTAATCTTGGTTTGGACTCTCAGCACAATATTTACCACTTTTCCTCTGGCAAGTTAATTAAACCTTCTGAAGTTAAGTTTCTTCAGCTATAATATGGAATAGTAATATATAACTTACAAAGTTTTGGGAGTGGACTGAAAAAGCCAATATATATATAAATGCACATGGTGAACACTTAATACCAATGTCATTTCTCCTCTAATTATATCATTATATAATTTGGAGATAATTACTTTTAAGTATTATTTATCCAACTATACAGGCAACAGGTATTTAGCCTTAACTCCAGATTCAATACTAAGAGAAAAAAAAGTCATGATTTTCTTTAAGAGAGTTTAAGATATGGGGTGAAGGACAAAGCAGCTATGACAGTCCCAGTGAACTAACACTCTGCATTATTCACTGTCATAAAAACCACCAGTTGCTGGTTTTGGTAAATAGTAAGCAAACACAACAGGGCAATAGAATCGAGATGCCATTTGGATGACTTGGTATTTTAGAGCTGTTTGGTTACTCACTGGTGGGGAAAAAAAAAAAAAAACTTAGAAAACACTGTCTTTTTCCCATTTAAAATTTTTGCCTCCTTTGTCAAAGATTAATTGACCATAGGCACTTAGGTTTATTTCTGGACTCTCTATTCATACCCTCACACAACGTAAAAAAGTAAACTCACAGTGCATTAAAGACTTAAATGTAAGACAAGACACCATGAAACTCCTAGAAGAGAACATAGGCAAAACATTTTCTGACATCAACTGTACAAATGTTTTCTTAGGTCAGTCTCCCAAGGCAATAGAAATAAAAGCAAAAATAACTCTATGCCACCTAATCAAACTTACAAGTTTTGCACAGCAAAGGAAACCATTAAAAAAATTAAAAAAGACAACCTATGGAATGGGAGAAAATAGTTTCAAATGATGCAACTGACAAGGGCTTAATCTCCAAAATATACAAACAACTCATACAATCAACAGCAAAAACAAACAAAACAAACAAACAAACAACCTCCCCCCCCAAAAAAACTGAAAAATGGGGCAGAACCCAAATAGGCATTTCTCCAAAGAAGATAGACATATAACCAACAGGCACATGAAAAAATGCTCAACATTGTTAATTATTAATTAGAGAAATGCAAATCAAAATTATACTACACCTCACACCAGTCAGAATGGCTATCATTAATAAGTCTACAAATAATAAATGCTGGAGAGGGTGTGGAGAAATGGTAACACTCCTACAATGCTGGTAGGAATGTAAATTCCAATGCTTTGGAAAATAGTATGGAGGTACCTCAGAAAACTAAATATAGAACTACCATATGATCCAGCAATCTCACTCCTGAGAATATATCCGGAAAAATTTCATTCATTTCAGCACTGCTCACAATAACCAAGAAATGGACAACCTAAATGTCCATTGACAGATTAATGGATTAAGAAGATGGGGTACATATGAATAATGGAATACTATTTAGCAATAAAAAATAACAAATAATGCCATTTGCAGCAACATGGATGCAATGAAAGATTCTCATATTAAGTCAGAAAGAGAAAGACAAATACCATATATCACTTATATGTGGAATCTAAAATATAGCACAAATGAATCTATCTACAGAACAGAAATGAACTCATGAACATAGAAAACAGACTGTGGTTGTCAAGGGGGAGGGGGTGGGAGTGGGATGGACTGGGAGTTTGGGATTAGTAGATGCAAACTGTTACATTTAGAACCAATAAGCAATGAGGTCCGGCTGTATAGCAAAGGGAACTACATCCAATCACTGGTGATAGAAGACAATAGAAGATAATATGGGAAAAAGAATGTATGTGTATATATATATATATATATCTGGATCACTTTGCTGTATAACAGAAATTGAGAGAACATTGTAAGTCATCTATAATAAAAAAATTAAAAAAATTCAAAGATAATGCCAAAAAAAGGTAGAAAACAGTCTTTGAAATAAAATGTATCTATTATGTCACCCATATGTCGTTCTATAAAAATGAGTTATTTTAACTTTATTTCTCTGAATTTCATAGGAATGAGATTTGATACAATTATGAGCAAACAAGAAGACTGCAAAATAACAATGGGGTGATAGAACTACGCTGCAGCTTTTTTAAAGTTATGGCTATAGAGTGTTCTTATTTGGATCAATGGAGATGCTGCTCTTCTGGCAGAACTCTACTTGAGTACTGACTTAATAACACCATATCCCTGGTGGACACATGCCAACTGGGTTAAAATGGGAAATAGAGGTATCTACAGTTTTTATTTTTATATTTTGAAAGAACACAGAGAACAGCACAATCTTTTCTTTGACCTATCTTCCTGACTAAAGTCAATCTACTCAATTCATGCAAATTGCCATTGCTATAACCATATATAGTGATATTTCATTTGGCAACTTGACACCAGGCTCACATGTACTCTTATCAGCAGTGTAGAGTCAGGAGAATGAAAGGTCCCTCAACACCTCTAACAGGTCGATCTCACCTGTCTATACTGACATACAGAGGTACACATAGCACAAGTGGGGAATAAATCACTGCTGCATTAAGATTTCTCAGTTGTTCATTTAAAAAATAATACTTCCTGGCTGTGATGGAAGTATTAACTTTGCTAGGCTAAGGTGCCCAGCCTTTCAACCAAATACTAGTCCAGGAGTTGCTGTGTAGGCATTCTGTAGATATCTTTAAAGTCTGTCATTAATTGACTTTAAGTAAGAGTGATAATGGCAGATAATCTGGCTAATTCAAACAGTTGAAAGAACTTGAATCATCCTTGAAGAAGTAGTTCCTGAGCATTCTTGGTTGCCTCTCCTGATATGCCCAATTTTGGCCTTGTCTAACCAGACCTATTATTGTGTAAACAATTCTAAATCTAAATCTATTTCTCTTCTCTCACTCTTTGTCTCTCTCCCTGTCTCTCTCCCTCCCTCTCCTTCTACACACACACAGATACATATACATATATGTATATACATTTTTAAAATTTTATGTATTTTATATACATACACATATAAAAGCTGTTTCTGTTTCTCTGGTTGATCCTGGACTGATAACACTGGCCAACAGAACTCTAAACCCCTATGTCGTCACATTGTTAAGCTTCTCCAAATAATCCCTGATCTTTCAAGATGTAACCTTGCAAACAGGGGAGGAAGGATTACTTAATGCAAAATACACAAATCAAAAAATTTTTAAGTATCATGAATTCCAAATTTATTCAATCTTTTATCTAAGGTGTACCATTAAAGCTCTTTAATATTTATGTCATATACAAAATGACTTTAGTTCCGTTATAAAAATGTTTCAGTCTATATTATAAGGCAAATGCTATTTTTAAAAAGTATTATCTTTGCCTTACTTGTATTTTCACAGCACCAAGCAGAGTATTTTGCATTTGCTACATGTTTGCTGAATAAATAAGTGAGCAATTTTTCCATAATAGTATAAGTATTTCCAAGGGATTTTTACAGTAAGACTCTATACTCTTTTTTTTTCAGTAGCCTATTTAGGACAGGTGATTTTAAATATAATTAACAAAATCTGACCAGTTAGGTTTATTTTCATTTTGTGATATCATTTAAATGGATAATTTTAAAGATAATAAAGAAACAAAAAAGGTTTATGAATAAGTAATGAGAAAGCAGTTTCCAAATTCTACAGAGTGATATAGGATAACTTCAAAGTTCTCATTCATTTCTATTTTTGTCACCGAAAACATGAAGCTACACACACATAGGCACTCACAAAATGGCAGCAATAAAAACAGTCTTTGTAAAGTTAGGGAAGGTCAATATTCTTCCAAGTCTCACCTCAAAGCTCAAAAAGTTGGTAGCCTGAAATGAATACCATTTCGGTAGAAATCAGACAAGCTATCCTCAATGAATCTGACATTAAGATTAATTTGTTAATCAGAAATACTGGGCTCAACTATAGGCCACTTGGCAAAGAGTATTTCTAGCCATAGACAGAAAAATCAAATGATAAGTGGGAATATGTTCTTTCATGGTGGTAAAATGGGTGGGTACAAATCCTCCTGGGGTTAGTTCTTTCCTTGCTTTGGTGGCAGGGCACTGACCTCTCTACATGTCCACATAGTCTTAAGAGTGTCAGAAAGAGGTTTATAATAAGAGAGATTTGCATGTGAACCCCAGCTGTCCCACTTCCAGCTGTAGTGACAGTCAGTCAGTTTATTCACCTCTCTGAGCCCCGTTTTTGCAAAATGGAGATAATAAAATTTACTTTGCATAACTTTGAGAGTAAAATCTCGACCCTCTCCTTTATTTCCTTTCTCAGAGTGTGTGTTCATTCTTTGCCAAGGCAAATTCCATAGTCTTTTCTAACCTGGGACTTATTACAGTCCTTTTTCGTCTTGTATCTTTTGCCTCATGCTCTCCACTGTCTCCAACATTTATAAACTTACCCATAACTGCCTCATTCCCTCCACTGTCTCCAGCATTTATAAACTTACCCATAACTCCCTCATCTTCAAAAATATTAAAAAAAAAAAAAAACCTTCCAAACTCTTGCTTTGGCTCTGCCTTCTTATTTAACAGTGATTCTGCATTTACCTCCACCCCTTCACCATGGAACTTTTTGGAAACCTTCACTTGCTGTTTCCCTTTCCCCAAGCATTCTTCACTGGCTCCACCCACTAGACCCACGGACAAGAAATTCCCGTGGCCTCCCAATAGCCAAAGCCAAAGGCTAGCTTCCTTCTGTGATGTCTTACCACTGACCACATCTCAGTTTTTTTCTTAACCTGTCAATTTAAAAAAAAAAAATTGACATACGGTTGATTTATAATATTGTGCCAATTTCTGCTATATAGCAAAGTGATTTAGTCATACATACACAAACATCCTTTTTTATGTTCTTTTCCATCATGATCTATCCCAGGAGGCTAGATATACTTCCCTGTGCTATACAGTAGGACCTTGTTGTTTATCCTTTCTAAATGTAACTATTTGAATCTACTAGCCCCAAACTCCCAGGCCATCCCATTTCTTCCCCATCCCCCTTGGCAACCACAAATCTACTCTCCATGTCTGTCAGTATATTTCTGTTGCTGTAGACAGGTTCATTTGTGCCATATTTTAGATTCCACATATAAGTGATATTATATGGCATTTGTCTTTCTCTTTCTGACTTATTTCACTTAGAATTTCTAGATGCATCCATGTTGCTGCAAATGGCATTATTTTGTTCATTTTTATGGCTGAGTAGTAGTTAAGCCATTCATCTGTCAATGGACATTTAAATTGTTTACATGTCTTGGCTATTGCAAATAATGTGCTACTATGAACATAGGGGTACATGTATCTTTGAATGATAGTTTTGTCTGGATATATTTCCAGATACTTGTTGACTGTTAAACATTCATTTCTGTTAGCCTCCCCATCATAAGGCTTTCCTAATTTGACTCTCTTCCTACTGTTCTGATCATTAATTTTGTGTCCCCTTAGTTAGCTGCATCCTCTCCTTAAATCACTTTTTCACACTAGTATTTTCTTTCCTTCTGTTCTCTTCTTGCTCCTCCACCCTCAAGTTCTCTGCTGCAGCCACTCTCACCTCTGACCTACATTTCCTTCAAAGTACAGTCTTCCTTACCCTGTATCTCAGAATGACTGCACATTCTGACATCTCAAACCTAGAAGCCCCTGCCATTTTTTTCTTAGTTAACTCATTCGAATTCTTCACATCTCAGCTCATACATCACAATTCCTGATACACAAGACACAATAAATATTTGTGGACTGATTATCTCATCCATTATTTTAGCTGAGACTTTTGCCAACGCCCATTGACACTGCCAAAATAACCTCTACTCTTCCTCTGAACATTCTGTCCCTTTTAACTACAACGTCCTCATGAAGATGCTAGTTGCCTGAGTATGGAATACACTAGATTTAATTTTCTAACCTTCCTTTCAGTTATTACTTGCTTGTCTCATTTAATTGCATCCTCTGATTTCAGTACAATTATTTAACACAAAAATTAGATAAATGAGTAATCTTCTGATTAACATACCGATTAGTCATAATATATCTTATTTACTGAAAATGCCAATTTTCAGGTGTAGTTGAGCAATATTTTGTCTCCTTTGTTTCAGGAGTTAAACATTGTAGTTTCTTAGAATGCATATCACTTTCTTATAGTTTACCAAAGTTTAGAATTTTTTCCTAAAAATAGGTTATAGATTACAACACCAGAGTCATGTTTGCTTGTCTTTTGGATGCCACTAAATCACAGTTTAGTATCATTAAAGTATATTGAATTTTATTCAGCTTACTTTACAGGCAAAAATTGTGAACATAACTCCTTTTCAATAGATACAAAATCTAATAGTAAACTACCCAAAAGGATGGATAATTTATATTGCTTCTTGCAACAAAAGCAGCAATAAAACTATGACTTATGAGAACAAAACTACACTGAGCAATGAAAAGAAATGAAACCCTGGAAACCAATGAAAACAACACTAAATATAGTCAGAAAAAGAAAACATATCAACTTTATACCTCTAAATTAAATAAATATTTATATATGTATGGAATAAATACCTCAGTGGAAAATTCTTCATTATAAAGAATAATGTTTTATAAAATAAATACATGATGATAGTACATCTAAGAGGCAAAAATAAGCATTTTAAATCAGGCTAAAAAGTATTCTCCAAATATAGAGAAATATTTTTACCATCTAAAAGCATTATGATTATGAACTGAGACTTGACTCAAGTTGGAGCTAATGAAACTTCCCCCTGATGTCTAATTTATCAAATTCAAGTAATTAAGGTATTTATTTCAAAAGTAGAATTTATTTTTTAAAGATTTCTGCCTTTCAGTAAGTTCAGATATCAGTATATTTGCATTTCTGAGGATATAAATATAAAACATGTTAATATCCTTGTGGTTTTGGATAACAATTTTTTTTTCTGTTTGCGTAGAATCAATTTATTTTCAAATTGGTATGAAATAAAATAACTTTGTCTTGTTTCTAGGTTTTTATAAAGTTGTTTAAAGACAATTGAACTAATAGTTACATTGCAAGAATAGATATGACCATAAAAAATGGCAAAAGCATTACTTTAAAATTGATTTTTTAAAAAATTTTGAAGTAATAAAAAGAAGAGTTAACACCGCAAGTCATATATTACTATCCTTCTAAAAGTTTTAAGAAACTACTAGTGAGTAATACTATATTTGTTAGCTAAGGGTATGGTACAACCAAACATTTATCGAAATAAAAATGAGGTCCATATACATACTAAATCAGCTCTTTATCACAAGTATCATTAGAAACTCTAGAGCCCCAAATGAATTCTTGAGGGCAAGGCTCTTAAAGTAAAGAATAACATTTTAAGTGCGTAGCTATTACAAACTCATTTGATATTCATTTTAATTGCCACGACTATAATGAACATACTTTGTTTTCAAACAGATGTCACAAGTACTACTACAGAAGTTCCAATATAATTCAGCCTTAGTTAAGAACAAGTAAATGGATATTTAAAATTGAATGTTACTAGGAAGGAGAAAAAATGAATTAAGGCATACATTAGCTCCTTAAAACAGCAAATTAAAGATTTTTATTAAATTGTGTTCTTTCATATTTGGACGTATATAGATTATAGTAATACAGAAAAACTTGCTATATCAACCACTCCTTTTCCATTCCTCAGCTGTTCTACTGATTAATTAGTCTGGAAAATAGAAACTGGGACATGAAAAATGACTCAGAAGGGTAGGCTGAAATTCACTTTAAAAAATTTAGTCTGTGAAAAGAATTAAAAAAAAAACCACTATGCAAATTTATTTTAGCTGAGGAACAGGTAGTTATGTATGCTATTTTATTTCAATTGCTCAGACAAGTTCTCATATCCCCTTTAATTTTCCCCCACATGAAGGACTAACACCTTAAAATCTAAATGAGAGACCACAGGCCATAGTTAAAGATGGTATTTTTCAATGTTTGGTTTACAGAATGACCTGTGGCTGTTTATTAAAAGCAAACATCCCTGTGCCCAAACCAAATTCTACCACGTCAGAATCATGGGAATCAGTATTGTGACAAACAACCTGAAAATTCCGATGTACACACTTATTTAAAAACAACTGCTTGAAAGCTGGATGAGGTAATATTTAAAACTATATTTTTTTACTTTATTCCAGTCAGGAGACACTCATTAAGCACTGAGCCTGTCTAAGTGCACATTTGATACATGGTGGGTGTTCAAAAGGCAGGAAGCACATGATAAACTTATTTTCAAGGTACAGTTTATTAAGTACAATAAAAATCTGCAAATGTCTAGAAACACAAAGAAAATAATGTGCTTATTGTGCAGATTCTCTCTTGATTTCAGTCTAGAAGCTTTTCCTCTGAAAAGGTGTCTGGAGGTTGAAGAGAATTATGTTTTGCTTATTATTAGAAAACGTAACTGAAGTATTGTTTTAAAAAAAAAATGTGTCCTACATTTCCCGATGGTTTTAGATATCCTGTGTCTTCAAAAGGAGGGTAATAAGTGTGTGAGGCTTCTTGGTGGTTGGGGGAAAGGACAGAGGGTACCAAAGTAGGGAAGGAAAAGGAAGTAACTACGAGACCAGAAGCATTAAAGGCAACCTAATTTTCCTAGTGCCTGAACTCTAAGTTATATTTATTTGGAAGTTGTATTGTGTTATCCTCCAACCTAATTTTCCTAGTGCCTGAACTCTAAGTTATATTTATTTGGAACTTGTATTGTGTTTCTTAACCACCAGAACAAAATTCTGACAGTAAAAGTTGACTTTGGCATTTAATAGACAAATGGAAGGAAATAAAGAAAAGAAAGCTGATGGTACCAGGTTATCTTTCTGGACAGCAATTTTCCTTTACCCCATCCCCTCCAGGACTGGGGACTGACTGACTGAAATCTCCGGAATGAACTTCAATAAGGAGAACCCAACTCATGAAACTGAGTGCAGACAAGCTGGTGGGATTCATTAACTGTGCCTAGTGCTAGTACCCAGATTTTCCATAATCCTTGGTTGACTTCTCCTGGCACCAGAAACAGGATTCAGGCAAAAAAAAAAAAAAAAAAAAAAAGGCTGTGATAGTGAAGGTGGATAGAAAAACCATTGTAGGGACCTTAACGATGTCTATTGCCCACAGCTATGGGTCTCAGAGTGGCTGGTCTCTAGACCAGCAATATCCTCACTGGGGAACTCATTGAACTAGTCTGCTCAGGCTGCCATAGCAAAATACCATGGGTTGGGCTTAAACAACAAACATTTACTTTCTTACAATTCTGGAGGCTGAAGTCCAAGATCAAGGTGCTGGCCAGTTTGGTTTCTAATGAGGGCTCTCTTCCTCTTTATATAGACCACCAAACCAATCAGATTAGGACCCCAGCCTTATAACCTCATTTAACCTTAATTATCTCCTAAAAAGCCTTAGCTCAAATACAGTCACATTGGGGATTAGGACTTCAACATATGAATTTGGAGATGTGGCGGAGGGAGCGTGGGGGAGACACAATTCAGTCCATAGCACTTGTTACAAATGAAAATTCTGGAACCCCACCTCAAGACCTATTGAATCAGAAAGTGAGGGAATGGAGCCCAGCACTTTGTGTTTTATTAATCCACCCAGAATATTCACATGTACATCAAAGCCTAAGAAGCACTGGACTTCAGGAAAAAAATCCCGCCATCACATTTTGTTTTCTCCGTTTTTACTTTCCAAACTTATTTCTTACTACTCTCCATGTGAACTCTGCTTCTGCTCAACTACTCTCATCGTGGCCTGAAGCAATATTCATATTCTGTCTTTCAGACCCTTGTTTATTCTCTTTCACCAACCTTGAACTGCCTTTCGAACTTTTTAATGAAGCAGCACTTTAACATCTCAGCCATCTCGTGCCTTTCTCCAAATAGCAGAAGCACTAATTGTCTGAACCAATCATTTTAATGTTTTACAGATTTTACTTAGAATTCATGAGTTACACTTGTCCATAATTTTAGCACAAGGCTTTGTACATAAAAAGTACTTAAATCTTCAAGACAGTATATACTGTCTTGCTTATAAACTCTTCTCTGTCATTGAGTCCCTACAACACTGGCTCCAGTACAACACTGATTTGGGACATCGAACAGCCCGTTCGTCTCGGACACAATGTCACTTCCAAAGTTGCTTAGTGTTTAAAAAAAAAAATCAGTGTACTCCTTACTATTTATTCAGTCCTTAAGTGCATCAAGCCCTATCCTGTAATAAGCAGTTAGTAATTCCCTCATTAAATTCTCAAAAATTACTCTGAAAAAGGTATTATAATACCAATTTGACTGAAAAAGACTCTGGAAACTGGGGCAGATGGATTCAATGACCTTCCCCAGGGTCACACACCCAAGAAGCAGCAAGGCTGAAAAGTGGGAACCTTGTTTCCATGACTTAAAGCACACTTTTTACATCCACTACGTTAAACCACAGGCAGAAAGATTGTTTTCTGTCAACATGTTGAATTTATTGCCAAGAATCCCAGAGTGTGTGGCACTTGTGGTAAAGATATTTCCAATATATCCTTTGAAAATTCTATTCCCTACATTCCCAACACACACACACACACACACACACACACACACACACACACACTCGTCCTGAAGCATTGCTTAAAGTAAGCCAAAATGAAAAAAATATTAGGGCAGACTTCTTAAGATCAAGAGATACTGTTAAATGACTACAGATAACAAAGAGATCTAAATTCTATTGCTATTTTATATGCTATTTACCTGCTAACAGCCTTTGGAATACTTTCATCTCTACATTAAAGACAAGTGAAGAACTCAAAGGGAATTACTTGAAAGGTCACAAGCAGCTCTGATAAACTTTTGCCCAAAGCAACTACTGATAATTAAGCACTAGAAACACTCACACACACATATATATGCATAGAAAATTGAAAAAAAAAATCTAAAAAGGCGTATGCTCTTAGCTTCCTTCCCCAGAAAACAAACCAAGCGGTGTATTTTACTTTCACAGCTGCCTGCACTTTGAAGGGTGGACTGTGAAGATAATAAGCCACACCTGTTGGATTGTTTAGGCCATTCCAATCACCAGCTGAGATAGTAATTAAAAGTAACATTCCATTCTCAGCCTACCTGGGGTGTTCAACAACCTCGACATCTTGCAGAAGTAGGCGACGTACTGCTCACAGAACTCAGCACTGTCGGTGATGGCGCTGATCTGGTCCATGGAGGCGCTGTAAATGAGCTGTGTCACGGAGTATTTTTCTGGGTTGTAGCCGACCACGGTTGTCTGCATCTGCAGATCGTGAGACACGATGGTCCATACTTTGTCCTCTGTGGGGAGAAAAATGCCAGGACAATAGATCATTAGACTACAAATGCATCTGCAGATGTCAGAAAATGAGTAAGCCACACTTTCCCTGGTGCTCTGCCTGTACTGCTAAAGAACAGAGGTAAGGATAGTAATGCTTAAACTAACCTAAGTTCTCACACCTAAGGTCTGCATATATAGACCTAGTAGAAAAGTAATATTTTTTATTAAAAACAAATGCAAAGCAAAACCAAATAGCCTGAGTACCTGTTTGAGTCTCAGGTCTGCAGCACTGAATGTGAGGCCCACTGTGTTTCAGGGCCTTCCCAACTCTGTAATTCCTCCCCGCTCCCATAGTGCAGTATCTGCTCCTTCCTAAATGAACCATGTGCTCTCAACCCCTGGATCTTTGTACAAGCCTTTTTTTCTAATCAGAAAATGCATCTTGTTAACAAATGTTCTTTCCACCTTGACCTTTCAGGTAAAATTAGGCACTGCATGCTCTGTAATTGAAACGCCCTACACATGTGGGATGATGCGAATAAGTGATCACCCTGGTGTTTTGGACCCTGAAAATTTCAATATTTGTAAAGGAGAATCAAATAGAAGACTGATGAGGTTAAATTAAAATCCTATATACTTTTCTGCATTTGATTTAGAAACATCACTAGGAACCCACGATGATGTTATCTTTTAAAAAATGTAGAATCATGTCCTAGCTTTGTCCACCGAAAAAGTCCGCAAATAAGGACTAAACTCTGGCACCAAACTGTCATCACTCAAGACCATTTTCTTTTCTTTTTTTTGGCTTTTTAGGCATATGGCATATTGAGGTTCCCAGGCTAGGTTTCGAATTGGAGCTGTAGCCATGGGTCTACGCCACAGCCACAGCTACAGCAATGCCAGATTTGAGCCGTGTCTGCCACCTACACCACAGTTCACCTTAGAGCCGGATCCTTAACCCACTGAGCAAGGCCAGGGATCCAACCTGCATCCTCATGGATACTAGTCAGATCTGTTTCTGCTGAGCAACGATGGGAACTCCCTAGACCATTTTTCCGTTAAGAGAAAACAAAACTAGGCTCCTGGAGAAGTGACTGATTCTAGGGATGGAAATGGGTAAGAGGATCTTACCCATTGTCACTTCAAAAACAAACTACTGGAGACAGGGCAGTTAAAAAAAAAACAACAAACCAGGATCAAAGAGCATGATTTTAATTAATGTCAATCAGAATTTCCTGCAATGGATTAAAATACATCAAGTATATTTAATTACATGTGCTCACTAAAAAAAAAAAAAAATTTAATTTTAGAAGATGCTAGTTAACTTTTGAATATCAGTAAATAAAGGCAGGGAATCCAGCATTTAGTGTACTTCACATATATGAACTATAACTTAACTAAATACTCCATTTATGGAAATATTTCAGCACATAAAAGAAGAGTAAATGATAAATTAAAGTGTGTTATCATTTTTTTTAAGTAGGATTATTCCTGGCTGCTAATAAACCCACAAGCAAAACCAAGGAGCTATGCCTCATGGGGTTGGGAGGGGAGGTCAGGTACACAGCACTACAGTGAAGCAGGGTGGACAAAAATCAGGGGAATTTTTGTCAAGCTTATAGACCTAGCTGACAATTTCTAGAAAAATACAGGGGAAAGGGGAACATGTTACATGGCACCAGAGGGAAACATTCAACAAAACCCTTGCTGTAGAAAACTATATAGATCATACAATTTAGTTTTTCAACAGATAAGTGATAAATTACAAGAGGAGAGAGAGACAGAGAGCGATAGCAATAGATTAAGAGAGACATCATGAACTTGCCCCTCAAGTGATCTTCCTGGTCCAGGAAATGACAACTCCATTTCGCCAGTTCTTGGACAAAAGCTCTGGAGCTTTTCTTTCACCTCCTCCAGAAGCCTGTCAGGAACTCAAGTCTGCTCACCCTTCAATTGGTCTTCAGAATCTGAGCACTTCTCCCCCCACCCCCAGCCCTCACCAATGCTCTGCTCTAAGTACTGCCTCCATCGCCTGCATCCCACAATAACATCTAACCAGACCCCTCTTTTCACCCTTGTACCTTGAAGCCTCCCCTCAACATGGCAGCCAGGCTGAGGCTTTTCAAGCACAAGTCAGACTCAGTCACTCTGCTGACACTTTGGGTCCTACCTCCTGCACAAAGTCTAATCCTTGGAATGGCCGAAGGCCCTGACAATCCAGTTCCTCCCTGCCACCTGACTAACATCTTCCTTGCTCCTAGGGTTCTGCCCACACTGACCTCCTTGGGTTCCCTGAACAGGCCAATGGGCCAGGCCCCTTCTTGGAGACCCCACTTGCTCTTTGGTCTAGAGCTGCCTTTCCTCAGACTTCCTCTGCCTCCTCCCTCCCCTCCAGATCTTAGCTCCAGCGCCAATCTTCCCTTCTGATTCTCCACCCCACCCCACAGCTGCCTTCCATCTACCTGTCCTGCTTTGTTTTTCTCCAGAGCATTGCTCTCTATCTTAGGGCACATTAGAGTACTCTTTAACGTCTGACTTCCTTTGCTAGAAGGAAAGAAAGCAGGCTTTGTTTTCAATGCTATACACACAGCGCTTAGAATGGTAATTGGCACATAGTAGGGCTTCAAAAATATTACTGGACAGAAGAATGAATTAACAAGAATAAACAGAATGCAAATACTTGATAAAGGAACTTCCGAAAACCACTTTGGTTCAAGTTCTGCCAAGACTATGCTGAGAAACTCTGGACTCCTCAGAGCTGCATTTCCTTTCATCTTTTACAATGTGCTTCTGTCAGAATACTTTCCAGCTTGCTCTTCTTAAATCAGTTAAAACAAGTTCAGTTATGGTGTTTCTTATAATCATTTTTTTTAATAGTATAATTATTTTTCCAGTTTTACCTTTGATCTAATCAAAACGGCCTTCCCTTAGCTCTGATACAACAAGAACAGCTACAGCATATTTTGGTAATTCTGTCACTTTCTGACATGATTTTGAAAACAAACAATGTCATTTATATCCGGACCTGCAGATTTATTATCACCTAATTAAAAATTCTTTAATTGAATTAGGTTATTTTTACCTCTTTTCTATTACAATCAGTCTATGGCATAGAATTCTCTAATGCTTGACACTACTTACCTTTTCCTCCCTCATTCCTCTTTCTTTCTTCTTCCATCCCTCCTTCCCTCTCTTTCTTTCTTTTTTTAAAAAACAAAACCTTACCAAAAGTCTTGTCCTGTAGCAGTGTTCCAGGCCTCTCCTTTGTTTTTTTGTTTGTTTGTTTTTGGATGCAACCATGGTATGTGGAAGTTCCTGGGCCAGGGCAGCTACCCAAACCACTGAAGTGACAACGCTGGATCCTTAACCTTAATCGACTTGCCACAAGAGAACTCTCAACATCTCTTTCTTTAATTCATGATGGAGTAGCATTCTAATCTGACCTCCTTTAAAGTATCATGAACCCCCTTTTAATATGCATACAATAATGTTCATAAAAGCAAACCTTAATCGAGCAAGTAAAACAGAATGGTCACTCATTATGGTTTCTGCCAATAACTTTAAAAACATTAACCAATTTGTTAATATTGATGAATCTCTAACATTTTGGTCCTGGTGACTTTTTGGCCCTAAATTCTAGTTTCCAACTAGCTCATTGTACACATTTCAGCATCAAATCTCTATGCATTATCTCTTTATATTTGTTTTATAACTTACTCATTCACTTGACAAATATTATCATGTATCTACTGGGAGACCAATACAGATCTAGGCACCATAGAAACTACAACAAAAAAAGCATTCATAAATTTCTGCAGCTTACATTCTTACATTCTAGTAGCGAAAAGAAAACAGGTAATAAAATATGTATTTATCAAATATAATGGTGAGGAGAAAAACTCAGTCAGGGAAGGGAAGAATAGACTGTGTGGATGGTGATTGTGTTTTTAAAGGCAGAGGAGACCATAAAAGCCCTGAGACAGTGACATTTAAATAAAGTAGTTATCTAGACGGAGGAATGCAAATGAAAATGTTCTAACTCTGGAATATTCCAGATATCTCTCAGGCTTATAAGGGGGCTGGTGAGTGAGGAAGGGGAAAAGAGCAGAGGCTGAAGGCAGAAATGTAATGGAGATGAGGGGAAAGGGACCTCAAAGTGAGATGGAAAGCCATTAGCATTGGAAGGTTTGGAGCAAGTGAAAGTAGTTTGCTTTGACAAACTATTCTTTGCTTTAATAAAATTATACTTCAGAAAGGTTTAAAAAATTATATATATATATGTACATATTTATAAAGATTTAAAATTTTTTGCAATGTCACAGCATGCTAAACTTTGATAGCATAAACCAATTACTGTTGATGCATCTTGCAAATTATTTTTTAATGCTTGCATATTACACGTTGCAATGGCTCCTTTAGAGCTATTAATTCTTAAATGATGAATGGATATTAATGATTTTGCAGGTATCCAGCATCTAGAAGAAAGTTCTGCTATTTGGATTTTTCTTCATTGGTATCATAAGTGGAAAAATTAAAAAGCTTATTCCTATATTCACAGTGTATTTATAGAATATATATTATTAGATATGTGTGTAATGCAAACAGAAACTTCTGTGTATGGAACATTCTAGCTTTCTGCCACTGTTTTACTTTCATGAAGAAGCAATTGTTAAACAAGTGTATTTCAAATACTCTTTTTGGATTAGTGTGTTAAGAAAATGCCCTTTGTGATTATTGAGAACTTGGTATTTTTCTTATCATGCAATTACTTATTTAAAAATTGTCACATTGTAAATTGTTTTAAATATAGCTGATTTAACGATGTACTTCAAATATTGGGGCACATGTGGAACATATGGTGGAAATATATTCCTCTCCTTGGCAATTATGGAGTCTTCAAGACTACCCAACTTAGTTATGGTGATATATGTACATTAGAAAGGTCCCTCTGCCACCTATAAGTGACCCTTTATCCTATCTGTAATTTTCAAATAGTTCACTTCATGAGAACCCAATTCCTTGCATGGCTGGAGTTCTAATCAGGGCTGATGAAGCCAGGAAATGACCAGTAAAAAGAGCAAAGAATTGTTCCTCCCAGAATATAATCAGTTTCTTCACCAAGTATATGACTGTTGTTTGACTCTTTTCTATGTTATCCATATACAATCTGAAGCACACATTATAGAGCAGGTCTATATACAGCACTTTTTTTTTTTTTTTTTTTGGTGGCTGTAGCCATGACATGAAGAAGTTCCTGGGCCAGGGATCCACCAACCTGTGCCACAGCTGTAACCAGAGACATAGCAATGGAAAATTTTTTTGAGTCCTATACATCTGTATGTTCATCTAAGTGTTTCTGATTTTCAAACAATATCATAGTGCTGGTTAATGCCCAATTTGTTAATATGAGAGATTTTTTTTTACCATTATTCATATTAAACCTGAAATGACCTTTAAAAAGAAGGGAATATTATAATATAAATTACTTATATCTTAAATGATATATAAAACTTGTTAGGTGGGCATGATCAGCATCCACTTGTAGTCAGATCCCTTAGCAGCCCCATTACCTGTTACAGTTACTCTATAGGAATGACTTTAGGTCTCTCACTCTTAGAGCAACATAACTGGAGCTGGATCTTTAACCTGCTGCACCACAGCAGGAACTCATAAATTGCATAATTTAGTCTGTTGTTTTCTTTGTGCGTTAAAAGTCTTAATGGTAATTCTACTGATTCAGTAAATCAACAACTGAATTTCAGCTATGAGCAAGAAATGAGCAAGGATCTCCAATGAAATGCTATAACATTAACAAGTATTTCTTATGTTCATAGCCTTATAGATAAACCACCCAAGGGAAGTAAACCTACCATTTAAAGGTAACCATGTTCTCATGTGAAAAATGTTGAGTCCCAAATAATATCAATATAATGTTATCTTAGAGAGCATTCATTATGACTCTACTCTTTTAGAGATTAAGAAATCAAGTATAACAGAGTTACTATACAATCCTGTAATCCCACTCCTGGGCATATATCTGGAAAAGATGAAAACTCCAATTCAAAAATATATATGCACCCCAATGTTCATAGCAGCATTACTTACAAGAGCTAAGACATGGAAGCAACCTCAGTGTCCATCAACAGAGGATTAGATAAAGAAGATGTGAGTATATATATATATCTCACCCATAAAACAAACTTATTTACAAAACATAAATAGACTCAAAGACATAGAAAGAAAACTTATCATTACCAAAGGGTGGAGTGGTAAGGGAAGGGATAAATTAGAAGTTTGGGATTAACAGATACACCACTATTATATATTAAAAAAAAAAAAAGGACCCACTATGTAGCATAGGGAACTATATTCAGTATCTTGTAATATTCTGTAAAGGAAGAGAATCTGAAAAAGAAATTATACACACACACACACACACACACACATACACATATGTGTATATATATCTCTGAATCACTTTGCTGTACACCTGCAACAAACACAATATTGTAAATCAACTATACTTCAATTAAAAAAAAAAAGAAATTGGAGGAGTTCCTGTCGTGGCGCAGTGGTTAACGAATCCGACTAGGAACCATGAGGTTGCGGGTTCGGTCCCTGCCCTTGCTCAGTGGGTTAACGATCCGGCGTTGCCGTCAGCTGTGGTGTAGGTTGCAGATGCGGCTCGGTAGGCCAGTGGCTACAGCTCCGATTGGACCCCTGGCCTGGGAGCCTCCATATGCCGTAGGAGCGGCCCAAAGAAATAGCAATAAGACAAAAAGACAAAAAAAAAAAAAAAAGAAACTATATGTCAAAAGTGATGTGTAGCTTGGCCAAATGAAGATGAAAAGTTAGTGGCAAAATGATGGAAACTTTGTCCCCTAATTTTGGATTTAGTGCTCTTTTCACTACACGTCTCTTTGACCCAGTGGTGCTATGCTTGGTGAAACATCCAAATTTTTATTGCCTTCTTCACAGCACTCCACTACTTTTCAAGGGGAAGGGGAAAATATAGACACTATTTGAGACCTTTACATGACAATCATATGTAAGTTATTGCATCAAGAAAAATGTCTAAAACAGTAATATAATTCAGCCATGTACGCATTCATAAACCATTGCTGAGGTTTTGATCTGTTTCAGCACCGTGTTAGGTTCTGAAAGCACAAGGATGAAAAAGATTTTCATTCCTATCCTCGACAAGCTCATAGTCCAGTGGAGGGGAGAAAACACTACTCTTGAAATTACAAATTGCAAATAGGTGCTAAAACAGAGATGCACAGGGTATTGTGGGTTCGCATGGTAAGTCTGCAAACACAGTTTTAGAAAGCCATTGAAGTAACCAAGCAGACATGGCATTTTCAGGGAATCATGAAAGTTAAATAGGGATGAGCCATATGAAAATAATGATAACAGCATTTCATTTTTTTCATAGCTCAGATCAAATTGCTTAGAGACAAAATAGTTCAGTAAATCATATTTGGATCAACTGGAAATAGAAGGATCTGGATTAGTGAAGTATAAGATTGCAGAATCATAACAATTGCACATAGGTTAAAATGATCTAGTACATTGTCATGGTGTTGAAAAGCTGTGGAGATAGATTAACTTATATTTTAAAAATACATTTCTCCAAAGTCATGTATGACAAGCCCACAGCTAACATCATCCTTAACAGTGAAGAGCTGAAAGCTTTTCCTCTGAAATCTGGAACAAGCCAACGGGAATAGAATAAGGGCTATCCCTAAGCTTTATATTCGATGTTATATTTAAGGTGGATGTTGGATACAAACTAGAAAGACTTCATATTAAAACAAAAAAAATTTCTTTCTTTTTTTTTTTTTTGCTTTTTAGCAAACAATTATCAGATACCTTATTTCAGGTGAATTTTACATGATGATTCAGACTTAAAGTAAACATTTGGAGATGTTGGTCATTTTACATGAGCTATGTGTGCTTTACTGCATAGGTCACAAAACAATTTCTTAAATAGCTGATTTTCTGAAGCATTAATTAACTAATTCTATAAATTCTGTTAGGCTACAATGATGGTAGGTTGTAATAATTTCTTGGTTTTGCTTTTGTTGTTAGCATTTGTAGGAGGATCTATTTGAAAATTTCATCAGTCTTCCAGGTAGATAAATTTAAAGATCATTACTTTTTCCCTGGGCGAGGGACTATGCTGAAGCTGCAGCAATGATGGATCCCTTAACCCACTGCAACAAGCTGGCAATCGAACCTACACCTCTGCAGTGCCGTAGTGGGATTCTTAATCCACTGTGCCACGGCTGGAAGTCCAGACCATTAATTTTACAGATCATTGTTTTGTTTAGGTTTTCTCAATGGTTATGATCCTCCTGACATAATTTAAATTATTTGAAATATGGTCTCATGTTTTTCTTCACAAATATATATTGTGTGAGAATTACAAGCATCTGTTTAATCTAAACCCTAGTATTATAGAGGCTGTTTCACGTGGCAGGCTGTGGTGGTTTGAGTGGTACCACAATGCCAGCTCTGTCTGCAGCTCAGGTGGCATAAGCAGCTTTAATCACGTGTAGAGAAATCAGGTATATAAAGCAGATGGAACCCCTGCAGGAAGCACTGAGGAAACAGGCTAAAAGTACAGATGATGTTCTGCAGGTGGTGGAAAATGTTGATTATTTTTATGCTCTCAATTCCAGCTCAAAGATGGATGACAAATCGAGTGCTGTGAGCAAGTATAAATAATGGTGGATCATTCTTAACCACCTGAAGAACAATTTGGAGCCTAGGTGTGTCTTTTTTCTAGGAAGATATTAGCTATTTTCTGGGAAGAAAGATATTTGCTAATGTTTTTGTTCCATTGTAGAGATGTTAACATTCCTTTACAATATGGCTAGAGTTACTGACTGCATTTATATCAATACTTAGACAAGCTCATCTTCCCTTTCCTTTTTCTCTCATGCTGGGTAGAGATGTAGTTTGTGTGTATTTGATAGTTGGGATTTATCTCCGTGGCAGTAAGAAGATTTCTAGCCTGTGAAGCAAGGGAATGTTACTCTTTGATTCTTGTTTCTTATAATGGGAATTAGATTTTGATCTGAGTTCAATTTTGTACACCCAGTAAATGTCATCTTGGATTAATGACTGACCATTTCTGTGGACCTTTAAGTGTTTTAAAGATAACACTCCCGATTATTTAAAAATACTGTCAAATATATTGCACACACTGGGTTAAAAAAAATCTCTTTAAATATTTTTTAAATGATTTGTATTTTTTCTATTACAGTTGGTTTACAGTGTTCTGTTAATTTTCTACTGTACAGCAAAGTGACCCAATCGCACATGTACATGTATATACACATTCCTTTTCTCACATTATCCTCCATCATGCTCCATCATAAGTGACTAGATATAGTTCCCAGTGTTACACAGCAGGATCTCACTGCTTATCCATTCTAAAGGCAATAAAATAGTTTGCATCTATTAACCCCAGATTCCAAGTCCACCCCTCTCCCTCCCCCGTGGCAACCTAAAAGACAGCGCAAATAAAGCTTTCTACAGAGAAGAAACTCTTTAAATATTTACTTTCCAACACTGACTTACCTGTGGTTGGAATATGCCAGACGCTCATGGTGTAAGGCCTTTGTGTGGCTGTTTCCCTTGCCTAGAAGGCATTTTTCCTTATGGTCTCAAGTCTAACACCCTCATTTCCATTTTGTCTTGATTCAGATGGCATGTTCTCATTGAGGTCCGTGGGGTCTATCTTATCTAAACTTAAAACCCACTCTGTCCCTTACCTCTTCCAAACCCATAGCCCAAACATATGGTATTTGAACACAGTATATAATTTAGTTGTTTTTATTTTGTATTGCCTGCCTCCCACCCCCACCTTCCTCATAGACTACAAACTTCAATATATCAGATAATTTAAAATTAAACTGGTTTACTTATGAATCTTAAATTCTTAGAATAGTGCCTAGCAGTCTGTAGAATTTATACTGTGCTAATAACATACCTTAACCCTTTCTTTATTCTATCACTATCATCATCAATGATTCTATAAAATAACCATTTTAAATATAGTTCATGGGGTTATAAATCCCACCAGATGACTCCAAAATTTAGCAAGCTTCAAAAAAAGTTCGAAAATCTTTGCAGGTAAAACAAAGTGATATTTGACATTAAAGAATCCTGGTACTGTACTTGCAATATTTATAAGATCTTTTAAATCTTATAAACTGCAAGGATTTTTTAAAAGAGCAATATAAAAATACATCTAAGGCACAATGAGCTTCTTAAAACTACCACTGTTTTTTTCTGGGTTGAACAGTAAGATAACAATTATTCTATGTTAAATGTGTGTACATCTCCTTACATAGCAAGGGTTTCTGAACATAGGAGCTTTCATTCATCAACGACCTGCTTTATTCCAAGCACTGTTCTAAGCCCTGAGCACCTGAAAGCAATAATATATGTTTCATGGTACTAAAGAGCTAGTGGGAAGAAGTTACACAAAATAAGTAATCACTGCACAACCTGAAAAAATAACTTGCTCTTCAAGTAACTGCCAGAATAATCCAAGTAATCAGATTTAGTACATAAATCATAAACTCACTTATTACCTACACCACATCCTTTAACATATGTACCATCATATGGAAGTTCCTGGGTCAGGGATCAAACCCATGCCCCAGCAGCAACCTAGGCTGCTGCATGGACAACACCAGATCCCAAAGCCACAGCACCACAAGGGAACTCTGTAACACATTCAAAAAAATTCTCTAGTATTGTTATCTTATCTATTTTTTATCGTTGGGGAATTTTATTTTCTCTTAGCACTTAGTTTAAACCCAAGCTGTATCAGGCTAACCTGAGAAATTATATTCTTTCTGAAGTTTCTATCTGAAAAGCTTTGATGTTGCAGAAACATACAATGGAAAAATGACAATTTGATGCACTATTAACAGGATAGAGTCTTACAAGATGTTCTTTACTTTCAAGTCGACCCTAGCTCACATTACTGTCTGCTTCTTGAAACTTTGGAAGATCAAGTATACCCTAGCAATTTACATTTCAGGGACACTAAGGGCTGTGGTATAAAAGCAACTTCCCATCAGAAAGTTTTGGCAAGAGAAACACTCAAAGACAGGAAAACAAACTTATGGTAACCAAAGGGGAAGCAGGGAAAGATAATTTAGTATACAAATCACCACACATTAAATAGATAAATAACAAGGTCCTACTGTATAGCACAGGGAACTATATTCAAAATATTCTATAATAAACCATAATGGAAAAGAATATGAAAAAGAATGTGTATATATATATATATATATATACACATGACTGAATCACTTTTCTGTATACTAGAAACTAGCATAACATTGTAAATCAACTATACTTCAATAAAAAAAAAAAGGAAAGAAAGTTTGTGGCCATTTTCTCCCTCCTTTAAAACCAAGCACCAGGCTTTGATGATACAGATAATATTTATCACCTTGGAAGAAAATCCTCAAATAATCAACTCCTTTAAGTATTTAATTTTCTCCATTAACTCAGTTTCTATTCAGTGAAGCAGTCCCCATTGTGAGGAACATTAGCATGACAGTCTGACAGATTAAGTTCCTTGGTGAGGATAATTAGCTAGAAATAACTTTCTAGGGAAAGAAAACCCTTAAGATAGCAGAGTTAACATATTCAAAAGGCCTAAAACTGGTGTTCTCCCTTTAATTCTAACAAAAGTACAAATGTATTAGGTGATTTCGTGCTTAAAAAAAAAAAAAAGATTCTCTGAGAAACTAAAATATTAAAGCATCTCTAAATCCAGCAGATTCTGTCTGGATGCCAAGAACATTTCCCCTTGCCGTATCTAGTTCTATATCCATCATGTCTCAGGTTTTAGTACTTTGCTACAAAATATCACCCAGTTTCCAACTCCCAATGCCCCACCAAGTTCAGGTTAGATCTCCATTCGTCTCCATCTGCCTCCCTAACAGTCCAGGTTTAATGCTAGGTTTGCATTTCTCATATCATATTTAGAAGAGATTTGTTGTAAGCACAGCTCTTCTGTGACTGAAGCAACATGGGCATCATTGTCCTTGCTGAATCCTCATGGTCTCAAGGAAGACCTGGTATATCAAGATTTGCTGAACTAATGAAGCAGCACTGGGTTCAGCAGATGCAGCTGAAGGAAGTGGGGTGGGGCTCAGGCTGAGGAGCCCTTCTGCAAAGGGTTTGCGATGGTGAGAAGTGGGTAAGATGCAAAGTGTGAGAGGAAGCACAGAAAGGTTCTCAGCAGGGAGGCAACACAGTCTGACTCTACTTTTAAAAGATCCCTCTGGCTGTTTGGAGAACAGATTGGAAGGGGTGACGGTGGAAGCAGACAGACAATGTGCAGGCCTGAATAGAGATAACGCAGCTGGAAGCAGGGTGATGGCAGTGGAGGTAAGGCAGATAAGCTTGAAATATATTTGATAGAAGAAATAAAAATTAGTTATGAATTGGAGTTCCTGTCGTGGCGCAGTGGTTAACGAATCCAACTAGGAACCATGAGGTTGCGGGTTCGATCCCTGGCCTTGCTCAGTGGGTTTAGGATCTGGCATTGCCGTGAGCTGTGGTGTAGGTCGCAGACGCAGCTCAGATCCAGTGTTTCTGTTGCTGTGGCTGTGGCGTAGGCCAGCGGCTACAGCTCCGATTCGACCCCCTAGCCTGGGAGCCTCCGTATGATACAGGAGTGGCCCTAGAAATGGCAAAAAGACAAAAAACAAACAAACAAACAAACAAAAATTAGTGATGGATTGCATATGGCAGGGAGTGGGTCGGGGTGGGAGGGAGAGCAAGCAAGAAAGTATGTAGGATGACTGCCAGCTTTTAAGCTTAAACAAACAGCTAAATGGACATGCCTTGCTGGTGGAGAGATCAAAAGTTCCATCTTTAACAAGCTAGATTTGAGACACCCAAGAGAAAGTTAAATATTGACATCAGATAAACAATTAGACATAGGAGTTCCCGTCTTGGCTCAGTGGTAGTGAACCCGACTAGTATCCATGAGGATGCAGGTTCTATCCCCGGACACAGTCAGTGGGTCAAAGGATCCCTCGTTGCCTTGAGCTGTGGTGTAGATTGCAGAAATGGTTCGGGTCTGGCATTGCTGTGGCTGTGGTTTAGGCTGGCAGCTACAGCTCCAATTCGACTCTTAGCCTGGGAAATTCCATTTGCCTCAGTTTCGGCCCTAAAAAGACAAAAAAAAAAAGATGTAAACATCTGGAGATTAAGAGACAAGTCATAACTGGAGATGTGGATTTTGAAATTGTATGCAGTGGAATTGCATTTAGTGAATGCGATAACTGAGGGGAGATGTCTAGAAAGAGAGCAAAAGGAAGAAAGCACAGGACAAGGCCTGGGCAGGAGGCGGGTGTATAACTTTTAGAGGTCACTGAGAATCTTCAACAGAAACAGAGGTCATTGAAGAGTCAGACACTGCATATCCTTAACACACCCGCAGTGTCTCTCCTCTCTGCTCTACCCTCAGCAACTACAACTTCTGAGGACGGTCTCAGGGCAGGTAACAAGACAAAAAAGGTAAAAGCACTGCAAGAATTGTTCAGGTAAAGTGCTGTGTGCGCAAATGATCAAGTACTGGCTGTAATTGGAAAAGTATTCTGAGAAACGAGATAAGGCTGTAAGTTATTATGGCAAACGAGATGAAGAATATGCCTCAGTAGATCATTAACTTCCATCGAATAAGTTATATCAAGTGAGATGATGTACATCAGCAGGGAATAGTTCAAGCCACACCACATTTTTAAATGTCCCTATAAAAATCCTGAAACTTTTTTCGATTCATAAGTATGAGTTACGTATCGGATAGAGAAACATTTATATCCAGACCTGCATATAACATTTCCAAAATGCTGCTTTTTTGGAGATCGGAAAATAAGGCGTAACAATACAACTGCATGCATAAACCGGTGAATCATTTGAATGCTGAGATTAAGAGATGGAAAATACAGATCAGGGTTACTAAATCTAGATATGAATCACACAGTTAAGAAGGGGATACACAAAAAGTTCACTGACTATAGCTATTATAGGAGAGTAGCTGATATTAAGAATAGAAAACTTTTATGGGAATACTCATAATCTTTGTTTAAGAGACTCATTTTGAACTTGTCTCACACCCTACCTGTCTAGCTTAGTTCCCTGAAAACAATCTGGGTATCTCTACATTCTACCTATACTCAAGATTTTGACAGCAAGTAGAACTGGTGTGTGATGGGGGTGGAGGTGGGAGGGTGGGAGGGTTTGGGGATCTCCTAGGTTTTGCTTTTTTCGTTTCTCCCTGTCTTCCATCACCCTTTTTCCCCCACCTCAATCTCATTTCTTGTAATTTTCTTTCCTTTCCACTCTATTTTTTCCTTCTTTTCTCCTTTCCTCTCTTTTTCACACACATTAACAGAAAGGCTTTTCTTTTTATTGTGTGGCAAGGATTTTGTTTTTAACCATATTCTTTCTTACTCTGTAACTTTAGTTAATCCTTCCTTTAGAGTATGATAAAATCTAACTTTCAGCATTCAAGAAAAACGCTTTCCTCCTTTAAAACTGCTATCTTGCTAAAGGTATCTAAAAGTGTCCTTTGAAGCTCAAAACTGAGTAATTACTTTCCATTCTAGTAACTATTTACCCTCCCTTCACTGGAGGAATACCACTTGGTCTAAAGCTGCACCTAATGCCTTTCTCTAAAGGATGGAGAAGGGAAGAACCTAGAAAGAACATACAGCTGATAGTATTTCAAAGCATTTTTTTGTTCCAGTGGCATAATTTCTTTATCATTATACAGACTGTATGTTATAACTAGACATTCAAGCCCCTCATCAAAGGCTACCTTTTTGTTCTATAAAACCTTGCTTACTGGGGTGCATGGGGGGAGGTACAATTTGACAGCCAGAGGGCTGGTGGGAACCACTCTGTCAGGCACCAGGCAAGCCATTATGATTTCTGGGAGCCAAAGATCAGACAAGACACCAGGAGGTGCAAATCCTCTTGACTTGTGACTGCAGGAGTTGGGGAGTGATGTGAGTGATGATAATAAAACGCCATTTTAAGACACCTAAATTAATCCTTCTACATCCATCTCCTCACTGTAAAAGGGGGATTATCACAGTACCTACCTACCTGACAAGTGGTTTTGAGGGATAAGTGGGAAAATACACAGAAAGTGCAAAAAAGAAAGCTTGTCACAAACCAGCACTCACTGCGCCAATTTTTATTGGTGTTTGGGGCTCTTCTCTTCCTTTGTCAGTTTTTACAATTCCTAAAAAAAGAGGTATTAACACTGGACACATGCTACATAGTCTGAAGTAGAAGTGTCATATAGGGGCCATCTTCATAAACTCTTAAATTTGGATCTCCCAGAATGCCTTATTTCAAATAGTGGGATTACTTGTGGAATAAATGAGGATGAAAACAACAATAGTTAAAACAACAACGACAATAGTTAACACCAGTATTATTTATGAACCCTGGTAGGGTACTCACCAGTTTCTCATTTAATCCTAAAACAACTTTACATGATAGGTCCCTTAAAAAGAGCATTTTATAATTGAGGAAGTAGAGGTTTCCAAAATCACACTGGTGTATGGTGAAAGGGGCATGGACCCCAGGTCTCTCTGATTGCTGAGCTTGCAGACAAATGGAATAACTGAAATTAATAATAGAGACATATCACTTAGGCAGTTCATTTCCAAGGTCTCTCGAAGGAAAGGAACTGAGTACATTTGCCAAGTTCCTCAGCATCTCTGGAATTTAACTTCCTCAACAGTAAATGAGGCCATATACACTACCCTAGATGATCTGTAAAATTCCTTCCATCTCTGACACTCTACAGTTCTATTATCTAGCCTCGGAGATAATCAGCACATGAAAAAAAATCAGAGAGAAGGCTCCCAGAAACCATACCATTATTATTTTATTCCTTCTCGAAAATTATAATGTCTATTCCTTTTTGCATTTCTCCTAAGTGAAAATTATTCTGCAGGGTTGCCTCAAGGGCAACATTTGTTCTGATAAGAGTTATAGAAAAATAAAACCATTTAGGTACTAATGCTCTGTATGATGTAATTTTAATGGAAATACTGTATTGTGTGAGGTTTAATCTTTTCTCCAATCCTTGCCTTGCATCCTGCAGCTACGCACTGTGTGAATGGTGGAGATGAGGAGTCTCACCTTCTGAGGAGCAGGTGAGGACTGTTTGGAAGAGTTTCTCTATAACAGTAGATAATTTTAATTTGACTTAACCCTTGATCAAAGATTATACTCTCCATTTGTTCTCAGAGCCAAGACCTGGAGAAGTTACAAAGGGCTTAACAGAAATTTCACAGTGGGCTAGAGAAATTTTACCCTCTAAGCCTTGTTGTGTTTTGTTTGTTTCCCATGAAAATATAGATCTGTGGCAAAATAATTTGTTGCAAATATCCCTTTTTCTTTTCTTTTTTTTTTTTTTTTTTGCTATTTCTTTGGGCCGTTTCCACGGCACATGGAGGTTCCCAGGCTAGGGGTCCAATCGGAGCTGTAGCCACCGGCCTACGCCAGAGCCACAGCAACGTGGGATCCGAGCCGTGTCTGCGACCTACACCACAGCTCACGGCAACGCCGGATCGTTAACCCACTGAGCAAGGCCGGGGACCGAACCCACAACCTCATGGTTCCTAGTTGGATTCGTTAACCACATTTCTAAGCAGTGAAATGTAAAGAAGAGAACAATTTGGGGATGTTGAGAAAAAGGCAGTACATTTGTTAACATGAGTTGGACCACGGGACATTCCTTAGAACGAAGGCCATTTGAGAAATGCACGAAAGAAGGAAAAAGGAAACATTGTACTGACTCATCACTTCTAAACAGAAACACCACTTTAAACATTGGTGTATTCATTTTCAGTGTCTTTTGTTATCTAGATTTAAAATTTTTATGTATGTACTCTCATGGAACACATGCCACTTTACAGTCATCATTTTTTGCTTAGGAAAACCTAATGGTTTATTTTTAACTGTAACTGATTACTTTCCTGATGTTGATATTAGAACACTGAAAAAAAAAAAAGACATACAATAATGTTCCTTCTAGCTCATCTTTTGTGTTCATTCATTCATTCATTCACTTACGTATCAAATATTTACTAAGAACCTAGGAGGAGCAAGTGCTTCACTATGCGCTACAGATGCAAGAATAAATCAAAACAGAGTGCCTGCTTACAAGGTACCCACAGTCCAAGGCAGAAACAATTCTACTGAATCGTTAGTGATGTGGATAGAGGCCATGACGCTATGAGAGGGCACAGGAGCCACAGCTAACTTAGACAATGCTGAGAACAGTGGTCTCCTAATGCTCTTCCAAGATGACACTATTGAGCTGTGCTTTTTAAAATATATTAATTAACCATGCGAAAAGCATGGATTAGAACAGAGATGGAATTTCAGGCCAAGGAAATTTGCAAAAGCTTCGAACTGCAAGTAGTTTACTCTTGCTACAGCTGAGAGAGTGAGAGTTTACCTACTAAGAGGACTAGAAATGAAGACAGGTACCATTCCTTGAGCATATGATATGTTGGTGGGCGTTGTCCTGCAGACCACTGGGGAGCCAATGAAGGATTCAAGCAGAAGAAAACATGATCAAATTTCATTTTTGCATTATTCTGCTACCTTTGGGGAGGACTGATCATAAGAGCATGAAGCAGAATAAGGAAAGGAATAAACAAATTTATTTTTATATATTTTCTTAGGTAAGAAAATGACTTTAAAATGGAAAAGAAGATTAAGATTTTTAAAAAAGATATTGTTATGGGCTGAATTGTGTCCTCTCAAAATTCCAGCGTTGAAGTTCTAACCCATCAGTACCTTAAGAAATGTGACTTAATTTGGAAAGAGGGCCTTTAAAAAAGTGATTAAGCTAAAATGAGGCTGTGGGTAGTTTGGACTCTAATCTAAGAGGACTGGTATCTTTACTTTTTTTTTTCCTTTACTTCCCATATCTTTTTTTAACTGAAGTAGAATTGACTTACAATATTATATTAATTTTAGGTGTACCACATAGTGATGTGACCCTTTTATACATTACAGGATTAGTACCATAAGTCTAATTTCCATTTGTCACCAAAGTTATTACAATATTATAGACTATACGCTCTATGATATACAGTCTCTGTGGCTTATTTATTTCATAACTGGAAGTTTATGCCTCTTAATCTCCCTCACCTATTTCACTCATCCCCCCATCCCGCTTCTATCTGGCAACCACCAATTTGTTCTTAACTATGAATCTGTTTTTGTTTTCTTATATTTGGTCACTTTTTTTTTTAAGGTTCATATACACGTAAAATCATGTGGTATTTGTCTTTTTCTATCTGATTTATTTTACTTAGCATATTACCCTCTAGGTCCATCTATGTTATAGCAAATGGCCAGATTTCATTCTTTTGTATGTTTAATATTCCATTGAGTATAAATGTACCGCATTTTCTTTATTCATCTATCAATGGACAATTAGGTTGCTTCCATATCTTGACTATTGTAAATAATGCTCCAGTGAACATAGGGGTACACATATTTTTTCAAATTAGTATTATTGTTTTCTTCAGAAAAATATCCAGAAGTGGAATTGCTGGATTATAGGATAGTTCTTTTGTTTTTTTTTTTTTCATTTACTGAGGAACCTCTATACTATTTTCCACAGTGACTGCCCTAAATTACATTCCAACCAATAGTGCACGAGGGTTTCCTCTTCTCCATATTCTCTTCAAACCTTGTTACCTTTTTGATAATAGTCATCCTGACAGGTATAAGGTGGTATCACACTGTGGTTTTGACTTGCATTTCCCTTGTGATTAGTGACGCTAAGTAACTTTTCATGTGCCTATGGACCACCTTTATGTTTTCTTTGGAAAAACATCTATTTGGGTCCTCTGTCCATTTTTTAATTGGGTTCCTTCATTTTTTTTAAAGTTTGAGTTGTGGGAGTTCATTGTATATTTTGGATATTAATCCCTATCAGATATATTGGTTGAAAATATCTTTTCTCATTCAGCAATCTTCTTCTTTTTTTGGTAGTTTCCTTTGCTATGCAAAGTCATTTTAGTTTGATATAGTTGTTTTTTTTTTTTTTTATTTTTGCCTGAGGAGATATCAAAAAATATCATTAAGACCAATGTCAAAGAGCATAGTGGCAATGTTTTCTTCTAGGAGTTTTATGGTTTTATGTCTTACATTCATTTTTAATCCATTTTGAGTTTAGTTTCATGTATACTATGAGGAAGTAGTCCAGTTTGATTCTTTTGCATGTAGCTGTCCAGTTTTCCCACACCATTTATTGAATAGGCTGTATTTTCCCACTGTATATTCTTATCTCCTTTGATTAATTAACCATGTAATAAGCTTGGATTATTTCTGGCTTCTCTGTTCTGTTCCATTATTCTATGTATCTGTTTTTGTTCCAGCGCCATACTGTTTAATTACTGTAGCTTTGTAGAATAGCTTGGTATCAGGGAATGTGATATGGTCAGCTTTGTTCTTCTTCTTCAAGATTGATTTGGCTATTTGGGATCTTTTGTGTTTACACATAAATTTTAGAATTATTTGTTCTAGTTCTGTAAAAACTATCATTGATGTTTTGATAGAGATTGTACGGAATCTGTAGATTGCCTTGGGAATTATGGTCATTTAAAAATATTAATTATTCTAAATCCATGAGTGTGATTTATCTTTCCATTTGTGCATATTGTCTTCAGTTTCTTTTGTCAGTGTCTTATAGACTTCTAGGTACAGGTTTTTTACTTTTTTGGTTAGATTTATTCCTAAGCATTTGATTCTTTTTTGGTGCAGTTGTTAAGTAGGACTGTTTTCTTTGTTGATCTTTCTGATAATTCATTATTAGTATATAGAAATGCAAGATTTCTATATATTAATTTAGCATCCTGCAAATTTACCAAATTCATTTATTAGTTCCAGTAGATTTTTTTAGTGGTGTCTTCAAAATTTTCTATATGTAGTATCATGTCAGCTGCAAACAGTGACAGTTTTACTTCTTCCTTTCCAATTTGGATTCCCTTTGTCTCTTTGTGTGTGTATGTGTGTTATTACTGTGTTTAGGACTTCAAACACTATGTTGCATAAAAGTGGCAAAAGTAAGCATCCTTGTTTTGTTTCTGATCTGAGAGGAAATACTTTCAGTTTTTTACCACTGAGCATAATATTTGTTGTGGGCATATCATATATGGCCCTTATTAAGTTAATGTCTGTTCCCTCTATACCTATTTTGTTCATAGTTTTTATCGTAAATGGATGTGAATTTTGTCAAAAGCTTTTTCTCCCTCTATTGAGCTGGCCATATGATTTTCATTCAATTGGTTAATGCAGTGTGTTACATAGATTAATTTCCATATATTGAATTATCCTTGCATCCCCAGGATAAATTCCATTTGATCATGGTATATGACCTTTTAATGCTTGTTGAATTCAGTTTGCAAATATTTTGTTGACGATTTTTACATCTATGTTCATCAAGATCTTGTGGTGTCTTTCTTTGGTTTCAGTATCTGGGTGATGCTGGCCTTGTAGAATAAGTTCAGAAGCATTCCTTCCTTTTCATTTCTTTAATAGTTTGAGAAGTATAGGTGTTAATTCGTCCCTAAATGTTTTCTAGAGTTCACCTATGAAACCATCTAATTTTGGACTTTTTATTTGTTGAGAGTTTTAAAATTACCGATTCAATTTAATTACTGGTAATTGTTCATATTTTCTATTTCTGTTTAAGTCTTGGGAGATTGTACATCTCTAAGAATTCATCCATTTCTTCTAGATTATTCATTTTATTAGCTTTTAATTATTACTACAAATAATTATGATCTTCTGTATTTCTGTGGTGTTGGTTGTGACCTCTCCTATTTCATTTCTGATTTTATTTATTGGAGTTCTCTCTCTTTTTTTTTTTTCCCCTTGATGGGTCTTGTTAGAGTTGTATAAATTTTGTTTATCTTTTTAAAAAACTAGTTTTTTTCCTATTGTTTTTTGTCTCTATTTCATTTATTTTCTCTCTGATCTTTATGATTTCTTTCCTTCTACACATTTAGGGTTTTGTTTATTCTTTTTTTTTTCTAGTTTTTTTAGGTGTAAGTTAGATTATTCATTTGAGATTTTTCCTGTTTCTTGCTTTTGATGCATTCCACAGATTTGGATCATTGTGTTTCAATTTTCCTTTGTCTCCAGGTATTTTTTGATTTCTTCTGTGACTTCTTCAGTGACCCATTGGTTGTTGAGTAGCATACTGTTTAGCCTACATGTGCTTGTGGTTTTTGCAGATTTTTTTCTTATAGTTGATTTCTAGTCTTATGCCTTTGTGGTCAGAAAAGATACTTGATCTTTGAGTCTGTAGTATTTTGTTATGGCAGCACAAGCAGACTAATACAGATACTGAGGACATAGAAGTACTCGTTGACTAGATAGATGTTTGGAGTAAAAGGGGAGGAAAGAGGCAAGAAAATGCAAAGGGTTTTGATTTGAGTGACAGATTATTAGAGATGCCTTTCACCAAGTTGGGAAACCTGAGATTGTAGTAGATGGTCAATTCAAATTGACAAATGAAGAATTGTAGGAACTTGTGGCAGATTTGTGAAGAGATGGCCAGCATAGCATTAAAAATACAAATGTGAAATTTGAGAGGTATATAGATTTTCTGATACCTCTCACTGATGTAGTTTCCTCTAAGATATTTGCATGTCTCAATCCCTCATTCAAAATAAGGGCTCAGCTCAAATGTCATTCTATCAGAGAGACTTACCTGACCACTCTGTCTAAAAGAACACCTCCTATCACCAACATCCACTTCCCTTGATTTGTCTTTATAACGCCTACCACCATTTGATCATTATGTACTTCTTACACAGACAGAATCCTCAGTATTTGGAAGAGTGTATGACATGCAATAGGTTATCTATCATTTTTTTAATAAATAAAAAAAGAATGGAGGAAATGAGGGAGGAAAGAGAAAGGAAGGGAAGACACCACAGCCTACCACCTGTTTTTGTATGATGCCAGAATAAGAATTTTTTTTTATAGTTCAAAATTATTGAAAAAAAGGAAGAGTAGTATTTTGTAATGTGAAGGATTCATGAAATTCGAATTTTGGTGCCCAGAAAACAGGTACTGTTGGAACACAGCCATGTTACTCATTTAAATGTTTTCAATGGCTGCTTTTCCCTACTATAGCAGAGTTGAATAAATGCCACATAGGCTGTATGTAGCCCACAAAGCCAAAAATACCAACTGTCTAGCCCTGTATAGGAAAATATTTCTGACCCCTGATAGACATTATCTGTTAGGTCTTACACATTGACAGCAGAAATCCACATTGGTGGCACCACTGCAGGACACAGTTTATCATGACTTTACAAAGCTGAACATGAACATTTGTTTAGTCCCTTACCTAGCAATTTGTGCTAAGTATAAACCACCCTAGAAATTCTTGCACCTTTAGGACAAGAAATGTTCACAAGAATATTCATAGCAGCACTGTTTACAACAGGAAAATGTGCAGAAAGCCCAAAAGCCTCTTAATGAAAGGGTGAAAATTTTACTTGGCGTACACAACAATGTCAGTGAAAGTAATACAGTAAGTTACACATAGCATGATACATTTTTCATAAACTTAAACTAAAAATACACACATTTACAGGACTACAGATACATGCAAGACTACTATAGAAAGAACATCAAGAAAATTCAGGTTGACAATCATCTCTGCAGGGAGGAGAGGGAGTAGAATGAGAAGGTTTATAAGTTTAATATCTCATTTATGTTTTAGGGATGATGGTTTGCAGTCCCATTTATATTATTATTAAGTAAATTTTGATTAATTAGTGATGAATAATGAAAGTATGACACAAACCAAGGATTATGAATTATTGAATTCTGTTCATGTGATGTCCCGTTGGGGTGTGTGTGGGGGGATTCCACCAATTACTTTTATGAACCAGCTGTGAACTTCAGAAATTTGCTTGAGTCTAGGACTTTGTTTCCTGAACAAAATAAAGAGTAAGGACTTGATCATTTCTAAGGAGCCATTCAATTCCAAATGTCCGTGTTTCTAGAAAATAAAGTAGGAGGAATAGTTGTTTTCAATTCAATGTACAAGCAAATGTTAAACATAAATAGATGGATCATTTAAAATATTAGGTTTTGGTGGCCATTCACTTAAGACTTTGAAAACCACTTACCCTCTCTGTGAAGTAATCAACGTACCCCTTTAAAATGCAGATTTAGTTGATTTAATTGCTAATTGTTATATCTTTTTTGTAACCCCTATAATTAAAGAAGCTTTAAAATAAGGCAATGCACTGGTAAAAATGTCTCAAATATGAATAAGTAATGAGGCCCCCATTTGTAGACCAGCTGCATGACAGTACTTGTGAGGTTCTGTAAATCATGGATGCTGTACCATGACTCCATGAATGGCATCTGCCAGTGGAGACTGAGAATGTCTCTTTGCCAGCATCAGGCTGTCCCTGTTGTCCCTCCACTACAGCCTGGCACTATGATGTGAGGGAAAGAGCATAATGACATATCTGATTAGTTTGGTTCTAATTACTATATCAATAGAGAGAAGAAATTTACAGATTGATGGTTTTCTTTGGTAGCCAAAAGTTAGGACACTTTTTCTCCTAATGCATTGAAATATTCCAATCTTTGAAGGAGCTGGAGTTGGAAGGGTGAGGAATGGGTGCTCTAGTACTTCTGTTCACATTGCAGCCTGTTTGAGATGTATGTCCCACCCCAGTCCTCTGGTTATAGCTGATTGTTCTGGGAAGACACTCCTGACCTGAGCTCGAGCTTGGTCAAGCTTATTATCTCCCCTCAAAATTTGGAATCAGGTTTTGAAAACATCAAGTCTCTGCTGAGCACTTTTATCCTAACCTTGGAACTAGTTATAGCTCTGGTCCTTTGTAAATACTCTGGAATCCTTAAAAAAACATTTCCCATTCCTGTTCCCTTTAGAAAGTTCAGTTGACTTTTTTAGACTAAGGAGGATCCAAACATATCTTGTGCCTCTCTCTGTCTCTGTGTCTCCCTGTCTGCCTCTATTTGTTTTTCTTTTTATTTATTTTATTATTATCATCATAATTATTATTATTTATTTATTTATTTATTTTTTTGGCCACACATATGGCACCCAGGCCAGGGATCGAAAATGAGCCACAGCAGTGACAAGGATCCACTGCAGTGACAATGCTGAATCCTTAACCACTAGGCCACCAGGGAACTTCTGTTTCTTTCTAAATAAAGTTTGAGACTCTACAAAGAAATTCTACCATTTATAAAACAGTCTCATTTTTGATTGAGAAATAGCTCCGAGTAACTCAATGTTTTCTACATTAATATTATGGTACATTTATGATTGAATGTGATCTTAAATTTGATATATCCAATTGTCTCACTGTATAAATAAGAAAATAGAGGCCTAGGGAATAAAACTGATTTGTCCATAGTCTCACAGTTATTCAGGGAGCAAAAAAAATATTGTTTAGTACTTCTGGCTCCTGATACACTACACTTTCAAATAATGACATTTTTTTCTTCTAATTCTGCTATGAAAGAGACTAAATGCAAAATAAAATAAAATAAAATAATTACAAACAGATACTACAATGTTAAAATACATTGAGTTCTCTATTATGAGGTTCCAAGTGAAATACCACTATGAGTCTTACTTGTTTTTTAAAGGATGTCTTATCTTCAGGAGAGAGGTGGACACTGAAGAATGGACTGGCAGGATTTTGCTATGTATCAATAAATCTTCACTGTTGCTTTTAGATGAATGATTCGTCAACATAATACTTCCAACTCTGTAAGCCTGATTTTTAGTAGCATTCTATGTTAGATCTGAATTTAGGTAATTTTTAGGGTTACAGAAACGTCAAACTATATCAAGTTCAAAAATGAGTCTGGGAGTTCCCGTTGTGGTGCAGCGGAAATGAATTTGACTAGAAACCATGAGGTTGTGGATTTGATCCCTGGCCTCCTCGCTCAGAGGGTTAAGGATCTGGTGTTGCCATGATCTGTGGTGCCCGTCGCAGATATGGCTCAGATCTGGTGTTGCTGTGGCTCTGGCGTAGTCCAGTAGCAACAGGTCTGATTAGACCCCTAGCTTGAGAACCTCCATATGCTGCGGATGCAACCCTATAAGGACAAAAAAGACAAAAAAAAAAAAAAAGAGTCTGGACTCGAATTATCACTTTTCATTACCTATACCTACCAGTAATACAAGATAATTATATTTATACAATACACATAAATATTTATAAACAATATCCTTATATTACCTATATTAACTATATTTTATTTATATCTATACAAATAAAATTTTGGTGAATAAATTTTAGATCTATGTAACATATACATAGTTGTATAATATATTCCATTTAATATCATATTAATTATATTCATATAATTATGTTTCATAATTACATATAATTTTAATATATTACATTATAGATTATAGATTTTATATTCTATATTACAATAGAATATAAAATGTCATTATATATATAAATCATGTATAAATATATAAAATTTTGCATATATATAAAATTTTGCATATATACATAAAATTACTCACCAGTTATTTTATTTCTGTCTCATACTAATAATATTAATTTTCCGTGTTGCTTTAAATAATTAAAGCACAATATAAAATGATTCAATATATAAAGATATACATTTAAAATTATACAATTTAATTAATATCTTTAATTCTGAGACTACATCTGTTTCTGACTTGGAACTGACATTTGGGGATATGACACCCAATCAAACCACAGCAACAGGATTTATAGGAAGTGCTTTTGACCTTATGCCACTGTTTCCATCACACAGGACAGTGCAGGAAGAAGGCTATGGGCGGCATAGAGCTTCAAAGACACTGACATGTGCTAGCAGACCCCGGAGGCCTGGAAATGTTCCTGAGATTCTTAGGAGGGCTACCTGATCAATCTCTCCATTGGCTGCAGGCCTGACATGCCACACCATCAAGGGCAGCCTTGTTCCCTGAGACCGTGAGCTCGGGGGTTTGTGAGACTTCCCCACAGAGGCCACCCCAGCAAAGTGGCTTTTGAGCACAAAGACCGTCTCCTACAGTATCTTCAAAGCTGCCGCTTTTCTTCCCTGGGAGCATCTTCCATGGCAGAGAGGAAGAGGCAAGAAGCCCTGAATTTTTCACATAAATAGTAGTATTGCTGCCAACCTACTCTTCCAGGAAATTCCATTTACAGAATTAAACATGACATTTTCATTCCCTTACCACCTTTACAGAAATTTTTATTTCTCTACTATTTTTTTTCACATGCAAACCATGTATGTAAATGGGTTTGATTATATAGGAATGAAATAGCTCTTTATCACACCTCATGAATAAAGGACTTTAATTTTCCATTTGTTATTTGGATAGAATTTGAAAATATCACTTAAATTTACTCACTACATCTTTCAGGATAAGGATGATGACCTCCTACCACTCTCCTTCACCAGGGAGTAAAAAAATGGAGATTTGTCCACCTCAAAAGATTCTGAATCCAGCTCAAAGATTTCTAAAATGGCCAACATATGGATACAGAGGAAATATTACTTAAAGTATATATTATCATATTCATAATCTGAGAGGTCATCAATGATAAGATGCACCACTCTTTTACGTACCACTAAGAAAGAAAAAATAAAACATCTCGAAAGAGCTATTCTAATCTTATTTCATTATATTATCCTTGCACATACTTAAAAAGGAAAGTATTGCAAAATGAATTGGCAGAGGCAGACCTCAGATTTCTTCACAACTACGCAAATAAATAGCTCAACTCTGCTGAAACACTCTGGAACACAAATCACTGAAGTCCCCAGAGAATGGTCCTTAGAGTCTATTTTTGCACCAGTGATAGAGAAATTCTTTAAAAAAAAAAAAAGGGTTCCTCCTTCATCTTTAGAATTTTCTTCCAAGTCACTGAGACCTAATCTGCAAATTTTTAAATGATAGTGCCACATGCATACAGGCAAAAACAACTGTGTCATGATCGCTGCTTGCCCAAAGAGAGATGGCAAGACTCTGTCAACAGTAATATGCACTCTGATAACAGAGATGTTAAAATTGTGAAAAATAATGTGCATCTGAGCATCAATGAACTATTGCTTTGTTTGAAATTTTGACAATAAATAGAATTTTTTTGTATATCAGAATGTTGCCTTACAAGGTACTCCCCCTAAGAGAACTGTGGTGGATACTTTGAGGCATCACTGAAGAGAGCCCTAAAAAAAGTGAATATATGAGGAATAAAATTCCTCTCAATGAGTTAAACTTTAAAAATGTCACATGAATCAAGGTAGAAAAATGTAAACTAATCTAAATGGATGGATTGATTTGCAGGCTTAAAAGTTCTAAGTTTAGCTAGTATATGGAAGTTCTCAGGCTAGGGGTTGAATCAGAGCTGCAGCTGCAGGCCCACCCCATTGCTATGGCAGCACCAGACTCAAGTGGCATCTGCAGCCTATGCCACAGCTTGCGGTAATGCTGGATCCTTAACCTACTGAGTGAGGCCAAGGACCAAACCCGCATTGTCATGGAGACAATGTCGGGTCATTAACCCAATGATTCACAATGGGAACGCCTAAGTTTAATGTTTAATATCATTTATATGTAAAGAGAAAAAATGAACAGAATGGTATTTGCTCATTTGAAAGCGTTGTAGAAGACGTGTGCGACAGCAAAAAAACTACCCAATGGAGAGAAAGTTTAGTCAACAGGCTAAGGTAGTAAAATAGTGTAACCCACAGGCTTAGCTTGATGTCATCAATTCATTGATTTGTATAATTCCTCTTATACTAACTCCATGCCCCCATGTTATCTGATTATGTAGTATCGCCAATAGAGAGAAGATGCAATAAATTGCCAAAAGGAGAAGAGTTTTTTTTTTTTCTTTTTACTTGCAGCATATAGATATTCCCAAGCTAGGGGTCGAATCAGAGCTATAGCTGCTGACCAGCACCACAGCCACAGCAGCACAGGATCCGAGCCACATCTGTGATCTACATCACTGCTCACCGCAACGCTGGATTCCCAACCCACTGAGCAAGGCCAGGGACTGAACTCACATCCTCATGGACACTAGTTGGGCTCGTAACCTCTAAGCAACAACAGGAACTCCCACAAATGCATTTTTCTGCCTGCATAGTAAATTCTGAAGTAAAAGATAAGTGTGACAACAGCAATGAAGTAGATTGTGGGAATTAGAGCCAGTAGCTAAATGGATATGAAAATTGCTTTGCATGAAGTCCAGATTAGCATTGGTAGCTTTGAGTGTATTACTTTTGTATGTGTGGCAGAGTTACAGCAGGATAAGGGTTAGCTCAGAAAGAATGGGCCCAAATCAACTCAAATGCTATAAGGAATAATATGAAAAGAAGCTAATACAATTAAAGGGAAGCCAGAAACAAGGAAAATTATAAGCTATTTTTTTTTTTTTTCTGTTGTGACAATCATCACATATAAGCCACTATTTTCACAGAGGCTTCCTGCTCTCTTAAATCCCTGGAGAGAATGATTTATTCATTGTAATACTCTCCAGAGTCTTTTATAGAGAGAGACTAAATTCTTATTTATTTATTTATTGTTAATTTTTCCTTTTTTTTTTTCTTTTCTTTTTACGGCTGCCACCTGTTGCGCATGGAAATTCCTGGGCTAGGGGTTGAATCAAAGCTGTACCTGCCAGTATATTACACAGCCACAGCTATACCAGATCTAAGCTGCATCTGCAACCTACACCACATCTTGTGGCAATGCCGGACTCTTAACCCACTGAGTGAGGTCAGAGATTGAACCCACATCCTCATGGATACTGTGTTGTGTTCTTAATCTGCTGAGCCACAATGGAAACTCTGAGACTAGATGTTTAATAACACTTGTTTTGTGCTTTTCAAAGTAAAATAGTTTTATAACTACATATTAATGTATAAAAACATTTTTTATGTATCATTTAATTTAATATTTCTAAACAACACTGTGGGTTAGATTTGAAATGCACAGTTTGGAGCGTCAACCAACCTCTAATCTCTCTTATAATTTCCTCTTGAGACTACAATAGTATGAAAATGGAATACGTTGTCAGATTTAGATTTGTTGCAACAGAGATTACATTTTAGTAAAGTGAACCCATACAGTATGATCGATAGCCAACTTAATGTAATCTCTCAATGTCACCTGCAATAAGAGCATGCAATCTACAAGTGCCAGGGTAAACCTGCTCAGGATGAAAAATTGAGGCTACAAAGCTAATTTACAGCACCACAACTCTCATTATTGCAGCTGGCTGTCAATTATATGCACTCACTTGTTTGGAGATTAAAGCTATTATAAAAATTCTGTAAAAGTACCAAGTCTATTTGCAAAGCATTTCAATAAACTTCTAAGTTTTTAGTAAGGTACAAAA
This sequence comes from Phacochoerus africanus, assembly GCF_016906955.1. Classification (NCBI taxonomy): domain Eukaryota; kingdom Metazoa; phylum Chordata; class Mammalia; order Artiodactyla; family Suidae; genus Phacochoerus; species Phacochoerus africanus. Next base: position 109,763,545 of record NC_062554.1, read on the forward strand.
TTATTTCTATCTTCCTTTTTCTCCTAAAATCTCTTGGCTTATTTTTTATATGCAAGGAGAAAACAATTACACACATTCACCTCATATTGTTTATATATTTAAATGGCAGTGCTTCATTATTGTATTTTCTATAATCAATCGGGAATATTTATTTAATCAGTTCCTACTATGTCTTAAGTTCTTTGCTTTGTATATAACGTATGCTTTTATACCAGGCATACCACCAGAAACATTTTTCTTGTTGTTTTATTCCAGATAATTGAGTTGAACACATATTGTTACTAGTGAGTTGCCATGAAATTAGAGCTAGAAAATTTTCACCAGATTTGGATGAGATAAGGGACATTCACCTGATGATATATCATAAGGTCTTTGGCGGGGCAGTCCTGCCTACTTTGAGCTGCTGCAATCAGCCTTTACGGCTTTTCTCTTGGTTGACCAGGGGCTTCATTTTGCCTTATTTTCAAGAGGAAAAGCAACAACACAAAACTACAAACTCATTTCACTGATTCTGCTGCTATGCAAAGCAATGTGGAGTGTTTTGACTGGAAGTGCCTCCGTGGCCTGGGTCATGTGTATGTCAATGATCATGAATCTTCCTCCTATGAAGGTAGCTTTACATTTTGACAGTAGCCAGAAGTGATTCAGGTCGAAATCCAGTGAATAGTATTTTTACTTCTGACTTTCGACCTAGACTGAAGACCTATCAGAGATAAGAATTGTGTCTGGTACATTTCTACAGTGTCTGACTCCTCTAGCTCCAGGAAAAAGTGGATGTTATAATGAAGTGACAAAGATGGTAGCCCTCAAGTCACGCAAACCTGGTTTCCAGTCTCCCATTTAACAATTTGGAATCCAGGCTAGTCATCTACCTTTGCCTTAGTTTCCGCACTAAGTGAATAATAATACGACCTCCCTCACATGAGCGTGTGCAAGTAAAGCACAGTTCCAGCCCACAGCAAGCATTTGCTAAGTATTGACACTTTATTATTGTTGTCATTTACATGCTAAAAATGTGGGTGCTGAATGAGAAAGCTACCAGATAAATAGAGAATACAAATAACATAAGCAAAATCATTCTGCAAGCTGATTGAAAAAGATACTGCAATATAAAATGTTTTTAGGAAGTGTTCAAAGCTATCATTACTGGTGCTCATTCTATGAACAATTTAAATTAGAGTCATAATTGGGAGGACAGAAGAAAGAGAAAGTCTGAAGGTCAGATGTGGGTAATAAAGGACACTTGGGTCAACATGCATAAACTGCTAGAAAATTAAGACTAGGATCCAAATTCATTACTTACTATCAAAATATAATACATGTTTTAAAATAAAGCTCCCATGCTGAAGTCTTCCTTAAATTCAGGAAAGGTATTAGATTTTGAAAATGGTGAATCCTGCTAATTACCAATCTTTGCCATGCAAGCCAATAACTGTCCCCCCCAAAAATATGAAATGAGGTATGAGGCTTTATTTAAGTGAAAATTCTCAAAGTCCCTGTACCACTGATACTTTAAGAAACACCATATTTTACTATATTAGTTACATGCCTATAATAATATAATGTTTACACACTACATTAGGAGAAAAACATCAAGTATAATAAACTTTCTATGATATTGTTTTTTTTTTTAATTTATTTTTTTTTGTCTTTTTGCTATTTCTTGGGCTGCTCCCGCGGCATACGGAGATTCCCAGGCTAGGGGTTGAATCGGAGCTGTAGCCACCGGCCTACACCAGAGCCACAGCAACGCGGGATGCGAGCCGCGTCTGCAACCTACACCACAGCTCACAGCAACGCCGGATCGTTAACCCACTGAGCAAGGCCAGGGACCGAACCCGCAACCCCATGGTTCCCAGTCGGATTCGTTAACCACCGCGCCACGACGGGAACTCCTGATATTGTTGTTTTTGATGGGAATAAGTTAAAAGAGAGTTGATTTAAAGAACAAGATAAATTAAATAATTAGTGTTCTGCAGGCTGTGTGAAACTTATGAAGATGGTACACAAATCACTAAAGTTTGGGAAATGCTCACTGAATAAATGATTTATCAAAATTGGTTATAAATAGCCCATTAGTAATTTTATAACTTACTTCAATAATTCGGAGTTACCATCATGGCTCAGTGGTTAATGAACCCAACTAGCATCCATGAGGATGCAGGTTCGATCCCTGGCCTCGCTCGGTGGGTTAAGGATCTGGCTTTGCCATAAGCAGTGGTGTAGGTCGCAGATGCATCTCAAATCCTCTGTTGCTGTGGCTCTGAACTGCTGTGGCTGTAGCATAAGCTGGCAGCTACAGCTCTGATTGGACCCCTAGCCTGGGAACCTCTATATGCAGCAAGTGTGGCCCTGAAATGACAAAAAAAAAAAAAAAAAAAGATTAAATGTCTGACAGCAATGGCTTGGCTACTGATGTAATATTCTGCTGGATTAATAAAAATAACTTTATACAGATTTATAATACTATAAGCTCCACATAAACAGACGTTATGTCTAGTATGTTTGCTCTTGCATCCCTAGTGCCTGGCACATAACATATACTAATAAATATTAGTTAAGTGAATAAACAAATAATTATATAAGCTTAGGTAAACACATTATTCTGAAAATGTTTCCTAGGGCATAACATAGAACAAAAACAGATATTTTATAAGACTAGGAGATGATTTTTACTCTAGTGTCTGATAGAACCTCACCGTATCATACCTAACCTTAAAGTTGCTGCTAATCAAATCATAGTTAATTTTAATTTTAATTAATTTATTTTTTTAATTTTTATTTTCTGCTTTTTAGGGTCACACCCATGGCATATGGAAGTTCCCAGGTAAGGGCTGACTCGCAGTGACAGCTGCCGGCCTACAGCACAGCCACAGCAACATGGGGTCCACAACAAGTCTGTGACCTACACCACAGGTCATGGCAACGCCGGATCCTTAACCCACTGATCAAAGCCGGGGTTTGAACCCTCATCCTCATGGATACTAGTCGGGTTTGTTAACTGCTGAGCCATGAAGGGAACTCTCTAGAGTTAATTTTAAAAAAGATAATGAACAGACTTACAAAGAGATTTGGAAGAATGTCAACTAAAGATCTACTAAATACTAAAGCAACAGGGAAGTCCAAGTACAGACATAAAGATTATGTTAAAGGAGATTTATTTGTAAGAGTATTTCCAAATTGATTTTTTCTGCATATTTACTAAAGATATTGTTATTTATAAGAAACTGCAGCAAGCAACTAAGAAAACATAGCTGCATTTAAATGTTATAAGATTGTTTTCTGAGATGAGTAAAGGCAAGTGGTAGATAAGTTACATCTGTGTTTGAAACAATACTTAATTTTATGATACAAAGAAATATTTTTTTTGTAAATTTTGTTAAAGGGAAGCTGAGCTCTGCATGCTTATGAAATTTCTACGATTTTTATATTTTAGGAATAATTTTACACTAAATATTTCCTCATAATGACACAGAAAATTAAAACCCCTTTAAAACAAGATTATCATGTAGGATCATCTTTAATAGATTTGCAGTCTATTAAAACACCATGATACAGGAATACTGAAAAAGGAAGCTTTAGTATTTTTGGATACTGTTTTCCTCTTTCTTTTCTTATGCTTCCATGAAAGAAAGAGCGGTCAATATAAATAAAGTCATGCCTATAAAGCTAAAGACAGAATGAAGACCAAAAATTCATTTTAATGACATTGCAGCAGAGTCAGACGCTCAATGGGGCCATAGTAGAGGATTCTGGTTGCCTGATCCCAATTAAAAGTAAATGCAATCCTGCTTCTAGAATGTTTTCATATTTTCTGTAAGGAAAGTATCCATACAAGAAGCAGAAGGAAAAACTAAAGGGATAGACAGCTTAGACATTCAGATATATAGAAGAGGTTGCATAGGCAATTTTTGAGCCTGCTGCTAATAAACATTTGTCTACTAATTGTAGATGAGGCAGACTTTTGTCTCACACTTGTTTTCTTATCTAATACTGAGATTGATGGAGAAGTTAGATCTACTTAGCTGTCTCTAATGGTGGCTACTTGTACCTATTAAAAAATTAAGGTGGCACAGGTCTTTTCAGAGCAGTGCATTTATTACTTCCAACTGTATACTAGACACTGCTGGATTCAGAAGTGAATAAGATAGACATCCCGGCTCACAGCCTACATGCTACTTAATCAGAAATCTGGAACAAAAGAAGAAAATCATTAAATGATGATAATAATAATAGTCATATTATTTTAGTTGCAGGAACTAAGGGTATCTCAGAATACTCCAATCTATTAAAAAGGAACAGTGATAAACTTATGCCGCTAAAGGATATGTAAGCCTCTCATTCAAACCTATATTCTCTATGGAAACATCTTTCTGGAAACTGTGCTATAGATGTACCCATGGATGATAAGATGCTTAAACATTCATTGGCTGTTTGGAAAATTTAAAAAACTGTTTGTGTATTAGTTCATATGTCTTCAAAACTGGGATCCCAAGATCTTCTGGGTTATTGTAAGGAACAAACAGAATACTACTATTGATGAAGGCATCTATCACACTACCTCTTACAGAGAGTAGAAAATAAACACTTTAAGAACAATGACATCTTTCAAACAAACGTGAAATATTAATTTATATTAAAAATTTGAACACTTTAATGAATTTTTAAAATATTTGTTTTGTAAAACTACTTCATTCTATGGGATTAAATCAGGATATTAAAAATGCATAAGGGATTTTCTGGTTAGGATGTTGAATAAACACCGGCATCTAGCAATTTCCCTCCTAAAAACTCCATTAAAGTTAGAATACACTTATGTATACACATACATTCATAAAATATATGATCAATATATAGACATATTCAAACTAGGACGCTACTGAGAATAAAAGGGAGAGATATTTATAATTACATCAGGGCCAAAGTAGTAAAATAGGATATACTGCGCACACAAGACATGCGGTTATTATAACCTAGAGTGAAGTTCAAAATCAACAAGACCCTCGCACTCTTAGGAATAAATAGATAGCTAATAATTATTAGGAATATGAGGGAAACTGAGGACATTAGAGGATCGAAATAGAGAGAGAGAGGAAGGGAGGGAGAAATAAGCAGAGTCAAGGAATTTAGAGAAAACTGAGAGAACAGAAAAAAATGTTTTTATCCTTGACATATAAGAAAAGATTCTGCATATATGAAATAACCATAGTATGCTACTGAAATGGTACTTTTGAAGAACAAAATAGGAGCTCTTTGATTTAAAACCATGATGAAAAGTCATCCTAGAAAGAGAAACAGAGGAATCAGAAGAGCCAAAACCACAAAGAGAAAAATAAAAAGAAATTTAAGAAGTTGCTAGTGTGAAAATGAGCATCCAGCAGACAGATGAAAACAGACCTACACTAAGGCATGTTGTTGTGAAATTTCAGATCATCTGTGGCAAAAAGACTGTCCTTCTAATTTCTAGGGAGAAGGACAGGTTGAATTGAAAGATCAAGAAACTACCAGAGAATGTACTACACCCAGGTGAATGATACATTACAATAAGAAAGATGTAGAGAATAAAAAGCATGAGTTCCAGCACAGGGGGAGTTGGGGAAACTGCTGGATGCATGAATACTGGTGTGATGAAGGGAGATTTCACGATGGTGGGATGCCCCAGACATACAGAGCATCTGGATTAGAGCAATAGGAAACATCAGCAAGATGTCCACTACTATGTTAAACATAGTCTTTTAAGTCCTGAGAACAGAATATGTTGAATTCTACTCTGTACACTCCTCCCTGCAACAGTGTGCTAAAAATCCCCCTGCTCTCACTTCCCTGTCTCACTGCCTGGATTGCTTTGGGCATCTGCTCACCCCTCCAAAGTATGCTGCCTTGTCCTAGCCCTGAAGGCTAGAGCTATACCAAGCAAGCTTAGAAGCAGAAGGGGAAAACACAGTTCCAGTGAGGAGAAAACAAATATATGTTCAGAAATCAAAAAAAGAAATAGTAACAGTGATGACGATCATGATGAGAATTTAGCAAGTTCTTGCATATCCCATTTTTTAATGCTGATTTAAAAAATATGAGTGAACACAGGATACAAGATTAATGGTTGTGTGAAGGGAGGTCAGCCCTGATGATGCCCTCTGTACATAAATACAACAGAGATTTTTAATCACAGGTTTACCTTTTTCCAAAGTTATTTTCTTCCTCATCATAAGTGAGACAAAGGCAGTCATGTGGCAGTCACTTATGTGGCACTGATGAGCTATAGGTCTTCTACCTAGTCATTCCCAGAAATAAGACTCCAGTATTGCCAGTTTAGGCAACATGTCATATTGGTGTTTATTACTTAGTTCATTACTTAGCTTTCTTGGTTGCATCAGGCAGACCAAGATCACAAGATAAAAAGAGAAATTAAGTGCTAAAATTGCCAGGAATCCCCTGAAATGGAGATTGATTTACTCAGAAGAAATGGAAGGTGACCCAGCAAACTGAAAATCCCAGGGTTTGGAAAGTCAGAAACACAGGCATATTGGCTTTAAATTTAGCCAAAAGGGAGGAATTCCTAGTGAATAAGTGCAAAGTTATTCTTGTGCTTTGAGCTAGCTTGCCTGGATTTCCCAAAGCTTTTTTTTTTTTTTTTCTTTCCGACTTGCCTGATGCACAAGCTGATTTCTGTGGACTAGACAAGAGTTTCAGACCCTAAATGACAGAGAAAACCAAACAATAGTCCTTAGCCATAGACAGTATAAAGCCATTCTCAGTTTTTGAGCAGGGAACTTGTACAAAACAGGTAGTGCTTTTTTTTTTTTTTTTTGTCTTTGGTCTTTTTAGGGCAGCACCTGCAGCATATGGAGGCTCCCAGGCTAGGGGTGTGATTGGAGCTACAGCTGCTGGCCTACGTCAGAGCCATAGCAGTGCCAGATCTGAGCCAAGTCTGTGACCTAAACCCCAGCTCATGGCAACCCCAGATCCTTAACCCACTGAGAGAGGCCAGGGATTGAACCTGCAACCTCATGGTTCCTAGTCAGATTCGTTTCCACTGTGCCATGATGGGAACTCCAAGCAGTGCTTTTTTAAGCACCAAAAAGGCAGTGTGTTTAAAATATTGTTTAGGCGGATGTGTAAAAATGTCTGGGGTGGGCATATCTGTATCTGAGGTACCACTGTGGAGGCTCCGGGGAGACCAGGATGGCTGCTCTAAATTTAAGGCCACTCCATCTTTGCTTTTGGCCATTCCCATGGCATATGGAAGTTCTCAGGCAAGGGATCAAACCTGCATCACAGCAGTGACCTAAGCCACAGCTGTGACAACACTGCATCTCTTAAATCTCTGAGCCTCCAGGGAACTCCCAGTCCATCTTGATTTTACATGGTGTCCTCCATTCCCTTCCTGAGTCTTGTCCCATGGCGTGGACCTCACTGGACCTCTTTGAGCTTCCCTCTCCCTTTCTTGGTTGAAAGTTTGAAAACCCTTTGAGAATTTTTGTAGTATTAACCTATCACTGTGACTGACACACAATGAAGAGACTGAAAAGAAAGCCTGGCAGGTGGAAGCTGTCTGTGGAGTGAGACCGTGATTCTGAAAGGAGTCTTGGGAGGGTGGGTCATCAGTTACCGAGAAGAGCTCTTTTTTCAGGCTGTGTTTGATCAGTGAGTTGGTTCCTAGATTTTCAATTGAAGCTGTATGAACAGAATTGGATTCAAAGATTTATCCTGATTGTGAGGAATGGAAAGAGCTGAGCATGTGAAGCAGGAGCTGCTGAGTGATTACAAAGGTTTATAACAAAGACAGCTTGTGAGAAGTCCACAAAGAGGAGAGGATGTGACTGAAAGAAGACAGAGGAGAGCTATTCTACGTGCAGGTTAACGACAGAGGAGGCAAACTAGGTTAGGAGACTGAAAGAAGAGGGCACATGCCTTTGAGGAGAAAAAATAAATTTGAGTGGAGGGAATAAAATGGAAGAGGCTGGTGTTTTGAGGCTTTCACTTTAGAACGTGAACACATTCAGAGTATGCATGGCATATAGGAATAGGAAGGAGGGAGAAGCACAGTGTGCCTGGCCTGTGAATGTTAATCAGCCCTCTCAGAGATGAGGAGAGCTGTGTGTGTCCCTGTTTCTGGCTGGTTTCCCTGCCAAAAAAGGGAATGAGGCATTACAATCTTGTTAAATATCACCATTGATGCCTGGTACAATTCCATTCAATTGTGTTGCCTTCTCCAGAGTTTCTTAGATTCTCTTTAAGATTTTACACTGAAAGAATACTAGATATTGGGAATAGAATTTAAGTGATCCTAAAAGTCGGGCTCAAACCCTAAGGGATAATTAACCTAGATACACAAGAAATACACAAGTTATTCTGTAAAAGCTCTCAGAAATCTATATGAGAGAAAATACTTGTAGTTGAATTAAGAGCTAAAATTGATAATAATTGCTTAATGGTTTATAAGCTGATATCATTTTAAAATGTGTTCTCTGATTAAAAACCCCAAGGCATCAGTTGAACAATTAGGAAGTAAATAGTTTATGCCAAAAACACTGTCCAAACTCCAGATAATGAATTAGAGTTGTGTAAGGAAGTTTTGATGATAATGAAAACATATGAATAAAAGATGCTCATTTCAGAAATATTACAAATCACACTACATAATCCAAAATGAGGAGTACTATTTGCATGCACACACGTGGCCATTTAGGTGAATGACATGCACACAGGCACTCTCACTCATATATGCACACACATATGTGCACACACATAGTAACTGTGAACTCTGGATCACACATGCCTGTCTAAGAGTTCAATCTCTATAACCTACTAGTTGGGTGACTTAGGACTTAATTTCTGGGAGCTTTAATTTCCTCATCCAAAAAACGGGCATAAGAGTGACACTACATACCCCGTGGGGTTGCTGTGAATTATTAGATAAGCTAATATGTATGATCTTAGAATAGTGACTGGCATTCAGTTTGCCCTCAATATTATATATACAGCTACAAGCATAAAATATAAAATCTTTATCACACATTCCCTAACATGTTAGTAATTCTTATCTTCAGTCAGTAAGCAATTTTTATTTTTGCTTATTTATATTTTCAAAATATCCTATTTTGAACACTTGGTTAAAAACCTTAAGACAAATAATGAATAATAGGACATAATTTTTTTACAAATTAAATGTGGCAATGTTACTCAAAAGGTAAGGATACATGCAGTTGGGATCATGAACAATATCCAGAAGCATCGAGGTAGGTGTAGTAAAAAGAATACAAGGTATTCCGCCAGTATTCTTGACACCTTGTGTACACTGCTTGAGGCTATTCCTCAATGTGGGTGGGAGAGGTCAACACAGTGGGATAGCACTCCTGCAATTAGGTTACTTTATATGGCAAAGGCAAGAGATTTTTGCAGGTGTCAGTAAGGTCTCTTGTTGACATGAGTTAATTATCCTGGGGAGGCATGACCTGATCAGGTGAGCTCCTGAAACAGTTTTCCAGGTCAGAGATCCTCCTACAGCCACCCCATGAGAAGGACACATGGCTGGGACCTGGGAGCAGCCTCTAGCAGTTGAGAGCAATCCCCAGGCTGGACCCTCAATCTTACCTCAAGGAATTGAGCTCTGGCAACAACTTCAATGAATACAGAAGAGGATGCCAAGCCTCAGATGAGATCCCAGGTCTGCTGACCCCCTCATTTCAGCCTGGGGCACCCTGAGCTGTACCCTGACCCAAGGAAACTCTGAGGTAATAAATTGGTATTCTTGAAAGCTGCCAGAAAACAAATATGATGGAGAAGGAACTGCTTTGCTTTGCTGGGGGTGGGGCTATTGGCAGCAGAAACGGGGGGGGGGGGGGCAGGTTCACGATTCTTTTCAAGAGCCCAGGCGTCCCATCCTAGCAGCCTATTTCCACTGCCCCCCACCGACACTGAACTCCTGAAACTTCTGAGAAGCATAATGATAAATGAACTGATATTACTGAATGCAAGTGCTTAGGAACTTGAATAACAAGCTCTCTATAAATATTAGATTAAAAAGACTTGAACAGCTTTTACCATTATAGAGGATAATAGAATTTGATCAGCTAAATCCCAGGGCTTTATAAAGCACAAATTATGTAAACAAGCTTAATGGCTTTTTGATAAAACTATAAAGCTAGTACTAGGACGAATGCAGGAGGCGTTCCTTGTTTAGACTTTAAATTTAACACCGTGCAGCACAGATGTTTCCTTAAATTAAAAAAAAAATAAATATGAATGCAAAGAGAGTTATAAAGATGAATTAGAGGATAAAATATTAAGAAAAATGTTGTTTTTGATTTAGGGATAAGCAGTAATTTACCAAGGATAATAGCTGGATCTAGCTTTATTTACTATTGCTATTATTAATCACTGCGCAGAGAGTACTAAGTGAAGCTTTAAATATAAAAGTTCAAGATTTCTAAAAGACATTGAGGAACAACTTAAGGAAATAGAAACAAACTGAAATGTCAGAAAATGTACAAATGAAAGAGGTATATATTAGAAGTACATGATAATATACACTCATTAAAGATTACATTTATAATGCCAAATTTTCAGAGAGATGATCAAAAATGGAGAAGGAAGATGAGGATAATGATGACTACATTTTATAGTGAGCCCCAAGACCTAAAAAAGGAAACCAGGATTTGACTTGCACAGAATGACGAAGTCTCCTACAACAGATTCAATGAGTATATTATCTCTTCAATGTCAAATGTACAGCACCTGAGATGCTGTCATTTAGGGCACCCCCTAATTTCCAAGTGATGCAGCTCTGAACTTCAGAGAGTCAAAGAAGAATTACATAGTAGAAGGACTGCCTTATGATAAAAATGAAGAGTGCCAATTTACGTCAAACCTGGCCACAAAATGAGTAAATTGGAGCTTGTTTGAGGCAAGAGGATTTCGTCTCTGAACTATTTGAGGTCTCTTACTGCACGGCCGGCCTTCAACATGGCGCCGAAGAAAGACAAGAAGCCTAAGAAGTCAACCTGGAAGTTTAATTTGGACCTGACTCATCCAGTAGAAGATGGAATTTTTGATGCTCGAAATTTTGAACAGTTTCTACGGGAGAAGGTTAAAGTGAATGGAAAAACTGGAAATCTTGGGAGTGTTGTTCACATTGAACACTTCAAGAATAAAATCATGATTGTTTCTGAGAAACAGTTCTCTAAAAAGTATTTGAACTTTTCAAGAAGAACAATCTTCATGATTGGCGTTGTGTGGTTGCATCTGACAAGGAGACCTATGAACTTCGTTACTTCCAGATTAGTCAAGATGAAGATGGATCAGAGTCTGAGGACTAAATGAAGCCGTCCCTTATAGGGCTTTGCTTGCTAATAAAACAAATGAAGCAAGAGAGAGAGACATCTAGAAACTGACCTTTGGTTTATCAATGAATAAAAAACATTGTACTCTGAAAAGAAAAAAAAATAAACTATTTGAGTACTGATATTTCTTTCATGTCCCATGGTAATGATATATATATGATGGGGGCAGTATAGAGATCAACACATTCCAATTCCTACTCTTTATTTGCGAGGAAACTGAGACAAAGAAATTAATTGTGCCCCAAATTCAGGGAACTTGTACAGTATCTGCCCACAACACCATTCTAACCAGGCTGACTTACAAGCACTGAAGGTGACACAGACTCCCACCATTTCTGAGTCTGTCCCTGCTTTTCTGTGTGCCATCAAATGGGGTTACCCCAAGCAGAAACTTAGGAATTATTTTCAACTTAAATCTCACCAACCTCAGTTTGAACAACTCAACTTTCTAGATATCCATCAAATCAATCCTCTCCTTTACCTGGAGGCACAATCTTAAAGCTAAATTGTAATGTCTGAATTACAACAGGGCTTTCTGACTTGTTTCCCAGTCTTATATCTGTATCTCCTTTGGAAAGTCCTATTCTCAGCTTCCAATGCCGTGCTTTAAAAATACAATATCATCAAGTGCTTGCTTTTCCCTTGGGACCAATTTTCAGCTGCTTGGCATCTCATGCAAAGCATGATATAAATTGATTTATTTTTGTTACTGAATCAAACTTGGGTCCACTCACCAGATGTGGGGCAAAGCCAATCTATTGACACTGGGCTATAGTGAAGGAAAGAATCATGTTTATTGCAAGGCGCCAAGAAAGGAGTACATGAAGTTCCTGTTCAAAAGACTCAAACTCCTCAATGGCTTCCAGGTAAGAGTTTTAAAAGGCAACCTTAAGGGTGTGGGCTGTAGGGTCCATGATCAGCTCCTGCACAATCTCTGACTGGTTGATGTTGTGGTAACAGGGTGATATTTCAGGGATTCAATTACTAATTTCTTGGTTCCAACTGGTCTGAGGCCTATATACTGGTGGTCAACATGTAGTTAACTTCTTCCAGCTGGTGGAGGTTTTAGTGTTTGGAAAATAACTCAAGGATATGGCTTAAGATATCATGTATAGCTCTTGAGGTAGAACTAAATGTCCTTCACTTTGTTTCATGGCTAAATTATTGTAATTTTGTCTTGCTTGACTATTTTCTTTTGTTGCCTCATTTTTCACTTCTCTGATTAAATTTGCTTTTTGGAACTCAGGGAACGCCTAGGAGGCTAAAGCTTTTTTACAAACAGGAGGTGGGGGGCATGGAGGACGAGAGGAGTCTGCTTATTCATTCATTATATACATTTGTATTGATTCAAAGTCACTCCCTATTTTCCCAATCTTTTTACCATTCTTTAGGACCTGAGACGTCAATTCAACATCCAATCCATTTGCCCTCCAAGTTCTCTTCGACACTTTTCCTCCATTCTCCTACACACAGAATATTTCATCCCTAGAAATCTGATCCATCCTAGGAGCTCATTCCTTTGATGCCTTTTCCAGTTTACATCATTCCCTCTAAGTGATATTACCATGTCTCATACATTCAGATGCTAACTATTAGCACATTTACATCTCTAACCCAAACATCCTTTCCAGGGCTTATCTAACTGCAAAATTTGCATCTCAATTGAGATATCATATAGCACTTCATATTCAAATAGCACTTCATAATTCAAAACTGAATTCTTGAAATTTCTCTAAATCTGTTCTTTCCTTATTTTTCCATATCTCCCCAAAGGCACTCTAATTCACCTAGTTATTTCATCCATATATTCAGGAGTTATTCTTGATAACTGCCTTTAACCATCCTTATCCCATCCATCACCAATCTTGAGTACCACCTCCAAAATACTATGAAATCCATCTCTTTTTCATCACTTAAACTATCACCATCCTAGTCCAAAGAAGCATCATTTCTTCCCTGGACTTTTACAACAGCTTCAGAACTGGCCCCAGTGTTTGCAGTTTGTCACTCAAGGTACTTCAAATGGTAATTTTAATCAAGGCCCTCTCATTCTCCTGTTTAAAACCTTTCCAGACAGTGTGCTCAGTGGTCCCATGATCTGTCTCTTGCTTCAACAGTGTTTGGATGGAACAGACCCAGGGACCCTCCCCCCCCCCGACTCCAGCTTCTGACTACCCTCCAACCTTTTTTCCAGTTGCAACCTTGGGAATCAGCCACTCAGCTGCTTCTCTGGGATGAGCACACACCATTTTTTTAAGCTTAACTTTTTATTACTGATCAACCATGAGCTCCCAGGTTCATCAGAATTATTCCAGTGAGGTGGAGGCCTTCGTCGACCGCCTGATCAACATGCATCTGCAGGCCTCCTACACCTTCCTCTCTCTGGACTTCTATTTCAACCATGACAACACTTTTCCTGCAAATTGGCCAAGAAGAAGTGCAAGGGCGTGGAGGGTCTCTTGAAAATGCAAAACCAGCTCTGTGGCCTCACCCTCTTCCAGGACTTGCAGAAGCCATATTAAGATGAGTGGGGTAAAACCCAGGATGGTATAGAAGCTGCCATTCTCTTGGAGAAGAACCTAAACCAGGCCCTTCTGGATCTACACGCCCTGGGTTTTGCCCACGAAGAGTCCCACCTCTGTGACTTCCTGGAGAACCACTTCCTGGATGAGGAGGTGAAGTTCGTCAAGAAGATGGGTGACCATCTGACCAGCCTTCGCCGGCTGTCTGGTCCCCAGGCTGGGCTAGGCAAGCACATCTTCGAAAGCCTCACCCTCAAGCACGACTAGGAGCTTCTGGAGCCCAGAGGACTTTGAGGAGCCCCTCTGGTGCCTGGGTTTCTCCCAGAAGCCCCTCTCTGCAGCCACAAGGCACTGATTTAACCACCTTGGTGCTCTCTCCTAAATCTCAAACCAAATGGAAACAATAAAGCTTTCTGCAGCAAAAAAATAAATAAATAAAACTAAAGATAAAAAAAATCTTTCCATAGATTCTCACGCACTACATTGTAATTTAACTGAAAACATAAAAACCAAAATTTTTCCTGCACAACCATCTTTACTGCCTGGTCTGCTCTGGCCCCACCCCTTCTCCCCACTTCATTTTGGGCCCTTTAGGCTTTAGTCACTCAGGTTTCAGTTCTCTGGAGGGAAATGATCTCTTTTATGCCTTGGGGTTTAAATTTTCAGGGCTCATTTCCCTTCCTCACCTTTTTGAGTGACTTGTCTCCTTTCATATGCTAAATTTTGGCTGAAATGTTGTTTCCCAGGGAGGTTTTTTTAAAAAAATTTCCTCTATCCAAAATAAATCACTCCTCACATTTCCATCATTTTTCTCTACAGAAAAATTACTTATTTATTGGTTTATTTTTTTAATGCTTGTTTTTATTATGAGTTGTGAACACCATAAAGGCATTTACCAGATCCATTTACTCTCACATGACACATTTCCTGGCATATAGTGGATGTGTCAGGGGAGCAGTGACCCACCCACCTTGGCCAGGCAGGATAATAACTGTTGGCTTGAGTTGTCTCACAGCAGGAGACCCTGATAAGGAGTATGGTGCTGCCATGAAGACTGATGGGGGTGGAGGGGGGAGGAGTTGGGAGGGGTCAGTAGGAGGGAGGAGAGAACCAACCTCCAGGATCCCTGGTGCTAGAATCCATCTTGGTTGAAAGGTGTGTGTGCCACCAAGAAGGACCCTGTGGCCAGGCCAAGAACTGGCAGAGCAAGATCACTGGCCAGAGACAACCCAGGAACTAACCCCATTCCCATAAAACCAGAAACTGTGAGCCACATGGGGGAACAGTTCTCCTGGGTTCCTCACCCAGCTGCTCTCTGCCTGGGTATCCCTTTTCAATAAAGTCTTGCTTTGTCAGTAGGTGTGTCTCCCTGGACAGTTCATTTCCAAGTGTTAGACAAGAGACCATTTTCAGGCCCTGGAAGGGGTCCCCCTTCCTGCAACAAATATATAAATTAAAAAAAAAAAACCTAGAAAAAGATCCTAGAGTATACTTAAATATTCTGTTCTTTATTTTTCTTTTTTCACAAAGTCTGTGAAGAAATTCAACTTTTTTTGGGCTTTTTTGGTGTGCATTACAATTTTTTTTTTTTGTCTTTTCTAGGGCCACACACACAGCATATGGAGATTCCCAGGCTGGGGGTCTAATCAAAGCTGTAGCAGCTGGTTTACGCCAGAGCCACAGCAACGTGGGATCTGAGCTGCATCTGCAGCCTACACTACAGCTCCCAGCAACGCCAGATCCTTAACACAATGAGCAAGGCCAGGGATTGAACCCACAACCTCATGGTTCCTAGTTGGATTCGTTAACCACTGAGCCACAAAGGGAACTCTGCATTACAATTTTTAATTACATTTTTCTTTGACATGATGTAGACTGTATATGCAATGTAAGAAATAATACAGAGAGAACTCATGTGGCTTTTATGTCACTTCCACCAATGGTACCACTCTGGAAAACTATAGTAAAGTATCTCAAGCAGGATATTGATTTCAGTATAATCAAGACATTGAATACTTCCATCACCATAAGAATCTCCCTTATTGTCCTTTTGATAGCCACACCCTCTTCACTCTCACCTCATCCCTTGTTAACCCCTGGTGACCTTTAATGTGTTCACAATTTCTACCCAATCTGTCATTTCCAAAGGTTGTATGAATGAAGTCATAGAAAATCTAATCTTTTGAGACTGGACTTTTCTCACTTAGCATAATTCTTTGGAGATGAATCCATATTGTTGCATTGTGTCAACAGTTCATCCCCTTTATTGAGTAGTAGTCCATGGTATCAATGTACCATATTTGTTTAAACATCACCTGTGAAAGGATATATGGGTTTCTAGTTAGGGCTAATATCAGTAAGGGTGCTATGATCACTTGTATCATTTAATTTTTCTTGAATAACTGTTAAGGAATAAAACTGCAGGGTCATACGGTAGTTGCATGTTTAATTTTTAAAGAAACTACCAGTGTTTTCCAGAGTGATAGCCAGCTATCCCTTTCTTTTTGTTGTTGATCCCATTCACTGAGCTTTTTATGTTGGTTGCTTTATGCCTATTTCTTTGCTGAAGCTTTCTATATTTTCATTTGTTTTAAGCATATTTGCAATTACTCATTGAAGCATTTTTATCATAGCTCGTTTAAAATACTTATCAGAGAATTCTCACAACTCTGTCATCTCAGTGTTCACATCTACTAATTATTTTCTTTCTTTTCGTCTGAGGTCCTTTTAGTCCTTGGTATGATGAGTGATTTTTTTTTTTTTTACTTGAATCTTAGACATTTTCATATTATGTGATGATACTCTGGATATTATCAAAACTTTCTGTTTTAACTGATTTTTTACTTGAGCAGAGGAAAGAACAGTGCTATCTCATTACAGGTAGAAGTCTAGGTACCCTACTTGGCCTTCCTTGACACCCAAGAGGAAAGGCTAGGCTGGGAGTTCTGGGAACCCATGTAGTCCACACTGACAGTGCCATGGGAGTAGCCCCAATACCACTGGGCAGTGGTGACACTCCTGACTTTCCTAGGCTTCCTGTGACCTTACGCCAGTGTTGGGGGGAGCATCTTGTTACCTTGTTACTACAAGGTGGGGGTGAACATCCATGATTCAATGTGGTCTGCACTGTTCCTATCAAGGAGGGCATGACTGGATGTTGAGATTGAAAGTTCTGGCTCTCTATTTGGAATTCTCTGACACCTCCACACAGGGTATGTTTAAGCACTTCATTATGGCTTCTCAGGGATAGGAGTCTAGGCTCCCCACCTGGCCTCTGCTGGCAGGGGTGGGAATGGGCTATTAGCTTTTCTTGTGCATTTGGCTGGAGTGGAGTGTTTCTGGTCTAAAAATTTTCTGTCTTGTCAGGCTGCCCTTTTCCTGATCCTTGGTTAAAGGGTGCAGGATTTTGTTGGGGCTTTGTTTATCTGCACACATTGACATTTCCAGATAGTCAACTTTTTCAGCTCTCAGTCTAGGATATATGAGGCAAGAAAAAAAAAAAATCAGAGAACTCAACATAGCGTTGTTTCTTGGATCCTAAGTTCCCTAACTGGTCTGCTTTCCTTTCTCTGCCTTTTAGAATTTTCTCATGTTTGTTTGATTTATAGCATCCAAAGTTTTAAGTTGTACTTAGCTGAAGAAACAGGGTAAAATATTTCTACTCTACTTACTCAGAAAATAAAGTCTCTAACTTTACATATTTACTGATTACACTCCTTTTAAAAGTGATAAGAATAGATAATAACACGTGAATTAGTTTTATCGGGCTACTGCAACAAAGTACTACAAACTAAGTGGCTTAGAGCAACAGGAATCAATTCCACTATAGTTCTGGAGGCAAGAAGTCCAAAATAAAGGTGTCAGCAGGACTGATTCCTTCTGAGGGCTGAGGAAGACTCTGTTCCATGCTTGCCTCTGAGCTTCCAGATCGTGGCTGGCAATCCAGGGTTCCTTGGAGCATACATGGCAGCATAGCCCCAATTTCTGTCTCTCTCTTCACATGTCATTCTTCACTGTGCATGTCTGTGTTCAAATTTCCCTCTTCTATACGGATCCCAGTCATATTGGACATAGGACGTAACTACAAGTGTGAACTCATCTCAACTTATCCAGTTTCATCTGCAATGATCCTCTTTCTGAATAAAGCCACATTCTAAGTTAAAGGACTCCCACATCTTTTTATTGAGGATACAACTCAACACATGACACCAAAATGACAGAATCAAGTTCCTAATATGGTACATCCAATGATATAGTGTTTATTTTATTTTATTTCTTTATCTTTTTACAGTGACATATGGAAGTTCCCATGCCAGGGGTGGAACCAAAGATGCAGCTGCCAGCCTACACCATAGCCACAGCAATGCAGGATCCAAGCCACATCTGTGACCTATGCCGCAGCTTGTGTCAAAGCTGGATCCTGAACCCGCTGAGCTAGGCCAGGGATCAAACTCACATCCTCATGGTGTCAGGTCCTTAACCTGCTGAGCCACAAGGGGAACTCCATGATATATTGTTTATTTTTGATTGATCTTTGGACAGACAAATGCAAATTACCTTGAGAAGCTTACAATGGAATGGGAGGAGATAAGATATGCTCTGGGTTGAAGGTCCCTCCCCCCCCAAATTCATGTCTACTCAGACTCTCCAAATGTGATCTTATTTGAAAACAGGGTCTTTACATATGTAATTAGTTAAGATGAGGTCATACTGGATGAATATGGGCCCTAAATGCAACGACTAGTGTCCTTATGAGACGCTCACATGAAGACATAGAGGGGACCTAGGGAACAACCATAACTACAGGTAAAAAGATTGCAGTGATGCATGTACCAGCCAAAGAACATCAAAGACCGTCAGCAACCACCATTCTTCCCTGGAGCCTATAGCAGGAGTTCGGCCCTAACTACAGTTCTTTCGAGAACTGTGAAAGAATAAATTCTCTTGTTTAGAATTCCCATTGTGATTCAGTGGAAATGAACCTGACTGGTATCCATGAGGTTCGATGCCTGGCCCAGCTCAGTGGGTTAAAGATCTGGTGTTGCAGTGAGCTGTGGCAAAGGTCTCAGATTCAACTCAGATCCTGTGTTGCTGTTGCTGTGGTTGTGGCATAGGCTGGCAGCTGCAGCACTGATTCAACCCCTAGCCTGGGAACTTCAATATGCCTCTCATATGGCACCCCAAAAAGCAAAAAAAAAAAAAAAAGTCTCTTGTTCTAAGTTACCCAGTTTGTGTTAATTACTTATGGCAGCCTTGAGAAATGACTTTAAGGTACTTTATACAAATAACTGCAATGCAAGAAAGATAATGCTAAGTGACACAGAGTAGGAAACTCCATAAGAGGAGAGGATTTGATTGATAAAAGAACATAAAATGGTCGTTTGGTGGTAAAGGTATGCTGAAGATGAAGAACTTCATGAAGTTTAGGATTCAAGACAACTCTTGAGAGATAAGGGTTTTATAGAGAGTTTCAGGAGAGAATATTGTACACAGTGACACTGGCATGAAATAAGGCAAAATGAATTTGATGGAATTCTACTCTGACAGGAGCATGGAGTAACTATGAGGAGGCACGGTAGGGAAAAAGGAAGCACTAGAATGTTTGTATTAAATGTGATAGAAGTTGAATGCTAAGATGAGGCCCTTTCCTTCATCCAGTAGTTGTGATGGGTCTGGGTAGTCACACGATTATAGCGGTATGTTTGGCACATTTATCCAGCAGCCTGCTGACAGGTGGCATGGGGGCACGGGCAGTAGGAAAATAATGGAATTAGAGGGACTATTTGAGGAAGTCATGGATGAGATGTAACTACCAGGTGACCCTCAAGCAGAACCCTGGCAACTAGAAGGCGCCTCACCCCTCCCTGTCCTTGGCATGTACATCCTGTCTATGGTTCCCATGCTAGCAGCTGTTTCAGAGAATAAAACCTTAAGAGAGGTAGGTGGAGTTGAGACCATCTGGACTGAACTCCAAAATGCTTCAATATAATTGTTTATGATTCTGGAGAGCAGGTTCAGAGATTACTTGTCTTACAGTTGACCAAGATGAGCCTTGTAAGTAAGTTCCCTTGCTTGTTAAACCTCTACCTACCAATGTCGAGTGCTCTGCCTCTTCCTTCAGTCTCTCCTGGTCCTTCCCATGTGGGGGCCAGTTTCAGATCTCACTTCTGAACTCCCAAGATTGCAAACCAACAGGGACCAGTTGGGACATTATTAGAATAGCTTAAACCCAACAAACGAGGGTTTGAATCAGGATGATGGTTTGGGGAATGGAAATAAGGATGATTTGCAAAAGGCATTGGGAAGGAGAAATTGAAAATTTAACAGTTATCTGAGGTGTTAAGAAATATCAGTATGCTTATGTTTTCAACTGAATCCAACAATAAAATACTCTAGCTGGGAAAAACTTCATCTTCTCTTGTAGTTCAGTAAAAAAATTTAATAAGGATAATATGAGAAATAACATAGTTGATAATGTTAAACAAACATAAAACTTGGAGATATAAGTGAACAGTAATGTTGTAACAATTATTTGGAAGAACTTCATTTCCAAAAATCAGAAGAGACTACCTTCTCACCAGGCCCTAAATTAAGAGTGTTTTCATTTTTTGTTTGTTTTTTTTGTTCTTTTTATTAGTAAGTGAATTTAAAGTTTAGTATTCCAAAGAACTAATATAAATCAGAAGTGATTTTCAACAGTGATTTTTTTGTTTCTACCCAAATTTACATCAGATATTACCTGCAGTAAAGTTTCTCCATGAGAAACCAAAATTAAGATTCTTAGAGATTCATTATGTCTCTACAAGTAAAAAAACCTCTCTCATGTCCTAGGATGAAGTAGGAAAATAGAGGCTGATCACTGCCAAGACATTGCTTCTTCCCCAGAGAAGACATCTTGCTCTCATCTTAAAAATTTATTATATACTCAACAATGATAAACACACAATTACATTTGGGTCACTAAGAAGTGGGATAGCTCTATTCTTACAAATTAAGGTGCACATACAATTTCTCATGACCAAAGAGTGATAATAGAGAGAGAGTGATATATCAGTGCCTCATAGACTATCTCATGTTATTGTTCCCTTCATTTCTTCAACAAGTATCTCTTGGAAAAGGAACAGCCCAAGCCAGGCTTTGTGGTGCCATCTTTCCTAATGAGGTCAAGTTCATGCTCTTACCAGGTAAAGGAAGGGTTAATGGGTGGTGAAAAACCAAAGAATGAAGCTGGCCTTCAAGGGTCCCTAACGCACTAATGTTCGTAAGTATCCTGCTGATAGAGGGAAAATACTCTAACTGCAGAAAGTTTCAGTCCACTCTGCACCACCAGACTGAATCTAGAGTAATGGCTTAAACTATAGTCCTACTCTTGAAGGGAGGTATGGATGAAGACAAGACCTGTGTATCTGTGTGAAGGCTTCAACTCACAGAAATGTAATCTCTCCTGAAAATAAACCACCCTTTCATTTTGTATGTATTCTTCACGTGAGGATTGTATACATTATGGTCTGGTTTTGTTTTCTCATTCTTCTTTGAAAATGCATATGGGAAAATAAAGTAAATTCTTAATTGTCCAAGCCCAGTCAGGAAGTCCTGACCTCTCTTAAGGTTAAGAGCTGACATTCATTGTTGTAAGTATATTAGGAGAAATCAATTCAATCAAAATCAATTCTGCAAAGTTGTGAAGTAGGAGGTCTGATTCTGGGACCTCCCTTTTCCACTTGATTTAACTCTTTTGGATTAAATCAAGTTCTCATAGGTTATACTTTAGTTCAAGTACGATTAGAAGGAAGGTAAAGAAGAAAGTACCTGAGGGCATTGACATGTCCAACAATCAATGACCTCTTAGGCTGTGCTTTCTGGTAAGTGAATTATTTCTCTGGGGCATACTTACAGTCTTGGCATGGGAGGAAATTTGGGGGACAATATCTCTCACTTTATCATTTTTTCTACACCTTCCATACTGTACTCATGACCTCAAATTTCTCCCTCCCATCTGTGCCATGCCCAGCTTCCTAAAATCAACAAGAGTTGCCTCCCCACTGGGGTCTGCTTGGCTATAGCACTGTTTAGGGCTCCTAATTCTAGATGCACAATTCTATTTGTACTTCATACCCACTGAATCAGTCTCCAGGGATGGAGCCAGTATGTTTGTAAGGAGGAAAAAAAAAAAAAAAGATAAACTCTATAAATGTTTCTGAAGTAGAGCCACATTTAAGAACACTTGGCCTTAAACATATTTGATTTTTAACTTTGTCGGAATCATAAAAGTTGTTTAATTCTCTAATTCTTTAAAAAAACACTATGTGACTTCTGGTACACTTTACTGAAAATTTACTACATATCAGACAAGATGCTGGGAACCATATAATTATCTTATTCATACCGTAATGAGATGAGGTATAGATTAGTATCAAACTGTTCTACAGGAAAACATACTGAAGTCATTGAGTTTAATAAAATTAATAAGCTGCCAAGATTATACATCTGGTGATTCACAGAGGCAGAATTCATACCCAGGTTGTCTGAGTAAAGACGTTATCACGGTACTTGACACAGGGTAACCCATCTGTACAGCGAAGAGCAGCAGCAGCAGCCTATCACCATTATCCTTTATCAGCATATGCCTCAGGGGGTCCACATCAAATGAGGACCCTCTCCTGAGGCCAGTAAACAGTGCTTGCCTCACACACTCCTTCAGGTTTTTGGAGGGTAAGATGTTACCAAGCATCTGATGGAAAATCTGCTCTTATCTTAGAGAGATATACATCCTCCACACTACTGTGGGAATTTACAAGAACCCACAATCTCATTTCACAACTCTGAAATTTAATATGGAAGTGAAAAAAACTAGGCCTTCTTCCCCAGATACATGTCGTGAAAGCAGTAGGTAAGTTTTCCTGGTGCCAGAAGGGATTTTCAATGTTCTCAGGACAGCTCCTTCTAGAACCTCAGGGAGCAGGGGAAGGTCTGGACTGGCCTGTCAGCTTTGACCCACATGGTTAGTAGGGATAGTTTGAGAGGTGATACTAGCTTTCCCCATTCTTGGTTCTTGTGGCGGTTGCTTGATGGGCCAGTTCTTTCTGTGGACTTCAACCCTGCAATTTCACTTTCTAGTTTTTCCCCTACATGCGGAATTTTTAAAAATGCTAATTATTAACTGTTCAAATCAGAAGGTAGACTTAAAAAAAAAAAGTAAAAAAGTTTTATTGCTTTAGAAAAACATGTCACCATTTAGCCTAACAAATCCAACAATATTTAGCTTATTGCATGTTGTGAGGAGAATACAGTACAGAAGAAGCAGACTTCAGTGGTGCTACTTATTCTCAACATATAGAATGGCACAGTTACCTGTCATGTTGCAGTAAACTTTCAGAGGCCCCAGAGGTCCACTGCCATCAGGATCTATCCAGTAGTAATTTGATGTCTGGCCCAGATGTTTGTATGCTTCACAGGACGGTTCATAGATGGCTGGAAGGAAACATCCTGCATGAGCACAGCTCCAAAAAAGTGGCTCCCCAAACAAATGCCCCAGTAACATATCAAATGCTGCAAACCATTGTTTAGGGTGCATTCTCCTGTGAGAATGAGCATTCTTATTTCTACATTTAAACTCATAATTTGATTTTTGTCTATAAACCTTTCTGATCTAACAAAGACAGTAAGTTCTTGGTATGACTTTATAGCCAGGGAAGGTGTAAAGCAATCAATAAATTGTCAAATAAATGTAATACTTGTTTCACTGAGGCCCATGATCACAGAAAAATATTTAAACTATACTTATTTATAGATATCATCTCCTTACTGTAAGGACTTTATTTTGAAAGGCCATGAATATAGGCGGCACTGTTGGTCGATCAACTAAGAGATTAGAGAAAATCTCTCTCTTTCTCCCACACAAACACACTTTTTTTTTTTTTGTACAAATAACATGTGATTTCTAATCTTCCTTTATTTCAGGAAAAGGGAAAGAAAATCTCTGCTTCATTTTATTTGTTACAGGTATTTTAATTACCTCACATCTAGTTTTTGTAGAAAGCTAACATTTATGTAATTAAACTGTGGTTCTTTTTCACTGTTTTCTCTTTTGTTCCCATGCTCCTAACACATTTTCTTTTCTCATAGAGACTGCACCTGTTTTCAGAAGTGCAAAAGGGACATTTACATATCTCCTTTATAGCTGGAACTTCTGAAACTCTACTGTGGAAACTTTTTAACAGCTCTACACTGATATTCATGATGAATTTGACAGATCTCTTTACAGAACTAAGAACTATTTCCAATAAAAAAAATATATCTGTCTGATAAGTGTATCTTTTGGTAAAGTGCCCTTAAATTCATACTCCTAGCCGTCCTGTGTTAAGTTGTGAAGCAGGAGGTCTGATTCCGGGACCTCCATTTTCTACTTGCCCATGCTCTCTACTTCCCTTTGGCTTTCATGATTTCTTCTTCCCAAGGATGCTAGACCTTACATAATATTTCATTTCAATAAACATGACACACTAGACTAAAACAGTTCTAAAACTCTTTGATTTTCTCAAGGTTTGCTTCCCCCTTCCTTCCTTCCTTTTACAAATAGTTATTGAGCACATATAATGTGTTGAGCAGTGGATTAAGCCACACAAACACAGCTGTGAACAACACAGATTAGGGACATTTGGAGTAAGGGCTATTCACTCAGTACTTGGGTATTACACACGCATGAAGTGCTTTTGGGAGAGGATGTGGCTAGAAAGTTTAGGACAGCCAGCACAACTGTTGACCCAGTGTGATTATTAATGTGCCACTTTAAATCTCCTGTTGGTCTTATTTGGATAATAAACTATGCTCAAACTCTGAATGCTGTACCAAGTAAAATAATGCATTAAAAGACAGTGAAGAAAGATTTTTAAACTTTAAGCAGAAAGATGCCATAACTTGAGGTACGTTTTAGAAAGAAAGTTTCTTGCAGCAAAACAACAGATTTAAGGGGAGTGATTCAGAAGGTAATGAGAGCATGTAGGCTGTAATTGCCATAGGGCTGTTGAAAGATAGCCAGCAGTATAGAAGATTATGAGAAAGAATAAAGCAATATGAGGCAGGATGAGGTAGATGGGACTGATTCACATGTTTTTATAATCAACAGGACATGAAGACTAGGTGGGTGGACAGAGTTGAGAAAAAAAGAGAATTAAAAAATGACTTAAACTCACAATTTCTGGGGGAAAAAACTGCTGTTAATTTTTGACAATCCCTATTCAGATTATTACTTTTTTTTTTTTTGGTACAGCTCAAAATCATCTAGGATGTCATGTTTAAATTCTTAGGTTTTCCAATTAGTCCTTTTTGTCAATCTGCCATTAAAAACTTTCACCTTAATTTTCTAATGTTTAATAGTCACTTTCTTTCCCCCCTGTTATTTTTCCTTATCATCTGGTATCTGGTATATAACGATCACCCTAAGTGATTATTCTGCCTAAATATCTCTTCACTTCTCACCAAATTATGTGTTTTTCACCCTGTGATAGTCTAGTCCTAAAACCTTACTTACATCACATTAAAAAAAAAAAGTGCATTGGGTCTTCATTATCTGTATTATATCCCAGATCACTATCTATGCATGCAAGACCTCCCATAATCCTTACAGGTAACTTTTGGTTTTAGCAACCTGCCAATAGAGAGCAATAGCAAGCTTTCTCTCTTCTCAGGTGAATGTGACACAGGAACTTTAATGCATGTTCATGCTTTCTGGGGTTACCTGTATCTGAGGTAGTCTACAGGCTTCTTTCTCAATCTATTAAATGTCTCAGTCAGGGTTAACTATGAAGGCAGAAGTAGTAAGAAACAGGGCTCCCATCAAACAGATTTGAGTTTAAAGCCTGACTCTGCAAAGTCCTATTTAGTGTAACATTGGCAAAGATACCTCATCACATTTAGTCTTGTCTGGAGAGTAAAGATCATAGGTATATTACTTAATAGGTGAACTATTATTTTTAATATAATAATCATTATTTAGGTCCCACTGATATTCTTCCTTTTTTAAGGAGACCTTCCCTAATCAATGTGTCCATATTTCTATACAGTGCAGGGCCTCTATCACTCATCTCACCTACTGTAATAATTATAGTCAGTTTAGGACTTGATTGAATGTTGTTATTTAAATTTCATATATGAACATTTTATTTCCTAACAAGATTGTAAATTATTTCTGGGGCAGAGTCTAGAAAATGTATTTTTTTTTTCCCCACTCTATATTAATCTAACATGGCAGATGTTCAAGTAAAGTTGTCAGAACAAAATGTAAAAGGTACCTACCCTTCATCCAGTTCTGATTTTGATAAACTATTAACTGACTCACCAAGAGAAGTATGTGCATATGAAAGCACGATTGGACGATAGTAGGTATAGGTAACTACTGCATTTCCAAGTAAACATACAGGCATTTTAAAGAGGGCTAGAGACCTACCCCAAGCAATTGACTAGTAATCAATGAGGGAAGTTTAGGTAAGAGAGCAGCTCTTTCTTTTTCTTCAAAGTGTGACAATTATTCTGCTTGTCTTTAACCTATAGCAGGTTTACTAGCTGCTTTTGCCTCATCAACACAAATGGAAAACCAAAACTTTAGTGCAAACTTTATCATGTGTGAAAATCACCTGGAGAGCTTGTTAAGACAGGGATTCCTAGGCCTCACCCCAAAGATTCTGACTCAGTAGAGAATACGAATTCTAACAAGCTCCCAAGTGATGCTGCTGCTGATAGTCCTGACTGCATTTTGAGAAGCATGACTCTAATCCTGGGGAAAAAAAAGTTAACTCGAGAAAGGTGGATTAATTCTTTATTTATATTTTAATATAAATAGGAAAAACAGGTAATGGAAAGGCAATATGGTACAATTTAAACAAAATAAGGCTAGAATACCACCTCACTTCACTCAAAACAATAAAAATGAAATGGGATATAAAACTCTAAATAAAAATACATGTCCAAAGAAATATACTTGGATGAACACACAGAAAAATATTTGGAAAGAAATACATCCCAACAGAAAAAGTGCTTATCTTTGAGTAATAAGCTTATGGATGATTTAAAACTTCATCCTTTTCTGTGTTTTCCCTACTACTTTATAACATGCCTAAGTTATGTTATCATTAAAATTACGCTTGCAAAATACATGTCTAGAATAATGGCACTGAGGTAAAATGGCATGAACAGCTGTAAAACGGTAAAATTGCATTAGTTTTACAATTGAATCAGGAAATAAAGAGACTTTTGTCCAAATCTCCTATTATTTACTACCTGAAAACTCCCCTTAACTTTTAGTTTTCTCAACTGTAAAATGAAGGCAGTAATACCTTCTCTACCAAGTTATTGTGAAGATTAAATTTAATCACACACCTTGTAAATGAAAAAGCATTGAGCATATGGGAATTTTAATGCATAGAAAGAGCTACCTGAAGTGTTTAGCCTGCCTGCCTCAGTTAGTTAACTCTGTACCAAGACAAGTCCTAGTTGGGTTGCACAATTTGTGGCTATCAAGCCCCAAGGAAGTAACAGGGCAGGAAGGGCAAAGGCAGCAGCCATTGAAGAAAGAGAAGAATTTGAGCCATTGTCAATAACTGAGATTCTCTAGCAAACTGCTGGAGAACAGAAAGATAATTGTGCTGATGGCAAAATAAATAGACTCATCAAGTCCACTGATTTATTGGAAAAGTAATTTTTCTCTGTTGCAAATTCTGGTCCCAAGTAAAAGGTCTCATATTATTCCACATACCCTTAAATAGATCTCAGACGTTCAGAAATATTACTATTGAATTTCATAGGATGTAAAAATCCAGAAAGTGACAAATCCTAGTATCTTATTCATTTTTATGAAATATTGCATGTTGTCTTATAACATCATGTTAGGTATAATGGAAAAATGACAAAGTACTATTGTATTAGTTTCATTTGGCTGCTGTGACAAATAATGAGATGCTTAGAGATAAATTCATTACCTTACAGTTCTGGGGGTCAGGATTTTGAAGTACGTTTCACTGAACTAAATTCAAATTCAAAGTGTGGGTAGGGCTGTGTTCCTTTTGAAAACTCTAGGGGAGAATCCTTTTTTTTTTTTTTTTTTTTCCCCGTCTAGAATCTACCTGCACTCTTTTGCTATTTCCTCATCTTTGAAGCCGGGTGTGACTGGTGGAGTCTTTCTCACACTCCACTCTGATTCTCTGCTTGCCTTATCTCTATTTTAAGGAGTTCTGATTAGGGTAGGCCCACCCCATCTAGAATATTCTCTTCACAAAAAGGTCCTTAACTTAGTCATGTTCTCTTTGCCTTATAAAGTAACATATTCATAGGTTCTTTGACTTAGGATATAGACATATTTGCTGGGGGGGGGGGTTACTCTGCCTATCGCAGCTATATAAAAATAATACAGTTGCTCTATTTAAAGAACAGATTTTTTAAATTAATTAATTAATTAATTAATTAATTTATTTATTGTATTTTTGCCTTTTTCTAGGGCCATTCCCATGGGATATGGAGGTTCCAAGGCTAGGGGTCTAATTGGAGCTGTAGCCGCTGGCCTATGCTAGAGCCACAGCAACACCAGATCCAAGCTGTGTCTGCAACCTACACCACAGCTCACGGCAATGCCAGATCCTTAACCCACTGAGGAAGGCCAGGGATCGGACCTGCAACCTCATGGTTCCTAGTCAGATTCATTAACCACTGTGCCATGACAGGAACTCCAAAGAAGAGATTTTATTAAGCACCTAATATACTCTCAATGTTGTTGGTTAATGAAAGATGCCAACCCATTTGCAGAGAGAAAAGCAAAGGGTTTAAGAGCAAAGATGTGAAACAGGCCTAATGTGCTGGGTAATAAAGCATTTTTTAAGTAATATTTAGGGTAGGACAGAGTATAAAAGAGGAGCTACTCCCAAGGAAAAGGGTAACCCTTAAGAGTATGAATTACTGCAGGAAATGGGAATGGAAATTGGATAGGGGAAAAATAGCAGTACATTTAGTGAACAGATTTGGGTGACTCTTTAAATCTTTCAGGGTGGTGGTATTTGTAGAAGCCATATTATAAGAAAAGGAACTAGTTGGTGGAATGGGCTGGGGGTGACCACACTTTCATAAGAGTTTGAACCATGAAAGGAAACAATAAAATAAAATGGACAGAGTCAAAGAATTTTTGTTAGGATAGGTAAGATGGATTTACGTTTTTTTATTTATTTTTTAAAATTAAAAAAAGATATTTATGGCCACATCCCAGGCAAAGCATTGAATATAAGCCAGAGCTGCAACCTATGCCAAAGCTGTGGTAATGCCAGATCGTTAATCCACTGAACCAGACTGGGGATTGAATCCACACCTCCACAGAGACCTGAGACACTGATCAGGTTCTTAACCCACTGGGCCACCACAGTGGGAACTCTGGATTTATGTTTTTTTTTTAATTGGGTAATTTCTGATTGTAAAATAATTTATATGCTTTGGATTAACTTTGAAAAAGTAGCAAGTAATAAAAAAGAAAAATAGAACCTCCTGTTTCCCAGAAGTAAATTGGGACAAGGGGGAGCTTGGATTTCATCCTCTTTTGGAAGGCCAGACCCCTCTCTCACTTCCTCTCTAGACCCCTTTCAAGGGCATGAGTCTTTAATGTAAATAGGTAGGATCCAGGCTATGCAATGGTCATTTTATTAGTGGTTGTCAGGGACCTGTCCGTCCCCTCACTCCATGACACTAGAAATGAGCTCTACATTTGACAGTCAATTTTAGGGTCCTGAGACTGTGAAAACAACTTTGCCTGTTAATGTGTCTTCAGCAGCACAGACTCGACTGATTTAAAACAAAACAAAGAAAAATACAGTTTCTTATTTGGCAAAGAAAAGGTTTTTCATTATTGTTTTATTTGTATTTTTTGACTGGAAACATTATTTTCACATATACCTTGGGGAGTTTTTTAAGATCTTTTGTGAGGTATATAGTGTGCCTCTTGCCCACTTATTTCTAAATGGCATTTTTTTATCGACTTAAAATGCCTGTGATATAAATCGGGACTAAAATCTGTGCTCTGTCATATTTGTCTTACTTGTTTTTGGTCTTATCACCTTGATATTTTATGTTATCAACTCTATTTAGAGTTCCTCTTTAAAAATTATTTTTACAGTTCTTAAATGTATAATGTTATCTTCTGTGTGTGGCAATAAAAGCTTTGACAACCATGCTAAGGTGTTTGTATTTACTTTGTAACTATAGGATAGAGTTAAAAACAGAGTAGTAACCTTGTCAGTTTGGGCTTAAGAACTATCTTCTAGTAGCTATGAGGACAATAGGTTAGAAAGTTATGAGTTCCTGTCATGGCGCAGCGGAAACGAATCCAACCAGGAAACATGAGGTTGTGGGTTCAATCCCTGGCCTCACTCATTGGGCTAAGGATGCAGCATTGCCATGAGCTGTGGTGCAGGTCGCAGACACAGCTCGGATCTGGCGTTGCTGTAGCTGTGGCTGCGACTGTGGACGGCAGCTACAGCTCCAATTCAACCCCTAGCCTGGAAACCTCCATATGCCGTGAGTGCGGCCCTAAAAAGACAAAAAAAAAAAAAGAAAAGAAAGTTATGTCGACTAGGAGACAAAGGAAAGAGGACATGGAAAATATGATTAGGACACACATATATTTTTAAAACATCAAGGTCCCTGGCAATAGAGGGGTAAGAACAGGGCTTCAATTTTCATATAAACACAGATGATTCAGGAAGGACATTGCTATGGGTTGAAATGTACCCCCCTAATAGATATTGAAGTTCTCAGCTTCACCTCTGAATACGTCCTTATTTAGAAACAAGGTATTTGAAGGTGATTAAGTTAACATGAGCTCATGAGGGTGGCTGCTAATCCAACTTGACTAGTATCCTTATAAAAAGGGGAAATTTTGACACAGAGTCAGACACCTACAAAGGGAAGACAATATAAAGACACAGCAAGAATGCCAACCACAACTAAAGGACACCTGAGGTTACAGAAGCTGGGAGAGAAGTATGGAACAGATTCTCCCTCTCAGCCTGTAGAAGAACCAGTCCTGTAGATAGCTTAATTTCAGATTTCTATCCTCAAAACTATGAGGCAATAGATTTCCCTTAAGTCATGCTGTATGAAACTTTGTAACAGTGTCTCTAGGAAACTAATACAGACATACAGCTTCCAACTGAATGGCCAACCTCTTCTTGCCTCTGTCTCTGAGCTCTTTCAACCTTTTTCTAGGTGATGTGGAGGAGGACTCTCCATAATGTTACTGTATTTTCATTTTAAGAAAGAATATCTTCCTCATAAAACAGTTCCTTTTGGCCTAGTCTGTGCAAGGTCTTAGGCTGGGTGCCCTGAATAGTACAAAGCTACAGCTCTCTAGAGCTCCGTGATGCTGATGAGCTGAGGAAGTTTCTCATAGCCCCTTTCTACTTCTTGCGCTTTGAGAGAGGCAATTATACATGTGGCATGCATCTTTCCTGTTACTACCCTCTAAAGCAAGCACATGGATGGCTAGAAGTAGCATGTGTTAGGTAATTAATAACGAGTCAAAAATGAACACATACATAAAAGTTACCTTTGAAACATCTGAGTAGTCTTTTCCTGATTGCATAGAAAGGAAATGATCACTTCTAAAGATCTGATATAAAATTGTAAAGAAGTATAAAATAACTTTATAGTTCACTTACTAGTAAATACTGTAACATAATATTTCGAATGTCAGTAGTTTATGGGTGTTCTCACTTTCCTGCTCTCTTATATTGGAGGTGACCCAGTACTGAGCACATACATGCTATAGGAACCAGGAGCCAAAGATGCCAAAAAAGAAGGATTGGTTTCCTGGACATTCTACCCTTGAATTAATAAAGTCTTTTCATGGAAAACATGGATGTAACGGCAAAAACAAAAATAGTAGTCCTCAGCTCTTGAAAGGAATCTGGGGCATATTTGGGTTGGTGGAACTCAGAACAGAATGGTCTCTGGGGCTCTCCTTTTTCTGATCAATTTTAATCACTAAGCCACCTCTGATCTTAGTCTGTCTTTCAAAAATAAATTTCTCCTTTGGAAAGAGATTTTTCTCATTGGAAATGATGAAACTGACTTCCTGATCTCAATTAGACTCTAGTGCATTTGGTTGGAGAATCTAGTTTTCCCAGAATCTAATTATTCTTGTTAAGGTAACTACTGAGGTTTGTGCATAGCCAAGCTAGAAATCCAGAGAGGTACAGTGGCCTTGAGACCCTCCCCTGTGAAATCTCCCTAATTCTAGGACCATGCAATTATTTTTAATTAGCACAATGTAAGCTTTACAATACCTAAGTCCTCATTAACATTTGAATATTAACCTGATATGTTCTCTGTCTCTTTGAATTCTTTTTTTCTAAGCTTGAATGAATGCCCTGAGTAAACTACATTATTTTCCTGAGGAACTATCGTCTCATCATTGACACAGAGCAAAGAGTGGTGGGTAGAAAGAACACGGGTTTAAAAACAGATATTCTGCATGCTAATATTATGCCATGATCTTCCCATGAATGCAATTTCTGTATGAGACGTTATTCATTATCATCCTCTAATGCGTTCTTTCACCTATCAAAGTCTCAAGGGAAAGGGATAATTTAGAAGGAAAAAAAGAACAGTTTTGATTTTCTGTTAATAAAACAATAGCTTACAACTTGCTTACATGACAAATCCTTCAAAACATTTTTTGAAATCAGAATACAATCTACTGTCTCTGTAACCAACATCCACCTGTTTCTGCTTTCTGCTTGATCCATTCCAAGTTCCTCCATTCTGCATTGGCTCTGATGCCCTACTTTTAAGAAAACAACTGTCCATACCTTTGCAATACTAGTCACAAAACTTTGTACGAGTCTGTCTCGATAACGTCATGACTGCCATATTCCTAGGTGATGTCAACACCCATTCTTGTTACTCTTTGAATTTTACTTCATGGAACATCCAATTGTTTTTTCATGACTCAATCTGGACAAGCTCTACTAATATTTTCTTCATTATTACTTTTAGCTTATAGAAGACAGTTGAGAAGGGGGGAAAAAAAAACAAAAAACAAAACCCTACAACAACAAGCAGGCATACTACAAACTCATGCTTCCTTATTTTAATAGGTCTCCACAAGGGATCTCAGCAACCTTGTTAATGACTTAATTAGCTCCAAAGAGATTGCCTATGTTGTCTTTTGCTCCGTTTACTTAATCCCCTATTTTCATTCTAACCTTCTCACTCTCATTTTTACTGTTTCAATAATGAGACTAAGATGTTGACTCAAGATGTGTTAGTGCCTATATTCTCTTCCTTCAGTATAACTGCACTAAATGGGTCCTTTTCCCTTTTCCATTCTAACTAATCAATTTATTTATTAATAGCTACTAATATAGTACTAAATCTAGTGCTATTCCTTGTACTAGAAATTTTAAAAATGAATGAATCATAGATCCTGGCTGAGAGAAAATGTGTTATATAGGGGGCAGAGATGTTGAGAGATAAAATATTGCATAATTTTCTGATATAAATATGATATGAACAAAGTACCCAGACACTTTAGATAAGGGATTGGATAACTTGGTTTAGGACAGTGGCAACAGTTTCCTTTGTGAAGTCATTTTAAGCTGAATCTTAAAGGATGAGTAGGAGTTTTCCAGGAAAAGGGGAAAACCCTTCTTTCCTGCTCCCACCCAATGCCATATTCCATGGAGTCCTCAGATAATTTAAGAAGACATTTTTCTTGATTTTCCTTATCTGTTTCTCCCCCTCCCCCAAGAGCTTTATCTCCTATGTCTGATAATCTGCACTATCTAATCTACCTCCTATAACTTGGGTGATGAGAAAATAAAACAAAGGAAAATGTGCATGTTGTTCTCCAGTCCTGTTCACAGGGGAACTTCTCCTTCATCTTAACACTCTCAAGTCAGAACTTCGCCTCAATTTCAAGAGTGCCACTGATGTGCACACTGAATTTATGAAGTCCTCATGCTCCGTGATTTAAGTAGACTTGGTCATTGTTGGCCATGACCTCATTGAAATTCATTCTTCTTAAAGTTTCTGTGCCCTTACACTTGTCTGCCTGCTCTTACCCTTCTGACCACTCCTTTCCTGTGTCCTGCACTTCCATTTTTCTTCTCCTAGTCTATAGAGAGAGATATTCTCTGAGGGCTTGTAATCAATGCTCTGTCTCTGTCATCTGCATAGAAGGATTAGAAGGATTAATTAACTTGTCCAAGATTGTTCACCTAGAAAAAGGCAGAGCCAGAATTGGAAGACGGGAATTCTGGCTACAGAATCCCTAAATTATGCTGAATAGTTTATACAAATCTCATCTTGGAAAAAGTGATATTTTGTTTTTATTGTTGAAGGACAGCTTGGAGAAAAGTGAGGGGGTGTGTTTCACTGAGGAAATGTCTCTTGAAGGAAGAGCAGCCTTTTCTTATTTATATCTTGCATATGTATTGAGAAAAGAAAAATGGAGTGAGGAAATTCTGCAATTTAAAAAAATTTTTTTAACAGTTATTTCCCCAATACAATTTTTTTCTACTGTACAACATGGTGACCCAGTTACACATACATGTACACATTTTATTTTTGCACATTATCATGCTCCATAAGTGACTAGACATAGTTCCCAGTGCTGCATAGCAGGATCTCACTGCCAATCCCTTCCAAAGGCAATAGTTTGTATCTACTAACCCCAAGTTCCCAACCACCCCACTCCCTCTGCAATTGTTTTTAGGTAAACAAAACTTTAACAAAAAAATCAAATCTGGCTCTGATTAGACAGTGCTAATTCCTTTGCAAACTTCAGTCATTTTGAGTAAAGCTGTCCTGATAACTCAAATAATAAAAGATAACTATATTTTATATTACTTTACAGCTTAAAAATATTTTACTATAAAAAATGTTTTACTACAGTTTATCTAATTTAATGAAAAAGGCAATATGACGGATTTTAAATACCAAATAAAGCCATTTGGATTTGATGGAAAATAAAACCATTAAAAAATGAGTATGAAAATGTGAAAATGAAGTAGGCTGTTCCCATAGCAAAAAGGGTTGTGTTTACAATATTACATAACCCAAACCAAATCCTGATGAAATGTACCCCCGACAAGTAAAGGCAACAAGAAGGAGTGATAGAGAGGGAAGACGTTTAGATTAAAAGTTAGAGGACTTATTTTGGGTTTTGGTTCTGTAACTTATAGTCCATATGGCTTGAATTGTTTATCACTTAACTCTTCTGAGTATGAATTTTCTTATTTAAGAAATGAGGAATTTGATGGGATGATAACAAGCTTCATTTTGGCCAAGCCCTCTATAATCTTAATACTTTATGGTTTGTCTTTCAAAAGGCAAGAAAAAGCTGAATATCTATTCTAAGGATCTATTATTATACCTTGTCTATTATATAGGCACTGGTGTAGCGATTAAAACATGCCAGAGTTGTTCTCTCAAAGCTAAAAATAAAATTTAAATACAGATAATCTCTTAGACAACAGAGAACATCCATCAATGGATATAAGTCTAGATTGTTTTGGTAAGACTGAAACGGCAATGGAACATTAGCATTAACTTCAGATTTAGGATAAAGGACTTCCCTGACAATGTCTTTCTCCAATGTTTTTTACAATGTGAGGATTATATACATGGAGGCTGTTTTAGAACAGGACAGGTCCAAAAGCATCTGACAATTACAATGATTAAGTGTAATTTACAAAACTTCCTATTGCTTGAACTTCTGTCAAAGTCATCTCAGTGGCACTAACTTCAAAACAAGCCACTTCAGTAGAGATCAAGTGGTCAATAATGTCAGCTTTCCTGCACACAGCTGAGAAGTAGGGAAGTAATATTTTTAAATATTTCAGAGTTATCTGCTGCTAATCTAGGCACATTGAAACTACAGCATCAAGCTATTCACACTGCAGTGGAAGCTTTTGTGGCCTTTACTCTGAGTTTACTGATCCTATTTATAGCAGAGGGAAAAGGGGGGGGAAATATGTATTATTGCCAAGTATTTAGTAGGCCATGATAATGGTGTACCTGCGCCATTAGGAGAAAGTTATACTTTGTTTTCTCATTTGAGAAGATAAGGAAACCTATTACACCTTTATACATTAATTTATCATAATGCACATAAAAAACCATGTCATATTTTTCCTGTATTCCAATCTAGCAGCAAAGTGCCTGACACACCTAAATTAATGAATAAAAGCCCACTGAATATTAAGTCCTTTGGAAAATATTTTTATCAAGAATATCTAATTGGCCAGTATTTCCAGATACCTTAGTGAATTTCTACAGCACTGTAGTGTGTACTAAGTATACACTTTTTTTTTTTTTCTGAACAGTTTCTTCACTTATGCCTTGTTAACTCATCTGCTACTTAATACCTTTTGTGGTTATTGGGGTAGAGGGTCATTTCAGAATATGCTTACTCAGTTCTCTCCTTGACTGATTCTGTTCTTCCTTTAGGGCCATTGACAAAAAAAAAAGACTCACTGCTCTGAGCGCAAATTCCATTCCCCACAAAAAGCCCTCTTTTTCCTTCAGTTCACTTTGTGACTTCCACTCATGCCCAGCTCTTTCAAAGAGAAAACCCATATGAAGAATAACTATCAAAAGCCAAGTCATATTCATTCATCAGAAGTTCAGTCCATGATCAATATAATTGATTTTTCAAGGCATTTATTTTGTTAAGAGTGGAAGAAAGTTATATTTTTCTAGGATTAGTAGTACTTCATTTCTTTTTCTTTCTTTTTTTTTGTCTTTTGTCTTTTTAGGTCTGCACCCACGGCATATGGAGTTTCCCAGGCTAGGTGTCTAATCAGAACTATTGACACCGGCCTATGCCAGAGCCACAGCAACGCCAGATCCAAGCCGAATCTGTGACCTACACCACAGCTCATGGCAATGCCACTTCCTTAACCCACTGATTGAGGCCGTGGATCGAACCTGCAACCTCATGGTTCCTAGTCGGATTTGTTTCCGCTGTGCCACGATGGGAACTCCTTCATTTCTTATTATATGATAAAACTTCCAAATCCTTCTACAAAAATTGTTCTTTTTCAGAGACAATTTCCATGAAAGAAAAAGCCTAATAAAATGGTAACTTAATGATTGACACTCTAGAAATGGTAGATTGCTTTATATATAACACATGTGCACAAAGAATTGAAATGTAATATGTGTTGCTTAAATGTACACTACTGATAAGAAATGGGGAAATAAAAGAAAGATGTGGGGTGGATAATTAGTTCTTGTATGCAAAGTATGTATGACTGTATCAGACACATCTTGGTTACAATTCCATATTCCCTTGGTTGATCTCTTTTTCCAGCCACAGCTGGGGTGATAGTTTATAGACATCAACCAGCAGAGATGTCCAATGAGCCAATGACCATGGGAACCATTGGTCTCATCATATGCCTAAATAACAGGATCCATCTATACTTGCAGCAAATGCCTGTGACCTTATTACCTTGGGCTCCTCACACCAGTGGACCTTCAAGGAAAGAAAGGAGTTCCTATATAGCAGAGGTAATTGATCTTGATTATGATGAGGCGTTAGGGCTGCTGCTCCATATTCAAGGCAGGGAGGCATATGTTTAGAACTTTGGGGATTGACTGCAACATCTGTTGGTGATTCTATGCTCAATGTTAACAAGAATGAGCAACTGCAGCATCCAGGTATGGTCCAGAGCAAGGTAATTAAGGACCTAGACCTCTAGGTCACCACATCAA
Source organism: Phacochoerus africanus (assembly GCF_016906955.1). NCBI lineage: Eukaryota > Metazoa > Chordata > Mammalia > Artiodactyla > Suidae > Phacochoerus > Phacochoerus africanus. Next base: position 109,801,160 of record NC_062554.1, read on the forward strand.
AGAAGCAACTAGTTAAAATACTGGCTGAGGATGAGGTAAAGCAAGGTATGAATAATACTGCTGTGGTTTAACCTGTCATCCCACAGGTTTTTCTTTTCTTTTTTTTTTAATTGAGCTCTTGCAGAACTTGCTAGCAAGCACCTTGCACATGACTTTATGACAGACTGGACTTAATGGAAGACATGAGCAAGTTTTAGTTTAGTTTAGATTGTATCAGATACCTCTTGTGAATCACTTTCTATTCTCTTGGCCTCATTTCTTTTTCTAGCCAGTGTGTAGTAACTAATTCTCTGAGGCTTTGACCACATATTCACAGATACTTTTGCCAGAATCCTCTTGCTTCTTGCCCTGAGGATTCGTTGGTGCTACAGAGCAGGATATGCATAGAAACACACTTGGCACTCATGCATACATACCCTAAATTGTGGTAAATTCAGTGGGTTTGGAGCCATCCTTGACCAAAGAAGAATGAGAATCAATTTCACTGTTTTGTACCTCAGGGTTGAAAACTCTGCCATGTGTTACATGAGGCGTCTTAAAACCACTATGGAACTGAGCACCAGTCTCACATAGCTGGGGTTAACTTCAAGGTGCATGTTTATCTTGGCTTTTCCTCTTTTTCCTGTGCCCTGGCTTCATTTCAGGGTTTATATTGCCAAAGGGTTTAATTGCAAGAAAGCCTTTGTCTCAGATTTTTGTTTTAAGGGGAACCCAGGGGTAACAATACACAAACGTGCAGTTTACATTTTTTAATCTCTGTAAGGGGCATTAAAATAATTTAAAAACATGGTTTTAGTTTAGGGTTGTCATTCTATGTCCACCTTCCCAGAAGATCAACTTCTATGTGTGTCACACTCTGACCTAAGGTAGGCACTTGATAAATCAGTTTTTAAGAAGTGCATGAATGAGTAATATAAATCATTATTAGGCAGCATGCAACTTAATTTGGTTCCAGTAAGATTAACTCCGTTTTCCCCCTTTCTTACTGATCTTTACCACACCAACACGATCATTTGCATACAAACATTCAATCACACGTGGTGGTAGAATTCATGTCCCCATTGAATCATTCTTCCTTCCATCCACGATCTTGGACAGTGACACCCCCACCCCCACCCCCAATGATTCTGGGTCTGCTCTTGTGACTTGCTTTGGTTAAAGAGCAAATGAGATATAAATATACAAGTGATATAAGCTTAGGCTTGCAAAGTTGTTGGTCTTTGGGGCTTCTCCTTTCTTGCTCTTGAGAACACTTCTGCTACATGTGGAGAAACCTGAGCTAGCAAGCTGGAGGCACATGGCCCAGCTGAGAGAAGGATTAACCATCACACTCATAAGTGAGGCCATGATAAGCCATTTAGCCCTGGGTGAGCTGCCATTTGACTGCCCCTGCATGAATTACCCTGGGGGAGACCAGTCAACGAATGACCAGCAGACCCTGTCCCAGATTACCCACTAGAATCATGGACAGATAAAACTGGTGTTGTTTGAAGCCACTAAATTTTAGGAAGTTTAGTCAGGCTCCACAAACCTCCCTAAACCGACACAGAAAACTTACCATTTTGACATGTTTCATTGGTTCTGATTATTTTACTAAAATTCAACTATACTATGTACAACACATTTATTCCACTATTGCCTGTCATAGGTCTTCACTTTGTTTCCAGTTTTTGCTACTACCTCCATGGTACAGTAAATATCACTGAAGTTTACCTGACTCCCAGCAGACCCATTTCTGGGTGAAGGGTTGGGGTCGAGGTTACAAAGTATAAAAGGCATAGTGCTTAGGGCCCACGAGAGTTTTAAGGATCTAGGACATATTTTAATCTTAATTTCTTTTGAAATTAGAAGCAAAACTGAATAGGATAATGATGAATCCAACTTGGGTTATATTCATCTTTATATCAACTTGGCTGTAAGGGGTGTGTGTGTGTGTGTGGTGTGTTTAGTGCATAAGAATGCCCACAGAAGCAAACGTTCCTAGGGCCCATGAAAATTATACTGTAGCCCTGGAAAGGGGGCTTGCATTGTTTTATTTGAATAGATATTTCCAGACTGCTTCCTGAAAGCCTGTAACACTTTCCATTTTTATCAGAAAGGGATGAGAGTACCCTTTTAGCTTATTTCCACCAATGGTGGGTATTATCACTCCTAATTTTTTGCTATTCTGATGGACATGAAGTGATAGCTCATTGTTACTTAGTTACTTTTCCTCTTACTACTAGGGAAGTTGAAGTGTCTTCCTTTCTCCTGTGAGTTTACTGGCTGTGTAGATGTGCTCTTCTGTATACTGCTGACCCATCAGTCTTGGCATGGTTTCTGTTTACATGAACTGTTTGTATCTGTCATAATTGTTGTTAACATTATTTGCCAAATGACTACTTGTATAATGACATTATATATAATACATGTAACACACACAAATTTTGGATTTTGTGTCATCAATTGTCTGCCTCCATTAAGATGTCACCCTAAAGCCTGTACATGCAATCTCCTAATTTTCCTTCTAGTATTGCTACAATTAAAAAAAAATTTTTTTTGGCCACCTCACGGCATAAAGCTCCCAGGCCAGGGATCAGATCTGAGCCAGAGTCACGACCTAAGCCACAGCTGTGGTAATATGGGATCCTTAACCCATTGTGCCAGTCTGGGGATTGAACCTGCATCTCAGTGCTCCTAAGACGCCTTTGGGAGCTCCCCTTGTGGCTTGGCAGTTAATGAACCTGACTAGGATCCATGAGGATGCAGGTTTGATCCCTGGCTTTGCTCAGTGGGTTAAGGATCTGGTGTTGCTGTGGCTGTGGTGTAGGCCAGGAGCTCAACTCCGATTCGACCCCTGGCCCCTAGCCCGGGAACTTCCATATGCCCTGGGTGTGGCCCTAACAAGCAAAAAAAATAGCCAAGACGCCTTTGATCCCATTACACCACAGCAGGAATGTCTCCTAGGATTTGTAACATTTTATTTTTTAAGTGTAAGACTTTAACCCATCTAGAATAAATATACCATGGCATGAGGAACATTTAGAAATTATTTTTGTTTTAAACAATCCATTTCACATTTAAACTTTAAATAAATAATAGATATATAATTGTTGTATTTGCTATTGTAAAAAAGCAGACGGGCATGGTGGGCTGAACACAGCATGGGAAGAGGGGAGGATGTGTAGCATCCCTGGAGTTATTTTCTACTATAAAAGAGGAAATTGAGCTAAAGCATATATTTTTGAACTGAGTCCCATGGAAAACTCCGGCTCAGGGTGGTTTTGTGGAGACTTACATAAATAAGAGGGGGCTATTCCCCAAGAAATGCAAGTTTAAAACTTCATAAAAGTCCTGTCAATTACTAGGCTAAGTTATGTATCAAGATTTTGCCTATGATGTAATTTCAGGGAGGAAAATATTTTGGGAAAAACACTTAATCTACAGGTCCTTTGTTATTATTATATGACTTCAGAAAGGAAGAAAAAGAAGGTAAAAGCAGGGAAAGAAAGAAAGTAGGGAAAAACTTCCATATTAATCTTCACAATAATGGTATGAGGGGCGTTCCCTTGGGCTCAGCAGGTTATGGATCCAGCATTGTCACTGCAGCAGCTGGGGTCACTGCTATGGTGTGGGTTCAATCCCTGGCCTGGGACATTCCGCCTGCTGTGGGTGTGGCCCCCCCCCCAAAAAAAATGCTATGAGGTAGGTCATTCTACTCAGAGGCAGATCTAGATTTTTCTGGGTCTTGAAGGTAAAACAATTTGGAGGCTGCTGTTAAGAAAAAAGAATATTCGAGGAAAGTTTTGTCCAGATATATGCCCAAGAGTGGGATTGCTGGGTCATATGGTAGTTCTATGTATAGTTTTCTAAGGTACCTCCATACTGTTTTCCACAGCAGTTGTACCAGTTTACATTCCCACCAACAGGGCTACTCACAATAGCCAAGACACAGAAACAACCTAAATGTTGGATTAACAAGATGTGGTGTATATATGCACAATGGAATACTACTCAACCATAACAAAGAACAAAATAATGCCATTTGCAGCACCAGGGATGGAACTAGAGACTCTCAGACGAAGTGAAATAAGTCAGAAAGAGAAAGACAAATACCATATGACATGACTTATATCTGGAATCTAATATATGGCACAAATGAACACTTCCACAGAAAAGAAAATCATGGACATGGAGAACAGACTTGTGGTTGGCAAGGGGGAGGTGGAGGGAGTGGGATGGATTTGGAATTTGGGGTTAATAGATGCAAAGTATTGCCTTTGGAATGGATAAGCAATGAGATTCTGCTGTATATCACTGGGAACTATAATTAGTCGCTTATGATGGAACATGATAATGTGAGAAAAAAGAATGTATACATGCATGTGTCACTGGGTCACCTTGCTGTACAGTAGAAAACTGACAGAACAGTGTAAACCAGCTATAATGGAAAAAATAAAAAATCATTATAAAAAAGAATATTCAAATGCAAAAGAAAAGGGATGGAAATAGGCAGTGGAAGTGGAAATGTGCTTGTAAATCATTCCTAGACCAGGATACCAATAACTTCACCATACACAGAAATGATTTCAGACCACATAAACACAGTCACCAATCCAGTTCCTGTATCCCTAACTCTATTTCCACTCATCCACACTGCAAAAATGCTCTAGGCTGCTCCAAAGCTCTATGGCATGCAATGGGGGAAAGCTGGTGTGAAAGGAGACAGAGGTTTCAGCTCATTTCAGTTGCAATGTCTTTGTACGTTTTCCATAAGCATATGACTAGGTGACCGTACTCTACACAAGTGAGGTATTTGAGTTCTACCAGCTTCGGAATGAATTCCCCAGTTTATAAGTGAAGAAACTAAGTTCAGAAGGATTTAGTAATTTACCAAAGTCACATGGCTTATCAATAAGTGGACACTTGGGCTCCACAGGTGTTCTGCTTTCTCAAGTTATGTTAAGTCTGCTGTCCAGTATAGACTTGTACAGTTCTATCTGCTTTGGGGGTACTATTTATCTTTGAATAGTTCTTGCTGAACAAGTTCTCTGTTAAAAAAAGAAAGAAGAAAAAAGATATCTATCTTCTTTACATGATGAAGTGTGCGGTAGGTGGGGAAGAACTCTTAAATGATAAAGGAGAGTTTAGATAATTAGACTATTACAATCTTGGGCTGTGGCCATTGTGCCAGGGGATTCTAATTAGACAGCACTTCTGTGGTAAAGCCGTTTTTTAAAACGACGTCTGTGGCAAAAAATACTTGATCGTCATTTTTTCACCCTTAGGATTTCTAAGTACGTGTGGACCTGAGTTACATGAAACCCTGAAAAAGCTTCATGAGGAGAGGCTGTGCTGTTGGTTCTCCATCACAGGCAAGTTCATTATCTGGACACAAACTGTATTATCCTGCTTGATCTTTCTATTACCCAATCAGTTGCCAGATGATTTCATCTAAATCGCTAGTGATTAAGTGAAATTCCCTATATACAGCATCTAGCATTGTTCCATTTCTTTTCCCATGGTGAACACAGAAAGCCCAAGCTCATTTTAATTGTTATACACCATACAAGAAGGAGAGAAAATATTCTTTTAAAAAATTCTATGCATTCCAAGAGCAAATAGAAATATACTGAGTGTAACCAACGTTTTGAATAATTCATGCTCTGCTCACCTTACCTTACCTCACGCACAATTGGAAATTGGCCATATTGATTTCTTGCCCAATATACAGTGAAACCTCATTTATCTGACATCATTTGGGAATGAGCTGTTCATAGAACCATAGAATTTTAGTGTTTGAAAAGAGCTGAGTCATCTAATCTATCTCCTTCATTGTAAATAATTATAATAATTATAACAACAATGGCCATTTGAGCTCTTATGATAAATCATATTCTCTGCTGAGTGCTTTGAAGCCATCTATTTTTCATAGTTAGCCTATGAAGTAGGTAGTGTTCTTTTCATTTTATAAATAAAGGAAACTGAGGCCTAGAGAGATTAAATGAAGGTTACATAACTTAAAAGTAAGGAAGCCGGGATTGTATTTGAGCCCATGTCCCTGGTTTTTAGCTGTGATACCCACTCTAAGAATCAAAGATGCCATATGTCTTATTCAAAGTCACTCACTTATTTGGTGTCGATAACTAGACCAGAACTTGGGCCTCTGGACTATCTATTATCACATTCCCTTCATATCATACAAACTTTAACATAACTGCATCTTTAATATAAATGAACTAATAAACTATTCTCCTTCCTTTAAGCACTAATATACAATTTTATTTAAAATATTTGCAGTGAAAATCATTCTAAAAGTTATTGCACAGTTTTCTGCCTCCTTAATCACACTACATTAAATATAAGTGCCATCTCTTGCTGACTCAAGTTTTATAATTACCTACATCAATCATTGGATTATGTTGTAACAATATGATAGTCCCACTAAATGATACCAGAAAACTTTGCTTCACTGAATTGCTGGTTTCCCTTTTTATAAACTATGATTCCTTACTATACTATTTCTTGGAATGTCCTACTGCTGTTGTATAATTTCAAACTATACTTCTTGTCCAGACATACAGAAATAAAATTATTCTTTATATGTTATAGTTTGGGCAACAACAGAGACAATGTTTACATTGGGAGTTTGAAAAATGAAACAAAACAAATCTGACCTCCATGGGGCCTCTTTCTTTAGGGAGTATTAAGCTGCTTTCTGCAGGATAAAGTGGAGGTAGCCAGGAGAAGCCAGGGAGAGGGCTGTAAAAGCCAAGAAATAGGTGCGGAAAGACTCAGAGGCCAGAGTATGATGCTCTGGGAAGGCGGTGGGGTCCTGGAAGGCCTTAAGAGTAACCAGAGCCCAGAGTTCAAGACAAGCAAGTAGGAGGAGTTGAGATTGAGTCAATCAGGGACTAGATTTTGAAAAAAACTGGTGCTTTAACTCAAGGACTTTGACAGTGTCTGAAGGAGTTTAAAGGAGCAGGCTGAGATGATCAAGTTACATTAAGAATTCCCTCTGGCTACAAAAGGAAGACTGGACATGAAGATCAATTATAAAGCCAAACATGGCTTTGAAATATGATCCTCTCAGTAGATACCAGTCTCCTCATTACTGTGATGAGAAGGGAGAACCAATCCCCAAAGCTGCTCTCACTCTAAAACTTTAAAATCCTGTGATTCTGTGGCCTCTGATTATTTCCTAAGACATGGTCAATGAAATGCAAAGAAATAAAGTTTTTGACTTGATTGCATGATTTTCGTCTCTACCTAATTGCAGCTGAAGGTTGATAGGTCACTAGATTGGAATCATAAAACAGGAATAGTTGTCTTTTAAGGCTGTTTTGACACTGACTTACTTTCCTAGTCTGTACAAACAGAGATTTCTGATGACTGGGGTAAAAAAGCCCAGGTCAGTGTTCCACAGTCTTAACTCATTTAATCATCCAATAATATTCTGAGATTATCCTAGTAGCTTCTCAAAAGGCTGCTAGTTAATGGGCAGTGTCATTGTTAATCCTGGCCTCCGACCCCAGAACAGTTGGACTCTTAGCTGGCTTCCCTATTGATGTGCTTTGTAAGCTTGAGTATATCACAACCTACAGAAGCTCAGTTCCCTTCGCTATAGAAGGAGAGGTGGTGGTGGTAATATCATCTCACCTAGAGTTTTGCAAGTTGTGAATATTTAGTGTTTTGTACTTATTGAGTTCTGTAGTATTATGATTATTATTTAAACTATTATCTTCCTGAGGACCATGACTCTGCAAATGAAAAAGCTGTGAAAAGTATTAAAGATAGATGAGAACTTAGCTTACATTTTTGTACATCTATCTGTCTATATGTTATGTATATTTATGTGTGTGTGTGTATGTATTTCCTTTGAAGTAATTAAAGAACATATCGGCTTATCAATTCAGATCTAATTTACAATCATTCTTAAATCAGAAGATCCATCCTACGTAATCTAAATCCAATATTAAGTCAAAAGTTGACATCATTCAACCTCTGTATAAGCAGTTCTATTAGAGAGAGCTCACTGTCTTGGAAGGAAACAGTGTAGTTTTAAAGAGTTCTAATTGTTCCAAAGTTCTTATGCTGAGCTGACATTGGATTCCTACATTATCACAGATCCTAATTCTTCCATTTGCTTATCCAGAAAAAGCCAAATACTCCTTTCTCATATACAGGCTATTTTTAATTTAGTTGCACAATTCTTTGAAATTAGGTTAAGATTTAATCCTCATTAAAACACAAGGAGTTCTTAAATGCTTTGACTATCAGTTACCTGTAAGCAGGACTAACTCTAAGTAAACTCACGTTGTACCTCTCGGTTACCTCCTATTGGCCCCTAATGCTGCTCCAGGGCACTCCTCCGCAATTGGTATAATTTTGCTCTAAAACAATTCTTTCCTGCTTCCCAGATTAATACCCCTACCCCCAATAAATCTCTAATTAGCTTTTAGTAAGTTCTTTAGTATTTGTCACAGAGATAAGAGATCTGGTAAGTTAATTCACTGTATGAATAGCCCCAGACAACTTTTCTTGGATACTTTTTAAAAGGCTGTGTTTTGGAAGGCAAAAATACTCTTGCATGGTACTAGCAGATTTTAGGGTTTTGAAGCATACAGATGAAAAGGAATATTTAAAGGCCAGTGGCTTTCTAACTACCCCCAAAGCATACTATTAAGGCCTAAAACAAGGGCCTAATTGTTAGAGGTGCAACACTTTTTTTAAGGCCCAGACTCCAGGCAGATGATTTTGGAAGAGGGGAGGAAGCTTGGGGGACACTACCACTAAGATAAAAGAAAACAGCTCAACGAGCAATCTGTTTTGGCTATGATCAATTCACCAACTGAAAAGGAAGAGAGCTATTTACCACTGAGGACAATTAAGGAAAGAAAAAATACATTCCCTCCATTAAATATAAAGACTTTGGTTGATGAAACTAGTGAAAAAGAGTTAAAATATCGGGGAAAAAACTCACTCGTTTAGTTGAGGACAACAGAATTTTTTTTAATTCTATTTTTCCCTGAAAACATAAAAATATAGATTTCTTTACGAAAATTTCAAAGATAGAGAGGTAATTTCTTTTCTAATGACTTATTAAGCAGGGCTGCTCTCACCATGGCAGACAGTTGGGAAGAGTCTGAAAAAGATATGCCCCTCACATAATTGTTGGCAAGAGGAATTTTCATTGGTCAACAACCACATTTTCTCTCTTCATTCCTAATTTATCGCTTGACCTTTAGGTTTCCTTTACTTCAATTTTCTTATGCTGATCATTTTTCAGTCTCTTTTGTCTTAGATTTGACTTTCATCATATTGAGGAGTCGTCTGTTAAAGGTCTTATGGGGCTTGTGTAAATATTTGTCCAGAAAATCAGAATCAAGGAATACTCACTAACTTGCTTTCCTGGGAGATTTATGGAGGTCTTTGAGTGAACTTCTGGAAATTTATATCAAAAGAAGTGATGAAAGAAATTTAAAAAAATCCATTCAAGAAATCTGCTGTTAACATTTAGTGTGTGCTACATGCAGTGACAGGTATGACAAGAAAAAGAAAATAAATTTTCAAAATAGTCCTTCCTGTCAGCTCACTTTACATAGTATCCACTTGCAGAATTAAGTGAGTTAATTAATGAAATTAATTTACTCCTAAGTCAGCCCCAAACTAAGTGACATGGATCTTTGGACAACTGGAAAACTGAAAAAAGTGTAAGAGGTGCATAGGTTTCTGTGAAAATGTTTAGGTTTTAATGTTATTTATTTGTTTCTTGGCCTCATCACAGCATATGGGGTTTCCAGGCCAGGGATCAGATATGAGCTACAGTTTTGACCTATGCCACAGCTGCCACAACACCTGATCTTTTAACTGACTATGCTAGGTAGGGGATAGAACCTTCATTCTGGTGCTGCAGATGCCCCTGCTCCTGTTGCACCACAGTGGGAACTCCTAATTTTCATTTTTAAGTGAATAAAAATCCCACTCAATCTTAGATCACTACCCTCTAATTAAGTAGTACTTGGATTGAGTTTATACTGGGGACTTCTTTAGGGCTAAGCTATAGTTAGTAACTGTTATAGATTCATTTAAAAAGTGAAAGAGGTGGAGTTCCCGTTCTGGTGCAGTGGTTAACGAATCTGACCAGCATCCATGAGGATGCAGGTTCGATCCCTAGCCTTGCTCAGTGGGTTAAGGATCTGGTGTTGCCAGGAGCTGTGGTGTAGGTCACAGATGCAGCTCAGATCCTGCATTGCCATGGCTGTGGTGTAGGTCGACAGCTTTAGCTCCAGTTTGACTCCTACCCTGGGAAACTCCATATGTTGCAAGTGCAGCCCTAAAAAGAAAAAAAAAATGACAGAGGTAATCTTCATACCTAAGAAAGGTCACATTATGACATTTTCTGGAGAACCTGTTGGATAATAGTATCATGTTACATGAGAATAGATGCTCTGGTGAAACATCATGTGTCACAATTAATTAATATTGATCATTTGAAATTAATTAGATTTGTCATTGGCTTATACTTAATCTTAAAATGTGTTTTATTTTATGATTTTATAAGAGCTATAAGCATACTTATTCATATATGCAAATGTATATAACTATATAAATACGCATATATGTAATAATAATATGTGCATATATATTTAAATTTACTTCTTTGAAAAATACTAGTAGATAGTGTGAATGTCTGAGGCCACCTATTAGAAAGGCAACAAGTGTGTTTTGTGCATGGCACTCAAGACTGAACTAGAAGACCTACATGTTTCTTCCAAGTTTGGCGGTCTATGTTCTAAAGTGTGTGCTGTGAAAGGTCAGAGAAGGGAGCTGTCCGTGAGGGCTGCACTTCTAATGAAAAAAGCCATGCAGGAAACTGGTTGGATCATGTTAGATGGCTGGATTTAGAAAGCTGAAGAGAAGAGGGAAGCGTGTGCTATCTGGGATGTGTGGACAGAGATGCGATCTTGGATGTGTGGACAGAGACCTGACATAAATGGCACTTTGGAAGAGACAGTGTGGTGGGAGGGGAGGCCTCATCTCCAGCAGCAGATTACAGGCAGCTGGAGGCTGTGCTCGAGGTCCAGGAGGGAGCAGCAGGCTGGATGAGCCACTGCAGGTCTTGAAGGAAAGTGACTGGATCAGGCAGAAGTTTGGAACTCTGGCCTAGTGGCATAGAAGGAGATACATTAGAGACAAAGTGACGTCAGAAAGCACAGTCCTATGGGGAACCTCAAGGACAGGAGTCAGGGAGTAGCATCCTGTTCAGTTTTCTTCCCAGCATAGGTTAGGATTCTATTTGTTTATTTTGTTTTTCTCCAGCTAGAAATAGATCCATGAGGGCAGGGACCTTATTTATATTTACTCACTACTGCATCCCCAGCACCCTGAGCATGACAGCTGCTCAATAAATACTTGTCGAATGAGTAAATAAATGAAAATATATATACGAATTTATGCTGATGAAGAATAAATTGGAGAGAAATGTCAAAGAAGGCATTTAGTTTTAAAATACTGGAAAAATAAACATGAGATTTTAGTCTAATTTTGTAGACTTGGTAAAATGTAGTAATTTAAAAAGTTATCTTAGATAGAGCCCAGTCTCTCCCTGATTGAGGCTAAAATCTAAATGCTCAGATTTTGAGAGGTCTGTTCCTATTTCTACTGTGAGGAGTGTGTGTGGACCTCTCCTTCCTCCGCCTATCTGGTTATACCCTCCTGTAGGTGAAATGCTACATGCAAGTCTACTGGGACTGTCTCTTTATGTATTAAATGGGAAGATAAAAGAGTTTAGAAATCCTTCTTTTCTGAGCAAGGCCTGTGTTTAAGCATATTACAGCACACTGCTGGAGATTGGGAAAGCCTACTTTTGCTTTTGAATGTTAATAACTTGTTCTTTCTAACTGCATTCTTTTGTTTCTAAGTCCTCCTCTCCTCCCCACCCCCCACCCCCAAAGGGATGCTTTGGGATAACTCAGGAGAGAGTCCTACAGAGAGACACAAAAGGACCAAAGCACATTAAGCTATTTCAAAAAAATTTTACTACCACTACTATGCTCATAAATTTCAGGGCAGAATAAACCCTTTACTCAACCACAAGTGAGACCACTCAAGATACTGAATAATAATTTTATGGCAGTTATCTTGGCTTTGAGGAATTTTTAATGTTTTCTTCCCTTTAGAAATGGTAGAATATCAAAACTGGAGGAAATCTTAGACTTCCAGATAATCCTATCCAGCTCCCCATTTTACAGGTGAGGAAATGAAAATCTTAAGCTGGGAGCTGTGGCATGCAGAAGGCCGGCCAGCCACTTGAGACTGAAGTTCAGGCTTCCAACAGTATTTTCCAGTAATAATTACTTTTCCACAGTGACTTTTACTTTCTACTTTTTATCTAGTTGGTCTTAACACAGCTTCTGGCCAACTCCTGTCATCAGATCTTTACCAGGATGTAGTTCATTATTAACAATCCCTGGATAGTTACTAAGTGCTAGATGCTAGATGTTGGGATGGTGTGCTGAAAGGTGGGAGGGGTGCTGAGGAGTGGCGAGGACCCAGGCTGCCTGGTACCCACAGAGACTTTTGCCAATGAATAGCTGGTGCTGTTAGAATTTATGTGATTGAGGGGAAATCCTAGTTCATAGTCTGTGTGTGAAAAATCCACCTCAACGTAAGAGAGGAAAGCAGCTGAAGGAATCATGAAGAGGCAGTCAATATATTTTCAGGGTGAGGATCACAGGGCTAAACTCTTATCACAGATGTTCTTCACCTGAGCTGTGAGTGTCAGAGTAAATTATCACTTGTTATTACTCCCCTTTGAAATTTTGATTCCTAGTTCTTTCTTCACCTGGAAGCAACTTGTCTGCACTTTAAAAGTCAAATCTTTGAAATAAAGTTCTAATTTTTATAAAATCCATAGGTTTTGCATACTTATGAAAGACTCAGGTTTTCATAATTATCTTGGGAACTGACAAAGGTGTCAGACACTTCACAAAACCACCCGCCTGACAAACTCTTTGGCCCCGGCTCTGTGCTTTGAAAGGGTCCTTCCTCTGTACCCTAAGGAGGCTGGGACCAGATAAAATTGAGCTCTATCTTCTTATCAAATCACATTCTAAATGGTACCATACCAACTAATTTAAATATTTCCCATTATTACTCAGCTTTGTAGGCTTATACCAGGGTATATATACTCAGCATTACTGACAATTTGGGTGGGAAAAGTTGGGGAACTGTCCTGTGCTTCGTGGGATGCTTATTAGCATCAATGGCCTTCACCCACTACAAGCCAGCAGCACCCCTCTCTCAAATGTGACAATTACAAAAGTCTCTGGACATTGCCACATGTCCTCTGAGGGTCATAAGCACCCTTGCTGAGGACCACTGTTCCATAAGATGCCTAAAGATCAAATTGAGCCTTCATGTTAATGGAGAATTGCATGATTCTAAAAGCTAAGAAACACTTCAATGGCAGAAAGTTAAGGGCAACACTGATCTCTTTAAACTACCAAATAGTTATTGCTAATAAATTCTCTGAACCTCCATTTCTTGATCTGTAAATGATGATTAAAATGAAAGGGTGTAATGCTAGTTATGGTAGTTTTGGTTAAGTTAGTATTAATAGATAATGCTTATTGTGTAATTGTATCTGCAGTAAATGCTCACTATTACTATCAGTACAACTGAAGCCAACATAACGACACTATAATTAGAACTACTGTTACTGCTTTAGTGGTACTTGCTGTGCCTGGTTATCACTGGCAGAATGGAGTAAGGGATAAATGATTTTTAAAAATAATAATTAAAGTTTACTACAAAATAAAAGAAGATGGAAAAAAGGAAAAAAGGTTATTCCTTTAATCATGCAGCTTAAACATGTTAACTTCCTATTGACTTGTCAGTAGACTTTAAAAATTTTCATTCAATTTTATAAATATTTTACCTTTCTCTTATTTCTGCATCATTAAAAAAAGTGCGCAATATTTGTCCCTTCAGCTCATTCTTCTTTCTCATTTTCACTAAGTTTATGGAAGTCAGTTCTGCGAAGAATTTACCGAAAAGACTTCAATTACAAAAAGAGGGCACTTATGTAGAAATAATCAGGTTATTAATTTTTTTTCATGACATTCAGTAACCTTTCAGAATTTTAGGCACAGGGGCAACTTACCATTGTTGTCCTTGAGCTTACAATGAGAATGAAAATCACACAGTATGCAAACTTTCCTTTTTTAAAGATCAAACTAAGACAAAACAACATCCCCATACTGGATTCTAGCTATGGTTTTGTCTTTATTATATATGTCCTTATTATATATCACTTAAATTCTTTCTGCTTAATCTTCAACAGTAAAATAAGGATACATTTTTGTGCTCCGAAGTTTTTATGAGAAACAAATAAATTGGTTTATGAGAAACTGTTTTAGAAATCCTAGTACACAGTACAAATGAAAAAGCACTATTACTGCCATCACTACCACTGCTACCACTATCCCCATTATCACTAATAATTCATTGAACATTCTGAATATCATTCTGGACTTTGCTTGAATAAGTAGGTTAACACTGATAATCAGGAAAATAGCTAAACTCTTCTCGGGCAGGGAACTTTTCACTCCCAGGTGAGTCCTATAATTTCCTAGTGATGGGAATAATTTTTCTGTGTTCAGCAACATAATGGAATATTACAGAAATAGTTGGAAATTTATTTTTATCCAGAAAACATCATTTTGTGCTCCTTAGACAACAGATAAATTTATGTCTTCCTTGAAATTTCTAATAATATAATTGCAAAGACATTCCATTTTTATTTTATGGAAACATGTAGCCCTAATACATGAAAAATATACAAATAAACTTTGATTTTTTTTATTAAAACTTGACTCCTTTGATGTCCTGGATGATTCCTTTGATGTCCTGGATTTTACCTTGGAAGAAGGTAGTAACATCACCATAAGAACATGATTTAAAACAAAAACCAGAACAAAAAAAAATTGTAACTCTGCTCACAGGAATAGGCTGTGATAGGAATAGTTCTTTGAAAAAGCCACAATGTTGTAGCCTCATGATTACATCCAAGAGGGCAGAGACTTTGAATCCGGTGTCAGCTTCTTAGAGTGTGTGGTACAGTGCCTGTAATATAGTGACTAATGAATGAATAAATAAGCAACAGAGGAAGAAAGGAAGGTCAGAAGAA
This sequence comes from Phacochoerus africanus, assembly GCF_016906955.1. Classification (NCBI taxonomy): domain Eukaryota; kingdom Metazoa; phylum Chordata; class Mammalia; order Artiodactyla; family Suidae; genus Phacochoerus; species Phacochoerus africanus. The sequence goes on from NC_062554.1 coordinate 109,816,332, forward strand.
GGAAGGGAAGGGAGGAGCTGGGGGAGGGAGGAAGGATCCTGTCTTGAAGTGCTGGGGTTCACTTTGAAAAGCCAAAATGGATCACCAGCACATAACTATTAGGCAAACATATTTCCTTAACTTTTACTTGTGTTGAGAAAGAAAAAGCTGACATTTGCACCGACAGCCATATGTATAAAATCAATCCAAATTCTCCAGTGTCCCTTTTCATGACATGGTGACATTAAACTCAGAATCTATAAAAATCTCATTGACATAATATAGAAGATGCTAATTTAGTCACATTTTTCTGTACCTTTTCATTGTAAAACAGACAAAGCTCTTTTCCATATTTAGATTAGCATAAATTTATTTTTTCTTTAAAGTTTATAACATAACTACTTATTTATCTATAGCTTTTTTTTTTATTTCCCCAATACATTATTTTTTCTTCCACTGCACAGCATGGTGACCCAGTTACACATACATGTATACATTTTTTTTCTCACATGATCATGTTCCATCATAAGTGACTAGATATAATTCCCAGTGCTACACAGCAGGATCCCATTGCTAATCAATTCCCAAGGCAATAGTCTGCATCTATTTACCCCAAGCTCCCAATCCATCTCACTCCTCACCCTCTCCCCCTTGGCAACCACAAGTCTGTTCTCCAAGTCCATGATTTTCTTTTCTGTGGAAAGGTTCCTTTGTGCCATATATTAGATTCCAGATATAAGTGATATCATATGGCATTCGTCTTTCTCTTTCTGACTTAACTCCGCTCAGGATGAGAGTCTCTAGTTCCATCCCTGTTGCTGCAAACGGCATTATTTTGGTCTTTTTTAATGGCTGAGTAGTATTCCATTGTGTGTGTGTGTGTGTGTGTGTGTGTGTGTGTGTGTATACATATCACATCTTTATATATCACATCTTTCTAATCCAATCATCTGTTGATGGACATTAGGGTTGTTTCCATGTCTTGGCTATTGTGGATAGTGCTGCAATGAACATGCGGGTGCATGTGTCTTTTTTAAGTAGAGTTTTGTCAGGATATATGCCCAAGAGTGGGATTGCTGGGTCATGTGGAAGTTCTATGTAGAGTTTTCTAAGGTACCTCCAAACTGTTCTCCATAGTGGTCATACCAGCTTACATTCCCACCAACAGTGCAGGAGGGTTCCCTTTTCTCCACACCTCCTCCAACATTTATTTGTGGACTTATGAATGATGGCCATTTTGACTGGTGTGAGGTGGTATTTCATGGTTGTTTTGATCTGCATTTCTCTAATAATCAGGGATGTTGAGCATTGTTTCAAGTGCTTCTTGGCCATCCGTATATCTTTCTTGGAGACATGTCTATTCAGGTCCTTTGCCTATCTTTCAATTGGGTTGTTGGCTTTTTTCAGCTATGTAAGGTTTTTTTTTTTTTGTCTTTTTGTCTTTTCTAGGGCCACTCCGGTGGCATATGGAGGTTCCCAGGCTAGGGGTCTAATTGGAGCTGTAGCTGCCGGCCTACGCCAGAGCCACAGCAACGTGGGATCCGAGCCATGTCTGTTACCTACACCACAGCTCATGGCAACGCTGGATCCTTAACCCACTGAGCAAGGCCAGGGATCGAACACACAACCTCATGGTTCCTAGTGCGATTCATTAACCACTGAGCCACGACAGGAACTCTTGTATTCCTTTTCTAATATTTCATTGTTAGTATACAGAAATGCAACTGATTTCTTTTCTTTCTTTTTTTTTTTTTTTTTTTTTTTTTTGTCTTTTGAGGGCCATGCCACAGCATATGGAGGTTCCCAGACCAGGGGTTGAATCAGAGCTATAGCTGTCGGCCTATGCCACAGCCACAGCAACACGAGATCCAAGCTGTGTCTGTGACCTACACCACAGCTCACAGCAATTTCGGATCCCTAACCCACTGAGCCAGGCCAGGGATTGAACCTCCAACCTCATGGGTTCCTAGTCAGATTCATTTCTGCTGCGCCACAACAGGAACTCCCACAACTGATTTCTAAGTTTTAATCTTATATCCTGCTACTTTGTTGAATTTGTTGATCAGTTCAAGTAGTTTTTGAGTTGAGTCCTTAGGGTTTTCTATATATATTATCATGCCATCTGCATACAGTGACAATTTTACCTCTTCTCTTCCTACTTGGATGCCTTTTATTTCTTTTATTTTCTTTTATTTCTTTTTATTTCTTTTGTTTGTCTGATTGCTGTGGTACTATGTTGAAGAACAATGGTGAGAGTGGACATCCTTGTCTTGTTCCAGATTTTAGTGGGAAGGCTTTCAGCTTTTCTCCACTGAGTATTACATTTGCTGTGGGTTTGCCGTAAATGGCTTTTATTATGTTAAGGTATGTTCTCTCTATACCTACTTTGGTAAGAGTTTTGATCATGAATGGATGTTGGACTTTGTCAAATGCTTCTTCGGCATCTATTGAGATGATCATGTGATTTTTGACTTTTCTTTTGTTAATGTGGTGTATGATGTTGATTGATCTATGTATGTCGAACCATCTTTGTGAACCTGGAATGAATCCCACCTGGTCGTGGTGTATGATCTTTTTTATACGTTGCTGGATTTGGTTGGCTAAAATTTTGTTTATAACTTACACATTACTCCACTTCTAACCTAAAAGGCAGTTTCAGAACTCTAACCAGCTCTGTTCTGCCAATCTCATAGCTTCCAGACAGCCGCCGTGTTATATGGTAACATATCTAATGTCATTTAAAAAAGCACAGAAAAGTTCCCTCCTGGTCCCTTCATTTGGTTGTTTGGCAGAATATTGATTTGTTCTGCAGGGTCCTGTGGTAGATTTACCGATGGAGTTAACTCTTCAGCTGTATCCCAAGTTCACTCCCATTCATGTGGGTCAATATCGGTCCTTCTTCCAGATATACAGAATTGTTACTAAAAGACAGAGGTCAGTCTTTCTTTCCTTTACTAGATGAGGAACATGCAAAATGCACACAAAGCTTGTGTGTGTGTGTGTGTGTGTGTGTGAATAAGGAAAATTTAGTTCACGGCATATATTTTAAGAAAATAAATAGAAGTACATACCAAATAAAAGTTAAAAAAAAAAAAGCCATGCTAGCTATTTGGAAACATCATTAATTCTGTGTTTTACTAATTTGACATAGTGGTAACAACCATTAATCACAGGCACATGATTCTTCCATCTTTACCAGTTAGGCTAGCTTTATCTACTACGCCTGAACTCAAAGAGGATTTCACTTTCACTTAAAAAGCTAATTGATTTGGTGAGCATATATTGAACTACCTCTTAGAATGTATTGATCTAGATACTCCAGGTTCTAAGTCTTATTTATGTTCCAGGCAAAAATGAACAGCCTTGAAAACCATGATTTGTTAAAAATTATTCCTTCAAGCAATACACACTACTCCATAATTTGAGTATTTGAGCTGAATTATTATATATAATATACATATATTATATATAATATACATCTACTCTGTGACTAAATTAGATCAATAAATATAATATAGAATATATACTATTCTATACAGAAGTATTTATATATATATAAAATGGAGATGTCACTTCATAATCTCAGGAACCTAAGGTTTTATCACCTTACCTGGCTAAAGGGACTTTGCAGACGTGATTAAGTCTAGAATCTTGAGGTAGGAAGTTATCCTGGATTATCTGGATGGCTCCTAACATAAACACAAGGGTTCTTAGTGGAAGAGGGAGGCAGGACAGTCAGTATTAGAGTAATAAGATGTGAGAAAGCCTGGACCAGCCATTGCCACTTTGAAGATGGAGGAAGGGGCCCTGAGCCCAGGAATACAGATGGGCTTGGGAAGCCAAAAAACAAGGGATTCTCCTTTAGAGCCTTCAGAAGGAACTCAGCCTTTAGACACCTTGATTCTTATCCAGTAAGATCCACTGCACATTTCTCACCCACCAACTATAAAATAATGAATTCTTATTGTTTTAAGTCTCTAAGTGTGTGGCAATATGTTACACTAGCATTAAAAAACCTAACACTTTGTTTTTTTAATTAAATAAGGCCTCCTTTAAGGGAAGTTGACACTGCAGCTGATCATGAATTTAAAACATAGCATCTAAGGTTGAAAACAAGGCTGGTCTCCTCTGTGCAGTGCTGGGCATTTCGGGATTTATGTTTTTTTGTTGTTTTGTTTTGTTTTGTTTTGTTTTGCTTTTTAGGGTCTCAACCACAGCATATGGAAGTTCCCAGGCTAGGGGTCCAATCGGAGCTACAGCTGTCAGCCTACCACAGCCACAGCAATGCAGGATCTGATCTGCGTTTGCAACCTACCCCACAGCTCATGGCAACGCCAGATTCCCAACCTACTGAGTGAGGCTGGGGATCAAACTTGCATTTCCATGGATATTAGTCGGATTCATTTCCACTGTGGCACAAAGAGAACTCCAAAGGTTTTATGAAAATACTTGAGTGAACACATGATGCCACCATTTGTGCCACCTGAAGACCTGAAGGAAATTTTCTGGCACAGAAAAACACTGGCCTTTGCACAGAGGTATTTTTCCCATGTTTGTATGCTGGACTACAGAAGCCAAAGGTGGTATGAGAGAGATGCCAGAATAGGTCGCCAAAATCTGGGCCAGGGGAGGATGTTAGCTTCCTGCTGTCTCCTTCCTCCCTTATCCTCTGCTTCCAGGCATGCCTCTACTTTCTCCCACTCACTTTTTCTCTCCTTAATTTCTCATATTTCCTTTTTTTCTCTTTTTTCTTTCAGACATTCTTTCTTTTTTTAAACAGGCCATTCCTTGGAACTAAAATCGAATGTGCTAGTACTACTTGTCCAAAAAGTTTAATTTTCCTTACGTTCAATATATTTTCACTCCTTTTCATTAATGATATATGGAAGCTATATATGTCTTTTCACTCTGTGTGCTTAATTTTAATAGCAGCAACTAAAAGTGAAATTTGCTTTTAATGAATTGACATATATATACGCACTGGAAAAGGAAGAAATAGAAAATGTGTCAAAACAAATAACCAGTTATTTCTAAAGAATGAAGTAATGGATGATTCTTTTTTGCTTTTTATTCTTTCCAATTTTTCTGCATTACATATCTAATCTTGAAAAAATATTTTTCTAATGAGACAATGTATCTTTTTTTAAAAAAAGGATGATAAAAAAACCTAAATTCCCCCCAAATCCTGTCCTCTAACTACATTTAATCTTATTTTTAAATTCTTTTTTAGGACTTGAAGTCCAAGTTTATCTAGCTGAATTAAACATTTTAAAAAAGAAACCACCAATGCCAAATTAGTTGAGTTTTTGTTTTTGTTTTTTTGCCTCTCCCAAGTCATGTAGAAGTTCCCAGGCTAGGCTGTGTCACAGCAATAACCTGAGCCACATCCTTAACCTAGCTGAGAGAAGATCATTTTTCCATGATGTATTCTTATTTACATGTGTGCAAAGGAACATTAGTCTCTCTTTTTTTAAATTTTTTCAAATTATAGTTTTTCTACAATGTTGTGTTAATTTCTGTTGTACAGCAATGTGACCCACTCATACACATACACACACACAAATACATACGCATTCTTTTTCTCATATTATCTTCCATCATGTTCTATCACAAGACATTGGGAATAGTTCCCTGTGCTGTACGACCTCATTGCTTATCCATCCCAATTGTAACAGTTTGTATCTGCTAAGCCCAAACTCCCAGTCCATCCCATTCCCTCCCCATCCCCCATGGCAAGGAACCTTAGTTTCTGTTTATCATTTTTCTTCTTTATAGTGGCTTTCTACAGTTGACTTACACCTACTTTCTACACTTGTTTTGCCATCCTAGAACTACGTTATTGTGTATTTTATTTTATTTACTTATTTTTGATTTTTAGGGCTGCACCCACGGCACATGGAGGCTCCCAGGCCAGGGGTCAAATTGGAGCTACAGCTACCAGCCTAAGCTACAGCTACAGCAACGCCAGATCCAAGCAACGTCTACGACCTACACCACAGCTCATGGCAATGCCGGATCCTTAACCCACTGAGTGAGGCCAGGGATCAAACCCTCAACCTCCTGGTTCCTAGTCAGATTTGTTTCTGATGTGCCACTAAGGGAATCCTTTTATTGCGTCTTTTAAAAATAATTTTTCTGACATTTGTTAGTTGATCTTTTATGCCCTGTTTATACATTGTTTCTCAGCTGCTCATATTTGCCACTTGCCACAATATTTATATTTGGGTTCTATTTTCTATGTACTCACCACTGGCTCAGTGCACGGTGAAAAATGTAGCAAGGAGGTTCTCCCTGCCCACAACCTTAGGCATTTAAGAGTAGGGGGTTTTCACTCCCTTCCTAGAGTCAAGGCTGCCTCTGAAGCATTAAGAACTACTCTTGGTGAATACTTTCAGGTCCTATTTCACAATTTTTTCCCTTAAATATTTTAGCAGAACTGATTTCAAGTCTTAACTAAATTCATCACATCTTGATGGTATCTGAATAGAAGATAACTGTGGGCTGAGTGCAGCTGTCCGATAGAGAGCTAGAACTAAGAAAACACTTGAAACTGAAAGCTCAGAGTTGCAAATCATAAATAGATTTGTATGCATGGTTCTTTATTTTCATAAATGTTTTATAAATTTTAATACTATTTTGTGATTGGAATTAATATTACCAAGAGTCTGAAGAAATATGTACATGTGTGTAAATGTATATTCGTATCCACATACATTAAATCAAATGGAGAAAATTCTACACACACCTCATGAGAGTGTGGAAATGCACTTTAGCAGTGTTGTTTTAACTCAAGCAGACAGGAAAGCTGGATTTGCAAATCAACCTTAAATGTGTTTTGTTTCCCTCATGCTTGTAAGTGGAATTTTAATATTAGCCCCTAATAATGTTTTGTAATTAACCAGCATTTTAACATTGAAGTAAGCAATAAACTAACGCTTTAACACTTCTTTAATTGAAAGATTAAGAGAAAGCTAATTAATTTGTAAACTGTACATAGTGAATCATTCTGAGTTTATGATTAATTTGTTCTATTTTTTTTTTTTGTTCTACACATGAGCAGCTTTTTAAAAAAGTACGAAACATGTAATTAGCAGTAGATAATTTTTATCAACCCCTGGAAATATTTGTTTATGAGTTTTTTGCAATCACATTATAAGGGTTTTATTATGTTTTCTCCTAACAAACATTTCTGACTTCTTTTTAACTCGTGTAGATTTTGTAACTCCTCTGTCTCTGCTATAGTAGCAGAAATAGGGTAAGATGATTTTCCAGAAAGAAATGATTCGGGGTTATTTACTTTAGAATCTATACTTAAATCTTACTTTGGTTTCTAATATTTAATTATCAGTATACCATTCCATAACTACCTTAGTTCAAGCTCTTAATATTTTTCAAACAGAAATCTATTGAACTAACCTCTAATAGGTCTAATATCAGCCACTTATCTCCAAACTAGTTTCCTGGCTGTCTCTAACACAATTAAATAAATTTATTTAATCCAGCAAATATTTATTAAGGATCTACTGCTGAGTCAAGCACTACTTTAAATTCTGGGGACGTAGTAATGGATAAAAAAGGCCCCAAATCCCTGAACTCAGGTAATCTAGATTCTAGTTGTGTGTGACAGGTAATAAAGCAAATGAATAAATAAACCATATAGCATATTAGAAAGTGATAAGTGCTATGAAGAAAAATAAAGCAGGCAAGGGAAGATAAGGACCAAGTTGAGGCAATTACCATTTTAGACACACTTGCCAATGAAGATGTTAGTGATATTTTGAGCAGCCACTTGATGCAGTTGATGGAGATGGCCACGCTGATGGGTATGTTGGGGAAACGGCAAATGCAATAGCCCTGATGTGTCTGTGGAAGAGCAACACATCCAATACAGCTGAAGGTGAGTGAGTGGATGAGCAAACAAGCAATGAGAAGGGTAGCAGAAGCCAAGATCTGAGAGTCCAGGGTTTTGGAGGCCACTGGCTTTGAGAAAAGGTTTGACATGACCATGGCATGTATTTTAACATGATCACTCTGGGTTGCTGTGATGAGAGTAGCCTGAGGTATGGCAAGGGTGAGAGCTGGTGGGAGGTCACTGAAGTACAGGGTAAAAGACAAAGGTGTTTGATCCAGAGTGGTAGCAATGGAGGTAATGAGTGCAGAATGAGCTCATGGAATGTATGTGTGTGGGAGCACAGAGAGGCATCAGTGGTGGGTTCTGGTCTTGACATCTGGAAGGAAGTGCCATCCTCTTTTCTGTGCCTCGTTGAGTAAGTTCTCACTGGATTATATGATCCTTTCCTTTCTTTCAATACAACACATGCATTCACTTTGGGGTAAGTCTCCCTTTTCTAAGAATCCTAATGTAATGAACATCATGCTATTCTTTTTTTTTTTAAGGGCCTCAGCCACGGCATGTGGAGGTTCCCAGTCTAGGGATCTAATCGGAGCTGTAGCTGCCGACCTATGCCACAGTCATATCAACACCAGATCCAAACCAAGTCTTCGACCTACACCACAGCTCACGGCAATGCTGGACCTTAACCCACTGAGCAAGGCCAGGGATCAAACTCATAGATGCTAGTCAGATTTGTTTCTGCTGAGCCACGGTGGGAACTCTGAACCTCATGCTATTCTAAACACTCCATTAAACTGCATTCCCTGAGTTGTGTGAATAGGTTTATTTTGTGTCTTGGTCCTGATTAAAGTAGTTTTCCAGCTTTCTAACATTATATATATGTTATGTATTGTATATGTATATAAAATGTTGGAAAACTGGGCAATTACATTTAAAGATAATTTATATAATTTATATAAATTTACATCTATAAATATAATTTAAGTATATATAAAGTATAATTTATATAGATTTACTATATATGTGGAAGATTATACATACATATATATTTTTAAAAAAATCTACCCTGTATATCAGTATATATTTTTAAAACTAAATTGAATTTTTAAATAATTTTATAGATCTAATAAACTTCAATCTACTCAAAAATCTATATATGTAAATATATAAACATTTTATAATATAAAATATAAAGTAAATAATATATATAAAATTATACATCTATACATCTATATCTATCTTCTATCTATATTGTACCTTCATGTAACTAAAAAATTGTAATCTACTTAAAGGGCTGAATAAGGCAATATATTTGCCTTATGTTATTCTCAGTGACTAATACAGCATTATAATTATGACTACAGAAATACACTAGCAAAGTCTGCCATCACTGCATTTTTCCCTGTTTTAAAATGTAACACACAGATAACTTTTTTTTTTTGTCTTTTTTTGTTGTTGTTGTTATTGTTGTTGTTGTTGTTGTTGCTATTTCTTGGGCCGCTCCCGCGGCATATGGAGGTTCCCAGGCTAGGGGTTGAATCAGAGCTGTAGCCACCGGCCTACGCCAGAGCCACAGCAACGCGGGATCCGAGCCGCATCTGCAACCTACACCACAGCTCATGGCAACGCCAGATCCTTAGCCCACTGAGCAAGGGCAGGGACCGAACCCGCAACCTCATGGTTCCTAGTCGGATTCGTTAACCACTGCGCCACGACGGGAACTCCACAGATAACTTTTAATAATAGCTGGTATCATTCCTAAAAAGAAGGGGAATTTTGTTTCAGCAGATTTATGATCTTTTTCATGACCAGAGCAGAGATCTGTTAGAAGCACTGTGAAAGCAGCCTCTGTCTGCTTCTGATGAAGGGAGCCTTCACTTACTGGAGGGCACACAAGGTGGTGTGATTTCTGCAGGGGAGGGAGCCCACCAACACTGAAAATCTGTGACTGGTCATTGATTGTCTGGACTGATCATTTCTTATCTTGGTAAGAAGGCAAATTCCACTCAGATCAGGTTAAAACTTGAGCCCCTATTTCCACGCAGTTTAATTTGGATGAAAGCTGGAGACAGAAAAGGAAGGTGTAGGACACGGAGGGAGGCGATAACCCCAGTGTGGAGAAGGTGGCCAGATGGGCAGGGTGCACTTGCTGCTCACCTCACAGTTGACTCAAGCTGTCTCTGAATTTGAGAATCCAATACTTGTTCCATTGCTGTGAGTATAACCACTGAATTTGAATCTGATCTGCCTTTGCTCACACGGAGTCAACACATTCTCATTTTAGATCACAGCAACCCCCAGCAAGAGGAGGAGAGAGCCTTATCTTTGTAGGGGAGAAAACTGAGCCTCTGAGAAAGTGACTTAACCAAGGCTACACATTTATTCAAAAAATATTTACCATGCATCCACTATTTTCACTTCTTGCAGAGTGTGATAAAAAGGGAAAAAGACATTGTCTCTTTCCTTGAGGATCTCACAATCCACTCAGGTATTCTTACAAGTAAATAGATATTTAAAATATGATTAGGGATTAAAAATAGAATAGGACCTAATGTCTGGTCTTTTTTCTCTTTTTTAATCATGTCATGTATTACATGCATATATTTGGTCTTTTAATCCTTTTTATTTTATTTGCTACAACATTTGAAAAATAGAAATGTTTATCATTTGTTATAAAATAATTCATGCTTATTTAGATACAATTAAGATAGTACATTAAAAAAAATGTGTTTCATGATCAACAATCCCATCACTTGGCACCTTTCAAAACAATAAAATACTGTAACATTTATTTTATTATTACTATTTTTTTTTTAGGGTTGCACTTGTGGCATATGGAGGTTCCCAGGCTAGGGGTCCAATCGGAGCCGTATGCGCTGGCCTACACCACAGCCACGGCAATGCCAGATCCAAGCTGCATCTGTGACCTACACCATATCTCATGGCAACACTGGATCCTTAATTCACTGAGTGAGGCCAGGGATTGAATCTGAATCCTCATGGATGCTAGATAGATTCGTTTCCGCTGAGCCAAGATGGGAACTCCACATTTTATGCTTTTTGAAATTTATACTTTTAAACTATGAATTCTGAATTTTGCTTTATTTTCCTTATAGTATAGAGGAGGATTCTTATGTTTCTTTCTTTTCTTTCTTTTTTTTTTGTCTTTTTTAGGGCTGAATCCATGGCATATGGAAGTTCCCAGGCTAGGGGTCAAATCCAAGCTACAGCTGCCAGCCTACGCCACAGCCACAGCAATGCTAGATCTGAGCCGAGTGTGCGACCTACCCCACAGCTCAAGGCAACCCTAGATCCTTAACCCACTGAGCAAGGCCAGGGATCGAAGCTTCATCCTTGTCCTCGTAGATGCTAGCCAGATCAGATTCGTTTCCACTGAGCCAGGACAGGAACTCCTCTTACGTTTCTATGTCAAGCAACATTGCTCTGCTTCAGGACTTTAATGGTTTCCCAGCATGTCATTATATCACCAATTATTTCACCATACTCCTATTGATGGATGTTAAAATTTGCTTATAATTTTTATACTCCAAATCTGTGCTGAGATAAAGATCGTACATAAATCTTTGTAAGTCCATTTAATTATTTCCTTGATATATAATTCGAGAAATAGAATTTTTGGTAAAGGTCATATTCAAGTTCAAAAATATAGGCCTCTGGAGAGTGAGGACAAATCTTGATTTAAATTCAATTTATAATTCTTTCAAAGAGAATAAAAACTTTTATCTTTCCTAATGGTTAATAACTTTAAGCTAACATGTGAAATTTATCTTTATGATATTGTTAAAATTCTCCTACAGCTTTGATTTTTTATTTACTTATGGAAGTTGAATATTTATTTACTTTTGGAAGTTGAATATAGCCAGCTTCTGAGATAGGTCTGAATCTCTGTGATCTAAACTGAAGATAGTCCAATAAAAAAATAAAACCCTAACACAGCTGCTCTGTTATGTGATAGGATAGGAACTTTGGATCCCTGTAGATACACTCTTCTCACATTGCTGATGTAAATATTCAGCCCTGAATATTTATTTGTTTATTTATTTACTTACTTAATTATTTTGTTTTTTACAGCCGCTCCTGCGGCATATGGAAGTTCCCAGGCTGGGGGTCAAATAAGAGCTGCAGCTGCCAGCCTGCACCACAGCTCACAGCAACCACAGATCCTTAACCCACTGAGTGAGGCCAGGGATCAAACCCATGTCCTCATAGATACTAGTCAGATTCATTACTGCTGAGCCATAATAGGAACTCTGACCTGAATATTTCGATGTGCAAAAGTATTTTCAAATTCTCTCTTTCAATAAAAGTGAGATCTATAGGTGGGGCTGTGGTGAGAGAGCGCAGCAGGGGCTCTGCTTAGACTATAATGTATATTAACTGGCGTCCCCATCCTATTTTCCACATCCAACTCAGATTATTTCTTCTCTTAAAATATGCCTGGTTTGTAGCTTTCTTAGGAAGATTCCTCCAAAATAATACAGGCTACAATAATGCTTTGACAAGACAATTACTTGAATCATGAGGCTACTGAGTGTGATTAAAGACAAACAAATAAATAAACCAACAAACTTTTACTCAGGTGTACACTGGCACCTGGACCTCCCACACTGCAAAGCACTCAAAGGCATTCTTCTTTGTTCAGGAAAGGTTGAAGAAAAGAGGTTAAGTTTTCTCCAAAGACAATCAGCACAGCATGAACATTATACAAAAGGTTTTCTGGCACCTTCCAGAGTGGTTTGTCTCTGATTCTTGTCATTTTGTGGCCAAGAGCTTTCCATGTGCAGAGTGATAAGTACATTTGGATGCTGTTAAATACTCCTATTAAGCACATTGGGGAGCTATGAGTCTGTTTTTAGCCTCTCTTCCTTACTGATGAAAATATAAAAAAAAAATCAACTGGGCTTAGTTTAGAAACATTATGTACAAATAAAAAATATGCACCACATGATGCTAGCTCTTGGATGAAACTCATTAACTTACTATTAGAAAGTTACTAAATTACTTCCTGGTTTTATTACAAAAAGCAAAAAAAAATGTTGTTTTAAAGGATAATTAGCTTTTTCATTAAAAAAAGAAACCAGCTTGAGGAGGAAAGTACCCTTTTCTGAAAGAAAAGTAGAATTAAATAGTGAAATCATTACTCTATGAATTCTTGGTATTGTACCACTCTTAAATGGTGTAAGAAATCAGAGCAAAAGGAGAAAGTGTTAGGTAGAGTTCAAAGAAGTGCCAGGTTGGTATTCATGATGTACTAAATGTACTGCCTTTTGTCATTGACATAAAAAAGGTAGCCGGAGGGGTGAAAAACTAAAAAGGACTAGAGTTGTCTGTATACCCAGCCAAGCAGCTCACTATGTATTTGGTCTGGATTCACAACAGTGGGAAGCAATACTTTCTCTGTTGTTTTTATTTTTTTTAAGGTATGCGTTTGCTACAAATACTTATGAAATTTAATTGTTAGAAATTAAGTGCTTTAATAAAACAAAATCTATAAATATTGATATATAGCATGTGTAAATCTGCATCTTTCACAAAGTGCATGATGATTGCTGTATTCCTTGGAAATTATGAATTAATAATAATTCAAAATCTATGGATGTCACTTATTGTTGAATAAAACTTTTGGAGATTTTTACCTCTTCTGTGTTGCCATCAGTTGTAATTTTATTTGGGGGGAACAATTTTTTTTCCTGACATCATTTGTAGCTCTCTCAAACAGGTTCAGTGCTAAAAACAAAGATTCTGGAATGAATGATTCAAAACTTATGTTCTCCTGTTTTTCACTCATCCACCCCCACTGTGGCTGGGCAGTTGAGGACCCTGAGGGCCTCTCTTTGCTTCTGAAGTCCCCTCAACAGTATACCCTGCAGAGCCTGTTTCTTTTCTTCCTTTTTCTTTATTTGAGACTGTAGTTGAGTTACAGTGTTGTGTCAATTTCTGCTGTACAGCACAATGACCCAGTCATACATATATACACATTCTTTTTCTCATACTATCTTTCATCATGTTCTATCCTGAGAGATTGGATATAGTTCCCTATGATGTAGAGTAGGATCTCTTTGCTCATCTATTCTAAATGTAATAGTTTGCATTTACCAACCCCAAACTCCTTGCCCATCCCACTTTCTCCCCCTCCCCCCTTGGCAACAACAAGTCTGCTCTCCATGTCAGGGATCTGTTTCTGTTTTGCAGATAGGATCATTTGTGCTACATTTTAGATTCCACATATAAGTAATATCCTGGTAAAGATGAGGCAACTTAGCCTCTTGACTGAAGGTTATAAAGAGTCCATGTGGCAAGTGATTGAAGTGATACTCCAAGGCTAAGTTATGATAGACAATGAATTTTCTCTCTAAAAGGTCACTATGTGATGGGTTTCAGCTGTCAGAGTCTGGTGAACTTGAGGTCTAGAAGGAAAGCGAATAAGTAGAAATCCAGAGAGGCTCCATCTTCTGGTTGGATGAAGAGAAATGAAAGGAAATATTATCTACTTAAACAGATAAGAGATATGGCTTTAAAATCTTCTAGTCAGCTCATTAAAATGCAGATTCGATGAGTCTATTACAGATCTTATAAGTTTGAAACTCTTGGGATGATGCTTTGGAATGTGTACTTTAAAGATTTACTTGTGACTCTTAAACTAAAATGTAAGAATCACTGGCTTAGAGAAAACAAAACAAAATAACAAAAACCAGATAGAACTGATGGACTGAAAGGCAGACTCCAAGTCCAGTGACTGACGCTCAAACACTTCCTCCCTTCAGAAGTACTTAGGGATTAACTGCCAGACAAAACCATCTGCAGAGAAAAATTCTGAACATATTCCAAGAAGCATAAAAGGAGTAAACCTTACAGTAGAGGCTAACTTTACAAGTAAGAAAGCTTTGAGAAGGAAGATTTTTTCTGCCCTGAGATGTATTTAACTAGGATCTAGTCTTTCTTGGCATTATGACATATAAGCCAACTTAAAGTGTAGCTGATGGGAAAAGTGACAATGATTGAATCCAACTCATAGCAAAGAACTTCACATAAGTAACCGATATGAGACCTTCCCTCATTTGACAGAGATTAGAGAGGCAAAGTACAACAAAGGAAAGAAACAGAGAAAGACAAGACTGAAAGTTTAGCACAAGTCCAACTGCCTTCCTTCAAGCAGAGGTCCTGCCAATAGGTAGTTTGGGAAGTGTCAGGCTCCCTGACAGTCATTGCCATACCTTGTATAACACACATGGGATTCTCATTCATTATATAACAAACATTTACTGAGTGCCTACTGCAATAGTCTGATCAAGTGATTTGGTACAGGAAGTCAAATAAGGAGTTTTTTAACATCAAGAAGTTAATATCCAGCCATGCCTGAAGTCTGCCTAGGATCTTCCATCACATTCCAATTCTAAACTCAATAAACTCCATTTTTTAGTGGAAAAAAAAAAGTGATTATCTGGTAACTCTACATTACTGTTCTCTTGACAGGGGTATGTACAGTGTGCTGTGGGAACACAGAAGGTGGGATCCTAAATTAGATCTGGGATGAATGTTTCCTGTGATAAATGACATGAGCTGAATATTGAAGATGTGTGAGGGATTAACTGAAGGCTGTTACATTAGGAGTTGGAGCTCCTGCAATTACTCCGAATCGAGGAGAGTCTGAGCTGAGGCATAGTGCTGGTGATGAAGGTGGGGTATGAATGATATTCCAGAGGTACAATATGAATACGATGGCTGATTAGATGTGAGGGGTTTAGATTATTGGCTTCATGGACTGGGTTGGCCATGGACCACTTATATTTGTAGGTAATACAGGAGGAAAAGCAAGGCTGGGTGGGATGAGGGAAAGGAAACGTTGAATTTTAATCACTGAGTTTGACAGGGACATAGCATGTAAGATACTGAGGTGTTCACACATTTGGCAAACATTTATTAAACTCCTTCTGGATGCTAGTCACTGTCCATCAGGCAGGGTAAAAGATCCAGCAGAATGATCTGGCAATAAAGGTGGAGGAATCTTCACCATATAAAAGAACATTGAAGACATGGTTGGGGCATTAAGGGGAAGTATGTAAGTGAGAAGAAAAGCTTGAGGACAAAGCTGGAGAGCATCCCTATTTAAGGGTGAGACCAAAGGAAAAGCTCAGGATGCAGACTGAGAAACAATGGCTTTAGTCAAACTGAACCCAAATGAAAAAGCTTGTTGGGTCACAGGAAACCACTGTAATGAAGGAGAAGGCAACATATACAAAGTACAGATGTCCCATGTGTAATACTTAGCACCAGCTTGCCAGTATGGGGGTCACCAGTCCTGTGTGCATTACTTATCACCAGTTTGCCAGTATGGGAATCAATGATGCAAGTAGATTCAGTGAAGCTGGATGCCATGTCCCCTCCTTCTGAGGGTGTCGGAGGAGGAAAAGCAAGGAAGGGCAATTTATCCTGGTTACTTGGCTGCGTTTATGAGAAGGGTTGAGGAAGATTCATCATTTTTAAACATTCCTCATCCCTACCCTCTTTGGATTCCTGCATTTTGCTCTGACATTCCTTGCCTCCTTTTGCTCGCTTGATTTTGCTCACCTGCAGGTACTAATGTTAGCTCTCAATACCCTCCCAAGAGTAGGTATGATAGAAGAGGTGGAGAGAGAAAACACACAGCCCGGGCATCCAGGAAATGGAGATCCAGGGTAATATCTGTGGCTATTACTTCTGAGGGCCTCAGTCTGCCTGGTAATGTGTGCCCACTTCACAATAAAATTTAAATTCTTATAACAAAAACAAAGCAAAAAACCTCCAAAACCTTGCCAATAAGTATGATTGCACTTCCTATAAAGAAATGGAATTGAGGATCAGGACGTTTACATCGACATCTTGGATCACACAGAGAGTCAGTGACAGAAGTGGGGCTACAATTCCAGTCTGTCTTCATCCAGTATCCACTCCCTTTTTAAAATATCACAGGAAGGAAGGTAAAGTTGAACAACGGGGAGGTTAAGAGAGTTGAAAATCCATTTGATCTGACATACTTGTTTTTCCTGTTTTTGTTAGAGCTAGTGCAGAACTTTGGATAGCACAACAGAGATGGTGGATGGGGGCTGGCAGGGCAGGTAGCCCACCTCCCAAACCCGACTTACTATCATTTGGCTAGATGAGTCATACCTTTGGGAAAGCACATCTAATAGAATTTTAAAACATGCCATTTTTGAAAGGTCAAGGAGCTGAATATGAGCCATTGGAAGAATCTGTCAATATTTAGAAACCTGAAGGACGTGAGGCTTTGGCCAATGATGATTTCTCTGTTCTCTCTTATTGAGAACCCTTAAGATGGTCTCATTGTCTGACTATGTCTTCCTTTATGGCTATTAGACTTTAATCATATTGACTCTTTTTATCACAAAGAGGGGAAAGCTTCACCAGAAGGCTCATGACATCTTCTTAGCTAAGATCTGGTTTAGTCCCACATCATCTTTTAGAGTTGTTTGCCCCAGTCTGCTGACATAATAAGAGGTGCTTGAGTCAGTTCTCATGAGGGTTCTTGTTGATGTGGGGAGAAGGAACAAGTGACACATCCTCATTACACGGTTTGATGCAGACCCATCTCACTCTGATCTTTTTGGACCTGCAAAAGATCCATTTGTTACCTCAGATTTTCTCAAAGAGGCAGGACCGGGAAGAGACAATGATTCTGACATGAAAAAGATTTTACTGAGTGTTAGTTTTATGTCTTTTATGACCTACAACTCTACAGGTTGCAAAATACTTTATACTAGTTGGAAGTAATGTGTTTTAAGGTTATTTGTTTCATAATCTATAGTATTACATAAAAAGAAGCTGGAAAAGAAAAAAAGTAAAATTAAGGAAATGGATATGTTTATTCTACTTAAATAAATCTCCCTGCTCTTTTGCATTGTTTCTGCCGCTTAAATCCTCCCAGATTTACAACTAGGTGTTGGTAATTGCTGGAAATAGCCACGAATTTTATAGACTAATGGGCTCTATTTTAAGACATACTTTTTAGTGTGTATACTACATGGCGTAGCTATATAGTAATAAAATGAATTTTTGCATCTTGCTTTTAGAAGTTATTCTCATTATTTTTGGTCACATGTGGTATATATGTGTGAGTGCGGCAACATTTTATAGTTTGAAGGTTCTTTATAGGTTTTAGAAGTTACAAAATAATAGAATTAATTGCTTTGAATTTAGTCATTTTGCACTAGGCAAATATTGATTTCTATCCCAACACCTTTAATTTCTAATGGAGCTTGAAATTAACTTTGGATTTTAATTCTATTTTATTCTGGGTTTGTACATCACGGCCATTAATAATGTCAGGAGAGTGCTGAGAGAACTGTTCTGAGCCAGGAGCCCCTAGTGAGCTTTGTAGCATTTGGGCCTCTGTCCTTTACAGAGAGGAGGAAAGTCTGGTGGAGATGGACATTGCATTAAAGTTTCATGAAGTCAAAAAAGGTAGCCTATAAAAAGTCAGCCTCTGATCACTTGCTGAAGTTACATCATCTTGCATGTACTGGTGACTGTGTGCATATTTAATCAGATCCAAAACAGTCAAAACAGCAAAGGATAGATTCCACTAACCAAAAAGGCCTGGAAAATGGGCCTTTCTGATTCATAAAGTAATAATTTACTATTATATATGTATATGGTATTTGCATACATATTTATAATAATATAACTATATCACAAATTACAAATTTTAAAATAATTCAAATGCAGTCTTTCTTTGAGGTTTCAAAATGCTTTTTAAATGATTTTGGATAATCTCTATTAAACAGGGTGATTATAATAAATTAGTGCTGACAGTCCTTGGAAGCCTATGTGCTCATACACACCTGCAAACATAGGAATGTCCCCTCTTCCTCTCAGAGGGTCCTAACTTTTTCCCACAGCTGCTGCTATCAGCCTGATGAAAATCAGTGGAAACCAATAGCAGAAACTGTGGGTCATGGCTCTTCTACCACATATTCCAATGTAAAACCAACTTTCTGAGACCACTTCTCAAAATGGTATCTATGTTCTAGGAATTTTTCAGTGTTCTGAGAAGTGAAAAAGCTCTCCCAGAAGAAAGGCAGTCCAGCAAACTATAGAAAACAGACAGTGAGAGTGTGAGATCCTGACTCTGCCATATACTTTGAACATCAATTTTTAATCTGTAAAATGGAATGAGAATGTCTTCCTTACATGCAGTTTTAAAGATGGCATGAGAGTGTAAATGCAAAGTTCCATACTTATCATCCTTGCCTCTCTGTTCCTACTAATTTCCTTTCATCCCACAGTACAGATTCAATCAACATCTCCTGACTACGAGGTTTTGTAAAAAGTATGTGAATAGTTGACCCATGCCAACACAATTTACACTTTGGAAGAAAAGTCCAAAGACATTTGGAAAAAAACCAAGTGCATAAATAGCAGATAAATCATAAAGATAATAATTGCTATTAAAAAATAAGAAAAAAGGAGAAATCACTTCTAGCTTGAGTGATCAGAGAACATTTTACAAAACAGAAACCATGAACTGGATCCTCCAGAGCATGAAGTTTGAACTTTATGTGGCAAATGTGGGAAGAAAGACATTTTGGGATGGATTTCAGAGCATAGTGTAAGCAAAAGAAAAAGAAAAAGTAGATAGGAAAGCAGGAGGATGCGTGATGCTACATGTCAGGATGGATGTGAGCATGCCAAGTATTGTGGGTCAAATAGTGCTCAACAAAAATGTATGTCCAGCAGTTCCTATCATGGCTAGTGGTTAACAAACCTGTCTAGTATCCAGAAGGATGTGGGTTCAATCCCTGGCCTCGCTCACTGGTTTAAGGATCCAGTATTGCCTATTGCCTTAAGTTGTAGGGTAGGGTGCAGATGTGGCTGGGATCCAGCATTGCTGTGGCTGTGGTGTAGGCTGGCAGCTACAG
Organism: Phacochoerus africanus; assembly: GCF_016906955.1. NCBI lineage: Eukaryota > Metazoa > Chordata > Mammalia > Artiodactyla > Suidae > Phacochoerus > Phacochoerus africanus. Next base: position 109,836,102 of record NC_062554.1, read on the forward strand.
CTCCAATATGGCTCCTGGCCTGGGAACCTCCATATGCCATGGGTTTAGCCCTAAAAAGACAAAAAAAAAAAAAAAAAGAAAGAAAGAAAAGGAAGAAAAAAAACAAAACGCATGTCCACCAAGAAACTCACAATGAGATTATATTTGGAAACAGGGTCTTTTCAGTTGTAATTAGTTAAGATGAGTCTTACTGTGGCCCTAAATCCAAAGACTGGTGTCTCTATAAGAGAAGTAAGAGGGAGGTTCAGATACACAGACACTGAGACACAGGATGAGGAAGGCCATGTGAAGATGGAGGCAGAGACTGGAGTGTCAAGATAGCATGAGCCAAGGAAGGCCAACAATTCCTGCAACCACCAGCTATCAGGAAGAGGCAAGGGTTGAGGTGGGTGGACTTCTTCCCTGGAGTGTTCAGAAGGAGCAGGACCCTGCAGACACCTTGATTTTGGACTTCCAGCCTTCAGAACTATGAGAGAGTAAATATATGTTGCTTTTAGCCACCAAGTTTGTGGTCATTTGTTAAGGCAGCCCTAGGAATCTGATACACATAACATCCCATCTCTCAAGGTCATTTATAAAGACAAGCACAAAAAGCACCTGTCCTTTGACTTGCTTTCTTACACTTTTCTGATCATGGATAAAGTAGAGGTTTTGCCTCATGCATAGGACACCACAAAATTTAAGAGGGAATCAGTTCTATTGATAATGAAGCCTACTTTTCATGCTATTTTCCGTAGAATATAATTTGGCAGAAAGAAAGTTTTATGGACCAAATACCAGAAACATTATCAAATGAAAATAGTCTTTTACTGATAAAAAAAAAGGGGGGTTTTATTATAGGATGCTACAGCCCATAGAGAGAGCCTCTGTCATGTAGGCAAGAGGGCTTTGTACCATAAGAGCCTGATAAACACATCTTTTTAGTTGTTTGAGAGGTATGATATAGTGTGTGTGTGTGTGTGTGTGCACGCGTGCGCACACGCACGCATGCACACACATGCATGTGGACACAATCACAGTTCAGTTGCTCAAAAATATATTTAATACTTACCAGGTGCTGAGCAATGAGTTAGGTACTTGTGTCTGGATGAAGGAGAGATACTCAGGGTCCTGAAGAAGACACACTGGGTTGTGAAAGACCCTATTTCAATGTAAGGTGGTTACTAATGACACAGAGGCTTCTGCGAGGTACACCTCAGTAAATGTGTAGTATTTGATTTGATTTCTCTTTTGAGATCTACCTAGTATGAGAGCTGTCCATATGTTTATCTTTGTATTGTAGGTGATTTGTAAGAAACCTGACTGGTCTATTTTTGCATTAATAGTTTTAATGTAAAAATGTCTGTGCTCTTGTCTTTGATAAGTTTTAATACCTGACTTTTAATCTTCTCATATTTCTCATTTTCTCAAAATTCCTTCTTCATAAAAGAGAGAAAACATCAGTGATAGATTAGAGAGCCTGTAATTCACACACCCAACTTTATCCAGTAGTATCCAAATACTCCAAAAGAGCCTCATGTCAGTCATTCCTTCTTACTGCTATTTTGTTTTGTTTTTGCTTTTATTTTAAAATCTTATTCTGAGTTTGTTGAGAAAAAATATACTATTCTTTTGATTTCCCTTTAAAAATGATTTTTGGTCCTAAGTATATAGTTAAACCTAAGGCAGGAAGTAAGCTTACTTTAAAAATAAATAAATTCCTACTTCTTATAAATTGCATTTACATGATCTCTAGGGCTACCTGAAATATGCACAGAGCCTTCTCTGGATCCACGGATTTCATCCTAAAAAGCAAGGGAGCTGGAAACTCTAATGTAATCAGCCTTGCAATTCAAAGTTTAAAACTCTCTCTTCTCTCTCCAACACCTCTAACCAGCATCCTTCCATACACCCTCCACCAGCCACTTCTGCTTAAAGTCTTTCTTTGGTTGAAAGGCAGTAGGTAGCCACATACTGTGTAAGAGAATTGGGACAAAATTTAGGAAATGGGGGTGGTTGCAGACCTCTAAATAAGACTGCTGTAAGAAGGCAGCATTTCAGAGCATCTGCTTTATTTTTCTAGACATAATCTCTAATCTTAATACAGTATTCATCAACAAATATTTCCTTGAACTTTGTATGTTTATCCTCAAATTTTAAGTCTATGGACACAAAACTCATCTTCCCAACCATCAAAGTTCTATCTTTTGCACTTCTGAAAAGGAAAAAGTTCCTCACAGTTCGAGTATAATTCTTCACTGGTCTCCTCATTAAAAAAGCACAATGGGAACACGATTTTCTTAAACTAATCAATAGAAAGACTGCTGGAATCTAAATGATCCCAGCATGAAAATTACAGTTTTTGCAGATTAAATTTTTTTGATTACCACATGTGAAATTGATGTTAATCGACTGTCAACGTGAACCCATTCCTTGGCTAAGGAACCACATGCGGCAGAATTTAAGGCCTGATACTCATTTATTTCATCTTAAGATATAGGTGGTACATGAGAAGCATAGGGTGATGTCAAGTAGGAAAAAGAGGTGCCAGTTTGAAAACTGAAATCCTAATTCAATGTCCCTTAGAATTTTTTATAAAGTAAATAAATTACTTGGGTGTTAAAGAAATACTCTTTACTATGTATAAGATCTTTCAAAATCTAATCTGTATGTATGAGATAGGGAGAATTGTTGTCTATTAACAAGCTTTCTTCTGTGATTGCTAGTAGCAGTCCAAATGCTCCTCAATAAATTTACCTTTCACATTATTTATGTCCTGTGAAGGATTCTGTACCATTATTTTAATTCCTAAACTTCCTGTTAGCCTCCAAACCTTGTTCAGGCTGTAGAAATAAAACGCAGAGAAAATAACCACTTTCTCTGGAGCTGTGGCGATGGCACCGAGGCAAAGCAGAAGTTGCAAGACAGGGATGATACCACATTTTATTTGATAAGGGTGGAAACATGTCCTAAGTGGTGGATTCAGTGTCGATGAGAAGAGGAGGATTCGTTTTGCAATCACCGTACTTCTGTCACCCATCACTGATCCTGCTTCCTTTCCCTGTCCCCGTTTCACTTCAGCACCCGTTGGATGACTGGCCTTGTGGCTAATCAGCTCCATGGCCAGCTAAGAAGACATTTTCTATAATAGCTCTGGCTTTCCCAGTAGATGCCTTAATCACAGAGTAGAAGATGCTCTCACTAATAATAAGGAAGCAAGTGTTGCCACCTGGAGTTTTCTATCTGCCTTCCTCAAGACATCTAATATACATGCAACTTCAGCACTTCTCTCTCAGAACTGCTACCTCACAAGAAGGCAAGACAGTCCCTATTGCTGATTATTTATCCCCTGTGGAAAGGCAGGGTACCTTCCCTCTCACATAGCTTAAGTCAGCTTGATTTAAAGAACTGTAAAAAGGAAAAAAAAATAATTATTTTGGACAATGAATTAACCAAGCTTGTCCCATTCACCTCACTTCAGGTGGTATAGGAACTTTCAGAAGAATCAATTGGGCCCAACAAAATTCAGGTTTTATTAATTCAGAAAGTCTAGATCTGTGTCACTGAAATCATAAGGGAGCCTTATTAAGCTAGCATTTTCTGAGTAGGAATACACTTTCCATTGAATACTTGAATGTTCTCTAAGTGGAAAAAACCCATCAACAGATAGCCATACAGTGGAGAACACATAGTGGTTTTCTAGAGCTCTGAATTTCAGTGAAGTAATACGGATAGAAAGAATTTCTCTTTCCACACGCAAACTCTTAGAGCTGATTCTTTATCCAGTCTAATCAAATGGCCTTACTTGGCCCTATCCAGCATAGAGATAGTTGATCACATGAATTGGAAAGCAAGGAATGTTTAACGGATGTCTCAACAGGCTTGGATAATGGAAAAGAATACTATTAGGACATTCTGATGCCTGCTAAGGAGTAATGACAGCAATTTTGTAGGCGACAACATTGCCTGGCATTTGGTGCTGGCCTCTGTGATGGCAAGAAAAGTCTTTCAAGAGTAGAGCTGGCATCCTTTGCAGACAGGAGCCACTGAGGAAGCCCTGGGACAAAATTCCCTGGTTGAGACCAAGGAAATGCAAGTCACTGGATCTTTTCCTCACTTTACTTGAAAATAAGATCCTAATACCACCTCACACCAGTCAGAATGGCCATCATTCATAAGTCCACAAAGAACAAATGCTGGAGGGGGTGTGGAGAAAAGGGAACCCTCCTACTGTTGGTGAGAATGTAAGCTGGTATGACCACTATGGAACAGTATGGAGGTATCTTAGAAATCTATACACAGAACTAACATATCACCCAGCAGTCCCACTCTTGGGCACATATCTGGACAAAACTTTCCTTGAAAAAGACACATGCACCTGCATGTTCATTGCAGCACTATTCACAATAGCCAAGACATGGAGTGAACCCAAATGTCCATCAACAGATGATTGGATTAGGAATACGTGGTATATATACACAATAGAATACACCTCAGCCACTAAAAAAGAACAAATTTATGCCATTTGCAACAACAACAACAGGGATGGAACTAGAGACTCTCATACTGAGTGAAGTAAGTCAGAAAGAGACAAATGATGATATCACATATCTAGAATCTGGCACAGATCTTATATCTGGAATCTGGCACAAATGAACCTTTCCACAGAAGAAATCATGGACTTGAAGAATAGACTTGTGGTTGACAAGGAGGAGAGGGAGGGAGTGGGATGGGTTGGGAGCTTGGGGTTAATAGATGCAAACTATTGCCTCTGGAATGGATTAGCAAGGAGATCCTGCTGTGTAGCACTGGAAACTATGTCTAGTCATTTATGATAGAGCATGATGATGTGAGGAAAAAGAATGTATACATGTATGTGTCAATGGGTCACCATGCTGTACAGTAGAAAAAAATGTATTGGGGAAATAACAATTAAAAAAAGAAAAGAAGGCTATTTTTTTCTAAGTCAAACCTATATGCATTTAGAGTACTTCAGTTTTACTTGGCTAAGTTAGAATTTTTTTTTTCATTTTTTTTATTACTCAAATGAATTTATCACATCTGTAGTTGTATAATGATCATAACAATCTGATTTCACAGGATTTCCATCCCACAGCCCAAGCACATCCTCCCACCCCCCAAACTGTCTCCTCCAGAGACCATAAGTTTTTCAGTGTCTGTGAGTCAGCATCTGTTCTGCAAAGAAGTTCCGTCTGTCCTTTTTTTCAGATTCCACATGTCAGTGAAAGCATTTGATGTTGGTGTCTCATTGTATGGCTGACTTCACTTAGCATGATCGTTTCTAGGTCCATCCATGTTGCTAAAAATGCTGGTATTTCGTTCTTTTTGATGGCTGAGTAATATTCCATTGTGCATATGTACCACATCTTCTGGATCCACTCCTCTGTCGATGGACATTTAGGTTGTTTCCAAGTCTTGACTATTGTAAATAGTGCTGCAATGAACATTGGAGTACATGTGTCTTTGCGAGTCGTGGTTTTCTCTGGATAGATGCCCAGGAGTGGGATTGCTGGATCAAATGGTAGTTCTATGTTTAGTTTTCTGAGGAATCTCCATACTGCTTTCCACAGTGGTTGCACCAATTTACATTCCCACCAACAGTGTACTAGGGTTCCTTTTTCTCCACACCCTCTCCAGCACTTATTGTTTGTAGACTTTTGGATGATGGCCATTCTGGCTGGTGTAAGGTGGTACCTCATAGTGGTTTTGATTTGCATTTCTCTAATAATGAGTGACACTGAACATCTTTTCATGTGTTTCTCGGCCATCAAAGTTAGAATTTTTTAAATAAAATATTTTAGTAAAATTTGGAAGCAGTCAGATGTGAGAATACCCAAAAAATGAACCAGTAAAATTTTCTTGCAAATAGCTGAATTTTTCATAGGAAACTTTTGCTTTTAGTGGCATTAGCCGTTTAAAAAAAACATAACAGATGAACATTAATTGGGTAGAGGGACATTTTCATTCCAGATTCCTACAATCTGAATTATACTGTTCTCAACATTCTTTTGTCAGAGGGATTAGAAAGGAAGAAGAAAAGCAAAAATGCAACAATAACAAGAAAAGAAATGGAGAGAGTTCTTTATTCACCACTGTTTTGTAAAGAGAGAAACAGAAGAACAAATAACACCTTCTTCAGGTTTTTGTCATGAGAATGGTTAAAAAAAAACATGAGATTCATTATTGAGTAGTTTTTTCATTGAAAGCTTGGCAAACAAAGCCACATGTCTTGAACTTGAGAAGCTTGACTTTGACATAGCTGGGTCATAGCTAGAGGAGCTCCTGATGGAAGAAAGCTTCTCATTCTTCAGATTGAAGTTAACAATCACAAAGTACTCTTAAAATTAGTTTTGTGTGCCAAAAGAACTAATTATTCATCAGTTGTTACTTAATATTATACCCTATACAGTTGAGGAAAACTTTAGTAATGCAAAAACATTTCTGTTACTTTCAGTAAAAGAAATGTGGACAGTTGAAGTGGCTCTACATAATCCAACAGTTCTTCATAAATGCTTTCTAAACATTATTCAGTAGTCTTGGAAGTTCTCCTTGGTTCAGAGATCCTTTTAAGCCAATAGGTTGTTAGAACAGATTTTCGGTCAGTGATGGATTGACTTGATAAGAAAAACTCAAATAAATAAAAGTAAAGTTGTTTCATGATAAAAATGAGTGAGGAAGAATCACATCTGAAGTCATACTTTGGAAGTGCAGTATTGAAAGACCACTGTCCACTGGCTAGCTCAACCTACCTATTTCCACATCTGCTGCTCCTTTGATGGGACCAGTCTCTTCAGACAATCACCTGTGTTGATTATAACTGCACTAGACATATTATACGTTATCTGTATCCTTCACAATAACACTTGTAGGAGACACTATTACTCTCATTTTATTAATAATGAAATAGGGCAGTTGTATTCTTGTAAAGCATCTTTACAAAAAAAAAAAAGAAAAAAAAAAAGAATCTGTATTTGTAGGACTTGTCAAGTTCCACAGAGTAAATTTTCCTACTATCCTTGGTTTAAGCTACCAAGCTTGCACAACTAACTCACAAAAATGCCTGAATATTTAACAATCCTGGCTCCAGCACACCACTCAAACGGGGACTCAGAGAGACTTAGCAACTTCCCCAGGACCCTATGACATGCAAACACTTAGATGAGCATTCCCCTTGAAGTCTGAGGACTTCAAGCCTGGGTCTCCTCACTAGCATGCCACTCCACAGTCCCTGTTTATTTCTGCCTTTGGGCTTTGCCAGTCCCAATCTTTATTCCAAGCCAACCAAGGAACCCACAAGGCTTCAGTTCCACCTTGAATGCTTCCCTAACCATCTTGGTCTTTGTTGTTCTCTCTCTTCATATTAGGGCATATACATATGAGCCTTTAACCAGTATGGCATATAAATATCTGTTATCTACTAACATATTAATGTTTCCTGAATATTTGTCCTGATCCCTTTTTTAACTACCTCATCTACTCCATAAAGAAGTGCGCTCTTGGGAGTTCCCGTTGTGGCGCAGTGGTTAACAAATCCGACTAGGAACCATGAGGTTGTGGGTTCAGTCCCTGCCCTTGCTCAGTGGGTTAACAATCCGGCGTTGCCGTGAGCTGTGGTGTAGGTTGCAGACGCGGCTCGGATCCCTCGTTGCTGTGGCTCTGGCATAGGCCGGTGGCTGCAGCTCCGATTCAACCCCCAGCCTGGGAACCTCCATATGCCACAGGAGCGGCCTAAGAAATGGCAAAAAGCCCCCCCCAAAAAAAAAAGAAAAAGAAGTGGGCTCTTGTCTGTATTTCTGTATCCACAGAGCATGCTGCATACAAAATATTTGACATAATATTACTGAAGGAACTGAAACTGTCTATGAATTAGAGATACTCCTAGACACCAAGTTTGTAAAGCTGGAGACTTGCAGTAGGAACAGTGATTAATATCAATACGAAAGCAAAAAAGAAAAAGTTTGATTTGGAAGATGTCAAAAGGATCAAAGGAGAGGCACACACTGTTTTTAACTTTAATTCTCATTTCTTGTTTTTTGAGTGGATATACACATCTCAGAAGTTTCCTTCCTTATCTTTCAATTAAACAGGCCTCCTTCCCTCTATCTTCTTTCCCCTGATGGAATTGGCAAAGGTGCAGAGGTAGGTGTTTTTGATCCCCTTTCCTCCTACCTCTGAACCTTGGATGACACAGCCACTGGGGTTCAATCCATAGGGTAGTTTAATGAATAATGTCAACTCCCTCAAGACGTGGCTTGGCATTTTACCACCCCTGAAGTTCATTGGATCACAGCTTCTCTGTCTCCAAAACAGTCTGCTTTCACATAAGCATTTGCAGACAAACTTTTTGCAAAGGTTCTTTATTCAAAAAGAAACATGTATTTTTGAAACATGTATTTTTGAAAGGGTTTTGTAAAACTGAAATGAAATCCTTTATTTCTATGTTTAATCTTAACCATCTCTCCAAAGCAAGACATGAAAGAGGGGATTAATTTGAAATGTGGGCTGCCTTAGAAATGTAAAGGTCCTTGGGCTGTGTTTCTCCAAATGACCTGTACTATTTTCATCCAATGTAATTCATCTGATTGTAGCTGAAAGAGAGAATGGACTTGAAATTCCCTTCCAACATTTCCACACAGGTAGCACTTCCCCATTATTCTCCATCTCACTCTCTCTACAGAGGGCAGGTGAGAATGCGAGTAAAGGAGCTGCTGAGATGATTGTTTCTTTTTCTAATAAGTGTGATTTCAGGAAATGACACCACTTGTCATTTTCCCTCTTTCCCCCAATGCTTCAGCTCTGGTGAGAAAGTGATCTTCTCAGTGAGAGAATGCAACAGCTTGCTAATATTGCAATTGTACACATTCCGCTGAAAACTGTTTCTTTACCTAGCACCCAGCTGAAAGAGCAGCTTCCTTACCCTGGTTTCTCCCTGTCCATCTGATAGGGAAATAAAAAAAAAACCCAGAAATAAACAAGAAAATAATATGAAAATGACCTCTGAAAAGATGAAATGATTGATCACTTAAAACCGGAATTTGGGATATAGCATTAATTTTCCATTTAATTATATTTATACATATTTTTCAAACATGAAAATTACCAACTTAGACTGTAAAAAGTCAGCGTATGGTACAATTTCTCCTTAGCTCATACTCCCAATGAATCAAGATTATAAAGACTTTTATTTTTAATGAAACCATGCACTTGTTTGAAGAGGGCTGTCCATTCCTGTATCCTTGCCTTCTTCCATCCTCCTCTCCACATCCCACACCAATCCTATATGTGGGATAGTGTCAGCTCTAGACTCACTACAGAGAAATGAATAAGAAATGAAGAAATAACAGTGGGAATAGAGAACTTTGGTCTCCCATGGTTCTATATTTGTGTCCCATAGTCATTCCTAATGGCAAGGACACACTGAGCATGTGAAGTGGGTCATGGTGTAGGAATAAACTGGGAGGATGTGAAGGAGATAATATTGGAAGAATCTGGTAACTGTTCACTTGATAACAAAGAAGCACAGTCTGGGTACCTAATGCCATGTTTAGATTAGAAAGAGCAGACTTACCCTGTGCATGTAAATAAGCCTGAATTGTCATTATATTTGCTACTAAAGCCTTTTATCTTTTCAGTGAGTATTGGCTTAAATATTTAGGCATTCTCTGATCTTTTCCTTGAGAATCAACTCTATCAGTACTCACTATCCTTAAGATACTTATAAGCAGAGCAAAGTTTGGCTGCTGTTTTTTAAGACTTAGTGGTGCAATAAAAGTTACAACAAGATCTAGGATGTTCTCTATATTTAAAAGCACTTTAAGAGAGAGTATTTCATTGAATATCCCAGAGAAAACTTAAGTTCAGAGCGGTTAAGTGATTGTCCAAAACACAAAGCCAAGACAGGACAGAGGGGAAAGACAGAAGGTGAGGAAGATGTGGATTAAATGTAGTACTTCTCATTTTATTGTTGTTAGTGACCCACAGCATGTACTAGGAGAGCTGATTTCACCTTCTAGGGGTAGAGATGAAATCCACACAAATGTACTAAGAGAGTTGGAGGAAATGGGGGACTAATAGGGAAGGGAGAGACTACTGTTCCATAATTAGGAGAGCTCGGGGGAAATACAGTTGGCCATTTGACCTGAAGACCTGAGAATTTGATATTAGATCATCAGATTTCAAACTCTTGAGTTCCTTCACCTCTACACAATCTCCCTGTAGTAAGAATGCACATATGATAGTACATGATAAATCAAAGGGTTGTATTCAACTATTCAAGTTTTACACCGAGTTTAAAGTAAACTTTTTTTTTTTTAATTAATGAGGTAGTAGATATTTAAACACATCTATATTTATTTTAGAACAGCTCATACCATTCAGCCAGCCTGGGAGTTCACTGTACTCTGTTATATAGGACATCTTTTTTGTTGATGTTGAAACTCATTTTGCTTCTTTTACCACATATGCCTACAATTACATTAATGAATGGTGTCATCACATGGTAATACTTTTTTTAAATATTATTTGACATGTGTAGGTTTGTTTGCCCATATACTGAATCTGTCCATATCATTTCTTACAACTTTACACCTCTTGTGACTGCTTGTGCTGTTATGACTATCACTACCCTCTACAAGTTTCATACTTGGATAAAGGACACCGACTTTTAAAAAAACTCATGATGCTTTTTACATTCTCTACCATTTTTATTCACTCTTTGATTCAGTACATATTCATTGAGCACATACTATATGCTGGCTGGACTCTGGGGATAAAATGGTAGACAGAACCTGGCACTTTATCCTCTTAGATATTATAGCCCAATGGAGAGGACAGCTATTATTAAAGAATCACAAGTAATAAATGCAAAATCACAACCACCACTAGTGATGAGAAGAAGATACATGTCTTGAAATAAGAGGATTTGACCTAAAAAACAGGTTCATTGAAAGCTTCCCTAAAGAGGTGGCTAATGAGCTGAGATCAGAGGGATGACTAGGAACATACCAAGCAGAAAGGGAGAATGTGCAAAAATCCTGTCATGGTGGCAGTGGCAGGGGAGAGGGAATAATGTAAGGGTACAGGGCATATATGGAGAACTAAAAGGATACTACTGGGAGCAGAGTGGAGAAAGGGAAGTATGGCATAAAACCAGGTTAATGACACACATAGCCTTACCAAGTAGGACCTTGTAAACCAGTTGAATTATAACCACAGAATGGATTCCAATTCCCTAAGGCCATGATTCCACCTACAGACTTCCCTCCTCTCTCTTTCCCTTCCTTCCTTCCCCCCTTCCTTCCTTCCTTTTACAGCAATGCTCAAATTCTAAGATGTCTTCATTGGTGTCTAAATTTGAGGTAGTTCCAAATGGATGGAGGGACCAAATTTCCTTGGGCCAGTACATTTAGTTGTTTATGCACTAGGTAGTATGACTTTCAACAAGTACTATTCATTTCTTTTTAAAAATTATGCTTGTGGGTATAATGCATTATAAATAACTTGGTGTGAGCTACTGAAATCCACTGCATTTATCCTGTGTGCAGTAATAAGGTACAGTATAATTTATGGTTTACAAATTTATAGACCCAGAATCATAGCTCCAGACCAGAGAATGGAGAACAGTTTTCTTTAAATTTCAGTTTTTCTTCTAAAACATGCTAGTAAAAATTTTACTTTTGCCTTTCTCTGGCAACATCAGTACCTGTTTCTTTTTAGTATTTCAGAATCCAGAAATCACATAATTTTAAAATTAGAAGAGATCTGTAAAGGTCATCTTGTGTAGCCTCCTCCAATTACCTCTGGAAACAGTCATATCAATATATGTGGGCAAGGTGAAAGTCTGTTCTTTAATATAAAAAGATATCTGGAAAAATATTTTCTCTTGGAATGAAGATCTGGCATTTAATTATTCTTTGAAGTTCCATCCCGTATAATAGTATAAGATACTTTTAATATACTTTTATATTATACCTCCTGTCTCATTCTTCTGCAAAACTTTCCCCCCTTGCTTTCCGTACCTCTGTTCCTCCCAGGAACTTTCAACATCTCAAGCTTCCACACCTATTTCAAACCTTCATTGAAATCCCTGTGTTGACTTGACTGAGGAATATTTTTCTCAAGCATAATTATTTAGCATGTATGTCTCAATTAAGGTTTCCCTTTCTTACCTGGTATTTTTGTAATGGCCACAAACATAAGCTAGATCTTTCTTAATTTTCTTTTCTAAATGTCAAAGAATAGTATCTGCTGATCTTTGTTCCCATGGTAAAAGTATTACCTCATCAGAATCCATTCTTAAAAATACATGTGGGATTTTTTTAAAGTTCCACCCCAAAACATTGTGTATATTTGTCAAACATCCTCTTGCACTTATGAAAATAGCCAAAAGTTTTCATATTATTGAGGACACTCTAGGGATTTTTAGGGCAGTTTCATATAGGGGACTAATAGTATATGTAAGAATGACTCAGACTGAAGACAGATCCCAGCAGTATGAGAAAAAATATCTGCTAAGCCTTGAGATAAGGGATAGGTTTTTGAGTTAACTTATGTACATTAGAACCATAGTTATGAAGTATAAATGAATGTGAAAAAAAATGAGATGGTAATTAGATCCTAAAGCGTTTTTGATGTATTGGAAAGTTAAGCTTGGAGATCTACTGCATCTCTTCAGTTTCTATATTCCACCACTAAAGAGAAAAAGACTGTAGCTATAAACATGAAATTTTGCCCACAAGAAAGACAGTCTTATGTTTTTGGGGGAGTGAAGTAGCAATAAGTCAGCATAACAAAGCAAACTATTTAACATGGTCATTCTATTCTCTGTGTCATGATTTTATATTTTGATATACTACCAGTCAGTTCTTAGAAATTAATTGAGAATGGAATGCCTGCATAAGAAAGTGTTAAAAGTATGAAACTGCAACATTTACTGTAGTCACAAACTATCCTCTTTAGTTTTTGGACAGAAAAGCTGGCTGTTCCTTTCCTATGGTCTGTGGCTTTCTCTGTGGGATCTCTTCCCCTGAAAGATGACACCCTGACTCCTCAGGGCAGTGGTTTGTGACAATACTCTGAGCCCAGTATAGAATTTATCTGAAAATAAATACCCCCATGTATAAGCAACACATAAACGGATATAGGTCTAAGACATATACCAGATCACTTTTAATGTCCTTCATTTCCTCTGGAAAAACAAAACCCCACGGGAACCAACCATTCACTTCCAGCCCAAAGCTGCCATGTAAACCTTAGCAAACACCGAATGGCTGCATGAACTTAAGTGACAAATTGTGAGATTTGGACAATTATTAATATAGAAATTCAGAGCAAAGGGATGACTGTTCCAAAAGGGATGAAATGGCAAACATTTACTGAGTACTAACATATGCTAAAAGCCTTTTCCGTGCTCTCCACAACTGATCTCATTTAATCTCACAATGGTTTTATGAGGTGGTGCTGCTACTGTTGTCATTTCATACAGAAGAAAACAGAAGCTCCAGGAGTTTCAGTGTTCACATTTGCGAGTGAGTGGGAGACATAAGTTTAAACTCAGGCAATATGACCTATCAAAACAAGCCAAGGCCTGGACTGGTGTAGAAAATGTGTTCAGTAGTTAGCCTAATTGTACTGTTGAAGTTCTACTAAATATTTGGCTAGACTAAACTTTAGACTTTAGTTAGCTCTTCTTTACCTCTTCACAACTAGGACTGTTTTAAAATTACCATAACACCGTTTCAAAGCAGATACTTGGTCTTTCACAGAAAATAATTAGGTAAAAATTTAATAGCACTAACCAAAGTTTAAAGCCACAGAACACAGAATAAGCTACTGGAAGTCTCAGATCTTTGGCTTTCAGAACTATGAGAGACCTATGAGCCATTTAGTCAATGGAGGAATTAATGGAGTCCAAGAGAAGTGAAATGATTTCCTGTAACAGCACCAAGCAAGGGACCTAACAGCTCACATCAGAACCCTGTGCAGTCAGATTGTTCATTCAGTATCAAACTGAAGAGCATATATTGTATATTTTCACATTATTACATACTGGGAGACCCTCCCTATTTTTAACTAATTCACAAGAGTAATTAAGAGATATATCAAGTCTTTCAACTTACTTGGAAACATGTAAAATTCTATAAGCTAGAAGATATATTTTTCATAACAAAATCATGTCCAATCAACCCTTTCTTGAATTATGTCCTATAGTCCTCTAACCTCTATTTATGCAAACACTTGATTTTCAACAGTTTGGCCTTATTTGGAGAAGGTAACAAGCGATCAGGCACTCATTAAAATGAACAATTCTACCTTCATAGACATAAAAATTATACTGAGTGAAGTAAGACAAAGAAAGATAAATATCATATGCTGTCACTTATATGTGGAATCTAGTAACAATGATACAAAAGAACTTATTTAGAAAAATAGAAAACTTTTTAGAAAAACAAACTTACAGATTTTATGCATATATATATATATTTGTCTTTTTTTGCCATTTCTTGGGCCGCTCCTGCGGCATATGGAGTTTCCCAGGCTAGGGGTCTAATCGGAGCTGTAGCTGCCAGCCTATGCCAGAGCCACAGTAATGTGGGATCCAAGCTGCATCTGAAACCTACACCACAGCTCACGGCAACACCGGATCATTAACCCACTGAACAAGGGCAGGGATCGAACCCGCAACCTCATGGTTCCCAGTCGGATTCGTTAACCACTGTGCCACGACGGGAACTCCATTTTAAATATATATATATTGTGTGTGATTTTAAAACCAATCTTATGGTTACCATAGATGAAACCATTGGGGGGAGGGAAGAATTGGAAGGGTAGGAATAACATATACACACTACCATATAAAATAGATGATTAATGAGAACCTACTTTATATTGCAAGAAAGTCTACGCAATAGTTTATAATAACCTATATTGGGAAAAAAGAAAGGATATATTTATTTATTTATGGATTATTTATTTATTCATATATTTTTCCTATTGCACAGCATGGTGACCCAGTTACACATACATGTATACGTTCTTTTTTCTCACATTATGTGTTCCATCATAATAGAGTTCTTTGCTACACAGCAGGATCCCATTGCTAATCCATCCCAAAGGCAATAGTCTGCATCTATTTACCCCAAGCTCCCAATCCATGTCACTCCCCTCCCCTTCCCCCTTGGCAACCACAAGTCTGTTCTCCAAGTCCATGATTTTCTTTTCTGTGGAAAGGTTCCTTTGTGCCATATATTAGATTCCAGATATAAGTGATATCATATGGCATTTGTCTTTCTCTTTCTGACTTAACTCCGCTCAGGATGAGAGTCTCTAGTTCCAGCCATGGTGCTGCAAGTGGCATTATTTTGGTCTTTTTTTATGGCTGAGGAGTATTACATTGTATATATATATACCACATCTTCCTAAACCAATCATCTGTTAATGGACATTGAGTTGATTCCATGTCTTGGCTATTGTGGATAGTGCTGCAATGAACATGTGAGTGTATGTGTCTTTTTTAAGTAGAGTTTTGTCAGGATATATGCCCAAGAGTGGGATTTCTGGGTCATATGGAAGTTCTATGTAGAGTTTTCTAAGGTACCTCCAAACTGTTCTCCATAGTGGTCATACCAGCTTACATTCCCACCAACAGTGCAGGAGGGTTCCCTTTTCTCCACACCCCCTCCAGCATTTGTTCTTTGTGGACTTATGAATGATGGCCATTCTGACTGGTGTGAGGTGGTATCTCATGGTAGTTTTGATTTTCATTTCTCTTATAATCAGGGATGTTGAGCATTGTTTCAAGTGCTTCTTGGCCATCTGTGTTTCTTCCTTGGAGAAATGTCTATTCAGGTCCTTTGCCTATTTTTCCATTGGGTTGTTGGCTCTTTTGCTGTTGAGTTGTATAAGATGTTTGTATATTTTAGAGATTAGGCCCTTGTTAGTTGCATCATTTGAAAGTATCTTCTCCCATTCTGTAAGTTGTCTTTTTGTTTTCTTTTGGGTTTCCTTTGCTGTTGAAAAGCTTGTCAGTTTGATTAGGTCCCACTGATTTATTTTTGCTCTTATTTCTGTTGCTTTGGGACACTGACCTGAGAAAACATTTGTAAGGCTGATGTCAGAGAATGTTTTGCCTATATTTTCTTCCAGGAGTTTTATGGTGTCTTGTCTTACATTTAAGTCTTTCAGCCATTTTTAGTTTATTTTTGTGCATGGTTTGCGGGTGTGTTCTAGTTTCACTGATTTGCATGCAGTTTACCAGGTTTCCCAGCACCACGTGCTGAAAAGAATTTTTCCCATTTTTATATTCTTGTCTCCTTTGTCAAAGATTAATTGACCAAAGGTGTCTGGGTTTATTTCTGGGTTCTCTATTCTGTTTCATTGATCTGTCTGTTTTGGTACCTGTACCATACTGTCTTGATTACTGTGGCTTTGTAATGTTGCCTGAAGTCTGGGAGAGAGATGCCGCCTGCTTGGTTTTTGTTCTTCAGAATTGCTTTGGTAGTTCTTCAGAATTTGTCTTTTGTGGTTCCATAAAAATTTTTGGTTTGTTCTAGTTCTGTGAAAAATGTTATGGACAATTTGATAGGGATTGCACTGAATCTGTAGATCACTTTGGGTAGTACTGCCATTTTTACAATATTAATTTTTCCAACCCAGGAGCATGGACTATCTTTCTATTTCTTTTCATCCTCTTTAATTTCCTTGATTAATGTTTTATGGTTCTCGGTATATAAGTCCTTTACCTCCTTGGTCAGTTATATTCCCAGGTATTTGATTTTTGGGGGCGCAATTTTAAAAGGTATTATATTTCTGGATTCCTCTTCTAATATTTCTTTGTTAGTATACAGAAATGTGGCTGATTTCTGAATGCTATTCTTATATCCTGCTACTTTGCTGCATTTGTTGATCAGTTCAAGTAGTTTTGGGGTTGAGTCCTTAGGGTTTCCTATATATTGTATCATGTCATCTGCATATAGTGACAGTTTTACCTCTTCTCTTCCTATTTGAATGCCTTTATTTCTTTTGTTTGTCTGATTGCTATGGCTAGGAGAAGTCACAATGGATACTACAGAAATACAAAAAAAAAAACCCCAAAAAACCATAAGAGAATTCTATGAACAACTAGACGCCAACAATTCAACAACCTAGAAGAAATGGACATCTTTCTAGAGACCTACAGCCTGCCAAAACTGAATCAAGAAGAAATAGATCAACTGAACAGATCAATCACTAGAAATGAAATTGAATATGTCATAAAAACTCTCCCTAAAAATATAAGTCCAGGACCAGATGGCTTCACAGGAGAATTCTACCAAACATACAAAGAGGAACTTATACCCATCCTCCTTAAACTTTTTCAAAAGTTTGAAGGAGGAACACTCCCAAAGACATTCTATGATGCCACCATCACCCTAATTCCAAAACCAGACAAAGATACCACCAAAAAAGAAATCTATCGACCAATATCTTTGATGAATTTAGATGAAAAAATTCTCAACAAAAATCTTAGTCAACCAAATCCAACAACGTATCAAAAAGATCATATACCACGACCAGGAGGCATTCATCCCAGGTTCACAAGAATGGCTCAACATACATAAACATACACATACATAAACATACATACATACATACATCAATGTCATACACCACATTAACAAAAGAAAAGTCAAAAATCACATGTTTACCTCAATAGATGCAGAAAAAGCATTTGACAAAGTCCAACATCCCTTCATGATAAAAACTCTTACCAAAGTGGGTATAGAGGAAACATTCTTTACCATAACCAAAGCCATTTATGACAAACCCACAGTAAATATAATACTCCATGGAGAAAAGCGGAAAGCCTTCTCATTATAATCTGGAAGAAGACAAGTATGCCCACTCTCACCACTGTTATTCAGCATAGAAAGGATATATTTATATGCATGACTGATTCACTCTGCTGTATACCTAATACAACATTGTAAATCAATAATACTCCAATAAAATTAAAATTAAAAAAACTTAAATAAGGGAAGAGTAAAATGAGCAGCAGGGAAGATACAATTTCCCCATTCTACATTTAGAACTTGCCATGACAGCCAAATCTAAATACTCTTAGGATAGTTCTAATACTTGGTGTTGCTACTCAAAAAAACAAAAAAAAAATGCAAAAAACGACCTCCAGGGGAACCCTCCTGTATTACTGGTAGGAATGTAAATTGGTGTAACCACTATGGAAAATAGTATGGAGGTTCCTCAGAAAACTAATACAGAACTACCATATAATCCAGCAATGCCACTTCTCGGCATATATCTGGATGAGACTATAATTTGAGGGGATATATGCACTGCCAGGTTCATTGCAGCATTATTCACAGTAGCCAAGACATAGAGAAAACTAAATGCCCATTGACAGGTGAATGGATTAAGAAGATGTGGTACATATACATGATGCAATACTACTGGGCTACAAGAAAGAACAAAATAATTCCATTTGCATCAACATAGATGCAACCAGAGATTCTCATACTAAGTGAAGTAAGTCAGAAAGAGAAAGACAAATACCATATGATATCACTTATATATGGAATCTAAAATATGGCACAAATGAAACTACCTTCAGGGCAGAAACAGACTCAGACATAGAGAAGAGAGTTGTGGTTGCCAAAGGGGTGGGGGAGGAAGTAGAATGGAGTGGGATGGACTAAGAGTTTGGGGGTAGTAGATGCAAACTATTGCATTTGGAACAGATGGGCAATGAGGTCCTACTGAATAGCACAGGGAAATATATCTAGTCTCTTGAGATAGATCATGATGAAAGATAATGTAAGAAAAGGAATGTGTATGTGTGTGTGTGTGTGTGTGTGTGTGTGTGTGTCTGGGTCACTTTGCTTACAGTAGAAATTGGCACAGCATTGTAATCAACTATACTTTAATAAAAAATAAATAGAAAAATAAAATTTAAAAAGCCCCTCAACTATTTAGTCACTGGAATACATTAAAAAATTTTTAAAGTTTATTATTTTTAAAATGTCTTTTTGTTTAATGTATATTCAACATAGGAAGCATATATAAAAAAGACTTGTTTTTACATTAAATTTCAAAGTGGTCACTGAGATAGGTAACCCTTGTAACCACCATCAATTAATTACTCTTCGTCTTTAGTGAATTTCCAATCTTAGAAACAAGATCATGGTATTAAAGGTGGTATTTATAACACATTATGTAAATTCTACCGGTGGGGTAAAGTTCCTTAGTTTCATAAAAGTTACTTAATTCAAGAATTATATGTCACACAATAAGCATCATATGCTCAAATTAAATATTTGGATGTGATTGGGAAGGTACAATTTTAGTTATATAACTCCTTCATTCTAATTAACTTCAATATAAGCTATTTTTGTTCTTTATTACAATACCTTTTACCTATCTATACATAAAAATAGATGATGAATCTGTTAAATATCTGGTTTTAAAGCTTTTGCTTATCTTCATATTAATGTTGATGTTTCTAGGAGTTATTCTTGTCTCTTTTTAAAAATATCCTCCAAACAAATTAATAACTGCAGTAAAATAAATCACAAATATTTTTCTTAGGTGAGGTCTTAGAATATATGCTGAACACAATGTCTTACTATACATGACAAGTAATAATATGAAAAGGCTCAGAGAATGAGTATTGCATTTTTACTGTCCCTACAACTCTATTCTGATAACATTTTGCTTACTATTGTTTTCTACAAGTGAGATGACGAGAGAGCAGTCTGTATAACTAGAAGGTGTAGATATTAGATTTTCATATGGAGAGAAGATTGAAGATGGAATCTCTTTCCCCCTTCTCCCCCTCCCCCACATGCACACACATATATATAATGGATGACCTTCTTCTTTCAACTATACGTTTTATGGCAAATTTGTCTTCAAAAGTAATTCACAAGCAGCTATGCATTACTGTAAAATTAACATTACAATTACAGATTTAATATTCACTTTAATAATATTCTTTTAATTACAAAAATTAATTTTTATTTAACTTTCCAGGGTAAAGTTATTATGTAAAACAAGGCATATCCCTTTTAAACATCATTTTTGCAAGCTACTTTTAATTTTTAAATATTTTTTTTTAATTTGCCCTTTTTTTTTTGTCTTTTGTCCTTTTTTTTAGGGCTGCACCAGTGGCATATGGAGGTTCCCAGGCTAGGGGTCTAATGGGAGCCATAGGCGCCAGCCTATGCCAGAGCCACAGCAATGCAAGATCCAAGCGCGTTTGCGACCTACACCGCAGCTCATGGCAATGCTAGATCCTTAACCCACTGAGCGAGGCCAGGGATCGAACCTGCAACCTCATGGTTCCTAGTCAGATTCGATTCCGCTGCGCCATGACAGGAACTCCATAAAATTGCCTTTTTGTGGTATTTTGTTTTGTTCTTTTTTTTTTTTTTTTAACATGTACAACTTCGATGGATTTTTATCCCACTTTCTAGCTCATTTTTCTGATCTAAAAGATGTGGCCAAAGCGTTGTGAAAGAGCATGAGACAACTATTGTCCAGAAATTAAATGTTCAAGTTACACTCTGTCTGCCTCTCTGATGAACCGATAAATGAGGACCCAGTCAGAGACATCACACTAACACAATTTTCCAAACAATATATCTAGACAGACATGGCTTAGACACAGGGAGGCACATCCAAGATCAGCATTTCAATCTCAACTACATGTTTATGATACATTGGACACACCCGTCCTTCTTTTTGAGTCATTAGGTTTGAGAGGAGATATTTTGACAACTAGAATACTATTTTAGAAAAGCAATAATAAAATCTGGGTTCTTCAGAATCAAGTGATTTACTACATGGATTATTCAGGTTGCTGAGCTTTAAAGCCTAGCTGAAGACCTGGGATTCTCATGCAATTACAAGTTTAAAGTGATAAATTGGCACTCACAGTTGTGGCAGGTGGCCCCACTGTATCCTGTCTCATCGCAAGTGCATTTGAAGCTGTCCCACGTTTGCGAGCACTTCCCACCATGCTCACAGTGATTGGGCACACATCTGTCAGAGAAAGAGACAAACAGAAATAAACCAACAAACAAATGAGATTTATGAGTGGCCAAATTCCAAGCTGTCTGGGCAATATATCATTTCAATGCCAGGTTGCCTTACCAAGGCAATTAATCCTTGTTAGTTTAAGCAGATTAATATGATTCATGATGGAAGGTGCCAAGAGCACAAAAGATGATGTATCACAGGCTTGGTGTTTCCCATTTTTGAGTAAACAGAAATTAACAAATAGTTGAGAGATTCATTTGCATATCACAGATTCATTTTATTTTCCTTTTGCACAAAAACAAAGGCACTAAGCTAAATTTCCTCCT
Organism: Phacochoerus africanus; assembly: GCF_016906955.1. Classification (NCBI taxonomy): domain Eukaryota; kingdom Metazoa; phylum Chordata; class Mammalia; order Artiodactyla; family Suidae; genus Phacochoerus; species Phacochoerus africanus. Next base: position 109,857,458 of record NC_062554.1, read on the forward strand.
GGTGAGAGACAGAACATTAGCCATCTTGTTTCCTGTACTACCTTTTATCAAGGTCAATATTACCAAGTCATAAAGGGGAAATGCTGAGTTTTGGTTTTTTTTTTTAATAACAGTTTGAGTTCTTGATATAATGCCAGGGCAGTAGGAATGAGAATATAGTAGACTTATAAGAAAAGATTTCTAAATCTTCTTTACTCCTCTCCTATGCCCAGCTGGCTAATGAAAGCCACCTACATGAGAAGGCACCAAGTACAATATGGGGGAAAATTATAGGTTTTGTGTTCAAATCTTTGCCTTTCTATTTACTTAACAGCCAACTGTGATGATGTCATTTAACCTTTCTGATCCTCTATTTTCTCACCTGAAAAATGGAGTAATTTATACCTTCTTGGTAAATAGTTTTGAGATTAGGAGATGATGTTCGAAAAGTTGATAACTGACAGGCAAGAAATAGGGGGCCAATAAGCACAAGCCATGAATATCGGAACCACAGCTTGCAGGCAGGGCACAATTTTATATTTTGCCTGTACCTTTGCAATAGTGAAGTTGTGTTTTGATTCTGGAAAACTCCTGTTTCATCAGTACAATTTATTTCTTGTTATATATCAGCTTTCACAAAGGCTTTCTATATTTTAATAGGAAACTCTCTAAAGTAGAAAAGTCCACCCAGATTAAAATGGAAGAACACATAATAGTGGGTCACAGGTTGATTAACAGGGTGACTCCTTGAACACACTTAATTGTAAAGCCCTGGTAGCTTTCTGCTGCAAAGTAGAATAGGACTGGCCTCAGAGATAGTATTCTTCATCCACTGTTCTTGATTTACCATCAGCCATGCCTAAAACTTCTGTTGCAGGGCATGGACCAGCTGGGAATGGAACTCCAGTTCTTATACAGAAATCCTATTCCTCACTTTACAAGCACCTTTAGTCATGCAAAAAACAATTCTTGATCACTGTGAGAAATAGAAGATGAATAAGATTCTATTTGCTGCCTTTCAAGAGCTTAATCATAGGAACGTAAGATATTGTATACATGAAAATCATGATATGAAGTTAAAATGAAAAGCGGCATATTGCAGGGACAAAAAATGCTCTCCAGAGTTTCACATGAGGGATCATGTGCAGGTCTGGGATACAAAAAAAGGCTTGTGGGTTGAGCCTCAATGAATGGACAGAACTGTAAGAGAAGAAAATAAGAGGAAGAACATTATAAGGGAAAAATACAACATAAGCAAAGTGCAATGTTGCATTATCATGAGGTGGGATGGAAAATTCACTCTACATTTAATAGGCACTTAGATTCCATATGAATTTGGGCTTGGTGTTATCAAGGCTACAAAGATGTTTCTTCTCCAAAGACCCTAAAATCTATGTGGAGGTCAAGGTAGGGAATAAGATTCATGCAAAATACAATAACAAGAAGAGTTTGATGAGTCATCAAAGATGTATGAAATTTGGTGCACAGAAATTTGGATATTAGAGTCATTATGTGTAGAATATAAATAAAGGGCTTAACAAAGTTTAGAGCATTTCACTTGGGCCTTAAAAGAGGAACTGCATTTTTATAATTAAAATGGTGAGATCTGCTTCCAACAGAGCAAGTAAAAAAGCAACAACAATGAGGTGGAACATTTATCAGTGGGTGGTTCAGGGTGGTTGGGGTGTATAGCCATAGCCACTTCCCACTACAGGTGCCCAGGCATGGGACTTAGCAGGTGGCATTTATACCCAGCAATCCTGATTCTCCAGGCCATAGGAGGGAGCAATGAAGCAGACACACCAAAATTACATAAAACTAAAAAAAAAAAAATCCTTGATACTTGGGATTTCATTACATGTATGCCTTTGTGTGGTATATTTACCTTCTCAATTGTTGTGGGTTAATATTAGCTCAGCCTAATATTGAAAGTAATCTACATCAGCTCATTATATCAATTAATTCAGGGGGAAGTAGTGCAGAGCACACTGAGTCTCAAAGGAAAACCAGGTTGGAATCTAAATGCGTTCTAAATAATGCACAGCAGAAAATCCACATCTAAATGATAAAAAGATTGTTGTGTACTTCTGCACACAAAAGAAAAATATAACAGTCAAGTGAGATTAACTGAATACTTCTAAAATTCAGCATTAAGAATTTCTTTAAAAGTTATCTTTTATTTAAATGAAATTTTAATATTTTATTTTTAATGTTTTTTCTTATCATTTATATTTTTTAATTGGCATTATCCTCATGCTGATTAGTGGCATTTTGGTTCTTAAAGATGAGACATTTTATTTCTAAATCAACTTGATTGAAATGTAATTTCAAATTGTAATATTTTATCACTACATTAAAAAATGTTAGGACCAGTTACCAAGCAAAACAAAATATGGATTAACCTAGCTTCCCCTTTCCTAATTATTTACTCCACTTGTACTCCTATGGAGCCATTTACATATGTCTAATATATCATTATCACACTGTTGAGAAATTATTTGTTTGAGCATCTGTCTCTTCTAAACTCTGTGACTCTGCAATGAGGGATTTTGGTCTTATGATTCCTGGCGTGACAAGTTGTGGAGCCCACTCAGTAAATGCCTACTGACAGACTAAAGGACTGGAGGAGTGTAATGTTGGAAAGTTTCAACAAGGAATCAAAGTAATTTCGGAGGAAACATCTCTTTTATGGTATGAAATGTAGATTATTATTACTATTATTATTATTATTTTAATTTATGGCCACACCCCCAGCACATGGAAGTTTCCAGGCTAGGGGTTGAATCCAAGTTTCAGCTTCTGGCCTATAACACAGCCATGGCAACACCACATCCAAGCCACGTCTGCAACCTACATCACAGCTCACTGCAACACTGGATCCTTAACCCACTGAGCAGGGCCAGGGATCAAACCTACATCCATCCTCATGGATACTAGTTGGGTTTGTTACTACTGAGCCACAACGGGAACTCCTAGATTATTCTTATGTATGATTTTAGTCTTAAATGCAGACCCTTGCTGTAGTGAACTAATTATTTTAGTAGGTCACAGGAAATACGTAATTTGTTTCATAGCATGTCCTAGCTTGAAGGTTTGATTCATATCAAAAATGAATCAAAATGACTTTGCTGCCTCTACTTGAGAATTACTTGACTGGAATCAGGAATATATAAGGGAGAAGTTAGCAGGTGTCAATCTGTTGTGATCAAAGGGCTCAAGAAGAAATGATGCATCTGATTAACTCTGTCTGAAGTAGCCCTGGTATCAGAGAATTTCAGCTGGTATCATCCTTTCAGTTATGTCAATGCTTTCCAAAGTGTTTTGGAATCAATAAGCTATACTTTAGAAGTTCAAATATATAACAACAACTTAATATAAAATCAATCAATATGAACAGAGTGGCTGTTTGGATGAACGCAACAAATCTATCCAGGATTATGAATGGCAGGTGCACTTTTATTTTACCCAGAGTATCTCTTTTATTTCTACACTTGATTTTAATTGCAAAGCAATGGAAAATTGGTCTCCACAGATGTAAGACACTGCAAATGGTATCAGATTTGTTTGTAGCAGTTCACTTTGTAGTCTATGGATACTACATAATTAAACAGGGATGGTGAATAAAATTTTATTTCAAATCTAAAAAAACATTAATCTGACAGCATAGGTTAATATTTTGGAAGTTTTCATGCACTATGAAGGTGATTTTTATTTTTTCACTACAGTATTTAAAAGTTAAAATGGATCATTTTAAATAAAGTTCAAATCAAATCTTTGTGTAACCCTTAAAACAACATTTGGTTCGGTAGAATTGGATGTAAAAACCAAGTGTTAGTGCCATGGCTTCAGAAATATGCTCATGCAAAACCAAAGAACAATGAATGGTGGAGTGTTTATTAGAAAAACTTGCTGTTACTGAGATACTGATACACAAAAGCAGTGTTTCTCAAAATTTTCTGTGCATAGGAATTACTTGAAAATCTTTTTAAAATGAAGATTCTGATTTCTTAGGTCTGGGGTGGAGTCTGAGATGCTCCTTAGTGATACTCGTGGAGCTCTAAAAAAAAAAAAAGGTTTCTGAATTATAGGGGGTTTGGAGATTTTCAGTTTTCTGCACAGGATCTCAAAGCACAAGGGCACCAAGAGAAGAAATAGCCCAAGAAGAGAGGGCACCAAGGGGAGATGGCATGTGGAAAGGGCAAATTTGATCTATGCTGCCATTCCTCCTGAGACTGTATCTTTTTCATAGGTTCTCCTACCATTGTTTATGTGATACATTCAGTGACAACACAATAACCTCCTAACTTTATTAATAGGTTTAATCATTTTGGAACCTGACTGTAGACCTCATATAATTCATAGAAAGTGCTCACTGACTTTAAAGGCAGTTTTATTCCACCTTATAAGTTTCCTGTTCTCAATCTCAGAGTCAGCTGAGATGTCTCAGCTGCTTAATTCTTGTACAGAGACCAATCCCAGGATATTTAATTTGCTTTTAGATTTGTACAAAGTTTATACATGGACAATAAATTTGCCTTGTAAACTTTAGAATGAATAACTTCAGGTTACTTATAGGCTATTTTGTGACCTACTGGAAAATTATTTCAAATGGTTTATAAATTGCGATTCCAGCATAAATGAACTTCTGAATTTACAATTTTCCCTTCATTTCAGCTCCCAATTTTATTTTTTCTTATCAAGACAAGACATTCATTTAGAAAGTTTGGTTTCCTTAATGCTATTTTTCATACTCTTGGCTATCAGAGCTATTTCCGCTATCATGGTAGTTTTCTTCTGCATTCCTTCAATGTTGATCTCAATAATATTTTAGTATTTTTTTATTCTTGCCCTAATTAGATATTAATTTTATTTGAAGCACACTCTCTATGGAGTATATTTCACTGCCTATATTTCTTCTGTTCTAATTGAAGTTATATAGAGAAGTAATCATAATTTCAGCAAATAATGTAGTATATCATTACCACATAACTTTGTTTTATAGCTGTATAACCAGAAAAGCTAATGTTATATTGATGGTGCTCCTTCAACAAGCATTTATTTATGGAAATATTTAAATGAAGATAGATTTATTATATCTCCTATAGTATGTTCAAACTTTCCATTAAAAAATAATCAAATATCTTTGGTCCATATCTGTCTAACCATTACACATTTATACACTAACCATATAAATCATTAATTTTAGTCTTATAATATAAACACCTTAAAATAATTTCTACTATAATCTGCATGAATGTACTGTGTTTTGTTAGTTTACTTTGAGTTATAATTTTACAATGTATTGCCCATAAATGAATGAATAAAACATAGTTTAAGAGATCAAAGGCTCATAGGAGGAGATGGAGGTGCAAGATCATTAGTTCCTTCACCTGTATCCAGGTCTAACTGTATTTAACCTAAATAAATAACAGTAACTTTTTCATAATCAGTAACCCACTCCAGTCAAGACACTCTAAAACTGAGGAGGAACAAAGAGTAATGGAAGTTTTGTCCTTAAGAAATTGTATTTATATTTCAAAATGTTAATTCACAAGTCAGATCTCTCTCTATGCTTAATATTAAGAATATTGGTACAGGACTAAGTTAATAACTGCCACTGTATAAGGACACTCAGGTTTTATGGAAAAGTTTACTTTGGAAGGTGGAGGAACACCTTTCCACATGGAGGGAAAGCAGGGGCCTACCCCAGTATAAGTAAGTGCAAAACACAGTTATGAAATAATGAATTGTCAAGTTTGGCTAGAGCAGAAAGTTTGCATTCAGGAATGAGGGTGATAGCAGAGAATTGTATATGTTTCTTTTACTATTGGGTCGTGGATCATTAACTGTAGAGGCAAACTGGGAAAAGATTAAAGCTAGACATAACCTAGGAAAGAAAGAGGGTCTAAAGAGAAATGTAGGTAAGAGGGAGGAAGATGTGAAAAGAAAGAGGAATGGAGAAAGAGAGTCAAAGTGCCTAAATCTTGCTGGAAACCCAAAAGAAAACAAAAAGACAACTTACAGAATGGGAGAAGATACTTTCAAATGATGCAACTAACAAGGGCCTAATCTCTAAAATATACAAACAACTTATACAACTCAACAGCAAAAGAGCCAACAACCCAATGGAAAAATAGGCAAAGGACCTGAATAGACATTTCTCCAAGGAAGATACACAGATGGCCAAGAAGCACTTGAAACAATGCTCAACATCCCTGATTATTAGAGAAATGGGAATCAAAACTACCATGAGATACCACCTCACACCAGTCAGAATGGCCATCATTCATAAGTCCACAAAGAACAAATGCTGGAGGGGGTGTGGAGAAAAGGGAACCCTCCTGCACTGTTGGTGGGAATGTAAGCTGGTATGACCACTATGGAGAACAGTTTGGAGGTACCTTAGAAAACTCTACATAGAACTTCCATATGACCCAGAAATCCCACTCTTGGGCATATATCCTGACAAAACTCTACTTAAAAAAGACACATACACTCACATGTTCATTGCAGCACTATCCACAATAGCCAAGACATGGAATCAACTCAATGTCCATTAACAGATGATTGGTTTAGGAAGATGTGGTATATATATATACAATGTAATACTCCTCAGCCATAAAAAAAGACCAAAATAATGCCACTTGCAGCACCATGGCTGGAACTAGAGACTCTCATCCTGAGCGGAGTTAAGTCAGAAAGAGAAAGACAAATGCCATATGATATCACTTATATCTGGAATCTAATATATGGCACAAAGGAACCTTTCCACAGAAAAGAAAATCATGGACTTGGAGAACAGACTTGTGGTTGCCAAGGGGGAAGGGGAGGGAGTGGGAGGGACTGGGAGCTTGGGGTAAATAGATGCAGACTATTGCCTTTGGAATGGATTAGCAATGGGATCCTGCTGTGTAGCACTGGGAACTATGTCTAGCCACTTATGATGGAGTGTGATAATGTGAGAAAAAAGAACGTATACATGTTTGTGTAACTGGATCATCATGGTATACAGTAGAAAAAAAATAATGTATTGGGGAAATAAAAAAAATCAGCAATCAGAAAAAAATCTCCTTAGAAAAATATTAGCATAAACATTTCTAATGAGAAATTATGAAAATCACCAAAAATTCTAAAATTGATGTGGAAAATATACACAAGAGCTAGGAAGATGCTGAAATTGGTGACTAACAGGGTAAGATGATTCTTAATGGATAATGAAATTCTATTTTAAGAGTTCTATACTAAGTATAAATTAATATTGGTGAATTAAGAGGAAGACAGACTGATGGAACAAAATCAAGGCTCTAAAAATAAATACAAAGATATGTAAGTTAAATATGTTAAACGGTGGCATGTTAAATCAGTGCATAAAATGTACTATTTAATAAACGGTGTAAGACAAACAGTTACTCACTCGAGGAAGAATAAAGTCCCCTACTTCATTCTAGGAAGTTACATGAAAAGGAAATTCAAAAATAATAAAGTATGAAGGAGTTTGTTTTATAATCTATAATTATAGGAAGTATTTCAAATGAAGACACAAAACCTAGAAACCATAAAGAGAAAATTAATAGATATGACTATTAAAAATTAGAAACATATATGTGGGTGTGTGGGTGTGGGTGTGGGGGTGGGTGTGTGTGTGTGTGTGTGTGTGTGTGTGTGTGTGTGTGTGTGTGTGTATTGCCTTGTCAAATAAAACCAAATGTAAAGAGTAGTAACACATTGGGAAGATTTTTTTTATATTGTAGAGAAAGTGATGATTTGTTTTTCTTTCTTTCTTTTTTTAATTTACTTATTTATGGCTGCACCCACAGCATATGGAATTTCCAGGGCCAGGGGTTGAATCAGAGCTGCATCTACTGGCCTCTGCCACAGCCATAGATAGCAATGCCAGATCCAAGCCTCATTGCGACCTACACTGCAGTTCACAGCAACACTAGATCCTTAACCCACTGAGCAAGGCCAGGGATTGAACCCACATCCTCATGGATACTAGCTGAGTTCTTAACCCACTGAGCCACAATAGGAACTCCTAGAGTTGATCTCTTTATGACAGAAAGAATCTTTAAGAATCAATAAGAAATAGTTCAAACATGAGCAAAAGGCATGCATGTATGGGGAAGTTTACACACACAGAAAAATACACATGATTTTTAAACACATAGAAAGTGTTCAATATAATTCAAAAATCAAAGAAGCACAGATTAAACTTCAATGATATTTCATTGGTTAGCTCTCTGATACTTAACAGAAACGACCTTCTTATGTATGCCTGATGAAAGTGTAAACTGTTTGGAGGGTTATTTGGTAAAGCCTATTAACTTACAATTTTGGCTCAGTTAATTTATTTCTAAGACTTTATCCCACAGATATACTAGCACACTTTCACAAAGTCATATTTAAAACGTCTATTGCAGCATTATTTATACCAGCTAAAAACTGGAAAAAAATTCATTCGTCAGGAACTTACTAATAAATTAAGGCCATATATGCACGAAGCCCCTGGGAGCTGTTAAAATGACAAGGCAGATCTATGTGTACTGATAAAGCACCATCTCTAAGATATATTGCTGGGAGAAGAAAGTAAGATGTATAGATCAGTATTTATAATATGCCTCCATTTGTTTTAAATGATGATCGCTGTGGTTGTGGTATGAATAGTGAAGTGAATACGATGGTACATAAAGATCAGAAATCTTCCACTGGCAATAAGTCAGACAAAGAAAGATCCATACAGCATGATCTCAGTTATGTGTGGAATCTACAAACACTGAACTCATAGAACCTGGGAGTAGACTGGTGGCTGCCGGGGGCAGGTGTGGAGGCAAGGTCATAGTTAATAGGTGAATGTGGTCAAAAATTACAAATTACCCAGTTATAAAATGACCAAGTTCTGGGAATCAAATGTATATTACTGTGAAGATAGGTAACAGTACTGTATTGTATTCTTGAAAGATGCCAACAGTGTAGATCTTAAAAGTTTTCTCCACACTCCAAAAAATAAGCAAATAAAAATAAAAAAGTAACTATGTGAGGCGATGGATGTGTTAATTAACCTCACTGTGGTGATTATCTCACACTATACATGTACACCAAGTCAACGAGTGGTACACCTTAAACTCACACCTTGTCAAATACCAACTAAATCCCAAGACATTTTGGAAGGGAGGGATTTTTGCCACTCCAAGGATCTCTCATCCTTTCTCCACCCTGCTCTCAGCCCCATGAGGCAGATACATGGAGAATCTTAAACCCTCTGACTTCTCATTGGGTTTAACCAACGGGAAACCATGGCAGATGTTTGGGGGGAGGGAGAAATGTTCGGTCAGAGTATTTATTACCCTGGTTCTCTCCTTGTGAGGTTGCCTCAGTCTGTCCATGTCCTTCAGCTGAAGGTCACAACTCCTCTCACGTTTGCCCCTTGTTACACTGTACTTCTGAGTTCTCCAAGGTCCTTTCCTGCATCCCTCTGGGCCCAGCAGTGCTGCCAGCACTGGTGCTGCTAGTCCTGGGCTGTTCCTACATTATCCCCTTGTAGTTCCCTATATCCCTTGTAATTAACCATTTGTAAATAATATTTCATTGAATTATCTTACATTGGTCAGCTCTTTCTTCTTGGCACTGTGATATAAGTAGAAAGGTAGAAATATATATATATATATAATTACATTGTCATAATTACATTAAAATGTACATACATACATATACGTAAAGACAGACTTAAGTATTCTTGTATGTGACTAGGAGATTTCTGAAAGAAATATATCAGATTCTATAATGGTGGTTTCCTTGAACAGGATCCAATGTGAGGGAAAGGACCAGGTTTGGACCACCCTCATAGTGATGCAACTAGAGCAGGAGAACTTACACAGGTTTCTGCCACTATATGAAAGGACCACATCTGTAGGCATGTGCTCTGAATCCTGTCTCCTCTGGCTTTTTCAGGGACATAACACATTGAATCACTACTTTCTCCAGAATCATCAACTTTTCCCTCTCCTGAATCACTCCCCTTAGTACATGGCCATTCATCTCACCTAAAACAAATCAGCAAAACTCTCCTTTTGACTCCAAACCCTCCTCCAGTTCCTAACTGGATTTATTTATCTGATCCATTTATCTGATTCCTTTAACAGCAAAACTTCTTAAAGATTTGTTTAAGCAAGTTCTTTCCATTTCAATCAGCTTCAACTTAGAATCCACTCTCATCTGTCCACAAGACTCCTTTTGTCAAAGTTACACACACTCCCCATTTCCCAGCCTGCAGATGTATTTGAACTCATAATATTGGTCTGAGCTGAACTCTGTTTCCTGCCCCCATCCCCCACCTTAATGCCCTGACTCTCTAGTGCTGGGGTTCTTCTTAGGGATCAATGCTTGGTTCTGTCTGTCTAGGATGTCCCCAAACCTGCATCTCTGGTTCAGAGCTCAGACCTGTGCATCTAACTGGCTCCTTGACATACCTATCCACTTGGGTGTATCAGAGGCATCACAACATTAACCAGGTAAGACATATCTTTTGATTTTACTCCTAATTTTCTTACCCCACCCCTCTTCCCCATTCTGTTCACTCTCATCTCAGTTACTTGGTACCATCGTTGAACCCTTCACTCACATTGAAAACTGGAAGTTATTCTTCACAGCCCTCTTTCTATCCTTTCTATACCAAACAGTAACAAAGCGTCGTGAATTAAACTTCAGAAACTCGTCTCAAATCCATCCACACTTGTGTCTCTATGTAGATTGCCTGTTTCCTTACTCATCTGCCTCCATCTGTTCCTGCCTTGCTTGAATTCATTGTCAACAAAATGCCAACATGACTTTAATAGCGTGTCGCTCTACCACTTAAAATCCCTTGATGGATCCTCATTTCACTTTTGAGAAACGTGAGCTCCTGTATGTCTCTGCAGGATGGAAATCCTGCTTCTCTGCTGCATCTCATCTCATGTTCTTCTTCCTTTCCCCATGTCCTAGTGACACCTGCCTTCCTCATATTTCTCCACTGGGTCATGGTCTTTTCTTAGTGCATTTACATGCACACTGTTTGTTTGTTTGTTTGTTTTTTCCCTAATGCAAGCTTTTCCTCAACTTCATATACAAAAAATTCCTCTTATTTCTTTTTGTTCTCATCTTAAATGTAATTTTTCAAAGTGGTCTCTTCTGACTTTCCTATCTGAAGTGGTCACACCCTCATCTCCATTTTTTTTTTTTTTGGCTTTCTTTTTCATCTATCGAAGTTTCTAATTATATACCTTTTGGTTTCTTTTTTTGTTGCCAGACTTCTCCATTGAACAGTACTTTCCATGATGGTTGAAACTATGCCTGTTTACCACTCTTTATCCATTGCCTAGATTTCTGTACTGAGTAGGTGTCCAGTAGATAATCACTGACTATATACTGAGTGAGCATCAATCAGTTTGACCAGTTGGAAATGACTTTAAGAACCATTTTGCTAGTACATGAATGCATAGCAACAGTAAATGTCTTAGGCAGCTGCATTTTAAGTGAGCTTTGTATTATCTGTTCTATTTCTCTGAAGCATATCATAAACCATTATACAATAAGTCAATTTTTCTGGCCAATGATTTTAGATTTTAGATAATTTCCACATCTACCAGAGTGTTATTTCATTTATAGATGAAAAAAACACATTTAACCTAAACTCTTTAATCTGAAAAATTAGTGAAGCCTTTATGTGTTGATATAACTACTGAAATAGCAGGGCCAAACTTAGTGAAACCCACCAGTTAAGCAAAGATAGTATGTTGACAAATTAATATACAAAAAAATACCAGAAGAATGATAAAATAATAGTTAACACAAAAAAGAAGCCCCATAAATTTATAGGTTTCTTTTATTAAAGAAGGAGTAATAGCATGAATAACTTTTATAAGATACTATAAAATTGTATTGTTATTAAATTAGGATGAATAAATATTTGAAAGAAAGTGATATTATTAATAAAGTCTCCATGACTTTATTACACAACTGTTTTACAACTTACACTTCCAAAGGCATACTAGCAGGCATCATTTTTTTAATAACTGATGTAAGTTTAACACATTAGACAAATTTACACAAAAAGAATTATATTATTTGAAAGGCATTATCTTTTTAAATTGGTTTTGCAATTCTTATAACCTAGGCACCAAACTGAAAACATTCCCTTAGATAAGCATCATTGCATTCTGATCTCTCAAACATTCACTAATGAGGAACATTTAAAGTGTCCTGTTTCAGTGATTAGTTTTAAAAAGTAGCATAGATGTTGAACCAGTATTCTAAAAAATAGCTTGTAATAGCCTACATAGACTGTGGTCACTTAAAGAAAATCCTTCCAAGGCAGAAACGTATAATTAATAGATTCTTGTTTTCTAGATATCTACATAGCAATGTTTTCACTTAAGCTACACACACACACACACACACACACACACACACACACACACAAAGCTAGATATGGTTAACTTTTTAAAGATGTCTATTCAATGGTGACCTTGTAATCAGGAGATCCAATAAGGTTTGCCCCTTCCCTCTCACCAAATAATAAAAACAGTAACCAGTTAAGAACTGAATCAAGGAAAAGATTCCATTATCCCATAATTTGTTAAATGAAGACACTCATGACTCTGGAACAGAACTGCCCATGGCTTTCTTAAGACAAGGAGACATTTAGCCCAAGACTTTGAAAACCAGGACTGACCCTGTCAAGCCAGAGAATCTGATAAATTTTAAAATGAAACAGCAAAGCAAAAAAGATTAGAGTCTGCTCAAACACTGGTAATAAATCCATCGCTTTACGCTTGAGTTGAGCAATTTGTGCACCATGTAGACATGTTCTAAATTTTTTAAAAAGTCAGCAGTCTAGAAATGAACTTAAATCTCCTTACAAGAATAAACTATTCATGTATGTACAATCTCTAGGAGGGACTACTAATATTTAAAAGAGCTGTGGACAGCAGAAAATCACAAATGAAATACATATAAAGAATTATAATCAAGCCTCTTTGCCATGCAGTTTGTTATGCAATCTCAGCTATATGTTATTTCTACTCTGCTAATAATGGTGAAGATATTTTAACTTTTGTTTCTGACATTAAGTTAATAACCTGCTGAATTTATGATGCTATGAAATTATCATAGTACATGTGTGTATTTTTTGGATTTTTTTTTTTTAATTCTAAAATTCCTATCTTTATTTCTGGGCTGTAAGAAAATTCAAACAATTGAAATAGAGTGGTAAAAGTTTAGATATAGAAAGAATTGTTGAATTCCTTGTTTAGTCTTTTTATTTACAGATGAACTAAACACTGGAAATTCAGTGAAATTAAGTGGGCCCAGTATCACAGAGCACATTTGTGACATATTCAGGTCTTGGGCATAGATGTTTGTCTGGTTCTTTTTAAATGCTACGTAGTTGTCTGAAGTTAAAATAGAGAATCATAGCTGCAAACTAGAGGTCTTTGGGAAGCACATAATTAAGAAATAATTCTTACCTCCTCCAAAACAAACAATGAAATCAATAGAATGTTTATTTATTGTCTTTAAACAGTTGGAGGGTCTGGACACAGTCTCTCCAATGTCTGGTTCTATCACTTCTTTTTTTTTTTTTTAACAATGGATCCAAGTAGATATACTATATTTATGCATATTTTTAGGATTAGTACAAGGAAGAAATTGAAATGAATATTTCTGACATTTTTATAGCTGATTCAAAACAAATAGTATAGTAAACAATTTGAACAATTGCTCTGGTTTTGTTATTACCCTCACTGTTTTTTTTTGTTGTTGTTCTTTTTTTTTTTTTTTTTGTCTTTTCTTTTCAGAGCTGCACCCAAGGCATAAGGAGGTTCCCAGGCTAGGGGTCGAATCGGAGCTACAGTTGCCAGCCACAGCCATAGCCACAGCAAAGCCAGATCCAAGCCGTGTCTTCGACCTACACCACAGCTCACGCAACATCGGATCCTTAACCCACTGAGCAAGGCCAGGGATCAAAACTGCAACCTCACGGTTCCTAGTCAGATTCGTTTCTGTTGTGCCACAACAGGAACTCCTACCCTCACTGTTTAACTTACTTTTTTTTTTTTTTTCTGGAAAACATGTTAGTCTCTTTGGAAGAAGTGTTTGTTATAAATTGAACTGGTTAGAAATCTCTATTAGAGGCAGTTTGTGACATACTGTTTGCAAAAAGGCTGTATGTAGATTTTTGGCTCTCTAAGGAATAAAGAGAAGAGATCTACGCTAATGGAAATGGAAGATTTGGAAAATATTTGAGAGGAAGCAGACAATCACCCTTTAGGAGGACAGAGGATACTGGGTTAAAAGTCTCATGACATAGGGCTTTGTTTTACCCTGCAATTATTTTACCATACCTCAACTAGAGTCTAAATATCTTTAGGCTGGCTTTCTCTGTAAGACCAGGTTCAGCTCCTGAGACGTATTAGGCCTTCAATAAATGCATTTTGATGAATTACTGAATCAAAGAAAGTAATGTAAGAAGCTTCTCATCTATTACACATATTCCAGCACAGAAAGAATCAAAGAACTTTCAGGTTGTAAAAAGTTAAAAAAATAAATCTGTTCTTAACACTTCCTTCAGAGAGGCACATAATTCTGGGCAAACATACGAAACAGCTTTCCAAAGGTCTCACAGCTTGTTATTGCCAGAAATAAAATTCACAGATTAATATCCTCAATCCTTGTCTTCTAGTGTTCACACTTGTTTCTTTTCTTCTAAAAAAAAGAGGATTCCAGTGCAAATCTGATCTCATAAATGCCAATAAATTGTGGAGATGGTTTGCACACTGGTTCTTTCATCATAGTTCACTATCTTGTTTGAGTAAAGGTTGAACATAACCTATTTATAACAAGGTGTCAATTCAAATAAAATATATATATATATATATTTTTTACTATACTTAGCACTTTCAAAGCAAACTTTTTCACTACTGTTACTTCTCCCCTTGAATATTTACTAGAAAACAGTCTCCACTTGATTACCCACTATTATCACCGTTCATGTTAACTCTCGGCTAAGTAAGAATACAGAAATAAATCATTTCAAATTTATTCTCATTTAATAACTTTCACTCCTCTATAGAAATTCTGGGTAGCATGCTGTTGAACAACCATTTCATTAATTTGACTCTGTTCCAACATAAACTGCTAAAGATTCTATTTGTCCTTGCATGGAATTGAATATATTGTTTTCTTTAGGGCTCTATTTGAGAATTTATGTTTTAACCTAAATGTGAAACTGGCAGTATAGGTAAACAGATTAACATTATTAGGGGCTGGAGAATCAAATGCTTTCCAAAGAAGATGTCTCTTAGTTTCACCGAAGAAAAGAGAAGTGGGCAATTTTTTATGTCTGGTTTATAAATGGAAAGAATACTTGCTCGGTGCCTTTTATGCTCCATGTAGTGTATAAAGCACTGGGGACCCTAAGGGAATAAGGTAACACCAACACACTGTAGTAGGTAGGCAGTATTGCTGAGGCATGGACAGGATGCTCTGGAGGATACACGGTGATTGTGCACATGATGCTGTGGTGGAGGTGAGATAGTTAATTATTATGGAAACTCTTTGGAAATGGGGCTTGAGCTGTCTGCAGGATGAAGAAGAATTAAGAATCTAAGGAGGCACACTCCTGAAGCTGAAAATGGTTGGGCAGGGATAGGTAGGAAGGCAGTGAATCCCACATGTCAGGAACCTATCATCGCTGGAAATTTAAGAGAAAAACTGGGAAAGGTAAGGAAGTATTTTAATAATTTTTATATGAGACTGGAGTTCCCGTTGTGGTGCAGTAGTTAACGAATCCAACTAGGAACCATGAGGTTGCGGGTTCGGTCCCTGCCCTTGCTCAGTGGGTTAACGATCCGGCGTTGCTGTGAGCTGTGGTGTAGGTTGCAGACGCGGCTCGGATCCCACGTTGCTGTGGCTCTGGCGTAGGCAGGTGGCTACAGCTCCGATTCGACCTCTAGCCTGGGAACCTCCATATGCCGCGGGAGCGGCCCAAGAAATAGCAAAAAGTCAAAAATAATAATAATAATAATAATTTTTATATGAGACTAATACATTAAATGTTGGATAGATGTTAATTGTTCACATTCCTAGAGGTTAACTCTACCTTTACTGACATGCTGCCACTTCCTAATTCAACACTCAATCTCTATTTCTAGTTTTAAGTTAAGAAATCAAGATTGCACAAAGAATTTGATACCAGGGCTATAATCACTGTTCTATGACAGATGTCACAGAGTTATTTATAACAACATAAACATTATAAAGTTATTGTTATGAACTCATGATTTTGCTAATTTCAGTTCACTAGAAATAGAAAAAAATAGAGAGTAAGACAAAAAATAAGTCATTCACAAATGACCAATGTGTAAGCCATATTTAGAGCCAGAAAGAACCCTCACTCAACTGTTAACAGTATAGGGTGAATAGGTGGAAATATGGAGACATTCACAATTTTTTCAAACCCAGAATAATTAAATTTCAGAATACCCCAAAGCTGAACACTTTCAAGAAAATAATTCATCTCAAATTAAATAATTTTAAAGAAAGTAGTAACAATGAAAATCTGTTTCATTAGCAGGCACTTGACTTTATAAATTGTCATGAAATGATCTGGCATGCTTAATTTTAATTACAAACAGCTCATTTCTGCAGACTTATTGTGTTATCTGATTGTCCGGTAGGAAAATTGATAGGCTATAATTTCATCTGGCTAGAGGTTCTTGATCCTACTTTTTCTAAATTATTACGGCATTATCATGTATGTTGAAAGAGTTGTCTTTCTCAGTATTTAAGATAATTAATAACCCATGAGTATTTAGAGGCCCATGCCTCAGTAGCAAAAGTGTATTCTCAAACCTAATTATTCAAGCCTCAACTTGAGTTCACTACCAAGCATTTTATTTAAAATAGCTTTTTTAGTGATGATTTTTTCATCACTGCTGAAACGTAGACATCAAAAGCATTTCCTTTTCAAATGGAGTAACAAGCTTCCAATGTGTATGTCTATATTTAGAAAGCAAGTGAAGGTCTTTAACGTGTCCCATCTGTGTACAACTAGGAATTCACTTTTGGTGTGTCATGACTAAGACTAGCTAGGGATGCATCACCATAACAGAAATTCTTCCCTATTTCCTCATGAAAAACAGTAAACATTCTGCTCCAAAGTAATAACTTAATGTATTTAGCCAAGCAATTTATCAAGTTCAGAAAGTAAAATCTCTGCTTGACTGTCCTAACCAGATATAGAACACTGAGGTCAAAATTCAATTTCAAAAAAAAAAAAAAATTATATTTCACAGCGCCGTATGCACCCAGCTGCCCCGGATGCATAAGCCAGGTAGGATTTCATGGCTAATGCAGATGAAAGCCTTCCAAATAACCTATTTCCTCTTAGGTGTAACTCACATAGGGAATGAAATTGCAAAAAGAAAAACAAAAAACCTCTATGAACATAATGAAAGCATTGGTTCTTCTCTAAAGGGGCAAATCTGACTAAGCACATTCAAAGCCTTATTTCAAAAGATTAACTTCAAAATCAAAGTTGGTTTAAGGAAAAACAAAAATTAAACCATATTGTAAAGCAAAAGAAAAAAAAGTAAAGTAACTTTTCGGCATGTTTTCAACTTATGCAGTCACAGTGTGGG
Organism: Phacochoerus africanus; assembly: GCF_016906955.1. Lineage (NCBI taxonomy): Eukaryota > Metazoa > Chordata > Mammalia > Artiodactyla > Suidae > Phacochoerus > Phacochoerus africanus. Next base: position 109,875,109 of record NC_062554.1, read on the forward strand.
TGGGAGGCAGGGTAGAAAGGTGTCGTCAGCTCAGTCTGGCCTCAGTGAAGAGTTGCCTTTCCCACACCCCCTGTTGGTGTATAGGTGAAGTGGCAGGGATAATTTACTCAGAGGCACCCTCCTGCTTTAGACGCATAATGCACTTGGGTGGTGTAAGGTAAGACTGCACATGCATTTTTGTTGGGCACATGTAATTGAGTCCTGGCCCCCTCTGTAGAGCATCATTACAGACCTATCTGCCTCACCACAGACCAGTGTACTGAGCACAAAAGATTTTCTAGGGCAGTGTATCAGTTTCCTAGGGCTGCTGTAACAGGTGACTACAAACACACTGCCTTAAAGTAACACACATTTATTAGTTTACAGTTCTGGAGGTCAGAAGTCTAAAATATGTTCACTGAGCTGAACTCCTTTTGGAACTTCTGGGGGAAGAATGCATTTCCTTGCCTTTCTGGCCTCCACATTCCTTGACTTATTTCCTCCATCTGCAAAGTACACTACTTGGGGTCTTCTCTCCCCCGATTTTGGCTTCTGTCCTCGTGGTCCTTTTATCTTTTCCCAGCTTTAACTCTACTGGCTCCTCTAAAGACATGTGATTACACTGGATCCATCCACATAATCCAGAATAATCCCTCCATCTCAAAACTCTTAATTTATTCACCCTTGCAAAGTTCCTTTGTCATGTAGGGTGACATATTCACATTTATCAGGATGTCATTGTGGGAACCATTATTCTGTCTATCACCAGAATTCTCATGTTTTGAAAGCCCACTTAACACATCATTGATTGAACGTTATAATTCATTTACGCACCTGTTGAATATTGAACAGTGTATCTGATTCCATTTTTGGTTTTATAAATAGTAACAATGGATCATTATCAGGGTTTGTTTTTATTTCTAATTTCATCTCAAATACTCATTTAACCAAATTAAATTACAGACTCTTTGGCTGCGTCTATGACATATGGAAGTTCCAGGGTCAGGGTTCGAACACACACCATAGCAGTGACCCAAACTGCTGCAGTGACAAGGCTGGATTCTTAACTCACTGTGCTACAAGGGAACTCCTTAAACTACAGACTCTCGATGCCTAGGCTCATAGGCAGAAGCAGATGCCCTGCTGTTCAGATGTTGCACTGTAAACATGACAGAACTCTCCAGTGGCTCCTACTTTAGGAACTAGCACATCCTTACTCTATGTCTGAGTGTTGCATAAGCACTAACCAATCTCAAGTAAAAACAAACCAATTATATTTATCCATGCCCTCCTCATTGCTGAATGTTAGATAATCAAGACTTACAGAAATAGTGAACAAAGATACAAACAATGAACAAAAACGCTCTTTCTTCTCTCAAATAATCCCATCATGATAAATAGAAAATATTCTAGTGGCAGACTATATAGCTTTATATTTTAGGTCATATACATATTCACACACAGGTGATAATGAAACAATAGGACAGGGAGGAATGTCATGAAATAACTCAATCTAGGATGCCACCTGAAAGTTAATATTTACAAAAATTTGTAAGTAATAAAAATAAGGTTAAATTGTTTTTAAAATTTGAATCTAGGATTTAGCTCTCTGTATGTCTGCATAATTGGCATTGTTTCTGCTATATTGGGTAACTTCTTTTATTGGAATTTATTGTTATGCTCATTTATTTTAGTGTCACATGTTTGATTTTATATATACAAGGCCATGAATATGTATTATTTAATGGCAATGTATCATGAGAATTTTTTTGCTCACAGTGCTACATATGAACAAATAGTGCTAAATCATGAAAATACTAACATTTTAGAATGCTCCAAGGAAGTAATAAACCTGTTATTTCTTTAAAAGGAGTTGGTGGGGTTTTTTTGGGGGGGCTGGTCTTTGGTGGGGTTTTATTGGATTTTTTGTTTGTTTTAGCAGAGCAGAGAATCCTAGTGGACAGGCAAGACAAATTATTTAATGTGTGAAATATTCACGTTCCTATTTAAAGGGTAACGTCAAATGTGGAACTACCTCCTCTGGCTATCCACATTATCTGCAAGAGGAAATCTTAGCAAGGTGCAAAATGCACTAGATATGTGCAGTCTACCTGTAATGATATATTTCTTTCAAAGAGAAATGTGAATGACTGAGGAGTCATCTCATACATTCCTTGTCCCCTAAGGATATCTGTGGGTGACACCGTCATCTAGTGTGAAGCATCAACTGTGCAGATTTGCCAAAGTAGTATTTGCTGGCAGCCAACAACAAAACCTGTCTTTTGTCTTGTGCTCCGTCAGTTGCCTGTGATGATTATCCTGTCAGGACAGACTGATCTCTTCATCTTTCAGAAGTGGACTACACAGTATTATCTGAGTAAAATTTACAAGAAAGACAGCCTGTACTTCAAGAGTTGGAGGAACCATGTGCAATAATGCAGTTTCCTAGAGCATATCTATGATGAAAGACATAGATAATAAGGCTTTATATTAAGAAAAATGCTTAAGATTATAAAAATGGGGGTATGACCAACCAGACAGCTTGAGAGAAAATGAGAAAATAAAATATGATTCACAGAACAAAGGAAACTCTTTTTCTATATCCAAAGGGGCTTGGCATTTTTCTTATTTTTGTCTCTAAATTATTTTTAGGGATTGAGGCTTGAAATCACAAATATCTTTGCTACTTTATAGCTTTGATTCCTCAATGGCCAACCTATCAGCTTATCATATTAATTCTATCTCTGGTTGATTTTATATACACCTATTCTTCCCCTGTTGTCACTATTTTGAGAACACAGCTTTCAACAGAGCCCAGTTCTAAAAAAGCCCCTAAGGATGTCCTGTCTCAAGCCCAAGAACCTGCATCACATCACTCTCATGATTGCATTATGTTCTATGGCATGATTAACTTTAGGATAACCCAAATGGGCCTAAGGGAATCACCTGATTCCTTTAAAGCAGAGACCTGTTTTCTGCTAGGTGGCAGAAGTGGAAGTCATAGAGATTAAAAGCATAAGATGAACTCAACCTATCAATGCTGGCTTGAGGATGGAGAGAGCTGCATAAGAAGGATCGCAGATGGCCAGAAGGAAAGTAGCCTTGGCTGACATTCAGTGGGGAAACACGGTCCTCAGTGCTTTAGCCACAAAAAACTGAATGTTTCCCACAATCCTGAATGAGCTTAGATGTGTTTCCCCCATCTCCATCCTCAAAGCCTTCAAATAAGAGCCTAGTCCAACCAATCTTGATTGTGGCCTTGTGAGACCCTTAAGTAGAAAACCTAACCAAGTCCACGTGGACCCCTGATCTACAGAAACTGTGAAATAATAAAATTTGGGTTGTTTGAAGCTGTTGAGTTTGTGGTAATTTGTTACACGGCAAGAACAAACTAAGCAAACCAATATATACTCATCAGCTTTGTCTTTGTAAAAGACTGTTTATCTCACAATTTTTGTGTGTGAAAATCTATAAGACTTCTTATGGCTTTGGATTAGACTCAAAGGCTTTATTCTGATTTTAAAACATTCCACTAAATTAAATCAAACTTTCCTATGCTACCACATTTTTCACTATTATTTTTTTACTATTCTTATCTGAATGTGTTCCCATAACACACTGTGGAACTTGACCTCTCATTTGTCATACTGTGTTATAATTTGCTATGTATTTATGTGTTGCCCCATTGAAGTGGACACAAATTCCTTAAAAATAGGAACATATTTTAGAGGTTATTTATTTATATTCTCAGTATCCTGCATGCCCCTCAGCACTGGTAGGTCTCAATCCCACTCATGAATGAGCCTTAACCCCACGATGAAGCAAGGCCAGATCCTTACCGTCCTTTGACCACGCCCTGCTCACTCCTGCCACTCTGCCTTCCCCCATGTGCTTTCCTGAGCTGGACTATCCTGTGTTTCTTCCACCATCTCACAATATACATGTTCTTATTTGAGGGAAAAGTTACTTTGAGTTAATGTCACCTGCATTATTGCAAAACAGGATAAGATCTGGAAGAAAATAAGAACACCAGCTGTAGCCAGAGAGTCTTTGTAATACTAAAAGATTATAGGCCTTCAAGATTCCTTAACAAGACCATCAATTTCCTGAGTAAAAGAACCACATTTTCTATGTGTTTAGATACCTTTAATAGCACTCCTTGGACATAAAAGATATGCTTGAAGGGCCAAATAAGTAGTTGAGTTTCATGAATTTCAGAGAATATAGCAATGGTCACAACTACCCTACTACTTGTTTCTTCAATATTTCTTTGATTCACATTCCCCACCTGTCTTGATTCATCAGATTGAAACTGGGAATAGGAGAGAAAGTGGGAGTAGCAGTGCAGTGAAAGCCTGAGAAAGCTGTCTCTCTCCAGGTCATATGGTTAGAACGTGGAAGAGTCCGTATCAAAACAAGTGCTCTGTGACTCTCCAGCCCATGCATCTCATCATCATGCCACACCCTCCTACCCACCCTGACCCCCATCCCACTCTCTAACACTCAACATCAGCATCCTTCATATTCCTACAGAACAGTCAAAGTAGGAGTGGAAAAGTGAGGACATGGCATGAAGTATTTTAAGATAAATTCTGACTTCAAATGCTAGAGATTGAGACTAAAAAAGGACTATATAGACTGTCTTTATTTGAATACACACACACACACACACACACACACACACACACACACAACACACACAAACAAACATTGAAACTGTCTCTGTCCAAGTCCTGGATGTATCAGACCCTAATTCCTGAGTAGTTTCAAATACTTTTTTTTTTTTTTTAATCTTTTCGTCTTTTCTAGGGCTGCACCCGTGGCATATGGAGGTTCCCAGGCTAGGGATCTAATCAGAGATATAGCCACCAGTCTACACCACAGCCACAGCAATGCAGGATCTGAGCCATGTCTGTGACCTACACCACAGCTCAGGGCAACACTGGATACTTAGCCCACTGAGGGAGGCCAGGGATGGAAGCCACGAACTCATGGTTCCTAGTCGGGTTTGTTAACCACTATGCCATGATTCGAACTCCCAAATACTTTCCTAGATAAGGTATTTTTTTTTTTGTCTTTTGTTGTTGTTGTTGCTATTTCTTGGGCTGCTCCCGCGGCACATGGAGGTTCCCAGGCTAGGGGTCGAATCGGAGCTGTAGCCACCGGCCTACGCCAGAGCCACAGCAACGCGGGATCCGAGCCGCATCTGCAACCTACACCACAGCTCATGGCAAAGCTGGATCGTTAACCCACTGGGCAAGGGCAGGGACCGAACCCGCAACCTCATGGTTCCTAGTCGTATTCGTTAACCACTGTGCCACGACGGGAACTCCTTTTTTTTTTTTTTTGGTCTTTTAGATAAGGTATTTTTAATATTAAGTGGTATACGTCCTTGACAGAGTGCAATAAGTTCCATTCTATATGGTTCTGCTATTATCCTAATTTGAACTTTGAGGCTGGTCTTGTAAATCCAGAATGACCTTTAAATAATATCTTTTGTCAATAATTTCAGTATATGTAAAGCCACTCAAAGAATTTTTTTTCTATTTTTTTTTAAAATGGTAATCAATTGTTATTTCCCTAATACATTTTTTTTCCTACTGTACAGCATGGTGCCCCAGTCACACATACATGTATACATTCTTTTTTCTCACATTATCATGCTCCATCATAGGTGACTAGACATAGTTCTCAGTGCTACCCAGCAGGGTCTCACTGCTAATCCATTCCAAAGGCAATAGTTTGCAGCTATTAACCCCAAGCTCCCAATCCATCCCACTCCCTCCCCCTCCCCCTTGGCAACCACCCATTCCAATCAAAAGTACAAGTTCAAATTAGAGGATGCAAGGGAGTTCCCACTGTGGCACAGTGGGTTAATAATCCAACTGCAGCAGCTGGGTTTGCTGCAGAAGCGCGGGTTTAATCCCCAGCCTGGCACAGTAGGTTAAGGATCTTGCATTGCCACAGATGCAGTGTAGGTCAGAACAGTGGCTAGGATCCAATCACTGGCCCAGGAAATTCCATATGCTGCAAGTGTGGCCATACTTTTTTTTTTTTTTTTGCTTTTTAGGGCCGCAGCTGGTTTTGCTGCAGAAGCGCGGGTTTAATCCCCAGCCTGGCACAGTAGGTTAAGGATCTTGCATTGCCACAGATGCAGTGTAGGTCAGAACAGTGGCTAGGATCCAATCACTGGCCCAGGAAATTCCATATGCCGCAAGTGTGGCCATACTTTTTTTTTTTTTTTTTTGCTTTTTAGGGCCGCATCTGTGGCATATGGAGGTTCCAAGGCTAGGAGCTGAATCAGAACTTTGACCATGGGTCTACAATAGCTCACAGCAACCCTGGATCCTTAACCCACTGAGCAAGAGCAAGGATCGAACCTGCATCCTCATGGATACTAGTCAGATTCGTTTCTGCTCAGCCACGACAGGAACTCCCATAAAAATTTTAAAAATTAAAAATTAAGGGGCTGAAATATTTTTTGCCCTGGTAAATCAGCCTGATACAATATAAATAAAAAGTGACAATGAGAAAGTATTGTAACATACTTAAATGATGAAGAGAAGTTAATGCTAAATTTTGCAAAAGGCAGTTGTGCTTGCTAATTGGACAGGTTATTAAGGATAATTTATGTGTGGAACTAGCCTTCAGATTTAACCTGATATACAGGCTGTAATTACATTTCATGAACTAGATGACAGTAGGGATCAGATCTCCCTTGAATAATGCCTGATTATGAGCACTGGACAAATGCTGCTGAGTGGAGATGGGAGGAGGAAGGAAGGGGAAAGGGGAAAGGGAGGGAAAAAAAGAAGGAAGGTGAGGAAGAAGAAAAGCGGAAAGGGAACTAGAAAAGAACAAGAAAAAGGAAAGAGACGGAGGCAGAGAGGAAGAAAGAGGGAGGGAGGAGAAACATTCAAGGGAAGGAGGAACCAGGAAAAGGAAAGGCAGAGAAGGAACAGAAGCTCCTCAGCCTCTTCTCCTGCTCCTCTTCCTGGCATAGGCTGCTCCTCAGCACCAGAAAACATCTGTCCGAAACATGCCCACTTCTTCAGGTCATCCAGCTTCTTATTTACTCAACACTGTTTTCTTCCTATAAACTTACTGTTAAAAATCCAAATAGGAATGCCCTCCCCAGCCCCCACACCCAAGGAAGAATCCAAGCTACTATCATCCTGGCTTTCCTCGTATCTCTTGCCTCCTGCAAAGTGACCTTTAGACTCGAGTCAGGTCAGGGTTCTCATTTTCTATGGCTGTTGCTTTACTCATTTGTACTCTCCCTGTTAGAATGCGATCTTCTTAAGGAGGGAAATGGTCTAATTCAACTCATATTTATAGAACCTTGCACAAAGCTTGGTTCCTAGGAAGCACCAATAATTCTATAAATTGCCACGTCTAACTCTCACAACTAACCATGTAAATTAGGCGCTGTATTCCTCATTTTACAAAAGAGTAAACCTAGGTTCAGATTTTTTAAGTGACTTGTCCAATATCATCAGTTTATGTGAGCCTGAAAATAACTCTTTGGTTCTAAGATCTAAAGTTGAGAGAATGATCCTGAGAATTATGTAAATAACTATAAAAAGCCCTTCAGTGTGTTTTAATTACAATTTTTTTGAGAAATTCTTTCTATATACATACTGTAGGAAAGTTAACATTCATGATAATTTATGAAAAAGAAACTTAAGATACATCATAATATATTGTTATCTAATATAACTGGCTTATAATATTGGAGCAAAAATAAATTTTTAAAAATTCTATAATTCAGAGTTTCTGCATTTAAATCAGACTTATATAATTTTACATCAACAAAGGATTCAGGTTTTTTTGCTGTGTTCTTTCATATATCAATTCAATAAATACTTCCTTCCCACATATGCTAAGCATTAACTCTTTAATTTTACTTTAGTTTCATACCTGTTAAAATACTGTCTGACTTTATATATTTCGAAGTAAAACATGGAATTTTCTTTGGTGATCTTTAAGTTTTTTTCAATCTTGGATTTTTGTTTATTTTGCAACATGATTTCTAGTTTAATTGACATATGTATTCATCCAGAGCTATGCATTCCTCTCATTTAACGCATTGCCATCATTTATACAAGCTTTCCCTTCTTCTATTGAATCAAACAGTATTTTGTGATTGTGATTGTTTTATTTTAGAATGATTATATGGGTCATATATTCAGTATATAGTTTTATATTTGAGCAAAATCACGAATGCTTGATATTGGCAGGACAGTTTCCCAATAGGCCTATGATTTCTGAGTTTTACCCTCTAACTCCAAGAACACAGCAAAATTTAATTTAAGGATTTAAAATCTAAGCAGGGCTGGCGCTGCTTCATCGGGGTGCACTGGATAGTTTATATATGGAAGGCTTCTTCTGAAGCCCATTAACCTTCAAGAAGCCTTAGCTTTTCTTCTCCGACACAAGTGAACTGAACGGGATTTTAATAAAAGTCCCGCAGCAGACATACCTGAAGGGTCAGAGCTCACGATAAAGCTGCCAACATTGCAACTTGAAGAAAACATCTTGATGACCTTTAATAACACCAGGTCTGCCAGCGTCATTGTGCAGGATCTATATTTGAAAATCCCATTTGAGAAACCGATCCCCCATTTGACAGGATCATGGTGTTTAATCTCATTTTTGATGTGCAAGGGTTGACTGCACACCCTGTAGAAACTGGTCTTTTGCATGGTTCTCATGACCTCAGGAAGTACTGTCCTATAGTGATGGGCAGGCATTCTTGTCCTCTCCTTTGACTTTCTGATCACCCATTTCATGAACACTAACTGCCCTACATCTTCTAAAAGTAGAAGAAACATAATGTCACAGAAGTAGATGTGGTTCACCAAAGTTTCTATGCTATACATATTTTCATTTCTATCCTTTAATCTCTTCAAACTTTCATACATTGAATAACCTCTGAAACTGATGATAGACAACAATAATTTCCATACCTATGCATGCACTAGTAGAACAGAAGTACAATTATCACTGTAAATTTTTATCAGGTGTTAATAACTCCCATTTAATAGTGCTTAAAAATACTTTAAAGAATTAGTTTGCTCAAGTTACACCAGTAATAATTAAAAGTGCCAGAATTCACTGTTCTCAGGTCACTCCGTTTAAAAAATTTGTAATATTTGTATTCTTCAAGGTGTATGACTATCTTTCTGGCCTCATCATCTCGGTTTAAGTCAATTTAAATAAGCAAATAGCTCTTTAGAAGCTTGGATAACATTACAGGTAAAAAGAAAAAACTTGATTTAAACTATTTAAAAGCATAGAAATAGAAGAAATTATCATCATGAAGTAATTTCAACAATGACAAATCTGACATAGATTTTAGCAAAGCAAAACCAAAGACAAAAAAACTAAAGCAAAGACTAAAAAAAAAAAAAAAAAAAAAAAAACAAAAAAACCCAGACCACTCTTACCTATGAGTGTCAATACAAAAGTCTTAAAATAATATTAAACAGAATTCAACAGCACATTACAAATAATATTAGATCATGAACAAGTGGGGATTCTTCTAGAAATGCAAGACAATTCAATATTAGGAAGTCTAATGATATGTCACCACATTAATGGAACCAATTAGAGAAAGAATATGATCATCTCCAGGAATGTTGAAAAGAAATTAGGCAAAATTTAATACCAGTTTCTGTTAAAAAAACAAACAAAAAATCCAAAAGACCACTCTATTAAATAGGAATTGATAAATACCTCTTCAACATGATTTTATGTGTGTATATTTACATCTTTAGAACTGTATATTTATTTCTCTCTCTCTCTTTTTTTTTTTTTGGTCTTTTTGTCTTTTCTAGGGCCACACCCATGGCATATGAGGTTCCCAGGCTAGGGGTCTAATCGGCCTACACCACGGCCACAGCAACACCAGATCAGGGCCGTGTCTGTGACCTGTACCACAGCTCATGGCAGTGCTGGATCCTTAACCCATTGAGCAAGGCCACAGATTGAACCCACAACCTCATGGTTCCTAGTAGGATTCGTTTCCACTGCACCAAGACAGGAACTCCCAATATATATCTATGTCTATATTTATATCTATGTCTCCAAAAGCCAGGATGTAGCCAGCATCTATCAGAAAGGACAAACACAGAGATATTCCCACTGGAATAAGACGATGCTGCTCACTGTTTTTACTATGACTTAACTCTGTATTGCAGATATATAACAAAAAAAAGCAAATAAGGCATACAACTTGAAAAAAAAGAAAACGACCTCTCTTTGTATGATTATTTCTTTGAAAAACTGAAAAAAATCAACTACTAGATACAAAGAGATAATTTACTAAAAGAGCAGGGCATAATTTTAACATATAAAAATCAATATCCCATATATAACAAAAACAGGTTTGAAGATATAATGGGAGGGAATAGAAAATTCCCTATTTCAATTTCAGATATTAGTCATTTCCAATATATATATTTTTCCAGTTAGGAAGTAGAGGCAAGTGTGGTGTGGGCTGAGGACCATGAGAAGGCTTTGTGTTTTAGCACAAGGGGAAGGCAGAACTGGAGAAAACCCAATGGGGAACCTTAAATGGTGAAGAGGACAGTTGGTTCCTATGAAGACTGGAGCCAAAATGCAATTAGTGCTTTAGAAAAATTAATCACAGGGTAAAAATAAATACAGATAGGATGTGATGGGAGCCTGAAAAGATGAAACAGTAATATAGATAACGTTCTTATCTCTTGACCCAAACCATTCAAAAGTTAGGAAGGGGTTAGGCATCTAGTACAGGATCAGAACTAACTCTACCAGAATTCTTCTTTCTTCTCTGACATTTTCTTTTGTTCTCAGACTTCCATCCCCTAAAGCCAAATATACATGCTTCTCATTTCACTGTGTCATATTAAGAAATATGAGCTACCAAAAAAAAAAAGGAGAACAAAGGAAAAGAATACATGAAAAAATAATGTTGGAAGTTGTAAAGGAGTTCTGAAGGTTTTTTTCAACCACTCAGAAGTTGGAAGATGGACATTAAGGCTCATCAGAAATCACCAAGAATGCCGTTCATTCTATTCAGCCAATGTGCCCCCACTTTAGGCCTTTTGGTTATTAATTTTAGCAGGGCTTCTCCTTCTGCCAAATGCCTCGGCCCTGACCACCTGGTCAAATGCCACATCATTAGAAAAGCTCACCCCTCATTCTTTACTCTTTTAAATTTGCTTTATTTTTACCACAGCACTTCCTTAACTATACTTAGTTATTTATTAGGTATTTCCTTTCGCGAAACTGTAAGCTCATAATTACAGAAGGGTTTTTTCCTATTCTCTTTCTTTTCCTTCACTATTTTATTCCCAGAGCCTAAAACTGTGTCTGTAACATAGCAGGCATCCAAAAAATATTGGTTGAATTAATCAATGATAAAATGGAGTAATGAGCAAGCTCTGGTATTAGTATCCTACAAAACTCTCGCAACTAATCTTATTTTATAATCAAGAGAATTTTGAGAAAGGAAAAAAATTCTTGGAGCGTTTTCTCCTTAGAAAAAAAACCTATACTCTGCAAGGCTAGTGTTAAGAGATTTGAAGTTCCTGGAATTTTAGCACAGGGCCTCTCTTCTCAGGTAACAGTTTTGCTCTGTCATTTTAAATCATACAGAAGTATACCTGCACATGTGTGGGTGTACATATATATATGTATATATATGTGGTGTGTGTGTGTGTGTATATATATATATATATGAAAAATTCCATATTTGTTCTATTCTACCCTATTTTAATTGATGAAAAAATGTATTTGCTTAGTTTAAAAATTACTTTCCTGTAGGGAAAATAAAACCACAAAAATGAGATTACTTATATTTTTCAGAAACAGAGATGAGGAAACAGAAATACTGCATCTCACATTCATTTTCAGGTCACCAACATTAATTTAATTTTAAAACAGTTACATTAGTAAATTCTAGTGTAATTTAATGGCAAAGGGCAGTAATTAAGTCAACCACATTATTAATTATCTTCTTATTTTTTAGAAGATACACATAATTCATGGAAAAATTCAGAGAGCCTAGAACATAGGAATTTGCCTTTTAAAAATATTCTTTCTGTTAAAAGCACTTTAACGTACTAGATGAGTGAGGCAAAAGTTTTGTAATGAAACTTGAATTAGTTATGATTCTCTTGATACTAGTCCTATTTATAATTTAATTTCTATAATATTTTGGTAATATATGTTACTGTTACATATGCATATATATTAATGTGTTACTTTTTATATTTACAGACATTTCAGAATATTAGGAAAAGAGAAAATATAAAGAAGAAAAGATATTGTCCCAAATGCTACAACCTTGAATATAGTCATTGAAAAATTTTGTTGTATTCTTTATACATTTTTTCCTAAGTATTTGCATAAATATATATTCTCTATATATATACACACATATGTGTTTATGCTATGAATTGAATGTGTTCCTCCAAAATTCAACCATGCTGAAATCCTTACCCCCAAGGTGACAGTATTTAGGAGGTAAGGCCTTTGGGAAGGATTAGGTCATAAATGTGGAGCCATCATGAATAGGATTATTACCCTTATAAAAGAGACCCCAGAGGGCCAGCTTGCCCTTTCTGCCAGGTGACATTACAGAGATAACACACTTATCCAGGCAACAGGACCTCACCAGACACCAAATCTTCCCAGGCCTTGATCTTGAACTTTTCAGCCTTCAAAGCTGCCAGACACACATTTTTGTTGTTCATAAGCCACTCTGTCTACAGTACTTTGTTAGAGCAGCTCAACCAGACTAAGACGGTATAAACAGATCTATTCACAAGTAGAAGAATATAATGTACGTGAACATGCAAATGCAAGTTATTTACACATCATTCTCAAAAGCTCTCCTAAAATCCACCCATGTGACTATATCTACTGGATCCATCATGGATAAAATGGCAAGAATCTCTAAGCTGGTCCATAGCTAAATCTGTCTCTGCTGAATCTATTCTTCATATAGGAACTACAGTGATTTTTTAAAATAAACACCTGATTGGACTGCTTCCATGTTTAAATTCCCTTTATTGACTTTTTATGGCAGGTAGAATAAAATGGGAAGTCTTAACATGACCTACAAGGCTCTGCAAGATCTGGTTCCCACCTACCTCCTCAGCCTAAAGCCATCCCATTCTCCTCTCTGATCATTGCGAAATCACACTGACCTTATTTCTCTTATCAGACACCTAAAATGCTTTTACCCGCACATGCTACTTCTTTTATATGGAAGGCATGGGATTTATCTTACATTGTAATTTTGACCAGAAAAAATACATTTAAAATGTTGCTCATAGCTGACCTTGTCCTCACCAGCTGGTGTGTGTGCTAAGAACATAACTAAATAATCACTATATATGAAAACTTAGTCTGATTTAAATAGTCAGGTGTTCAGGTGCTCTTACGGAAAAAATGTCTTCTCTCATTATCTTCTTTTAAAAAGGCCTGGACACTAGTTAGATCTGCCCACACTCCTGCTGTAAATAGGGGCAGACCTGGGTATGACTTTCAGGTTTCTCCCCCCTTAAACCTCTGCCAATTGCTGATTCCATCACTGATGGTGTGGACCAGCCAAATGCTGATACATAAAGGCCCCAATAACCCCAAAACATCGCAGTAAAATAATAAACAGTAATAATTTCTACTCTTAAGTAGCAGGACTCTCCCAACTAAAAAGTAGAAAGAAAGGTTCCTCTTTCACTTCATTTGAATGTGTAGTATAAACAGTGGCACAGGTGAACTAGAAGGAATGTCAAAGAAGGAAGGTTGCCACCTTGCAATCTAGGAAACAAGACGCAGTAACTCAAAATCAAACAGGTTCTATTGAGAGAGAGAAAGATACAGAGAAACACATAGAAATAAAGACAGAGAGAATGGGTCCTACTCTGAGGGTCATGTACCTAACAACCTTAGGGCTGGTTGAAGGATTCTGTGATGGTACAAGGGAGTGGGGTGGTGGGTGGTGTAACAGATTCTATAGAGCCCAAGTGAAATATATAATATAACCGCTTAGATCCTTTGTTCTACTTTTTTCCCCTTTATGTCAAAATTAATGCAGCTTCCTGATTACCTTGATACTAGGAACAGACTATTCTGAAAGGGGAATGAAATAATTCTGGACCCCCTTAAATGTATACTTTGTAAACTAATAAAGCCAACATATAGCTGTTGAGAATTCAAATAAAACAAAGAACAATAACTAGCATTTGTTTAATGCTTTCTGTCAAATAACATTCTAATAATTATCCTCACAACGATTCTGTAACTTAAATACAATTTTTATTTGTAACAACCAGTATGGGAACTGAAGAAGGAGGCTATTCTGATAATTCTAACAACATAAAATGCCATGTGGAAATAAAGTGTCTGGATCTACAATTAAAATCAAATCTATAACATGGTATCCTGCACAAGCGAATTCTACCTGAGAAGAAGGAGAAGCTCTTTTGGAACCATCAGACAATCTCCAGCACCACAGTTCTACTAAGTTTCTGAGTTTAAAATATATATGCACCTGGGGCATATGGAAGTTCCCAGGCTAGGGGTCGAATAGGAGCTACAGCTGCTGGCCACAGCCACAGCAATGCCAGATCCAAGCCGCGTCTATAACCTATACCACAGCTCGTGGCAACACAGGCTCCTTAACCCACTGAGCAAGGCCAGGGATCAAACCGGCATTCTCATAGATACTAGTCAGGTTCATTTCACTAAGCCACCATGGGAACTCCAAAAATTTATATATTTTAAATGACAGGCACAGCACCATCTTTATCACAGTCTTCAAGCATTCATAAGCAGGAGGTCACCAGTCCCTGGTGAGAGAACAGATGCAATTAAGCATCCTGCTAAACAATTAAGTATCCTTATCTGGACTCACTTACCATACTCGTGCTTTTTTCCTGCACTCTATTTCTAGATCTTCTTTGGTTCTTACCCAATAACTTCTGATCCTTTGTGAAAGGAAGTTTTTCAAGAAACATTCACTGCTAAAAGACCTACATAGAGCCAGCCTTTCCGAGAGAAACAATAATGTAATTTTAATAACCTAAAAATAAAATTTGGTGGTTTTAAGTTCACTTTTAGTGACTATGAGTATAAAACAGTAAAAATAAGGAAATGAGACTAAAAATAAATAAATCATGAGATTTCTAAAGCAAACCAAATCCTTCTTATGCAAAACTGGGAGGAACCAGTAAGATTTAGGATCCTCTAGCCATTTTATTTAAATAATTTTATTGACTTTCATTTTTTGAGGATAATTGTTTATAGAAAATCATTTTAACCTTGTGCTGAGACCCTGGCATCCTGTTTATCCTGAGTTAGGCTCTGTTTTGTTGATTTTTTTCAGCTCTCAATTGCCACTGGCTTCAACGACTTGTTGCCCTGCCTTTTTTGCTCGGAAAGTGATAAGGTTAATGACTGCTGTGTTTTCCTAGCCATGTTCCTTGTCTAGAAATTCTGCCCTTTAGAAGGTAGAATAGATTCACCAGCAACACATAAACAATACAGTCCCAGGGAACTTCAAAAAGTTGATTGATGCCCTTGCCTTTGGGTGTCTTTTCTTCTAAATGATTGATGGGAACAAAACCAAAATCATACAAAAACCTTTCCACTGGGAATAGCAAATGCGAATGGTGGATGAGAGACGGAGACCAAAAGAATAAAACCAAACAACCAGGAATAGGGGCAAACAAATGCAGGTGGCAGATCTCTACTGCTTGGAAGAACTGATCTTCCTGGAATAGAAGAATCACAACCAGTTCCCTGGCTAATGACAAGGGCAGTGTTTATGTGAACCGTGTATTTGGATTATGATCTTTAAATTTTCAGGATTGGTGGATCTGAAATTGCATATAAAGAGAACATAAAGGAGTTCCCGTCGTGGCGCAGTGGTTAACGAATCCGACTAGGAACCATGAGGTTGCGGGTTCGGTCCCTGCCCTTGCTCAGTGGGTTAACAATCCGGCGTTGCCTTGAGCTGTGGTGTAGGTTGCAAACGCGGCTCGGATCTCGCGTTGCTGTGGCTCTGGCGT
This sequence comes from Phacochoerus africanus, assembly GCF_016906955.1. Lineage (NCBI taxonomy): Eukaryota > Metazoa > Chordata > Mammalia > Artiodactyla > Suidae > Phacochoerus > Phacochoerus africanus. The sequence continues at coordinate 109,891,152 of NC_062554.1, forward strand.
AGGCCAGTGGCTACAGCTCCGATTCGACCCCTAGCCTGGGAACCTCCATATGCCGAGGGAGCAGCCCAAGAAATAGCAACAATAACAACAACAACAACAACAACAACAACAAAAAAGACTAAAGAGAACATAAAGCCACAAACTAGTCCATTCACATATTTAGACATGTTTCTCAGGTCTGTGTAGGGACTTAATGTTTAAAATATTGCTATATCCTGGGAAAAAGGAATCAAAAAATAGCTGGAAAGAATTCTACAAATTAACACTAAACCTTAAGGACCAGGAAATATAAGAAATTCTCCCAATGTCACTCAGCTAAAAAGTCCAGCTCTGATGCAATTAATCATCTAAGGAGACAACAACTCAACTAAATAATGACTTAAGTAGTTAAGAGAATTAATTTTTTTTCCTAACTAAATACCAACGATAGCCATGTGAAACAATATATGGAATAGCTACAAATAAAGTTGTTTCTTAATTTGTATAAATTAATTTCTTAATTTGTATTATTTATATGTTTTCATCTTTTGCCTCTGAACTGAAGAATTAGCCTAGAATGTAAAGATAATTCAGCAAAAGGTCAAACCAAACAACAAAAATACAGGTTAAAGGTGGGGAGAAAAAAAGCTGGAAAGTAAGAATTTGATATTTATCTTGAATTGCTACACGAGAGAGACTTATGAAACGTATCAATTATACTGAGGTAGAAGTAATTATCTATAATATGTAAGAGTTGGAATAAAACATTATTCTAAAATATCCAAATGGCTTTGCTTCCAGCCTATCAAACAACTGATTATTCATTTGGAATATATATCTGCTGGCAAAAGCACCAGTATACAAAGGATACAATGTAAAGACATTTAGTTAGAGCTTGAATTTGAAAAGGGGTTATGAGAATTAAAATAAATGAATGGAATCATCCAAAGACGAAGTAAAAGTCACTTGGTCCATAAGATTCATAGACCAGGGTTTAGACAGATGGTGTAAACTAGTGTTATAAGTCAAGAGTCAGAGTATATCTGTGCAACACAAAGCCCCTTTCTCTCCAGGCTGTAACATTCCACAACTTCCCCATCTAGGCCTTGATATTATGTTCCAACTTTCCAATAGTAAGAATACTTGTCCATGTCTAAAATGTTCAAAGCTTTAAATCCTTCTTGATAACATGGAGGTATCTCCATACTTGTTGACTGAAAGGATAGTTCATGAAATTTTGAGCACAAATTGTGAAAAAGAAGTCAATTCTCTTCATGCTACAAAGCTGAAAGTACTGAGATGGAGGCTAAAACATGCCCAGGGATAAGCACCGATTCCTGGCAAGCTCAGTCCCCACCAATTAAGATCTCTAAAGAGATATGTTATTGGAGGTTAGAGAGGGAGGGTGAGAAGATGTGATGTTAAATACTACACAGAATCACCAAATAAATATGAACAAAAAGCACTTGCAGAGGTAGCAGAAGTCACGACTTTTGATTCTTCATCCCTAGCATAATCTAATCAGGTTCAACAAGAATGATCATAACTGCCAAAAAGTTGTTTATAAGATTTTGTTTTTGAGCACCAAATTCAATTTCTAAAATGCTTCTTATAAATTAGTTTTAACTGAGTTTTGGAATATTAGTATTTTTTGCCAAGCAAAATATCTCTATCAATATACTATATGGTTGGATTTCCCAGTGTAGCTCAGTGGGTTAAGAACCTGACATAGTGTCCATGAGGATGCAGGTTCAATCCTTGGCCTCAGTGGGTTAAGGATCTGGCATTCCTATAAGCTGTGGCATAAGTCTGCAGTTGCAGTTCAAATTTGACCCCTAGTGCTGGAACTTCCATATGCGGCTGGTGTGGCTATAAAAAAAAAAGAAAAAGAAAAAAGATATATACTATATGGTTAATTTCGAGAATATTTAATATCTGGATCAGTGAATTTTATGGAGACGATTTATTTTTTATATAATGAAATCAAAATATAAGTTCACAAGCAAAGTAACTTTATCAAATGGCAGAGTTTACAAAAACAAAATTATTTCATTTGATCCTAAGTTGTAAATAAATATAAGATGTCAATTTTCTTATGTTGAAAATTAGTAGTTCTTACTCTTATCTTCTATTACACAAAACTACTGTAACATTAAAATTCTGTAGTAATATTTGACTGGAGTTTATGCTATATAAATAGATATGTTTGCCATGTGCCTCAAAACATGCAGTGAAATTAAAGAAACATTGAAATAAGTAATGTCAAAAGTAGGACTCACACTAGGGATGAAGAATTCATATCTTAGGAACTGTGGATTTACACATCCATAGTGTTTTATAATGTAAAGATGCCATCAAGTCTAACTGTTTAAAATTCCAAGCAGGGATCAGAAAGCCAGAACTCTAAAGGGCCTTGAAAATCATCTTATCAGGGACTCAGTCTTTGTTAGATTAGGAAACCAAGGGTCATTGGTTGATGAATCTGTCTGCAGTTACATGGTACAGGGACCCCAGACCTTCTGTCCCCTTAGGTTTTACCTATCTGAAGTTTTTCAAGTGTTCTTAAGAGCAGTCATTCATAGTTCTAGAAATATATTTCTAGAACTTCATCACATTAACAGTCTTCTAATTTCATTTTGCATAGTAATTTCTCTCCTCTTGGCCTCAGTTTACTTATCCACGAATTCAAAGAAGAATCTTGAGATCATACGGTTCGAAGTAATTAAACCTAAAATATGATCTAGGAAAATTTAACTTGGCCATAAGACATTTAACATGGCAGGTTTTAAAATAATAGCTTTAATTTGAGAAATTCAGAGTTGGATAAATTGCTTGCACCTCTCTGTTAACTGAATCACTTTCCAGCTTCTTAGGTGTTAGGGAGTGACATTCAGTAGAGTGGAGGCAAAGCTACCCCTGAAATTCCAGATCAGTTTAAAATGCTATGAAAATGATAAATGTTCTAGACTAGAACCCATTCCCTGGAGCCAATGGTACAAAGGCACAGCAACAAGGGCCCACTTACCCTGGTTTGTGGAGAGAGTACTGCCAATGACAGCTGCCATATGAGAGCAGCAACCTTTGTATAAAGAATCCAAGAAATTTCACGGATGTAGGTTTGACTTCAGAGACTGATGCAAAATGAAAAATGTATCTTCTTTGGCTCCTTCTACACTTTACTCTGTTTTTATCCATTATATTGCTCAGGGCAGCGTGTGGTCTGTCTACACACTTGCTCATATTAGGTGAAGGCCTCTTCTTCATTTCATTCTACCTCATTATCATAAATGTAGGAATCTTCTCACCCAGCAGGCATAGCACCTCAACAATCTTTCTCTTGTTGGCTTCATTCCAAGTGTTTTCAGGCTACATATTGTTTCCATGATTAGAACTATGTAAAAAGTAGATGTTGACCAAGACAGCCTTGATGTTCTCCTCAAGTTGATTAAACTTTAGGTAGGTTTCTTCCTGATTCAAGGCTCCTGACTTTCCTTTTCTTAGAGCATTTACTTCAGAAACCTTGCAGAAATAAATCCTTTCTCTGCTCCCATCGAGATGTAAATCTTTTTTTAAAAAGCCTCTTACTTTTTCTACAACCCAGGAATGTTTTTCTTGGGGGACCTAGGAGCCATGCCTTGGAAATAATCACTAAAGAAGGTAGCACACCTATCTCCCAGTCTTGGTAGGATGGTAGGAGCATAACTTCCAAGCAAAACTACCTCCTGTCATGAAGATAATTTACCTTTGGGGTAAAGCCAACAGCAAACACAAAGCGCTTACAAGTGTTTCCTTACCCTGTGTTTCAGTGGAGTTGAGCTCCCACTGAGTTCTGGCCTCTCACCCCTACTGCAATAGACCTGAATAAAGTTGTCCCTGCCTATTTAACTTTGTCCAGTGTAATGTTTCTTTGATGATGTTAATTTCTATTTTACCTTACAATAATCAGGATTGTCTGCTTTTGTTTCCTTGTCATTTCTTAGTTTGACTTTTCCTTTGGAAATAGGCTGATTTTCTCAGGTTATATGATAGAAAATAGTACTTTTCAATACCCTAAAATATCATTCAATTTTAACATTAACGTTTTCTAGAAGATATTTACTTTAAATTTCTTTAAATACTAAACAAAGTTTTAAAAAAATATTTTCCAGTGTTTCTCAATGGCATATGCAATTATTCCTTTAGTGAAGAGTAAATTACTCAACAGTTTTATTGAACAATGGAATAAGACTTCTCAATTCCCCCAGTAGTGTCTAATCTTATTTCAGTTGCTTAGGATGATACGGGAGAGGGTACCATAACTTCCCCGGTTCCCTTAGCACTTGTGTGAGTTTTAATTACAAATCAATAAATTGGCATATTTGGCTGGTAATGTGTGGCCTTTAAATCCCTGTAATAGGTAGCTATCAAAGATAATGTAATAATAAAAAATAAGAAGGAGAAATAAAGCTAAGATTTATTAAGTACTTACAACTTGTCAGCCACTGTTCCGAGTGCAGTTTATGTATTATTTAAAGAATCATATTAGCAGCTCTAGGGGTAGGTGCTATTATTATTCTATAGAAGAAAAAGCCATGGTTCTAAGAATGTAAATATCTTTCCCCAAATTATACAGTTAATAAGTGAAAGACCTGGGATTTGATAATCTAAGGAGTGCAGCACTAACCCCAACATATTTAACCATTATACTTTAAAGTATCTTGGCTTGCAGGCTGTCAACATCAGATTTGAGTAAAATTGTTGAAATGAGGCAAAATATACAAAATCAGCTTAAATGACTAGGTCTTCAATGACAGCCTTTCTAAGTCATAATTATCCTCAAAAAAAAAATTTCTTCCTGCTCTTTGCTGTAGTCTTATTGTCTAAGGCAGTGGTTCTCAAAGTGTGGTCCCAGTAATACCCAGATCACTCGGTTGTTTATTGAAAATGTATATTCTCCAATTCCTTCAGATGTATTTAATCAGAAACTATGGGGATGGGGCTCAATAATCAGTTCTGCAAAGTCCCCCCACCCCCTGATGCTTGCTCAAGTTTGCCTTACTGGTCTAAGGCAAATCTTGGCAGAAAATCTTATCTTGCAGCTGCTGTGACTGTTGTGTAGAGTTATTATCTTAATATACACTGTAGTGATTTGTAGATTTTAAGCCTAAAGTGGGTTCTATCCACTCACTGTAGCAAAATGCACAGGAAATATGCCTTTTCTGGGAAAATTTTTAAAGATCAAGAAACTCACATTTAAAAATCTTGCCATTCCCAAGAGATATTTAAAGTGCTAAAAGGAAAAAATATGCAACCTAGAATACTCTATCCAGCAAGAATATCATTTAAAATAGAAGGGGAAATAAAAATTTTTTCCAACAAACAAAAACTTAAAGAATACTGCAACACAAAACCCAGGTTAAAGGAAATATTGAAAGGGCTTCTCTAAACCAAAAAGAAAGGAAGGAAAGTGAAGAAAAAAGAAAAGGAAAAAAAAAAAAAGAAGAAGAGGAAGAATTAGGACTGAGGAAACCACAATCAGAGAGCAGTCACTCAAATAAGCCAGCATACAGATCTAATCATGAACAGGCCTCAAACAAAATAAAATTAAAAAGAAAAAAATAAAAAAGAGTCATCAAAACCATAAAATGTGGGCAAGGGATATTAGGAAGTAAATAACCCCTTTTGTTTGTTTGTTTGTATGTTTCTCTTCTTAATTTTAATATAGTAATGAAGTGTTTGAACTTACAGGACCATCAGGCTAAAACACACAATTATGGGAAGGGGTTAGCATACTTAAAAAACAGGGCAACCACAAGACAATACCAAATATTGCATTTGCAAAAAATGAAAAAAAAATACACTCAAGCAGATAATAACAGGAGACCATCCAACCAAAAAAAAAAAAAAAAAAAAGGAAGAATGGAATGGAGAACCATAGAATCAACTGGAACACGAGGTTCAAATGGCAATAAATAATCATCTATCAATTATCACCTTAAATGTCAATGGACTTAACGCCCCAATCAAAAGACACAGAGTGGCTGAGTGGATAAAAAGGCAAAAACCTTCCATATGCTGCCTACAAGAAACTCACCTTAGGACAAAAGATACATATAGATTGAAAGTGAAAGGGTGGGGGAAAATATTTCACGCCAATAGCCATGACAGAAAAGCAGGAGTCACAACGCTCATATCAGACAAAATAGACTTTAAAACAAAAGACATAAAGAAAGACAAAGAAGGACACTACTTAATGATTAAGGGATCCATCCAAGGAGAGGATGTTACTATCGTCAACATATATGCCCCAAATACAGGAGCACCCAGATACATACAACAAATATTAACAGACAGAAAGGGAGATATTGATGAGAATACAATCATCGTAGGAGAACTTAATACCCCCCCCACATCAATGGACAGATCCTCTAGACAGAAAACCAATAAAGCAACAGAGATCCTAAAGGAAACAATAGAAAAGTTAGACTTCATTGATATCTTCAGGACACTACATCCAAAAAAAGCAGAATACACGTGCTTCTCAAATGCTCATGGAACATTCTCAAGAATCGACCACATATTGGGACACAAAGCGAATCTCAATAAATTTAGGAGCATAGAAATTATCTCAAGTATCTTCTCTGACCACAATGCCATGAAATTAGAAACCAACCATGGGAAAAGCAAAGAGAAAAAACCTACTACATGGAGACTACACAATATGCTACTAAAAAACCAATGGGTCAATGAGGAAATCAAGAAGGAAATTAAAAACTACCTTGAAACAAATGATAATGAAGACACAACCGCTCAAAATCTATGGGATGCTGCGAAAGCAGGGCTCAGAGGGAAATTTATAGCAATACAGGCCTTTCTCAAAAAAGAAGAAAGATCCCAAATGGACAACTTAACCCTCCACCTAAATGAATTAGAAAAAGAAGAACAAAAAAGTCCTAAAGTCAGCAGAAGGAAGGAAATTATAAAGATCAAAGAAGAAATCAATAAAATAGAGACTCAAAAAACAATAGAGAAAATTAATAAAACCAAGAGCTGGTTCTTTGAAAAGGTGAACAAAATGGACAAACCCCTGGCCAGACTCACTCAAAAGAGGAGAGAAAGAACCCAAATCACCAAAATTAGAAATGAAAAAGGAGACATCACAACGGATACAGGAGAAATACAAAAAACCATAAGAGAATACTATGAACAACTATACGGCAACAAGTTTGACAATCTGGAAGAAATGGACAATTTTCTAGAATCTTACAGCCTGCCAAAACTGAATCAAGTAGAAACAGACCAACTGAACAGACTGATCACTAGAAATGAAATTGAAGAGGTCATAAAATCACTCCCTACAAATAAAAGCCCAGGACCAGATGGCTTCACAGGTGAATTTTATCAAACATATAACGAGGATTGGTGCCCATCCTCCTTAAACTCTTTCAAAAGGGTGAAGAAGAAGGAATACTCCCAAAGACATTCTATGATGCCATCATCACCCTCATTCCAAAACCAGACAGAGATACCACCAAAAAAGAAAACTATCGCCCAATATCAGTGATGAATAGAGATGCAAAAATTCTCAACAAAATCTTAGCCAACTGAATCCAACAACATACCAAAAAAATCATACACCATGACCAGGTTGGGTTCATCCCAGGTTCACAAGGATGGTTCAACCTACGCAAATCAATCAGCATCATACACCACATTAACAAAAAAAAAAAGTCAAAAATCATATGATCATCTCAATAGATGCAGAAAAAGCATTTGACAAAGTCCAACATCCATTCATGATCAAGACCCTCGCCAAAGTGGGTATAGAGGGAACATTCCTGAATAGAATCAAAGCCTTTTATGACAAACCCACAGCAAATATAATCCTCAATGGGGAAAACCTGAAAGCCTTCTCACTCCAATCTGGAACAAGACAGGGATGCCCACTCTCACCACTGCTCTTCAACATCGTTTTGGAAGTCCTAGCCACAGCAATTAGACAAACAAAAGAAATCAAAGGCATCCAGATAGGAAGAGAAGAGATCAAACTGTCACTGTATGCAGATGACATGATACTATACAGAGAAAACCCTAAGGACTCAACCCCAAAACTCCTTGAACTGATGAATAAATTCAGCAAAGTAGCAGGATATAAGATGAACATTCAGAAGTCAGTTGCATTTCTGTATACCAGCAATGAAATATTCGAAAAGGAATACAAAAACACAATACCTTTTCAAATTGCACCTCACAAAATCAAATACCTCGGAATACACCTGACCAAAAATGACCTATATGCCGAGAACTATAAAACTTTCATCAAAGAAATCAAAGAAGATGTAAAGAAATGGAAAGATATTCCATGTTCCTGGATTGGGAAAATCAATATTGTAAAAATGGCCATACTACCCAAAGCAATCTACAGATTCAATGCAATCCCTATCAAATTACCCATGACATTTTTCACAGAACTAGAACAAGCAATCCAAACATTTCTATGGAACCACAAAGGACCCAGAATCGCCAAAGCAATCCTGAGAAACAAAACCAAGCAGGAGGCATCACTCTCCCAGACTTCAAGAAATACTACAAAGCCACAGGCATCAAAACAGTGTGGTACTGGTATCAAAACAGACAGACAGACCAATGGAACAGAAGAGAGAATCCGGAAATAAACCCTGACACCTATGGTCAATTAATCTTTGACAAGGGAGGCAAGAACATAAAGTGGGAAAAAGACAGTGTATTCAGCAAGCTTTGCTGGGAAACCTGGACAGCCGCATGCAAAGCAATGAAACGAGAACACACACTCACACCATGCACAAAAATACACTCCAAATGGCTGAAAGACTTAAATATACGACAGGACACCATCAAACTCCTAGAAGAAAACATAGGCAAAACACTCTCTGACATCAACATCATGAATATTTTCTCAGGTCAGTCTCCCAAAGCAGTAGAAATTAGAGCAAAAATAAACCCATGGGACCTCATCAAACTGAAAAGCTTTTGCACAGCAAAGGAAACCCAAAAGAAAACAAAAAGACAACTTACAGAATGGGAGAAAACAGTTTCAAATGATGCAACCGACAAGGGCTTAATCTCTAGAATAGATAAACAACTTATACAACCCAGCAGCAAAAAAAGCCAATCAATCAATGGAAAAATGGGCAAAAGACCTGAATAGACATTTCTCCAAAGAAGATATACAGATGGCCAACAAACACATGAAGGAATGCTCAACATCGCTGGTTATAAGAGAAATGCAAATCAAAACTACCATGAGATATCACCTCACACCAGTCAGAATGGCCATCATTAATAAATCCACAAATAACAAGTGCTGGAGGGGCTGTGGAGAAAAGGGAACCCTCCTGCACTGTTGGTGGGAATGTAAACTGGTACAGCCACTATGGAGAACAGTTTGGAGATACCTTAGAAATCTATACATAGAACTTCCATATGACCCCGCAATCCCACTCTTGGGCATCTATCCAGACAAAACTCTACTTAAAAGAGACACATGCACCCGCATGTTCATTGCAGCACTATTCACAATAGCCAAGACATGGAAACAACCCAAATGTCCATCGACAGATGATTGGATTCGGAAGAGGTGGTATATATACACAATGGAATCCTACTCAGCCATGAAAAAGAATGACATCATGCCATTTGTAGCAACATGGATGGAACTAGAGAATCTCATACTGAGTGAAATGAGCCGGAAGGACAAAGACAAATACCATATGATATCACTTATAACTGGAATGTAACATCCAGCACAAATGAACATCTCCTCAGAAAAGAAAATCATGGACTTGGAGAAGAGACTTGTGGCTGCCTGATGGGAGGGGGAGGGAGTGGGAGGGATCGGGAGCTTGGGCTTATGAGACACAACTTAGAATAGATTTACAAGGAGATCCTGCTGAATAGCATTGAGAACTTTGTCTAGATACTCATGTTGCAACAGAAGAAAGGGTGGGGGAAAAATGTAATTGTAATGTATACATGTAAAGATAACCTGACCCCCTTGCTGTACAGTGGGAAAAAAAAAAATCTTGCCATTCCCCATGTTACCCAGAACAGAACACACACAAAATGCTTTCTTTAGAATGATCTGTTGGATGAATCAATAAAATTATCTCCAGTTTCCCCAATCCTGCCCCCACAAACTAATATAAAGCTATGAGGAAATCTGCAAGAACCCATAGTATATTCTCTCCCCTTTGTGCACACATACACATATCTGAATTACAAGTGAGACATGAGATAAAGTTTTTTAGGTCATTGCCACCATCCAAAGAGAGAAAATAGGACTCTGGGCAACTGTCCAGAACCCTGGTGTTTGGTTTTCACAGCATGGCAGACCATGGCTAATTTATCTGAAGTGCTCCAACCTCCCACAGTAGCAAAGTACCCCTGTGTGTAAGTGAAGCCACACAATAATTTAAAAGGACTATATACATTTCTTTATGTTACACTCTTTCAGATAATCAAAACTAGCTTACCTCCTTGTCCTTGTCAGTCTCTTATTAACAAAGACACATCAATTATATGTAGAACAAGTTGAGCCTTAATTTATGAATATATGTTAAAAGTGTATGTGCACCTATATGCCAATGGAAGATATTACAAATCTCTAAACATTAATATATTATTTTTGTTGTTGTTTTTCCTTGGAAAACACTGGATAATCCCATTTCTTTCTCAATATAGAAATTAGAAGTAAGAGTTCAAACACTAAGATGAATATACAATATTTAAATATCTTGGTAGGCAACATTTCAATTTTATTTTCAAATAACATTTGAGGGAATTTTAAAAATACTCCAAATTACAACTATGGAAATAAAATATATATATATATTTTACTAGTAGTCATACATATGATTCTGTTTTCCTATGGCTACTTTAACATATAAAAATTTTACATAATTATGTGAGGAAAAAAATGTTTGCTTAAGATATTAAGCTCAGTGACAGTGACAAAGCATACTGCAACTACTGACAAAAAGCAGGCATATCAAATATCAGAAGCCCAGCTGAATAGTCATAAAGAAATTATTTTCCATTTTCTACTCAGTTCTAGTCTTTCAGGCTCTCTGATCTTCAGTAAGTTTCAACATTTCTCCTTCATTGTTTTTGCTATTGTCTATTCATTGTTTTAGTGGACTGAGACTATATTTTTAGAGAGTATAAAAATATTCCCAATACTTTAAAGTGTATATATTTATTTAAAATGACAACAAAGCATTACTCTTTTAATAGATACTTATTTCATGGTTCTTAAATATTCAAACACGTCCACATTTTGCCATTGTCCCAATCTAGGTCAGAAACATGAAGAATGCATCAGATAAAACGAGTTGCTTTTATTTATTTATTTATTTTTCCTTTTTTTCTTATTCAAGTATAGTTGACTTACAATGCTTCTTCAGTCTCTGAGGTACAGCTAAGTGACCCAATCAGAGAATTCCCTGTGCTGCACAGTGGGACTCCATTACCCATCCATTCCAAATGTAACAGTTTGCACTCTCCTAGTCCATCCCACTCCTTCCTCCATCCCCCAATGGGCTGCTTTTAGATTTTGATAATTCAAAAATCTGTTAGACATTCACAGAGCACTGGATATTAACATATTCACAGTCTACCCAAAGGCAGTTTGAAAACACCCAGAGGCATACTATTTTATTTGTAGGACATGGAGGAGAAAGCAGGTTCCCAACAAATTCTAAATGATGTGAAAATATGAAAATCTTAAAATAGGTTCAAAATTTCATAGGTAACATTACATTCTAGTATAAAATTCACAATTTGTCTTTGCAGACACGCATCCAATTCAATCCTCAACACTTGCCCACAACGTCTTTTACTTCCTGATTCACAAAGCAAACATAAGCTTTCACTCTCTTGTCACCCAAAAAATGTCCCAGGGTGTCCTGAGTATTATAGCCCTATCTTCTGAAGATCCAGAAGAAAAGTAAAGTGAACTTGCTGTGACTAAATAAACTACTATATATTGCTTACAACTCTGCTCCAACTCAAATCAGCTGCAGGTAGAATTTTCAGTTTAAAACCCATGAAATTTGATAGGAGAGAGAAAAATTTCAAATACTTAACTCATGCATTTACCACTTAATTGTGCAAAATATTCAACAAGGAATTAACAATACTGAAAAACAGTGTTTAGAGGTACAGAGAGTGGTATGACATAGGGAAAACTGACAATAGTTTATGGACAACCAGTACATTAAGGATTTTTTAATACAGTTGATTTACAATATTCTGTCAATTTCTACTCTATAGTAAAGTGACCCAGTTATACATTTATATATATTCTTTTTTTCACATTATCCTCCATAATGGTCCATCACAAGTGACTAGATATAGTTCCCTGTGCTATACAGCAGGATCTCATATCCATTCCAAATGCAATAGTTCGCATCTGCTAACCCCAAACTCTCAATTCCTCCCACTCCCTCCCGTTCCCTCTTGGCAACCGCAAGTCTATTTTCCATGTCCATGAGTTTGTTCCTTTTCTGTAGATAGGTTCATTTGTGCCATATATTAGATTCCAGATACAAATGATAACATATAGTATTTGTTTTTCTCTTTCTGACTTATTTCACTTAGTATGAGTCTCTAGTTTTACTCGTGTTGCTGCAAACGTTTTTTTGTTTTGTTTTGTTTTGTTTTGCTTTTTTTACACAGTTCTTATTTCAAAGGGTACAGGGAAGGCCTTTCAGAAAAGTGATGCCCAAACTATGTACTGAAGGATGAAAAGAGTTAACTAAGTGAAAGGGTGTGCAGAATTCAGGAAGGAGAACATTGAGTGGCAGGGGAAACATGTGACTTCAAGAAACAGGAGACTGTGTTTGGCAATGGGGGAGGGGAGAAGAGAAATAGTGAGAAATCTTCTGGAGCTATCAGTAAGGCCCACGTGCGGTTTCTTAGTTCTAACTGGAGAAATCTTGCCTTCTCTCATTTTTACTGAAGTGCAATTGACATGTAACATTATATTTGTTTAAAGAATACAACATAAGGATTTGATATGTATATGTATTACAAATGATTACCTAGAAAAGTTAACATTAATCACCTCACATAGTTACAAGTGTATGGGTGGGTGTGGATGTGTGTGTGTGTGTGTGTGTGTGTGTGTGATAACTTCTAAAATTTGTTCTCTTGGCAGTTTTCAAATACTTGATATAGGATTGTTAACTACAGTCATCATTCTATACATTATACCCCCAGAAGCTTTCATCTTATAACTAGAAGTTTGTACCTTTTGGCCAACTTTACCCATACCCCACGCTCCCTGGCCACCACCAACCTGTTGTTTCTAGGAGTTCAAATTTTTTTTTTTTTTTTTTTAGATTCCACATTCAAGTGAGATCATGCAATGTTTGTCTTTCTTTAAATTATTTTATATAGGATAATCCATCTATGTTGTTACAAGTGGCAAGACTCTCTTCTTTTTATGATTGAGTAGTATTCCATTTTATATATATCTATATGATGGACACCTAGGTTGCTTCTGCGTTGGCTGTTGTAAATAATGCTTCAATGAACATGGGGGGGGGGTGAAAATATCTTTTTGAGTTAATGTTTTTGTTTTCTTCAGATAAGTCCCCAGAAATAGATCTACTGGATAATATGTAGTTCTTTTTAAAAAATTTTTAAGGAACCTCAATACCATTTTACATGTTGGCTCCACTAATTTACATTCCCACCAGCAGTGCATAAAGGTTCCCTTTTCTCCACATTCTCACTAACACTTGTTAATTCTTGTCTTTTTTTGATGACAGCCATTTTAACAGGTGTGAGGTGAAAGGGCAATCTTTACTTGCACAAATTTTGTGAGGAGTATTTTATATAACTGATCAGGCTCATAGAATGTAACTAATGTGGAAAATATTGAGGGTTATTATACATAATAATATTCCTTTTAATCACTAACCCGAATTGATAATTCACTTCCTAGATTTCTTATTTTCTTGCCTCAATCTAAAAAAGTTCAGTATCATTTATTTTTATTTATTTATTTTATTTTTTGTCTTTTTGCTATTTCTTTGGGCCGCTCCCTCTCTCGGGATCCAAGCCGCATCTGCAACCTACACCACAGCTCACGGCAACGCCAGATCCTTAACCCACTGAGCAAGGGCAGGGACCGAACGCTCAACTTCATGGTTCCTAGTCGGATTCGTTAACCACTGCGCCACAACGGGAACTCCGTTTTTTTTTTTTTTTTTTTTAAAGGCAGCTTACCCTCTTGTTTTCCCTATAAAGAAAGCAAAAAAAAAAAAAAGCAAAAAAAAAAAGAGAGAGAGAATTCCTATTGTGGCTCAGAGGGTTAAGGACGCAGTAGGTCTCATTGTCTCTGTGAGGATTTGAGTTCAATCCCTGGCCTTGCTCAGTGGGTTAAAGATCCTGCTTTGCTGCAAACCACAGTGTAGTTTGCAGATGCAGTTCAGATCCAGCATTGCTGTGGCTGTGGCATAGGCCTCAGCTACAACTCCGATTCAACCCCTAGCCTGGAAACTTCCATATGTCACAGGTGGGGCCATAAAAAGAAAGCAATGACTCTAAATCAGGGCTGTTTTTCCTCCCTGGGAGTCATTTGGCACTGTCTAGTCACAATTTTGTTGTCACAACTGGAAGGCCATGATATTGGCATCTAGTGAGTACAGGCCAGCAGTAAACAACCCATAATACACAGGACTGACCCTCACAATAAAGAATTATCTAGCCTAAAATGTCAAGAGTGTCATGATTGAGAAACTCTGCTATAAAGTATTTTAAAAACTAAAGGCCTTTTTCATGGTCTCTTAATCTAAAGAACAGCATAAGTATTTGTGTATTTCATACATTAGAAAACCATTAAAGCAACCAGATTTCAGGATATAAGAAATGACAAATACTTCCAGTTTTGCAAGCATTGCATTTGAGATTTCTATTAATTAAACCAAGATATATTAAAAGACAGGCCCTGACTGGAAATTTCAATTTGGAAGTATTTAGAGTGCACAGAAATTGAATCAATGGGTACGGATGAGATTGCCCAATTCAAAGAGGAAGAGCGAAAGGGAAAGGAGCCTAAGACTGAGTCTTCAAGGGCCCTCATTTAATGATAGGATAAAAGAGAATGAATCCACAAAGGCAAATTAGTGGGAACAGGCAGAATTCAAGAAATAAGAGAAAGCAGAAATCGTGTGATGTCATGGAAACCAACATAACAGATTATTTCAATAAAGGAAAACTGATATATAGTGTCAAATGCATCAGAGGGGAGAAGCAAGGAAAGGACTGAAAAGTCCATTTTATTAAGAGACATAGAAGTCATTACTGACCTCTGAGGAGGGCTGTCTTGGGTGAGTGATGGAAGCAAAAGCCAGATTGGAATGGGCCAGATTAAGTGGCAATGTGGAACCACAGACAACTCTTGGAGAAATTTTTATTGTAAAGGAAAGCAGAGGTTGTAGGGGCATATGTGTGGAATCCAGGTTAATATAAGACAGACTGGAGCGTGTTTAAAGGTTGATAGCAGTGATTTGATTAGAAGCTAGCAGTCCAATATTCAGGGGAGAAAAGGAAAACTTCATAGTGTAAAGTTTTTCTAGAGGTGTAAGGGGCAGAATTAGAGAGAGAGAGAGAATTTGTCTTTATAGCAGAGTGAAATCACCTCTATTGTACCAAGAGGGAAGAATCAATAAATATGTTTATTGATTGGCTTACACAGAAGCAATACAGGCACTGTGGCCTGTTGTGTAGAAATAAGTATTTACTCCTCAAATAAAATAGAATTAGAAGGGGCCAACAACACAATTTGCTCTGATCTGAATGTTGTTGTCCACCCCCACCTCCGCAAATTCATATGATGAAATCCTAACCACCAAGGTCATGGTATTAGGAGGTAAGGCCTTTGGGTGTTGATTAGGTTATGAGGATAGCACCCCTTATAAAAGAGACTCAGAAAAACTCCCTGTCCTTCTGCTGTGTGAGGTTACAGTGAAAGGAGGGCTGTCTAGGAAGCAGGCTGTCATCAAATACATCAAATCAGCTAGCAACTTGATCATCTTGATTTTGTGTTTCCCAGGCTCCAGAACAGTGAGAGGAAAAAAAAAAAAAGCTTGTGGTTTAGAAGCCATTTGGTATAGTAGCCATTCAGTCTATGATATTTTGGTTAGAATTATCTTTCCAGTTGTTCAAACCAATCTAACCAGGAATTCCTGGAAGCCAATCACAAGAAATAGCCCCCTAATCTGCTGGCCATGCTGTTGCTTTTCTCCAAACTATCCTGCCTACCCCTTGTCCGCTGGAGGCCATTCCTTGTACCTTTTGATGGAACTGGATACTCCCTCCTCCATGCTGAGTAATGCACACTACAGCGTATAGTAATGTTTTTTTGATCTGTTTAATATCCTTTACTAAATTGTGAGCCATTTCAGGGTGTGCTCATGTCACATACAGAACACACACTCAGTGCCCGTTCTTTGGCAGGTGACTAATAAGTGCTTGCTTAGGAAATAAGCTTTACATTTTACTTCTTTCATAAATAAACATCTCCCCAATGGAATGCTATCTTGCACTGGCAAAAGAATGAATCTCTGAAATTATACATGGAAATATCAACTCATAGTTATCTGTGCATTCACATGTACCTCTGAGAATAACCCCTTAGCTACAGGCTTCCTATTCTAAACAGCTAAACAGATGGGTTAATCCAGAGTTAATTAGAAAGTCCAGTTAAAAAGAAATCTTGCTAACCAGAAGTCTTCATTTTAGAATCAAGCTAATTAAATGGCTGATTACTGAATCTCTTTCTTCCCAGACTGTGACCTTATTGAAGGTAGAATATTTTTCTTGTTAAATTAAATACAAAGTACATTTGTTTAAAATGCTTACTGAAAAAAAAATGTGGTAGGCTCAAACAAGGGATGGGAACACAAGAATACACAGACTGACATTTCTGATCCCAAATATTTACTCCTTTCTTTCACGTCTAACACATGCAATAAGGTCAAACACAAGTTTAGAGGAACACGTGTCATATAAGCAAGAAATGGAGCAGTGGGAGCATTCTTTAGCTTATCCTGTTTCCTTTCTAAAATATAAGTTTATATTTTAAGTGAATAATGGCAGTCCAAAAGACAGAGAGTTCAACTTATCAATGGACTCCTAAAGTCTTCATAAAAGAAAGGGGTAGATTCATAGAATTATAAAATAAAGTGAATAATAAATGACAACTAAACTCCAAAAGAAAGGTCTACTAGAAATCAAATCTTCCATTCTGGAGTAGAAGAGGGTGGCAATTTAATTCGATGTAAGTTATATAATGCTAATGATATTGCAATTTTAATCATTAAATGAGAGTATAAGAGTCCAGAAAAAGTGTCAGGATGGGCTCTCACCTTAAGCTATCTATTGAAGAAATAAGATATCAAATAGCCATACAGAGCAGTCTTATTATTAACTGCAAATTTATGAGGTAGAGTTAATAAGGATAAAGTCATTTAGCAATACTGAGTAGGTTACACAGCTTAAGTCTTGGGTGAGGTCCTCAGAGTACACTATGGGCTAGAATATTCTAAAAAGTCTTCATGCAAAAATAAACTTGAGGTAGATTAATTGTAATTGCTTCAGCTTCCCCAGTTCTCCATTTGTCAAATGACAAATCAAGCTGCATTGTTACTGTTTGTTTTTGTGTGTGTGTGAGCCAATTAAATCAGCATGCACTTTGATTTATTTGTATTGTTCTCTGCAATTCTAACATTTCTGTTTCAGAATGAAATTTACTGTCTTTTTATCCAATTGCAACCTGGGCCTTTAAAATATGCTGGATTCCCCTGCCTTCTGTCTTTCTTTCAACATTCTTTTCTAAGATTATATATTTAAGCCTGCCTATAAAAATGGAAAACCATCATGAACAAAACAATTGGTCTGTTTCTACCCTTTGATGCAGCTTTAACCTTGCCCTCTTCCTAAAACCCAGGAAAGATAGAATCTGGCTGCCTGGAGCCCTCCAGGAAAATAAATCATAGTGGAGAAGTGCATGTGCTTGCATTTGTGAAGAGTAAAACCATCCCAGGAAAATGTCTATTTTCCATTAATACTTCTCTTAATATACTTTACTGTGGCTGCCATTCAGTTCCATGTGTTTTCAATGTGAATTTTATGTACTTCATGTACTCCCTGTTGTTTTTCTATTTGTTACCTAGCCAGTAAAATGTCTGATCTCTGACTTAGCATTCAAAGTGTCCATAATAGCTGGTTTGCAGGGTTCTGTCAATTTTCTACTATACAGCAAGGTGACCCAGTCGCACATACATGTATACATTCCTTTTTCTCACATTATCAACAATGGAAAAAATAAAAATCAGTATTAAAAAAAATTTTAAAGTGTCCATAAGATGTACCTGATGGTTTTACTTCTAAACTACTCTTCAACTTTCTCAAACTTTTTCTACTTTCTCCCCACAGAGTCACCTTTGCCTCCATTTGTCCTGATTGGATTCATTTTGTCCACAGTTGCTTAGTTTATCTTTGCTCTTAGAACCATATTCCATAAAACTTTTCCAGACACTGTTAACAATTACTTTCTGTCTCCTCTGAGATTGTTATGGTCACTTTTCACAAATTGCCTGGCATTATATCTGTCTGCAATGATGACCTCCTGTAAAGCCTTAGCATCCCCTATTCAACTCAACCCAACATCTCTTCTCCATGACTTGTTAAGACATGTAGCTCAATTGATCCTTATCTACAAGTGAATTCTAACAAAAAGTTGAAATATGACTTTTTCTTTTAGCAAACTCACATGCAAATAAGTCACGTGTAAAAATCGACATTAAATATTTACAACTGGAAACCTCTGTTCCAAAGCAATAGTAAAGAAGTATTTTGTTAGTTTGTAAAAATATGTTCAAGTATTTAAATTGTTTTGGGAAATGACATTACATCAAATATGATGTTAAAGGAAGTAATTTGAATATGTTTCCATGTCCATTTCTGTGAACTTTCATATCCTCTATGTGAAGAAGATATCCCACATTTAAGTACAATTAAGAATACCAATTATCTGTGACCATTTTCTGCTTATATGGGGGTCATGATTAGTGATCCTGCTGAGCCATTCCTGTAGTTTGTGCAATGTCTTAGTTAAAGAGATTGTGTCTGTCAGGGTTTAAACAGTCTAAACTGTGATTTATATTGGTATATTTATCCATGATTTATATTTTAATAGCTTTGAATAGAAGGATAGAAGCTGCAACTATATTTTGTGTGAATAGAAATGCTGATAATCCTCTAATGTAACTTTCTGCATAGAAAAGAAACTGTAATGTCTATCATGTATTAACATTTCGCTATTAAATCATATCACAATAGTATTTTCTCTTTCTCTAATTTTAATATTTTTAATATATACATGGATGAGTTACTAATACAAACATGATTATTAGAAAAGCTTTTCAGAAGTTCTCATTGTGGCTCAGCAGTAACAAACCAAACTAGCACGCATGAAGACATGCAATCAATCCCTGGCCCCACTCAGTGGGCTAAGGACCTGGCATTCTCATGAGCTGTGGTGTAGGTCATAGATGTGGCTTGGATTTGGCATTGCTGTGGCTGTGGTGGAGGCTGGAAGCTACAGCTCTGATTTGACCCCTAGCCTGGGAACTTCCATATGCCATGGGTGTGAAAGAAAAAAAGAAAGCAAAAAAGAAAGAAAGGAAGAAAGAAAGGAAGAAAAAATCTTTTTGGTGGATATTAACTTTTAAAATAACATTTTCAATGATCCTGAAGACTACTTTTTAAAACACCTACTCATGTGTTAGCTGCTGAACTAGCAATTAGGCAGTGATAGCTTAATGCAAACCAGTGATAAAATATAATCCATAAAGGTCAAAAACAAACTCTGAGAAGACACTCCATTTGTGCTTGTCTTCAGCATATTTCTATACTCCACGGATAGGCTTTTCTGATACAGCTGGCGCTACAATTATTTTCAATGATGATTTTATTCTAATCCTCTATTGGATATGAACTAAGAAAACACTTGCTAACCTCCCTCTTTGTCATGAATTTTGTATTCTCAGAAGACTAGATTACAAATATTGACACAGTTTCACAGTACTCACGTAAAAATGCATATCTGCAACTGATTTTTGCAGTTAAAATTTTTGGTTTCTCTCTGAAATTGTTAATAATGTAATATTTATTAGTGCAGAGTAAAATGAACATTGGATATTTACTAATGGTAATCATATGCAATGTAAAATCTATTTAGAAAACTAATGCAATATAACTATTTTATAAACTCTTATAAAATGCATTAATTTAAATAACTTTTTTGAGGGGGGTAACTTTCAACATTCATTCTTGCATTCCTCCAGCCAATGTTGACCTGGGGCAGACATGACAAAATGAGTTTATACACATGAACATCCTTCACTGAAGTATTGTTCTCAGTGGTTAAGATATGAAAACAACTTAAGTATGTCAACAGATAAATAAAATAAAAAATATATAATATATATCTGATCTATATACATCGATCTATGTATATATATATCATATATATGTGTGTATATATATGTAAATACATACATACACATACACATACATACAGTGGAATGTTATTCAGTCTTAAAAAAGGAAAGAAGACTTGCCATTTGTGACAACCTACAGGGCATTATACTAGGTGAAAAAAGCCAGACAGAGAAAGATCAATATTGTATGTTATCGCTTATATGAGGAATTTTTTTTTTTAAAGTCAAACTGTTAAAGAGTGAAATATTGTTTTCAGAGTCAGGAGAGTGGGAGAAATGAGAGCAGACACTGATCAAAGGATACAAACTTTCAGTTATAAGATGAAGAAGTTCTAAAGGTCTTATACAGCCTGGTGACTAGAGTTAATACTTCCGTATTGTATACTTGTAATTTGATGAGAGCTAATCTTGGGTGTTTCCACACCCCTAAAAAAAGGTAATAATGTGAAGTGATGGATGTGTTAATTAATTTGATTGTGGAGATCCTTTCAGAAGGTATATGTAGATCGAATCATCATGTTGTACATTTTAAATATATTTTATTGGAAGAATCAATATTGTCAAAATGATTATATTACTGAAGGCAATCTACAGAGTCAGTTCAATCTCTATCAAATTACCAATGGTATTTTTCACGGAACTAGAACAAAATTATTTTTTTAATTTGTGTGGAAACAAAAAAGATCACAAATAGCCAAAGAAATCTTGAGGAAGAAAATCAAAGCTTAAGGAATAAGGCTCCCTGGCTTCAGACTATACTACAAAGCTACAGTAATCAAAATAGTAAGGTACTGGCATAAAACAGAAATATAGATCAACAGGATAGAAAGCCCAGAAATAAGCCCGTGCACTTACAGTTATTTACTCTATGACAAAAGAGGCAAGAATATATAATGGAGAAAATATACTCTCTTCAATAAATAGTACTGGGAAAATGGGAGACCTACATATAAAAGAATAAAATTAACACCACACATAAAAATAAACTCAAAATGGATTAAGGACCTAAATGTAAAACTAGATACTATAAAGCTCCTAGAGAAAAACATAGGCAAAACACACTTTAACATAAATCACAGCAATTATCTTTTTAGATCCATCTCCTAGAGTAATGGAAATAAAAAATGAAAATATACAAATAGGACCTAATTAAGCTTAAAGGCTTTTAAACAGCAAAGGAAACCATAAATAAAACAGAAAGATAACCTATAGTTGGGAGAAAATTTTTTCAGATGCTGAGACTTGACAAGGGATTAACCTCCAAAATATACAAACAGTGCACACAGCTCAACATCAAAAAACAAATAACCCAATCAAAAATGGGCAGAAGATCTAAATATATATTTCTCCAAAGAGGACATAAATATGTCCAATAGGTACATGAAAAGATTCTCAACATCACTACTTATTAGAAAAATGCAAATCAAAACTACAATGAGCTTTTCTGACCACCAGACACTGATCATAAATAATGTCCACACCAAAAAGCCTACAAATAATAAATACTGGAGAGGGTGTGGGAAAAGGAATCTTCCTACACTGTTGGTGGCAATGTAAATTGGTACAACCACTATGGAGTACAGCATGGAGGTTCCTTAAAAAACTAAATATAGAACTAACATATGATCCAGAAATCCCACTCCTGGGCATATATCCAGAGAAAACCATAAGTTGAAAAGAAAATGTACCCCAACGTTCACTACAATACTATTTACAATAGCTAAGACAAAGAAACAACATAAATGTCCATTGACAGAGGTAGGGATAGATGTGGTATATTTTATATGATGGAATATTACTCAGTCATAAAAAAAGAATGAAATAACACCACTTGCAGCAACAGGGATGGACCTAAGATTATCATCTAACTGAAGTAAGAGAAAGACAAATACATGATATTGCTTATATGTGGAGTCAAAAAAAATGATACAAATAAACTTACATACAAAACAGAAATAGATCCTCAGACATAGAAAGTTTATGATTACGAAAGAAGAAAGATTGGGGGGAAGGATAAATTAGGAGTTCAGGATTAACATGAAGACTCATGTATAAAATAGATAACCAACAAGGACCTACTATATAGCACAGGGAACTATACTCAATATCTTGAGGGAAAAGAATCTCAAAACGATATATATGTACATATAATCAAATGCCACTGATGTACACCTGAAACTAACACAATACTGTAAATCAACTATACTTTAATAAAAAATTAAATTAAAAAACAAAAATAACCTAATAATTTTTATTTGTCAATCATACCTCAATAAAGCAGGGGAAAAATATAAATGTCTTAAGCTATATACAAATGAATATTGCAGTGTTTATTCTTGGCCCACTATAAATATTATTATTATTATTTTTTTTGTCTTTTCTATGGCCACACCCACGGCATATGGAGGTTCCCAGACTAGGGGCCTAATCAGAGCTGTAGCCACCAGCCTATACCACAGCCACAGCAACTTGGGATCTGAGCCGCATCTGTGACCTACACCACAGCTCACAGCAACACCAGATCTTTAACCCACTGAGCAAGGCCAGGGATCAAACCCACAACCTCAGGGTTCCGAGTCGGATTCATTAACCATTGAGACACAATAGGAACTCCCACTATAAATATTATTGAATGAATATATTAATTTTATGGGAAAATTCAGGGAGCAATGTTGAACACACCCCATTTCTAACTTTATTTTGCCCTTCTGTTTTATTCCTCTTTATAGCACTGCAATACTTAGCAAAAATAATTCAGTTTAACATCTAAAATTGCAGTGTTCAATATGTACTTTGGTTATTACCAAAGAACACTTTTTAAAAATTATACTTAATACTTTAGAATGACTTGGCACTGTTGGGGCTTTTTTTTTTTTTTTTTTAACACATCACTAGAGATGACATTTTGATACACAGTCCTCTCACTATCCTGGAATTAAATAGTAAGTGCAGATTATTGCTTTAATTTCTAGCAATACAGTTGGTGAATGGTGAAATTTATAATTTTAGGCAAACTTACTCCATTAGCAAGTTGAGTTTCCCTTCCCTTCCTTGTCCCAAAAATTAACATTGAGATTACTGGCAAAGGTTAATTTGTGCATTTTGTATCTTGTGGAACCTCTGCTTTTAAGGTTCCTTTGATAAGAAGACTGGAGAGAAAAGGTGAATTGACTCCTCGTGTCAGTTTTTTTATCTGACACAGCAAGTGGCAAAGCAAAGACTCAAGAGAGAGCTCATGGCATAGGATAGGTAATTTTGGAGACACCACAACTTATGATGCTTTCAGGGGTCCAATTCTGGATCCATTCTACAGGCTCATGTGCTTCTTGGCTCATGTCTGAATCCAGTCCAAGAAGAATCCTCTCTGAATTCATCACAGCAACACTGGTTATATTCTAAGCCAATAATCACAAAAACACTAGTAGATAGTCCAACAGGGAACCCCAGCTGTGTATGTTGGCAAATCCTGATTTTCCAACAAATATAATAAAGCTTCCAAAAAAACTTCAAGCCAAATTTCAAGCTCAGGCACGGG
This sequence comes from Phacochoerus africanus, assembly GCF_016906955.1. NCBI lineage: Eukaryota > Metazoa > Chordata > Mammalia > Artiodactyla > Suidae > Phacochoerus > Phacochoerus africanus. The sequence goes on from NC_062554.1 coordinate 109,915,197, forward strand.
AAATATATTAACTTCTGCCTCCTCCTCTCCCCTTGGCCCCAGTTTTCAATGTTAATTGGAAATAGGCAGTTTATCAGTAAATCATTAAATAAAAATAAATCATTTTGCCAGTGTGTTATGATGTAGAACAGATAACTTGGGTTTTTTGTTTTTGCTTGTAGTTTTTGCTTTTTAATGTTCCAACCAAGCATAAAAAAAAAAAAAAAAAATCCCTCCCCATAACCCTGGCTAGTTGTCTGGATCTATGTGGCAGAACAGAGGTCCCACACAGCTGAATGTTTCCAGGAACAGTGGCGGTGGGTGTAGGGGAGGGGGTATTAGGGGGCGAGCAGGGCATCCCTGTGGGGCCACACTTAGGTTAGGATGCTTCTCCAGTGTATGAGACGGTGAGAATTTAAGCCACACGAAACTTGCCTACAGGCTGGAAGATGGCAAGGCAGGCATGAGGTAGAGTGAAGATAGAATAGCAAGAATTCCTTTACCTGGGAAATAAATACTTAGCTTGAATCTGTTTATTTGAATGACCATGTATTTACTTGCTCACATCTTTTATATGGTGGTTACAGACTCAGCCTTTGAAAGCTGCTGGAATTTTTTGGAACACTGATGTTGAGGGAAATATTTCTTCATAGGGTATTTTTATTTTTCCAGGAAACATGCTTGGAACCACAGCATTTCCTACTCCATTTAATAATGAGCACTTTTCTCCAGCAGGTTTAACAGAATTTTGCTTTTCTATCAGAAACAGCAGGCATTAAAGCAAAGGGTGAAAGCTGTGTTTAGACTCCATTCCCCCCAGACAAGACTTTGCCTAAAACTTTACTTGCCTTTAGATGCTCTCCTAACTTATAATGAAGTGGAATGTGGGTAATTTGCCCCACTTCATATTTTCTAGAGAAAGTAACTTGTGTCCTTTAAATAAGTCTAACCAACTATTAACAGATGACTTTTTAAAAGTCCTCTCATACTGAGTAAAGTCAGAAAGAGAAAGACAAATACCACATGATATCACTTATAACTGGACTCTAATATACAGCACAAATGAACCTTTCTACAAAAAGAAAATCATGGACTTGGAGAATAGACTTGTGGTTGCCAAGGGGGAGGAGGAGGGAGTGGGATGGATTGGGAGCTTGGGGTTAATAGATGCAGACTATTGCCTGGTGGAGTGGATTAGCAATGAGATCCTGCTGTGTAGCACTGGGAACTATGTCTAGTCACTTGTGATGGAGCACGATAATGTGAGAAAAAAGAATATATACATGTATGTGTAACTGGGTCATCATGTTGCACAGTAGAAAAAATAATAACATACTGGGGAAATAAAAAAATAAAATAAAAGTCCATCTGCCAGTCAATTGTTTGAAATTCAGACTACTTTTTCCCTTTGGGTATAAAAATATGCTCTAAATGGATTTATTTCCCAGGCTAGCCTACAAAGCCTGATACTAATTATCAGCCGAGGCTCCTAATTTTTAGACTACTGTTAACTATGGGGAAATGCACTTGTGATTTTATATTAGGGCTCCAGGGAAACGTATGCTTATTTGGTGATGCTCCCCTCCCCGCAAATAACAAACTCTATCAGATGGACAAGGGCAGATTTTCTTGGAAACATCTGGAAACATTAGATCACTGTTTATTTATGTCTATATAAGAAAAGGGATATCCTAGGTATATGTTCTAAATTGGAGAATAAAGATTAATTTGGGAAGTCGGAACCAGGACTTTCCCAGTGCTATTAACATAGATGGATCATTCTTTAACAGAGCATTCATACATCAGGAACCTCTTGTTCAGTAAAAGATGTGCTTTCTACCCCTTTGACCAAAGGAAAGGCACCAGAAATTAAACTTTCTTTTTTTTGTGTGTGATTTTTTAAATTAAAGTTTAGTTGTTTTACAATGTTGTGCCAATTTCTTTTAGATATAAAAGAATATATATATTCTTTTTCTCATATTATCTTCCATCATGTTCTATCTCAAAAGACTGGATATAGTTCCCTGTGGTATAAGCAGGACTTTATTGCTTATCCATTCTAAATGTAATAGATTTCATCTACCAACCCCAAACTCCCAGTTCATCCCACTCCATCTCCCTGCCCCTTTGGCAACCATAAGTCTGTTCTCTATGTCTGTGAGTCTGTTTCTGTTTTGTAGATAGGTTCATTTGTGCCGTATTTTAGATTCCACATATAAGTGATATCATACAGTTTTTGATTTTCTCTTTCTAACTTAGTACAAGAATCACTAGTCGCATCCATGTTGCTGCAAATGACATTAGAGAAATCAAATTTTCTCATTTTCCACCAATGGAACTTTCATTGTGGAAATAATCAGGATGGAGTATTGGTGGAATAGTTTTAGTTTTAGAAAATAAATAAATACCATAGAATTATGCCTTCTACCATGCTGTGAAATTGTGGGTATTGTAATATAATTATCTTGCAGTTATAAGTGATTTTATAGAACAAGTAAAGAAACTACCTAGAGCAATGTGAATTAACTCTTATTTTACTATATTACTAACTGAATTCCCTTATTCATCAAACCAGTTTGACAGCACACTTTTCATAATTGCATTAATTTTTATGTGAATTTTAAATGACACCCTTAAAAAGCTTACCCTAGATTTTAATTAATCTTGAATATTTAATACACTTTTGCTTAACTTAAGCAAAGGCTTATCTTTTGTTCTTGCCTAGGGCTCCTTGAACTTTAAGTAGTATGCATCGTATTTAAAATTTGGGTGCTGCTTTTAAGGAGCAAATAATTTCGATCCACTTAAACTCACCATCATCAGATAGAAGTTCTCTGTAATAATAATTACATTACAAAAGTAAAGAATAAAAATGAGAAAAAGGAGGGAAGTTTTTCAAAATTTAATTTTTTCTTTGTAGGTGTTCTCTAAAATGGAAAAGATGAGTTATGGTATTTCTAAGTATTTTATAATGTTTGTGTGATACATAATCAGTAATTCAAGTGTTAACGTAAAAAATTAAGGATAATAAGTAACATACAGCATGAAATTGTATCTTTTACAGATGTCCCAGTACCTGTTCTACTGGTGCCGCATGGAAGGAAAGCTGACTCAGATCTTCTGAGGGGACAGCAGCCCCCAGTGACTGGTTCCTACAGGGCACCTGACAGGGGCAGCCAAACCATAGATTTATACCAAATTATGTCTAGAGCCTGGTGAAAAAAGATAAATTGAGCCAACATATTTCCTTTCTAAAATTTGTAGAAATGTAAAAATAATTGGCCAGCTAGGAATGATAGCTGAAACAGAGGTCATAATGGAGTTGTAGGAGTTCCTATTGTAGCTCAGTAGGTTAAGAAACTGACTAGTATCCATGAGAATGTAGGTTTGATCCCTAGCCTTGCTCAATGGGTTAAGGATCTGGCACTGATACAAGCTGCAGCATAGGTCACAGATATGGCTTAGATCTGTAGTTGCTATGGCTGTAGCTCTGATTCAGCCCCTAGCCTGAGAACTTCCACATGCTGCAGGTGGGGCTATAAAAAGGAAGAAAAAAAAAAAAATGGAATTGAAGGGCCAAACACGGGTGCTGTGAACACTGAAGTTGTATTAATTTGGATGGTTTGGGTTGAAAATTAACAGAAAACAGCACTGGATCTGCCTTCACACACACACACACACACACACACACAAAAGAATTCAATGGTGCAAATAAATGAGAAGTACAGAGTTGGGTACAGGCTTGATCAAGAGGCTCAACCAAGTTAGCAAGCTTCTGGCTTGTATGTCCTTCCAAGGACTTTCTCTCTACTTTGCCTTTTGCCTAAGGCTGCCCCACCCATAACCCCAGAAGGTTTCCAGGATGGCTGGCCTGGATCACATGCATAGCTGTAAAGTAGTCTCAGTGCCCAAGGGTTGAAATATTGATTGTACCTGAAGACAGATTTAGCTTCTTTGAACTCAAACAGAAATGAGACACTGTTGAAAAGGGATGGAGTTTGGTTGCTGACAAGGCAAGCAATGCATACCCATCACTGAATTTATGACACTATAAAAACTGTAAACACAGCAATTCAGCTGATTTGGGGATTAAAGGGGAAAAATGAATGCTCAGGTATATGAATACATGTGAATGCAGAGCATTTAAGGTGAAGAACTGGCAGTTTTTAAACTGTCTTGAATGAAGAACTGCCTCTGGAGTTCCAGGATAAGTGGGAAGCCATGCAGAACCTTCTACTAAGGAGGACTGGGGCAAGAAATGTCATCACAGTCAATTGGATGCTCCCATCTGAAACTAAAAATGGAGGGAGGCATGTAAAAATGCAAGGTCATAGAGGATGTCCTGGGGCTGAGAGGGCCTGGAACATTGTCTTCTGGTGAGAGGTGATAGACTTTGGCTTTTCTTTACCTACTTTGGGTTCTGCCTTTTGTCAGTTCTGAGCTAGAGAAGGATAGTTCTTAAATTCACCAAAGCTTTTACTTTTTCTTTTTTTTGTTTTTTGACTGCACCAACAGCATGTGGAAGTTCCCAAGCCAGTTACTGAACCCAAACCACAGCAGCAACCCAAGCTGCTGCAGTGACAGTGGTGGATCCTTAACCCACTGCCCTACAAGGGAACTTCTATTTATTTCCTTATTTGTTTTTGCTAGTGTGTTTATAACCAAGAATCTGACTTGTATAGTTCCTCACTATGAATGGGCCAAATTAATACATAGTTGCTAGGAGAGAATTTAGGAATGAGTCAGTCACTAAGTTTGGAGAGAACATACATTTAGATACTGAGTTATATAGTACATTGTTTATTGTTTGTTTTTTGTTTTAAACCCCACCCACAGCATATAGGAGTTGCCGGGCCACGGATCAAATCCAAGCTGCAACTGCAACCTCTGCTGAAGCTGTGGCAATGCCATATCCTTAACAGTATATTGTTTCTATCATTTCTGTGTATAGAGACAGACAGTGATTTACTGAAAAACAACTTTCTGTGTCTCTTCCTAATAGTAATGTTAAGTTATGGGACTCTAAAGAGAACATCTGATATAGGAGAGAAATAGTAGTACTGAAAGTTTGGATAGAATGCTCATTCCCATGGTATAACAAGCACTGTGCCACACTATTGCATGTTTTTTAAATCACACATTTTTTCTTTATTATCTGATTTGATTTACTTTCCTTGGAAAGGGTAAAGAAAATAGGTTCCTCTCTTATAAGCCATAACCCTTCAAGGGCCCACATCACCAGCTTTCCTTCTCACCACCTGAGCAGATTTCCAACACATCCAGGAGCCATGGTGCAAAGGCTCAGTCTTTGCTACACTCAAGGTGTGGTCCATGGACCACCAGCATCAGCATTATCTTAGAGCTTGTTAGAAATGTAGGAACTCTGTCCTTACCACAGACCCACTGAATAGAATAGATCTTTCAACAAGATCCCAGGTGATTCACATGAACATACAAGATTGAGAAAAACATCCTCTCTCCAAAAAATAAATCATTATTTTTTTTTTGTCATACTCTTCTCTCAACCCCATGTTCCCCTGCTCATCATAAGCTTACATTTCCAGTCACTCATCCCTATAATTGAAAGCACTCTTCTCGGCACAGATATTTACCCTTTAAATAACTTTTGGACTCATTCATTTTTATACTGATCTGTATCAGCTGAGCTACAGTGTTCACGCTGACCTTTCTTGGAGTTCCTTATAGGGTACTCTCATAGGGAACTGTTGTATTTAAACAAACTTTTCACTTTGACCATTTTTTGTCAACACTTCTGAACATTTGTAACTACAAAACCTAGTTTTGCGATGAAGAAAGCATTCTACAGAAAACTTGTCAATAGAAAACATTTTTCTGGTCTACTCAACTCGTTATTAAAAAAGATGAGTTTATAACATTCCATAATTCTAAACTATTATTTAAAAAATCCTTTCAGTGCACACTTTTCTGATGTACCCACTTCTAGAATTTGCTGAACACTGACTCAAAGAGGATGGGTAGGAAAAAAGAGGCAGAGGAGTTTTAAGAATGAACGAGTTAGTAAACCAGCTATAATGGAAAAAAATAAAAATCATTAAATATAAATAAATAAATAAATAAAAAGAATGAATGGGTAGAAGTGGGATTTCCTTCAAGTGGGTGAAGACTGATGACTCGGTTCCTCTTGGATGTATACAGATAAAAATAAACCATGTATATTCCAGAAGTTAATGGCTTTTCTGGACTATGGACTACAAAACACATTCTAAGAATGTTTATTCAGACATCATGAGAATCTGGGGCAATTCCTTATTTCTTCCATGTCACATGTCTTAATTTAAATTGTCCATTTTTGTCCAAGACAGCCTTGTCCCTTATCATTTTTGTTTAATCCCATATCTTCCATAAAGCACTTCTGAATTCCTCTATTTGGAATTATTCTTTTCCTTTTTTTATACTTTCATAGACTTTGTGTGTGTGTGCTACTACCCTTGCAAGCATTCATTTCACAAAATTTGTGTAGTTAGAGCATATTGCTTGTGAGGCACCTTGTCAGTGCAGTCAGAATAGGGAGCAAGCATGGGGTGGGGCGTTTCCCATTCTTATGAAGCTTGAAGCATATAGGAGGAGAAAGAGATGCAAACAACGTCTTAAATGTATGACTGTAAAGAAGTTTAAAAGAACCTGACCCAGTCATAGAAGACTTGGGATGGCTTCTGTGAGAAAGCTATTTTTGAATTGATCTGAAGGCTAAGAAGGCAAGGGAGAGATGATGAGCAGTCACAGCACAGTGCAGGCAAGGACCACTGAGAGCCCACCACAGGCACTGAACTCAGGTGGTGTAGCTGGGAGTGTGGAGGAGAATGATATAAGATAGAGCCAGAGAGGGAGGTAAGGGCCAAACCAGAAGAGCCTTACATACCACTTTTGAGGATCTGGGCCTTTTTCCTAAGTTAAATTATTATTTTCCTAATAACTTAACTTTGATAAGTTATTGATGAATTTCAGGAATGAGAATTTTACAGTGTAAGAATAGAGTATATTACTACCTCTGTCATTCTATTATAAAATCCTTGAAGACAGATATAAATCTGTTGGTAAAATTCTTGAAGTATCTTATTCATCCTTGAATGCCCCCAAATGCCTACTGCCTCAGACTGAAGCTTGATTAACTACACTCAGTTCTGAATAGTTGGAGGAAAAATATAAGATAAATAGCTTGAATAAATTATACCAATGCTGCATCAGGTTTTTTTCCTGGAATTATAATTTTTAATTAAAAAGACTTTCTGATATATCAACTGGGCCATCAACTGTTACCTATCCCATTACAAATTTTCTTCTTCCATCTCAGTAATATGCCCCCAAGTTTTAGTAGGCATGTTGCCGTCGAGAATAAGAGAATAATTCCCAATCTATCTTGTAACTCGCTGTAGTTCTAAATCTGGCTATAAGATGTAAGTGAAAGGGTTGCATGAAACTTCTTATAATACTTATTAAAAGGAGAAGGGGGCCTTCTTTCATGAGAAGCAGATAAAATGTTGGAGTTCTAGCAGTCATTTTATGACTGGAAAAATGCAAGTCATGGGCTAAGGAAATTAAAGCAGAATGGTAGAGTCTGGATCTCTGATTGCTTTTAAGATTTACTATATAAGCTTTGAATTATCTATTTCAGATAACTTACATGTGAAATAAAAAATTTAGATTTGTCTAAGACATTATAATTGATATGATCCAGCAAATTTACTTCTGGGTACGTACCTGGGGGAAAAAAAAAACTAAATAAAAAATATATCTGAACTCTCATGTGTACTGCAGCATTATTTATAATAGCAAAGACATGAAAACAACTGCAGTGCATCAACAAATGAATGGATAAAGAAAAAGTGGTATACATACTCAATGGAATATTATTCATCCATAAAAATGAACAAGATCTCACCATTTAAAGAGAATGGATGGATCTTGTAGCATTATGCTAAGTGAAATAAGTCAAACAGAGAAAGGTAAACACCATATGACCTCACTAATTTGTGGAATCCTAAAACAAAAACAAGATGAAACACCAAAGAGTTTGTGGATTCAGAGACAGGTTTGTGGTTGCCAGAATGGGGAAGGGGTGAGGAAAGGGAAAAATGAGTGAAGGGAGTCAAAAGATACAAATATCTGATTATAAAATAAAATTATGAGGTGTGATGGACAGCATAGGGGCTCTGGTTAATTACAATGTATTGCATAAGTGAAATCTGCTAAGAGAGTAGATCTTAAAAGTTTCATCACAGGAAAAAACATCTGTAAACATGTACGCTGAGAAATGTTAACTACACTTATTGTGGTGATCATTGCACAATATATACAAATATTGAATCATCATATTGTATACCTAAAACTAATATAATGCTGTATGTTAATTATACCTCAATAAAAGAAGGAAGGGAGGAAGGAAGGAAAGAAAGAGGGAGGGAGGAAGGGAGGAAGGAAGGAGAGAACTGTAATTGTGTCTTTGTTCCCATCAGCTGAAAGCAATTTCTAATTGAGACTCAACCTTTTACTTCAGAAATACTGACTTACACATATCTGTGTGACTGACAGATATTTTAGCAGAAGAAATTAATCTTTGAATTCTAACTTGTGCTCAACTAAAATATTGTCTACATACTTTAGACCTCATTTTTTATTGAATACTTTTTATTTTTAATGAATAGAAAATTAATATTCTAGAAGAAAGCCAACACATCTGGCTTTTAAGTATGTAAAGATATTCTCTGGAGATGATATTGCAAGCAGCTTTAGGGCTTAAGAAAACCTCTAACTAATTAAAAGGGACTGAGAATTTCAGAATGATGCCAGTTTCACAGACGTTTTGGGAATTGCCATTGTCTCTGAAATAAAAGACAACTTTCTGAGTCTTATCTGAAGTCGCATGGATCTTATTTTAACTCAACTTTGGACAAGACCAACACAGAAGCTGGAGGGTTTTTTTTTTTTAGCTTCACAGTATTCAGCTGGAACTATCTAGACATTCCAGACCAGCACTGTCCACTAGAAATACAATATGAGCTATATACCATATGTAATTTTAAATTTTATGGTAACCACATTTTAAAAAGTGAAAAGAAAAAGGTGAATTAATAATATATTTTATTTAATAAAAATGAAATCAATATAAAAATTATCAATGAGAAATACCATTTACTCTACACTAAGTATTCACAGTCTAGTGTGTATTTTACACTTATAGCACATCTCAATCAGAGTAGCTTTTTAAGAGTCCAATAGCTGCATTTGGCTAGGAACTGCAATATTGTGACCTCTCCTATTTTCCTCTTTATTCATCCATGTTATTACCTGCACTTCTAACTCAGCTAAGCTGTTTCTATTTTACCTTTTACCTCTCCCCATTGCTTACCTGCTGCTACTGGTTTACACCATTTTTCTAGATCCCAGTGAAATCTTATTTAACTAATATACAGCCACTCCCCAATATTCATGGAAGATACATTCCAAGGTCCCCATTGGATACCTGAAACCTTGTACGGGCAACTACTGGGGGGCTTAGGGAAACCCTATATATATATTATGTTTTTTTCTGATACATACATACCTAGGACAAAGTTTAATTTATAAATTAGGCACAGTAAGGAATTAACAACTAATAATAGAACAATTGTAATAATATAATGTAATAAATATTATGTGAATTCAGTCTCTCTCAAAATATCTTATTGTACAAATTTAATGCATTTTTCATCTTAACTAAGCACCTGTCACACATTATGACTCTAACTTTTGCAGTTTGAAGTATGACAGCAAAAGTAGCAGAAATTTGTGTTTCCTTCTTCACAATTTCACAGAAGATTTGTTCTCACTACAGACCCTGGTAACCTCGGGATATGATATTTTGTTTATTAAGTCCAGAACATTCACCTTTTCACTTAAAGGAAGAAATTTACAGCTTCTCTTTAGTGTATATGAATTGGCAGCATCACCACTCTTAGGCTTTGGGGTCATGATTCAGTAAAATAAGGGTTTCCTGAGTACCCACACTGTGATACTGGAGAGTCAATCTGATCAGCCAGATGGCTACCAAGTAACTAAGGGGGAAGATGTATTGGACAAAGAGAAGAGTCACATGGAGGAGACTTCATCTTGCTACTCAGTGCAAATTTAAAACTTACACATTGGTTCTGGAACTTTCCCTTTACTATTTTCGGACAATGGCTGATCACAGAAACTGAAACCACAGATGAGAGAGGACTACTGTTCTCATTATTCTACACTTAATTAATTTAGTATTCATGTCTGGATAACCAAATTACTTAAATATTCTGGTAAGACATTGTTCAGGGATGAGTGAAGATACCCCTTCCTCTTCCAAAAAATCTGCTTTTCCTCACTCTGAAACGTTTCTCTTTCCCACAATACCTTTCCCACCTCCAAACCCAATGAACTTTCCTCAGTTCAACTCCCAGATATGCTGGATTGACCCCTTCCTGCCACAACTCAAGATCTCACCACCTCTGCTTAGACCATCAGAAAAAACATCAGTAGTGCAAAATTTACCTCCCTGCAATCCTTCTATGATTCTTTATTGCCCAGGGGATAAATTACAATCTTTTTAGTAGCATCATTTCCAAATGGTTCTCCCTAAATAATTAGCCTCAGATCCCCACAGTAAATCTCTAGCTTCACACTAGTAGCTGCTAATCTCTGGAAGACTGCTCCTATAACTACCTGAGTTTACTGTGGGTCTTTTATGTCATTCACCCCTATGTCCTTTGGCATTTGCTTTCAACATACACAAATCAAATCATCAAAATGGTTGAACTAGAATGGTTCAACATACACAAATCATCGATGATTTGTGTATGTTGAACCATTCTAGTGAACTTTGGATGAATCCCACTTAGTCTTGGTGTATTATCTTTTTTATATGTTGTTGGATTCAGTTGGTTAAATTTTTTTTGAGAATTTTTGTGTCTATATTCATCAAATTTATTGCCCTATAATTTTCTTTTTTGGTAGTATCTTTGTCTGGTTTTGGTATTAGGGTGATGGTGACTTCACAGAATGTCTTTGGTAGCTTTCCTTCCTCAACCTTTTGGAAAAGTTTAAGAAGGATGGGTGTAAGTTCCTCTTTGTATTTTTGGTAGAATTTGCCTGTGAAGCTATCTGGTCCTGGTCTTTTGTTTGTTGGGAGTGTTTTTATTACATATTCAATTTCATTTCTAGTGTTCAGTCTGCTCAGTTAATCTGTTCTTTCTTGATTCAGTTTTGGTGGGCTGTATGTCTCTAGAAAGTTGTCCGCTTCTTCTAGGTTGTCAAATTTGTTGGCATGTAATTGTTCATAGTATTCTTTTTTTTTTTTTTGTATTTATGCAGTATCTGTTGAGATTTCTCCTTTTTCATTTTTTTTTTGTTTGTTTAGTTGAGTTTTTTCTCTCCTCTTCTTGCTGAGTCTGGCCAGAGGTTTGTCAATTCTGTTTACCCTTTCAAGGAACCAGTTCTTGGTTTCATGGATTTTTTTTTTCTATTGTTTTTTGAATCTCCATTTTATGATTTCCTCTCTGACCTTTATGATTTCTATCCTTCTACTGACTTCCAGTTTCATTGTTCTTCTTTTTCTAACTCTTTTAGGTGGTAGGTTAAGTTGTTGATTTGAGATTTTTATTCTTTTCTGAGAAAGGCCTGTATGGCTATGAACTTCCCTCTAAGAACAGCTTTTGCAACATCCCATAGATTTTGAATGGTTGTGTTTTCATTATTTTTTGTCCTGAGGTATTTTTTAATTTCCCTTTTGATTTCATCATTGACCCACTGGTGTTTAGTAGCATGTTGTTTAGTCTCAATGCAGTCAATTTTTCTCATTTATTTTCCTGTGGTTTATTTTTAGTTTCATATCATTGTGGTCAGAGAGAAAACCTGAAATCATTTCTATACTCTTAAATTTGTTGAGGTTAGTTTTGTGCCCCAATATGTGGTCAATCATAGAGAATATTCCATGTATACCTGAAAAGAATATATACTCTGATTGTTTTGGATGTAATGTCCTGAAAATGTTGATTAAGTCTAACTTTTCTATTATGTCATTTAGGATCTCTGTCTTCTTATTGATTTTCTGTCTAGAGGATCTGTCCATTGATGTGAATGGGATGTTAAAGTCTCCTACTATTATTGTATTCCCATCAATTTCTCATTTTATGTCTGTAAGATCTGTTCTATGTATCTTGGTGTTCCTATATTAGGAGCATATATATTGATGATTGTAATGTGGTCTTCTTGAATGGATCCTTTTATCATTAAATAGTGTCCTTCTTTGGCATTCTTTATGGCCTTCATTTTAAGGTCTATTTTGTCTGATATGAGCATTGCAACTCTTGCTTTCCTGTCTTGTCCACTGGCATGAAATGTCTTTTCCCATCCTCTCACTTTCAATCTATATGTGTCCTTTGTCCTAAATCGAGTATTTTGTAGACAGCATATTGTAGGCCCTTCCTTTTTTTTTATCCAATCTGCCACTCTATGTCTATTGATTGGAGCATTTGGTCCATTGACATTTAAGTTAATGACTGATAAATATGTATTTATTGCCATTTTAAACCTTGTTTTCCAGTTGAGTGTATGTCTCCCCTTTGTTGTTCTATTGTTGTTGTTGTTGGATGATTTCCTTTTGTTTTATGCTTGTGTCCTCTTCTTTTTAGTTTTTGTGAATGTATTGATTGGTTTTGATTTGATTGGTTTTTGATTTTCAAGTATGTTTTTGATTTGAATGTATTGATTGGTTTTGATTTGATTGGTTTTTGATTTTCAAGTATGTTAACCCCTTCCTATATCTGCTTGCTTTAGCCTAATAGTCATATAGCCTCAAGTATATTCTTAAAAAAAAAAAGGCTGAATTTTTTTACTTTCCTTCCCAACATTTTATGATTTTGAAGCACTTCGTTAATATTTTCATGTTTGCCTTTCTGCTGTTCCTTGTGTTTATTATTGCTTTTACAATATTTTTCTTTTAGATCTGTATACTGACTTGGTTAAGTGATTGATTTCCAACTGTGATTTCCTCCATCCTATTTCTTACTTCTTTTTTATTTAGAGGAGTCCTCTGAGTATTACTTTTAGAATGGTTTTAGTATTGCTGTAGTCTTTTAGTTTTTGTTTGTTGGAGAAATTCTTTATTTCTTCTTCTATTTGAAATGATATTCTTGCTGGGTGTAGCATTCTAGGCTGCAAATTTTCTGTTTTAGAACTTTGAATATATCTTGCCACTCTCTTCTGGTCTATAGTGTTTCTGTATAGAAATCAGCTGATAGCCTTATAGGAGTTCCCTTATAATTAGGTATTTGTTTTTCTCTTGCTTCCTTTAGAATCCTCTCTTTAACTTTTGCCATTTTTATTATAATATGTCTTGGCATGGGCCTATTTGGTTTCAACATGTTTGGGTCCCTCTGTTCTTCCTATATCTTAATATGTGTTCCCTTTAGATTTGGAAAGCTTTCAGCCATAATTTGTTGACAATATATTTTCTGTCTTTTCTTTTCCTTCTGCTTCTGGAATCCCTATTATGTGTAGATTGGCCTGCTTTATATCATCCCATATATCTCATGTTGCTTTTATGTCTTTTCATTTAGTTTTCTCTCTGCTGTCCTGATTGTGTGATTTCCATTATCCTATCTTCCAAGTCACTAATCTGTTCCTCTGTATTGTTCATTTTGCTCTTGAGAGCCTTTAATTCAGCTTGTGTCTCTACAAATCTATTTTCTAATTTTTCCTGGCTCCTCCCTATATCTTCTAGTTCCTTTCTAAAGTAACCTGCATTACTTCATATCCACTCTTAATTCCTTCATGTTTGTTCTTAATTCCTTCAGTATTTTCAATATCTCCTTTTTGAACTCACTGTCTCTTAGACTGCAAGGGTCTGTTTCATTGTTTGCTCCTTCAGGCAAATTCTCCTGTTCTTTTAACTGGAAATGGTTCCTGAGCTTCTTTATTTTGCTTATATTTTTCTTATTCTGTGAGTTTAGAGAAACCAACAACTGTAAACTTGGAGGGCTATTTGTATACATGAGCACCCCTGGGTATTTTGTGAGAGCTTACTGTTTATTTTTAGGGTGCTGTGCATGCTTCCAGGAAGATGGAGGTAATGGGCAGGGCTAGTACCCAGTGCCTTGTTGCTAGGCTCTTGGCAAGGACCCATGGGAAGGTGGTACAGGTGGCTCCTATTTGCAGGGCCCTGGGAAGTTACAGTGATTTCAGGCAGGTGTTGGCAGTACTTGAAGCATTTGGCAGTGGCAACAGCAGAGCATGTGCATTCCCAGGGGAGTGATAGCAACAATGGCTGGTGCTTGGTTGCAATGCCCTTCTGTGTGCCAGTGTCTGAGGTGATTGGGGTCACAGGTAGTGCCTGTTCATGGACCCATAGTGGGGACCAGCAGCCCCCACAACCTGAGGACCACACAAGAAGTGCTGTGTCACACTTATCCCCACTGCCATTAGCTCATGCAAGAGGTGCCCAGCCACCCATCACATGCACAAGAGGTGTCCCATCACCCATAGCTGGCACAAGTGGTACCTTGCCACCTGTAGCCTGTGACAGAGGTGCCCTGCTGAGAGTCCACACGTGTGCATGGAAAGATATTCCTATGGCAGTCCACCCCTCGTCCTGTCACCCTCTCCAACAATGGCACCTTGCCTCTCCTGCAGGCCCAGACCTTCTCCCAGTTCCCTTGGCTGATCTCCCTGTCAGTTAGGTGGCTTCCCAGGGTGTGGGTTCCATTCCTCTTTCACAGCTCACTCTCGGGAGTGCTAGTCCCATCCTGATTCCTTCTCTCTCTATCTCTATTTTTCTCCTTTTGTTCTACCCTGTCATGTGGAGGGTTGTTCTTTTTGGAGGTTTAAGGTCTTCTGCCAGCTTTTGGTAGATGTTCTATGGGAATTGTTCTACATGTAGTTGTGTGGGTTTTTTTGTTGTTGTTTGTTTTTTTACGTGTTTGTGGGAAAAGGTGAGCACCACTGTCATCTTGATCCCTCTCCTTGCATATAATATCTTCTTCCATCTCCTTACTTACAGTCTGTATGAGTTCTTAGGACTGAAGTGGGTCTCTTGTAAACAGCATATATATGGGTCTTATTTTCATATCAATTCAACAGTCTGAGTCTTTTGGTTGGAGCATTTAATCCATTTACATTCAGTGTAATTATGGATAAGTATGTGTTTATAGCCGTTTTGTTAACTGTTTTATTTTTACCTTGGATTTTTTTTTTTTTATTCTTCCCTTCCTGATTTGTTGCCTTCTCTTGTGATTTGCTGACTATCTTTAGTGCTGTATTTGGATTTCTTTTTCTTTTTTTTTTTTTCATGTGTGTTCCATTATAGTTCTTTGGTTTGTGGTTTCCATCAGATTTGGATTTAACCAAATATATGCGTACAGAATTGTTTTGGGATGCACTTTTCTTATTTTCAGATGCATTTTCAATGTTATGAATTTGTCTTCTCATGTTTTCCGGTTTTGATATTATATTTGTCAATGGGTGATTTCCTACCTTTGTATTATCTTCATCTTTACCATGCATTTTCTCATTTGAAATTTTCTTGTTTCTAATTGTGGCTCTTTCTTTTCTGCTTAGGGAAGTTCCTTTAATATTTGTTGTAGAGCTTGTTTAGAGGTGCTTAATTCTCTTAGCTTTTGCTTATCTGAAAACCTTGATAATAATTTTTAAATGTCTGTCTCTCTTATTAGCCAGTAAGGATGTAGGGTCCATAAGGTTATATCTTATTCATCAAGGCTAGCACATTCTTGGCACATGGAAGGTAACTGGTAAAGGATTGTGGAATGAATGGATAAGTGAATGAATGAATGAATTACATATCTTTCTACCTCTTCCTTGAATCCCTATGCAAACTTTCTGCCCCAATTTAAACAGTCTTTTTACTGTTTTAGACATATGACATGGTCATTTGTGCCTCCACAATTCTGCTCATGCCTCCTTCACTTTGGCCTAGCATGCCCCACCTCCTTTTTTTGTTTGTTTGTTTGTTTTTGGGACACACCAGCATCATGTGAAAGTACCCAGGCCAGGGATGGAACCCACACCAGAGAAGCAACCCAAGTCACTGCAGTGATAATGATGGATTCTTAACCCACTGTACAACAATGAAACTCCTAGAATGTTCTTTTTTATCTATGGTTACAGTTTTCCTAAAGTCCAACATATGCCTATGAAGGCCTCCACAAACCACTATAGCATAGTGATTCTTCCTTCATTTAATTTCCTAAAGAAACCATTTTCTATAATGACTATGAAGCATGGGCTTCTTAATATAGCTTTTTACAAAAATCAATTTAATTTTTATTTTATATTAGAGTATACTTGATTTACAATGTTATGTTAGTCTCAGGTGTGCAGCAAAGTGATTGAGTTATGCATATACATATACCCATTATTTTTCAGTTTCTTTTCCCATATTGGTTATTACAGAATATTGAGTAGAGTTTCCTGTGTTATACAGTAGGTCTTTGGTGATTATCTATTTTACATATAGTCATTTGTACATATTAATTCCAAACTCTTAATTTATACCTCCCCCCACCTTTACTCTTTGGTAACCATAAGTTTGTTCTCAAAGTCTGAGTCTGCTTCTGTTTTATAAATTGATTCACTTGTACTACTGTTATTTATTTGCACATTTATTTATTTATTTATTTATTTATTTTTATTTTTTATTTTTGCCTTTTATAGGGTCACACCCATGGCATATGGAGGTTCCTAGGCTAGGGGTCTAATCGGACCTGTAGCGGCTGGCCTATGCCAACGTCACAGCAATGCGGGATCTGAGCTGTGTCTGCAACCTACACCACAGTTCACAGCAATGCCAGATCCTTAACACACTGAGCGAGGACAGGGATCAAACCCACAACCTCATGGTTCCTAGTCAGATTCGTTAACCACTGAGCCACGACAGGAACTCCTATTTATTTTTATTTCCCCAACACATTATTTTTTTTTCTACTGTACAGCATGGTGACCCAGTTATACATACATGTATATATTCTTTTTTTTCACATTATCATGCTCCATCATAAGTGACTAGACATAGTTTCCAATGCTACACAGCAGTATCTCATTGCTAATCCATGCCAAAGGCAATAGTCTGCATCTATTAACCCTAAGATCCCAATCCATCCTACTCTCTCCTCCTCCCTCTTGGGAACCACAAATCTATTCTACAAGTCCATGATTTTCTTTTCTGTGGAAAGGTTCCTTTGTGCCCCATATTAGATTCCAGATATAAGTGATATCATATGGCATTTGTCTTTCTCTGACTTGCTTCCCTCAGGATGAGAGTCTCTAGTTCCAGCCACATTGCTTCAAATGGCATTATTTTGTTCTTTTTTATGGTTGAGGAGTATTACATTGTGTATATATACCACATATTTCTAATCCAATCATCTGTCGATGGACATTGGGTTGATTCCATGTCTTGGCTATTGTGAAGAGTGCTGCAATGAACATGCAGGTACATGTGCCTTTTCTAAGGAAAATTTTGTCTGGATATATGCCCAAGAGTGGGATTACTGGGTCCTATCATAGTTCTATGTATAGTTTTCTAAGGTACCTCCACATACTGTTCTGCATAGTGGTTGTACCAGCTTACATTCCCACCAAGAGTGCAGGAGGGTTCCCTTTTCTCCACACCCCCTCCAGCATTTGTTATTTGTGGACTTATGAATGATGGCCATTTTGACTGGTGTGAGGTGGTATCTCATGGTAGTTTTGATTTGTGTTTCTCTAATAATCAGGGATGTTGAGCATTTTTTCATATACTTGTTGGCCATCTGTACATCTTCCTTGGAGAAATGTCCATTCATGTCTTGTCCATTTTTCAATGGGTTGTTGGCTTTTTTGCTGTTGAGCTGTATAAGTTGTTTGTATGTTTTAGAGAGTAAGCCCTTTCAGTTGCATCATTTGAAACTATTTTAAAAATGATATATGATATTTGCCTTTCTCTGTCTGACTTACTTCACTTAGTATGATAATCTCTTTGTTCGTCCAGGTTGCTAAAAATGACATTATTTCATTCTTTTTTGTGGTTTAGTAATATTCCATTATATATATATATATATATGGACATCCCTGTTGATGGACATTTAGGTTGCTTCCATGTCTTGGCTATTGTAAACAGTAGTACAATTATGAATGTTTCCTGTTTCATGGCTAAATTAGTACATTCATTCCCTATGAGACAAGATCTTATTCTGTACCTCTTGGTTTCCTCAGTGTGTATGTCAGTACCAGTGCTCTTATGTTCTTGGGAAATTAACAAATGTCTCTTGACTTAATAAATATAGTCAGCTGTCTGTATCCATGGGTTCTATATTTTCAGATTCAGCCAACCTCAGATCAAAATATTTGGAAAAAAATTCCAGAAAATTCCAGAAAGTGAAAGCACCTAGCATTTATATTATATGTACAACTATTTACATAGAACTTACATTGTATTAGGTAGTATGAATAATCTAGGGATGATTTGAAGTTTACAAAAGGATGTGCACAGGCCATATGCAAATACTACACCATTTACATAAGGGACTTGCATGTCTGTATATTTGGTGATCCTGGTGGGTCCTGGAACCAATCCTCAGGACATACAGAGAGATGACTGTATAATAACTATGTGAAGGGAATTTGCCTCTTTGTATATAGTGTTTCCATCTAACTTTGCAAATGTCACTCTTTAAGATTTTAAAGGTTTGGGGGTTCTCTTGTGGCTCAGTGGGTTAAGGATTCAGTGCTGTCACTGCAGCAGCTCTGGTCACTGCTGTGACATGGGTTTGATCCCTTGACAGAGAACTTCTGCATGTCATGGGTGAGACCAAAAAAAGGGGAAAAAAAGAATTTTAAAGACTTTTCTTTCTTTTCTAATTTTCAAATGCCTGAAATTTCAAGAAAAAAATAATTTACTTTGATGCCATGTCCATTTGCCCAGAAGGGGTCTTCATGGAAGCATGTCCATGAAAATAATTTTCATCTTGATGAAGGCTTTCTGGGACTATGTGAAGGATTAAAGTTCATGAAACTATTAGAGTAAAAGTTAAACAGGCACCACTTGTTAAAAACAAACTAAGTTAATTTTATAAACAAATATTGCATGGTACTTAGAGAACTCCTGCTTATTACTATTGTTGATCAGTATTTAAATCAATCTACTTACAGATTAAGAAACCCTTTTCAGATATTGTAATTTGTTTGTTAAAAATTTAGTACAGATTCACTTTCAACAACATTCCAAAGACATACACTCCCCCCACCCCTTCCATCTGCATTCCCCTCTTACTCATGCAACATTCTTTTTGATGTAGGCAGGTAAACCAAATGAGATTCAGACTCTAATAAGTTCCTCAATGAATTCATAGACACAGACAGTGAAAAAGTATTTATCTCTAATATGACAATGAATACCTTGCAGAATTTTAGACACTGTTATCTAAAAAGTTAAGCTTGTCATCCTCCTGAAACTAGTTTTTAGGTATTATA
Organism: Phacochoerus africanus; assembly: GCF_016906955.1. Lineage (NCBI taxonomy): Eukaryota > Metazoa > Chordata > Mammalia > Artiodactyla > Suidae > Phacochoerus > Phacochoerus africanus. The sequence continues at coordinate 109,934,688 of NC_062554.1, forward strand.
AATACAATCATAGGATGAAGTACTTTTGTTCAATTAACAAATGAAATAAAAATAATGACAAGTCCCTCGTCTTAATAAAACTGTTTTCTTGGCACACAAAAATCTATGATTCCTGTCCCTTTCTTTTCAAGTCAGGATAATTTAAATACAAAGGAAAATTCTCAAATAACATGCTGTTTTTAAACTGCCATAATAAATAGACAGCATTCTTTAATTTTTATCCTGATTTCTATTCTAATGAAATTAGATAACCCATACCAATAAACCAGAGAGGAATGTGAATTAATAGGTTTCCCTTTCTTCCTTCCTTTCTTCCCCTTTCCTTCCTTTCTTCCTTTTTTCCTTCCTTTTACCCTCCCTCCTTCCTTCTCTTTCTCTCTTCTCCTTGTATTATTTATAATACAGAAAACAAACCAGAAAAGTTAATTCTCCTTTCCTCTTTTTCCAGATTAGGAAACAGTAGACATCTTAAATAAGTTAGATTTAATGAAGTAAAGAAAGTAAATATTAGGGTGCTTACCATAAGCATTTTAATTAACTTAAAACCCTTCGTCATGTAAATTCAATAACTCACTTGCCAGAGGGATTTGCTCTGGAGTTATCAGGTATGGGCTTTTCTGATGAACCATTTCCATAAAGCATCACCCCCAATTTCTAGTCTTGGTTTCTTCAAGTTCAGTGAAAACTAAAGTTACCAATGAATCTGCAAATTTTTACATTTGCCTTGTCCATACCTAAACTGATGGTTTTGTTTGTTGTTGGCCACTTACCTTCCTAAAAATTTTTAATTTGGTTTTGCTAGAAACTATTTCTTTCTATTTCTACCTACCTGAAGGTATAGTTAGTCTTTAATTAGACCATGTTATTATAATAAGTGTAACTCACATAAGGCTATCTGGGAATGACTACCTGACTCCCACACTACATGTGGTGGAGTACAAAGGATGAAAGATGGTAGTCTATCAGCTCCAACTCTTCATCCAGCAGATGATGGGTATCACTACCTATATTTTACAAAGCAAATGGTGTCTATTAATCCAAAAAGTCAGTTTAAGGGGAGGGCAGTTAAATGAGTCCTTAGAGTTCATTCAAAATTTTGCAGTATATCTAAGTAATTGACAAAGCAATTATCTTGAGACATTTAAGGCAGATATTTTAAATATATTCTTTAATTTCTTGCTTCTGTTTTTATTTTTCAGGTAATCTAATATCAAAAGCAAGAAATAAAACTTAATGACTCGTTTAAAGCTCTCTGTAGTTGCTTTAGCTACATGTTAAAATTATTTATCTTTTTCCTTTCTGCTTATCTTCAAACACATAACTGTTTTCTGACATTACTTTTATGCACCGGGCCTTCCTTGGGATTTAAATGTCAAAGCACAGCTATGCCACGCCAAAAGCAAATAGTTTTCTTTTGTCCTAATACATGCAATACATCAAAGAAGAATAAGGCTGTTGTTCAATTTTAAAATGGCTAATTAAACTTTTTTTTTTCCCTTTTTCTCCCGAGAGAGTTATCTCCTCTGGCATTTCACTACTGCATTTTCTTATTAAAAATAAGTTTTTCTCACTCTAGCACTTTATTTGTATTTAAAAATAAAACCACTTTGAAATCACTTCAGAAAGGCAACTGACTTGAACTTGGGCTTATCTGAGTGTGTGATACTTTTAGGTCATTGAGTTTTTTTTTTTTTTTTTTTGTTAAGATAGATGCCTATGGTTAAATGTTTAAGTGTAAATAGGAAATTCCTCTCTTGATCCATCTATGAGAAACCAAAAGGCTCTGGCCATGGAATTGAAGACCAAAAGGGAACCTGAGTTTAGCAGAGAGGGTCAAGAAAGTTTATACAGAAAGCCACATTTCTAACACCAGAAATGAACCAGACCTGGCATGGTGCAACAGGGCTTTCTAGAAATCAACTAATAAATACTTCAGTTCAGCCGAAAGAAGGAAAGAACACTGCCATTTGCAAAATCTATAGGATTCCAGATAGGAAGTCAATTGAGATAAGGCGAAGATACAAAGTAGACATAACAACAATAAAGAATTAAAAGTATTAAGTCACATAAAAACATTAAAACTGGATTATGTAACTAGTCTTTTTCTTATTTTTTTATTTTGAGCTGGAGATCTGGTTTGATGACCCTGAACACCTTCTGTCCTAAGGGTATTTTTGAAGGGTGTTCCCCAAAAGAAATCTGGCTTCACACCTGGAAAATTGCTTGCTGGCTCCAGTTCTCAGGGACTGGCTTCCAGCTGACCTGTTCTTTACTGCTTTGAAGTCTGATAGGTTCAGAGCCACAGTGAAGTCAGAATTGAACAGGCATGAAGTTCTATAATAATGTGAAGCTGATCTGAGAGACTTTCCACCTCCTTTACCACTTTTGCATAATTATCATGAAGTGAAATTAAGATATTTCTGGAAACCTATAATTTTAGTAATAAGAATCTAATGACTAAGACAAAATGTTTCCCAGTGTAAAAGACGTGCTCGCACAGTTTGACACCAGCCTAAATGATGACCTGAACATTTCTAAAGAAGAATGGAAGGCAGAATCAGCCTATGAATGCATGAAAAGGTGCCAGTGGATCAATGACATACTTCACAAGGAGTTGTGGGCTAGAACAAAGAGTGAGTATACATGTACATTCAGTTTGGGGAGTCTAAAACCCAAGGGTTCTTAGGTTGAAAGACCTCTGTTTTTGAGAATAAAAGAATAAAAGAGAGACACATAGTGTTGGGGCAGCATAAGATCTGATCAAATGACCCTCCCTCTACCACATCAGCATTAAAGTTCCAGGAAGACGTGTTCACTGTGTGATCTTTAATAAGGATGTGTTAACTGAATAACTGTCCACAGAGACTTAGAAATCCTTTGGCAGTGGTGGGTTGTGCCTTGCTTTCTGCCCTCAGAATCTAATTTATAGAGGCCTCTACAGAGTAGACACAGAGCACAACATGCTAAGGCAGAGGGGCCTTAAGATATTTATCCCTACTCTCCACCCCCACAGTCATGCACACACCATGATTAACTCCAGCTGGTACACAGTTGGCAAGAGATTTCAAAAATCACTGCGTCCCTGATGGATCTATAAAAATGCTTGGGCAGCTGGTAGACCAGAAAAAGGGACTTAGGATAAGATCTGTACCAGGAAAGCACACAGATCTTGGCTGTCCAACCATCCTGATTTACCCAGGACAGAGGTGTTTCTCCAGGTAGTGTCTGCAGTCCTAAAAGCAAACTGGGATAAGTTACCTCCTTACCCAGACCCCAAAACCTGAGCCCAGCATCCCAAGGCCAGTAGAAAGAATTGCCAGCACAGTGGGCAGCTGGAACAGAGGCTGACTCCTGAAGACCAAGCAGGCAGGGGACCCTTGGGGGAGCCCAGAAGGAACCTGGGTAGAGTGTGGAGTAGACGCCACTCCTCAGATGATGTTACACACGTTAGCTGGGCCTGACCCAAGAGTTATGCTGGAGGAGTCAAGGAGAAAACATGAAATAAACAGGACAGTAGCCCTCACTGGGAACTCGACCTTTGATGATGTTTGAATCCTATGTATATATAACTATATATATTGGGGTACCCAAATATATATGATCAAAAATTTTTTTTTTCTGCTATTGATTAGAAATAAGAGCTTAGGACCTAGTGTAGAAATAAGAGCTTAGGAGCTAGTGAAGTTCAATCTTAGAAAAAAAAATCTTGCATGTTCTTCATCTCAGGACTGTAAATTTTAAATTTGCTTTTATAAAAAGTCACGTCGTCCTTCTGAATCTACTTGTTTGTTGTTAGTATTAATCTACTTATTTGTGGTTCACCTGTCCAGCAGCATTAGCTTAGTTTTGAGGCATAACACATGGTCTCTATCCAACCTTCACTTAAATGCTCTTGGAAACAATCTTATTCTTTCCTTTCAAGGAAAAAAAATAAAATCAAACAAACTGGGTACATGTTCTTGAAAAGAAAGCACTGAATTAAAAATAAAAACTGGGTCTGCAATTATGCACTTCCACCCAAAAATAAAACAGAAGACTTAATTACTAACTCAGAAATAGGATCTAGTCTATTCACAATTTCTCAGGGGGTAATTTTGTGGGCTATAGTTAAGCCGGGAGGATTACTCTTCTTTTTCTGCTCTCTGTGCTATCCAAACATTTACTGGTTTTGTTTCCTAATACATTTATAAGGGAGGTAATAGGAAAGGTAAAGAAGTTTCTAATTCTAGTGAACCACTTTTACCAGTTTTTCTACCAGATGCTGACTAAAAATATGAATTTGCTTTGGCCTCTGAAGAGCCATTTAATCCCAAGTTCCAATCTCTAGGGCACAACTGCAATTTAATGTATTCTGAAATAAATATACCATCTTTTCTCTCAGAGCCATCTCCGTAATTAGGAATTGTTCCTGTGAGTTCTGGTAAAAAGATGGTATCAGTTGATTTTAGACATGAATGCTAGAGAAAGGACAGGTGCTTTCAGCTCCAAGAAAAATATTTGACTCATAGTGACTTAAATTAACAAGGATTGCTTTTTTTTTTTCCCCACACAAAAAGGAGTAAGGCTGTTGCTGATTCTGGTTCACTGAAACCAGATTTTCTTGATCATACAGCTCCAGGCATGGTGTCTGCATTTGAACAAAGCCAGTGGAGTGGAAGGGGTGACATCAGCATCAGAAAAAATAAAAGCTTCCCCAGAACACCTTAGCTGACTTCTGCTTACCTCTCATTAGCCAGAACTGTGTTATATCACCACTCCTGTGGATGACAAAGAAAAAAAATCTCTCTCTGGCAGCTAAGCTATAAGGGTGATCTTAGGATTGATATACAAGTCACAACTAGCAAAAAACAAAAAACAGACAAATTTTGCCAAGCCAGCCATGAACACCACCTACTTCAGCTCAAAATATTTTAACACCAGCTTCTTCATTCCATATGTCCTGGATCAGAGTGACAGATAAACGAATTAAACAATAGCCCCACAGGAATTTACAAGTTCCACAGTCTGTTGCACCAATGCTCCTAGTTTACAAATTTTGACCTGTATTTGCTAGGACCCTCCCAGGACTCACTCAGACCCTCCAGTACCCTTTCCTCACTCCCTCCCTCTCCCGCCTCCCTCTGAGAAGTCCCTTGGTTCTGTTTTGGTTCTCCTTTGCAAAAGGAAGTGAACACACCTAACTTTAATTATAGGAGTGTTTCTGTGGGCTTTTGTCTCAGATTTTCACACCTAGAAAGAGGATAAAGAAAAGTGGGTTGAGGACAGGAGTTGAGTCCAGTGCCTGAAGATGTTTGCCAAAAGGAACCACCAGTGTGAGGGTGCTAAGGAGCAAAAAAGATGGTACTGATGCAAGGAGAAAGAAGGAGATTGACTATCTGCTAAATATCTTACTGTTTTCAGAGAATATTCTAGCAACTGAGGGCTTGATAAAGATCTTCCTCCATAAGAGCAAGGTCTCACTCAAAGGGTAGAGCCACAGGCTTCTGATGTCAGAAGAGGCTTCCAGCCTACTATTCACCCTCTCCCCTTGCAGCTCTACGGCTGCTTATGAAATATAGCTGAAGAAACCAGAGGCCTTCAACTGATAAACACAATGATTTTGGCAGACACATCTCACGGTATAATCTGTTGATGTGTGCTTGCTAGATACATATATCCAAGAGCCTTCTCGACATTTCCACTGAGATGTCTAATAAACCTTTCAACTCCTGCCCAACTCTAAATTCCCTGAGTTTTTCTCTCTATCCTGTGACTAATTTTGTCTACCACTAGCCTTACATTTGAGGAGATGGTAACTCTTTCCTTCCATCTGTTACCAAATCATTTCAGTTTAGCCCTAGTTCCTCTCTTCCTCCTCAAATCTAATCCACTAAGAAATCCTACTGACTTGCCCTTCTCAGTGTATTCAGAATTGACCACATCACACTACCTCTTGTGTTAACACCAGGGTCTCAGGCCACCAGCATCTCCCACTATAATTGGCTCCTTCCTCCCACAGCCAGAATTAGCCTTCAAATCCTTACAGTTAGCTGCAGTTCTCCAGGAACTGGCCTCTTGGATTGCTCTAGCTCCTCTCCTGCAGATCTGCTCCTTGTCCTTCTAAACTTGCTATCCTGGCCCCTTGTTGAATCTGTGTGATGCTAGGCAGCCCTGTTTCTTTGTCTATTCTCTCTGCTTGTAATGTTCTTTCCCTAAATTTATGAATTCTATTACCTCTTTCAGGTCTTGAACTAATATTACCTTTACAAAGAGGCTAACTCTGCCTGACCAATTAACTCTGACATCTTAATCTCCTAAAATGCTATCCTTCTTGATATGCTCTACCTTTTTTCTTTCTCACTTATTCCATCTAACTTACTATATTTATTTATCATATTTGTCCTTCCTTCTCTTCCCACATAATGTGAGTTACACAAGTTTAAAGATCTCTATTTTGTTCAATGATTTATCCTAAGTGCCTAGGATTGTGCCTGGCACAATGGATACATTCAGAAAATACTACTGAAAGAATAATCCTGTAGCTTGGCATGCTTGCTCTTTCCTTGACTAAATGCCTCATTCAGAAAACAAACAAATAAACAAAACAGGGCACATATAAATGCACACAAAGAAATAAAGAGAAGTTCAAATCATAGGCTATTCCAGGAAGACACAGAGCAAAACTCCTTTAGAATCACCATCCCCAAACTTTTTACCCAAATTCTACTCATAAAATTGTTACAGCTGCCCCTATAATATCCATTTTATAAAAATCACACCTATGATTTGCTATTTTTACCCTAGGTTTTCACTTACCACCCTCCCTTTCTCTTTTCAAAAATAGCTCTCAAATCAATTAAGCTGAAATTGGAAAGGATAAAATAAGAAAGAGTCAATGTTGGCTTGCTTAGGAAGACTCAGGGAGTTTGAAAATAAAATGGTAGAGATTGGGCAGCTGCAAAGTTTAGTTAGTGAGGGATAAAAAAATCAAACCAAAGATGAGCCATGGATGTATCATTAAAGACTTATCTCAGTTATGTCTGAGGACAGGTTGTCACTGGTCCTTTCATATGCAAAGACATGTGTAAGGGTGAAATCATCAGTGAGCCCCAGTGGTTTGAATAAGTTGAATATAGTCCTGGATCATACATGCAAAAGTACAATACTTCAAAGATTAAGATTTTGAACTTGGCAAATTCACTTAGGTGAGTAAAGGAATCTGCTCTTTCACACGTTGGTAATTAATGTACATAAGTCACTGTCCTGGTGATTATTTCACAATATTTACAAATATCAAATCATTATGTTGTACACCTGGAATTAATACAATGTTACATATAAATTAAATCTCAAAAAAAGTCATTTCCCTCAAAAAAAAAAAGATAAGGAAGAAAATGGGTTTCATAGTGAGTTTAGGAAATTCGTGAAGTGTCAGAGGTGGCTACTTCTCTGTAGCTACTCTTCCAGGTTATCATCACAGAGCGTAAAGAAAGTTATATTCCTCCATCTATCACATAGAGGACACTTGCAACACAGACAATAGGATGATACCATTTTGGCAAAAAAATATTTTGAAATCCCTGTACCTGCCAAAAATTGAGGTTTGCATTCCCTATTCTGCATTGTCTCTTGTGTTGTTCTCACCACCAGGAGTGCTGTCCTCCACTCTCCTCATTCACCAAAGTCTCATTCATTTAACTCTTCATCTCTCCACAGGAGTAAAATGGTAAAATCTCAGCATCTTTCCTGCACTTTTTCAGTAGCAAACAATTCAAATATAATGCCCAGGAAATATGCTGTTTGAAGCAAAACAGCAACATCACCATAAAATCTAGTCAATTTACAAAAACTGGATGAACTAACCTGGGTATTATTGAGAGAAATTGTTGTATCATTAAAGCTACTGACATGGAAAATGGACAAGGTACTAAAATATCCCGGTATACTATCTATTACTAAGAAGGAAAATCTTCCTGAATGAAAAACTATTATTAAAATTTATGGGTACATGTCTAACATCAGAATATATGATCTTAAAACATTCATCTCTCAGTTTTTCTGATTATTGCCACCACTTGCTTTAGGCAGAAATAATAGCTATTACATTATTGATGGTTCAAAAATTAGGAGTATACTTCTATTAAAACTGCTGTTCTCTTTAACTATAAACTGCTTAGACTATAGGGACCTGTATTTGCATATATGTAATAAAAATAAGAACTATGCTCTGTCTTACTATAAACTTATTAAAGCTTTAAAAAGTTACATCCTACAGACATCATAAACTGTAATTTAACATTAATATGACTACTACTGTATTAAGATTATATGGAAGTAAGTTTATTTTATTATAGATGATTTTATATATTTTTAAGTTTCATTATATGTCTACGGATAACTTTCCCAAGGATCTTCTCTTTGATGAATTAAGATTATTAGAGACTTAAGGTCTGTACATTATAGGGGGCAGACTGAGACTTAGAGAAATTTCATCTTCCCAAAATATACAATTAGTAACGTTATTTTTCAGAATAAAATTGCCCTCTCATAAAAGATCTGAAAATAGGATAGAACATCACCTAAATTTAGCAGGTTTCCATTCAACTTATGTTAAAATGTAGTTTGTAGGCAAAACATCTCAAAATTAAATTTTTCCATGTTGAAATAAAAGGAAGTCTTTAGAAGTATGTTAAAGTAGTTTAAATAATGCTGTTAAATTTCATACAAAAGTTGTTTCTTTCCACCATGTGAGAGGTCAAGTAAGTTTTTTGTTTTGTTTTGTTTTCCTTTTTAGGGATGCACCCAAGGCATATGGAAGTTCCCAGACTAGGGGTCAAATTTGAGATACAGCTGCTGGCCCACACCATAGCCACACAAACACTCATTTAACTGCATTCTTCAAGCTGCATCTGCAACCTATACCAGAGCTCACAGCAACACCAGACCCTTAACCTACCAAGAGGCCAGGAATCAAACCTGCATCCTCATGGATCCTAGTTGGGTTCATTACCACTGAGCCATGACAGGAACTCTCTCAAGTTAAGTTTTTATAAAAACACTTCTCCCCAGATTTCAAAAAACTACTGAAGATTAGTTTTGGTACGTCTCTTCTGTAAAAAGGCTCAAGTTCATTAAGCATTCTACTTAGTAAATCTCTGTACTACCCACCAAAACTTTTTAATGTTTCTTTTCCTTCAAAAGGGGGCTTTAGAGGGGACAATATACTGAGAATAAGTCATGACCAGGACAAGGAGAAGAGGGATACTTCTGCTTGTGGGCACTGGAAGCCAAACTAAAAGTAAACTGAGTTCCTTTCCCAGCTGTTGCTTGCAAAAATACTTGCATAAAGGGCTCACAGTCACCAAGGGCAGTTAAATGGATTAACGTGACATCACAGATTGTTCTGTCATATAGAACTATGTCCTGTTAATATCATAAACATACATCCTAGGCATGACAATTGACTTCTCCCTCCTTACCCCTTAATAGGGCTGTGTGTTAGGGTGTTTCCCATGTCCTACAACAAAAACATGAATTTTGAAAGTTTGAACAACCCGAGATAGAATGAAAGTTACCATTTACCTGTCTATAATGGCACACATGTCAATGCTGACATTTGCAAAACTTCCTGGCCTCCTTTGTGCCACTTCATATAAATTTACAAGCTGATCATCCACTTGAACGAGCTGCATGCATCCTTGGAATGAAGGCTGAAGGACAGAGTGACTTGAGTTACTCATCTGGTTCAGATAACCTGTGAGAGAGAAAAAATGGGAATGATAAATTCTGTGTACAGCATGATTCACTTAAACTCCTTGGGGTTTTTTCCCCAACCACAGCCATCGTACCCAACTATTGCGTTTTGTTGATCCTTGCTGATGTCATATTCAACGTGGAAGAATGAAGTCTTTTTGAGAAAAAGATATTATTTCAGGGGAAGATATAAGGGTTGAACATAGGTGAAGGTTTGTCTCTGGAGTCTATCATCCTTCATATTTTCTTTTTTGACATCTTCTTTTTCACTCTAATAGCTCTGTGCTCACTGCTCACTGTCCTGCTCACTGCTATACTTCCTCACCTGACTCTGTCTTCAGAGATCAGGACATAAAATTTTAGACCTTTCCCAACTACCCAAACATAAACTTCCTGTTATATTTTCAGTATTTATTTCTACTTTCTTAATTTCCCAGAGGCCTGTTATTCAGATATCAAGAAGCTAAATTTAACTATTATCATTTGAAGTAGATTTCTTTTATGGATTAATAGCTAACTCAATCCAAAGAGAAATTTGCATTGCCAATGATTTCTCAATTTATAAAACCCAAATAAATGTGATAAGAGATAAATTTAGTCATAAGGGCCAGATACCTTGCTCTCTCTCTCTCTCTCTCTTTTTTTTAAAGAGCTACACCTGCAGCATATGGAAGTTTCCAGGCCAGGGGTTGAATCGATCTACAGCTGAGGCCTAGCCACAGCCATGGTAATGCCCAATCCAAGCTACATCGATGATCCACTCCACAGCATGAGGCAATGCCAGATCCTCCACCCACTGAGCAAGGCCAGGGATCAAACCCGCATCCTCACAGACACTATGTTGGGTTCTTAAACTGCTGAGCCACAATGGGAACTCCATTCCCTGCTCTGACTATCCATCTCATACAAGATACCTACATGGTATAGGGAGCATAAATGATAAAAAATGAAACTAATATTTTAAAATAATAACAAAACAAAACAAAAAAGAAAGTAAATATTACTGGTTCTATTAGGGAATAGAACATACATTGGTTAAGGTTGAGATCAGATCTTAAAAATTTTATTGTAAAATAACACTAAAAAAACACCACAAATCAATTGCTATTTTCAAAGGAAAATCATAATTCTTATTATGCATAGATCTGTATGCCATATGGAATGAAACTTATTCATCCCATTAAATATCTCCATAAGTCCCAAAGTGTCTACTTTTTGTATTGTTCCCCAAACCAAATTCACCCAACATAAAAATTCACACTGTAATAATCCGTCTGCTTGAAAACTCAAGTTATCCATACATTCTTTTCAATCTAGTATTATATCTAGAGCAAACAAAAATTATACAGAAATGATTGGTACTAAGATGTGCCATTAATTGGATAAAAGGAAATTTTCAATAACAATCTTTAAAAAAAGTGAACATTAAATGACTTTTTTTTTTTGCCTTTTCTAGGGCCACTACCTGCAGCATATGGAGGTTCCCAGGCTAGGGGTCTAATCGGAGCTGTAGCCACTGGCCTATGCCACAGCCACAGCAATCTGGGATCCGAGCAGCGTCTGTGACCTGGACCACAGCTCACGGCAACGCCGGATGCTTTATCCACTAAGCAAGGCCAGCGATTGAAACCGGCAACCTCATGGTTCCCAGTCGGATTCGTTAACCACTGCGCCATGACAGGAACTCCTTAAGTGATTTTTTTTTTTTTTGATGTCCTATTCTGTTTGTCTAGTAATAGCAGTTTAGAGCAGTAGAAACACCCCTCCCTGTATTAATGGCTTGCAATATTTAACATCACCTGCCAATTCGGAAATGCTAAAAGATATGCATGTACACATGCGCACTCTCAAACATATGTGTGTGTGTTTTGTTTTTAAAAGGTAAAGACAGTAGCATTAATAAAAACAGATAGTATCTCTATATATTAAATATATACGTCTATATTTAAATGTAGACACGTATGGTATATGTAAGATACCCTCCTAGTGTTGCTTTACTGCCAATAAACTGGTGTCACTGAATCTTAAACTCACCATTCATGAACCTGATATCATTATAAATAAAATAAATAATGAATAAATAAAGCCGATAAACTTAAATTTGCTTAAAATTGATTTTTAAATTTTTAAAATGCATGCTATGATACTATCACTGAAATAAAGCACTTAAGAGCAAATGGAAAAAAATCTAATAATTATCAATCGAATCCCCTTTAGCAATTAGTCACAGTTATATATAATCATTTTCCCTCAAAACAGTACTATATGAAAATAGGATTATCCTTAAATTAATTTGACTTAAAAAATAAATATAAGCTCTATTTCAATGTCAAACATATGGTATATATTTTGTCTGTATTTTTTAAGTCACTTTTTCTTTTTCATTTGCATTGACTTAATCCCCTCCAAAATTGCTGATCTTAGCTAAGTGGTCTATTTAGAATAGCTGTGTGCATACATATGATTTTCAATCTGTCTAATCAAGACAAAACTGAATGGAGTTTGATGCCTAAACTTAGCAGAGAGAAAACATCCAGCTGTAGCTTTATTGACTATTCTTAACAAGACGATCATTTGATTCTGTTTTTTAAATACGTGAGAGCCTCTAAATATCCACACTTTGAAGTATTCCAAAATGAGTAGATCCATTGTAAGAACAAGATCCTCTCAAAGCTGCATAATACCCAGATCACTGCAGAATGGGTCTAATTGAGTTCATAAAGTAAGACTTCATCAGTCACTCATAACAACATTGTTTGGCCATGATGAATTTTGGAGTTTGAAATTGTCAAGCCCTTCCATTTTTCTATATGAGATACATTTTAGGAGAATATATAGTACAAACTATTACATATCCATTAAAATGTAGCCATGAAACCTCATGGCTCTAGAAGAGGTTGTCAGTAATGGCTGAAAGGAAGGTGGGGACAGAGTGTCAATGGAAACGGAAGAAAACTGGGTTCTTGCTGTGTTGCAGTAGAAAGTTTAGCAACCCTGTGATGATCTGGAAAGGAAAACACTATTCTTAATGAACTGCATAGTCCAGCTAAGGACATTTCCAGGCAGAATACTCTGGTGTCTTATTTCTGTTTATAGGAAAAGGGGAAAAGAAGAGAGAAAAACTAAAGAAAATTTGTTAAATATGAGGCAGCCAGAACTTGATGGATTTGAAAATAAAATAGTTTCTCAAATTCAGTCTCTCCAGATGTTGAAAATGCAAAAATTAAGATAACACTACAAGGCAAATTTCAACTACCAGGCATGATCTAAAGATGACACTGAGGTGTGACTATTAAAACCACGTTAAGATCTCCAAAATGCATTAGATGGTGCGTCCAAGAACCATCCATGCAGACAAAATAATCCCTAGGCAGCTTAGTGGTATATCTTACAGAACCTGTGAGTTAAACAATAAGGATTCTAATAATCTTAAGGATATTTCCCCTTAGCCTGTTGGAAGAAATCCAATGTAAAAAGAGTTTATCTATTAAATTGTGGATATAGCTTTTGTTTAGTAGGAGTAAAGGTGAATAACATTCATAGGAAGCCCACAAATTTTTAAGAGAACTGTATACTAGTAGAATGTTGACAACTCCCTTACAGCCAGCAATGTGTTAAAGATGCTGAGTCTCCGATGTAGAAGTTCTTGGTGCTCTAACCTCCCCCTCCCCTTGAAACAGAGGAAAGCATATCATTTATTCTCTGTATTTCTTCCCTTTAAGTAAAAATATAATTTTTCTAAAAAAATCTTAGTGTAATAGTGAATAGTGTCTGTGATACTTTCAATGATTACTCTAAAGCTTAGAATTTAATGTACTTAACAGATTAGTAGCAGTATTATTTGGAGATAAAAATTTGCACTGGGATTTTAAGGTATAAAATGGATAGAGGGTTAAACTCAATTAAAATTTGCCATGTTAATATAAAAATCATATACAATAAAAAAGTAAACTACTGTTTGTTTTGGCTTAGAGCTTTATGTTTACTATATCTATGAGTCTGAAATAAAAATGCAATGTTTATACATGAGTTGTTGTTATTGGGGTCTATGGCCGGACAATATGTGGCAACACCCACAGTGAACTGTAATCATGTCATTCTCAATTACATCTATCAGTAAACTTGGTCACTATAATTATATTGCCTTCCTGGAATGTTTGAGATCTCATTTCAACGCTTGACACATAAAAACTTAATACCTGATATGAAATCCTTTCAGTATCTTTTCTTGTTGGAATAACAAACAACATATGTGTTTTCAAGTTTTTAAAATGAATTCAGATATACATTAGGGAAGAACACGCTATTTGTTTTGACATTAAAATGCCAATCTAGGTTGTTGTAAATTATAATGGTAACTTGATGAGACAAAAAAGCAAACAATAGGCAACAGAGCTGAACATACTACATGTCTCAAACTACATGCATCCAAGATTTCTCTACTTATTTTAATGTTGGGAAGTTTACGCTATACAATTTGGTTGTGATGGTTGTTGTACAACTATAAATGTAATAAAATTCATTGAGTAATTTAAAAAATAAAAATAAAGTTGGGAAGTTTGGAAGGTTGAGAAAGGCTGGTGGAATGCTGTAAAGATGCTAAAACCCACTTAGTATCTCCCTTTGAATATAAACTTAGAATATTACACAAAATGTCTATTAATCTCTGCTGTTTACCAAATCTCCTTAAATAGTCCATCGTGGTCGGGGTTGGAGTCCAAACAAGTAGTTTATTAAAGTGGTCCAGGATTGAGTTAACTGGTGGCTGATATCTGCAGTAAGGACAGCCAAGCACATGCCTACCTGGCATGGCTGGGAGACTGACTACAGTTCATGTTGAGTGAGCAAATAAATATATTAAAGATAATGGTAGCCAGGTTCTCATTGTCAGGAATACAGAATGCAAATCAAAAGTGGGAGATCTTGAATAGACCCTATGGGATAGGCTTGGAATTTAATCTAACAGTGTGCACTTGTAGTTTTAAGTATATAGTGATACGTATAGAAATAAATATAGATGAAATTATGTATATGCTCAAGGTACAGGTGGTTCCTACAACCCACTGAAGATGCTCTGAAGCAGGGTTATATCCAGAAGCAATGAGTCCCCTTATAATTGATATCTTAGTTCCTCTACTGAATAAAACCAGAACTCCTTGAAGAAGTAGCTGATCCTGGAGCTGAGTCACAGAAAACACAATATGAGCCTGGAAGCTTTTGTTTGTTTGTTTGTTTTATGGTACACTCTAAGCATATGGAAGCTCCTGGGCCAGGGAATGACTCCAAACCCAGCCACAGCTGCAGCAACATTGGTGCATTACATGGTGATGGGTCCAACCTGCACCTCTGCAGTGACCCAAGCTGCTGCAGCCAGAGTCTTAACCCACTGTGCCATAGCAGGAATTCTGAGCCTGGAACCTTTTCCTACATAGGAAAGTAAAGAACTGCTCAACGAATAATGGGGTCATGTCAAAATGATACAGGAGCCAGTCTGAAGTGAATGTCTACTGCTCCAATCTTGAAAATTTGAAAACAAAATAAGTACTTTGAGCTTGAACAAGCTATTTGGGGTATAGAAAGAAGGAAGGAAGGAGGAGAGGGAGGAAGGGAGGAAGGAAGGAGGAAAGGGAGGAAGGGAGGGAGGGAGGGAAAAAGAGGGTAAGAGGAAATTAATTTATATATATACTTCATTGAATATCATAAGGATCCATGAATCCCCATACATAAAAATGCATAAATAAATAGAAAAATATTTCCATACTAGCAAATGTAAAAGACATGCTGGAATTAGAAAGTTACCATTTGGCAGCCATCATTGTAGTAATTAACTCAGGCAAGAAACATTAATTGATGTTCAAACGAGTGGGTAAAATTTGGATGATGAACAGTCTCAAAGTGTCTCCTTACAAACATATTAATTAATTTCAAAGGGGAAAGTATTATTTTATAGTAAAGGAACCTGGCAGCCATCTTTGTAATCAAATGATTAAAATTATAATCACCAGTAGTGGGACACACTGACACTGTGGGACACCTGAAAAGTTGCAATGAGAAGAATATAATGTCTCCTGCTGGTACTTCTGTCCTCAGTGCATATCTGAGGTCCAATATTGAGAGAATAGCAGACAGACTCAAACTGAGAAGATCTTCAGGAACAAGAAGGTTGTTAAAGGCCACAACCTCAGTTATTGAGGTTCTAATTTAAATTGATAGAGACTGAAAAGGCAGGAAAACAGGGTGTGACGTGTGATCCCAGGTTGGGTCTTTCCGCTATAATTTTTTGGCCATGCCTGCAGAATCCTAAAAATTTTGCTTCTATCATTTTCTCCCATTCATTAAATGCTCTGTTTCTTGTTTATCTATGAGACAGGCAAAATTATAATCTATAGCACAGGAGGTTGTTGTGAAGAATTAGTAAGAACATAACTTCAAAGTAAGTGCTTAGAAAATGCCCACAGTATATACCAAAGAGATCTGGAAATTATCATCATCATCATCACCATTTCTATTATTTCCAAGGGTTTAAATTCTTTCAATATTCTGTATTTATTAAAGACCCAAAACCATGCTATTTTTATCCTTAAGAATGTTAAAATATCATTAGGACCATGAGTCTCAGAAACATGAATATAAATGTATTAAAAAATGCTTATCCAAATAAGTGAATAAAATGCACTATTAGAGGAATTTGAAAAGATCTTTCTCTTTCCTGAATACATCACCTCTTTCCTTGGCTAACACAGTATTACATTGTCCTGCATTTTCATTATACTTTTCTAGCAATTTCATTTCAGTTCCACTTACTGATTTCTTGCCTCTTCCCTAGTGTATAAATATGTGGGAGGGAGTTCATCAAAGTTTGTCCTGGGCTGTGTCTGTTTTCTTAGCAGTCTCTCCACAATAATAGCATTACCCCAAACCATTGCTTAAACCATCAGTTATATGAGTAAGTCTCCAATGGTAGCTTCATCACAGGTCTTTCTTCTCAGCTCAGTACTGATATATTCAGAGGTTCTTGGATTTCTCCATTCCAATGTCTCACTCATGTTTAAAATTCAAGCTATATTATTCTTGATCCCAGCTGGTATTCTGTCATTGTCCTTATACAGAAGTCACTCAAAAAGTCAACTTGAACTTGCTCGCCTAAAAAGTTGCATATTAAGCAACCAAAAATATTCCTTGGAACCTCCATCCTCGCTCCTTATACACACAATCACACTGTATCACTTCTACTTTTTAAGTAATCGGTCTCTTCGTGACCATCTGAGCCCAGGATATTATGCCTTCTCCACCATCCCCTTCCAATACATCTCCAGCATGAAGCCTGAGTGATCTGCATTAAAAATATTAATCTGATGATGTTACAACCTAGTCAGGAATATTTTATTTATTTGACAAAATGAATTAATAGGATTTTAAAAAATTTCTTTCCCTCTACTGTTCTTGTTTTCCAAATGCAAAACATATTTATAGCGATCTACAAAAAGTGCTGTCATACATTAATAAGAGCATGAAATTTCATGTGTAACAGCTCATATAACTCAACAACAAAAAATAACCAAATGATTAAAAATGGGAAGAATATTTAAACAGACATTTTTCCAAAGAAGACATATAGATGGCCAGTATGCACATAAAAAGATGATCAACGTTGCTAATTATTAGAGAATTGCATATCAAAACTATAATAAGATACCACTTACACCAGTCAAAATGGTCACTATTAAAAAGTCTACAAATAACAAATGCTGTAGAGGGCACAGAAAAAGATAATCCTTGGTCACTGTTGTTGGGAATGTAAATTGGTGCAGCCACTATGGAAAAGAGTATGGGAGTTCCTTAAAAAACTAAAAACAGAACTACCATATGATCCAGCAATCCCACCCCTGAGCATATATCCAGAGAAAACTATAATCTGAAAAGATACATGCATCTCAAAGTTCATTGCAGCACTATTTACAATAGCTAGGACATGGAAGCAACCTAAATGTCCATCGACAGAGGAATGGATAAAGATGTGGTATAGATACACAATGGAATATACTCAGCCATAAAATAATAATAATAATAATAATAATGCCTTTTACAGCAACATGGATGGACCTAGAGATTACCATACTAACTGAAGTAAGTCAGGAAAAGAAAAACAAATATCATAGGTCAAGCAGGTAAAAAGCTTGGGGGGAGAGCTCCACCTATATACAACCCTAGAGACCTGGAGCATGGAGAACATGGGCTATCCCATACATACCATGCTAGTCAGAGCTAGGAGGACAAGGGGACAAAAGGTGGGAATGGAGAAACTTAAACATGAAGTCCAGCCACAGCTGTGTCCTGGCCCCTCCAGCAGGGTGCTCTTGAGGTGCACTTCACCAAGTGCTGATAATCTCAGACAGGAGGAGATGGAGACTCAGACACCCAACCCACTTCCTCCGTTCCTGTGCCAGGCTTCCTGCAGACTTGGGCCAATGAAGACACATTCTTTTTCATTGGAAGGGACAAAACAAGAACTAAGGGTTTTATAATAAAAATAATAATACTAAAAAAATTATGTGTAATTTTATATGTGGAATTAGATGTGGAATCTAAAATATGACATGAATTAACTTATTTATGAACAATAAACAGACTCACAGACAGAGAAGACAAACTTACGGTTACCAAAGGGGAAAAGAGGTGGGGGAGGGATAAATTAGGAGTTTGGGCTTAGCAGATACAAACTACTATATATAAAATAAACAACAAGGTCCTACTACATAGCACAGAGAACTATAGTCAACATCCTGTAATAGACCATAATGGAAAAGAATATAAAAAATATCTAGGTAAATGTACACATGTACATATACATATATAATTGAATCACTTTTCTGTACAGCAGAAACAAATACAACATTTTAACTCAACTATACCTCAATTTTTTTTTTTAACTTTTTGCTTTTTTAGGGAGGCATATGGAGGTTCTCAGGCTAGGGGTCAAATCGGAGCTACAGCTGCCAGCATACACCACAGCCACAGCAACACAGGATCCGAGCTGTGTCTGTGACTTAGACCACAGCTCAGGGCAATGCGGGATCCTTAACCGACTGAGTGAGGACAGGGATTGAACCCGTCACCTCATGGTTACTAGTCGGATTCGTTTCTAATGCACCATAATGGGAACTCTTCAATTTTTAAAAAAGAAAAGGAAACTTTTTTTAATAGTATTTATTAGTTTGATTTTATTTAATTAAAATTAACTTAATAGAATTTATTTGACCATTAGGTAGCTAGAATAATTTAAAATATGTATATTTTAGCATATACATATAAACTTCAGTATGTTGTTTAAAAAACACGCTATCAAAACTTCATCCCTTAGTAAGATCAAAAATTTTCAAATAAAATTATTTGTGAATCTCTCCTTCTTTCATCATAAATCCTTATAAGATATGTAAATTATATTTATTTCAAAATTAGCTTAAATGTAGAAGATAGTGGACATGTTTCTATGACTGTCCTTTAATAATCACTAAGAAAATTACAACATAGAAAAATAAAAGAGAACTGGAGAAGCAGACTAGGTAGCTTGACAAATTGAGACAGTTAGCAATTTGGAAATCAAATTGTACAATATTATATAAAAAGCCATTGTTACCCCTGGGATACCATAAAATGAATAGCAGAATTATCAAACTGAATAACTTGACCATTTTATGCCTTTTTAAAATGTTAAGTGGTCTTTTAAAAACTTAGTTGCATATTCATAGATTGTAAAATGTAAAATAAAAGACATTTACATTTGATAACTTTAATTCTTTATGACCATACCTGTTAGGGTGTGTAACACATAAAATAGACAATTACATTCATATATTCACAAAATAAAATTCTGTCTTCTGGATTCTTCTATATATGTATAAGCCATTTGGTAATTATGATGGAATAATATAATAGTGGCAAAATACAATCTTAGTGATCAGGAATGGGGGCTGCAGAATAACAGAAGTGGTTGAAACCCTGGTCTTGCCATGCATGGTTGTGTAGTTATGCCTTGAGTAGGTCAGTTATCTTTTGTTTAATGTATTACAGTTTAATTAAATTGTATATACTTTGGGTGTACAACAGGATGTTTTAATATGCATATAGTTAAATAATTACTGCAGTCAAGCTAATTAAAATATCCATCTTCTCATAGTTACCATTTTTTTCATTCCGCTTAAGAGCACCTGAAATCTACTCTTAGAAAATTTCCAGTATACAAGAGAATATGATTAACTATAGTCACCATACTGTACATTAGATTTCTCTCTACTTACTCATTCTACAAAACTACAACTTTGTACCTTTTGGCTTCCCATTTCTCCTATGTCCAAAAGTCTGGTCTTAACGTCAGTTTCTTCAGTTGAAAGTCAGGATTAATAATATCCAATTCATGTGGTTTTTGTGAACATTAAATAAAATACTGTAAGAAAAGCACCCAGCACAGTTACTGGCACTCAGTAGGTGCTCAGTAATGGCAGCTCCTCTATTATCATGAGGTGTTGGTTAATTGCACAGCTTTGATTAAATAACATGGTGATTTCTCACATTTAAACTATTTTGATGTTTGAGATATTTGTTTTATACTCTAGGAAAATTAGAAATTAGTTTTTCATCACTCTCATAAATATTCTCATTTTGAAAGCCTACGTATTTTTGAACACTTTGAGGGAGGAAAGACTCTGCTTATTTTATAATTTGTAAGTATTTTGACAAATGAAAAATGAAAATATTAATATAAACTAGAGTCACAATTATCTGCATTTATAGTGATATGGTTAATCCAAAATACTAAAAAACCAAATGCAATTTCTACTTGGTTTTGGAATGCTTCTAAATATGACTCTATTTGATATTCTGGTAATTAACTTCAAATCAATACAAAGCCAAATTGTGAAGATTTATTTCAGGAGTTGTTTTGAAACTGGATAGGCAAGCAATTCTTCATTTGTAGGTCTGGCTCTTGCCTTTATCACTCTAACAAAGTTTTTCCGCCTTTTTTGACTTTGATGCTTAAAGGATGCTTGGCACAAAATAGGAGCTCGTGAGTTCCTGTTTTCCCTCCTCCTTCACTTCTACTTTTTTGTTATGATTGTTGTCAATGATGACGTTATTACCCTTGATGTGATCTTTTGAAACTTTTCAATGTTCTGTACTCAGTATAAAGATGATGCTTTTCTTCTGTTGTGAGAATGTTTCCAAACTCCTCAATGAAGTCTAACATTAAGCTTTGAGAGTAAACACTTTTTAGAATATTTTGAATTTCACTAACTTGATACTCTCCAAAACCAATATTTTTTCTTTCTTTTTTTTTTTTTTGGTCTTTTTGCTATTTCTTGGGCAGCTCCCGCGGCATATGGAAGTTCCCAGGCTAGGGGGTCCAATCAGAGCTGTAGCCACCGGTCTACACCAGAGCCACAGCAACGCGGGATCCGAGCCGCGTCTGCAACCTACACCACAGCTCAGGGCAACGGCTGATCCTCAACCCATTGAGCAAGGGCAGGGACGGAACCCGTAACCTCATGGTTCCTAGTCGGATTCGTTAACCACTGCGCCACGACGGGAAGTCCCAAAAACAATATTTTTTCTAAAAATGATGACACTATTCTGAGTTATTAAAAAACAACTTGGTGCATGTAAAATATATGCTACATATCAATGTTTCATTACAACAAAAATTCTCTGCTATGAGATAATTTTTTAAATGACACTGAACATTCAACAATATCATATTGTAGAATATTTCGGAAAGAGAGAAATAATATCTAGAGAATCTCATTTCCTCTGATATGGCAATGTGAGGAGCCTGAAACTTTTTCCAATTCAGAACATCTAGAAATGCTAGATAAAATGTAACATGCATCCTTTAAATTATATCTCTATACATCCAATAAGGTAGGAGAAGCTTTAAATGGTCAAAAAAAAGAGAGAAAACTCTAAAATGCAAGATATCAGATGATGCTGCACTATGCACTATTAGTATTCAGAGAGTATTTGCTAATCTTTGTAATGCAGAGGTTTGGATTTTAAAGGCTAGGTGGAATTAGAAATCAACTCTTGGACTTGTGAAAGTAATAGGAACACTCCCAACCCCCAACCACCACCACACACACCACCATATAAAGCTTAAAAATGCTCAGTAGGAGCAGATAGATACCGGAGAAAAATTCACTAGTCAGCAAGAGAGATGACAGGGAAATTTATCTCTCTTTTCCTGGTCTATAGAAAATAAAAAAAAAAATACTCTTTGAGAATTCATAAGGCACAGGTTTGCTCAACAAAATTACGGTTTTCAAATTTAAACTGGCTATAGGGTATAACCTCAAGCCAAAATCTAAAATAGAAAAAAGTAGTTCTAAACTACTATCTGGTGAAAAAAGCATAAATCCTCTCTGGATTAACTCTGGAATTAGAGGATTCCAGATAAAAACCAGAGACATTTAAACTCACAATCTAAAAATATAAAACATAAGAAAATAAGCACAATGAAGAAAATTCAGCAGAAATATCACACAGAAAAACTTGGCTCCTATGGATTTAAGACAGATATTAACATTGAGAATATGGTACTACATTCAAAAATTATTTAAAGAAATAAAATGTGGAGTCAAATTTAAAAGAAAGGAGGTAATATGAAAGAACCAGTCATATCTGATAAATAACCAAATAGGAATAAAAACATATCATTGAAGTTAAAAACTCATCAACTGCATTAAGATGATGAGGCAAAACTATGGGATGTATTTGTGATCTTAAAGATAGAATGAATACCCAGAAAGTAGTCCAGAAATAAACTGATTAAAAATATTAAATGTAAATATTAAAATGTGGAGCATTAAATGAGGTCTAACGTATATTCAATTATTATTTCAGAAGGAAAGAAAAGAGAAGATGATGGAGAAGTAGGTAAAAGATAGAATATCTGAGATTTTTTTCAGAACTAAAAATGCTGATTCAGGGAAGATAATACATCTCAAACAATTTAAAAAAAAATCAATTTACTATATAGACACAGAATGGTGTTAGAGTGACTCACCAAGGGGCATAAAAGCAGTAAGAGAGAAGAGAGATGTCATCTATGGAACAATACTAAATCAGACAGGAAACTTCTCAACAAGGGGAAAAAATGGTAGAATGCAGAGAAATAATACATTCAAAATGCTAAAGGAAAATAAAATTCCAGTTTAGCATTGTACACCAAGCTAAACTCTCACACAGCAATGAAGATGAAATTAAGGTATTTTCAGACAAAGAAAAATCAAAACACGCTACCAACAGACCCACATTAGAAATCATTAAAACTAAAGAATGTGTGTTGAAGGGAAAGGAATTAAATTCATTAAGAGGAGAAATACAGGAAGGCCCAGGTAAGAGAAAAAACTAGCAAACATGGGAAAACCTCAAAGTACACTGACTACATAAAAATAAAATTATAAAAATGATAATATCAAAGTTAAATTGGATATAAGAAGTCAATTGTGGCTCAGTGGGTTAAGAACACAATGCAGTCTCTGCTGAGGTTGCAGGTTCAATACCTGGCCTTGCTCAGTGGGTTAAGGATCTGGCATTGCTGCAATCTGTGGCATAGGTTGCAGATATGGCCCAGATTTGATATTGCTGTGGCTGTGGTGTAGGCTGTCAGCTGCAGCTCTGACTCCACCCTTAGCCAGGGAACTTCCATATGCCTCAGGTGCCACCCTAAAAAGAAAAAAAAAAAAAAAAAAAAAACAAAGGGGGAGGTAGAACTTAAGTTGCAGGACAAAAGTGGGATAAAGATTGTGAGGGATGATTGTAGTTATTTTAGGCCAAGTGTTAAGGACTGAATTGTAACTCCCCAAATTCCTATGTTAAATCCTAAACCTCTAATAAAACTGTATTTGGAGATGGGCCACTAAGGGAGATAATTAAGATTCAATTATGTCCATAAGGGTGACCCTACTCCCAAAGGCCTGGTGTCCTTATAAAAGGAAGTGACCCAGGTAACTCTCTCTCTCCCCATGTGCTCAGAGGACAGGCCATGTGAGAATGTGGCTATAAAGCAGCCATCTGCAAGACAGGAAGAGAGGTCTCACCAGAAACCAGCCCTGGAACCTTGATCTTGGGCTTCCAACCTTTAAAACTGTGAGAAAATATATTTCTGTCCCTTAAACCACCCAATCTGTGGTTCCCATTATGGCAGCTCAAACAGATTAACATAGCATTTCTTTTGTAGTCCAGGAGAAAGATTAAGATGTTAAGTTACTCCCAACTTTTACAAGTGCTCATAAAAAAATTATATGGATGATTCCTAAAATAGGAAATACAGAGAAAATATATTTTACATTTAATGGGGGGGATATATTTTTCAAAAAAGATTTGATTGAGACAAAGAAAGGCGAAAAGGAGGAATAAAAGGAACATAGAAAAAGCAGGAACGAAAGCAAAATAAGATGGTAGAAACGTACCCAAGCATAGCAATAATTAAAATCGATTTTAACAACTCTGACCATCACACTGAAAAGACAGACTATACCATTGGAATTTTTTAAATCTAGCAATATACTTTGTCTAAGAAGCATTGCTGAAACAGAAACTAAGAAAATTGAAAGTAAAGAAGATGGAAAAGATAATCAAGACAAGTGCAAGTTTAAAAAACCTGGTGTAGTTGTGATAATATTGATATACCAACATTAGTGATACAGTCCAAAAATACCGATACAGTGTATAGTATCAACATTAGTATTAACATGTGGAAAGTTATAAGCTCCAAGGTGAAGGCATCTGAGTTTGGTCTTGCTTATTCTCATTTATCAATTGCATGTCTCACTCAATTGCTTAAAAATTATGCCTTGGTTTTTCATCATCTCTAAAAGAGAGCAAATAATAGTATCTATCTTATAGGATCATTTTGAGAATAAATTTAATACACATGAATTATGGATTGAATACACATAAACTTATGTTAAGCACAGGGCCTGACACATAGTAATGCTCCCTGTTTCTGAGGAGGATGAAGTGACAAAATATATTTTAAGACAGACCAAAAACAAATGAAAAAAAAATGTACCCTGAGGAATAAGGAAGGTTAGTATATAAAGACAAAGATAAAATCACTGGAAAGTTTTAACTAACTTAAATGTCTGCACCTAGTATTCAAATAGATAAAATGAATTTTCAAAAAATCCAAGTACTACTTCTCAAAATGTATTCCCAGATGACTGCTCCTTCACTCCAAATTCTAGGTTCTTTCCTTAAGATCTTCAGGAGCACCCAGTGAATAAATTATATTACAGTCTCATATCACATTAGTTATAATTCTTTGTTTCTCACTTCTCTCCTACCTAGTAACTTAAATTCAACTTTCTGTATTCCCAGTACCAGTTATAACATGATATAGAGTAAGCATCCAAAACATGCATGCTTGAAAATTAGTAAAGAAATGACCATGGAAGAGAAAGTTTGACAGACCCAACTTCTACTCTGTTTTTCAAAAAAGATCAAACTTCCTTAACCTATGTCAGAAAACTCCATGTATTCTGGTACTTCTTCTCAACCACACATAATATCCTCAACTCCCATACTATGAAGATTGGCACATGTACATACATTTCTGTGGAAGATGACAGGCACATCCATAATTTCTAATACCTATGAATTGCAAACAGAAGAAATCCTGGCATGGGGAATGATAAATTGACCATGGTTCTACTTCTCCATCTCTGAAAACTCACCCAAATTACAGGATCAAGAAAAAAGTACAAACTTTGCAATGTCTAAGAAATTGGAGTGCAGCGATACGTGAAAGATTTCAAGAAAGTTTTAAAAGCTAACAAAGTAGAAGAGGAGTGAAAACACAGGTGGTAAAGAGAAAAAGTAAGTACCTATGGACAGAAAAACCCCAGACAAGCTAAGCAGTTGCAGGGCTGAACCTCAGAAAGATGCAAACTCTGGAGGTACAAGGTGTCGTGGTGAAAGATGACAAAGGCAGAGCCAGCCTTCCCACTTCCCCTTCCCCATCGTCCTTCCCCTCCCCTGAAAGATCATGAGAGAAGCTGACACAGGGAATCCCAGTTGGATTCAGTCACTGGTGGAGAAGGGCATGTGTGCCATAGGCTGTTTTAAACTAGGAGGATTGCCAGTGATCCTGCAAATTGGACAGTGAAATCCTCAGCTCCCTTCTCTTCTGGGCTTCCAAAACACCGGCAGAAACTATGGGATCCTCCTATAGAGGAAATAGTCTCATGAAAAGACAACGGAGTTCAGTTTAAGAACCACTTCACTGTCCCTTATTATGTAATATATCCAGTGGTCAAGCTTCACCTAGAGACAAAAACCTCAAGTCCTTTTGTTGCCCAATAGTTACAGGCTCTATAAATACATATTACCCAGCCACATATAGATAAACAACTCACAGGCCTGGCTTTAAATTGTTTAAAAAAAAAAAAAAAAACCCACAACAACAGCAAAAAAACAAACTTAAAAAAGACTGCTTTCAAATAAACGCATTGGTAAAATTGTGGTTGAAGGAAATGTAAGTATTCATAGAGACCTATAAATAAATTACTTTTTATCAGTAACAGTGGAAAAACCATGTTAACAAATACAAAAGTAGACATTTAGCTATTTAAGCAAACTCCAAAAGGGCCAAATTCCTTATGAAGGCTATAATATTAGCAGTTTTTCACCTTAGTAGTCATATCTTTTGTGTGTGAAATAGGGATAAAACCTGCTCCTTTTTGAGTTAGGGGAAAAAAATGATAAAATTTGAATTACAATCTAAAGGTTTACAGTTTCCAAGCTCAGTGCAGGCCTATTGGAATATTTGAGA
The DNA here is from genome assembly GCF_016906955.1 of Phacochoerus africanus. Classification (NCBI taxonomy): domain Eukaryota; kingdom Metazoa; phylum Chordata; class Mammalia; order Artiodactyla; family Suidae; genus Phacochoerus; species Phacochoerus africanus. The sequence goes on from NC_062554.1 coordinate 109,961,248, forward strand.
TTCATCTCTGTGGAATGAGTTTTATTGTCAGTATGGCTTTCTATTATTTAGACTAAACTCCTACCACCTGCTAGAAAGAGACATAAAACAAATGGATCTGCAGACGATGTTTGCTTTCTTCCGATGAATGAATCTGTCCCAAGTCGTCATTTTGAAAGCATAAGAAAAATATTGGCAGTTTATATTTTTAAAATGTTTATTCTATCTCCAATGTGTATCTTCTGTATATAAAAATGTGCCAAAAATAAAAAATAAACCCAGGCTTGATTACAACATTTTAAAATGTTCCTGCCCTGACTCTGTGATTAACAAGCATTGCTATCCAATTCTGTACTAGGATCTCCACTTAATATAAAAACTGGTAAATTCAAGAAAAGTTTCTGGACACAGCATCTTGTATTTACTGTCTCTGCCTAGAAACAGTGTAAAAATCCAAACATTTACTTTATAATCATTACTCTTAAGTAATATTTCAATACTCAATTAAATATTAAAATAATAAGACATATGCTTTCTCCTTTGGACTCAATCTGTCAAAATAAAAAAAAAACAGTAATAGAAATTTATCCTACATTTGCAGTAAAGAATACGGTACAAATGAACCTATCTACAGAACAGAAACAGACTCATGGACATAGAGAACAGACCTGTGGTCACCAAATAGGAGGGGGAAGAAGTGGAATAGAGTGGGAGTTTGGGGTTAGTAGATGCAGACTATTACATTTAGAATGGATGAGTAATGAGGTCCTGCTGTACAGCACGGGGAACTCTACACACCCTCTTGGCGAAGATAATATGAGAAAAAGAATGTGTATATATATGACTAGGTCACTTTGCTGTACAACAGAAATTGACACACTGTATACCAACTATACTCTAATAATAAAAAAAGAATACGACAATATTATTTTAGAAATTTCAGGGTTGTGGTTATTTTTGCATCTACCTCAAATGGTAGTAAATGGTGGGTTTAACATAATGACTTTTCATGACCGAAAAAAGAAAGATGTGTTGATAATATTCAAGTGTCCTGATGCTCTTTGCATTGTGGAGACATAATGCAGCAGGCTTTCTACCTTGATGCCATTTTAAAAAAATCATATAACTGGCTAAAACGTTCTTCCCATTAACTTTCAGGGAGGATAAAATCTCAGTATTAATTCTATCATTCAAAGCAAAGTTAGAGATGCAGAATAATTGTTATGACACGTAAAAGATAAGACTGAGTAGAGTGCTATTGAATTAATCACAGAAGAGTGATCTATGTCTCTTGACTTCTGATAGGAGTGAGAGAAAAGAGTTCCTGGGATACAGTTCAGGAATGAACAACTGAATACAACAATGTAAACTGCGGAAATTCTGGTGGGAGCCAAACAAGTCAGATGAAATGTCGCCAAGTGAAAAAGTTAAAAGGGACATTAAAATACAGCTAGGACAGGAGTTCCCTCTATGGCACAATGAGATTGGCAGTATCTTGGTAGTGCTGGGACACAGGTTTGATCCCCAGCCCGACACAGTGGGCTAAGGATCTGGTATTGCCACAGCTGCGGTATAGGTAGCAACTGTAGCTCAGATCTTATCCCTGACCTAGGAACTCCATATGCCACTGGGTGGCTGAATGAAAAATTAAAAAACGAAAAATAAATAAACAACAACAACAAAAATACAGCTAGGATGACCAGTATCTCTTCTTAAGTGGTCTCTCAAGGCACATTCATCATCCTACAGTTTTAGTTACTTTAGACCATGGTGAACTGTCTTCACTCTAATAGTTTCAAAAGATTCACTGTGTCAACATCCCTAAACTGTATTTATCTTTCAGATCAGGTAAGAGCACATCAGTTACATTTAAAGGAATGTTTGTTTATTAACGTAGTCAAATGAGAACTGTAGCCATACCATGGCCTGACAGGTTGTGTAGCTTTCTCCCTGTAGGCAGGGAATATATTTCAAATGTCTCAGCCTATCATTGGCTGTGTTGTGGGGAAATGCTCAGAATGCACCCTCTCTCTCAAAACGACTGTCGTAAGAGCAGTAGCTGCCATCTGCTGAAAGCTCTGCTATGCTTACATAACCATGTTCCTTTCTGAACAGTACAATAGATAATCACCCACCTCTACTATATACTCAAACACACACAGATGCACTAATATATATGACTATAATATGCTTTATTAAAACATGTAACAAAGCACACACAGGCTCATGCACACACACATGAATGACTGAGCCTGGAGAGGCTGCTAGTGCAAACAAACTAGCCTTATATTTATTTTCATATCAAACGAGTGATACTTGGGTTTAATAAAGTAATTAATATGACCAAAATTATTACTTTAACTATGCCATGATCAACTATTTTACACTACATGTCTTCTGTTAGTAAAATATTTGTTAATAACATACTACTGATTTGCAAAGAGAATGTCCATATAAGATTTTTATCTGAAAATATCTGAGAGAATTACAGCCATTCTCCAATTTTACCAAGCATATTGCTCAAGCCCACAGTCATTGTCCTGTGAATCTAGGAGAATTTTGTAATCAGCAGCCTTTCCAACACTGCTAAAGATTCAATTCAGTCAAGAGGAAAAGCAGATGAGAGTGGAAAAATAAGTTGTCAGGCAAAAATGTCAATTTTCATGAATTTCAAAGTATATAAAAATTAAAGGTCTCCTCCTGCAGAGTCAAAGCAAAGACTAAGACTTAAAGTCAGTGTAATAATACTTTTTTATTATTCACTGGGCTGTGCATCAAACATAAAACTGAAAAGTCAATAGAAGTATATAAAATAACCAACATAGAAAGGTGACCTGTAGTTTCTTGGGAAATTAAATGGAGCCTCTACTCAGATTATCATCCTCATAAATTTGTAGTGGTTAAATTCCATCACAAAAGAGGTATATATAGGTAGACCACACATATCATGGCATCTATCTATCTATCTACCTACCTATATATATCTATACATAAAATATAGATATGTATATATATATATATATACTCCAGATTTTAAAAAATTTACTAATACTTTAATTTCAGACACAAATCTTCACACTGATATCCACTTTTAAGCAATAGGAGGGTGTTTGGACCAAATTAAATCCCCTCTGTGATAAGAGTTCATGATGTTAAAGTTTAAAAAATGCTAGAATAGTTTTAACTATTTATTCATTGATAATCAATTGTAGCACATATGTTATAGTTTTGGAATGTTTAGGAGAAGATGGTCAATTCTGGATATAAAGAGCCACAAAAGGACAGAGAAAGAATAAATAAAATCGATCATAGCAATTTTTTTTGGATGAAGAAACATGATTATAAAGTATTAAGAGCCTCCACAATTTTTGGAGTTCCCCTGGTGGTGCGGCAGGTTAAGGATCTGGCATTGTCACTGCAGTTTTTCAGGTCTCTGCTGTGGCTCCAGTTTGATCCCTGGCCCCAGAACTTCTGTATACTGCAGGCACAGCAAATAAAAAGTCTCCCACACTTTTTTCTGTCATGTATGTATTAAAATCCAGAAATTCTTAACCCAATGAAGTGATTGTGTCCTAACTGCAATAAAGCATTCTTTCCTTTGCACTGTTTCTGTGCCTTCCACAAGCTTTCTATTTTAATGTATTGATTTTACATTTTAATAACTGCATCTTTACAGGGAGCCCCCTGAGGGAAGGAGCTATGACCTATTCATCTTGTACATAATAGGTGTTTATTAACTATTTTTAATTAAGTTGTATGAGTTGAGAGAGATGTCTGCTCAATTTACACTGGGTGTTTCTCAACAACAAGAAAGAAACATAACAAATGTTCTTCCAACAGGAGACCTTGTGAAGGCAAAAGCAACTGTAAGAAAAATCACCTCAGAAAAACTGTGCAGTGGACATACACTTGCTCTTACTTAAATGCAGATTACAGTGCTGAAGAGGTTAAGGGCTTTGCCCAAGTTCCATAGCTAACTAAAGCGGCTTCTGAAATCAGACTGGTTCTCCTTCCAGCTCTGAGTGGCTGTAGGGTGGAAGAACAGGGCAGGACATACAAGGTACATGTGTTAAATCATCTCTACCATAAGGTCTTCAGTAGGTGGCTTTGTTTATTAAAGTGTCTTAAAATATTAGACACGGCTACATTCAAAATAAGTACAAAAGTACTAAGAGCTAAAGTAAGTTTCTACATTAGGCACTACTGCATTAAATATAGAGGGGAAAAAATAAACCTTGACATTCCTTAGAATATCTTTCTAGACATCCCATTTGTTGTTTACTCAAGAAATATCCCCAATCTTTTCCCATATCAGGAGACTAGGCCAGTTTTCCAGAACACAGGCTGAACATGCAACAAACTTAATTGTCCAGGATTCCAGGTAACTATGATATAATCATGTCTACCAAGATCTGAAAGAAAGTCTGTTAGGCAATTCTGATAGCGTATTTCTCACTAAGGGTGTGTATGTGTGGTGGTGGTGGGATCGGGGGTGGGGGTTGGGGGGGGTAGACTGAGACTCCTTGCTTTTGTGTACAGCTGTGTGAGAACAGCCACGTCAGGAAAGATCTGACCACAAAGGCCAGCCTCCTAAGGATGGCAAAGTGAAAAGTATAGTGCCTAGCACCAGTGGGCCATAGAATTGGCCAAATCTGGAAAATTTTCCCTCTAGGCTTCTGATTAGATGAAATATAACAAAAATTTTAAGATCATTATTATTTAAGCCAGTCAAGTATTCTGCTATGTGAAAGCAAAAACGCTAAAACTGGCACAATCATTCTGAAATGGAATAGTTTAGGTCCACCTATTTCATGGAACAGTCAAAATGAGAGTAGGTAAATCCCTCCCTTCACTGAATGCATTTTGCCTTTTCAACTGGGTGGAAGAGTTTTCTGACAGCATAGAGGAGTCTTGCTTCCTACTTCTGCATTCTGCTTATTCAATATTATCATGTCCTTTAATTATGTACTGGATCATGCTGGGATTAACCTTACAGCCATTTTAAAAGTTTTGTTTACAGAATCAATTAGAAATTCTACTCCTAGGCTTTCCAGATCTCATGGCCATCTGGTCACACAACCTTTCCAGTATCTTTACTGCTGTGACACCACAGAACTGCCACCAGCAAAGGAAATGATGGCAGCCACTCATTTTCCTTTAACTAGTTCTTGTTTTTCTGCCAGTATAGCGGTGCAGCTTAGAACTAGGAATTTCCTATGATAATATGTGGCCATATTTCCCTACAAATACACCTCTCTTCCTTAAAATAGAATATATTTTATTTTTTAAGTAAAGTGTGATCTTTATGAAAGACTAACTGAAACAGTCAGTTGGGCAGGGTTTGCCATGTACTTAATAAGCATGAGTCATAAATTTTAATAAACCATCTTGTGTAAACCTACAATAAATACACTGGACACTCAAAGTTCTCAGAGCTAAAAATACATAGGAGTTCCTGCTGTGGCTCAATAGGTTAAGAATCCTACTGCAGCAGCTCGCGTTGCTGGTGAGGCATGGGTTCATTCAATCCCTGGCCCAGTGCAGTGGGTTAAAGGATCTGGCATTGCCACAGCTACAATGTAGGTTACAGCTGTGGCTTGGATTCAGTCCCTGGCACAGGAACTTCCATATGCCGTGGGTACAGGCATAAAAATTTTTTAAATTAAAATAAATAAGTAAATAAAAATACATAAATGATTTGTTCAACAGTTAGAGAATATACAGTCTTCAGAAACTCTAGAACCTTCATAGAAACTGGCTATATAATACACCATAATGCAAATCTCAATGAATTTCCAAGAATCACTATCTCTAACTATGTTTGTACAGAAGTCACTAAAAAATACAAGTCTCTTTGTGTGTGCATGTGTGTATGTGTGTGTGTTTGTATGTAAATTTTTTAGAAACATTTTAAATAGCACAAGGACTAATAACAATCATAATGGATATTAAAATACTATATAAAACTTATGAGATGCACCTAAAGAGGACCTTTGAGTGAAACAGCTTTAAATTCTTATATAAAATATTAAGAACAAAATATCAGTTAAGCATTCTTCTTAAGTTAAAAAAAAGGAAAAATTAAACACAAAGAAAGGAAAAAGGACATCCTAATGATACAGAAAACAAAGGTGAGGAGGAACAATGAATCTAAGAACTTGTTCTTAGAAAGATAAATAATGTAGACAAATCTTTTGAGTGATAAAGACAAAAAATGGAGAAATTTTCAACTGGAGGCAAGATTTTAGATTCATCCAACATTAAGAAAACAAAAATGCTATGAACAACTTTATGCCAAAAAATTTAAAACTTAAAATAATGGGTGAAACTTTAGATTCTGATACCACTCTGCAAAGAACAGTTTGCCTGAATAGCAGTATAACTGCTGAACTAATTTATTGGTGAGTAAAACAAAACTCACACACACACAAAAAGACTTCATATGATAGCTGATAACACCTGCCATTTTGCTGATAACACCTGCCATTTCAGTAAGTAAAGGCATCAAGATATTAGTCACTGCAGCTGGGCTGACTATGTACTCTGAGGGGATTCAGGATGGAAAAAAACAAAGAGGATACTGGCCTTAGATAGTTAAGGCACATATTGAAGGAAACATTTCAATAAACTCAGGCTTTTGCATCTTCTCATATATAGAAAAGAGCTAAATTTGTAACCTGAGATGTCTGGTTTTCTGTGATTAGCAATTATCTTTTGATGTTCTACTACCTGGTTTTTTATTTGATTTTTTGTTTGTTTGTTTGTTTGTTTAGCAGAAACTCCTATAAATTCTGGCTCCTCCCTTACCTCTTTGGAACATTCCTCAGAGCCATTTGAGAAACTATATCCAGAGCTAAAGTTCTCAGGAAGTCCATGAATAAAACATAATTCTCAACTTTTAGGTTGTACATTTTTGTTTCAGTCAACATTATCAATCCTTCAAATTCATTCTAATCTCATAGCAACAGTGAACGGGGAGAAGAATAAAAGAAAACTTTATCTCTCAAATCATTTTTGTGGCTATTGTAACTCTGACACTAAAAATTGTGACAAGAAACGTATGAGAAATGACAATTTAAGGCCAATCGTACTCATATAAGAACTCAAACCAAATATCAAGAAGACACATTTAAGACTTGAAAAATGCTACAGAATGTTCATTTTTACTAAGGTCAAGTAGGTTATTTAGACCAACTTGGAAGCTTATTTTTTTAAAAAAATTAAGATTACTTGAAAAACTATATTATTTCCAAATGGAAAACAGTATGCTGAGAATCAAGCCATTATTGAAGTGAAGACATTTGCTAATCCTAGCAAATATGGGCATTTTGACAACATTTGCAGATGTGGAGCAGAAGTCAAAGACCCAACTTAACAAATGCGAGGAATTGGTTTGGAGGTGCTCCCCATATTAAACTAAGATCACCCCAAATTTATACACCCAGGGTAAAGGTGAACTAAAATTTAACCCTTCATTCCTACACCCAGGGGCCTTTAAAGGATGCCTTGGATCTGAGTGAAGAATAAAAAAAAAAAAAAAAAAAAAGAAGAAGAAGAAAATAGGAAATATCCTCTATTAAGAAATTTAGGTAATATGCTAGTTCTCATGTAGATTTAGGTCCAGTAACTTCAAATCATAAACTTGGTTAATGATGTTCTTTTAAAATAACTGGAAAATTGAAAAAAAAAAAAAGAACTGAAAAAGTGAAACAGTCCCATGAATTTATATTATCTTCCTAATAGAAGTCTTATCTTCCAATAGCACATGAAAATGACGAACTACAAACTAGCGAACATTATTTTGAATTTCAAATGTAAAGTTAAAAGAGAATGATTCAGAGTTCCTGTTGTGGCTCAGCGGAAACAAATCTGATTAGTATCCATGAGGACACAAGTTCTATCCTAGCTCAGTGGGTTAAGGATGTGCTGTTACCGTGAGCTGTGGTGTAGGTCACACATATGGCTTGGATGTGACGTTGCTGTGGCTGTGGTATAGGCCAGCGGCCACAGCTCTGATTCAACCCCTAGCTTAGGAACTTCCATATACTGCGGGTGAGGCACTAAAAAAACAAAGAGAATGATTCAAGATGGAATTTTAAAATTAATTTCTTTTTATATTGAATTATAGTTAATGTACAATGTTATGTTAGTTTCAATTATAAGCGGTTCAACTATATATATTATATAACATATATACTTTTATATATATACTTTTTCAGATTCTTTTCCATTATAGGTTATTACAAAATATTGAGAATGATTCCCTGTGCTATAGAGTAGGTTCTTGTCCTTTATCTATTATATATATATAGTACTATGTATATGCTAATGCAAAATATTAAATTTATCTCATGTCCCCACTATTCCCCCTTTGGTAATCCTAAATTTGTTTACAATGTCTGTTAGTCTTTTTTTTTCTGTAAACAAGTTCATTTGCATCATCTTTTAAGATTCCACATATAAGTGTTTTCATATGATTTGTCTTTATCTTACATCACTTAATATAATAATTTCTAGGTATATTCATGGTGCTTCAAATAGCATTATTTCTTTTTTCATGGCTAAATAATATTCCATTCTCTGTTTATAACACATCTTCATTCTACATTCCTCTGTAGATGGACATTTAGGTTGCTTCATTCCTTGACAATCATAAAAGAGTGCTGCTGTGAACACTGGGGAATATGAATTATAGATTACTATACACCCAGGAGTAGAACTGCTGGGCCACATGGTGGTTCCATTTTTAGTTTTTTCAGGAACCTCCATAGCAGTTCCTTAGCATTTTTCATAGTGGCTGCACCAGTTTACATTCCCACCGAGAGTCTAGGAGGGTTCATTTTATTTCATACCTTCTCCCGCATTTGTTATTTGTAGACATCTTGATGATAGTCATTCTGCCTGGTGTGAGGTGGTTCCTCATCATAGTTTTGATTTGCATTTCTCTAATAATTAATGATACTGAGCATATATAAATGTGCCTGTTGACCATCTGTATGTATTCTTTAAATAAATGTCTATTTAGGTTGTGTCTGCATATTTTTTGACCTGGTTGATGTTGTTGTTTTTTGACATTGAGCTGTATGAGCTGCTGGTAAATTCTGAAAGTTAATCCCTTGTTAGTAGCATTGTTTGTAAATATTTTTTACCAGATTGTAGGTTGTATTTTTGATTTGTTTATGGTTTTCCTTGATGTGCAAAAGCTTTTGAGTTTGAGTCCCATTTCATTTTGCTTTTATTTTCATTACTCTAGGAGATGGATCCAAAAAGGACTTCTGCAGTTTATGTCAAAGAATATTCTGTGTATGTTTTTCTCTAGGGATTTAATAGCATCTGGTCTTATATTTAGGTCTTTAGTCCATTTTGAGTTTATTTTTTGTATGTGCTCTTAGAGAATGTTCTAATTTCATTCTTTTGCATATAGCTGTCCAGTTTGCCTGGCACCACTTATTGAAGACACTGTCTTTTCTCCATTGTGTATTTTTGCCTTATTTGTTGTAGATTAATTGACCATAAGTGAACAGGTTTATTTATTTGCTTTCTATCCTGATCCATTGATTTATATCTCTGTATTTGTGCCAGTACCACACTGCTCTGAGGACTGTAACTCTGTAGTATAGTCTGAAGTCAGGGAGCCTGACTCATGCAGCTTCATTTTTCTTTCTCAAGATTGGTCTGGAAATTTGGGAGGTTTTCTTTGTTTTCTGTTTTGTTTTGTGTGTGTTTCCATAAGAATTTTAAAATTTTTGTTCTAATTCTGTGAAAAATCCCACTGGTAATTTGATGGGAATTGCATTGACTATAAATGGCCTTGAGTAATATAGTCATTTTAACAATATTGATTCTTCCAATCCAAAAATGGGGTATATATCTTTCCATCCATTTGTGTCATCTTCAATTTCTTCCATCAGCATCTTATAGTTTTTGGAGTACAGGTCTTTTGTGTCCTTAGATGAGTTTACTCCTAGGTATTTTATTATTTTTGATGTGATGGTAAGTGGGATTTTTTTCCCTTAATTTCCCTTTCTGATATTTCATTGTTCATGTATAGAAATGCAAGAGATTTCTATATATTAACTTTGTAAGACAGCATGTATTACAATTCTTCATATAATAAAGAAACTGAGTCCCTCTTAACACCATAAAAAAGTAAATATATGAAATATCATAATATTTGGACAGAATACATATATTTGTATGTAATTATATACAAGTTTATATAAAGGTATAAATATTATTTACCAATTGTTCATTATGTACATGGAAAAACTCAAACTAGCATACTTCAGAAATATTACACAATGACATGCACTTCCAATGATATTAATTATTCAAGTGCTTGTGATCTTAACCCACATTCTTCTGAATAGCATATAAAATAGTTGATGTATGCAAACAGAAGAAGACAACATAAGGTTTCAACATGATTACTTGACAATAGAGAGCATCCATACAGTCTGTTAACTGAAAAGAAAAGTAAAACTACTAAAATCCTATTTGTTGTGCATTTGTTTCCTACTAGTGTATCTCTCATTCAGTGAGATTCTACAAAGTATTAAATAAACTGAACAAAGTAAGGGCCAAATTAGTATATATGGCAGGGATAAGCAAGGTCTGTTTAATGGCATAAACTTATTTCAAGATTCATGTATTTTAAATGTCAGAAAAGGCACATCCAAGGTGAAACCAATTCTCTGAAACTGCCTGTGATTGAGTCACTTTTCAGAAACTTGGCTTTGGGGAATTTAACCTAAATAGATGATGAATTACTGACATTTACTTTTTTCTATATTTCCCTGAAACCCTAAGGATACTATAAAATAAAATGTGAATAGCAATAGAAAATATATAAATAGATAGGTAACAAGGACATACTGTATAGCACAGGGTAATCTGCTCAGTTTTGTGTAATAACCTAAATGGGAAAAGACTCTGAAAAGGAATAGCTATACATATATGTGTAGCAGATTTACTTAGATGTATTAACCTGAAACTACCACAACTTTGTAAGTCAACTATACTCCAATGAAGTTTATTTTTAAAAAGAAAGAAAATAGAAAAACAGCGGATAGGCAACTGGATTGGAAATGACTCTAAGACCAATTTTAACAAATGATCTATGAGTCAGTGGAGGCAAAAGTCTTAGAAGTTGATATTGATTCATGAATTTGAAGTGCAAACAGTCAAGAAAACACCTTTGAAAAAAGTAAGTATGCGGTGCAAGAAAAACTCAACTGCAACCATAAAAAGATACACATGATCATTAAACCATGTAATTTTATTTGCAGTGGAAAATAATGCTCAAATGTTCTCTAAAATGAGTAACTGCTATAATGGTTATTGATAACACCAGAAATAAAGACCATCCAATGTTTCCTTAGACAATATAGTAGTTTTATATTATAGCTGCAAGTACTTCAATCCATCTAACCAGGAGAGTGGTGGTTTGTGTTCCTTCCCTGGGAACCTGAATGGCCTTATGATTATTATGACCAACAGAGTGTGGTGCAAGTGACATCATGGACTTGCAAAGCTAGGACTTAAAAAGATCATGTGGCTTTCTTATTTACTAGAAATACTCACTCATGAAGCCTTACACTGCTTATGTACAAGATCTGAGTACCCTAAGATTACCTGTCTGGAGATGTCACAAGTGGGGACTTGGGCCCTTGGTTTCAGCAAAACCCACCCCTAAGCCATTCAAGCTCAAGTACCAGACCCAGGAGTGAAGAAGCTGGTAGATGATTCAACTCCCAGGCTTAGAGTTACCCCTTAACCATTAGAGTCAAGCCAGCTGAGCCTCAGACATCATGTGCTGTTCCCTATCTGAATTTCTGACTCAGAGAATCTTTGATCATAAAAATAAAAAAAGTAATTATCTTACTCAGTAAGTTTTATGGTTATTTATTATGCAGTGTTATATAACCAGTACAGATAATTCGATGTAAAATGATGAAATTAATTTAGGGCAATTTATTATTAATAAGAAAATGAAGCATACATATTGTCTAATGATTTCAGTTAAATTATTCAGGGCATGGAACATGTTCCTAGAAATTCCTTGGTAAGCAAGAACAAAATGGGCAAAGCAAATAATGGAATATGTTGCTAAAAATGCAAAGCATGCACACAAAACAGGAGAGACTAACCTAACATTAGATGATTAGTGTGCACATTAGCGTTCATTTATCAAGAGCTTTTAAAATTCATGATTGCCAGGAAATCATGGATACTATTAACTTAAGGTAATTTTCAGGATAGATGAAAAAAAATATGAGGAGCTCAGAAATATCCTGCATCTTAAATAAATTTTTTCACAGTTACTTTCTAAATTGATCTCACTGTGTAGCTCTGGTTCTGAGAATTCCAGGGCCTTTGCTTGATCTTTCTTGGCTTCTAGATTGTAGTGTGGCTTATTCATTTATATTTTGACTACAAGTTCCAGCACATTTATCTCTGTGAGTGCCCTCTCTCTTCATTGTTTGGCATAATATAATATAAATAAGCCTTGATCCTGGTTTGGGTTTCCCTCACCCTCATTTGGAAATTCTTTCAAACAATGAATTCAAAACCCAAGTAATGTCCAAGAAAACCACTTATTTTCTCCAACTCTTTCTGCTCCCGCCTAACCTCCTTTTTCTTTTTCTTTTTTTTTTTCTCCGTAGAATTTTGTTTACTCAGCCTTAATCTTTGCTGATTTCAGTTTTGGGGGACAGCTGAGAATCCACTGGCATTTCTAGTTATTATACAAAATTGACAAATATCCATGGACACATAGTGGTCATGGAGACAACAGGAGAACTACAATGTGGTATCTACATTCTTCCTTTTCACCATAAAAGCACTATCCCTAAGAAAAGGAATTTGGCAAATTGAAGATATATGAAGAATGAAAAAATGCTGCATGATTACCTTATACAGAGAGGTTTCAGGCAATAGAACTAGCAGTGAAAAGAGAAAATAGCCTAAATGTCTCAATTATAGATGCTTAAAGAATATTGAAAAACACCTCCCATCTTTAAATATGAAGAATGTCATGGTCAACATACTATTGGAGAAGGAATTAAAAGTTTTATTCCAAATCAAGAGGAGAAATTTTAGAAGAGAAAAACATATATTAAGACTATAATGTTCAAATTTAGGATGACTTAGGACATTTAAATCTAATAAAAATAATCAATTACTAGGTGCCAAGATGTGGACTAGATATCATTATTGAACCACAAAAATGAGGGCATGGGCTCAAGGTAAAGAGTTATATACAAGAATTTATGAACATGCTAGCTGAGTATATGAAAACACAAATGAATTGGGTCAAAGGCTCTAAGCCACATAGGAATTAATATTAGTAGTGGTACATCTTAATATTCTAGGGCTGTTATGGGTTTTGGAAAGAACCATATATTTTAATATATAGATATTCCTGGGTGTTAATCATTTATTCCGGGTCCAAAGATATGCAAGTGAACAAAATACACCCAAATCCATGAACTTTAAGAGTTTTAATTTTAGTGTAGGAGACAGACAATAAGCAAATAGCACATTATATTATGAGAGATAACAGTTTCAGATTTAAAATAATTTGATAGAAGAAAGGGAATAGGCAGTAGAGGGGTGAGTAATATTCCATTGTGTATATGTATCACAACTTCTGGATCCACTCCTCTGTCGATGGACATTTAGGTTGTTTCCATGTCTTGGCTATTGCAAATAGTGCTGCAGTGAACATTGGAGTACATGTGTCTTTGTGAATCGTTGTTTTCTCTGGATAGATGCCCAGGAGTGGGATTGCTGCATCAAATGGTAGTTCTATGTTTAGTTTTCTGAGGAATCTCCATACTGTTTTCCACAGTGGTTTCACCAATTTACATTCCCACCAGCAGTGTAATAGGGTTCCTTTTTCTCCACACCCTCTCCAGCACTTATTGTTTGTAGACTTTTTGATGATGGCCATTCTGGCTGGTGTAAGGTGGTACCTCATAGTGGTTTTGATTTGCATTTCTCTAATAATGAGTGTTGTTGAACATCTTTTCATGTGTTTTTTGGCCACCTGTATGTCTTCTTTGGAAAATTGTTTAGATCTTCTGCCCATTTTTTTGATGGGCTTGTTTGTTTTTTTGGTATGGAGAGGTAGGAGGTGTTTATAAATTTTGGAGATTAATCCCTTGTCAGTTGATTCATTTGCGAAGATTTTCTTCCATTCTGTGGGTTGTCTTTTCATTTTGTTTAGGGTTTCCTTTGCTGTGTAGAAACGTTTAAGTTTGATTAGGTCCCATTTGTTTATTTTTGTTTTTATTGTCAATATTCTAAGAGGTGGATCTGAGAAGATGCTGCTGTCATTTATGTCAGAGAGTGTTTGGCCTGTTTTCCTCTAAGAATTTTATAGTGTCTGGGCTTATATCTAGGTCTTTAATCCATTTGGAGTTTATTTCTGTGTATGGTGTAAGGGAGTGTTCTAATTTCGTTCTTTTATATGTGGCTGTTCAGTTTTCCCAGCACCACTTATTGAACAGGCTATCTTTTCTCCATTGTATATTCTTGCCTCCTTTGTCATAGATTAGTTGGCTGTTCATGCATAGGTTTAATTCTGGGCTTTCTATCCTGTTCCACTGATCTATATTTCTGTCTTTGTGCTAGTACAATATGGTTTTGATGACTATTGCTTTGTAGTATAGTCTGGAGTCCGGGAGCCTGATTGCTCCAGCTCCATTTTTCTTTTTTTAGGATGTCTCTGGCTATTCTGGGTCTTTTGTGCTTCCAAACAAACTTTAAAATATTTTCTTCGAGTTCTGTGAAAAATGTCCTTGGTAATTTCATAGGGATTGCATTGATCTGCAGATTGCCTTAGGTAGTATAGTCATTTTGATAATATTAACTCTTCCAATCCACAAGCATGGTATATCTTTCCATCTATTTGTGCCATCTTTGATTTCTCTCATCAGTGTCTTATAGTTTTCAGAGTACATGTCTTTTGTCTCGTTACGTAGGTTTACTCCTAGGTATTTTATTCTGTTCTATGCGATGGTAAACAGGATTGCTTCCCTAATTTCTCTTTCTGATCTTTCATTGTTAGTGTATAGAAAAGCCATTGATTTCTGTGTATTAATTTTGTATCCTGTGACTTTGCCAAATTCATAGATGAGCTCTGTTTTCTGGTAGAGTATTTAGGATTCTCTAGGTATAGTATCATGTCATCTGCAAATAGTGATAGTTTTACTTCTTCCTTTCCAATTTGGATACCTTTTATCTCTTTTACTTCTCTTGTTGCTGTGGCTAGGACTTCCAAAAGTCTGACGTCCTTGTCTTGTTCCTGCTCAGCAGGAATTCTTTCAGCTTTTCACCATTGAGAATGATGTTAGCTCTGGGTTTGTCGTATACGGCCTTTATTATGTTGAGGTAGGTTCCTGCTATGTCCACTTTCTGAATGGTTTTTATCAGAAAAGGGTGTTGGATTTTGTCAAAGTCTTTTTCTGCATCTATTGAGAGGATCATATGGTTTTTAACAAAAAGCTGGTTCTTTGAAAAGATCAACAAAATTGATAAACCCTTAGTCAGACTTATCAAGAAAAAAAGAGACAGGACTCAAATCAATTAGAAATGAAATGAAAAAGGAGAAATGAAAAAGGAGAAGTAACAACGGACATCACAGAAATACAAAGGATCATAAGAGACTACTATATGCAACTATATGCCAATAAAATGGATAACCGAGAAGAAATGGACACATTCTTAGAAAAGTACAATCTTCAAAGACTAAACAAAGATGAAATAGAAAAGATGAATGGACCAATCATAAGAACTGAAATTGAAACTGTGATTAAAAAACTTCCAACAAACAAAAGGCCAGGACCAGGTGGCTTCACAGGCAAATTCTATCAAACATTTAGAAAGGAGCTAACACCTCTCCTTCTGAAACTATTTCAAAAAATTGTAGAGGAAGGGATACTCCCAAACTCATTCTATGAGGCCACCATCACCCTGATACCAAAACCAGACAAAGATACCACAAAAAAAGAAAACTACAGGCCAATTTCACTGATGAACATCGATGCAAAAATCCTCAAGAAAATACTAGCAAACCGCATCCAACAATACATTGAAAGGATTGTACATCATGATCAAGTGGGATTTATCCCAGGGATGCAAGGGTTCTTCAATATCCGCAAATCAATCAGTGTGATATACCACATTAACAAATCAAAGAATAAAAACCATATGTTTCCATTTTAAATAGAAGAGTGAGGGAGGCCTCATCCAGAAGGTGATATTTGGGCAAAGACTCGAAGAAGAGGTGAAGGACAGCAATGTGGATAAGCAGAAAAGCATTCCAAGCAGAGAGTACAGCAAGTTTAAAGATCAGGGGACAATATTATTCCTATTATACTAAAAGAAGAATATAGCTGAAGCAGAGACAATGAGGGGAGATTAGGCATGGGTCAGAGAGTTTCCAAGGACATTTGGTAAAAGGCTTCAGATGGTGTTTCAAGGACCACGCTTTCTTCAGTAATAAAATAGGGAGCACTGAAAGGTTTCAAGAGAGGGTGACATGATCTGGCTTGCACTTCAGAAGGATGATTCTGGACCACTGTCTTTGCTACAGGGGAGAAAATGTAGATGTGGGGAGGCCATTTTAAAGATCATGGCAATATCAATGTGAGAGTGTGGCTAAGAACAGTGGGGCAGCAGATTTTTCACACAGTCTTTAAAAAAGTACCAACAGGATTTGCTGGTTGATTGAAGCTGAAGATAAAGAGGAGAGTCAAGGATAGCTGCAAGGTTTTTTTTCTGAGCAATTGGGAAGAATAATATTGCCATTTACAAAGATGAGGGGGGATGAACTAGAAGCAGGGTTATTAAGAAATATTAATGGCTTTGTTTTGGGTGATTTGGGATTCCTCTTAGATTCAATATAAGATACATAAAATCCAGATGCATACTGAATTTGGTCAGGGGTCACTAATGTATAAATTCTCAAAGATTAAATAAGTTATGTAAATGAGGTTTGGGACCAGATATAAGACAATTACTTGTAAGCAAGAGGAGCCTTATAGCCCTAAAATCCCTTTAGGGTATATTTGGTGTCCAAAACCAATACTTCTGCAAGCCAATTTTGCCTTCTAAGTTCAGTACAAGGGATGGCAACATTATTATAACTATATATCTTTTAAAGACTGAGGAGAATATTTCATTTATATAAATAAAGTGTACTTATCTTACATTTGGGAGAAAAGGGCTTTTTATAGTCACCCTTATGTGTATTAAAGTCTGATACTGACTGACACTGACATTCATCATCCACCTCTTACATGAATTAAAATGCTGCCATAAGTTACACACAGACGAAAACTATAGATTTTTCAAACATTGGTCAAATTGTGTTAAAATTGGCTGCAACCTACTCTTCAGTGATGCTTATTCAATGAGTACAATAAAGGATTGCTACATGGGAGGAACTTAAAAGTGACATATCCTTGGTGGTATGGTAAAAAAAAAATATGCATTTGATTGATGGACAAAGGCTTATCTGTGGGTAAGAGGAAAATACTAGTACCACCAAAAACTGAGGTTTGTTTTTTTAAAAAAATCAGCTGATTTTTCAAGTGTGTTAGAAGTTTTCACAAGTACATACTTTTATGGCAATAGGAACTATTTACTGGAAAAGTAGAAAAAAGCACTTACTTGAAAACCAAGTTTTTATTTGGGGGAAAAAAAAGCTATCTTTCAAGTTTTATTTACCCCCAGTCCCTTCATTTCCTACTTTTTAAGCAATAGTGTTTTTGAAAGTTTTTAGTGTCTAATTTATTACATAAATCACACCAGAGCCTTTTCATAGAATAACCATAAAGTGTTAAATGTTATTTTTGTTATTGTGTGTAAAGATTGGAATAGATGTGGACACAACTGCAGCTGTAAATCTACTTTATGTTTTTTCATTCTCAATAACATTTACACAGTGGGCAACTGGTTAAGTATCTCTCAGGGGTCTTTAAAATGAAAGCAGAGGCTTTATTAACTCACTTCCCACTGTTCTGACTGAAAAAACATATCCTGAAATTCAGCAAGTACTTAACAGTATGAAGTTCTAAAAGGAGAAAATTACAACAAAAAAGTGTCAACAGGACCGTCAGTATGAGGGCAACTGACTGGAATTCTGATAAGCAAGACCATAAAACAAGATTTGTGCCCAGGAAAGTAAATAATGATGGGGAATAAAGTAAAGCTTTTTGATCCATTTAGTCAACACTAATTAAGGAACAGAAGATTAAAAACATCATCTAGACTCACTAAGCTGGAAAGAGAAAGGCCAAGAAATGATTAAATGTTACTCCTCGCAGTGGTGAGTGCTGCTGGTTCTAGGATCAAAAGATTTCTTCATCAGAGGTATCGGAGCTGCAGAGACCTCTCATGGGCAGGAGGAAGCACCTCCAGCGAATGAAGGGAATGCTTTTTGACAGTTTGCTCAAAAGTGATAAGGAGGACTCCCTAAATGATAGGGAAAAGGTTCTGGCACTACTACAGCTGGGCTGTTTTTCAGGACCTAATACAGTTTCAGGAACAGAGAAGACAAAGATATCATCAAGAAGGGGGAAATAAAGTTCCATGACTATGACCAGGGTGTTATCTTTAGTCAGACCACAGTTCCTTTACCAACTCTATAAGAAGCAGCTGGTAACAGTGAGGGAAGATACACAAGAGATGACAATACAACCTGCCTCATAGGATTTTTGTGAGGGTATGTGGAACCAATCCATGGAAATAATGTGTAAGAGAATTATTAGCTATTTTAGTCACTGAAAGCAGCAGATTTTAATGATTATGTTGCAATAAAAAAATGTAGGTCTAAATCAGAATGAATGACAAGGACATAATTTCAAAAGATATTAGGTGAGCTCCCAGTACAAAAGACAGCTCTTGATATGTCACTGCTAACTGGTGGTCACACAATCTTAGCCAGGATTAATTTCTCAGTAAAGTGTGTGGCTTAACACAGCCTTAAACAAGGAGGGGAGAGTTAGACCATCTTTGAATGAGACAGATGGAATAAAGATAACTTTCACTTAATTAAAATACTAATTCAAATTTGGAAATTACATTCTTCTTCATGAAAAAGCAACCATCATATGCATCTTATACAAATGCGCAAAGTATTTCTTCATTAAACAATTATTTCTTTTAATTTTACTCTGAAGAGGGTACTTGATTAGATTACAATGTCATCTGTTTTCTATAAAAGCTTCAATAGGTAGTAGGTGAGAGGAAACTTTCTTAAAACTTGACTAAATGTTAAGTACAAAATGCTAACTGCTATAACAGAATTATGGCTTATAGTGTGCTACTTTATATGAGGGTCCAACTGCTATGGAGAGAAATTCAAAAGGACTAAAGTTTGAGTCTTAAAGAACTCAAGCCTATCAGTAAAGTTTAAGTAAATCAGAGTCATAGACTCTTATTTTCATCTATTGCATCAGGCTGTGCAAAGTAAATGATTGTATACATTACTATTATTTAGCACAATACTAACAATCATATTACTTACCTGCTGCCTAATTTACATGATTTTTTTCCATTTGGGAAAACATGCATTTGGCCTTGAAAGAGAATGATTCTCTAACAGGCAATATAAAAGGCAATATAAATTAACAATGAGAATTCTACTATAGCCATAGGTCTCATGTTTTTAAGAGAGAGGAACTACACTGAATCAATTAACTATTTGAATGTGCCACCATGAAATATAGCACCAATTAGTTATTTATGTCTGATCCAGTTCATGAAGTCCCTGAACAACTTCTAAAAACTCTGGAGTGAGTCTTAACATTTTCTTAAAGCAAAGACCTTTGACTTGACAATGGATAAAATGGAAACAATATTTATTTAATATGTCATTTAAATACCAAATGTGATTGGTATTAGAGGAAGAAAAAACTATCTTAACAAGGACAGTTAATTAAAATTATGGCTTAGATGAAATGCATATTATTGGTCCTGAGGGAAGCAAAATCTTCTGCCATATCTCTAAAGTGCTTAAGTACACTTGAAACAGAGCACAGTGTTATAAATTATTTCCATTTATGTTATATTATAGTCGTTGCAGGCAAAGTAATTGCACACTTGCTGAATTGCCTTTGCATAAAACTCACATATTATAGACATATTTCAAATGCTTGATTTATTGGGCCATGACAGTCAAGGCATTTCTGAGAGCTGAGGAATCTGGGGACAAAATATAATAAATTAACATAAAGCACCAGGTAGACCAGAAGGTCTTTGCTGATGTTATTTCTTAATATTTTTTACCAGCTAGCTTATTTGAGGCAAAACAGTTTTTTATTAATCACTGAAGAACAGGCACTATGCAATGAACACAATGCAATGTCTTTAAAAAGGATTTCTTTATGACCATTGAAAGACTTTTATCTTAAATCACATGTTGCCTAATCACTTACCTATCTGTCCTTAATTTATAGAACTCCTTGTCTTGAGGAATCAGATTTATATAGTCCTTATCTACTTTTTAGCCACCACTGGAGATTTAGCTTTGTAGCTTTCATTTTAATAATTCTTTGTGATAGAATACTCTAAGGTGCTTGCCTGGAGGTCTAGTGCATCAGCGCAAATTACTGGATAATTGATTAATAAAAGAGGGGGAAAGAATACCAGTTTAGAAACTGATGAATTTAAGGTAAACTTGCTTGGTAATTTACACCTTATTAATTAGAACTTTGGAATGTAATAAATATATACTTAGCATTGTTCTCCAGAAAGTTAATTACAGTAATACATGAAAACATTGCTATACATAATGACTATAGATAAACATTACATATGGCTTAAAAAGAATTTTTAGTTTATCTGAAATTTAAAACAGCTGTTATGAGATTCCCAGACTGTTCAAATGGCTCTTTTTCCCTCCTATTCTTCTTCTTTTCCTTATCTTTTTCAAAAATTTGTGAATTGTTTTATGATTATTTTGAGTTTAATATGTAAAAAAGATTCATATTTAGTGCATAGTTTAAAGCAGCTTTGGTCTGTGTTTATAATACTTAAGAACTGTTATAATATATGTAAGATCAATATATTTAAATATTTTATTTTCAACATCATTGTGGAAATAAATCATTTTCAACATCACCAATCTAGTTTTCAAAATATAGAGAGATACGATACTGTATGCCAGTCCAAATATATTATAGGAATATTTAGAAACTTAAAAACAATAACTTTAACCCAGCCAAATAACTAGGAAAATACTGAAAACAAGAAAAAGATTTTGATATGCCATTAAAGTTAGCATATAAACACTGACTCAAGAGATAGATTGTTTAAATGCACTGGTTTAACTGAGTGTATAAAATGTTTCATTCCCTTTTATGAGAAAAAAAATCAATTTATCTTGGGTGCTATAAAATAATTTGGCCCAGGCACAGTGACTAAGGTTGAGTATTTTCTGATTTCAATGCAAGTCTGGATTTTAAAGCTGCAATAAAAATGGTACTTAAGTTAAGTCTGATATTTGCAATGTATTGTCTACTGAATGCACATTTTATATCAATAATGTGGTATTATAAGGCAGCACTGAAGAGAAGAAACAAATGTCCAATTGTAGAAAAACTTTGATGCCACAAAGGTCAGGAAAAACAGGATAAATCACACATACATATACAAAGAAGAGATTTAAGAACTAAACAAGAATTTCAATGTATGTAAATTTTATTCTGATGCATAGAATTTTGCCTTATTTAATCGAGTTGAATATTCCTCAATGTTATCAAGGAATCTTGAATTATTTGTGGGAAATGGTACTATGAAGTATATAAAAGTATGTTTATCAATATCCATGATCTACTATGATGTAAATTATATGGTATCAGGAACAGGAAAATTTAAATTAATACAACACAAATGAGCCATTTCACCTTGTAAATTAGTATGTTCTAAATGCAAAATGATGAAGTCTGCATTATGTTCACATCAGAAGGTGCATTTAGGAATTCTATTCAAGGGAGTTCCTGCTTGGGTGGTACAAGGGGTTAAGAATCTGACCGCAGTAGTTTGGGTTGCTATAGCTGCAGAGTTTTGATTCCTGGCCAGGTGCAGTGGGTTAAAGGATCCGAAACTGCCACGGCTGAGGCTTGATGCCAGAGGTGCAGCCAATAAAAAAAAAAGAACAAATAATTCTTCTACCCAAGATTATATTAGCATATTTTAAGCAAGTCTTTAGAAAGATATTGTGGGGAGTTCCTGTCATGGTTCAGTGGTTAACGAATCTGACTAGTATCCATGAGGAAGCGGGGTCAATTCCGGGCCTCGCTCAGTGGGTTAAGGATCCAGCATTGCCATGAGCTGTGGTATAGGTTGCACACCCAGCTTGGATCTGTCATTGCTGTGGCTGTGGTGTAGGTCAGCAGCTACAGCTCCAATTTGACCCCTAGCCTGGGAACCTCCGTATGCCACAGGTGTGACCCTAGAGAGACAAAAAAGAAAGAAAGAAAGAAAGATACTGCGAATGAACTAAAAGGTGTTTAAATTGTACATTTATTTCTACAGTCCCCCTCACATTTTCTTGTCTAATATCCATAACGAAGGCACAGAACCTTATACTTGCAAGTGAGTATCCTTTATATTAGAAGCGTGACAGGAACTATGGTTTATTAAATTGCTAATTACAGTTATGTAATCATATTTCAAAAATTACGAGCTTAGGCAAGTGAGATAATTTTTTTCCCCTCATAGTTGTGATACGAATTAACTGGCAGACCACAAAATGGTAGTGTAGACTTGAGAAAAGACCATCCCTGTTCACCCACCAGCTCCTTCCGCACATCTCAATGTATATCTTTGATGATGTCTATTTTTTATTGGAATGTAACTTACTATCACTTTTCCAACTTCAAATTCACCAGAATGTTGCAATGGTACATATGTTTGTTGGGAAGGTTTAAGACCATTAAAATAATCATTTCAGCTCTGACTATCAATAAGAAGTTTGGCAGAGAGGCAAATGACAAATCAGAAAACCAAATATAGGCTCTATTGTCTTCTTTGATTCTAAAAACCAATTTCTAAGACTACCAATTTCCCCCTTTAAATTAGAATATTACCACATTTGTTCAATCAACCTTACAGGGTAATTATGAGATACAAATGTCATAACGTTGATGAAAAAGTGCCCTACAAAATACCAGGCATTTATTCACATCATTATCTTTAGGATTAAAAAAAAAAAATCCCTTGCAAGGTAAAAACTTTTTTTTTAGTTCATGAAAAGCATATTTATTTTTTTAGGGCTGCACCTGCGGAATATGGAAGTTCCCTGGCTATGGGTCAAATCAGAGCAGAAGCTACCAGGCTACGCCACAGCCACAATGCAGGATCCATGCTATGTCTGTGACTTACACCACAGCTCATTGCAATGCAAGATCCCACTGCAGGAGGCCAGGGACTGAACCCACATCCTCATGAATACTAGTTGGATCCCTAATCTGCTGAGCCACCATGACAGGAATTCTGAAAAGCACACTTTTAGAAGTAAAAATCTCCTAAGTAGCTTTAACTACTTTTGCTTTCCAAGGAACACAGGCAACTTTGTATTTATATTGCATGAATGTCTTGCAATGATTTTGATATATCTGGTTATTTTCAGTGATCCTTAGATTAGTTAGGTGTCCTCTGGATAGAGTAATGCAACATTCTCACTCAGACTAGACTAAATACTAAGAGCATGTGTCATCTTTATCATCCCATATAACCAGTGGTATGGTGACCTCAGTGATCTATCAGTATCACATAGAATCCCAGTTCTTTACAATTCTTCACTTTTATTTTCACTGTGTTTTTGCCCCAATACAGCTTCTCTTTGAGGACAACAAATAACCAGTTGACCATGTTTGGCTCATAAGTATCTTCCTTATCCACTCACCGCCAAGAGGGAAATAATTTCCATGACTGGCTCATCCTGATTATTTAATATAGAATTGTCACCTTTATTTTTGTAGAAAAGGATTGATCACTTGCTGAGGATCACCATCTGAAAACAGATCAGGTTCAGTTTTTGACTCTAGTGCCTTGGCTCTGTTGAAAATTCCTCCCAAACCTCCCTCTTTAGATTACATATATAGGCAGTGTTGTATTATAGTGTTTACATGCTCTTCCTTAACCAGTTGTGAATACTTTCTCCAGATTTCCTTGTACCAATAACGAGTTAATGATTAGTTAATTAAATATGACTGAGTCATGATAATAATTATCCATTAAAACATATTATATATATCCAATGGCTCTGAAATATTATCTCCTTTTACATATTTTATTTCATATATGTATTTATATGTGTCCCCTGTATTTTATTTTCCCTAATCAAACACATTGTTCTGGCTCTGTTACTTCTTTCCTTTCCTTCTTTCATTTACTTATTAATAGAAAAACGTTTACATGCACCAACAATTTGTATAGACACCATGCTTTCTGATAATGTGGGCAATTAAAAAATTTCTTTCATCAATAATAACAGTAATTAACAAGAATATAAGCACACATTAGATTGAGCTCCCATCGTGGCTCAGTGGCTAACGAATCCGACTAGGAACCATGAGGTTGCGGGAACAATCCCTGGCCTTGCACAGTGGGTCAAGGCTCCGGCGTTGCTATGAGCTGTGGTGTGGGCTGCAGAGTGGCTCGGATCCCGCGTTGCTGTGGCTCTGGTGTAGGCCAGTGGTTACAGCTCCGATTGGACCCCTAGCCTGGGAACCTCCATATGCTGCGAGTGCGGCCTTATAAAGCAAAAATAAATAAATAAATAAATAGATTGAGATAAATTTAAGATTTCACGATTTATTTGTAAAATAGGTAATATAGGCAATAATTTTACTGTGGTACATACAAGGGAAAATTAATTAAGAGCTAAAGTAAGTATAGAAGATATCGTAAAAGGTGATATCTAAACTTAGATATGTTTTGCATAGTTGGAGAAAGCCTACTTTATTGCTATATATTAAGATGTATCTAAACACTGTAATTATATTTATTCTATTGTACTATATATAAACTTCTCACATAAGAAATTATATTTTCCTAATTTTTCTATCCTCAATGGCTAATATATATTTTTGTTCATACAAGTATGATAAATGGGTAAGTGAGTGAATTAATAAGTGGCTTCTGTTAAGACAGCAATGCATACAACTAAGGAAAAGTAGGAATAACATGTTTAAGCATAAATGATAAAATCAATGTGACTTCAATGGAGAAAATTGATCAATGAAGCAAACTGTAAATAAGGTTTCAAAGATAAATTTCAAACAGACTATGCAGAGTTTTCAATAGGTCAATCTAGGAATTTTTAATATTAGCCTGTATGCAGTGGTAGTCTCTGAGGTTTTTGTTAAATCTTAATGTGCTTTAATTCTCTCTTTTCCACTTTCATAAGGCTCATTTCTATTTAGTCAGATCCCTTTCGCATTTAAAATAATTTATCCGAAAGTCAGTGTTGACTGACATGATTAGGGAGGGAAAAAAATTGACAATAGATATGGATAAACTTTGAAGCTTAGAAAATATGTTATATGACAGAAGAAAAAAAACCCTCTAGTGTCATATTTAGTCCTCATCCATACAAATATAATGGTTTAGGGCTATTACAAAAACATTTCCTTCAAGGTTCTTGAAATTAATGGATAGAAAATTAACCCAGTAATTTTGTATAGGTTATTAATTAGGCTTGAGCCAAAGTATGTAGAAATGGGCAAAACTTCAGAAAAGACTTAAAGTGCTTAAACTTTCTTTTCTTCCCAGGTCTTATCTTAGTTCCTCTTGGTATAATTACTATATGATGCAATTTTCCTGAAACTCAAATGTGGAAATTCAGTGCTAAATTTAAAGTAATTCCAAAATATGACTCATAATTTGAACAGTTCATCTAGACCAACATTGTAGGAAGAAGAGAATAAAAAATATAGAAAGCACATAGTGTCATTAATGAGACAGAAAGAACTATCACTGACCAACTTTTCCGAACATCATTTTTTAAATAGGCACCTTATCTTTAGCAAACATATGTTAGCCAGACATTTTAACCAACCAAAATATAGTCTTGGAGTTGAGGAAAACTGCTACCTTTTGCAAACCATTAGACTGAATACATAACATTCACTTCACAAGTTCTAATAAAAAAAAAGGAAAGGAAAATATCTGCATATATTTGATCCAAATAAGGACGCAAAATGTTGATACAGGGATGTTTATTTCATAATCATCTATGTGTAGCTAAAGAATTCCATTCTCATTCAACTGTAAAGAGAATCTATGTAAGCTTTTTCTATAAAGTTTTAAAACTATCTTATTAAAACAGATTTAGATGGATTTTTCGCTGTCAAATGAGTATAAATAAAAGTATAAATGACAAAACTGTATGGAATTAATATACCACCCACTCAGAATATACATTTTCATTGTTAACAGTTCTACAATTAAATGTAAATACAATGGCTCTATATTTATAAATGTCACTGGGAAATTCCAGGATGTATTCTATATGAATACACAGCACATCCATAAATTTTATATATATTTTATAAATATACCAAGTAATATATACAAAAATAAGCATATAAAACTAGAAAAAGGCATATTCTTTTCCTGAATATTTAATATAATAAAGTGCATCTTTATATATTGAGAAAATTTAATTTTTGTTACAAAATAATAAGCTTCATAGCATATATAAAGCGCTGCACACCTGGTATGTAAAATCACTTTTTTTTTTTTTTGCTTTTTAGGGCCACACCCATGGCATATGGAGGTTCCCAGGCTAAGGGTCTAATTGGAGCTACTGCTGCTGGCCTATGCCACAGCCACGGCAATGCCAGATCTGAGCCATGTCTACAACATATACCACAGCTCACAGCAATGCCAGATCCTTAACCACTGAGCAAGGCCAGGGATCGAACCCGCAACCTCATGGTTCCTAGTCGGATTCGTTTTTGCTGTGCCATGAAAGAAACTCCTTGTATATAAAATTACATTCTTTCAATTACATAATCCTCACTGAGAGATCAACAGAACAATCAGACATTATATGGAATATTTGGATCCTATATATACATTTAGTAAAAGAGATTTTTCCCCTTAGTTTTCAGAAATATCAACAATAAAAATAACATAGCAGAAGAACACATTTTAGTAATAACCTAAGGAGATAAGTAAAGGAAAGCTGATTTTAGACAGATTAATAAAAATGGGTTTATAAAGTGCACTGCACTGGAGTAATACTGAAGTGCCTACAAGAGATTCATCATGGTGTTTTACCATTTATGTTTAAAGGACTATTTTTTAACTGAAAAATACTTAATATCAGACTTTGGTTAAAAACTTATTAGAGGACAAAGAAGCTGCAAAGGGAATGTTGAGGTCACTCTGAAATAGTATTCATGGGCAACAGCTACCACTTTTTAGGATGGGGCCATGGTGGGAAGAGACTGAAGTTAGCAGGGCTTAGAAGTTGGAGGAAGATACCAAGTGGAGTTGGGGGTCTGACCTCTGAGGAGGAGCTGCAACCTGGCTTGTTCTGTCATCTTTGAGAAGACATGTCAAAGCTGGTTCTGAGAGTACTGGGAAAAAGGAGATCAGAAACAATCTCCTGAAAGAGCAAGCATGTGAGAAAAGGCAAGCTGTCTCCCAGTATCCTTCTAAGGTCCCCTGTTGATGGAAGCCCGTAGGAAGCCCGCTGGAAAAGGATGAAAGTGGTGTGTAGAAATCCAGTTCCTGCATCACAAAGAAGAGTGTGGAACAGTGGGACTAGAGCTGAGAGGCCACAGCTTAGTATTAGGCATTTGATCAACTACATTAACTTTCAAGGATTTGACCAATGCTAACACTCATATTAAATTAAAATTATAAGTCTGTAACCCAAGAATAACTAGGGAGTCCTCTCTCTGGTCCTTCCATCTTCTGGGAACAATTTTCTTGAACAATTCTTACAAAATGGGAGAGATGAAGGTTGGAGCTTAAATACCTGTCATATACTGTATGACTGATATCCATTTTCTGTAAAACTCATGGGCCTTATTCTCCTGATTACCTCTAATTCCAATTCTAAATTTTTACTGAACCTTCCTTCTCATAGAAGATTTTATTTTTTCCACTTTTTAGGGCTGCGTCTGCAGCATATGGAAGTTCCCAGGCTAGGGGTTGAACCAGAGCTATTGCTGCTGGCCTACCCACAGCTCAAAGCAATGCCAAATCCCTGTCCCTGACCCACTGAGAGAGGCCAGGGATCAAACCCAAATCCTCATGGATACTAGTTGGATTTGTTTCCTCTGTGCCATAACAGGAACTCCTGGAAGATTTTTTTTTTTCTCTGCCTTGCATCATCTCAGATAAGAAATGGAATGATTTCCCCTTAAAAACCCCAAAGGAATACTAGTTATTATCAAAGGTTTAGAGAAATGAGTGGTTGTTATATGACAAACAACTAAAAATTATATAAAGAACTTTTAACAACACACTGGATATACATCTTTCAGATCATTCAGCTTACTTAATATTCCTGTGCCACACAAGCTTCTCTGAAAAGCAGTAACTACAATAGCCTAGAGCAAAGTTATTAATCAGTTCAGATCTGTCTTTTGGGTTTCATAAACATTTTTTTCCTAATGTTATCTCTGCCTAATCAACTAACTCAACTTATTCTCTCAGCTTTAAATGATAAAAAGGAATGTCTTCAATGTCTTAAAATGTTATTATTCACTGTATCTCACTTGTATTTTAACAACATTTAGAGTCTTGAGCACAAATTATGGAGCCCCACACAGCTAGAATTTAGGAATGATGATCAGTTAAGTTGGAGAAAACACGGTTAGGCAGAAAGATTACTTTGAGATTCTAAATGGACATCACTGGTGACTGTTGATTTTTTGGATTCCATATACTTGACTGGAAAAGGCATGGGTTTAGAACCAGAAAGTCTTGGGACTCAGTCTCATCTTTGAGAATTTCTAGCTATGATATCTTTGCAAGGTCACTTAACCTCCCTTAGCCTCAGCGAACCATCTATAACATGTGAAGAGCAGTGTTGTTTTGAAGAGTAAACAAAAGAGCATACATACCTGTGACCACGCCAGGCAGGTGGTGGGTGATATACTTATTAGTACTTGGCCTGTCATCTCTACATGACTAGTCTTGATCATTAAATATAGTCCCTTTAGAAACACAGAGTTAGAAACTGGGGTCTGTATTTTTGATGCCCTTAAATGTGCTCCCAGAAACAAAGAGGCACATGTCCCATGTGTTGACCATAAGGAGAAAATCAAGCTTATGTATGGAAATGAACTGTCCTGACCTCCACTCTTGTATTTAAAAGGGAAGAATAGGGTTCAAAATCAGTGTTATCATCCCAACAACAAGTGATTTTGGGAATACAAACTCATTCATAAAAGCAAAACTTTATATTCACAATATTAGAAATAATTTAGCACTTAGTAAAGTACTTGGTGTATTTCAGAGCCACAAAATTAATGCTAGGAAATAAAAGTAAATAAAGGCTTTCTCAAGTGTGCCGGAATGTGCCTAAAGTAAAATTAAATATTAAAATGAGGCTCTGAGATAGCAGGCAATTTGTCTTTTTATCCACATGTTCTACTTGCAAAGCTATATCTTACCACCTGAAGAAGACACAGAGCTTTATGGGGGGAAAATGGCCAATTTCATTCTTGTTGCTAACATCACCACACCTTTAAAAAGCGAGATACTCATTATACTTACATGTCATGAGTTATATATTTAGCAGCAGACTAAGATTATGGCTAGGATAACTATATTTCCTATTGGAAAAAAAGCATAAAGCTGTACTTCCCTGTTGCTCATGTGGTGAAGAAAGTAGTCTGTTTTATCTCTTTTTTTTCTTAGTTAAACTGCTTAAGATTTAGGAAATATGTGGGCTTATAGTTCACATAATTTTCCCATGTTTGAAAGTTCAGTGTGATTCAACAAATGTGTATTGATTGCCTAGTCTCTGTGCAAGGCTGGGCATTACTAATCAATGGACAAATCAAAGATACACAAGATTCCAAAAGATTGGAGTGGGAGACAGGAGTGTATATTATTAGCATAACAAATGTCACAGCCAGTGCAGAAAGTGAGACATAAACAAGAAAGAAGCTGTACAATGGAAGGGCTCTAAAATTCAAGAAATGTTTCTCAACTTAAGGGGCACCCTTAGTTTTCTTGCATTTTCCTTTTCTTTGTTATTATTTCATTTCAGAAGGTCAATATCCTTTAATGGTTTTAACGTTGCACTTCATTTCTGTTCTGTTATAGCTTGTATTTCAGATTGTCTCTTTTTGTTCCTATTGCTCTCAGGTAAACAAGTTATTTATGTTTTATTATGCCACCAGGATTAAATCCTAAAACCTAATTTTGTCCTTGGATGAGCACAACAGAAATTGTTATGGGTTTCACCGAGTTGGTGTACTGATGTAAATGTATGTTTCATGTGTAACCACATCTAAGGGTAGACTCTTCTTTAAAAAACCAAACACAAATATCAGCTGGGAAAAATGTCTGACATTAAACTGGGTAGTGGTTGCATAATCAGATAATGTATGTGAAATTACCTTGAAAAGGATAAAAAGCAGCATGAATGTAGTGTAACATTATTATCATTGAAGGGAAATAGATCGTTAACAAAAGTTTCTATAGCCCACACTCATTTATAGACGTATTATTTATCTTTGTTCAAACAAAACTTAAAGAGACAAGCTTTTAAAGTACATAAAGTAAAAACCTCATAAGCTACCAAATATTACATGTTTAATAATAATTTATATTCTGCTTTTAATGCATATAATCCAACTTTAGGTAACCCAACTTTTAAGATGCAGAGAAGTTTCTTATCCTTAAATGTGGAGAGTGTGTGTGTGTGTGTGTGTGTACACGCACATATATGTATGTGTTAACTTAAATAAGACTCTAGCTGGGTTTGGGTGGGGCTTACTTTAAGAAGTAAACATTCACCAGATGACGCCAGTCAAGGTCTGCTAACTAGTTTTAACATGTTCACACCACTAAAGTCAGCTCAAAAAACTATGCTCCTGAATACTAACTATGCTATATCTACTTCAATGTGTATGAACTATACTTCAATTAAAAGCAAAAAGGAAAAAAAAATCATGAGAAATTCATATAACCTCTCAGACAATTTCATTTTTAGTCCACTCATTCCATGGACAGTTTTGCATGACTGCCACAGAGCAGATATTCTCCTGGGAGAGTAAAGCAATATATACACTATGCTGGAAAAGACAGGCATGTCTACAATTAATCTGGAGTAGTATTAGACATGTGTTAACAGAAATGTGAACAAATTCTTGCACAGGCATAAAGTAAGGAGCATCTAACAGTGGAGGTTTAGGGGAGTAGTGGGAAGAAAGGTCTTTTGGAAGTAGAGCACTTAAACCGAAACTCAGGAGATAAACAGGAGATCATTCCAGCCAGAGAAAACAATGTTTGTAAAAGAGCAGGAAAACAGAGTAATTATGTCGGGACTTCAGAACCGTCAAATATGGAAGGAGTTTTGGAAAATGAGTGTGAAGTGATAGTTTAAACTCTATTCCAAATTTAAATATCAGAGAGGAAGTGGGCAATTACCATTGCTTTTTCTTATCTTTCTTTCTTTCTTTCTTTAACAACAACAGAATTTGTGAACTGTTTCAATGATATATAAGCTGGCCTTCAGAGGAAACTTTCATGGCTAGAGGTTGAGATAAGCTTCAAACTCTACAATTACCAAACCTATTATGAGTGAAGAGTCCAACATGCATGCACACCAAGAAGGATTGCTCAGTCTGTGAGAACGTCGCTGTCTCTAGGTCCAGGCGATCACTGGGATAGTTATGTGGTATCTCAGTACCCTACAGAATAGGAAATCTAAAACCCCCAAGAATCATCTACAAGTTTAATCCACATGATTGAGGTTGTCTGTGTGTGTGTATATGCATGACATTTTACCTAAGGTACACATATCTGTTCTAATATATTACTCCTTTTCAGTATGTTGGATAAGACAGACTTGCTATGACTGGGGACACCTGTGAGGAGATAACCCCAAGCCTGGAGGGAAGGGAAGTTGCCCTCTGACAGGTAGCACGGGAGATTCAAACACACAGGGACATACAGAATTGCTTTCTGCTTTCAAGTACAGGAAACTGATGCGTGAAGCTGAAAAACCAGTTCATTAATTCATACTTCAGGGTGTTCTTTTCATTAATGGCATGATAAAACCCTTCCAAAGGTATTTCAAATACCATTTCAAAAGCTGTTAGTGGATAGTGGCTTTATCTGTAACATAAATTCAGGACAGGAAAAGATGATGCAAGAGGGAAACAGA
The DNA here is from genome assembly GCF_016906955.1 of Phacochoerus africanus. NCBI lineage: Eukaryota > Metazoa > Chordata > Mammalia > Artiodactyla > Suidae > Phacochoerus > Phacochoerus africanus. The sequence continues at coordinate 109,993,607 of NC_062554.1, forward strand.
AAGAGGGGTACCAGAGGGAAACCTCAGCATGATGTGTTCCAGGGTCGGTGGTGAGAAGATTGGCTGGACCTGGAAATCTAGCATTTCAGGTACTCACTGGGTTCAGGGATATTTTATGTGAGGGAAAGAGTAAGGGCTTTGAAACTAAGCTTCCTTGAGTTCACATTTGGGTTCTGCTACTTACCAGGGCCTCTTTGGCCAGTTTACTGGATCTAAGATCTTCTTAAAATGCGCAGAATTATTTTAAGGATATGCAAAAATACAAGTACCTTTACCACGACATGGATGAAAATGATTCCCCAACATCACTAGGGAAACAGCTGAGCACTAATTTGGTTTCTCAAGTAGATCAATTAAAAAAAAAAAAAGAGATGCTTTTGGAAGGGTCTTATTTTGCCATTAATGAAAAGAAACATTCTGAAGTATGAATTAATGAACTGTTTTTTTTTTTTTTTATAGTTTCATGCATCATTCTCATGTGAATTCACCTGGTAAGAGGGTGATATCAGGAATGCATTCTCCTTTAAGTAAGTAATAAAGTCCTGTGTCAGGGCCTGAGTGTCTGATACCTCTAAAGCACAAAAATTCATCAAGGCAATTCCTTTTTAGCTATCCAGATGAATTGGCTGGGTAAATTCACTACCCAACTTCATAAAAGCTATGGAACAGGAAGGTCCAAATAAAGACAAAACAGGGAAGCCACTGATTTATCTGGGTAACTACCCTGAAGAAACAGATATACTAAAAGTCACTTGATTTTGGATATTAAATGCTTTCCCTAATCTTAATTGCTCAGCATTCCAAATTTTAAAAATAATTTACAAAATACAAGACATGAATAACATTAGCAAATCAAGCCACAGTCATTAGACCTACTATGCAATTTTTAAAAAACTACTTAAAACTTGTGGAGTTACTTAAAATACTTAAAACTGTGGCACAGTGTGTTAAGAATATGAAAGCAGTAGCTCAGATTGCTATGGAGGCTTGAGTTAGATCCCTGGCCCGGCATGAGTTCAATGGGTTGGCTGGTTCAGTGGTTTAAAGGATTCATAGCTGCAGATCAAATTCAATCCCTGACCTGGGAACTTCTAAATGCAATGGGGATGGACATTAAAAGAAAAAATTATTTAAAACTTGTAAATTAGCCAATGAAATGACAGTTATCAAATTATAAAGGAAAAAATCTGCTTTCATAAAATCTCAGCTAGCTTTCTTTATATAGAGAATATGTTATTTTTAATGATAATAGTCATTGAATTAAATGCAAATTCATAATTAGTCAAGGTAGGCACTTCAGTGATAACAGAATTAGGTTTATGAAGCACTTTGTATTTCTTCATGGGGGGACTATTTAAAATATATTTTCTACTTAACCGTACCTTATTTTATTAAGACAATTTTATTAATTTTTAATAAAACAAGTTTTCCATTAAAAAATTCAAATACAGAAGCATGAAAGGCAAAAATGACCAAATCTCTCCACCCACACTTTCCTCTTCAGAGATCCCCATCTTCAGTTTTTTTTTAATTAAAGTACAATTGATTTACAATGTTGTAACAATTTCTACTGTACAGCATAGTGACCCAGTCACACATATACATACATTATTTCCTCAAACTATCTTCCATCATGGTCTATCCCAAGAGATTGGATATAATTTCCTGTGCTATAAAGTAGGACCTCATTGTCTATCCATTCTAAATGTAATAGTTTGCATCTGCTAACCCAAACTCCCAGTCCATCCCACTGCCTTCCCCTCTGCCTTGGTAACCACACCTCTGTCTTCTGTGTCTGTGAGTCTGTTTCTGTTTGCACATAGGTTCATTTGCGCCATATTTGAGATCCACATATAAGTGATGTCATATGGTATTTGTCTTTTTCTGATTTACTTCACTTAGTGTGAGAATCTCTAGTTGTATCCATGTTGCTGCAAATGCCATTACTTCATTTTTTATGGCTGAGTACTATTCCATTTTGTGTATGTACCACATCTTTTTTTTTTTGTCTTTTTTGTTGTTGTTGTTGTTGCTATTTCTTGGGCCGCTCCCGTGGCATATGGAGGTTCCCAGGCTAGGGGTTGAATCGGGAGCTGTAGCCACCGGCCTACGCCAGAGCCACAGCAACGCGGGATCCGAGCCGCGTCTGCAACCTACACCACAGCTCACGGCAACGCCAGATCGTTAACCCACTGAGCAAGGGCAGGGACCGAACCCGCAACCTCATGGTTCCTAGTCGGATTCGTTAACCACTGCGCCATGACGGGAACTCCCTGTACCACATCTTCTTAATCCAGTCATCTGTCAATGGATATTTAGGTTGTTTCCATGTCTTAGCTATTGTGAATAGTGCTGCAATGAATGTAGGGGTGCATGTCTAATTTTAAATTGTACTTTTGTCCAGATATATGCCCAGAAGTAGGATTACTGGATCATATGGTAGTTCTATATTTAGTTTTCTGAGGAACCTCCATACTGTTTTCCATAGTGGTTTTACCAGTTCACATTCCCACCAACCATGTATGCAGGGTACCCTTTGCTCCATACCCCCTCTAGCATTTGTTATTTGTAGACTTGTTAATGATGGCCATTCTCACCAGTGTGAGGTGGCACCTCACTGTGGTTTTGATTTCCATTTCTCTCATAATTAGCCCCACCTACAGTTTGATGTGCATCCCTTCACACTTCCTATAAATCTACTTGGGCACACATGCCGGCAAACTCTAACGATCACAGAGTACTTGATCCGTTTTTAATGAAAAGGGAATTTTATGCAGTTTTTTATTTTCTTTCCTTTAACCCGAAAGACTGATTTTAAATGTGGATTAATATGAAACAAGCCTCTACTGGGATGCTTTAGTTATTCTTCATAACATTTTCAGTTTAAGTTAGATTGTAAAATCCAACTATTAAAAATGTAAAAAGAATAATGCTGATCTAATAGGCTTTAATAACATACTACTTAGATGCTAACAGCTAGCTGTGTGATGGAACCACCTCTCTGACTTATTAACAATGGAGAGGGCATTTACTTAACAAAAGAATAAAGTGTTCTTCTATATTCCATAGCTGGTTTTAAAAAATTAATCAGAGTGACCTCCCCTTGTTTTAGATAGGTGACTAAGATGGTTGCCTTGATCTGATTTGATTCTGTGTATTTTTTACAGTGGGGAAAAGAAACATTTAGACTGAATTCCCTCTGCACAGAAATCACACTGGAACTGGTTTTAAGACTGGCCCCTACAATGTGCTGGGAAATTCCAACCTGGCCTAGTAGTTTAACATCTTGTTCTAGAAATGGGACCATAACTAGTGAGCATCTAATGAGTGAGCACTTGTTTGCCAGCATCTTGTAACTTGAAAATCCCAGGAAAATGGCAGTAATCTACTCCAGCACTAGACACCATGCATACCCAGTGAGAGAATGATGGATGGGACCATAGGGGCTATGTACCTGAAGGTAAAGGATGTGATATTTACACTTTGTAGCCTGTTAAGGCCTGGGGCAAGCTGCTCCAAAATATGCCTCAAGTGGTATATTGATTTTTTTGAAGTAAAGTTGCTTAAGAAATGGCTGATACAAGAGGAACACTTTGACCCTCTTTTCTCTCTCCTTGAAAGCAGGAAATCAATTTCCCCTGTGAAAAATGCCCTCCCTATACCAGGAGGTAGAAAGACATCCTATTACCAGAGACAGGGAATTCAGGGCCAAGAACCCTGTATAAATACTTCTCTGCTATTTTACTACATAAGCCCAAGCTTTGCTTAAATTCCTTAACAATTAAACACCCAAACCTAAATGTCTTTGCCTTGTCAATTCTTCTCCAATTTACTGTTTCTTTGTCTTAAAAGTTTAAAAGCTGTCTGCTTTGGCCACTCCTTGGGTCCTCTGTGCATAATTAAATAGTGTTCCTTTTCCTCCTATTAATCTACCTTGTGTCAATTTTATTATTAGTCCAGCCGCAAGAACACAAGAGGGGTAAAGAGGGAAATTTCCCTCTTCCTAACAAGCCTAGTCCTCATTTCCAGGATAAAAATAAAACCACAGACCAAATATTCACCACTGAGAAGCAGTAATCTGCTCCCTCAAATGCTGTCAGCCGAGGTCAGTCCTCTTGATGTGTACCCATAGATATTGCATTGATAAGGTTGAGGAGGTAGTTATCCAGATAATCCTATTGATGACCAGGGTAATTTTTCTTTAATTCTAGTGCTCAAACTGATCACCTGCCATCCCTTGAATATTACACATGTCTGAAAACACAATGACCTAGTTCATTCTAGGGATTATGGTGGGTTCAAATACGATTTTACCTGAGGTAAGAATTGGGTCACCATGCTGTACAGCAGAAAATTAACAGGACGCTGTAAACCAGCTATGATGAAAAAAAAATTATATATATATAAAAAAAGAATTGATGACAGGAATATTGAGGAACTCTAATAGAGACTATGCGATATTTTGTGATAATTCCTAAAGAAACCTTAGGGTCACTCCTTTTTCTGGGTAGGACTTACTTTTGGAAGATGGTGTTTGTTAAAATATTTGTCTCCAAAAATGTTTATACTGTACATTTAGTAGAAAACATTAGTAGTACATATAGTAGAAAAACATTTACTATCAGTTTATTTTAATTTGTAAATTCTATAACACTATACATATATAAACAAAAATAGAAATGTTACGCAAATGAAAGTTTTGTTTTATTACCATTTTATTACCATTTCTCAATTGATTATCTTGCCTCTATCCTAGGGTATACACACACTACTTAGGAAAGCATTAAGCGGGGAAAAAAACCAACTTGGCTGATAATAGCACCTAGTCTGGTCTTCGATTATAAAATTCTACCAATTGCATAGTTGAATTAAGAGCGAAATTCCATGGTCTGTTACTTAGAATTCTGTGCCCTTTTCCACAGAGTTCCGGAGAATCATGAGTGGTTGTTAACAACCGTGACCCTCTGAATCTGTATTTAATCAAGGGACAACTCAGAGCTGGATCCCAGCACTGAGGGAGCAGAGACTCAGAGGTGAACAGGGAGAAAGGACTAAAATAGACGTTTAGTGTCCTGAATTCTAAATCCACTTCCAAGACTTTATTTTCTTACCAATCAATGAACTGTGTACTAGAGGGATTCTGAATTCCTCTCCACCTCTAAATTCTGCAGGAAGGCTTTAACTGACAAGTTTCATCAGCAGGTGACAGTAAAAAAAAAAAAAAAATATCTTGACTGTTTTCAGCCATATACTAAAGGAGTGAGAAAGTTCAGGAAATTAAACCAAACCCTAAGAACCCTAAAGGCTTATGTGGAACAAGACCACAGGACCATTGCTTAATTTTCATATAGTTGTACTTGAACAAGCTCCCTTTAGGTACACCTTATGTTTGATACACTGCTGCATTTAAGCAACAGATACAAAGGAAATTAAGCAACAAGACTCTAAGATTTGGAAATGGTGATATGATTTTCCTAAAACAAAACCCTCGATTTTATTTATAAATAATATACAACAGAATCATCATAATAATTATTAAATTTACCTAAATCTCAAGAATGAACATACCTGTCTCTGGAAAAAAGTATTTTCCTTCAACAAAGGTCATATCAAATAAACTGTTTTTAGTCCTAATTCTCAATACATCTATATTCTCACTGATTCTAAAGGCAAGATGAAAATGTGGGAAAAAGTTTCCAGGATCAGATTCTCCCCACAGTAAGATATTTAATTACTCAGCACCTCTCACGTATCCACACGGCTGCCATCTCACACTGCTGTTTGTTCTTCGCTTCTGTGCTTCCCGACTAACATAACGGGATACAGCTGCTAAATTTTATTTTTTCCATCTTACATTTGTATAGTAATGACCTTTAGATACTAAATGTTAAGTTCTGTGTTGGGAACAATAAGACAATTTAATAATAGGGAAGTAGAGTAATTCATGCTGTGGAATCTAAAATATTATGACACAATAGAGATGATGGGTTTGATTTCTAAGAAAAATAAGTATTACAAAGAAAATATTATCCTCAGATAAATAATTTATTTCTATTTTAATTTAATTGCTTTGATCATAAGATTTCATCAGTCTGTTTCGATTTAAATACTCAGATTAAAGCCTCTTGTTGCCATTCGTTTGTTCAATCATTTATTTTCTTTGGGGGCTCAAGAACTCCTGATGATTTTGTTTTCTCTATGATAGTGGGTTCTTTTTTACTTCTATGCTGGAAGCCAAAAGATTAATCCTTTGGAATCTCAACGAATCACCTAATTAGTAACTTACTAAAAATGAAATAAGTTAATTATGTGTAATTTCTTCATAAAGATCAAATGACAGGCAAATCACTTTCCTAAGGCTATTCCCTTCATTTATATCATAAATGAGAAAAACAAAAATCAAATAAAATTTTTACGAGTGCTGATAGCACCACAATACAATAATAGATTTCTAGGTTATTCTATTAGAAGCATCAGCTCAGCATGAGTTCTCCCTTATGTATTAGTTAAGAAAATATCTTAACCCAGAACAAGAATATACTCTTAAGCCAATTCACTAAAATACACAATGACTCTCAAGCAAATTAAATTCAACTAATATGAGTTGGGTACCTACTAAGAACAAGGTAGTATGAATTCCTGCCTCACCACTGTCTAGTTCTGTAATAGATAGCAAGTCACTTAGATTCTCTGAGCTTCAAGTACCTCAAATGTTGAACAGGAGCAATAATAAGCGGTACCTCCTAGGATAATTGCGAAGCTAAAGTGAGAGACAATGAGTGCTCTGTATAACAAGTGCTGAATAAACATTATCTGTGATTAAATGGTACCCAGGGTAAAGGAAGTAGACATATTTAGTAAAAGCATCCCTACATGCAACCTATTTCATTAACACCAACCTGGGTGTGAAACTAGCCCTTCCTGGATTAGACACGCACACACTCACACACAAAGAGTACCTATGGAAACAGGCATTCCACTCAGTTGGCTAGATTGGCAGGAGAACTGGTGATCCCAATAAAGGGGGCCACATCATAGGGGTGTTCTTTTCTTTCATCTCACTGGCCTCCTCAGCTCCCCACTTCTGCTCTTCCTTTCCTCCAAGATTACCTACTGCATCTCAAAATCATGTAGATCAATTCACTTCCAGTCTTGTCTCCAAAGAGACATAATCAAACTCATGAAAATTCTTCGGAAGAAAAGGTCAATCATGTTAACAGTTTCCATCTTCTATAGAGTGTATTTACAGTTATAAATAACATATTTTCTTCTTGCTAGATTATTGGTTTTATTATTAGAGATGGTAGTAGGAGCCAGACTGCAGTGCATCATCAAACAAAGGGCAAATGAAGAAGGTCAGGCAACAATATTGAACACTTTTTCAAGAAGTTCCACCCATTAAGTAATGAAAGAGACAGGTTATTAGTGTGAAGGAAGGGCAAGGTCAAGGGACAATCTGCAGTATATTTGGGGTTTGTGTACTTGTGGAACTAGGAAACCAGAACATATTTAAAGCTGGAGAGGAAGAAAGAAGCAGAGTAATTGCAGGAGGCCATTTGTTGTTATAAGAAAGAAGAGGGGAGCTGGATGAAGTATTCACATTAGCTTTGAGACGACCAGTGTCACACATGTCTTCCTTTCAGACAGAGGTGAGGATGGTGAGTAGAAGTAGAAGGGCAGAAATTTTAGTAAAAAACCTGGTTTAGGGAATTCTAGCATATGGCCCCCTCTAAGCTTTTGGTAGCTTCGGCTTACAGAAAACAATTGCATCTTATCTTAGATCCGAGGCCACTTGGATGCAAAGGACCTTTGCCATTCCAGATAGAAATGCCTCTACTGATCACTGATGACTTGGGAGGTTAAATACCATTCTATGTGCTTAACAGCTGTGCCTACACTATAGTCAATAGGCTGCCTGTGTGTTACCATCTCTACTTGCTAAAATTCACCAATTATTTCATTATTTATGGCATTATTTATTGTAATTAATAAAGATATGTTTGTACAAAGGTTTATAAATATAGAAGAATTAGGCTGGCTATATTAAGCATTTATTTTGAAAAACATACAACATAAAAAATTAGGAAAATGTCCCAGTGTATTTATTTCTAACTCCACTATAGTTGCTTAGTAATCTATCTAAAATGAAAAACCAAATTGTTTTAATTTAGTAAAATTTACTACTACTTTCAACAACGGTTCAGCTCTTTTCTTATAAAATTGTTTAAAAAGGGGTCATTTTCTGTAGACAGTTATGAAACAAATTGTTTAATTGCTTCAATGTCAATTCGCTTAATTTTATTTGATACTTATCTACATAAAAGGTATTTTATAAGGTTTTTGTGCTTACTCATCATGCCTTTGATTTAGATTTAACCTGTACCTACACAAATAAATATAAAAAATGTGACTGAATTAAAGCAAAAGCAAAATCATTGGAGGTCTCACCATCTCATATGCATGTTTTGCCATTATTTCTGGGTTAGATATTCAGTCTCATCTTTTCCTTCTGCAGGTGCTCTTATACTTTGTCAATTTAATCTTCCCTCAAGAGCATTCTCCCTCTGCTACACACCCCTTCCTACAGCTAAAATCTCTACAGTGGGGAATATACTACAATCAGGCTCTAATACCATTTGTGTTTTAACTAGTGTTGCCTCTTCCTCCTTCTTTCTCCTCCTGTCCTTTCTTCATAGACCAATTTCACAAAATGTATTCTAGGGAGCACTAGTGTTCAAGACTGTCCATGAATTAAAGGTCCAATAAAGTTAGGCAACTGTGTCATTTGCACATTCACATATCTAAGACTGAGGAATTCTGCACTGTGATAGCTGTATACTTTTAAGCCATTGACATTTCTGAAATCTAGGCATCTGTGGAAACATTTGTGAAAAATCTACCAAAAGAAAAAAAAAAATTCTAAACCCAGATTGATCATCATTGTACTAGAATGATTTTTCTCTTTCTTTCAGCAGTATTCTCTTTTCTGACCAGGAGGCCCTGCTCAAAGTTTTTGATTGCTGATTGGCAGTGCTGAACTTCTCCAGATGTCAGGCAGGCATTTGCTGAGTGTTCCATGGAACAACCCGCACTTTCAGAAAAGAAGAAAGCAGAAGGGAGCTTTCCATTCTGAAAACCTCATCCAATTGGTTGCCATTATGGATATTTTCATCACATAAAAGCAAGTTACTGAACATTTTCAATTTATCCCTCTTCTGGATACATTCAAATAGATTAATTTTCTTAAAATTTAGCACCGAGAATAGAACATAGTGTGATAGAGTTTAACTAGTGTAGAGGAAAATAAGTTATTGCTTTCCCATTAAGGCAAAATAATATCACCTGAATACTATATTTTAGCAGCATTATCATTATGCAGACTTACCTTATTTTGACATGACTAACAATCATCTCCTTTCTTATTCGAACTTCCATACTAACTATTGCCAACGCCACATCATGATAGACCTTAATATGGAGGAAGAATCTGAGACACCTTCTCTAAGACATGATGGTTTCATGAGAACAGCAAAGCCAAATGGTTGCTGGGGAACTTTCTGGGATACTGAGGTAGTTGATGAGATAACTTCTAAGTGACAACGCTCTCAGAAAAATCTTAGAGAATTGATTGGTGCTTAGTCCCTGAGGAACTGAAATGAAGGGGGGTAAAGACTGGAGCCACTGCCAGCCAGTTGCTGACAAGAGAATATTTCTGTTTATCTCAATGGCTCTCTAGATCCTCCCTTGCCAGACTCTACATTCTAATCTTCCTTCCTCCTGTGGTGGCTTCTCCACCCCCAGTGCCACAAGTTCTTTGTCAACTACTCTACCTGCTTCTTCTAGTTCTCATTTGAGGTTCTGTCTCTTTCGTCCACTCCTTACAGTTAGTGTCCTTTACTTGAACTCTGTTCTCATTCCTTGCTCTATATCCACTCTCATCCCATTTCACAATGTTGACCATCACTACCATTGCTAATGCCATGCTGAGGCTTCCCAAGCTATCTTTTCCGAAACTTAAACCTCTTTACCCAATTAAGTATGATATATTTCTATACGAATATCTGAAACAAATATCTTACTTGATCTCTGTGAAATATCAGCTTTACAACCAAACTTGCGCTTCCTTCTTGCCATCCTGATTGATATGAGCGGTTTCTCCAGTTGGCCAAGCCAGTAAGCATGGTTATCACCCTTGGTTTCACCCGGAACTCCTCAACAGACCCTCCTCTTCCATTTGTTACCAAAATATATGGTACCTCTGGGCAAACAGATCTGGGTTCTAATTATGCTTCAGTCTTTGACTAGTCTTTACCTGCAATATGCAGTTTGCTTATCTCCCAGAGCCTTTCTTTTCTCATTTACAAGAAAACCAAGGCCCACTGGTTGTGGAAGAGCTGAAGCCTGAACACCCACTCTTCAATTTCCCTTCAACTCCTTCTTAACAACCCCACTGTACTCTTAGCTATTCCTGTCAGGTTTGTGTCATCTGCAAATTTGGTAAGCTTTACTTTGATATTATTAGAACCTTTGATAAAAATGTTTCATAGAAAAGGGACAGGAAATGGCTTAGGGTTGCTTTTTGAAGAGCTCATTTAGTTGACCATTTCTATAGCACAAGTGTACTAAATACCTTCAAAGTACCTAGGAAAAGGGCAGAGAAAGATGAGAGGCCTAAGTGGAGAGTTATAAACTGAGACCTGAACCAGCAACTAAATAAACATCATCTGAGATACCAAGAAAGAACCACATGTCAAGGAGAGGCCTGCCTCTGCCCTCCTCCATCCCTTCCTCCAGTCAGAGATGGCTCCATGTCTCATCCATGGCTATGAGGCCAGGATACTGGCAATGAGATCCCATATCTCAAATACAATAACTAGCTGCTTACAAAGTTTAATAGGTCTCTCTAAGAGCAGCTTCACAGGTAGCTACTATGATTATTCCATACAAATCAGCCTTTTTGTGATTTTACAGTTTGCCTTTATCTCAAAGTGCTATTCATGGTGGTGGCAAAGGATATGATATGTGTACCTCTTTGTGTGTATGTGATAGGGGGATGCTCAACACCTTGACAATGACCAACCAGCCACAAGTCATCAGAGTGTATTATATTTTCTTAGCCCATTCCTAATTTTGTTTTATTTATCCTCACAGTTTTAAGGTAGAGAGAGGTAGGGAGAGGGTAACATTGTAATATTTTGTAAAGGCAATATATTCCTTTTGCTTTTTCTCTTGAATTATGTCTGTTGAATTTGAGGTCAATTGCACATCAAAGGAAAAGCTAATGAACTTAATTAGGATTTGAATATTCAACTCTAGATTCTGCTACAGACTTTTGCCAAACTAAAAGGAGTTAAATTTACAGGGTCAATCTAGTTCTCAACCATATTTGTCTCAAGACAGCTGCGTGATATGGTGCACTCCTGCAGCCTGGCTTTATTTTAGTAGTAATTTTCAGATGGGGTATGCATGCATGAGGGTGGGGGCTTCTCCTCCACTGATTATCACTTGTTAATGAATGTTCCTTGTCCTTTTAACCTGTCACTCCTATCAAAAACTCCAAAAAAAAAAAAAAAAACCCCACCAAAAACAAAAACTTTGGAGCAATTTATTTTTACTGAGTCTCTTGACTGTTTCATTAATTACCAAGTGTTGATAAACCATGACCACTCTTTGCAGTCCTTGCCATTTTCATCTGGAGCTGAGAGACCACCACTATAACTGAAGATTTGAAGAAGCTGGGGGCTTTTGTTAATCCTGGGGGATTTGGAGACTTATAGAAGTATGGTATCACAACTCGCAGCTGTATTAGTTGTCAAATGCACTGAATGTCTGATTTCGTTTTTAATGGAGAGTTTAAATTTACATATCTGATCTGCATCCTCCGCTAAGAGCTCTTCTTAACAGGCAGCGAGAAGCTCTTCTTTTTTTCACTGATCTTAGATCCCAGTGTTTTTCTCAGATACTTGTTTTTCCTTTTCTAGTTTGAAGTCCATTTTCCTGATGGAAGAACACTGAAGGAAAATAAGAGTCAGGCAGCCCATCGTGCTTCTTTCCTATTGTTTGTGGAGACTGCATTTCATCCTGACTCATCCTCTACATTTTTATTCCAACATACTTAAGTATTTTTTGTTTCTAAAAATCGTCTTGCTATAAGCTCCAGCATGTTCAGGCCTATTAGACTTTGATGTTTTTCTTACAGTTAATTCTCTCAAGATCCTTTTCTTTCTGACCAGCCAATTCCTGCTAAGGTGTTGATGGCTGATAATGGCTTAATGTATCAACTTATTTGCATTTTCACAACTGCTTTTTAATTCCTTAACCCAAAAGAGTGTATGATAGGAGATTTTCAAATATTCTAGTAGAGACAATAAAGAAAGAACTTTTGGAAGGCAGCAAGTTTTTCCTAAAGCCCTACTAACTGCAGAACAGATTTTTTTTTTTAATGGCCACACCCACAGAATGTGGAAGTTCCTGGGCCAGGGAATGAATCCTAGCTGCAACTGTGACATACACCATAGCTGTGGCAACACCATATCCTTTAACCCACTGCACCAGGGATTGAACACCTGCATCCACTGCTACCCAAGCCTCTGCAGAGTCTTAACCCACTGTGCCACAGTACGAACTCCCAGAACAAATATTTCAAAGTATTTGTCTGTATGTAAATGTCTTATTTCTTCAAATAACTTGATAAAGTCAATAAAAGAAAATACAATGCACATTCATCATTGAAGAATTCAGACAGCTATGCAATAAAGGCAGGAACAGCTTCTCCATGTCTTTAGAGGTTTCTAAAATAGAGCTAATATGACTTTTCAGAACTTTGATCTGATTTATTTAATTTGATTAACTTTTAATGTAAGAATGTTTTGTGGAGCATGTAAAACAGTGATTACAATTTAGCCTGGAAAGTAATTAAGAAAATGCCAACTAAATTCAGGCGTTCTACGAACAACATATTATGTTGATTGGGAGGTTAGTATCTAGAATCTGACAAACTTTGATTCAAATCCTACTCTGACTCTTAAGAGCTGAAGGTTCTTGGATAAATGATGTAACTTGAGGCTTAATTTCTACCTCTAGTAAATGGGCATAAGAATAATAGCCACCTGATTGGGCTCTCATGAGTATTAAGGAGATAACAAAAATGCTCAGAATAGTTTCTAGAACACAGTAAAAAGTCAATGAATATTACTGTTGTGAACAAAGATGAGTTCAACATGCAACATTAATAGTTATATAAAGACTTAGGAGAAATTTCCTAGAGCAAAAGACTAGTCTGAAGCCCATGCTCCACAGAGAATGGCTAAAGCCGTTTCCAGCAGCAACACCCTACCCCCTCCACCCTGGGCTTAGTGGACACAACTTCTAAGAAGAACCTCACCATGGTTCAAGATTTTCTGCCCTCTCACAGGACTATCAGACAAAATGTGGGAGGAAGCTCAGGTCCCCTGGGTGACTTAACTACCTGTTAAAGATGAGTTATGTTGAACTCATCTTTGTTCACTCAGTAAATGATGCTGATGCAACAGTAAAATCCTACTATTGTCAATTTTAGTTCTGCTCTTCACATATATTCTTAGTACTGGAAAAACTGACATGGATTATGTTTCTTTTTCTTATCAATTGGAAGGTGCTGAATTATAAATTTTCACCTAAATCTTGCTAACTGGATACACTGCACATAACATTTTCATGGTCTCTCAGGTATTACATATGGAACTCTGTTCTTTTTTCTTGATTTTGGAGAGTAAGGGTCAACAGGGAGATATAATAGGTAATGGAAACATGTTTAGCAAATGATTTACTGAAGATTAATTTCTTGATACTACTTTGCTCTTTTCCATGAATGTTAGAAAATATGTTATTCCAAGGGAAATTTTAATGTAATATTTGTCAACCAGTCTCAAATCAAGTAGGAAATTTGCTTGTAAAAAAAAATATATTACTGTTGTGAGAGTGTATGTTTTTAAATAGAAAAACATGACAAGGTCCTTCAGGTCAGCTGTGGGGTTTTAGGGTTCCCAGGGGTTTTCACAGCTTGTGTGATTAAAAAAAGGAAAATTAACAGGTATTTGTATTGAGATAATAAGATGCATGCACCTGTTTGCTCATTCATTTATCTTCTATTCTTTTATTCATGCAACATATACTAAGCACCTATTACATTACAAGTTGAAAAACAGGGAGTTCCTGTTGAGGCTCAACAGAAATGAACCTGACTAGTATCCACGAGGATGCAGGTTGAATTCCTGGCCTCACTCAGTGGGTTAAGGATCTTCCATGTAGGTCACAGACGCAGCTTGGATCCTGCACTGCTGTGGCTGTGGCATAGGCCGGCAGCTGCAGCTCTGAACTGACCCCTAGCCTGGGAACTTCCATATGCAGTATGTGGCACTGCCCCCCCAATAAAAAAAAGTTGAAAAACTGTGGTAAATAAGACAAATATTCTCCCTGCCCTCAAAGTACGTATAGTCTAGACATGTCAGTGCAGAACAGGAATGAGGCTAGTATAAAAGCCAAGTATAAGAGGTGACAGGAGATATTTTACCTCAACACATCCCACCTCTCCATAAAACAAAACTAATCACTTCACACTCATTTGGATGGCTGTTATAAAGGAAAAATAAGGAAAAGAGAGAAAGAAAATAACAAGTGTTGGTGAGGATGTGGTGAGGATGCACTAAGGTAGGGGATATAAAATGCTGCAGCCTTGGTGAAAAAGAGTATGGAAGTTCCTCAAAAAATTAAAACCAAATTAGCAAATGATATACCAATTCCTCTTCTGGGTTTACATCCTAAAGAAGTGAAAGCACAGACTCAAACAAATATGTGTAATACCATTTGTATGTATATTATTCGCAATAGTCAAAACAACCCAAATGTCCATGGATAAACAAAATGGGTAACACACACACACAGGAATATTACTCAGCCATAAAATGTAATAAAATTATGATACTACACCATGAATAAAACTTGAAGACATTATGTTTAGTGCAATTAGCCAGACACAAAAAGACACAAATCATATGATTCCACAAATATGAGGTGCCTAGAATCATCCAATTCACAGAGACTAAATGTAGGATAGTGATTATCAGAGGTTGGGGGAAGACAGAATGAAGAGTTGTTGTTTAATAGGTTCAGAGTTTCAGCTTGGGGATGATGAAAACATTCCAAAGATGGACAGTAGTGATGCCTGTGCAACAAAAAGTGAGTGTACTTAATACCACTGAACTATACACCTAAAAATGGTTAAAATGGTTTTATGTCAGGTATGTTTTACCCCCCAAAGCATACATTCTATGCCTTCAACAGTTAACATAGCTGGAAGTTGTCACTAGCATAATTTTCTTCCCATTATAATACAGGGAATCTTAGTTGTTACCTGATTGGTTGGGGGGAAAAATGGCTCTTTGGACAGCAATAACAAACAAGGGCTATGTTCTCTTGCTCATTCTTTCTCTCTCTCTCTCTCTTTTTTTTTTTTTTTTGCCTTTTTAGGGCCGCGCTTGTGGCATATGGAAGCTCCCAGGCTAGGGGCTAAATTGTAACTATAACTGCTGGCCTACACTATAGACAGCAACGTGATCCAAGCTGTGCCTGCAATGTACACCACAGCTCATGGCAACACTGGATCCCCGACCCACTGAGCTAGGCCAGGGATTGAATCTGCATCCTCATGGATACTAATCAGATTTATTTCCACTGCACCACAATGGGAACTCCCTCTTGATAGTTCTTTATAAGTTGAGTAAAGTATTTGTTCTGTTCCCTCATTCTAGGACATTCCTCCCACCAGACATTTCACTCCTCCACCTCACCAGGGAACAAGCAGGGGCAGCAAGAGAGAAGGCAAATTGCAAATTTAGCGCAGAGGTTAAATCCAAAAGTCTGATTTGAAAGATACATATGGCATTCATAAACAGTCAATAAACAT
This sequence comes from Phacochoerus africanus, assembly GCF_016906955.1. NCBI lineage: Eukaryota > Metazoa > Chordata > Mammalia > Artiodactyla > Suidae > Phacochoerus > Phacochoerus africanus. The sequence continues at coordinate 110,009,550 of NC_062554.1, forward strand.
TTCACAGTAATATGAAAGTATGTAAGTTACATTTAGTTATGTTTATGTACTCTAACTGCATTTCTCCAAAACTATTTTGAAATGTTAGTGTTTTAAAACTTTGGAGGCTGCCTTACCTCTGACAACACTATCTACCACCGAGCAAAATTTAATGATGCATTTTTCTCTACTTGATATGTATGTTATTTCCAACAAGGACAGTGCTGAAATGTGTCTTTATTTAGCCAATGAGGTTTTCACTGACAAGAAATTAATAGTTCTATTTTGATAGTGTATTTGTTTTACATTAAAGAAGTAGCTTCAAAGATGTCTGTCTTTGAAAAATAAATCATACATTAAAAAATGCACCTTTCCAAGGAATAGTATAATCATCAAACATAAAAGTGAGTTTTAGAAAGATTTAGTGAAATCCTTAACAAGAAAAATTTAGAGATGTTTATCAAGAAAACACTAAGGTGTCCTAGAGTATATCTGTAACCTTTGAAGTTGATGTTCAGGGAAAAATCATGCCTTCCTACAGATTATAGAATAAGGCCATAGTGAAAGAAAAAAATATCGAGTATGGCATGGTGTATCTTCTACTTTTTCAATAGCAAAAGAGGTGCCAAAAAAGCTTAAAACACACACTACTGCCTTCTAGCATAAAAATCATTTAAAAATTCTAACAGAATAATTTATAATGATATGGTTTATTAGCCTTAGTAATTCACTGAACAAACGTGTAATGAGTACCTTCCACATGTCAGGCACTGAGATCCATCTTGATCCACTGGCATGGATCAAGGGTAATTCCTGCTCCCCTGGAGTTTAAAGTCAGGTCCACCTGATACACCTCACTTCATTTTAAGCTATAGGCAGTTCCCTAAATGCAAGCATAGTTCTTCTGGCCAATTTCCATTTTCCATGGAATTTCTCAGTTTCCATTTCTCCATACTAAACAATCAGAATAACATTTCTCCTTTTTCCTTACACTTTCATCATATGCAAACTAAGAAATATATAACCATTTCCTTTCTTAGCCAAAGAAAAGAATCCTCTTAGATAACAACCAGCATTAATTTCAATAACTTCCGATGTTTTGAGGAATAGTCAAATAACTTTTCTCTCTTAATTTAAAGCAGGAAATTTACTGAATTAGGCATCTTATGGGGAATAGAAATAAAATTTGCAATGGCAGAGATATAAATACATGACTAGATATTATTCTATTGCTTTTTAAAAAAATATTTGATTTTGCTCTAAATTATTTTCTATAAAAAGCTTCAGGCAGGCTGATGATGGATAACTGAAAAACTGGAAAAGAAATGAACCCACTTAAATATATTCCCCAAACTCAATCTCTTTAAACAACCATACACAGATTTTCGAAATTTGCCCAAGGAGCAAATGATGATATTGGATGCCGTTTTATTAAGTAAAATTGGGTACACAGACTATGATAAACTTAAAAATAATATCAACTGTTTAATATTAAAAGAGGAATTGTTACGTTATTATCCTCCAATACCTATTCTTCCCCCTCTTGCATTTAGGCATAAAACTGGGCACTTGGTTACCCAATCTCCCTTGCTTGTTTGACCATGTAAATTCCAGCCAATTCAGTGATTCACATTATATGAAACTTGAGGGAGTGGCCTTAAATGTAGGGGGAAGCCCCTTCCATATCCATCTCTTTGCTTCTGCCTGGAATTTGGATATAGTATCTGGATATTAAACTGACAGGACCACAAGGCAAATAGTAACTGTTGAGAATGGCAAAGCTAAAAGATGGAAGAAGCCTGACTTTATGACTCTGTGGAGCTTTAAGAGTTCACCTTTCATCTTCTTTTACAGAAGAAAGAAATACATCTCTATCTTGTTAATTGCAATCTCTGTCACTCAGAACTAAACCTAATCCAAAGGAATACCATGTTGAGGACTATCTTTAAAAATAGGGTTTACACATGACGGAACCTAAGTTCACAGAATTGCCTGCTGTAGGCACATGGGCCTGAAACCTGGGATATTACCAGCTTGTAAAATTGGGCATTTGTTATGTGTAGCAAAATATTTGGTTATATTGTCAACTGCTTTCCTCAGAAGGCAAGTCAGGTGCCAACTGAGACTTTTAATACTAGGAGGAATGTTAGAAAATCCTGAAATGCTGATGTGCATTGGGTCTTTCTTGCTGTGTCCAGGAGTCTTCAAGGGAAGGATGAACTCAGCCTAGGACTAGCCAGCTGGCAGGCTGAGATAAAAGCCTGCCATTTCCATTTCCACTCTGAAATGGAAGTTCCTCTCTATTGGCAATCTAAATTGATGGAGAATCCCCAGTTTATGAGCTTGAAAAAGTGCAATCAACCCAAAGGTCTATCAACTGATGAATGGGTAAATAAAATGTAATATATCCATAAAATGGAATACTACTTGCAAATTAATAGGAATAAAGTACTTGATAATGCTATAATTGAATAAATGTTGAAAATATTACACTCAATGAAAGAAGCAAGTCACAAAAGACAAACTATAATGAGCTTCCATTCATAAAAAAATAGCCAGAATTGGGAAATCTATAGACAGAAAGTAGATTCATGGTTGACTAGGGATGGAGGGTATTGTAGAAGGCAGAGTGGTGCCTAATGAATTTGAGATTCTACTTGGGGTCATGAAAATGAACAAATATTAGATTGTGATGATGTTTACACAACTCTGAAAATAAACAGAAAAGCACTGAATTGCATGCACAAATGGTGAATTTTTATGGTATATAAATTATAGCTCAATAAAGTAGTTAAGAGGAGTTCCCGTCATGGCGCAGTGATTAACGAATCCGACTAGGAACCATGAGGTTGCGGGTTCGGTCCCTGCCCTTGCTCAGTGGGTTAACGATCCGGCGTTGCCGGGAGCTGTGGTGTAGGTTGCAGACGCGGCTCAGATCCCACGTTGCTGTGGCTCTGGCGTAGGCCGGTGGCTACAGCTCCGATTCGACCCCTAGCCTGGGAACCTCCATATGCCGCGGGAGCGGCCCAAGAAATAGCAACAACAACAACAACAACAACAACAAAAAGACAAAAAATATAAAAAATAAAAAAAAATAAAGTAGTTAAGAAAAAGAAGTCATCTGAATGCTTGGTTGAAAATGAAGATTTCTGGGCCCTACCTCAGACCTCCTGAATCAAATTTTTACTAAGGATGTATCCTGACACTTAAATTCTTGTTTAAATAGCATCCTCAGAAGATTCTTAAGCATATTAAGGTACAAGAGCTTGTTCTGAAACATATTATCTTAGCAAATACACAAACTCTCTGTCAGTATTAGAATCAGCGACTAACTTTTGTAACAGTCTGGCAAACCACAGAATTACTCCTTTTTCTTTTAAGCTTCTAGATAGTGGGGATCACCTCCCTGCTTCACTGAGTCTAATGACTTGGACTTCCACCCTGAAAAAACTGAAATTTCTCCTCTTTTTGATCTTTCTCAAACATTTTTTTCCAAATATAACATTAACTACAAATTTTCCAGGAGCCATTCTCCCTTGACATGTGTTTTCTGCCCTTCATATACTATTTTCTTTGAAATATTAAGCCTAAAACCATGTATACAATGTTGAATTCTGGAGTCATCACTTAGTTTGTTCAATAACCCATAGGTAATAAAAATTCTGAAGACACTAAATGCTTTTGTTTTACTGATGATTGTCTGAGGTGTCTAGATTTTCCTAGTAGTAACATCACAGAGTCTACCACTGGCAGAGAACATCTTTATTCAAATTTCTTATTTCCTCAGTGTTTGATCCAATAAGGGTCTGTGAAAGCAGAGGAGGTTTCTTCACCTCGGGCCTCTGTGAAATAAGAGCTAGTGAATTTTCTGGCTCTTTTTGCAAGGACCGTGGCTGACACTATATTAGTGCTGTCCTGCAAAAAGGGCCTCTTCCTCCACAATTCTCCTTCCTTGTCTAACTCCTTCCCCAGATGTCAGACCTCCACCTCCTCCTTTAACCTTTATCCTTCAGAGACATTTTGCCCAATAAATCTTTCAAATGCCTTGTTCAGTTTCAAAGTTTGTTTCTTCCAGTACCTGAATTGACACATTACTCATTTAAAAAAGTATACATGTCTTCCTTTTTTTTTTCTTTTCATGAAGCACTGTAAAATCAACTGGATAGGGTAATCTGTAGAAATGTTTATGTTCTTCAAATAATAACCTGACACACATATCATGTATATGCGCCAGATACACAAGGCATCACAGTTTTAAAATATGGCCAATTTTTTCAACTTAAAGGTATTTTAGATATGAAAAATACTTTTTAAAAGATACACATCAAAAAATCATATTCGATTTATAGATGTATAGAGTTAGCCATATTATTTCCACAGTCAGAACATTAAATTCATTTAGTCTAGTGATTTTGAAGTAGCAAAATTAATATAAGGAGAAAAGAAAGCACAAAGTAATAGTGGTAAATAATCACAGGATTAAGAAAATTCCTGCAAGTCAAAGAGTTTTTATAATTTCATGATTTTTTCTTTGAAAAACTACTTATAATTCTCTCTTAAATCTAAATATTCCCAATGCAAGTGAGTCATAAGAGCCAGAAAAAGGCAAAGACATGTAGAACACCACAATAATTCTAATGATAATTAGCCCAAATCATAGCTCTAATCAAATTTTACTTGTAGAAGATATAAAAAGGTCTTTGGAACTGGGGACTATGTAATGAATACTTTCCTAGCTCCATCAGAGAAACACTTTCTGATGAGGTTAATATATTCAATTTCACTGTGCAATTCCCTTCCTCTTCTGTGCCCTTTTCTTTTATGCATGTAATTGGAACACAAACTAAAACAACCAAAAGTTCCTTGGGAATTAGATTGAAAAAGAAATGTATCTCTCCTTTGTTAATGGTCTCATAATGGAAAGAAGTGGCCTAAAAATGTGTTTCTTTAAAAGTGGGGAAAGAAGTTGCACAGAATATACTTATGGCATGTGGTAGATTTTGAACAATCAAATTATTTTTAAGAAACTAGTAATTAAGAAAGTTTATGGGTTAATTCACTACAATTAAGGAGGGACCAACTCCCTGATGCTGAAAAAAGTAAAAACAATCATATATACAATGAACCAGGGTGAAACAGTAAAACACAGAGGAGAGGGGGAAAAAAAAAAATATATATATATATATATATATATTAATGAATGGGTTTGGAAGCAATAAAAGAAAAGTGAATTCCAATTATTATATAATGTTAGTCAATCTAAATCAAACTATTAACAACTTACAGGAATCCCTAAGGTTCTAAGATGTGATTTCCTCATTTCTTGTTCTGTAATTTAATACATTGTTAGTCAGTTGGTCATTAAAACTTGACTCTGCCATTAAATTAATGTTTTACTTTTTTTTTTGCTCTTTAGGGCCACACCCGCAGCATATGGAGGTTCCCATCTAGGGGTCTATCGGAGCTGCAGCTGCCAGCCTACACCATAGCAACACAGGATCCCAGCTGCGTCTGCAATCTACACCAGAGCTCATGTCAACGCCAGATCCTTAACTCACTGAGTGAGGCCAGGGATCAAACCTGCAGCCTCATGGTTCCTAGACAGATTCATTTCTGCTGTGCCACAATGGGAACTCCTAAATTAGTATTTTAAAGGGAGATGTTATTACACAAAAGATGGGCACCAAAATATTTCATATGAATGAATGATGCTCAACACTATATAAATGTAGACGACAGTTAACTTTCATTTTACTTTTTAAAAGGCAATAAATAATTTATCTCCTAATCCTAACTTCTATATAGTTGTCCCATGGATTGAGCAAACACAAACAAAAAAGATAATGACTAGGCCATGCTTTCAAGTTGGAAGTATACCCACTACAAGTTTATACGTAAATGAATACTTTAAAAGTCACTTATTTTATAGCAGTGCCTTAGCCTTGAGTCAGTGTTACCCACTTGCTTATTTCTGAGTTGCATTGCAGTCTCCAAATCAGAGATTGTTTGGATTTTTTTGTGATTGGAATTTTCCTTGATTGGAATTTTCCTTAACAGAGCTGGTTTTAAATCAGTAGATTCTTGACCCTTGTTATACCCCATGGGTGATGCAGCAAAAAGAGCATCTGGGCAAGACATGAGAGGTTTGAGAATTGATTCAGAACCCATCCAGGACAAAGAGGGTGCAGAGAACTGAGAAAGTATTCGATGGGGGAGGATTGGTTCACAGTCCTGTTAATTCTGGAGAAGGAATGGCAGGTTATCACATGGATAATATCATTAGTAGTTTATGATGCGTATAGGTTGGAGGCCATTTTTAGGGAAACACTGCCAGATGAACCCCAAAGAGTAGACGAGGAAGGAGAACGTGTCACGTAGAGGAAAGGGTCAGCTCAAGGCTTTTTTCCCAGGTTGACTAGTGTTATCCTTGTGAACTTTTTATGTATTACAGCCCATATTCCACCTGTCAGAGAATCCTGTAGGCTTGACTTCCAAAAATGTATTCAGAATTGACCACTTCCCACTCCCTCCACTAGTCTATCTTCCTTTATCTGCATTACTGCAACAATCTCCACCATCTGATTCCCTCCCTCAATGAGGTTTGATCCCTCACTTGATTACTGTCTTTTCTCCAAAGAGCAGCCTGAGAGACCATCTCAAAATGTAAAACGAGGTTAGGCCATTCACCTGGTATGATCTTCAAAGGCCCTCCCACCTCACTGAGACTAAAAGATCCTTCACAATCTGGCCTCTGAAGGCTCACATTCCTGCAGCTGTGTGGCCTCCTGTCCTCCAGGACTCTGTTTGCTCACCACCTGTGTGCTATTTACACTTACTTTTCTATCAGAGATGCTCTTCTCCTGTACCTCCTTATGGTATGTTTCCTCACTCCCCTGAGCTCTGTGCTCGAGTGCCAGCTTCCTTCCTCTACCAAGTTATTTTAAGTAGTAACCTTCCACATCCCTCTCCCCCAAGATCTTCGTATCCCCTTCTCTGATGTGTTTGCTCCAAAACACACTCATTTCACCAATGTGTTTGTTATCTCAAATGGAATGAGAGGATTTTTTCTGACTGGTTCATTGCTCTACCACGAAAAATAATGCCAGATTTTAGTAAATGAAATTATTTGAAACCTGGCTCTACTCCTTATTCATAAGGTAGTATGTAAACTTTGATTAAAAATTGCATCTAATAAAAATATTTTGTCTTTAAGACTCTGAAAAGTTATACCTGGAAAATATGATACTGGACTGCCAGTGGCCATTCTCTGTCAGCCTAATGAGTAACCCTTACCTAAAATTCTATGGAGGGGGAGGGAGAGGCACATGGCAGAAGCTGACACTCTATGTGGAGATAAAAAGTCCTCTAGCTCTTTTTGCATGTGACTACTAAATGTATTGATAAGGGACTCTCAATTAATTTATTCAATAAGTAAATGTACAATAAGAACTATTATGCATCAGGCATTTTTTTCCAAATAGTTGTGATATAACATAAAACAAAAATAAGCAGTATCTTGGGAGTTCCCATTGTGGCTCAGCAGATTAAGAACACAACATAGTCTCCATGAGGATTCAGGTTCAATCCCTGGCCTCGCTCAGTGGGTTAAGGATCTGGCATTGCCACAAGCTGTGACACAGGTCACAGATGTGGCTCAGATCTGGCATTGCTGTGGCTGTGCTATAGGCTGGCAGCTGCTGCTCCAATTTGACTCCTAGCCTGGGAACTTCCATAGGCTGCAGGTGCGGACATAAAAAGAAGAAAATAAAAACACTATCTTTGTTATTTGTGCTTACATTCTAGTGGAGATTATGACAATAAAAAATCTATAAAGTAAATAATGAAGGATGTAGAGTGTTAGAAAGTGGCTAAGTGCTGTGGCAGGGCAGAGAAGAAAGTGGAGTGGGACAAGGGACCAGGGATGCTGGGCAGGCAGGGGTGGGGAGGAAAGGATGGAAATGGATCAGGAAGGAGAGGGCCCGGCTGTCCTCCAGGAAAAGGCTAGACGTAGGCAACTCTCTAAGGAGACCTCTAGGGAAGAGTAAACCAGAGAAGAGTCAAAAAAACAAAACAAAAATCACCAAAAAAGGAGGGGTCTAGATAAAGAAACATTTAAAACTTAAAAAATTTTTCTACTCCCTCATGACCTTAGGTCCCAGCCTGCATCAGAAAGCTAATTACGAGGTAAGCAGTCAATAAATAAATTTAATTATGTTGTTTATTATCCTTTTGATTATTAAAATTAATGTTATCAAAAGGAATTCTAGTTGAGATAGAGAAAAAAAATTAAAGCAGCTAACTTTCCTTGAGAAAAACATCCCAAATGAATTCTTTCTTTTTCTGCCTATTCTCAAGAAAGAACAAGGCAAAGTAATTCTTAAAGCTTAAACATGTGAATGAGAATGTTACAGAGGAGAACTAAGAGTTTTCCTGGGATGAGCAGGGAGCAGGCGTGGAGAGAGATACCTCTGCACAGGTGGGAGACAGCAGCACCTGTGATGGCCCAAGAAGCTGCATGGCCAGGATCTAACTTCAAAAGAAGCAAACTCTGGACAAGTTTAAGGGCAAGACACCTTTACTTAAGACTTTCACCTAGTGAGAAAACAATTTGCTTTTTATTGACTAAAGGAAGACATGCTTTGAGTACTGGAGCAGTTGGTGAGAGGCTTTAGATAAGCATATAGTCTGAAATCTGAAATCTTCCTTGGAAGGATCTGTCTCAGAGTAAGTTTAAAAAAAGACTCCAGATGAATTTGAAAGGTAGCCAGCATTTAACATTCCCTGGAATCAGATCCTGGTTTAGCAGGTCATGTTGTGTAATGTTCACTGAACAGATTCTATGGTCTCTTAACAGATAAAGTATGTAAATTATTAAAATGACCTATCAGATAAGTGACGCCGTGGTCCCAAGTGAGGTGTGTATGATTCGAAGCTATTATTTAGAACAAAGTCAATTCTCCTTTCCACTCTACTAATATTTCTTTCTTTCTTTTTTTTTTTTTGGCCTTTCCACTCTACTAATATTTCTTAAGGTGTCATCATTGTAACATCTGCAACTTTAAAATTTCAGCACAGACAGTACAAGGTTGTGTGTGTGTGTGTGTGTGTGTGTGTGTGTGCGCGCGCGTGCGCGCGCGCGCGCTAAGTTACGATCCAGAGGCAGCTAGCATTCTAATCAGGAATCAACACGCCAGAGGTGATCATTCTATCAGAAACACTGCATGTAGCTGAAACCAAATTCATGGTTAGCAAAGGGGAAATGTGGGGCAAGAAGGATAAATTAGGGGGTTGGGATGGACATATACACACAACTCTATGTAAAAGAGATGGGTCACAAAGACCTACTGTATCGCACAAAATAATCTACTCGATACTGTATAATGACCTATATTGGAAAAGAATCTGAAAAGGAACAGAAATATGTATATGTATAACTGACTGACTTTGCTGTACACCTGAAACTAACACAACATTCTAAGTCAACTATACTCCAATAAAATTTATTTTAAAAAGAGAAACACTACAACCACTCCAAATGTGACTACACCAGGATTTCTGCTATCTATTCCTCTAATGATCTTTCTGAATGCGAAGTTTTCTTTTGTAAAAATAGTGCTTTTTTAATTAGCATAAATGGTAGATAAATGGTAGGAAAGAGATCTCTGTGATTAAATTAAAAATATTAAGGATATGTAGTTTGGCAAAGCATCTTTTGGAGACACCCACAACCTGTATGAAAATAGTGTAAGACGCCAGTAACATCTTTGACCTGAATGAAGACTTGGGGATGGTTCTGGAGTTTTAATCAGTGATCCTGTGCCAGCTATTAGCTTAGGAAGCTTTCTGCTGCCTGGCCCTGGCTATGAGTGTAGCTGAATCCTGTTTCTTAACTATTGCTACAGCTTCCTGAAAAGAAGAGTATTTTCAAGCTAAAGCAAGTCAGAGAGCTTACAGGGGAGTTTGTATTAACAGTGTTATTCCAGGTTACTAATAAATGTTCATTTAATGCATGTCTGTATATGCAACAGACCTTGGCTGGGGCTTCCTTTCACTGTTCCACAGTGCCAAAGCTACATGAGAGTAGCTATTTTTTTTTTCTTTTTCCTTTTTAGGGCTGTACCTGCAGCATATGGAATTCCCAGGCTAGGGATCAATTCAGAGCTTCAGATGCAGGCCACAACCACATTAATACCAGATCCTCAACCCACTGAGCAAGGCCAGGGATGGAACCTGCATCCTCATGGCTACTAGTGAAGTTCTTAACCCACTGAGCCACAACATTTGGAACTCCAAGGCTTGCTATTTCTTAGTTATCTCTCTTGTCAGTGGCTAATGCTGTCTTTTAAAGGGAATCTAATAGATATACATGCAAATTGGCTAAGTCACATCTATACTTATGTCCCTCAGATCATTTGTGTTAGAAGCATTGAAAGCTTAGAATTTTTCAATTTCTCAGCATCCTGCATTTTAAAGTTCTAGGAGTATGGACTGAGAAGCTGAACAAGCTCCCCCAGTGATTCTCATACAGTCCGAGGATTTAGCCAATGTAGACAGAAGTATGAGCATTTCCCAGTGCCAGACCAATGACCCAAGAGTGTGGAAATATGATACTGACCATCAGGTTTGAAAACCAGAATCTGTAAAGCAATAGTAAATAGCACACTAAAAAGCCCTCATAGCCTATAAAGTCTATGCCATAAATTTGTAGTTACAGTTTTCTGCCTACCCAGCTAGATGGAAATAGATCAGAACTTGCCTTAGGCATTCAGTAAGCTCATTCATGGCCAAGATATTCCACTGTCATTTGGATGATCAGAGATTATCAATAGCCTTCCAACTGACTATTGTGATCCATTTTCTGACAGCAATGTAAACTGTTGGCCAAAGCCCATCATATTAAATATGTTTTTGGAGGAAAACCAGTTTGGCTATTGGGTTGTTTTTTCTCACATAAATAAGTTGTTTATACTCTCATAAGACAACTTGTCTGACTTTCATCCACTCATCAAATATTTATTGAGAGGCTTTGTAAAAGCATGTAGCTTTAACTCCCAATGAACACGATGGAAGATTAAAGAAGAAGAGGTCTAGTTCAAGACTTCTGCCTTTGAGTTGTCACCCATCATCATATCATGATGCAAAGGGGGAGAAACATCCTGGAACAGGAGTCAGAGGTCTTCAGTTCAGGGGCTGGCTATAAATCAGTGGCAAGTCAGGATAGCTCTAAGGGCCTCTGTTTCTTCTTCTGGGTAACTGGGGAAAAATGCTTGCCTTGTTTATTTTTTTAAATTTACTAATTCATTTATAAATATTTATTTATTGGTCATCTATTATATTCCAGGAATTTTTCTAGGAACTTGAGGTATATAGCTGGAATCAACGCATATAAGATAACTTTTCTCAAGTAAGCTTATTCTAACAATTAGAAAAATACATAAAAACAGTGATATATAAATATATATTCATATAAACAGATATGTGACTATTAATAAGTATATTTTCAGAGGCAAATATACATACACATATGTTTTTTAAAGCTTCATCCAAAGCCTTTTCAAAGGATACAATGTATTGTTTAGATTTCACATTTGGGTGATTAGAATGAGAAAGCCAATAATCTAATTAAAGACATATTGATGTAATCAACATACCTAGCATTTTCATAAAAGATATCCCCATATTTCACTAAGGAAAAAATCATTTTCTGGAAGGCTGCAATTCTCAAATTAGAAAACATGCCAGGTCTATGCTACAACACTCTTTCAGGTTTAGTGGTAGAATTTATTATGAGACTCTCCCTTTCCACTAATCTTTTTATTAAGAACCAAGATATCTGTGATCATATGGTTTCACATAAGGCAACCTGTGATAGACAGCCTCTCAGATGGGCTGTAATCTCTGTTTCCTCACATAATCCCTTTGCTTTAAGTGTGGGCTAGAACAGCAGTGATGGGATGTGACTTCCAAGATTGGATTATTAAAAACAAACCAAAACCAAAAAACGAAAACCTTTGGCTTCTATCTCTGCAAACTTTCTCTCCTGCTTACTAGCTTTTCCCTCCCCTCCCCTTCTCCCTCTCTACTTTTTCTCTTCTTCTCTCTCCACACACACATGCACACCCACACACACCCTACTCCATTTTCTATGGAAGAAACCACTTGAAGAAGAGAGGCCCTGAAGGATCAGACCTACGTGCAAAAGAACTGAGGTATACTATCCACACAGGCAGCTCCCACTGTCAAGCAAGTGAGTGCATCTTCTTCTTAGCAGAACTCCATGCCCAATAAAGGCTTCAAATAATTGTAACCGTGATCAACAGCTTGGGTATAATCTCGTGAAAGACCCTGGGTCAGGACCACCTAGCTATATCGCTTCTGAATTGCTGATCTAGAAAAACTAAGAGATAGTAAATGTTTGTTGTGCTAACCCACTAAGAAAAAATTGGGTTAAATAGCTACACAGCCATAGATGACTACCATATAATCCAAGGACATGATTCTTGAGAAGAGTATTATAAGAATGAATGGATTCAGAATCTCATGCTTTATACTTAGAATAATTGAATTGGACTAGAAGAATATGGTGACACCATATTAATCTTTCGACATGAAGAAACAATAAATTGGTTACTCCTTTGGTCTCAATGGGGTTGCAGAGTATGTTTGCTTTTCCCTGAGATCTACTGAGTCCACTGAATCAATATAAATACTTAATAATCAAACTTGATTGAAACTCCATTTTTAGTAATGTATTAGCTAGCCAATAAAAATGGTAGTCTTACCTCCAAAAAAGTACTTCTCGCCAGTTTTAACTTGAAGAGGACTGTTAGTTCGGACTGCTGATGCCTCATCTCCATCGATAGTGAGAATAGCGAAATTTTCCTTAGCTAGGAAACGGACCTCATGCCACTGACCATCATTCAACCCAGAACCTGTTAGATAACAAGAGAAAAGACAATTTCTTTTCTTAAGGTGGTTGAGTTGAAAATAATTTTAATATCAACAGTCAGAACATATAAGTAAAAATTAATATATTTTCATCTAGGAAAATTCAGTGCTAGCTACAATTAACATTTCATATTTCTTTACCATCATGAGTAGTTCTATCCTCCACTGGACCAAATTAGGCATAACATTACCCAGCCAAGTAGGGAAAGTGTATTAATGTGCCATCAAGGTACTGGAGAAAATGAATGGAGGGAATAACGTTGTTTGGGAAGTGGTGATGAACTATTTTAATTTAATAACTTATTTTCTGATTAGCTTTACTAGACTCCACTCTCAGATGGGAAAAAGGATTTATAACTTTAATGTCATTGTTTTTAAAAACTTCTTTCTGTATTGTCTCTCAAAAACCACATGCAGCAAGCACAGTTTATAGAAAAGAACTAAAGAATAAATGTGTGAGTCTATGGGGTAAAGGCGAGCAGAACATGCCGTCTCAGAAAGTGTCATTTCATCATATTGATTATTTTGAATTAAAGTTATTTAAGAGCCAGTGATAAGGATACAGTGACCTTCCTTTGTCCCTTTGAAAGCAAGAAATAAATCTCCCAGATGACAAGTACTAAAAATATGATGGGTCACTTCTTTGAGACTCATATTTTGGAGATCTCTCATATATACATATGCAATTGTATTTCTTTTCTTCCTGTTCATCTGTTTTATGTCAATTTAATTATTAGACAAGCCAAAGAACTTAGAAGACAACAAAGGAAGTTTTCCTCCCCTACCGCAATTATTTGCACTAACTGAACACTAATAGGTCTAGAAAATGGTGCCAGGATTATCTCATCATTTACAAAGAAGATAACCTTTATAATGAATTAGGTTATATTTAAACAAATACCAATAAAATAACTCAACAACTCCCTCACAATCACATTTCACTCTTGAAGCACAAATATTTTCAGACACAATCTATTTACTTCTCCATGAGACAGAAAATAACTTAAAGTTTCTGTTCTGTTTGTGTTCAATTTACAGAGAATAATTTGAAAATTAAGGAATAAAGAGGGGAAAAGAACCTTTGAATCAATTTTCAGGAAAGAGGTTTTTTTTATTTTTTATTTTTATTTTTTTGTCTTTTTGCTATTTCTTTGGGCCGCTCCCGTGGCATATGGAGGTTCCCAGGCTAGGGGTCGAATCGGAGCTGGAGCCACTGGCCTACACCAGAGCCACAGCAACGCGGGATCCGAACCGCGTCTGCGACCTACACCACAGCTCACGGCAACGCCGGATCGTTAACCCCCTGAGCAAGGGCAGGGACCAAACCCGCAACCTCATGGTTCCTAGTCGGATTCGTCAACCACTGCGCCACCACGGGAACTCCAGGAAAGAGTTTTAAGTAACACTAAGACAGAAATCTAAGAGAGTCCAAGTGGCTTTCTTTAACCTTATAAAGGCCTTTGCAAAGGGGAAGATTTTGTTCTAGACTGCATAGCCTAGAATCCATAAGTAGAAGTTACTTGAAGATGCACTTCAGCCTCATAAAAGAAAGAAAAGCCTAGCATGTCAGGGTACCCAAAAATGGAATGAGAGAAAATCAGTGAAACACAGATGATGACTCTAGGCCTCTGATCAGAGTTCTGCAAACCACGGCCTACAGGCCAAATACTGCCTGCTGCCATCTGTTTTTGTACAGCCTGAGAGCTAAAAATAGTTCTCACACTTTAGATGGTTTAAGATAAATAAAAAGAATAACAATATTAAATTACACATGAAAATTATATAGAATTCAAATGTTAGTGTCCACATAAATTTTACTGGAAGACAGCCAAACTCATTTGTTTACATATTTCTGTTCTACAGAGTCAAACAGTTGCTACAGAAACTGTACAGCCTGCAAAGCCTCAACGATTTACTGTGTCATCCTTTATAGAAGTGATTGGTTTACATTATTAAACAGATATACCATTTTAAAGACAAAAACATTGAGGCCTGTTGGAGCTTGAAGATACTACAAATCTATAGTATTAACTAATATTACGGTAGTAAATATCATCATGAATAATCACCCCTCAAGGTATGTTTTTAGGATTTTCACCAAGTTCTAATTTAGCTATACTTATTGAGCACATTTTATTTAAATAGAGGAAAACAGAAAATGCAGCTTTAAAGTAATTAGTAACTAAATGACCTTCAAATTATGAAATGTATCATACATATACAAAATTTTTTGCACTGTGAAAGTACTATGTAAATACACAGTCCTCATTCTAAAATTAAAGTCCATTAGCTGTCAGACAAGTAGTAAGTAGTGTTTACTGAAATAATTCCTTCTCGAGTAGGTTGTTTTGGGGTTCTCCCCCAGAACTGGTGCACAGAAGACTCTATCTTCACTATAACATTTTTCTTGAAAGTATAAACTGGGTTAGTGCTAGCTAGCCATAGAAGTGTATAGCTTTGATTTTGGTTTTTATCTTTGCCTTACAATGTTGGAAGCCCTGCTTTTGATGCAGCTTTGGGATATGGACCCCCAGGACAGTAGTGTTACAAATGTTCAATCCTAAATAATCACACATTCAGAGGAAGCCATTATAAGCTATCTTCAGCTGATGGGTCTTTCTGCTCATAAGGGTAAACCAGAAAGCCTTTCTAAACATTCTCGTGAAAACTTACTCATCAAAAAGTTAATTTATAATTGGAAAATCACCAGCTTAATTGTTCATTACGAAAAGGTCTATTATTCCATCAGATTAAAATAAAAAGGTTACTTTATTTTTTCAAGAAACTTAATTACAAGAGAAATTGGACCTCAGATAAAAGGAGCCTGTTGATAGCAGCCACTGCTGCAGCTGAGCTTAAACCATGATTTCTATTCATTTTAATTCCAACTATTGTTTTGAATATTCTTTTAAGGCCGTACCTGCGGCATATGGAAGTTCCCAGGCTAGGTGTCGAATCAAGGCGGCAGCTGCCTACCTTTGCCACAGCCACAGCCACAGCCACAGCCACAGCCGCAGCAACATGAGATCTAAGCCACATCTGTGCCCCATGCCACAGCTTGCAGCAACGCCAGATCAAAAACCCACTGAGCAAGGCCAGGGATGGAAATCATATCCTCATGGAGACTAGTTGGGTTCTTAACCCACTGAGCCACAATAAGACTCCTGTTTTGAACTTCTAGAATTAATCACAAGAGGGTCTTTTAAATAACAAAATGGCAAAGAAAAGTTTTAAGAAGTGATATATTTTCTTTTGAGCAATTGAGTCATTATTGTCCTACTGAAGAGTGAACTTCATTATATTTGTGGCCCATTCCTATCACAGATTGCTGAAGCATACCTCTTGATGATTAATATTAAGAGTTCAAAAGAATATTTAACAGAAAAATATTTTAAAATTAGTATACCCAATAAGTAGGTGAGAGAACTGAATCTAATAATGTTTAGTCATTCCATACGTGGTAAGCGGCAGAACTGAGAGTAGGAACTCAGATATATCTAGTTCCAGAGGCTGAGTTCTTACAAATAACAAACAAAAATAAAGCATTACATAGACTTCTCCAAAATGCAAACAGCAGTATCCACTTGATAGATTAGTTTTAAGGGGTAGATGAATTAGGGTTTGCACAGCATTAGAACAATGCTGAGAACCCAGGATGCAATATATCTATCTGTATCATTAGGCCAAAAAACAAGGAAGGCTGATGAGTCCCATTTTACAAAGAAAAGCTGAGACTTAAGTGTAATATGTTAGTACATTTTCTTTGGAGTTTATTGCATCGCAATTACAGATATGCATGTAGTCACAAATAAGCCTTCTAAACAAGACACCAGTGTAATCACTCTTAACAACATGAAGATCATGAATACGTACATGTGTGACAACTAAAAAAAAAAAAGAAGAGTCCTAATGTTATGCCGGCAGGCACCAGAAACTTAGAAAAACAGGTCCAATGACAGCATTAGATCTGGATAAAAATTTCTGTCTTCAAACAACTTAGAGCTGAAGATGATTTGTTCTGCGAAAATGTGTTAGATGACTCAAAGTTATGACAGACACTGATGTTAAAGCTGCCTGAGAAGAAATTTGAACAAAATATTATTTCCAAAAAGTGATAGTGAAAAATGAACTTTCTAAATTATTTATATATAATTATATATTATATACAATTTTAGAATGATAGTAATTAATATTAGAAACATTTTCACCTACAGTCCTGAAAATTTATACATGCAAGTCAAAAGGCACTCCTAATTATCTCATTGGGAAAACGGAGGATTGCTTTACATTTGGGGTCGCTGACTATTCAGGCTGATGTGTAACATGCCCCAAAGAGATGGTGGTGGATTAGAAGTGCCTGACTGACAGACTCATCCTCAGAGAGGCAGAATCACATAACATTCAAAAGCACAGACTCTGAAGTCAGATGTCTGGATATAAATCTCATTTTTTGCTCACTTAATAGGTGGCCTTTCAGCAGGTTAACCTCTTGATGCCTCAGTTTCCTTCTCTATTAAGTGATAATGATGAAAGTATCTACTTCCTACGGCTGTTCTGAGGATGAAGTGTATAAACCGTCATTTAGAACAGTGCCTGGCACATAATTAGCAAGTTAACTCTCAATAGGTATTAGCTATTCTTTCTTATTCAGTACGACTAGCTCTCTAAATACCAACTTGAGCTGGTGTATGTTAATTCTCTATTAACTATTATGAAATGATTAAAAATTACTTTGTTACAAATTCCCACCTCCCCATTAAAAATCCTACAGTATAAGTCTTGAGGAATTTGGATATTTGGGAAGCTAGCTAAATACACATCTCTTGTTAAAATCAGGGTCAACAATTTCTAAAACCAATTTTGAGCTATACAGTACAATAGGTATTATTCTTTCATTGTTAAAAAGGTACTTTCACCTCCCCCAAATAAATTTTTTTCAACTAGATGGTTCTGAATGTCTGTGGAATATTTCCAAGGACTTTCCCTGAATGATTTTGAGGATACCGATAAAAACCAGAGTCTATATTTTCTGAAGTATTTTTGTCTTAAATATATACAAACAATTGTGACAGTTTTGGTGTACTTTTATACTTAAAGGTTATTTGAGTCTATGGTAACACCTTCGGTTATTCATTAATTCATAATGATAACTTTTCAACTGTACATTATAAAAGGAAACTGATTTTTTTTCTTTATTGCCACACCCATGGTATAAGGAAGTTCCCTGGCTAGGGATCCAATCCAAGCCACAGCCATGACCTTCACCACAGCTGGCAATGCCAGATCCTTAACCCACAGCATCCAGGGATCAAACCCGAGCCTCCACAAATGACCCAAGCCATTGTAGTCGGATTCTTAAACCACTGCACCACAGTGGGAGCTTCGTGAAAACCGCTATCTTTACAGAGATTTTTAACCTAAAACCAACATCCTCGAAAAAATATTTCAGCTTCGGGCTTTAATTTTTTCATAAAATAACTAAATTGTTTTATAATATTTTCTCTGCCATCTCCTTAACTTATAATTGCTAGAAAAACTTGTTTTGTATACAAATGTGAAATGTTAATGAAGCATATTCTATCCAGACTGACTTTCTAATGGTATTAGTTTTCAAGTAAGACTCTTGAGGTGGTTGCTTTGATTGAGCAAGAAGAAACAGATGTTACTCTTATTAGAGACAAGAAGAAAAGACTGGTTTAATGAATACTGAAAAAAAGAATTTAAAATACAGTCACAAACCAAGATGTAACATCTGTTTGAAAATGCTTCAAATGAAATTACAGTGACTAGAGTTTTCAGTCTTTTGCTCGACATTCAATCTTGAGAGAAAATTTCAGAGAGTATAAATCCATCTTTAAGCAGTTATAGTGTTCTCTGAAGTGCAAATAATGTATCTCATAAGTTATCAGTTATCTATTTATGCAATAAGAAAAAAGAGAATACACATCTCTATAAATATGCCATGTACTATTTCTTATATTATCTTTGTAAATTCCATATTATAAGAAAATCGGTTCAATTCAATCTTGCTCCCTTTTACACGCCAGTCCAAACCATCATATAAAATACGATCAATTGCAATCAAACAAAACATGTAATACGATGCTTGAGCAGGGACAAAATACTTCCATTTTTTTTAAACTGAAGAAATTGTAAAATGTAAAATGCTCCTCTGTATTTGTATAGATGGAAAGTCACTTTGGAAAAAGTCTTTGTTTTGAAAGAACCACTTGAATGGAAGCTTTAAGTTAGAAATGCACTTTGGGAAGAGCCCATTTTTTATGTGTTGGTAGATAGACCCCTTCACTAATTTAATATGTAGAATCTAAAACATGGGACGAATTCTTTTCTTTAAGGAATCCTAGACTCTTCTAAGAAAGAAAGAGCCTAGATTAATAGACATTATTAAAAAGATAAATAAAAAAATAAAAATAATAGATATTATTACCTTGTCTGCACCTGAGAGTCATTTGGGGAGCTTTTAAAGTTTCACACTGAAACTTTTAAATCATTGCTAAGGAAATTAAAGATCTAAATAAACAGAGATATATTATTACACAATCCTAGTCAGAATTCCAACATTAGTCTTTGTAGAAATAAAAACAGAAGATTCTAAAATCCGTAGGGAATTTTAAAAACCTTAAAATTTCAAATTATCAAAAAGGGAAACAAAAGCAGAGGCTCATTATCTGATTTGAAGACTTGTCATAAAGCTATAGTATTCCAGAAAGAAATCAGAACCGGATCCAAACATATGTGGCCCACTATTTTTTGATAAAGACTCTAAGGCAATTCTATGGAGAAAGAAATGGTGGTTCCTTGTTTTGTTTTTTCAAAAAATGATGCTGGAACAACTGGATAAATAAAGGGGAAAATGAATCTCAACTTCTATTCTACTTAACACAGAAAAATTAACTCTAGTAGATTTTAGACCCAGTTCAAAAGCCTAACTTATAAAACCTCTGATACTAGTAACATGGAGTATTCTTAGGACTTTGGGGTTAATAGAGATTTACATGAGATTATAAAATCACTTGATAAATTGGGCTTGATAAAAATTAAAAATTCCCACTCATCAATAGACGTGGTTAAGGAAATTCAAGGCAAGACAGAGTCTAGAAGAAAATATTCGCAACATATATATCCGATAAATGGGAATATATAAAAATACACTAAAATCTTTAATAAATCAATAATCAAAAGCCAAATGTAGGCAACAGTCACATCACAAAGGTAAATTAATTACCTATAACCTTGTGAAATTTTTTTGACATTGTTCATCATCAGGGAAACTTAAGAGATGACGATATACAATTTTACACCACTTCAGTGGCTAAAAAGTAAAAAGGACTAACTAGGATCTGGATAAATTTGAACTCTCATACATTGTTGGTGGCATGTAAAATTGTACAATGTCTTTGGAAAATCTTTGGGAGTTTTAAAATATATATTAATCCTATGACCCAACAGTTTTCCTCCAAGTATGTTCCCACCAAAATAAAACTATCCATTGCAAAAAAACATATACAGGAATGCTTCAACAGGTTTATTCATAATAGGCCTAAACTGGGAATAAGTATATATCCACACAGTGTATATTTAAACAAGGAAATGTCGCTAAGTAATAAAAGAAGAATGAACTAATGGTTCAAACAATATTGTCTGCATGAAAGAATGCATACACGCAGAAAATAACGTACTGAATGAATCCTTTCACGTGAAAATTTAGAACAGGCAAAACCATTCTGTGGTGACAGAAATCAGGGAAGCATCTGCTGATGGGGAACGGTGTAGGTGGGAATGGATGGTAAGAGGCTCAAGGAAACTTCCTGAGGCAATGAAACCTTCTGTATCTCGGAGTGTCGGTTGCATCAATGTATATATTTAACAAAATCCATTCAACTGTACTTTTAAGATGTTTGCATTTCACATAGAGTTGATGATTGTCATTTGTGGATTCAGTATTTATGAACTGACCCTACTGCTAAAAAATTTTTTTTTTGTCTTTTTAGCTATTTCTTGGGCCGCTCCCGCGGCATATGGAGGTTCCCAGGCTAGGGGTCCAATCGGAGCTGGAGCCACCGGCCTACACCAGAGCCACAGCAACGCGGGATCCGAGCTGCGTCTGCAACCTACACCACAGCTCACGGCAACGCCGGATCGTTAACCCACTGAGCAAGGGCAGGGACCGAACCCGCAACCTCATAGTTCCTACTTGGATTCGTCAACCACTGCGCCACGACGGGAACTCCTAAAATTTATTTCTAACCTCAAATCAATACCTGTGGTGCTTTCATGGCCCCTCATAGATTTGCATGTGTACAGATTGGTGAAAAATTTGAGTCACTCAACAGACAAGTTCCCAATTGAGGTCTAACAAGGCATTCCTCTATCTTCTTGCTTCTTGTTTCAGCTCTTATCCCGTAATCCAGAGTTCTTTTCACTGTATACTTAGCACCATTTTTTTTTTTGCATTTTTGTGCCTTTGGTCAATTTTGCCACTTAAAGTGGTCCCCAATAATGGTGCTGAAATGTTGATTACTGTTCCTAAGTGCAAGTAGGCTGTGAAATGCCTTACAAAGAGAAAGTGTGTATGTTAGATGAGTTTCTCTCAGGTATAATTTATAATGCTGTTGGTTGTGAGTTCAAGGCTAATAAATTAATTATATGCATTAAACAAGGTAACTTTAAACAGAAATACATATATCAAGGTTATGTATTGATGCAAATACAAAAACAAGGTAATGTATTGATGCAAATGTCATGAACAGAGGCTCTCTGGAACCTAACTGTATAGTTATTGTAGGAGCAAAGTTCAGTATTGACCAATTCAGTGTTTAGAATGACTATATGGAGCATAACTACCATGTATAATGAAAGCCAACCGTATTTTGTAATTTTTACCACAAAAAATATATAAACGTTTTAAAATAGGATAAAGGCAATAGCGATGTAATTTTTAAATTCAATTAATTTTTATTCACTTTTGGCCCACTTTATGCTTGTTTTTACTGAATAATCAAACAATGAAAAACCCAATATTTAACATGACATTATTTGCTATTCAACAGGGGAAACCCAGTTAGACTCTGTATTACTATGTTGAACTTTGGGATGTCAACATTTTAGGATGTTTAAAAAAACTACCCCAAGACTAAATTTTCATGTAAAAATCTCTATAATTTGTTTCGACAATTACTGATTCCCAGCCCAAAGCCAATGTCATTATACTTTGAAATCTTATTCAAAGCTTTATGATTATCCTAATGATGACTCTTTTCTTGAAATAATCTTCCACAACAATTAACTTTAGTAGGAATATATTTATGCAAATAGTCATCAATAAATGTTATCATTTTAGAACCAATTATACACCAATTCTGGATATTCATTCATTCATTCTTTCTAGTATTTGATTATTTCTTGAATATAAAATGTAATACAAATTGCATTAAATAAGAAGTTATTGCTACTTTAATAAAGGATTTTAAATCATAAGACTTCTGATTAACGTACACATATAGATTAGACCAAATATATAGAGTAGCATAGCAGTTAAGTGTCTGAGTGTCATTCATACCTAAACTGAAATGCCAACCACACTTCTTTATTCATCTATAAATATATGTTGAGTGTATTCTATTTCCCAGGAACTACATTAGCATTGAAGATACAGAGGTAAGTCAGTCTGAAATAAACTCTGTTCCAGAAAAAACTAGCAATTTCACTTTAAGCAAGTTATTAAACTTCTCTGGAATTTGTTTTCTTCACTTACAGAAGAATACATGACACTCCATCAGAGCGCTTTTGTAAATAATCCATGAGCTAAAATGTATGTGTAACCTTATACTATCAATAGCTAATATCAGCTTTTATTTCATCATTATTTTTGCAAAGACAACTCCATGTATATATGAAGAAAAGGACATTCAAAATTTTACAAAAGGAAGACATTGTATTTTGCAGGTTGTATAGTGTCTGCACAGGGCACATAAAGGGCATTATTGAGCAGAAGTATCTTAAATGGATTTCAGGTCATAAGCAGATAATTTTTATAATTTTTCCATCTATAAAATAAAGCTTATTGGAGAAAGTTTGGAAAACTAAAAACATGTAATAAAGGGAAAAAAAAAAGATTAATTATACCAATAGACATTACCCTTGGTATTTGATATATGTTATTCTAGCATTTGTCATAAATAACTTCAAACCACTGACATCACTGTGATGCCACTGACCAAAGGTGAAAAAGTATAAAAGGAAGAACCAGGTGATAATCATCATCTGCTAAATTCTCTCATTTCTGCTGAAAGAGGAAATCTGACAGCCTTGTCCTTTCTATTTAACTTTCAGACTCCAAGGAGAGTAACAAGGAAATTTACCTCCACCGGTTTAAATTCTTCTAGAGTTCTTATTCTGAACTCATTTACTTATTGCCTACCATGTAATGGGCATTGTTTTAGGCACCAGGATATAATGGTGAAGACAGATAAGGTCCTGCCTTCTTGGAGCTTACATTCCTTCTTGTGTGCAGAGACAGACAATAGACAAAGAATCAATTGGTTAATAACTAACTACTATTCCCAGTGGTGCTAAAATGCTATAACAGAAATAAAGAAGATGTTGTGATGGAGAGATTCATGAGATAAGACTGACTGACAAGAGACAATTCTCCGAGGAGGTAACAGTGAATCTGAAACCTAAAGGATAAAAAGGGGCCAGTCATGGCAGAATTTGATGCAAAGGTCCTGAAGGGAAACATGCTTGGCATATTAAGTACCAGGCCCTATAATGGGTACAGTGGCTTGAGCATAGAGATTGAGGCGGAGGAGGATTGAGAAATGGGAACAAAAAGATGGTCAGAAATATGTTAAGTCAGGGCTGTGTAAGTTGTAATTACAAGATTAAATGTTGATAGAAAACCTTAATACGTTTTATGCAGAAAGCGGCATGACGTTATTTTAAAGATATACTCTGGCTACTGTATAGTGAATGGATTTACAGAGGCAAGAATCAAAATAGGAAGACCTATTAGGACGCTCTTAGTGTAGCTAAGACAAGGGACAATGGAGGTTTGGGCAGAGGTTAACATTGAGAAAAGTGGTTCTAATTGTCACATATTTCAGAGGCCCTGTTGACAAGTGTTACTCATTAACTGGCTGTCAAAAGTGTGTGACTTAGACAATTAAGTGGAAATCAATGCCATTTAACAAAGTAATGGGAGACAGGGAAGTGAGTTGTTGGTTGGTATTCTCATTATGCATCTAAGAGAAGTCAGGTAGGTGCTTGTATATAAGTGTCTGGAACTCAAGGCAGAAGTAAGGTTTCAACATAGGCATTTGATGTCATGAGCATAAATCATGGGATTAAATAAGGTTACCTAAGAGAAAGCTTTGAGATAGAGAAGAGAGATCAAGCTGAGTCTTGCAGTGTTCTAAATTTTAGAATTTACAAAGATGAGGAGCCAGTAAAATAGGAAAGATTCCAGGAGAATATGATGTTAAGGAAGAGACGGATTCAAGAAGAAGGGACTAGGTGAATCTTTTGAGTGCTTCTGAGATATTAAGTGAAACAAGGATGAGAAGTGAATATGAGACTATGGAGGCAGATGATAATTGCAGTGGGGTGAAGAGAATATGGTAGGTAAGAAATGCAAGGAGTAAGAATATAGAATCCTTGAGTGGTTTAGTTATACAGGAGGGGAATTTTGAGCAAGGATCTATGTTAAAAACCTAAAGAAAATTATGAATACTGTCCTAAGAAAAATCCTTACTCATATACGTCCAAAATTCACATACAATTTCAGGGGTTGAGCTTTTCTCTCAGGTTAAGAACTTGGTTGATATAACCCATCATCTTTTAATTGCATCGTTGACTTTAAAGGGTAATGAGAATACTATCAATTCAGTTATCCTTTTCAGATTCATTACATTTCTTACATCCCATTTTTTATATTTAATGGCCTATAAGTTATATTCTGTGTTCCTTAATTTGCTTTTTAAATAAATATGCCAGCTCTTTTGTTTTAAACCTAAATATTTATTGTTATTATTTACAGTCATTGCTTTGTTTTCTGTCTTAAGTAGAGACTTGTAGTTGTGAAATGATTATTATACCATTTTGGGAAAATAAGTTATCTTTACTAATATTACAATGTATTGCTTAAATCTAAATGAACTAAGTCATATCTAGCCCTTTATCTTTGTTCCTCATATGTCTCAGATAAATTGCAACATCTAACAATTTTCTCTAAAGGCACAAAATCATCTTTACTGATAGGAAATTGGCACTGTCCAAATGGTAAGGACATTCAGGTCAATTCCTCTTTTTCTGGGGGCATCCCCCTGTGAAACACATAGAGAATATAAAAATTAACATGATGATTCCTGACCTCAAAAATTTGCCTTACTGTACCATCTCTTTGTCACTTCTATGAAACAGTCCCCTATATTTTAAAATCAGAGTGAGATGGCCCCAGAAAAAGAAATGAAAGATAAATGAGGAAGGCAAAATGTAGCTGAGATGATCTGGAGATCCAGCTGGGAATCTTTAACAAGAATAGTCTCAAAGGCTGTCGTTTCCTTGTTTTCCACAGCCTTACTATAATATGCTGTTCAAACTCTGTTAATCCCCCATCTTCCCGGCTGGCGTAATCCCGCTTGTGAATACTAGAATGATTACAGAGTACCTTATCTCATGAACACTCCAAAGATACAGAGTTCCTCTCCTCCTACGCATAAGGAGAAAACAGAGCTACTTGGCACTATTGGTCAATGACTGTTTTTCCATTCTTTGACATAAGTATTATAGAAGGAATGCAAAAAGAATATCTTAGAGAAAGAATAATAGGAACACCATAAATGAAGATAATAATAGCAATTTAGCCTAGGTTAGTTCTTGAATCCATTTTCTCATTTTTCTAAATTTTGATAATAAGACATACTGAAAGCTTTAAATTAACAATGCTCAGAATTTAAGACTGGCTTTCTTTAAAACAGTTCATAACACATAAATCCTTTTCTTCTAAATATTTTTCAAAGTCTCGGTTTCACCATAACCATTGAGAGGTACAAATTTAAGTGGCTTTGATTAAAACAGAGCTTTTTTATACCCATGTATGCTGGATAACTCCAGTGAGAAAACTGTCTTTAAGTCTGAGAGATTATCCAGCTATTCAGGGGTTCGGAAATTTCTGACTTCAGGGAATAATCATGATCAGAGTCCTGGCATGGAATGGATATCTTAAAATATTATGTGCAGGCACAATTGTTTATGGTTTAAATATAAATCATTATTTTTAAATTGTAGCATAAAAGGCATATTAAAACCGTAGTTTCTCATTTCATATAGTTTTGTATTATTCCTCTTTAATAGAACTCTCTGTTTTTATACTTGCCACTGAAGAGTTTTCATCCTTTACTTAATGGTAGGGCCTAGATACTGTACCTAGGTAGCAAGCATAGGAAAAAATTCAGTCTCTGCCTTTTACAAGTAGTGATTTTTCTGCCAAACTCTCTACTCCTTGTTCTACTGCCTGACTCCTCTTGTGAGAGGCTGCTTCTGCGTATTTCAGCTCAATGTCATTTCCTCCAATTGGGCTATTAATGAGCACTGAACCGTGAAGGGCACATCTCCAGATATTTATGAACTACTCTCTCCTGCAATCTTCAATTCAACAATCCTTTTTGAGTGTTAACTGCCCTTTGGTAGTTTTTCTCATCATCAGTGGCCAAATAGGAGCTCAAAAAAAGCTACAGGTAAACATACTGAAATCATATTGGTATTTAAAAAGTTTCATATACATTTAGGTTATAAATTGATTCCATCCATCCTTACTGTGGATTTTAACCTGGGCATGATGAGCATAGGATCAGATTAAAAATTAAAATTAATATTTTAAAATCAATATTTTTACCATAGCATAAATTTAAAAAACCGCTGATTTTTTTTTGTGTTGTGGGGTTTCTCAGACTTGTATTATGTATACAAGTTGTGTGTGTTCACAGATGGGTGAAATTCATCACAGGACACATGAGGTAGGAGTGCAGTGTGATACACTAAAATAGAGCCACATACAGATAGCATGTTATAGAACTCTGTATCACCAAGTGAGTGATTCACACCAGTTGATTAGGAGATTTCTCTCAGCTCTAGATATTTAAAATAAGACTACAATACATTCATGTGCTACAGAGATAAACAAAAACACAAATGACAATGTATCAATTAAAAAAACAATGTTATATAGAATGTATTCATACAGCAAATACTTATATAACAGAAATTGTACATTTTGGTCTATATATCTGTACTTGTCTTACTGGCTAACTCTAAACATTAAACAGTATGGTCATGGACTTCCCAAAGTACATGAAAGAGACTTTGCCTGAGATGAAAAGAGAAGAATACATACTGAAAAGACAAAGACACTCATTTGAATTTGGTACTTAAGTGGATAGATGAGAGCTACAGGTAGTGTCATGGAAACTTGGGAGTAAAACTGACAGCAGGCCAACTTGGAAGACGGATCCAGCCCCATAAAAAGAATTATGATCTTGGTTTCAATTCTGAAAGAGAATCCTTTGCCATTTCTATAATTTAATATAAGTAGTAGAGTCCCAGAAAGTACTGGCAAATTGAAAATAGAAGTACGGTTTTTGGCAAGAGCCTGTGTCCTTTATTGCAGAAATTCTCTGGAATATTAATAAAGGATTAGGAAGATCTCACAAAAGAATATCCCACAAAGGGAATTTATTATCTGAGGGAACTTGTGGATAATTAGATGTCTTATAGTGTTAAAATTCTATACAGGTAAACATCTATCATTTTCTCACTAACATCATATTCTATCTAAAGATAATATTAGAAATAAGATCTATACATGGATGTTTTTATATCATATCACTGTCTTTTTTTAGTGGCTATTTATTGAACATTGTTTAGCATTGGCTGCTAGATGGGCACTCCTTTAGTTTAAATCAATTTGACTTTATAAGCAATCTGGAGTGTTGGCTTGTCTCCTGATCTGAGTGCAAGTTACAGACATGTATTCAGTTTTTTCAAAAACATCATTAAGCTTTCCATTCATGATTTGTGCATTTTCTGTATATATATTTCAATAAAAATAAATAATAAAGCAAGACAAGAGTCTACGTGATGTATAATCTAATTGAAATAAGCAAAACTGTAGAAAATATTGAAGCCATTATCTTTAAAGAGTCATGATATAAATGTATACAGAAGCCATCAAAAACATATGAAGTAGGTACACAGTGTAGAATATTAAAACAATAGTAATTTAGAAAAACTGAGAGCTATTAATGCCATTAATTTAACATGAAATGTGGTGTATAAGAAAAATAAACACGATTGGGGACTATGACGAGGTAGACAAAGACTTCATAAAAATTCTGAGGAGGACCTGAGGGCACTTTCAAGGGCTTTAGAAGGTAATGTCACTTTGTACATTATGTCTAAATTCCTTTCAAAACATAAGGGCCTTCCTGTCTTTGATTAACTTATCAACTCTGATTACAGCCCTCACAGGTATAGAGAATGCAAACTGTTTTCACTGCCCTTCCCCCCAAAAAAAGCAAAAGCAAAACCCTCTGATATAAAAAATATTCAATTTCTTTTCATCTTCTTTGTCTCTAAATTTTAAAGTATCCACTATCTTTTAAAATTTCACTCTAAGACTTTCTTTGTTTCCATTTCATAAATCTTAGACTGAAAGGTAAAACCAGGTAGCTCAAGTATCTTAATGCCCAGATCTTGCAAGCTCACCACTGTCGTGGTTCACCTAGTTTGAAAGTTCTCAATCTCTTTTTCTGCTCTCAAATCTCTTAGAGAGAATAATTTTATCCAAAATTATGGCTCATAATGGCAATGATTATACATGAGAAGCCAAAGCTTTTGCAGTTATAAATTTTAGAAAGCATACATGACTTGAGAAAAAAAAAGTCCTGTGGCAGGTAATTAATATCTATAGATTACACTGTTCATACATAGAATATACCTAGAACATACTATATTCATAGCACATAAATACAGGGCACACTCTAAAACCCTTTTGTAGCTCAGTCTTTAATAACTGTACTAAGTGTTCACAGCTGCTAGCAAATGCCCAAGGCAAAGCTACCATCTCCAAAAAACAAGGAAAAATAAGACAACACTGATTTCAGGAACAAGAAAGTGAAACAGTAAGTCAGAATGAGCTGATTAATTAGTCGACGTTGGGCATCTAACCTCTCTCCTTTTGGAAAAAAATCAACAGAGATTTCACAGGAACACACCTGTGCCCCCAGGTTTAGAGGGTGGTAAGCCCCAGTAGCCAGCAGCCTACCTGCCCAGGATCACATCCCACATCCGTCACAGTCGAGAGAAGGCAGCTCTTGGTCAACTCACTGAGAACCAATTTTCTAAAGTTAACTGATCAACAACAATTATCCAAAGAATCAATTAATGACTAAGTCACTAAATTCATCAAATTTACAAATTTATCAGGGAATTATGTAAAGGAATAGTGTTCTTGAATATAATATATGAATATGAATATATTCTTTCATGAATATATTCATGAATGTATTTCTCTTAAGCATATTCAATAAGTGTGAATACATTTGTAGTATTTTAAGGACTATTCAATTTATCAGAAGCTAAGGGTCATAGGTTTACTCTTTTAATGAATATATTCATAAAGAACATATTCATGAGGAATATAATTATGAATTAAATCATTCCATGGATATAGTGAAAGGATATACTCATTGAATTCTTTCACTTACTCAATATTATGTGACAGGTAATGCCCTAGAAATGAGGGCTACATCAAAATCAAAGTTTCTGACCTCACAGAGCAGAGACTGTGGATATATCTATTGTCTTTAAAGAAAAATGTCTTTAAAATAAGTTTTGACAAAAAAAAAATTGTAAATTTGGTGAATTCACCTGCTTCCAAGTGAGATAATCATAGTAATGTTGGGAAATCCTCCACCACGTGCTCATGATTTATTATAAAAACCTTGTACCAGAAGTTCCTAACACTGGCCTTTACATGCCTTTACTTATTATGAACTTCAAAGAAAATTACATGTGAACGAACATATGAAGCAAATAACCAGTCATTTGGTACGTAACCAGAGCTACTTCCCATTTTGAAGACAAACAAGTGAATAAATCAAGACTCAGAAAGTGAAGAGGCCTGCCAATATCAAGCAGTATGTTACACACTTGGGAATAAGCCCCAGGGTTGTGGATCTCAAGGCAAAGATTTTGTTTCCACTTTTCAGAGCTGCCAGCCATCTATTATCGGTATTACAACTTTGCCTTTTCCAAAACTTGAGGGTTTGGTAGCCGGGTTTCACACTGGTTATTAACTTAAATTTCTAAAATAACAGTGAAAAAGAACTTTACTTTTGGTTTCATGAGATTTATATTTCCCAGTAGCCCTCTCCCCGCCTTTTTTAAGCAAATCACGGTACGTATCACATCAGAACATCTTCTATGTTAAGGTGTGAAAATAAGGTTTAATGTGAGTATAACCCTTATTGTTACTAATTCTTCTTTTTATTAAGTAACGACTAGCTTCATTAAGTAATATATTAGTGTTTTTGTCTTTGTTAGCTTCCTGAGAGCGAACAATGAAGCAGCTTGAGTTAAGCTTTGAGTGCCTTTTAAAAGAGAAAATGTTCTTTCCCAAAGGGCACTACAAAACAAAAAAAAAAAGAAAGAAAGAAAAGAAAAGAAAAAAAATTAAGCTGAACATGTTAGTCTCTGAGAAAGGCATCAAAACAAAATGAAAATGTTGGCATTTTAGTGGACCCGTTTGCATTTTATTGAGCACATCTACCAGTGATCAAGGTTGCTATAAGAGGTGCCTGAATAAGGAAGCAGATTTGCTTGAGGCTGCCTGACCTCTGTATTTGTCTCTAAAATGCACAAAGGCAGAAAAGGGCTTCTGTTAATGTTCTCCTGCACACAGCTCTGTTGTTGATTTTATTTCCTCCCCAAAGAATTCTCCAAAGGAACTCGAACAAACTGGACACTAGGCCCTCTTTCACTAGTGATTATCCTATTTTTCAACTTTGGCTCAAACAAAACCATAGGGTTACAAAGGACAGGGTTCACAACCAGTTCTGTTCATTTGGAGAACAAACAAACAAACAAACAAACCCTTATTTCTAGCACTTAAAAAGGGGGGCGGGGAGAGAGTACACTTGAACTCACCGAATGATCACTTGCTTTTGGGCGGTGTTGAATTCTTCCACTCTGTTATCCAAGCAGATTTTTAAAAACAAATCCTCTCCTTTTATTTAGGTCATGCCTACGAAGTTATTGGACCTCACCTGAACATGGGCATTTTCCACTCTGACTAGTAAAGCTTAGAAATAATGTCATCACTATAAGCGGTGTCATCACTATAAGCGGAGTCATCAGTGATTTCACTGTGAGAGCATTTAGCATTTAAACAGGCTTATTTGGAAGCTGATCTGGGGCCATAGGGAAACCAGGGAGAACTTGTAACCTGCAAAGCCCATTAACAATTTATGGGGCGTTCCCGTTGTGGCGCAGTGGTTAACGAATCCGACTAGGAACTATGAGGTTGAGGGTTCGATTCCTGGCCTTGCTCAGTGGGTTGAGGATCCGGCGTCGCCGTGAGCTGTGGTGTAGGTCGCAGACGTGGCTCGGATCTGGCATTGCTGTGGCTCTGGTGTAGGCCGGCGGCTCCAGCTCCGATTCGACCCCTAGCCTGGGAACCTCCATATGCCGAGGTCGCGGCCCTAGAAAAGGCAAACACACATACACAAAAAAACACAAAACAATTCCCGGAAATAAAAAGAGGATCTAGGCAATAAAATAAAGCCTAACCTGTTTTCTTTTCCTTTGTACTCAGTTTTGTTTCACTGGCTCACAGGGGTCCCTGGGCAGAGGCCTCACACCTGGACTTTCAGACCAGAGTCCCGGGTGCAAAATGGCTGCACTGCACGGGTACCGCAGTGCGGGCGAGAGGGCCATGCGCAGATGGGCAGCACGTGACACATAGTTCAAGGCGGCCATGCGCAGATGGGCAGCACGTGACACATAGTTCAAGGCGGCGGAGTCTGCGAGCTGGATGCAGAGACGCTGTGCCCAGCACTGCAATCTGGAGCAGTGACCCGGCGCAGCTGTGGTGGCGCTGGAGAACTCCGCCCCCTTCCGGCTGACTGATCGCTCTAAAGCGGTCCTGCCCACCTCCTGGGGAGTAGGACTGAGAGCCAGTGCTCTAGAGCTCAGGTCACGTTTCTGTTGCTCCACTCTTGGATCAGAGAATAGTTTTCCTTTGCGCCTGAAACTAATGTGCTCTCATTCTACTGGTGCGGAGTTACACTGGACAGGAAGATTCTTGTTGCCAATCGGACTCTGGAGGGTCTATAACAAGCTGACCAGGATTAGAAATGCCAGCTGTTAGAAACTCCCGTTATGGCTCAGCAGGTTTGATCCCTGGCTTTGCTCCGTGGGATAAGGATCTTGAGCTGTAGTGTAGGTCCCAGGCGTGGTTGGGATCCAGCGTTGCCAGCTGTAGGCAATCTTTAGCTCCAGTTTGACTCCTACGCAGGGAATTTCCTTATGCTGCAGGTGCCGCCATAAAAAACACAAGCAAAAACCAAAAAAAAAAAAAAGAAAGAAACACCTGCTGTATTGGGTGAGGGGGTGGATCTTCAAGGAACTGGTCTACATAGCAACATTAGGAGTCCAATTAGGATAATTTTTCTTTTTAATTAAGCACTTTATAATAAAAACTATAATTTACTTCCTATTACATAATGACAGTGAAATATTAAGAAGGTAGAATAAGTCTCTCCCTCAGAGAAGTTAGGTACTAAGTAAAAAGGTATTTTACATGATTACTATATCCTATTGGCATAAACATATGGGATTACTGACAATGAAATTGTGACTTTATGTTGCCTGATTTCATCAAATACTTACTGAATGTCTACTATGAGAAAGACATTCTTTTTCAGCAAGATTTTTCTTTTCTGGTCTGAGTCAATGTTTTAGGAATGAATGCTGGTCTCATCTTTAGCTGTTCATGATCTTTGTAAACTTTTACCTTTGAAAAGATAACTTTTAGCGGAATGATATTTTTTAATATTCATCCAAGGCAGAACTTTCTACATTATCTGAAAATACATTATCTGAATTTCAGATACATTATATGAAATTCAAGTATATCAATCACTAATAAATTTATGTAGATTATAATGCTGAAATTTAGTAAGTGTTATGTATTTGGCATAATATTATAAAGATAAGGTTCAGAGTGATTAAATTTGGACTTATTTAATCATCTTCATTATAATTTTTAAGTACATATTTTTGGATGTGTCTAGCAAGCTATGTATAATATACATTCAAGATAGAAGATAATTTGTATTTATTGTATTTTACAGTAAAAAATATAGCTCCTTTCTTTTAAAAGTGCAAAGTTACAAAATCCTATAGATGCAAACTTATAAATTTCACTTTTTTATAATTTTAGAGTCATTTTTAAGATAATTAGTGCAAACCTTAAATAACACTTTATGAAAAGATAGTTTGAAATACTTTTAAAGAATTAATTATAAGAGATTAGATGATGATAAGCAAAATTGTATCACTATATTGGGGGAAATCATCATGTTTTTTGTAATTTTCAATAGGAATGTTTCATTTGCCTTTATAAAAATGAAAATTTCATTCAATATAAAATTATAAAAAATGTACTGTGAATCTTTTGAAAGGTTTTTTTTTTTTCATTTTAATCATTGAATCATTTGCTTTTGTACCTAATGAAGTCATGGTTGAAGGAAATGGAAACGGTAACTATTTTCTCCCAAGTTGAAAGGAGGTGAATGGGGGAAATGAGAATGATTCTGTCTCTGAATAAACTTGAATGATTTTACTCACTCAACACATTCTGGTGATTGTGGCAGAACTATTTGGAACATTATCCTTGACTTTAGAGATACTTACTGATTTTTGGAGGGCGTATGAAAGTAAAATAAGTAGATCTGGAGTTCCCATCGTGGCGCAGTGGAAACGAATCCAACTAGGAACCATGAGGTTGTGGGTTTGATCCCTGGCCTCGCTCAGAGAGTTAAGGATCCTGCGTTACCATGAGCTTTGGTGTATTTGGCAGACGCGGCTCAGATCACGCATTGCTCTGGCTGTGATGTAGACTGGCAGCTATAGCTCAGATTGGACCCCTAGCCTGGGAACCTCCATATGCTGTGGGTGAGGCCCTAAAAAGACAAAAAGGCAAAAAAAAGTGAGTAGATCCTGCATAATGCTAAAAGAATGAACTGACAATGGACTTTGGAATGCATGGCTTTTTTTTTTTTTTTTTTTTTTGAGGGGATTAGAGAGACATTTCATGGAAACTTCATGGAAAGAAAAGTTTCCAAGAATGGAAATGGATGGGCAGACTATTTGAAATGAAGAGATTAAGAATAAAGGAATAGGGAGTGTCTGTTGTGACTCAGTGGGTCAAGAACTGGACATGGTGTCCCTGAGAATGCAGGTTCAACCCCTGGCCTCCCTCATTGGGTTAAGGATCCTGTGTTTCTGCAAGCTGCAGTGCAGTTTGCACATGCAGCTCAGATCTGGTGTTGCCGAGGCTGTGATAGGTAGGCAGCTGCAGATCCGATTGAACCCCTAGCCTCAGGAACTTCCATATGCCCACAAGAGAGGCAAAAAAAGAAGAAAAAAAAAAAAGAACAAAAGAATGGAAGTTTAGGAGGTCATTTATTCTGTCCCTTCCTTAGCTCCTTGAACACACAAAATGGATATACATAAGCTGTATATTTTTATATTTGAATACCCAGATCCGAAAATGCTCAATGTATGTTTGCTGAATGAACGAATGGATCATTGTGTCCGTCAGTAAAAGCACATTGCATGCAGGAGATATAATGAGAGTACTAGTTGAAGCTAGCTCCTGAAGGACTCCAAATTTCAGCTTAAGTTTAAACTTCATTCAGAAGTTTATGGAGTGAAGTGGCAAAATTGGAGATTTATTGACAAGATGAATCTAGCAGTTATGGACTACAAGTAAAACACAGAGACTCATTTCTAACATCCTCACTGATGAAGATGTTTATACTCTGCATGTGTAAAATTTTAAAATAAATTTATATCAAATAGTCTACTTAAAAATCTGAGTTATCGCCACTCAAACCCAAAAATCAAAGGGAAATGATTCAACTGAGATATTCAAGCAGGATTAAGTTAGACATGTTTTATTCTTATTTTGATATTCCATGCTTTGATTTATTTCTTAAAAAAATTAAACTTATCCAGTCTCATGCTTAGCTCAGTGATTGTGTATCTCTTCTCTTTTTGGTCCCCATCTAACTTTTAGTCCTTTTCTGAATTACTCAAACATTCACCAAGGCTTATTATTATATATCTGAAAATTTCTGCTATGACTACATAAATGGAGAATGCAATCTGATTTTGAGACAGTCTTAAGTGTTCCTATTTATATTTCAGCTACTCATGCGTGAACTTGATTGCGAATTATGTGTACATAGCCATAGTTAGTGAATCCTCAAAACATATTGCAAGCACATCATATTTCACTCACAGGAACAACATAATATTCACTGTCATTGGTGTTTTATAAAGATAAATTATTGGACCACAAAAAAATCATGGGTTGAATTGTAACACAGCACTTGCACTTTATCCCTGAAGGTTTTGTGGCACTGCCAGTTAAACACTGGTGACCACAACTTAGTTTTCATTTCTAACAGCATTATTGTATCTACTGCAACTCTACCTATCATAAAAGTGGGTTCTCCCCAGCAAGTCCACAGGGCTGAACTGCTTTGCACATTCTGTTCTTATTCACAGAATCTGTGCTTAAGGCATTTTTTTTTCTTTGTCAATTGAATTCAGCATTTGAAAGAATATTTTCTTAGGAATCAAATGCATGTGTAAAAGTAAATCAATATGAAAAAAACCTAACAGTCATTAATATTGCAAATCTGTTCCCAAAACACTAGAAGAGCTTATAAACTTCCAAACACACTTATGTTTTAGTGAAACATTACAGTAGAAAACAGTGCTTCAATCTAATGAGGATAGGAGAGAAATTGTGTCTATGTTAAGACACTTTTTCTCCAAGATGAGTTCAAATGTTGGCACCAAATTTGTGTTTTCACTGGTTTGTTTTTGCAAGCTATGATCTCTGGGACAAAGATTGCTTCCCTGAGGTCAGTTTACACTATGTCAGGGATAAAGAAGAGCTCTTTACCTCAACTTGCAAATATTTTATCCATCTTAACTGGGCTTGGAAATGTGTACTTGGGTTACAGTTCCTTTTAAAAGATGTTGCTCCTCAATATATATGACTTGTAACTTCAAAATCAAAGCATTCTACCGTAGTTGTTCATTTTCCAACAATAAGAATGACACAATAGCATCAAGTAAAATAACATAAACAAAAAATAGAGCTACCCAACCTAAGCCACAAGTGTTAGGCGATAGGTGGGATCCAGCCTTGCTTTTCCAAGAACCTGCAAAACCTTGGTGGAGGGAATCCAGAGGGACGCTACCATACCAGTAACTACATTAGTAGCAAAGACATGATCTGATTGTAAAAGATAGTCATAGGGTTCATAGATACTGAGCTAGTAAGCAGCTACATCCATAGGGCTTCTGCAGGCTATTATTGGGTCAGGAAGCAGAACTCGAGATTCCCCTGGCATCTGAAAATGCAGACAAGGCTCTTCCCCAGTTCAAAGTAAGCCAGGATCCAAGCAACATGTAAAGAAGATCAGATGAAAATAGGATTGGAGTTCCTGTTGTGGCTTAGTGGGTTACGAACCTGACTAGCATCCATGAGGATGTAGGTTCCATCCCTGGCCTTGTTCAGTGGGTTAAGGATCCAGCATTGCCATGAGCTGTGGTGTAGGTTACAGACAGGGTTCAGATCTGGCATTGCTTGACTGTGGTGTAGGCCAGCAGCTGCAGCTCCAATTTAACCCCTAGTGCAGGAACTTCCAAATGGCACAGTTTGGGCCCTAAAAAGAGGAAAAGGAAAAAAAAAAAGAAGAAGGAAAGAAAATGGGATTGTTCTCAAGTTCTCTCTCTAAGGCCTACAAATCACATGGCCTTTTACATACTATACTTCCAACCCCAGGTAATGTCATTTAATACACATAAACAAATGAAATTGTATTAAAGATAAGTCCTTCAGATGGTAAATGGATTTGGGTCACATTGCATAAATGAAGCTTGAAGAAATTGGGAGTATGTGGTAATAGAAAAGTCAGAACCTGGAAATATCATAGCTGTATTCAAATATCTGTTTTTTTCCCATCCCTTGAAGACAAATATGAATTGAACTTCATCCCTGCCCTCCAGTGCTCACATGTGAGGAATAAATATATATAATGAAATAACCTGAATTAGAATTCAGTACTAAAGTTTGGTTAGATGAGATAACACTATCCGGGGGGTTGGGAAAGATTCACAAAAGAGGTAGCATTCCAGGGGTGACAGAAGGGTTAGTAGAAGTTGGTTAGATGGAGAAGGGTTATAAGACTCTAGGATGAGTAAATAGAAAAGTGAAATTAATAGAGCTGTGAAGAAAGAGGCATGTGTTGGGAACAGTGTGTGCATCCTGGCTAGTGATCAGGTGTCTGGGCCAGAGGGAGCCTTGGGGGTTAGACAGTGCTAGGCTTACATGTGGACCAGGATGTGAATGACTATATTC
Organism: Phacochoerus africanus; assembly: GCF_016906955.1. NCBI lineage: Eukaryota > Metazoa > Chordata > Mammalia > Artiodactyla > Suidae > Phacochoerus > Phacochoerus africanus. Next base: position 110,047,219 of record NC_062554.1, read on the forward strand.
TATATAAAGACATTTGGACATCAAGCTGTAGAATCTGAGAACACTTTAGAGGTTGCTTGAATTTATTTAATAAAATCAATAATCTCCATGTAGCTGGGGTTAAATGCAGAGGAAAAAAAAATCCACTCTTATTCCCACTGTTTCTCAAATGAGTGATGTTTTAAAGGAACATTAACTTACTTAGTAGCTAAGACAAGGATCTATTCAATTTAACAAGGTATTATCATGATCTAGACAAGTTGTTCTTTCATGAAATGACTTAAAGTTCTATTTTAAACACTTAAGTTCTACGTTTCATAAAGCTACTCAAAATGCAATGAGCTGGTAGAAATACAAGTTTCTCTGCAAGTCCATAGGAAGCTGACTTTGGAAAAACTAATCTATAAATAGCAGTTCTATGTCATCTTTGCTAGGGGCATCCTAAAAAGAAGAGAAGAGCCAGGGAGTGGAAAAAAAAAAAAACAAAAACAAAACAAAAACAAAGCCAAGCAAAATGCTGCAAATCGTTGATGGAGGGAATCCAGAATGAAGCTGGCATACCAGTAAACACGTTAGTGACCAAAGAAATGATCCGGGTTTAAGAGAACATCTCATGGTTCATAGATTGTACCGAACAAAATGAGTACAAACACCTGTTGTGGTGTCTGCCCCTTTTATTTGTGGGCATCTGAGGAGCCAGAAAAGAATTTCTATTGAAGAGGAGACTTCTAACAGACCTGTAAATACAGGCTGTCATTGACGTGATTTTGAGTACCAGTATCATTTGGCTTTCTGAGCTCCATAAGGAATCATTATTTTTCTCAGGCTCTGAAAAGACTGGTCCTGTTATTAATAGCCCTTGCGATAAGGGCCACTTAGGAGTTTACTCTGAAAAACAATGATAAATATTGAAAAATATTCATGACCCTGGACATGCTAATTTAAGATAAGGAGATGTCTAAACCCAAGACATCCTATTAATTGGAAATAAGTATAGGGAGGCATGTGTTTGTCACTGTGCCTGTATAGCACTACCCTTTTCTGAAATAGACTTCATGCTGAGGGTTGGCCTAGGACAGCCAGGATTGACCAGAACTAAGACCAAAAGGCCACCACTTCCGCATCTGGCAAAGAGGCACACCACACTCTAGAGCCTGAAGAAGTCACATATTTTCCTCACTAACATGATCTCCCTGGAGTTAGGCTTTTCTCAGCCACTGACAGTACCTACTGAAAAATGGCTTACCAAAAATGATTTGCCCATAAAGTTATCCCACACAAAAGACAGCGTACCAGTGGCACTTTGGCTGAAAGAAGCAGACCTAAAATCTGGAATATATACATTGAGCCATGGCATTTATAAGAGGAGCCCATGGACTAGGTGTCTTCCAATGCTCAGATCGTTCATCTCAAAGGCAAACTCTCACTCTGAACCCTGAGTAGTTCTAATCCCTGAGGTTTCCTGTGAGACCTGTGGGACATGATGTAGAGCCAGGGCTGAGAACCATTGCTGGAGCAGTGCCACCCCACAGAAACATAATGCGAGCCACAAGGACAAGCCACATACATAGAGTTAGGTTTCCTAGTAGCCACATTTAATAAAAGCAAAAAGAAACTGGTGACTTAATTTTAATATATTTAACACAATATATCTAAAATACCCTTAATATGCAATGAATATGAAAAAATTACCAATGAGATAGCCTGCATTCTTCTGTTGACATGAAGTGTTTGAGTTTTTCAAGTTTTCCACAGACACTTGTGGCCAGCACTAATGTGTTGGGCAGTGCAGATAGAGAAGGAAATCAGGACTCTAATTTAAAAAGATACATGCACCCCAATGTTCACTGCAATAGTGTTTATGGTAGCCAAGACATGGAAGCAATCTAAATGACCTTCAACAGAGGAATGGATAAAGAAGATGTGGAATGTATATTCAATGGAATATTATTCAGCCATAAAAAAATAACAACATAATGCCATTTGCAGCAACATGGATGGACCTAGAGAGTATCATACTGAGTGAATTCAGAGAGATAAAGGCAAATATCATATGATATCACTTATATGTGGAATTAAAAAAAAGATATGAAAAAACTTATTTTAAAAAAAAGGAAATAAACTTACAGATTCCAAAACCAATCTTATGGTTACCATAGGGGAAACCATGGAAAGGAGGGAAGAATTGGGAGCATGGGAATAACACATACAGACTACTGTGTAAAATAGATGACTAATGAGAACCTACTGTAAAGCACAGGAAAATCTACTCAATAGTAGTCATCTCTATGGGGAAAAAGAATGGTATGTATGACTGATTCACTTTGTACACCTGAAACTAACACAACATTGTAAGTAAGCTCTACTACTACAATAAAATCAAATTAAAATAAAAGCTATTGTGAATCCTAGACCAGCCCCACGCTTGAGTTACCAAGCTACTTTGGTCTTTGTTATACTTCCCTCTTAACCTCAGATTCTGAAACTTGCTCTCTCTCATGCCTATTCACTTTTACCTAATAAACTCCTATCTGTGCTTAAATTTCAGCTCAAATAGAACTTCCTCCTCCTGGGTTGCCCTTGCCCCTTTTGTCTCCCAAAGACAACACCACCAAAACCAAAATAAATGTAGCAAACAAACATGTAAACAAAACCCTGGGTTCCTAGTTTCATGTTTCCTGTTATATGCTCTCAGAACACTGCATCTTTCATAATACTATGACCATTGGCTCCATATTTATTCATGTGGTTGATAATTAACGACCAGTTCCTTCACTATGAGGGATGGTGCTATATTTGTGCCTAGCAGACGGTGTATATTCAAAATGATTTTATCAAATAAGTGAATGAATTCCTAGTTTCTGAACTGAGCCTTCTGTACTTGAGGGGAAAGTTACCCTAGGCACATAAAAAGGAGGAATAGAGTAAAAGTGCATTTTGGAAGATTCTTATGTTTACATATACACACAGGGGATATTTCTTTTCCAAACCTTAAAGGCCAGAGAAGAATTTACTGTGAGGCTAATTAAGCTTGAGATTCAAAACTCTTACTTATGGGGCCACTGTGAGATTGGACATTGATGAGAGTTTCCTTCTGGGGAATGGGAACCAGGTTATATTCATTTCAATATCTCAGGATCAATATCAATATCTCTGGTAAACTGCCTAACTCAATCTCACAAATAAGGGACCTGAACTCTCTCTGGCAAAAAGAAGAGATGATTCAAAATTAAAGTTACTTAACAGTGAGGATTCAGAGGGATGTGGAAGACTGAATATCAAACTCACCTCTACTCAAGCTTCACTTTCAATAGCACCAGTAAATATATCAATATCTTTGGTAAATTGCCTAATGTGATCCAGAAAGTAAGGGACCTGAACCTTGAAGGGTCTCATATTTTGTTGGGAGTTTTTCCTTGTTCTAAATTAAGATTCCACTTTATGCTTAATTTTTGCATTGATGATTCTGTATTCTGTTTTCGTAAAGAGATCCCCCATCTCCAAATTGTATGAAGCCTCAGGTTCCACAAAACCAGGTCCACCCCTGCAGAGAACATAAAAGCTTTCATCTTTTGATCATTTTCATTTTGTATAGGAAAAAATTCTATTCTTTTCCAAAAATTTGGATTGTAATGCTTATATGTTTACCTTTCTTGTCAAAGTGCAGGGTCAGCACTGAGGAGGCTGCATACAGGTTAATGGTGCCTGATTTCAGGGGAGACTGAAAGGGAGTGAGCATGGGGGTGTATCTCACTACTTCTCACTGCAACCCTAAATACACTGTGGAGATCAGAAAGACCACAGGGCTCCCACCAGATTTTTTTCTAGCAAACTGTGCTTTCCTTCATTTTGTTAACTTCACTCATTAGAACTGAAGATGGGGGTGAGGGCCTAGGGAAATGAAGAGTTGTATAATCTAAAACACATTCAGCAAATGCAACATTTAGGGGAGTACTCTAAAAAATTAAGTGTCACCAGGTACGTGAATGGTATTTACTCATTTACTCAACAGTAAGTGAATTCCCATCAATGCCCTCACCAAGTCTAGAGTCAGCAAAGGCATCACTATCACAGGTGTTCAGAGCCACAGAATGATAACCCTGGTTGATGTGGTTAGGGAAGTTTTTATACAGAGAGTAAATCTTCAAATAGATCTGCAAGAAGAGGAAAAACCTATACAGAAAACACGAAAGGAAACAAGATTCTAGAGGAGGACATCACCATCAGAGTTAAATTGATAAAATAATCTTAAAGACTTTTCAATCATTGTGTGTCACCCAATGATACCAAATCACAGGACATTATTAGTAATTTTTCTATTGTCTTTACTGCTGTCTTTTGAATGTCCATTTTTTTAAAATCTGTGGAGATTTTTCAAGTATTCTAAGATTACGCAATGTTCACAGACGTAATAAATATAATTTTTACAGAAACAATTTGGCTTAGCAATGTTAAAGACATGCTGCATGGGCTACCTTAAGGAGCACTTTTTTTTTTTTTGCTTTTTAGGGCCACACCTGTGACAAATGGAAGTTCCAAGGCTAGGAAGTGAAGCAGAGGTGCAATTGCCAGCCTACACCACACCCACAGCAACTCGGGATCCAAGTCTGTCTGCAGCCTACACCACAGCTCATGGCAATGCCAGATCCTTATCTCACTGAGCAAGGCCAGGGATTGAACCTGCATCCTCATGGATACTAGTCTTCTTCGTTTCCACTGAGCCACAATGGGAACCTCATAAGGCACAGATTTATTTTTTTCATTTTATGGCTACACCTGCAGCAGATGGAAGTTCTCAGACCAGGGGTTAAATGGAGCTGCAGTTGCCAGCCTATACCACAGCCACAGCAACACTGGATTTGAGCCAAATCTGTGACCTATACCACAGCCATGGCAACACCAGATCCTAGCTGTATCTTCAAACTACATCACAGCTTAAGGCAATGCCACATCCTTAAGCCGTGAGTGAGGCCAGGGATTGAACTTGCATCCTCACAGACACCATGTCAGGTTCTTAGCCCACGGCACCACAACAGGAACTCCCACATAATTATTCTAAATAGTTTTTTTGTGTTCACTCTTCATCTCCTCTCCTCTTGGCCCAACTACCAGGAACCTGGAATTGAGCTGAACAGGAAAGTCACAATCAGCTATTGAAAGTAAAGCTTGAGTATAGATGAGTTTGAGATGTAGTCTTCCACTCCTCTGAATCCTGGCTCTTAAGTAGATTTAATTTGAAATCATCTCTTCTTTTTGCCCTTTAACCATAATGCTATCCTAGACTGCTAAAAAGCTTTTGTGGGAGAAAATGAAATAGCTATTCTATAACCTTTAGAGACCTCAAATGGGAGTATATGGAACACACACATACACACACACACAAATAGATAAGTTAGAAACAAATAAAGAACTAAGGTTAGAAACTGAATTCTGCTTGTGATAAATGACTTAATAAAAGAGATTAAAAAAACAACTGTTATAACTACTCCCACACCCCCAGTTCTGCCATAAAAATACTGATTAAATCCAACAATAGGCTCAAAATCCCATTTTATTCACTGCAATAATAGATAGGGTTTTAAAATCATTTTTATGAAAGCACAAATTTCTCAGTGAATGGAATGCTGCAGAATTGCCCTTAGGCTGTGGAAATATCCTAGAAGGTCTCTACTTTTGGCAACATTAGTCTTTGAGCACTCAGATCCTTGGAGCTCCTAAGGCATGGAGGTAGTTATCTGTCAAAGAACCCAAAGCTGCATCACCTGCCTAGGTGACTAAGGAGTATGCAACATGTAAGAAAATGATTAAATAAGGCCTCTACAACATTTTTCAAAATTGAAAATTAAAAAAATGTGGTCTACTAGCCATATAGCTTGGTCAACTAAAAACACATTTGTGGGAGTTCCCACTATAGCATAATGGGATCAGGGGCATCTCTGCAGCACTAGGACACAGGTTCTGTTCCCAGCCTGGCACGGTGGATTAAATGATCTGGTATTGTTGCACCTGTAGCATAGGTCACAACCATGGTTCAAATCTGATACCTGGCCTGGGAACTCCATAGGCAACAGGATGGCCAAAAAAAGAGGGAGAGAGAAAAAAAAAACAAACAAACTTGTGAACATTTGGAAATAGTGGCCCTCTGGGTGCTCACAGACCTGTTTGGTCAGGGCTCGATTTTAACTCACACTTAGCCCTTACCAGAAAGTTCTACTGCAGTGAACTACCTGTGCAGTTGTAAGGGTGACCTTGGTTTCAGATGCCTAAGAGTTTATTGCACTTTATAGAATACTCAATAAATGATAATCTCTCCATCTAAAATTTGAAAGCTCTGTGTATAAAATGCATATTCTTTTTATTTTTATGGATCTCAAGATGTCTTTTGAGGTCAACCACAGATGCTCAGAGTTGCTTAGGAGCAATGGCATAATTAAGCAAGGGAATGTTGTTGAAACTGTAGCTCTCTTGAAGTTCTCACTTATGCTTTAAATGTGTCCTGTTTCAGCCTCGCATGTGATTGTGATTGGCATTCTGTGATTCCTGCCATAAGGGTTCTTACAGCTGTAAGGGTTCTGCAGCAACTGCTCCAGGCTGGCCACTTTGGAGCCTCCTAGGTATAAGTCCAATAGCTTGAATTATGCTTATGGGAACCAGTGAGTGATAACTCCTCTTACAATGGCTCATCCAATCTTCTTCAGTACTCTGAATCTACAAACCCTCACTTCTTAAAATGTTTTCATTCTGTACTTTATTTTACAATTTTTATTAGAGTATAGTTGATTTACAATGTTGTACCAATTTTTGCTGTACAGCAAATGACCCAGTCTCTCTCTCTCTCACACACACACACACACACACACACACACACACACACACACACATATACATTGTCTTTCTGATGTTATCTTCCATCATGGTCTACCCCAAGAGACTGGATATTGTTCTCTGTGCTTAGAGTAAGATCTCATTGCTTATCTATTCTGAGTGTAATAGCTTGCATCTACTAACCCCAAACCTCAGTCCTTCCCACTCTCTCTCTTGATCCCTTGTCAATCACAAGTCTGTTATCTGTCTGTGAGTCTGTTTCTGCTTTGTAGATAGGTTCATTTGGGCCATATTTTAGATTCCACATGTAAGTGATATCATATGGTTTTTGTTTTTTGCTTTCTGACTTACTTTACTTTGTATGAAAATCTCTGGTTTCATCATATTGCTGCAAATGGCATTACTTCATTCTTTTTATGACTGAATAGTATTCCATTATATATATGTACCACATTTTCTTAATCCATTCATCTGTTGGTGGACATTTAGGTTGTTTCCATTTCCTGGATATTGTGAATAGTGCTGCAATGAACATATCATTCTCTACTTTAAATTGTTGGGTTTTTTCCCCTTCCCACCTCATTTCCCCTCCCATACCATTCTACCCTAACTTTATTATGGAGAAGAATGCTAGAAACTCATTTATACTAAGTATCTATATTTCAAAAGTTGGTTAAAAATACTTCCTAAAATAAGCATGTAATTGTAAAATTCCATGTTTCTCTGGGGAAATAGTTTTGGGTGACCATGCTTTCCTAAGAGCCTGGCATTTCAACACAAATGCAAGAAGAGATTCAGGCTCTGCATTAGGTCTCTCTTATTTTGTGTAATCATCTTCCATGTCTCTGCTTATATTTTCCTTTACTGTGGCCTTTGAAAAATAGAGTAGGTTCACCCCACTTATGTCTATTCCTGTTATATAAACATCAACCAAATAAAGAAAATTAATTGTTTCCATCAATAAAACTCCCTGGGTTAGAATCCAGAGGTCTCCACTGACCACTGGGATCAATCAAACCAATTCTCTTTGAGACATGAGTGCCTCTGGTTTGCTGCATGCTGTGTCTCCCTAGACTCAAACAAATACACATACACTCTACACATCTATGTCTCATTTCAAATTGTTTTTATTTTATTCATAGAATAAAACTGATTTTAGATTTTTTAGGGGGATAAAGAAATGAGACAGAAGGTCAAATTTAAATATCAAAATTTCCAAATGTATGACTCAAGCTGAATTGAACCAACTCTTTGTATAATTCCTATCCTGTACCAGCAGGAGGCCCCTTAGCCTAATTCACCCTTCTGAGTACAGCATCCTCAGAGTGAGGGAGATAAAACTACATTGGAAAAAACAGAGTATAACTTCACTCTACCACTATTTAATACTATATATAAGTCAAAATATTTAAGGCAAATCTTTGATCTGGTCCAAAGAGAGGTTGTAGATAAACTGCAGTGGAATCCTGCCATGTTCCTGCTGTCATTTGTTTTTTCTTTCAGGAGGAGCAATGCTTACTTACATCAGAGGTTAAAAAACAGGTCATTTTTTAATTTAGAATATCACTTCTTAGAAGACTTCACGGCTCCCAGATAATCCCTGTACTCAGAAGCTACTATATATATATATATATATATATATATATATATATATATATATATATACACATACGTACATATTTCATATTTATAGTCTACCTAACTCTTGTTGCAATATTCATTTCATTTCCTGCTGTTTGTTCCTCTGTGGACACTGTCTGTAGAAAGTTACTGCCTATATTAGTTTTCTAGGGCTGCCATAACAAAATACACAGATTTAAACAATAAAAACTGATTTCCCCACAGTTCTGGAGGCTAGAAATCCAAGATCAAGTTGGGTTTCTTCTGCAGTCTCTCTCCTTGATTTGCAGATGGCCACTCCCTGGCTGTGTCTTTCCTGTGTGTGTGTATGTATCTGCGTCTTAATCTCCTCTTCTTATAAGGACACCAGTCATGCAGGATTAAGCCCACCCTGAAATCCCTATTTTAATTTAGTTATCTCTTTAAAGACACTATTGTTCCAAATACTGTCACATTCTGAAGTACTGGGGTTACAAATTTGCAGGGACACAATTCAGCCTGTAACATTATCCTACTTGGTTCCTTTTTGACACTTAAGGTACCACATTAAGTCATTCTCCAATCTTCTCTCCAAATGTAATCAGTACAATTTTTTAAACACTTCAAAATGAGTTGTAAGATCTTTAATATATTCTACATTTACTACCTCTACCCTCCTCTGAACTTGGCTTAAGTCCTAAACTAAATTAAGCTTAAATTCCATTCTTTTTGGATTATGGTCCTTAAGAAGAGTCTGCATTTCTATTTTTATTTTTTATTTTATTTTTTTTGTCTTTTGAGGGCCGCACCAGTGACATATGGAGGTTCCCAAGCTAGGGTCTAATCGGAGCTACAGCTGCTGGCCTACTCCAGACCACAGCAACATCAGATCTAAGTTGAGTCTGCAACCTACACCACAGCTCACAGCAATGCCGGATCCTTAAGCCACTGAGTGGGGCCAGCAATTGAACCTGCAACCTCTAGTCAGATTCGTTTCTGCTGCACCACGACGGGAACTCTGAGTCTGCATTTTTAAAAATAATTTCATTGGAGTATAAGTGACTTACAATGTTGTGTTAGTTTCAGGTGTACAGCAAAGTGAATCAGCCATACAGATATATATATATTTATCCATTCTTTTAAAGATTTTTTTTCCCCATATAGGCTATCACAGAGAACTGAATAGATTTCCTCAAGCTATATAGTAGGTCTTACTACCAATCGATTTTGTATAGAATAGTGTGTATAGGCCAATCCCAATCTCCCAATCCATCCCTTACCCCAACATTTCCTCTTTAGTAACCATAAGTTTTGTTTTCAAATATTTGAGTCTTTCTGTCTTGTGAATAAGTTTTTTTGAATTATTTTTGTTAGATTCCAAATATTAGTGATATCATACGATATTTGTCTTTCTCTGTCTAAATTACTTCAATTAGTATGATAATCTCAGGTCCATATGTTGATGTAAATGGCATTATTTCTGTTCATTGTGTGTTTGTGTGTGTATATACATATATGCACACTACATTTTTAATCCTCCATTGATGGACATTTAGGTTGCTTCCATGTCTTGGCTATTGTAAATAGTGCTGCAGTGAACACTGGGGTACATGTATTGTTTTGAATTACGGATTTCTCTGGATATATGCCCAGGAGAAGGATTGCTGGATCTCATGGTAGTTCTGTATTTAGCTTTTTAAGGAACCTCCACCCTGCTCTCCACAGTGATTGCACCAATCTATATTCCCACCAGCAGTGTAGGAGGAAGGAACAGTCTGCATTTTATAATGAAAGAGTATTATTATTTTGTTCCTTTTTATGGCTGAGTAGTATTCCATTGTGTGTATATACTACTTCTTAATCCATTCATCCATCAATGGACATTTAGGTTGTTTCCATGTCTTGGCTATAGTGCTGCAATGAACATGCGAGTACATGTATCTTTTTCAAGGAAATTTTGCCTGTTTTTTAAAAATTTTTTATGATTTTTATTTTTTTCCATTATAGCTGGTTTACAGTGTTCTGTTGATTTTCTATGGTACAGCAAGGTGACCCAGTCACATATACATGAATACATTCTTTTTTCTCACATTATCACGCTCCATCATAAGTGACTAGACATAGTTCCCAAGGAAATTTTGTATGGATATATGCCCCAAAATGGGATTGCTGGGTCATGTGGCAGTTCTCTATTTAGTTTTCTGAGGTATTTTCATACTGTTTTCCATAATCTTTGTACCAATTTACATTCTTACCAACAGTATAGAAGGGTACCCTTTTCTCCTCACCCTCTATAGCATTTGTTATTTGTTGATTTGTTAATGATGGCCATTCTGACCAGTGTGAGGTTATACCTCATAGAAGTTTTGATTTTCATTTCTCAAATAATTAATGATGTTGAGCATTTTTTCATGTGCCTATTGGCCATCTGTATATCCTCTATGGAGAAATGTCTGTGGAAGTCTTTTGCCCATTTTTCAATTGGGTTTCTGTGAAGAGAAGGATTCAGCAGATTCTTACATTTTTCTTACTATTGTTTTTCGCCTTGTCTAAACTATAATAGTAATAATGGTAAATAAAGTGTGGATACTACACATTTAATCTCAACATGCCATTTTATGCTCACTAGCATATTTTCAGAATTTTTCTCCCCAGTTTTAATGAACAATTGGAATTAAATACAAAGTGTTGAAGATAATAAGCTAAAAAAATTTTCTTTTGATTTTTCAGATTAATATTAGAAATGGTTTTGATTTTATGACTCAGAGGTATAGACTTATATATGGCATCATACTATGGGGTTTTCTGTGAAATGTTACTTGAAGACTGAAATGGAAAAACACTTTGGTTGCTTTTACTTATTAAATGGCTATGCTAATTTTCTTGGGGGATGTATCTCTTCATTCCTCTAACACAAATAATCAGGCATATTTTCTTAAATCTGTGTTAAAGAAATTTCATGTTAGAACGCAAACTAGAATATTATGATCTCTCCACCTTTCTTTAGATGTGGCTCATTACTTCCCTCTTCTCTTAGGTTTACTTGGCTTCCCTTCTTGATCTCTTTCATGGTTTCCTTGGAAAAACAGGCTCTCTTAGCGATTCTTGTTACTTTCCAAAACAACATTACATGGTGGTTGTCTCCAACAGATTTGGCTTGATAATCAATTTAATCTTTTCTTTTTCGGGGGGAGGGGAGTCAATGTCCTCCCATCCTTTCCCCCAGCCTACTATAACACTAGCTATAGCAATCTCTGAACTGATACCCAGAGAAGTTAAGTGATGGGCCCTCAGCCAGTTATCTAGTGCTAACCAAAAACGGTCACTCACCATCTGGTTCTACAAGAATCAAGTCACTAGCCACTGCAGTTGCTGACCTTCAATACACCCTAAAAGGAGTTCAGGGTGGAAATTAGGAATGACCACTGTGTGCTATGGAAAAAAACAGGCAGAACATGACTTCAGATAGGTAAAGATTTTATAAGCCCAATCTCTCACGTCTTCTCATGTCTAGAAAAGCATTAACATCATTAATGATAACATCTGCTCCTCATGACTAGCAGCAACCTTCTGCCAAAATGTGTGCTTGACTACACATAGCTCTCCTTCACTAAAATCATATATATATACACTAACCTCCCCCCACCTCTTCAGAGCAGTTTCACAGAGATGAGAGACTGTCTCCCAGGCCACTGTCGTCATTAGGCCCCGAATAAAACTTAATTCACAACTCTGACCTTGCATATTTTTTCAGTCCACATTAGTAAACTTCAGAGAACAGGTTTAAATACATGTTTTCTGCCTATAGCACTCATGCTAATTTTACTAAATCATCCTGGAAGGAAACAAATGGACACCACACTTAATATAATTCTGTGGCTGGTGCCTCTAGATTATCACATGAAAAGATTCCATACTTTCATTTTCTTTACACATCTAGGCAGGCCATGCCTCTTCTCTCTACCCCTCTGAACTGTCTATGAAATTTTTCTTGGAGGTAACACCACCTTGAGATAGAGACTAAGGCAGGGGCTTGTGCACCTGCCATTGTGAATCTCATCTCCTTGCACCTGAATGGCTACCTGGGAGACCAAAAGCCCTGCCTCCTGGATATCAAGTGAACTGCTGAGTGGATGACTACAAGGAGTCACTGGAAGGGCCATGTGATATCACTTTGTCTGGCAAGTTTGCTTCCTGTTCAATAGGCTTCTGAGTAAACTGATGCCAAATGTGGTCCAGAATCAACTTCTAAGTCTCAGTGTTTAATTGGACCCTGAGAGACTGCCTAGTGAGCATTGCACTACTGTACTTCTATAATTAGTCACTTATTTCCTGTTAATCTAAGCAACTCCATCACTCCACGAAAACTATATTCTCAAAAGCCACTAATGATTTTTTCTTTGTTCAAATAAAAGTCTTTTTTCATTCTCTTGATGCCAAATGCTTTTGATCGTTCTCAATGTGTCATCTTTCCTGAGATCCTCTCTTAACTTGAGCCTCATGCTTCTTTTTTTTTTAATTTTTAATTTTTAACTTTTTAAATTTTTTTCTTCATGTGTGTGTTTCTCACAGAACTTCCAATCACTCTTCTCTTTCCAGGCCTGATGTCTTTTTCTCTCTTTTACTTCCTAAAAATGCTGAATTCTTCCAAGAATCAGTCCTGGCATTTTTTTTTTCCCTAGAGTTTCCACTCAAAGCCAGTCATTCTTATGACCTAATTTGTTATACCCACATCTTTACTTACAATGTGACTTCCTGTCTCCCACACTCTATATTTTCACTTAGCTATGCTGTGGATCTTCCAAGTTCAATGTGTCTATCACTTTCCCATTTCCCACCACTCTCCTCAAACATCTCTATTATGTGTCTCTTCAAATGTTGTCATCAGGTTTGGACCTGGGGCTCATGTATACTTTCTCTCCTCCTGTCATTGTAAGTGGTTAGTTGGCATATCCCATCTTTCCCCCTGAAGTCTATTTCTATTGTTTTCCATCTTTTTTTTTTTTGTCTTTCTCTCTCTTTCTTTATTTTAGGGCCACGCTAGTGGCAATGGAATTTCCCAGGCTAGGGGTCGAATCAGAGTGTAGCTGCTAACCTACACCACAGCCACAGCAGTGTGGGATCCAAGCCATGTCTGCAATCTGCACCACAGTTTACAGCAACGCTGGATCCCTAACTCACTGGGGGAGGACAGGGATTGAACCCCCATCCTCATGGATACCAGTCAGGCTCATTACTCCTGAGCCACAATGGGAACTCCCTCTACTGCTCTTCATCTTTATTCTCATCACTACCACTTAGCCTAGGTCATCACTCTGTGACTCTGGTGCCTTTTACTCTCTTGTATGCTATGACCACAACAATCATCCCCAACTTATGCTCAGTGACCTATGCTAAATGACAAAGAGAACTGTACTATTTCATGTCCCTAGACAAATGCAGGACCCCCTTTCCATGTAGTTATCAACATCCCTTCAAATAGCCCTTTTGAATTTTACACTCTAAAGACAGAAGCTCCACATTTGCCTCACATGCTAAGAATTGGAGGTCTCGTCTCATTTTCTCCCTGTCTGTCACAAAGCCTTGCTTCTCCACCAACCACAGGACCTGTAATGTTACTGTGTTAAAGAAAAAGGTGTGATGCTCACCCAGAAACTAGTTAGTGACCATTTCTCTTCTTCCTTACCCCAATGTGGTATATGTAAATAACAAATTCCTTTTTCTATCCTTTTCCCTAGTCTAATATAAGCAGAGATTTTTAAACTATCATTTATAGGAAAATAGATGAATAGTGATGCTATGATAACATATATCATAATTTAATTATTCCATATTTTTGGCATCATGAAAATTTTAGACAGTTATAAAATTACAGAATAAGTAAAAAAATTAAACATGCTTAACTTTTATTTTAAATGTATGTAGTACTCAAAGCCTTAAATATATAGTATTCAACACTTTAAGCAAATATGTGCTAAACAACCATCAAAAAGGTGATGCCCAGTTGGCTGCCCTAGACATTGACTATGCCTAAATAAATAAATGCATAAATAAATATAATTCACTTTCCTTGGAAGAGGATAATTATCTATGCAAACTTCCCCTTTGTTGCAGGTTTTTTTTCCATCATAATTTTGTGTCTAAATTGTTCACATGTGCTGCCAATATATGATTGCAATTATAATTTAAAAATAAAAACAAAGGCAATTCTATGTTTCTTCCCCTTTCTGAGTAAGGTAATTATATTTCTTTGGACTCTAAATTGCCACCATTTTTAGAGTTAAAAATTCTTCAAAGAACAATTAAGTCTTTGCTGAAACATGAAATAGAAGATAATTCCAGAGAAGATTACAGCGTTTCAATTCAGTGCCTCCAACGAGAACAAAAAAAATTGACTTAACTGTTGCCCAAAGTCAATGCTTCAGATTCCAAGATGTCAAGCTGCATATTTTGAATGAGCTTAAATATATTCAGCAATATAAGCAAGCCTTGTATACTATAAAATTATTGAAGTGAATCAAATGTTTATTTTCTCTACACAATTGAAAATAGGAAAAACCATATGTTTGTAATATTAAACATCATGCACTTTTAAGTAAAAGTTTAAAGCATTTCTCCATTATCTTATTTCTTTTGCAGAAAGAAGGAATCAGAAAACAAACACTAAGTCAATTCTATTCCAATAAAATTTATTTAAAAAAAGAAAAAAGTTAAAAGTTTTTAAAATAAGGGAATAAAATTTTCCTGTAGTTCTAAACCATTATCTGGATTAAAATCATTCTATTTAGAGTAGAATTTCATTTTTACACTGGTGCTCAGCTATACATTTTCCTTTCCATTCCTATAATTCTGAGATGTTAGAGCCATATTTTTGCTGTTCTGACATTGCTGTACTGTATCATAGGCTGTATTACAGGAAAGTCTATAGAACATTTCACTATAGGAAAGGATCAGCATAGCAGCCTTCTGGTGATTGGAGGGTCTTCTTAAAGTTAGGAAGTTTCTACTGAGTCACAGTGGGGGCAAGTTCTGCCCTACAGTGTGATTTAAATCTTTCATTCTCACAGGAAGGCCATGGAAGAGGGAAAACACACACCTGGGCACAATACTGGCATTATATGAAGGCAATACAGTACCCCAAATGTCAGAGGTCAAGAATTCAGAGATACAGAAGGTTAAAGAACAGACCCCAAATGCTAGGTTGGAGTCAAAGAGATGGATGACTGAATTCCATTTTCCCTGCTTACTGTGTGGCTGGAACAAGTACTTAACTTCAAATATTTCTTATGTCATAGAAGGTTGAGAACTGCTAATAAGATACAGCATAAGCACAGCACTTGACACATGAGATACACCGAGAAAACAATACTCCGTTTATAGTATACAGTATCCAGAGCCCCACTGGTCAAACGGGAAGCCTGGAGGTTGTTCCCAGCTATGGACAGGAATGTGATTAGCATCCTGTGTGTCCAGCGGCCCAGAAGTAAGGCTCTTACTTGAGCTCTGCATCTAGGAGCAGGGCGCCCACTCTGGGATCTCCCACACATGAAGAAGCAACTTCATCAGCAGCAGCGGATGCTCACTAGTTACCGCTATTACATCTGAATTACACCTGATCATTATTCTTTTTCAGCTTTCAAAGTCTTCAGAGACCTCTGGTTTCCCATTCAAACATGAATCTTTTCATTCTCATACTGAGAGGGTGTTTTTTTAAGGCGTCACGAAAATGGCTGGAGCTCTAAAAAATACTAAGGTAGTAATATCTTCCATCCTCTCATGTCACTTTTGCCTTTTTTAAGAATAATGTAGAGAAACTACTAGGTGGTCAGAAGAATTTACATGGCTTGGGAATGCTCATTGGTCAAAGAGGTGTCTCTGAGTCACTTTCTATATCATCCTCTGGAATAACAGGGTTGATTCCCAGGGCCTGTGCTCAGATCTGGTGTAGAAAGTTCAATCCGTGGACAGATGACCATTATATCAATGCACAAGCATCAGAGCGGGCAGTGGGCAATACAATTCAATAGGAGGAGATGACCTAGGCTTTAATTACCTGGTCTAGGTGCTTCATTCCCTCCTACTGGGGCTCTTTAAAGTTCAACCTCTTTAAGATTATCTATTGTTTATTGATTCCTAACAAGGCACCACCTGACTGCTGGAGAATCAAGTAGAGGGGCACAAAATCGACTAGTGAACAGTTTATTGAACACAGATTTTGCATGCAGCTTCCTGAGTTCAAATCCAGGCTCTGCCACTTACAAGCTGTTGTGCCTGGGCTAGTCATTTGACCTCTCAGTGTCTCAGTTTTATCATCTATAAAATGTGAATAATTCCTATTGCATAGCACAGGGAACCGGGAACCGTGTCCAGTCTCTTGGGACAGAACATGATGGGGGATGATATGAGAAAAATTGTGTATATATAAATATGACTGGGCCACATTGTTGTACAGGAGAAATTGGCATGGCATTGTAAATCAAAGATAGTTTAATTTTAAAAAGTGGCGATAATAATTGCACTCACTTCATTGGATAATCATGTGGATTGAGTTTGTTTTTGTAAATGCATAGGACATGCATAATACATCAGGAATTGTGTGTTTGATGAATAAATGCTACAGAATAAATAACTCTACTGTGGTCTTGGTATTATGGTTGGTATGAGAATCCAAGGATAGAAAGCTACATATTACCTTTTTTTTCCCCCTTTAATGAATGCTTTTGATTAATCAGTCATAGACCTTGGAAGACTCTAAAGAGATTTTTTGTTCTACCCTTATTTTTTCACTTGGGTAAGAAATTATTTTCCCTGCTCTATAGGTGATGCCATTGAGATGCCAAAAGTTTAAATTACTTACTAAAAGTGAAACAACAACAACAAAAAACTCAGTGGGAAGAGAGGAGACTAGCGACTGCGGAAAAAGTGGTTCTACACTTGATATGAGATAGGCTTTTTTGCAAGAGGTAATTCACAGCCCCTCCTGGAAGCAATTAGAATCCTGATAAAGCTCCTGAGCAGTTTTCTGAGACTTTCATGACTTTTCAAGATATTTTCTGGGGATGTAGGGTCACCCATTCTGCTGAATATCTGTTTTGGAACATTCGTACATTTTAACCCATTTTGTGACTGGCCTAATAATCTCAAACCAGAAATTCCTTTATTTTTATTACCTCTCTTTTCACCTACAAAATGATGCTTACCTGCAGGGGGCATTCTTGAGTATGGCTTATCAGCAATCTCTCATTTACCAGCATGTTTGAAAGAAAACTCTGCTATGGGCTCAAAATCACTTTACTGAGAAATTGTTTTTGAATATATACATATTTCCCAACTCAATTCAGCATTCCTTCCTATAATCTTAATGATTTCTTACTCCCTGCCGCTTTAAATCCTAAAAACTCATAGATCCATTGAATTAGAGTTAGATATTCAGGATCAACCAAACCAAATTTCTTAATTGAAAACATCAGCATCTTCTCAGATGCAGCTAAGGAGACCCAAAGAGAACTTTAAACTGAATGCAATATTTTGAATAAGCATTATTTATCCTTTCTCTGGGCAAACATGGTTTCTCTATTTGCGGAGGGTTTGTCTCTTTGTTTATTGCCTTTCCCTTTTCCATCAAGGCTCTAGACAAAAGTAAAATTAGAATTACCTTTTCTACCTCTCTCTCTCTTTCTCTCCATCTCTCCCCCTCTCCCTCTTTCTCTCAGTTGGAAAGGATAAGACCAGAGAAGACTTGAGACACCAGTGGTTCTCAAACCTGAGTTTGGACCAGAATCACTTGTACAGTTTGCTATAGTTCTGACCACTGGGCACTACACCGGAGTTGCTCATCCAAGAATTTGCATTTCCAATAAGATTCCAGGTTGATGCAGAAGGTGCCCATCAGGGAATAAGAGATGAGACAAGTTACCTCAAAGGAAAATTCCCTTTTGATCATCACCTTCAGATCAGACACACATTTTTTCCTCTTTCCCCAAAGCTCTCCCTCCCTCAAGAAATGTGGTGGACTATGAGAGATGGATGATGGAGATGCCATGTTGGGAAGCTATCAGATTGGAGGGGAAGGTATTGAGTGGATAGAAGATAACAGATGTGGTGGGAGAGGGTGTTGGGAAGTTTCCTGGAGGGTCTCAGTGGAAAGTTCTCAGTAGTGATTAGGTTCTCACCTGGAGAAGCCATCTGGTATTTTGGTAAGGATTGGATTGTATCAATGTAAACTGGGAAAATAACTGATTGGAGATTCTTCAAAATTCCTTTAGGGAAATCTCAAGACTCTTCGCTATTTGAGCTTCAGCAAATGTCTCCAGGGGAAGGGATGGGGAGACAGAGTGGTCCATGCTGTCTTTGTTGGTCCCTAAAATCCAGAGTCCCCACACCTCATCCCCAAAGGCCACATTCACAAGAACAGGGTGGGGAAAATGAATGCAATTTGACTATAATGTAGATTCCTTCTCCCCATTTTTAAATTCCTGCAGGTGGGACAGATCTAGGAAGGGACAGGTTCTCTAAATCATAGTGGTCCTCCCAGAGGTTCTCCCACTTAGAGGTTATTTCGGGAACGTGTTTGACTTTTACAAACACATCAACCCCTCCTGGATCCCTACTCCCCACAACATCTAGTAAAGCTTTGGAGTTGTGTTAACCAGTGTCCCAGGCCTCACTTGACTGTCATTAGCATCACAAGGGATGCCTGGCAAACTACCAGGCTAGGAATCTACCCCAGACCCACCTCATCAGAATCAGCAAGCTGTGATTTGGTATCAGAATTGTTAAGGGTCCCAGGTGACTCTGATGTGCCTTCTAAGGGTCAAAACATCCCATTTTTAATCAAATAGCCAGTTATACCTCTGTGAGGGCTGGGCTGACTTAATCTGGGTAGTGAGGAAACACCTAAACCACGTGCTATTTAGCATGCCCTGCCTACGGAAGAGAAGGAAGTTAGACTGGAGAGCAGGCGGGGCTGTTCTGAAAAGCAGTTGCCCTAAAAGACTAAGGAATTTTGGTAGAAACATTCAGTATTTTACTAAAATAGCTGCTTAAAGACATGTATGTTCTCCATTAGTTAGGTCTTTTGAGTTGTGCAGCAACAGAAAACCTCAGCTTTCCCAAGTCAGCTAAATTTCCTGTCCGGCAGCAGCTCTGAATCTGCGGTGGGGGGAAGAAGAGATTGAAAGTAAGTGCTTGAAACATTTCACATCCAAAGTCTTGCTTTATTTTAGGGCATAGCTTGTGTTAGTCAAAGTGCTACACTAGTTTTGGCTTCTTTTTAACTGGGAGATTGCTCTTGGGTTGGGTGCTTAAAGGCATCAACACTTGGAGATGCCCACAAGAGGGGACAGTGGTTATTTCATGCAAGTTGAACGGGTTTTGTTTGTTTGGGGGGAGGTTGTTTTTTGTTTTCTTAGCTTTACTAAGAGAGCTGTGGTTTGAATTTCCCTTGGAAGTGAATGAGATGCATTGATAGTAATTTTGATAACTTGTTTCTCTTAGATGGTGAATAGAACATGAATTTGAAATGTTTGTTGAAACTCTCTGCCTACTCATGAACTTAAAACTTAGTGACCCACACTGAATAAACTCTACCTGGTTAAGCATAAAAGAAGTGATTTCTTTTCTAATGCCTTTCTCCTGTCTTGCCGCTTTTTAACTATTTGACCCAAAGTGTTCCCAGAAAACGTCTAGAAAATGGGCTCCTATGGTGAGCATGTAATGCTTCAGGATTTTTCTTAACCTGTACCAACTTTTCATTCAGAGGTGGCTTTTTTATTTTTGACTAATTAGGCTGGGCAGAATTTTCCCTCAGTCTCTAGTATTCAGAAATTCTGTGTTTTCCTCCAAGGCTTAAACACTTAAATGTATTTCTTCATTCTTACAAAGAACAGGTGGATGATTAAGGCTAGAATTCTTTTCAAGTAACATCCCTATGGCTCCCTTATAAGCCACTTGGTTCACTTTTGTTAATGAGTCTCTCTATAGCTTCCTTTAAATTCTTGTTCTTTCTTTGCATCTATTTTCAAAATGGATGGATGGGGTTAAAAAGTATAAACTCCTAGCCATAAAAGAAATCTTGGAGATGCAATGTAGTGGGGACTATAGTTCATAATATGGAATATAATTTAAAATACCCCTTTGATATTATTAGGAAAAACTTCATTCCAAATACTAAGGTAAAACCAACTTGAAGAGATTTTTGAAAACAATATTTCTGTATATTCTAATAATCAGTCTTAATCCTGTGTTTGAATAGTATTCACAAATGCTTAACCTACAGTGAGGAAATATTCTCCAGGGAACACATGCATGAATAAATGACTGACTGAGAGAATAAAGGGAGGAATACCCATAGAGTATGTTTATAAATGAGGAAAATAACTGGTAGAAAGAAAAGTATAGGAATTTGGAAGAAGGGATAAAAACTGAAATTGAACGGCAGTCAAGGCTAATACGGAGCCACAGCTCTGCTATTCTAATCCACTGTTTTGATGGGCATTATAATTAATGCTTGTCAGCTGACAAGGAAGCAACTTGATTGTCTCACTTAGCGGTAGTCCTGCAAATGATAAAAATGCATTGAGTGTCCTATGGAAAGCAACTTTTTAAATTTAAATGACTAAGAATCCTGAGGAGAGAAAAAAGAAATTCCAAAGAAGGAATATTTTTTAATGTAAAAATTATTATGTAAAAAAAATCTAGAAAATATGTCCTGGCTCCATTATTAATTTCAAATTAGTTTGTTTATAAATCTTTATAATTATAAATTACATTGTATATTAGACAACACAGGGACTGAAATAGAGGCTTGAAAAATTGGGTAGAAGTGAACTAAGTGTCTTCCAGCTTTGTTCAGTGATTAATTCCCAGAACCTTCTCTCTTGAGTTGAAATTACATTCTTTACTATAATTTTCTAAAATAATTAGCCTTTCATGATTTAAAAAAAATGCACACATGTTTTTTAGCAGCTATTTTTAGTGTTCCTCTACTTTTATAGCAACAATGGCCCAGGTTTGAAGATAAATGCTGAAATAATTGTACTTTATTCAAAACACAAAGTGTTATTTGCAGTGTAGATCAGTGAAAGCAGATGGGTTTCCTCTTAAAGACCAGATCTAGTTGATGCGCAGAGCTGCCTGGGACCCACCCAGTGTAGGAAAGCCTCTGAGGCCAGGGAAACTGCCACAGGTAGAGGAGGATGGGTGGGGCCAAAGGTGCTTCTTTACCTTCGCACTGAGAGGCAACTCCCTCCATCCAGACAGCAAGCTCAGAGTCATCCATGCACAGGGTATTCTCGTGTTTTTCAGCTTTCTAGAAAACCTCTCAGTGCTTGACACTACAGAAGAACTTTTATTTATTAAAAAAAAAAATTCAGATATTATTGTTCTCCTTCAATGACAATATTACAACAATTTCTCTCCAAAATGAGAATTAGTGGTATTTTGAGGGCCAGCAGGGGGAAAGAAAATTTACCTTTCTAGACAAAATCAAAATACTTTTTAAAAAATCTTCTCAGTTTTTGAGGAAATTGCAAAATTAAACCTTGAGAGATAGAAAATCTTCTAATATTTTTTCTAAAGCTTTCTAATATTTTTAGTGCATTTGTGTGGCAACATAAGTGTTTTCCTAATTGGTATTGTTTTTGTCCAGTGACTTTCTAGAGCAAACTCCTTTCTTCAGGAGGGGAGTGCTCACAATTGATTAAAATGAGCAGTGCTAAGAATCCAAAAGAAAAATAATCTGAGAAATATCACTTTGAATTATATTTAAATGAATGGTTTTAAAATAATACTGGGGGTGGGAAGGGATCCCTTGACCTCACAACTGAGAAACCACATAATGAAAACCGCTCTTCATTCAGGTTGGAGGGCAAAGATCACCCCTCAGAGAGGCCTGCTCTGATCACTGTTTAAAAAAGAAAAAAAAAAAAAAAAGGTCCTCCGTCCATACACCCTGCTTTAATATAGATTCTGTACCTGATTGTTCACTGTGTACCTTGTGCACTAAAAATGTAAGTTCCTGGGGGACCAACACGTCATCTCTTGTTCATTATTGTATTATTAGGATCTAGAAAGCTACCTAGAATACTTACTCAGTGAAGGCATGGGTGGATGACTGAGGAGGGGGTTGACTAATTTATACTGTTGATATGTAATCATTAAGATAATTATTAGGACATCTGAATTCTTTTGGAGGCAAAAGGAAGCATTTAATAAGTCATTTATTTTAGCCTATTTTATTTTACTAAGGTTCATTACCTATAAATGAACGCCTTGCTCCTCTTTCTTTTAGGCCAGTGGTGGTTGCTGAC
Organism: Phacochoerus africanus; assembly: GCF_016906955.1. Taxonomy (NCBI): domain Eukaryota; kingdom Metazoa; phylum Chordata; class Mammalia; order Artiodactyla; family Suidae; genus Phacochoerus; species Phacochoerus africanus. Next base: position 110,069,931 of record NC_062554.1, read on the forward strand.
CTCTGATTTCCTAGGGGATCTGATAAAGTGGAGAGGTTGACAAGGGTCCTTTCTTCCCTAACCCTCCCAATTCTGGGGGAAATGGTTTGGGTTTTTGTGTGTTTGGTTATAATTCCTGTATATTTGGAATGGGGCCTTCCAGCTCCCAGTTGAAAAAAGTGTGCACACAGAAAGAAAGGGGAAACAGATCAGGTTTAGTTAAAACAGTGTGTTAATTACCTTAGCAGTGGGAGATAAAGTTGGAAGGAAGACCAAGGCTTAGAGAGAACGGTCTTGGGGGAAGATGGCAGCTCAAGAATTTAGATGTATTAAATCAAAAACAGAATCCCCACCCCTGCTCTCAATGGGAGTGAGGAGGAAAGCAGGACTGATTTTCTGTGGATGAGAGATGTTCAGAGAAATTGTCCATTACTTCATCAAAAGGACAGTAGAAAATTTACAGGACACTGTAAACCAGCTATAATGGAAAAAATAAAAATCATTATAAATGAAAAAAAAGAAATGAGTCCTTTTTTAAAATTTCATATCTTTCCTTTGAGGAAAATAACCATAATTTTTTATTTTGGTCTGTTTGTGGTGCTGAGTAGTGAAGTCACACTGTTAAGTTTATGAAAAACTTTTGTTCATGACATGGTCCTGTCAACACTGAAGACCTTAGGAGTTCCTGTTGTGGCTCAGTGGTAACAAACCTGACTAGCAACCATGAGGATACAGGTTCGATCCCTGGCCCTACTCAGTGGGTTATGGATCCAGCATTGCCATGAGCTGTGGTGTAGGTCACAGACGCAGCTTGGATCCTGCGTTGCTGTGGCTGTGGTGTAGTCTGGAATCTGTAGCTCTGATTCGACCCCTAGCCTGGGAACTTCCATATACTGAGGATGCAGCTCTAAAAAGAAAAAAAACACAACAAAACCACTGAAGACCTTAGATTTTACAAAAGGATACACTAAGCAGATGATGAAGACATGAGGCAAATGTATAAAAATTGAGGGCATTAATTTACAGGCTATGCAGTGAGTTTCTCATAATATTAATATCTTTATCTTCAAAGTTTTCATCTGTAAGCAACCACCAGAGACATTACTAAAAATCAGGAAATAAGCAATAAGGTCTCTAAAGTCACTGGACATGTAATAATGTTGATGCATTGGTGAGTTCCTTAGGTACTCACCCACTCTCTACCTGTACTTTTCCCATGATGGTGAAAAAATGGGGGACCTAAAACCTCTACTCAAAGATGATAATTAAATTGGAAAGTCAAAGTCAGGTGGGAAAACTGGCAATGATGCTGTGGGGTGGGGAGGGGCCATGGAGGAGGCAGGCAGGTTGTACAGGTCCACATAACCCAGCACCCAACAGAAAAATGGAGGAATAGATAAGCAGACCAAAAGAATGGTAATCTGTGGTATTTAACAAAGGGAAGGATAGTGTGGAATATGACATTTAATGTCACTTGTAGATATATGATAAAATATTAACAAATGTAATATTTATAGATTCATGATACAATAATATACATTGACATGCTCTGCATACATTGACAAAAGAATATAGTCTGTTTTAGAAAAAAAATCATCAAAATTGATTTAAAAATGCTTTTCTTATTGAAGTGTGAATCTCAGTTATGTAGAAAATTTCTTGGTAAAGCCAGGTAAGTAGAACTACCTTTTTCAAAAGCCCATTGTGTATCACATTTAAGAGCATATGTTAATAGCATACAAAGCCCCTTTCCTATTTGAGAGGTTTTTTTTTTTTTTTTTTTCTCCCCTTTAGGAAATAACTATATGGTAAAAGATTGTTCGTATAGTGCTTATAATATACCACACAATGGATGTACTGACATAAGATGTTATATTTCATCTGCTCTGTAAGCCTGTTTAAAGATTATTATCACTGTTTTTAAAGATAATAAAACTTATAATTATTCAATTTGCTAAAAATGAAATAGCCAGAACTTCGTTCAGATGTGGTCTCTTGTCAATGCATTTTCATTCCAATAATTAAAAGTGTTAATGCACTTAAGAGAATTAAGTAGAAAATAGTAGCTTGAAAAATGAGTGGGTTGATCAAAGGAAGCATACTATAAGTGAGTAGGAAAAAAAAAAAAAACACAACATTAAGGAAGCAAGGGCTGTCATTTTGTATTTTGGAGGGAGGTAGAATGAACCAGACTTTAGGGTTTACGAGATAAATGCATAAAGGGGACTTCCAATTACGTGGTCCTGTTTTTTAAATAATTCTAGTTTAATGCAGATTGGGTAAACTAATAGAAGGGAATAAGTCAAGAAAGGAATAATGAATGGAAAATTTTGGAGTTTGTATTTGATCCAAAGAGTCCTAAAGAAAACTATAGGGTCTAGGGAGCAACATAATCAAAGTATAAGTCTTTAAAAGATTGACAGTAGCTTGTAAAATGATGTAGAATGGGTAGAAACTGGAAAATCCACCAGTCAAATAGCTATTAATTTTTAAATATGGTGCCAAAAATTTCAGGGAATATACACAAGGATTTCACTTTAAACAAGAAATCCATAATGGAAGCTACTGAACTGGACACATGTAAAGAAGAAAGAAAGGAGCAGCATTTATTACAGAATTCTCAGTGTAAGAAGAGAATAATTCTATTTTCCTTAACATAGTCTAAACTTGGCAAAGAGAGTATTAATAGCATGATGATCCTATGTTATTAAAGATTTGAGTGTTCCTTAATATAAACTTGTGTCATTCAGAGAAGGTGCAATAGTAATAAAATTTATGGAATCGTTCTTTTTCACAAGAATGAATGGTAAAAGTAAAAATGTGAAGTAGGAAAAGAAGAACTAGGATTGAAGGTTAAACAATGAAGATGCTTGCCTTATGAAGAAGAGACAGTCAGTGAAGACAGATACTCATGAAGCAAGAAAAAAGCCAGAAAAGCAAGTAAATTCAAATCAAGAGATGGATAATTTTGTATGGTACAGAGAAAAAATTAAGCAGATGAGAACTCAGTTTTTATATGTTTGTTATGCTTTATGCATGTCAACAGATCACGCTTACCAGATTTAACAAAACCGGAAACTAAGTCAAATGTGAATTGCTTAGGACATAGAAAAAAACATTGTTGTTTATCTGAAATTCAAATTTAATTGGGCATCCTGTATTTTATCTGGCAATTCTAAATCAAGTTCACTGAGATTTTACCTCTCTTAGTCCTTTTTACCCTGAAATAAAAGTCGCAAAGACAGAGGAAAACAAAAGTTCAGACCTATGGGTGTAAGAAGTAAATGTGAAGTACTTTTCTATGAAGGGACATAATTAAAGCTTATATTTAGTATTGGACCAGATAGTCCATTGCTTTGATACAAAGAACTCAGGCAGAATGGGTCAAAATTCCAAAGGTATATTCCCTTAAATGGAGAAATCTGGCTCTAAGAGAAGAACTTTGTGTAAAGATTGATTTGCTTCATCTTCGTACTTTGAAGCACTATCTGCTCCTAATTATTCAACCAGCTCTCATAGCTCAGGACAACCCTGGTCTTGAAGTGCAGATGTTATCCTATTTGAAAGCTTTGGGCATTACCTCTGCATTAAGATGTTTACTCAGTATATACAAAGATTGAGCAACTTTACTTTTGCAAAATTCCAAAAATAAGACAAGTTGCACCTCTTCCCTCTCCCTGCACAAAAATAACTAGATGAACAAAGTTCCAATAGATCTTCTCTGTGATCCCAAAAAGTCTTGTGTGTCTACATGAGATGAATCATAATGTGGGAGTAATGTCCTTCACAGAATTTTAAATATATGCCTTTGGTATTGTGTCTTTAGACAAGCATGTAATTAAACAAAAAGATGTTAGCACAGTAAACATGGTGTGGATAGTTCGTTGCTGGCTGAACTGCACATCAGTAAGACCTATTGATGAGTAAGACCACAGCTCCATAATTGCCCTGAAGATGCCTAGTACTAGAGGTGACCTTTTGAGGGGGCTCAGCCCCACAGAGGATAAGGAGCTCAGCGCTGAGACAAATGGAGGGGAGTGTGGAATTACAGTCATTAATTAATGTAATTGTTTCCTCCACAATTGGAAGGGAAAAATGCCTGGGTCTTGGAAGGGAAGCTTGAGAAATCACCATGTTTCCTTCCTGTAGAGGTATAGGGAGCTAATGACTTTCTTCCGTTGACATCTTACTCTGTGACAAGCTTATGTGTATTTGTTCATCTACATGATGATAAAAAATAAATACTATTACTGTCCTCATTTTATATATGGAAGAACTGACATAACAAATGTATGCAGCTTTTCCAAAAATGACTAGGCTAGGAAGTGGCAGAAAATGAAATAAAAGGGGATTTGGACATGTTCAACCTGTCATGTTGCCACTTCATTCTACTGTCAAAAATGCTCTCAATTACTGAAAAGAGAATTTGAGTATCTATAAGATGTGTGTGGTGGTGTTGTAGTTTCATAGAACACATTTTGTTCTGTTCGATTCACTTCTAGAAATGGCAATAAAAACCTTAAACATGTATTAAACAAAATTCATTCAACTATGCTGTATTGTCCATCACAAACACAACCACTTTTTTTTTCATAGTCAGTTTCTATGTCCACTACATTTAGGGGTTATTGATGTTATGTTGGAAGACACAATCATGAATACCAATAAGGTAGCCAAATGTTGAGACACAAACTCGGTGGATATAAAAAACACATTTGTGATATTTTCATCAATGTCAATAACTAATGCAGAGTACTCTATCTACTGATTACCAGATTCTTTGATAAACTCTTAAAATTCCTTATCTATAAAGTGACCTGCATGCTCATTTATTTTCTTTGAGTTGGATGGTGAACAGATTGTCCATTTCCTTGTATATTAAACTGCATTGAATTAAAAGTGTTCTTAAGGATCATTGCTGTAAATCTCTTGCGGTTCACCCTGCGGCAAGACTTAAAAGTAAATATTGAAACAGTAAATAATAAGAGCAAGGTTTAAAAGTAACTCTTCTACTCTACAGCATAGCAACTTAGACTGGATGAAGTTTTTATAGATTTGTTATTAACTTCTAGGACTTTAATGGTTGAATCTATATCTGGGAACAGAAGAAGGAGGAATAAATGGTTAATAAAAGGAAATGTCTGAGCCTGAATTTGCCTATGTTTACTGGGAAATAAAACCAAATAAATAATACATAGGACTGAATCTCAAAGATCTAATATAGTCCTATACAGAAGCTATATTAGGCAAGACAAAGTGGTAAAATTAAGTAAAATGGTAAAATCAAGCAGAGGAGTTTGCTAACATGTATTGACTGATGTAAACCAAAAACAAGATGAAAAATTTGGCATTTCATTCAAATCAACAGGAAATATGCTTCCTGATTTAGTAGGATTAAGATGACTATTAAGAAAGAATTAAAGCATCCCAAAGTCAAATAAGAACCAAATAGGACTGTCTCTGCAGAATGTGTGTGTACATGCATGTGAGCACACGTGTATGTGTGCTTGTCTACGGGAATGAAACTTTGATTTATATACCTCATGAAAATAAAAATTTAAGGTCGACTATGCTGTCATCGGCACTCCTCCATGTAGTTTAGATTTCTCAACTTTATATTAAATTTTTATTTATTTTTTTAAAAAGATAAGTTGAAAATGTGCAATCAGATTCAGCGAGCTTGTGCAGGACAGTTCTGATGAGCAGGGACAATTGTAATTCATTGATTTATTTTTTTACAGTGTTTGATAATGTTTCCGCTTTAGTAACAGTTTAGAGGGATGTGCACTTGACCAACCATCTACCATTATTTTCTTGGACAAATTTACTTGCCCAGCACTATTTACTGGTGTAGCAGTAGCTGTAGTAACACATATGCATGCCCACAATGGACTGGACTGTTATTCACAGATTTTGCTCCAGGTCAGTCTGTAATAGGACCTGGTGATACACCAGTAAATAGACATGACCCTTGGACTTAAAGAATTTGCAAATCTACTGCAAATATGGACATTCTAACTAAGCACTTCGATTGAAATGAGCTGCAGTGGACTTGTATATAAGATGGACTTGTGAGCACTGGGGAAAGGAAAGCCTCAACTCACCCAGGGAAGTCAGGAAAGTATTTCAAGATGGAGCTAGCACTTAAACTGGTTAGAGAAGAGAAATGTGCAGAAATTTGGAAAACTAAAGAGGTGGTTATCAATAGGATAGAACTGAAGAGGTGGTGTCTAGAGGAAGTAACATAACAAGTGGCTAGAGAAGCAGTTGGGAAAAGAATTATAGTGTACAAGACAATCCAGAGGGTGTGGATTTTCACTTTCAACAACTTCAAAGAATTTTAAGTGTGGCAATCACAGGATGAGATGTACAGGTAGATCAGTAGGGAAGAAAGACAAGTGAGAGGTGATTCATAACACTGGTGGTGAAGATTTCAGGAAACCAAGTTTAGAAGAATTGAGTGATTATTTGGATGTGGGAGATAAGGGAATGTAACAATTCTAACTAGAGTCCCAGTTTTCTTGTATCCTCTGAAAGGAATACAGTAGCTAAATTGTGACAGTGCTCCAACTCTAAGCAGAAGACAATAATTCTGTTGCTAGAAAAAGCACCCCCAGTTCATATAATCAAGATTCTCACAGGTTAAAGTTAAAATGAAAAACTCACAATTGAAAATTTTTTTTAAAAAATCGCCGAAAGATGGCATAGTGATTGAGAGTCAGTAAAAACAATAAACAAAACTTACAGACTGCAATGATACAGGAATTATCAGATACAGGCTATTAAGTATATGCAATGTTTTAAGAAAAGTAGAAATATTTTTTTAAAAAACTGAGCAAGTACTAGTATGAGTTCATAGTCTTCCATATATATATATATATATATATATATATATTAAACATTGATGCAAATGTGTATATATCTACCTACATGCCTACCTATTTACCTACCTATGTACATTTATACCTGTTTTCCCTCAGTCTGTCCACTGAGAAGACCTACTAACAGCAACACAATAGTAGTGTCTGGGATTAACATCTCTACACTACTATATATAAAATGAACATAAGGACATACTGTATAGCACAGGGAACTCTACTCAATATTCTGTAATAGCCTAGAAGAGAGAAGAATCTGTGTATATAACTGAAGCACTTTGCTGAACACCTGAAACTAACAACATTGTAAATCAACTAAAATGTTAAAAAACAGTAATAGTAATGAGCATATCTAGCACCCAGATGGTGGCTTCTAAAACCATTCTCTGCTGAAAGGAAAACAGACTCCCTGCTCCCTGAAGAAAAAGCTGATTCTAGTCTGGAGCAGGTAAAGCAGAAGATGATCTTGAAATGTCTGTTGGTGGCAAAAAGCAAGAAAATGCTCCAAAAATTGTGGAACCATGATCAAAGGACATAGAGACCATCTTGAAAGGGTTCTCATTTTGGACAACTTGAACATTAAATAGAGGTAAAAATTGATTTTAACTTATGAAATAGAATAGGAAACTGAATCTGTAAATATCAAAAGTAAATAAATGGAAGAATTTATTAGGTGAGGGTATTGATGTGTTCCAAAGAAACTCCATAAAACACTTAAAAACTAAAAAAAAAATAAATTACAAAGGAGGAAAATCTTTTCACTTTGGAGAAGCCTGGTAAGACACATCAAATGATCACAATAATTAGATAATTTGAAATTGAGCGTCCCTAAATCAACACAGCATCTTCATGGTGATATTCCTACCAAAGATGCACAGCTTGAACTGGGTCATGAGGAAACACTAGACATAGTCAAAGTGGTGGAAATTTTACAAAATGGCCACTTCTTAAATGTTATTAAAATATAGTTGATTTACAATGTGTTAATTTGTGCTGTAGAGCAGAGTGATTCAGTTATACACACACATTCTTTTCAAATATGGTTTACCACAGGATATTGAATATAGCTCCCTGTGCTATTAGGTAGGACTTTGTTGTCTATCCATCCTGTATATGCTAGTTTGTATCTGCTAATCCTAAACTCCCAATCCTTCCCTTTCCACCCTGCTTCTACCTGGCAACCACAAGTCTGTTATCTGTGAATCTGTTTCTATTTCATAGATAAGTTCATTTGTGCCATTTTATATTCCACATGTAAATGATATCATATGGTCTTTGTCTTTCTGACTTAGTATGATGATCTCTAGGTCCATCCATGTTGCCGCAAGTGGCATCATTGCATTCTTTTTATGGAGGAGTAGTATTCCATTGTGCATATGTACCACATCTTCTTTACCCATACCTCTGCTGATGGACATTTAGGTTTCTGCCATGTTTTGGTTATTGTGAATAGTGCTGCTATGAACATAGGGCTGCATGTATCTTTTCAAATTAAGAATTTTCTCCAGCTGTATACCCAGGAGTGGGAATGCTGTGTCATGTGGTAACTCAATTGTTTTTTTTTTTTTTAATTTTTATTTTTTTTGTCTTTTTGCTATTTCTTTGGGCTGCTCCCGTGGCATATGGAGGTTCCCAGGCTAGGGGTCAAATCGGAGCTGTAGCCACCGGCCTACGCCAGAGCCACAGCAATGCGGGATCCGAGCCGCGTCTGCAACCTACACCACAGCTCACGGCAACGCCGGATCATTAACCCGCTGAGCAAGGGCAGGGACCAAACCTGCAACCTCATGGTTCCTAGTCGGATTCGTTAACCACTGCGCCACGACGGGAACTCCTGTTCTTTTTTTTTTTTTATAAGGACCCATATTGTTCTTCATAATGACTACACCAATTTACATTCCCACAGTGTAATAGTTTTTTTTTTTCACCACACCCTCTATTATTTGTAGGCTTTTTCATGATGGCTATTCTGAATGGTGTGAGGTGATACTCTACGGCAGTTTTGATTTGCATTTCTCTAATAATTAGTGATGTTGAGCATATTTTCATGTGCCTATTAAATGGCCATTAATTTTCAAATTGGCAAAGTCCTAAAAGTTTAGCAAAGACTGAAGAAATCTTCCAAATGGAAAGAAACCCAGGATGAATAAAGCTAAATTTTATGTATAACTCTGGACTAGATCCTTTTGCTTTAAGGCTGTTACTGGGGCAACTGGTGAAACTCAAATAGGATTTGAGGATTAGATGAAAGAATTAAATAATGAAGTAATTAATAATTTCCTGATTTTAATGGTTGTATTGTGGTTATATAGGAGAATGTCCTTGTCTGTGGAAAGAAGACACTCAAGTATTGGGGGATGAAAAGAAGATACACAGAAAGTATCAAGCACATGAAAAGAAGCTCAACATCATTGGTCATTAGGGAAATAAATCAGAACCACAAAAGGAGTTCCCACTGTGGTGCAATGGGATCTGAGGCGTCTGTGCAGCACCAGGATGCAAGTGCAATCCCTAGCTCGGTGCAGTAGGTTAAAGAATCCAGCTTTGCCATACCTGTGGTGTAGTTTACAACTGTAGCTTGGATCCGTTCCCTGGCCTGGGAACTCCACAGGCCATGGGACAGCCAAAAAGGAGGAAAAAACAAAACAAACAACAATGAGATGCCACTTCACTAGGATGGTTAAAATTAAAAAAATAAAAATAACAATCATTGGAAAGGACGTGGAGAAATTAGAATCCTCAAATATTGCTGTAAGAATGTAAAATGGTGTAGCCACTGTGGAAAACTCTTCAGCAGTTAATTACTCAGAGTTACCACATTACCCAGCAGTTCTATTCCTAGGTATATACCTAAGAGAATTTAAAACATACATTCACACAAAAACTTGCCCATAGATTTTCATAGCAGCACTCTTCACAATAGCCAAAAGGTGGAAAAATCTCAATAACCATGAATTGATGAATCAATAAATGTGATTTATCTATACAATGAAATATTATCCAGCCTAAAAAGAGTGATTAGTACTGACACATGCTACAAAATGGATGAACCTTGAAAAACTAATATTAAGTGAAAGAAACAAGAGACAAAATGCTATCCATTGTAGGATTACATTAATGTGAAACATTTGGGATAGGGAAATCCTTAGAGACAGAAGTAGATTAATGGTTTGTAGGAGATGGGAGGCAGGGAGAGCTTAAAAGTATGCAGTTTCTTTGGGGAATGATGGAAATATTCTGGAAACAGATGATGATGATGGTTGGATGACATTGTGAATATATTAAAAACCTCTGAATTGTACACCTAAAATTATTGAAATAGTGGAGTTTACATTGCTTGAATTTTATCTCAGTTTTTAAATGAAATTGGATCCATTTTAAAAAGGTGATATAAAGATATTTGCAGACAAACTACAAAAAATAAGTAGATGATGATGGGATATCAGGCTGCTTTCACATGGGAAAAAAAAATCCATTCTTTTGTGTTCCATAACTTGAAAGTGTCCTAAAATGAAATAAATAGAACGTTAGCTTCCTTGAGTATTACCTTTTACTGTGGAAATTTTTCATAGTATTTATCATGCTAATTTGAGTTTGGCATTTCTAAGAAAGAAATAAAATATGTAGTGTTTCCTACAGATTTTTTAACCAAAGCACCTCCTTTAAAAACTTTTCATTAAAATGATAAAGATACAGGAGTTCCTGTCCTGGTGAAGCAGAAAGGAATCTGATTAGGAACATGAGGTTGCTAGGTCAATCCCTGGCCTCACTCAGTGGGTTAAGGATCTGGCATTACCATGAGCTGTGGTATAGGTTCCAGATGCAGCTTGGATCTGGTGTTGCTGTGGAGTAGGCTGGCAGCTACAACTCTGATTAGACCCCTAGCTTGGGAACCTCCCTATGCCCTAAAAAGACAAAAGACAAAAAAAATGCATAATAAGTAGACAAATTATGAGTGAATATAGCAACTAATTATTATTATCTAAATAGTGGTAAATGTGATTAGAACTGACAATCATTCAATCAAAACAGTTGATTAAAAAAGGAAATTTCTTTCAAATGATTTTTTAACTTATTTAAAAAATTTTTATTGATGTATAAATGACTTAGAGAGTTGTGTTAGTTTCAGGTGTACAGAAAAGTGAATCAGTTATATATATATCCATTCCTTTTCAGATTCTTTTCCCATATAGGTTATTACACATTATTGAGTGTATTTTAATGTGCTATATAGTAGGTCTTTGTTATCCATTTATTTTATATATAGTAGTGTGTATATGTTATTACCAACCTTCCAAAACATCCCTCCCCTCAACTTTTCCCTTTTGGTATCTATAAGTTTGGTTTTGAAATCTTTGAGTCTGTTTCTATCTTGTGAATACATTCTTTTGCATCTTTTAAAATTCCACAAATTAGTGATCTCCTATTTGTCTGACTGGCATCTCTTAGTATGATAATTTCTAGGTCCATCCATGTTGCTGCAAATGGCTTTAGTTTATTCTTTTCATTGCTGAGTAATACTTCTTTGTATATACATACCATATCTTCTTTATCCACTCCTCCACTGAAGGACCTTTAGGTTGCTTCCATGTCTTAGCTATTGCAAATAGTGCTACAATGAACGTTGTGGTGCATGTATCTTTTCAAATTATGGTTTCCTCTGGACATATGTCCAGGAGTAGAATTGGCTGATCATATGGTATTCCTCTATTTAGGTTTTTAAGGAACTTCCATACTTTTCTCCACAGTGGTTGAACCAATTTACATTCCCACTAACAGTGTAGAAGGGTTTCCTTTTCTACACACCCTCTTCAGCATTTATTGTTTATAGATTTTTTTTGATGTCCATTCTGACTGGTGTGAGTTGATAGCTCATTATAGTTTTGACTTGCACTTTTCTAATAATAAGGATGTTGAGCATATTTTCATATGCTTTTTGGCCATGTGCTTTTTTGGTTGGGCTTCTTGGAGAAATGTCTGTTTAGAACTTTTTTACCATTTTTAAATTGGGTTGTTTGTTTTTTTCATATAAAGCTGTGTGAGATGTTTGTATATTTTGGAGATTAATCCTTTGTTGGTCACTTGATTTGCAAAGATTTTCTCCCATTCTGTGGGTTGTCCTTTTTTTACGGTTTTAAAAACAAAGTATTTTTAATTTTTATATATATTAATTTTTTTAACTTTGAAACATAAAATTTTTTTAGTAATTCACCAATATTCTTATATAGGGCACTTTTCCCTCTTTTTTTGGGGGGGATGGATTACTAGTTGGATCTCTGCATAATCTTTTAAAAATAAATTGTGCGTGCACATACATAATAGTTTCTTTAGAATGAAGTATGTGATCATCAGCTTGTTTTTGTTTTTACTATTTTTAAGCTTTTTTGGTCAGTATTTTGCGGTTGTCTCACTCCTATAATTTGAGATTTTTTTTTAATGATTTCTCACTGTGAGTCTTTACAAATCATTAAAGTAAGTTTTCAGGGAATAAGTTATCTCTATATATCACATTTTATAGGATTATATGCAATTGAAACAAGTTGTCATATGAAAATAGCAAGTCAAGATGGTGTCAAATGTTAAGGGAACAAATATTGTAGAATCTTGGTGAGCAGTTTTGTTAGTAGAACCAGTAGCTTTTCCAGGTGACTAGGGAGCAGTCTGCCAGTCAAAAGTTTCTTCATGTCATGGATGTAGGCAGCCAACTTTATGGAGGGAATGGGAAAGTGTTTGCTAATCCAACCAAAAAGGTAGTCAGAGGTTTTCTCTATGGTATGTGAACTGGGCTTTGGGCACTTGCCATCTGTCTTCACATGGATTGAATCATGAGCCACTATAGCTGCTGACCCTCAACACCCTCTGAAAGGAGCTCAGGGTAGAGACCAGCATTGAGGCACTCTGTTCTCTGGGAAAATGGCAGAACAGGTCTTCAGATAGTTAGATATTTTCAGGAGAAGACTTTGTGGGCCCAGTTCTTGCATCTCCTCGTTTCTAGAGAAACACTACAATCCTTCATGGTGATACCTGCTCCTCGCAACTAGCAGTAACCTTCATGTGACCAACAGCAACCTCTGTAAAATGTATGCATGGCTGCATGTATCTCCCCCTTCACTCAAATCACATATATACTGACATTTCCTACTGCCTCTCTGGAGTGCTAGTTCAGAGCTATCTGAAATGCTGCCTCCCAGGCTGTAGTCCTTATTTTGCCCCAAATAAAATTTAACTTTCAACTTTTTGGTTGTGCATTTTTTTAATGGTAGGATACTGAGTTATTTTATACTATTCCTTTATGCATTTTCAACTTATTTTTAAAGATATTTTACTGATTGTATAATGAAAAGCATCTCTAAGTTATGAGTCATGGAAGGATTTTATCACCTTTAACTTGGTTCCTTTTCTTCGGTCAGCACCAATTTGAGAGGCCAAATATTCAGCTATAAATTGGATCACAGCACAGCTTGTCTGATTTGTTAATAAATATATAAATGCCAAAGTATTGTTCTTAATTCTGAATTTTAAGAATATTACAATTGAAACAGAGTAGCCACATGCCATTCTTTGGATTGCATGCTGGATCATATGGCTATGGAGGTAATTTCAAGAGGTGTTTTTCAGAGAAATAAAAACAATAAAGCTGAGAAATAATTTCAGAGAAATAAAAACAATAAAGCACAATAAACTCAATGAGGAAAAGAGTAAGAAGCATACGGGTTTTTTTTTTTTTCCAAAAGTATATACTTTATATATTCACCAAATGGTAAAAAAAAAAAAAAAGTAATAGAAACATTTATTGCATGTCAATATAAGGAAGAGTTTTTTGTCTGTAAACAACATATTAGTAACTATATTTTTACATAAAGCTTACTAACATGTACTGAGAGGCACTACTAAGTCCCTGTCACATTCTCAGCAGGATTTATGTTTAATATTTTGGAAAATGTTTTGAAATTACAGAGGGTAAAGCATTAAAAGAGCCAAGGATTAGATATTCCTTATTTTCTTTCAAACCTGAATAGCACTTATTTTTAGTTGATCATATTGGGGTTTTAGTTCTAACTGCTTTCATTTACATCAGCAAAAAAAAGATTAATCTACCTTTACAAGTTTAATATGATGACTTTGTCTACACAGACAAGAACCTATTTTAAATGCAATGGTAAATGTGAAAGTATTGATTACTACCTGTCATTTCCCCTAAGCCTGAGTAGAATATTGTCCACACTATAATTCCATTAACCCAACAAGATAAAATATGAATGGCCTTTTCTACCAAGTTCATTTGAAAGCTGTCATTGTGTTTGCACTAATATCTGTGGAAACCAATTGAAACACTCTGTAAGTTAAGAGTCCAGAGGTTGTGCTTTGGCTTGTGTAAACTTTTTGTGAGGTCAGAGTTTTCACTGTGGTTCACACAGACACAACAAAGCATATAAATGGAGCACCCATCCACTCAACTGCCAAATCATAAAATGATTTCATTATTCAAAACCAATTAGTTCTCAAACTGTGGAGTTAAAAGTGTGGCTAAAGTGAATTTAATTTAGTGGCAATTTAAAAAAAAAATTAGTTCAAGCTATTTCTTGTGCTTAAGCAAAGCTATGAATGCCAGTTCAGAAAGGAATTAGTTAATTTATAAACTGGAGTTTCTATAAGCCCTTCCAGATACAAGGGCAAGAATGAATTTCGTGTTCCCTAAATGGGCTAAGTTTAATCAGGGAAATCTTTTTTCCTAGGGTTATATGTGTATAGTAGGATTTTACAGGCACTAATTAGTTTCTTTTCTATCTCAGCAGAAAAATTTACTTCCATATCCTGGTGGGAATTCTTCACTTTAAATTTACGAAAATTGTATGATTAGAGATTTATTTAGCTAAATAGTACCCAATACCTAAATGTGAATGCTCCTGAAACCCTGAGGACGTTACATCTATCCATTTATCTATACTCAGTTTTCAAATCTGTTAATTATATCACGTGCTATATATTTTTTTTCAGATGTGTTCCTTTATGCAGTGAACCCTAACTCCCCCAATCTGCTCAAGGAAATTTCTCCAGCAGTTTCATCCCTTTACCCTGCATTTATCAATTGTTTTCCTCTTTGCTAATTCATTTTCATCATTATACAAACATTTCTTTTTACCATCCCCAAACTTCCCTTCTCTCCTCCTTCCCCCTTGGGAAACACAAGTTGGCTCTCCATCTCTATGATCTGTTTCTGTTTTGTAGATAGGATTATTGTGCCATATTTTAGATTCTACATATAAGTGATATCCATGGTGTTTGCATTTCTCTTTCTGAATTACTTAGTATGAGAACATCTAGTTCCATTCATGCTGCTGCAGATGGAATTATTTTTCATTTTTATGGCTGAGTAGTATTCCATTGTGTGTATGTACTACTCTTCTTAATCCATTCATCTCTTGATGGACATTTGGGTTTCCATGTCTTGTCTACTGTGAATAGTGCTGCAATAAACATAAGGGTGCATGTATCTTTGTGAATGAAAGTTTTGTCCCAATATATGCCTAGGATTGGGATTGCTGGATCACATGTAGTTCTAAATTTATTGGGGGTTTTGTTTGTTTGTTTGCTTGTCTTTCATCCTTTTTAGGGCTGTACCTGCAGCATATGGAAGTTCCCAGGCTAGGGGTCCAATTGGAGCGTTGCTGCCAGCCTGTGCCAGAGCCACACCAACACCAGATCTGAGCTGTGTCTATGACTTATACCACAGCTCATGGCAATGCCAGATCCTTAACCCACTGACCGAGGCCAGGGATTGAACCCACAACATCATGGTTCCTAGTCAGATGCATTTCCACTGCACCATGATGGAAACTCCCTATATTTAGTTTTCTGAGGAATTTCCATACTGATTTCCATAGTGGTTTTACCAGTTTATTACATTCCTACCAACAGTGAAGAAGGGTTCCCCTTTCTCCACATCCTCTCCCACATTTATTACGTGTTGACTTTTAATGATGGCCATTCTGACTGGTGTGAGGGAGTATCCCATTATAGTTTTAATTTGAATTTCTCAAATAATTACTGATGTTGAGCATTTTTTTCTTGTGCGTGCTAGCCATCTGCATGTCTTTTTTGGAGAAATATCTATTTAGGTGTTTTGCCCATTTTTCGATTGGGTTGTTTTGTTGTTGTTGAGTTGCATGAGATGTTTGCATGTTTTGAAGATTAATCCCTTGTCAGCTTGGCCACAGATCAAGCCTTGGTAAATTTTAAAAAATTCAAAGTATTTCAAGCATTTTCTCTGACCAATGATGCTATGAGACTAGAAATCAACTATAAGAAAAAAGCAGCAAAACCCACAAATTCCTAGAAACTAAAAAATATACTAGTAAACAATCAATGGATAACTGAGGAAATCAAAGATACTTAGAAGTGACAATGCAGATTAAACAATCAAAACCTACAGGACACAGCAAAAGCAGTTCTGAGAGAGACGTTTATTGTTTATAACAGCACAGTCTTATCATGAAAAAATAAAAAAAACTCAGACAACCTAACTTTACACCTAAGACATCTAGAGATGAACTAACAAAGCCCAAAATTAGTAGAAGGAAAGAAATCATAAAGATTAGAGCAGAAATTAATGACATGGATATGAAGAAAATAACAGAGAAGATCAATGAAACCAGAAGCCAGTTCTTTGAAAAGATCAACAAAATTGATAAACCTTTAGCCAGACTCACCAAGAAAAAAGGGAGAGGGTTCAAATCAATAAAATTAGAAATGAAAAAGAAGTTACAACTGACACCAGAGAAATACAAAGGATCATAAAGGACTATTATGAGCAACTGTCTGCCAATAAAATGGACAACCCAGAAGAAATGGACAGATTCTTACAAAGGGATAACCTACCCAGGCTGAACCAGGAAGAAATAGAAGATATGAATAGACCAATCACAAGCACTGAAATTGAAAGTGTGATTAAAAAAACTTCCAAAAAACAAAATTCCAGGACCTAATGGCTTCACAGGTGAGTTCTATCAAACATTCATAGAAAAAAAGTTAACAACTATTTTTCTGAAACTCTTCCAAAAAATTGGCAGAGGAAGGAACACTCCCAAGCTCATTCTATGAAACCACCATCACTGAAACCAAAGATACCACAGAAAAAACAAAACAAAAACTACAGACCAATATCGCTGATGAACATAGATGTAAAAATACTCAACAAAATATTAGAAACCACATCCAAATAGATATTAAAAAGATCATACACCATGATCAAGTGGGATTTATCCCAGGGATGCAAAGATTCTTTAATAACTGCAAATTAATCCATGTGATACACCATATCAACAAACTGAAATATAAAAACCATGTGATCATTTCAATAGATGCAGAAAAAGCTTTTGACAAAATTCAACACCGATTTCTGATAAAAACTCTCAAGAAAGTGGTCATAGTGGGAACCTACCTCAGCTTTCATTCATTCTTGAAACTATGTGAAAAAAAGGAACACCAAAACATCTCTGATGGTCACCTCCTATCTGCTATTGTTAAAGGTAGTGTCAAGTTTCAGTGCTCATATTATATGACCCATCATCAGCATTTGACCTAGTTGGTCACCCATAGTTGAATGAAACAATTTCATTGGTAGACATCTAAAATACCAAACCTTATCCATTCCTTCTTCACCTACTTCCTCTCTCACCAACTACTTAATATTAGAGTGCAAATAGAGATCAGTTCTGGAGTCCCCTGGTGGCCTAGTGGTTAAGGATCCAGTGTTATCACTCCTGTGGCTCAGGTTTGATCCCTGGCCTGAGAACTTCTGAATGTCATGGGCTTGGTTAAAAAAAACAAAACAAACAAAAAAAAACCAGTCCTGGAGTTCCCACAGTGGTGCAGTGGAAACAAATCTGATTAGGAGCCATGAGGTTGTGGGTTTGATCCCTGGCCTTGCTCAGTGGGTTAAGGATTCGGCGTTGCTGTGAGCTGTGGTATAGATCGCAGACATGGCTCAGATCTGGTGTTGCTGTGGCTCCGGTGTAGGCTGGTGGCTACAGTTCCAACTGGACCCCTAGCTTGGGAACCTCCATACGCAGCGGGTGCAGCCCTAAAAGGATAAAAGACAAAAAAAAATCAGTCCTTATAACTTTTCTTTCTCTTTAGGCTTTCATTACCTTAGCAATCTCATCCATTTTCATAACCTAAATATCATCTACATGTTGAGGATTCTCCCTGTTTTATATCCCCATCCCAGGGCACTCTGCTAAATCCCAGATTTACATATTCAATGATCTATTCAACAGCCCCCCCTGGATAACTAAGACATCTCAGACTCAACGTAACAAAAAAATTGAATTCCTGATATTAATGCAAAACTTACTCTGCTTTCAATGTTTGACATCTCAATTTATAGCAGCTCTGAACTTTCCAGTATTTTAGTCTGGAACCTTTGTGTCATCCAGGACCTTCTCTTTTTCTCTTTCTCCATACTATCCATCTGTGGTCAAGTCCCATTCAGAATCCAACCACTTCCTACCAGCCTGACCAATGACATCACCTGGATATTTGTAATAGTTTCCTAACTGGTCTTCCTCCTTTTATGTTGCTTCCTTACAGTCTATTTGTAATATGGCAGTTACAATGAGCCTTTAAAAATCATAAGTCATAACATGTCATGTCGTCTTTGAAAAAGTTCAAAGGCTCGCAATACTACTCAGGGTTAAGGACAATGTTTATTTAGTAGCCAGCCAGAGTCTGCCTCCATACCTCACCTAATCACTTAACTTCATCTTTTCTAATCTAACTATGCTGATCTAGCCTTTCTTAGATCATGAAGGACATATTCCTGCCTCAGGGTCTTTGTACTTCCAGTGTCTCCTGCCTAGACTGCCTTCCCCCTTTGTGCCTTCCTGACTTGCTCACTTTGGAGATTTTATTCAACTGTCGTCTCAGTGAAGCTGTCCCTAACAACCATTTAAAACTGAAACCCTACTTCCAGGTACTTTCTATCCCCCTCTCTTATTTTGTTTCTCTCCACAGCACTTACTTCCTTCTAGCACATGCAATAATTTGTTGAGTTCATTGTTTTAGAATGTGAGCTCACTGAGGGCACAACTTTTTATTTTGTTTTCTGTTGCATATTCAAAAGCTAGTCTAGTGGTAAGCACTCAACCAACCTTTGTTAAATTGGTGTGTAAACCTTGAATAAATTCTAGATTAAGTATACTGATAATAGCATGGAATGCAAAAGTACAGGATAGTTAATAGGCAGAAGACTCATTTCTTGGATTATAGTAAGTAAAGAGGATAGTGCCCTGAAACTTGCCAAAAGAGGCAATTTGTGAAGCCATGCGATGGGGTAGGATATGTGAAGGAAGGTTGGAAAGGACAAAACAATTTTGTTTAAAGCTCTCCTTGACCTTAATACTTGCCAAAGATATACTGAATTCAAAATAACTATGGGTGAGAGAAGTGAGTTTTATCCATGATTTTTCTTTCCTGCTCTGTTTTTTTTCTTGGCTCACAGTTCCAGGAAATCATCAAGGAGAAGAGTCCAGGACCACTTGTCCAGGCTTGATTTCCAAGACAAGATCTGAAGCTACATCTTAAATTCTAATGGCAGGATCAAGCCCTGAAATGAATGATGGTTGCTAAACCAAGTTCCCTAAACAAATCACTTTATTTTATTGAAGACCAATTAGGGAGAAGGGAATAATATCTTAGAGTAAGAAGTAGAATTGTTACTCAGTATCTGAAGGGGGACTGGTTCCAGGACCCCTTGGATACCAAAATCAGAGTATGTTCAAGTACCTTATATAAAATGGTATGGTATTTGCATGTAACCTCCCTTAAAATAATTTCTTTATTACTTATAATACCTAATATGATGTAAATGCTGTATAAATAGATGTGAGTACAGTGTAAATGTTTTGTAAATAATTGGCATTGCATGGCAAATTCAAATTTTGCTCTTGGGAAGTTTCTAGAATTTTTTCCTTATATTTTCCATCTGCAGTTGATTGAAGATGCAGAACCAGCAGACACAGAGGACTGATTAGAGAAGGTTCTCACTGGGTCAACAAAGTCCTTGATAAGATTACAACATAAACAACAATACCCATTTACTGAGGGTTTTTACTGTGACTGTTGGGTTGTATCTATTATAGTTAACCTTGAACAACATGGGCTAAAACAGTGCAGATCTACTTATACACAGAATTTCTTAATTCAATACATTCTACAGAACCACACAATATGTGGTTGGTTGAATCTGAGGAGGTGGAACCGTGGATACAAAGGGCCAGTTGTAAAGTTAACAATTTTTCTGACTGCACTCCTAAGCCTCATGTTTTTCAAGGATCAACTGTACTTCTAATCTTAGCAAAAACATTTCAAAGAAGGGATAATAATACCTTATCAGATAAGGCCACAAGCTTTGAAAGCTACAAAGAAAAGTGTTGAGCAGTGAAACTAGGATTCAAATTCCTGTTAGAATATCTGCATGCCCCTTCTTTTGTAAAAAGCATGATTTCTTCCCCCCTCCCTCTCCTTCTCCCTTTACCTCTCCCTGTCTTTTTCTCCATTTAAGGAATTCTTGGGGGTGGAAGGATTTCCAGTTGCCAATACTAGAATACTAAGAGCTTGCAGATACCAACCAAAGAAAGCAAATCCTTACGCCATTTCATTTTTAACTCAATGAATTGTTATATTTATAGTCGTACAAGCA
Source organism: Phacochoerus africanus (assembly GCF_016906955.1). Lineage (NCBI taxonomy): Eukaryota > Metazoa > Chordata > Mammalia > Artiodactyla > Suidae > Phacochoerus > Phacochoerus africanus. The sequence continues at coordinate 110,090,490 of NC_062554.1, forward strand.
TTATCACATCCCAGACCACCAGCCCATCCCTCCCCTCAACCTATCTCCTTTAGTAACCATAAGTTTTTCAAAAGTCTTTGAGTCCATTTCTGTTCTGTGGATATGTTCATTGCATCCTTTTTTAGATTCCACATATAAATGATAGCATATGACATTTTTATCTCACTATCTAACTTCAACTAGTGTGATAGTTTTTAGGTCCATTCATGTTGCTGCAAGTGCCTTTATTTCATTCCTTTTTATGGCTGAGTAGTATTCCATTGTGTATATGTATGACATATTTATCCACGTCTCTGTTGATGGAGATTTAGGTTGCTTCCATATCTTGGCTATTGTGCATAGTGCTGCAATGAACATTGCAGTACATGTACCTTTTCTAGTCATGGTTTTCTCTGGATAGATGTCCAGGAGTTGGATGGTTGGATCAAATTGTAATCTATTTTTAGTTTTTTGAGGATTCTCCATATTGTTTGCATAGTGGTTGCACCTATTTATATTCGCACCAACAGTGTAAGAGGATTCTCTTTTCTCCACACCCTTTCCAGCATTTATTGTTTATAGACTTTTTGATGATGGCCTTCATGGCTGGTGTAAGGTGGTACATCACAGTAGTTTTGATTTGCATTTCCCTAATAATTAGTGATGTCGAACATACTTTCATGTGTTTTTTTGGCCATCTGTATATCTTCTGTGTAAAACTGTCCATTTAGACCTGCCCATTTTTTGATGCAGTTGTTTATTGTTTTGGGATTGAGCTGCAGGAGGTGTTTATATATTTTGGAGATTAATCCCTTGTCAGTCACTTCATTTGCAAATATATTCTTCCATTCTGTGGGTTGTCTTTTAAATTTGTTTAGGGTTTTCTTTGCTGTGCAAAAAACTTTTAAGTTTAATTAGGTCCCATTTATTTTTGTTTTCATTGTCATTATTCTAGGAGGTGGATCTGAGAAGATATTACTCTGATCTATGTAAGAGTATTCAGCCTATGTTTTCCTCTAAGAGTTTTATAGTATCTGGTCTTATGTCCAGGTCTTTAATCCATTTTGAGTTTATTTTTGTGTATGGTGTTAGGAAGTGTTCTAATTACATTCTTTTACATGTGGCTATCCAGTTTTTCCAGCACCACTTATTTAAGGGACTGTCATTTCTCCATTATATATTCCTGTTTCCTTTGTCATAGATTAGTTGACCATAGTTACATGGATTTAATTCTGGGCTTTCTATCCTGTTCCAATTACCTATATTTGGGGTTTTGTGCCAGTATCATAGTGTTTTGATAACTGTAGCTTTGTAGTATAGTCTGAAGTCAAGGAGCCTGATTCCTCCAGCTCCATTTTTCCTTCTCAGGATGGCTTTGGCTATTCTGGGTCTTTTGTGCTTCCAAACCAACTTTAAAATATTTTGTTCTAAATCTGTGAAAAATGTCCTTGGATATTTGATTGGGATTGAATTGAATCTGTAGATTGCCTTGGGCAGACTAGTCATTTTGACAATACTGATTCTTCCAGTCCAGAGCATGGTATATCTTTCCATCTGTTTGTGTCATCTTTGATTTCTTTCATCAGCATCTTATAGTTTTCAGAATACAGGTCTTTTGTCTCTCTAGGTAGGTTTATTTGGTATTTTATTCTTTTTGAGGGGTGGTAAATAGGATTGATTCCCCAATTTCTCTTTCCAATCTTTAATTGCTAGTATATAGAAATGTAGCTAATCTCTGTATTAATTTTATATCTTGAAACTGTACAAAATTCATTGATGAGCTCTAACCGTTTTCTGGTAGCATCTTTAGAATTTTCTAGGCATAGTATCATTTCATCTTCAAACAGTTAGTTTTATTTCTTCCTTTAAAGTTTGGATTACTTTCATTTCTTTTTCTTCTCTGATTGCCATGGCTAGGACTTCCAAAACTATGTTGAATAGTAGTGGTAAGAACAGATATCCTTGTCTTGTTCCTGATTTCAGTGGGAAATCTTTCAGCTTTTCACCATTGAGGATGATGTTAGCTTGTCATATATGCCCTTTTATTATGTTGAGGTAAGTTCCCTCTATGCTCACTTTCTGGAGAGTTTTTTTTTTTTTTAATCAGAAATGGGCGTTGGATTTTGTCAAAAGCTTTTCATATATGGCCTTTATTATGTTGAGGTAAGTTTCCTCTATGCCCACTTTCTGGAGGGTTTTTAATCAGAAATGGGTGTTGGATTTTGTCAAAAGCTTTTCCTGCATCTACTGAGAGGATCACATGGCTTTTATTTTTCAGTTAATAGTGTATATCACACTGATTGATTTGCAGATACTGAAAAATCCTTGCATTACTGGGATAAATCTCACTTGATCGTGGTGTGCAGTCCTTTTAACACATTGTTGGTTTCATTTTGCTAGTATTTTGTTGAGGATTTTCACATCTATGTTCGTCAGTGATTTGGGCCTGTAATTTTCTTTCTTTTTACTTGTGGTATTTTTGTCTGGTTTTGGTATCAGGGTGATGGTGGCCTTATAGAATGTGTTTGGGAATGTTCCTTCCCCTGTAATTTTTTGGAACATTTTCAGAAGGATAGGTATTAACTAATCTAAGAATTTTTGATATAATTCACCTGTGAAGCCATCTTGTCCTGAACTTCTGTTTGTTAGAAGTTTTTTAATCACCGTTTCACGTTAAGTGCTTGTGATTGGTCCATTCATCTTTTCTATTTTGTCTTGGTTTAGTCTTAGAAGATTGCACTTTTCTAAGAATTTGTATCTTTTCTAAAAACCAGATGTTAGTTTCATCTTTTCTATGGTTTCCATTGTTTCTATTTCATTTATTTCTGTTCTGGTTTTATGATTTCTTACCTTTTGCTAACTCTGGGTTTTGTATGTTCTCTCTCTAGTTGCTGCTTTAGGTGTAAATTTAGTTTATTTGAGATTTTTCTTGTTTACAGAGCTATGCTTATATTGCTAGAAACTTCCCTCTTAGAACTGCTTTTGCTGCATCCAATTGGTTTTGGATTGTTGTGCCTTTGCTGTCATTTGCTTCTAGGTATTTTTTAATTTCCTCTTTGATTTCTTCAGTGAGCCACTGGTTGTTTAGAAGCACATTTTTTAGTCTCCATGTGTTGTGTTTTTTGCATTTTTTTCTTTTTTTTTTTTTTTTTGTATTTTTAGGGACACACCCACAGCATATGGAGGTTCCCAGTCTAGGGGTCAGCTTGGAGCTGTAGCTGCTGGCCTTTGCCACAGCCACAGCAATGCCAGATCAGAGTTGTGTCTGAAACCTACACCACAGCTCATAGAAACACTGGATCTTTAACCCACTGAGTGAGGCCAGGGATCAAACCTGCGTTCTCATGGATGCCAGTTAGATTGGTTTCTGCTGAGCCACAATGGGAACTCCTATCCACACACATTCTTATTTATGTGTTTATCTATTACAGATTTTTGGTTTGCCATTACCATGAAGTTTTAATACAGAAGTCTCTCTATGTACAAGATTATTTTAAGTTGTTGCTTTCTTAATTGCAAGTACATCTCCAATATCCTACTTTTGTATCCTACCCTTCTCATGATTTCTGGGTTTTGCAGCACATTTGTGTGTTGATGATTTCCTACCTTTACTATATGTATGCCTTTACCAGCAAGCCTTGTCATTTGCAACACTTTTCTTTCTACTTGTGGCCTTTTCTTTTCGACCTAGAGAAGTTCATTTTTTATTTTTTGTAAAGCTGGTTTAGTGGTGTTGAATTCTTTTAGCTTTTGCTTGTCTCTTCCTCTTTTGGCACCCCTATAATATGAATGTTAGAGCATTTAACATTTTCCCAGAGTTCTCTTAGATTGTCTTTATTTCATTTCAGTCTTTTTCCTCTTTTCTGTTCCATGTCAGTGATTTCCACTATTTTGTCTTTCACCTCACTTATTCATTCCTCTGTCTTCTGTTTTCTGCTCCTAGTTGCTTCTAGTGAATATTTATTTATTTATTTATTTATTTATTTATTTATTTATTTTTTCTTTTCTTAACTCTTCTGCCTTCTTCTCCAGTTATTTTATTTTTTTTATTTTTTTAATTTTCCCACTGTACAGCAAGGGGGTCAGGTTATCCTTACATGTATACATTATAATTACATTTTTTCCCCCACCCTTTCTTCTGTTGCAACATGAGTATCTAGACAAAGTTCTCAATGCTATTCAGCAGGATCTCCTTGTAAATCTATTCTAAGTTGTGTCTGATAAGCCCAAGCTCCCGATCCCTCCCACTCCCTCCCCCACCCATCAGGCAGCCACAATTCTCTTCTCCAAGTCCATGATCTTCTTCTCTAAGGAGATGTTCATTTGTGCTGGATATTAGATTCCAGTTATAACTGATATCATATGGTATTTGTCTTTGTCCTTCTGGCTCATTTCACTCAGTATGAGATTCTCTAGCTCCATCCATGTTGCTACAAATGGCATTATGTCATTCTTTTTTATGGCTGAGTAATATTCCATTGTGTATATATACCACCTCTTCCGAATCCAATCATCTGTCGATGGACATTTGGGTTGTTTCCATGTCTTGGCTATTGTGAATAGTGCTGCAATGAACATGCAGGTGCACGTGTCTCTTTTAAGTAGAGTTTTGTCCGGATAGATGCCCAAGAGTGGGATTGCGGGGTCATATGGAAGTTCTATGGATAGATTTCTAAGGTGTCTCCAAACTGTTCTCCATGGTGGCTGTACCAGTTGACATTCCCACCAACAGTGCAGGAGGGTTCCCTTTTCTCCACACCCCCTCCAGCACTTGTTATTTGTGGATTTATTAATGATGGCCATTCTGACTGGTGTGAGGTGGTATCTCATGGTAGTTTTGATTTGCATTTCTCTTATAACCAGCGATGTTGAGCATTCTTTCATGTGTTTGTTGGCCATCTGTATATCTTCTTTGGAGAAATGTCTATTCAGGTCTTTTGCCCATTTTTCCATTGATTGATTGGCTTTTTTGCTGTTGGGTTGTATAAGTTGTTTATATATTCTAGAGATTAAGCCCTTGTCGGTTGCATCATTTGAAACTGTTTTCTCCCATTCTGTAAGTTGTCTTTTTGTTTTCTTTTGGGTTTCCTTTGCTGTGCAAAAGCTTTTCAGTTTGATGAGGTCCCATGGGTTTATTTTTGCTCTAATTTCGATTGCTTTCGGAGACTGACCTGAGAAAATATTCATGATGTTGATGTCAGAGAGTGTTTTGCCTATGTTTTCTTCTAGGTGTTTGATGGTGTCCTGTCCTATATTTAAGTCTTTCAGCCATTTGGAGTTTATTTTTGTGCATGGTGTGAGGGTGTGTTCTAGTTTCATTGCTTTGCATGCGGCTGTCCAGGTTTCCCAGCAATGCTTGCTGAATAGACTTTCTTTTTCCCACTTTATGTTCTTGCCCCCCTTGTCAAAGATTAATTGACCATAGGTGTCAGGGTTTATTTCCGGATTCTCTCTTCTGTTCCATTGGTCTGTCTGTCTGTTTTGATACCAGTACCACACTGTTTTGATGACTGTGGCTTTGTAGTATTTCTTGAAGTCTGGGAGAGTGATGCCTCCTGCTTGGTTTTTGTTTCTCAGGATTGCTTTGGTGATTTTGGGTCTTTTGTGGCTCCATATAAATGTTTGGATTGTTTGTTCTAGTTCTGTGAAAAATGTCATGGGTAATTTGATAGGGATTGCATTGAATCTGTAGATTGCTTTGGGTAGGATGGCCATTTTTACAATATTGATTTTCCCAATCCAGGAACATGGAATATCTTTCCATTTCTTTACATCTTCTTTGATTTCTTTGATGAAAGTTTTATAGTTCTCGGCATATAGGTCCTTTACCTCCTTGGTCAGGTGTATTCCAAGGTATTTGATTTTGTGAGGTGCAATTTGAAAAGGTATTGTGTTTTTGTATTCTTTTTCTGATATTTCATTGCTGGTGTACAGAAATGCAACCGACTTCTGACTGTTAATCTTATCTCCTGCTACTTTGCTGAATTTATGAATCAGTTCAAGGAGTTTTGGGGTTGAGTCCTTAGGGTTTTCTCTGTATAGTATCATGTCATCTGCATACAGTGACAGTTTGATCTCTTCTCTTCCTATCTGGATGCCTTTGATTTCTTTTGTTTGTCTAATTGCTGTGGCTAGGCCTTCCAAAACGATGTTGAAGAGCAGTGGTGAGAGTGGGCATCCCTGTCTTGTTCCAGATTTGAGTGAGAAGGCTTTCAGTTTTTCCCCATTGAGGATTATATTTGCTGTGGGTTTGTCATAAATGGCTTTGATTATATTCAGGAATGTTCCCTCTATACCCAGTTTGGCGAGGGTCTTGATCATGAATGGATGTTGGACTTTGTCAAATGCTTTTTCTGCGTCTATTGAGATGATCATATGATTTTTGACTTTTTTTTGTTAATGTGGTGTATGATGCTGATTGATTTGCGTAGGTTGAACCATCCTTGTGAACCTGGGATGAACCCAACCTGGTCATGGTGTATGATTTTTTTGGTATGTTGTTGGATTCGGTTGGCTAAGATTTTGTTGAGAATTTTTGCATCTCTATTCATCAATGATATTGGGCGATAGTTTTCTTTTTTGGTGGTATCTCTGTCTGGTTTTGGAATGAGGGTGATGGTGGCATCATAGAATGTCTTTGGGAGTATTCCTTCTTCTTCAACCTTTTGAAAGAGTTTAAGGAGGATGGGCATCAATCCTCGTTATATGTTTGATAGAATTCACCTGTGAAGCCATCTGGTCCTGGACTTTTATTTGTAGGGAGTGATTTTATGACCTCTTCAATTTCATTTCTAGTGATCGGTCTGTTCAGTTGGTCTGTTTCTACTTGATTCAGTTTTGGCAGGCTGTAAGATTCTAGAAAATTGTCCATTTCTTCCAGATTGTCAACCTTGTTGCCGTATAGTTGTTCATAGTATTCTCTTATGGTTTCTTGTATTTCTGCTGTATCTGTTGTGATTTCTCCTTTTTCATTTATAATTTTGGTGATTTGGGTTCTTTCTCTCCTCTTTTGAGTGAGTCTGGCCAGGGGTTTGTCAATTTTGTTGACCTTTTCAAAGAACCAGCTCTTGGTTTTATTAATTTTCTCTATTGTTTTTTGAGTCTCTATTTTATTGATGTCTTCTTTGATCTTTATAATTTCCTTCCTTCTGCTGACTTTAGGCCTTTTTTGTTCTTCTTTTTCTAATTCGTTTAGGTAGAGGGTTAAGTTGTCCATTTGGGATCTTTCTTCTTTTTTGAGAAAGGCCTGTATTGCTATAAATTTCCTTCTGAGCCCTGCTTTCGCAGCATCCCATAGATTTTGAGAGGTTGTGTCTTCATTATCATTTGTTTCAAGGTAGTTTTTAATTTCCTTCTTGATTTCCTCATTGACCCATTGGTTTTTTAGTAGCATGTTGTGTAGTCTCCATGCAGTGGGTTTTTTCTCTTTGCTTTTCCCATGGTTGGTTTCTAATTTCATGGCATTGTGGTCGGAGAAGATACTTGAGATAATTTCTATGCTCCTAAATTTATTGGGATTTGCTTCGTGCCCCAATATGTGGTCGATTCTTGAGAATGTTCCATGAGCAATTGAGAAGCATGCGTATTCTGCTTTTTTTGGATATAGTGTCCTGAAGATATCAATGAAGTCTAACTTTTCTATTGTTTCCTTTAGGATCTCTGTTGCTTTATTGGTTTTCTGTCTAGAGAATCTGTCCATTGATGTGAGGGGGGTATTAAGGTCTCCTACTATGATTGTATTCTCATCAATATCTCCCTTTATGTCTGTTAATATTTGTTGTATGTATCTGGGTGCTCCTGTATTTGGGGCATATATGTTGACGATGGTAACATCCTCTCCTTGGATGGATCCCTTAATCATTAAGTAGTGTCCTTCTTTGTCTTTCTTTATGTCTTTTGTTTTAAAGTCTATTTTGTCTGATATGAGCGTTGTGACTCCTGCTTTTCTGTCATGTCTATTGGCGTGAAATATTTTTCCCCACCCTTTCACTTTCAATCTATATGTATCTTTTGTCCTAAGGTGAGTTTCTTGTAGGCAGCATATGGAAGGTTTTTGCCTTTTATCCACTCAGCCACTCTGTGTCTTTTGATTGGGGCATTCAGTCCATTGACATTTAAGGTGATAATTGATAGATGATTATTTATTGCCATTTGAACCTCGTGTTCCAGTTGATTCTATGGTTCTCCATTCTTCCTTTCTTTTCTTTTTTTTGGATGGATAGTCTCCTGTTATTATCTGCTTGAGTGTATTTTTTTTTTCATTTTTTGCAAATGCAATATTTGGTTTTGTCTTGTGATTGCCCTGTTTTGTAAGTATGCTAACCCCTTCCCATAATTGTGTGTTTTAGCCTGATGGTCCTGTAGGTTCAAACTCTTCATTACTATATTAAAATTAAGAAGAGAAACATACAAACAAACAAAAAGGGTTATTTACTTCCTAACATCCCTTGCCCACATTTTATGGTTTTGATGACTCTTTTTTATTTTTTTCTTTTTAATTTTATTTTGTTTGAGGCCTGTTCATGATTAAATCTGCATGCTGGCTTATTTGAGTGACTGCTCTCTGGTTGTGGTTTCCTCAGTCCTAGTTTTTCCTCTTCTTCTTCTTTTTTCCTTTCCTTTTTCTTCCCTTTCCTTCCTTTCTTTTTTTGTTTAGAGAAGCCCTTTCAATATTTCCTTTAACCTGGGTTTTGTGTTGCAGTATTCTTTAAGTTTTTGTTTGTTGGAAAAAACTTTTATTTCCCCTTCTATTTTAAATGATATTCTTTCTGGATAGAGTATTCTAGGTTGCATATTTTTTCCTTTTAGCACTTTAGATATCTCTTGCCATTCCCTCCTGGCCTGTAGTGTTTCTGTAGAGAAGTCAGCTGATATTCTTATGGGGCTTCCCTTGTAGGTAACATTCTGTTTTTCTCTTGCTGCCTTTAGGATCCTCTCTTTATCACTAACTTTTGCCATTTTTATTATGATGTGTCTTGCTGTGGGTCTGTTTAGGTTCAGTTTGTTTGGGGCCCTCTGTGCTTCTTGTATCTTGAACCCAGTATCCTTTAGATTTGGGAAGTTTCCATCGATAATTTCTTCAAATATATTTTCCATCCCCTTATCTTTTTCTACTCCTTCTGGAATTCCTATCATGCGTAGATTGGCCTGCTTTATATTATCCCATAGGTCTCTTATATTGCTTTCCAGTTTTTTGATTCGGTTTTCTGTCTGTTGACCGGCTTGAGTGATTCCCATTATTCTATCTTCCATATCACTGATTCGTTCTTCTGCATTATTCATTCTGGTTTTTACTGCCCTTAGTTCAGTTTGCATCTCTGCAAATGAATGTTCTAGTTTTTCTTGGCTCCTCCTTATATGTTCTAGTTCCTTTCTGAGGGTATCTGCATTACTGTTCATATCTTCTCTTAATTCCTTCAGTATTTTCACTATTTCTCTTTTGAACTCCAGGTCTGTCAGACTGCAGAGATCTGTTTCATTGTTGACTGTTTTGGGTGAGTTCTCCTGTTGGTTTGACTGGGGGTGGTTTCTCAGCTTCTTCATCTTGCTTGTTGTTTTCTTTCTCCTGAGGGAGTTGTACTCTCCGTGATCGGGCAGTGTTTGCCTTGTCACTGCCGTGGAATATTTCCTGAGGGCTGGCGTTGTTGGTCAATCTTTTTTGAGGCAGTGTGGCTTTTCTGGAGTGTTGATGGGGCTAACAGTGTTTCTTTGAAGCAAAGGAGGACTTCCTGAGGGCAGACAGGACTGGGAGGTCCACACCACGATGGTAGCAGATTTCACTTGGTCATGCAGAGCTTGCTCTGGTGTTTTTAGGCTGTGGGGTTCTTGCAGGGGGTTGGCAGTGTTGGGCAGCTGTTCCTCAGGAGTGCAGCACCCCCTGGGGGCTGGAGCAGCTATCTGGGTCACTGAGAACCTAAGAGGCTCTTCCCTAGGGCAGCCCAACTCAGAAGGATGGCCTGCGAATGTAGGCAGATCTTTTCACAGTCTGGCCAAGCTTATTGCAGCTTTTCTGGGCTGCAGGGGCTCTTCTAGGGGGCTGGTGGTGCTGAGCAGCTATCCCGCAGGAGTGGGGCACCCCCTAGGGGCTTGGGCAGGTAGCAGGGCCACTGGAAACCCAAGAGGCTCCTCCCCGGGGCAGCCCGACTCAGAAAGACCATCTGAGATCTTTTCCCGGCTCGGCCGAGCTTGTTGCAGCTTTTCTGAGCTGTAGGGGGTCCTGCCTCTAGCTGGCAGTCCTATACAGCTGATCCACTAAGGCACCCCCTGGGGGCGTGGGCGGGTAGCAGGGCCATTGGAAACTGAAGAGGCTCCTCCCTGGGGCAGCCCGACTCAGAAAAACCGTCCGGGAATTAGGCAGATCTATTCACGGCCTGGCTAGGCTTGTTCTAGCTTTTCTGGGCTGCAGGCCTTTTCTCGGGGGCTGGTGGTGTTTGGTGCTACTCTGCAGAAGTGTAGCCCCTCCAAAGGGCAAGCAGGCCTGTGCAGGGACAGCCCCTGTGGTGGTAGGCCTCAGGCAATTGTTGAGGCCAGCCCTCCTGGATGGCAGGCAGCCCCAGGTTCGGCGAGAGCATAGGGGGTGGTGGGTGTGGGGGGAGGGGATGCACTGGGAAGCACAGCTTTCAGCTAGCTAGCAGGCCTGTAAGCTTGCTGTGGTGTGGGGGGTATTCTATGGGGTAGTGAGCTTTTAAATTTCAGTTATTGTACTATGCATCTCTGCTTCCTTAGCCCTTAAATCTTCTATTTCTTTGCTCAATGTATCCTGTAATTTATCAGTCTTTGCCTCCAGTTTATTTCCAAGATCTTGAATCATCTTTACTGTCATTAGTCTACAGTCTTTTTCATGGAGGTTGGTAATCTCCAGATCACTTTGCTGGTTTTCTGGGCTCTTTTCTTATTCCCATATTTGAGTCATAATTCTCTGCCTTTCCTTTCTGTATAGATTTTTGGTGTGGTCTCCTTTTTGCAGACAACAGGGTTGTAGCCTATCCTGCTTCTGATGTCTTCCCCCCTTGTGGCTGAAGTAGGTATGAGGGCTTGTTGTAGGCTTCCTGATAGGAGGGACTTGTGCCTGCCCACTGGTAGTTGGAACTGATTCTTATCCCTCTGGTAGGTGGGGCTTTGTCTCTGGGTGTGATTAGAGGCAGCTATGTGCCTGGGGTTCTTTAGACTGTTTGCTGATGGGGTGGGGTTATGTTCCCACCCAATTTATTGTTTGGTCTGGGGCTTCTCAACCCTGATGGGTGGGGCAAGACTTTTCCAAAATGGCCACCTCTAGAGGAGCTCATGCTGATGATTTTTCCTGAGAACTTTGCCTCCAGTGTCCTTCCTCCACAATGAGCTATAGTTTCCACCTCTTTGCCCGGGAGATCCTCTAAGAACTGCAGGCAGATCTGACCAGATTGCTATGGAGTATCTGCTTTTCCTTGGGGCCCAGTGTACATGAAAGCCTGTGTGTGCCTTTCAAGAGAGGAAACTTCATTTCCTTCAGTCCCTTGGAGCTCTTGCCCACAAGCCCCAGTGGCCCTCAATGCCAAATGCTCCAGAGGCTCCAGCTAATGCCAGATCCCCAGGCATGGTAACCTGACATGGGGCTTAGAACCCTCACACCTGTGGATGAACCTCTGCAATATAGGTACTTTCTAGTCTGTGGGCCACCAACCCACAGGGTATGGGGTTGTTGATATCACACAGTCATACTTCCTACCATTCGATGTGGCCTTCTTTTTGTCATCTGGAGTAGGATTTTTTTTTTTGGTCTTTTTGCTTTTTCTAGGGCCGCTTCCTGTGGCATATGGAAGTTCCCAGGCTAGGAGTCTAATTGGAGCCAAAGCCACTGGCCTATGCCAGAGCCACAGCAACGCGGGATTGGAGCCATGCCTGCAACCTACACCACAGCTCACGGCAACATCGGATCCTTAACCCACTGAGTGAGGCCAGGGATCAAACCCACAACCTCATGGTTCCTAGTTGGATTCATTAACCACTGCACCACAACGGGAACTCCCCGGATATCTTTTTTGATAGTCTGCTGTCATTTTGTTGAAGGTTGTTCAGTAGCTGGTTGTAATTTTGTTGCTTTTATGAGAGAAGGTGAGCTCCTGTACTTCTACTATGCTCTCTTAATCCTGTCTCCCTAATGCCATTTCATATTAAAGCTTCTTACACTTAAAGCCAGTTTAGTATGTTTTTTAAAAGTTCTAGATGCTATCGCTGAGTATAGTGATAGAAAGTAGAATAGAAATGAATCACCTCAGTCATACCCATTAATCTTTGTCCTCACTGAGAAAGAAGGTCATACTACAAGGGCCCCTTAAACATAATTAAGAACAAGAATCATATTATTTGAATTAGGTAATTATTTCACACCAAGGAGGAGAAAAGTCATTTTCACTAGGTATTATATTATGTTTACACCTAGCACTTTTTTTAAGCTGGTAAAATATTTTAGCAAAACAGGCAATTAAACGTGTTAAAAATATTTAGAGTTGCAAAGTAAAAAAGACTCCCAAAACATTTCCGCTCAATATTCACATGTTGTCACTGGAAATTGAATTTGTAACTGACAATTGTACTTTGTAGTGAACAATATGGCACCACACATTTATTCCTGTAATTATTTTAGAACTTTTAAATTGTGGCTTCTATTTGAAAGGCCTTAGGACATGGTAAACACAGCTAGGATTATTGAAGGTTTGTTGTTTAGATGTTTTACTTAACTCTAAGTAATTCAAGTCAATAAATCTCTATAAAGATACAACAAATGCTCCACTCTGTGCTTGCAACATACTAAGCAATGATTGGAGATTAAAAATTATATAAGATGGAGTTGTCTCCACATCTAAAAACATATATTGAGAAAACCATTTAGAACTGAGCAAGAGGGATCAGAAAATAAGTCCTAATCACACAAAACAAAAAAACAAAAAGAAACAAAACTTTTTCTTTGTTAAAAAGAATAGGAGTACTTAATGAAACATGAATGTATGTGCTTTATAGCCCAGTACCCTACTGCCCAAATATTTAATTATAGAAGATATCACTGACTGACTTGTCTTTATATGAATAGGTACATATAAAGTTTGAGAAACACTGATAATATTTAAATAAAGTTATGCAAATTCAAAAGCATTAATTCTGATATCCATTCTATGCTGTCTAGAAATATTAAGGAATCATTTCTAACAAAAATGTCAAACTAAAGATTTCTTAACCTTCTCTTTACTTTGATTTCTTGGAAGAAATGAGATACTGAATTAGTCTAGTATTCAATACTGGAAGAAAGAGTAACAGGTTTTATCAAAATACTGCCCAAAGGTTAGCAATCCAACTTTTTCTATAAAGGACAATATATAATATTTTAGCCATTGTGACCATATTCAACTCTGGTATATGAGATCCAATAACTTTATTTATAGACACTGACATTTTAATTTAATGTGTCACAAAATACTATTTTAAATTTCTCCTAATCACTTAAACATGTAACACTCTACTTTAAAAATGATATGCAAAACAGGTAACTGCAGACCCCTGATTAAACCTGTTTTCCAGATCTGAATCACAAGATATCCTCCATGTCTGTACATATATATACTATTCCTCAGGGATGTAATAATTGAAACTAATAGTTTAGTGCTTATTTGCTAAACGTTATTCAATATATTTATTAACCTATATAAGCACATTTAATGCTCACGCCAACCCTATAAGTGGGGAATGTTATTGTCTCCTATTTACAAAGTAGGGAACCAAGGCATAGGGGTGAGTAACTGACTTGGTGTGACACACTTATGGGATCAGGCCTAGAGTCTGTGCTCTTAGCCTTAGCCTCTCTTTGCCAATTGGCTGCATGGTGATGTGCTATGTTTGAAGTTCCAGAAGAGGAAACTGAATTATTAAAGCTCTTTTAAATTTATAGGAATGATATCTTATCGTGAATAGGTAAAGGTAAATGCAAATTGTTCAAAGTTAAATTTGAGTTTTTTTGTCCATGGGAGTCTTTGAGACATGAAGTCATACATTTGATGGGAAAGAAAACATTGGTGCCAATAGGTATTACTGATTCCTGTCACAAAAATACTAACATTACTCTTTTTAGGTTGTGAAATTCTAAGTGTACTGGAGAATTAATTCATTTGACATCTGGATGCCAGAGAAACTTGACCTAAAAACACAGCAGAAAAGTATCTATTTTAGTTGGCATCATCTCTGAATTGTTGTATTTTTTTTATGTAAGAACTGTTAATATTTAAGCTATGCACAGTCCCTTTTATTTCTTTGTATTTTTTGTTTGTTTTTCCATTTTTTAACAGGTTTTTTTTTTGAAGGTGGGGGATGTACTTGCAGCATGTGGAAGTTCCCAGGCGAGTGGTCAAATCAGAGATGTAGCTGATGGCCTAGGCCACAGCCACAATAATGCCAGATCTGAACTGCCTCTGTGACCTATACCACAGCTCACAGCAATGCCAGATCATTAACCCAGTGAGAGAGGCCAGGTATTGAACCCGCATCCTCATGGGGGACAGGTTCTTAACTTGCTGAGCCACAACAGGAACCAAGGAATTTCTTGGTATTCTTAAAGCAATGCGATGTGTTCATAAGTAAATACAAATAAAAATTAACATTCTTTCCCAAACTCCTTTCTTAGAATAATTTTGCATATTTCTCTAGAAGTGGATGATATATCTTTTTGTGCATGGAGGGCTAAGGGGAGGGTTATTCAATTTGGTAATTACATCACCATTCTTTGGATAGTATTATGCAGTTTCTTGTAAGATTCATCCATTAAATAAAGTCTTTGTAAAATAATGGGCTTCATAGATTAAAATAGCTCATTATTTTCCTTAATGTGACAATTTAAACTGTTCATTGTCAGGAATATCCCCATTACTTTTCAAGTCATCACAATATTTTTATAATGGAGTTGTGCTTATTCTTTTGTAGAACTGCATTTGTTATACCTTCTGTAATTATCCACATAGTATTTGCATATATTAGAAACATTTCTGAATATATAGGTATGGGTATTTATCATAATGATCATAAAATGGCTGGATTTGTGATTCTAAGCCAAAACACAGAATGTATTTGGCCTCTTCACTGTCTAATAAAGCTCTTATTTAATCTCTTCATCTAGGTCTTTCAGATGATTGCACAGGGATGTAAATAAAACAGTGCACAGTAATTTCTACATGGTCTTTCCGAGTAGACTTGTTTCTTTGCCTATAGATTTTCTACTCTCCTGAACTGAAACGAGTAAAACTCTTCCCTGACCTGTAAATACTGCAACTGAAGTAGAAGTCAGAGGAAAGAGAGACAATAACCAAATTTTGAACAAAAGCCAGTATGAAAATATAGACTGGAATTCTGTCTAGCTATGAAATTAGAAAAAAAATAACAACTATAAAAGTCATATACAAAGCAGAGCTGACAGAAGATAGAATAACTGGAAAACATTAGCAGGGACAGAATGACCTGGAAAAAACTCCTGGGGACTTGTACTCCCTTTGCAGACACTAGGGTAAACAATTCCATTCCAATAAAATACTTTCCTTATCAGATAAGAACAAAATGTATGGCATAATTACTCTGCAAGGAGAAGTAATATGCTCACAGATTTTTTTTCTTAGGAACTGATTGCTTGTTGAAGGTTTGTTCTCTTAACAATAGCCTGTGGCATCCATCTTGATAATGGACCAGATAACAGATGGTATTTCTTGAAGGATACATTCAAATTAAAGCACTACTTCAGAGAAAAGCGACTTTATTCCTCTATTAGGGACACGGATAAAACATTTTTGATTTTTATAGTTTTTATAAGTTAATGAGATCTCTAGAGTAGTCCCTGGTTATTGGAAAAACCTAGCTATGAATATTCTCTTTGCTTTTCAGACTGTGGCATTTATTTTTAAAGTAACTATAGCTAGAATATAAGCTAGTGTCAATTGGGCAAGTTATATATTTTAGAGTTGATTCCTAATGCAACATTAAGCTAAAAATCCCAGAGGTGTTCTCCAGGTTTTCCATGTCTTATCTTAAAAGCGCCTCACTTTTTGATTCAGAGCCTCACTTTTAAAATGTGATTTTAGGATAATGTCTGAAACACATCATTTTTCATTTAGAGAAACTTTACTATCTCTACAAAGTTGGAATTGTGTAGACTGATGCTGTACGTTATAATAAAGTAGGTTTATACTATATTGCTTTATAAACTGATTTTTTTCATTTAACTAATACAGAGAAGATTTTCTCATTTCCTTGAAACATGATTTCTCGCACATTGAAAAAAAAGGACCTTCAATGGCTGCATAGAATCCCATCATAGGATACTACTGGCATTCATATTGTTGACTTTTTTTTTTTTCTGTTAGATCAGAATTTCCGTTGATAATTGAGTACTATTATTCCCACATCTATGTTCTCGTCTTTATTAAAGGGCTAGATGGCTATGTTTTCCAGAATCCCTGACACCAGGTTTCCACATGAGATTCTGCCCACAAGAGACACTTGAACAGAATTTAGAAGATAGAGAGAAATCATCACTACTCTTGCGTCTGCAGTGGATGGATATCCACCCACTTTCTTGTTGCAGGGAGTCTGCAGCAGTTCTTTGTAACTCCCCCAATTTCTAGTTTTCAGAAACAGCAGCAGTTTGTCTCACCTTTGTTCCCCCAATCATCCCAGCGATTTTGTGAATTTCAGATTCCCTGCATTGTGTTTCATTCTATTTAAAATACCAAGAGGGGCTTTTGGTCTTCTGACAGAACCCTGACTAAAATAGTCATGACCATTTAAAAATAACGAAGTCAAAAAGTACAGACATTTTAAAGGTTTCTGGTAAATTGCCATAAGGTTTCCAGAAAATGTGTGGGTAGTTTCAATAGCACAACATATGAAAGTAACTTTCCCCCACATTGCATATTGTTTAAAAGTTTTTGCTAGTTTAATATGTTAAAACATGGTAACTCATTCATTTCATGGCAAAGGGATTAACAATAATTGCTTACTTGGCAGTTTCTATTTGTAAAAAAATTTTTTGAACAGCTTAGTCTTAGCATTTTACCATTTATTTAAATAATTTTTAAATTTTAGAATAGTTTGGTATTTACATGTATTCTGCACCCCAGTTTCTCCTATCATTAACATTTTACACTGTTAGTGGGGTACACTCATTCCACATTTAGTGAATAAATTGATATAAATTGTATTATTTATAAAATCATGATTATAAGTAATCAACACTAGAAAAATACAAAACCAAACTGAGAAACACTGATTGAGGGCTTTTACAAACCTTTTTTATTTGAAGATTTAATTTTATAATTTTTATTTTTTATTTATTTATTTATTTATTTATTTTTGTCTTTTTGCTATTTCTTTGGGCCGCTCCCGTGGCATATGGAGGTTCCCAGGCAAGGGGTCGAATCGGAGCTGTAGCCACCGGCCTAGGCCAGAGCCACAGCAACGCAGGATCCGAGCCGCGTCTGCAACCTACACCACAGCTCACGGCAACGCCGGATCGTTAACCCACTGAGCAAGGGCAGGGACCGAACCCACAACCTCATGGTTCCTAGTCGGATTCGTTAACCACTGCGCCACGACGGGAACTCCAAATTTTATAATTTTTAAATTGATTTTTGTGATGTTATTTTTATGACTTCTATTTGCTTCCTATAGAATGGAGTTCCTCCACCTGAGACTTAACAGATATTTATGAAGTTTACTTCCTGTTTTCTTTGCAGATACGTATCTGATTTATTTGGTACTTATCTTGGAAAATTAAAGAATATAAATTTAACTTCTTCATAGTAAAACATTTTTCAGGATCATATATTGAATAAATAATTTCATCCCCTTTAATTTAAATGCAGTATTTACATATAAATATTTTTGAACTCTAATTTCTTCCAGTGATAATCATTCTTGTATCAATTCCTCATTGTTATAATTATTGTATATTTAAGTAGGTTTTAATGTATATTAGTACAAGCTGCTTTCTCATTTTTTTCTTTCAATTATCTGATCTTAATAATTCTTGCATATTAATTATAAAATTACTTTTGCTTCAAAATATTTTTGAAACTTTTATAATTGTTTAATTTACAGAAAATTAAAAATTTTATACTATATATTTCTGTGATACAACTTTTTAATTTTTTCCAGCTATAGTTTATATCTTTCTGGAAATCTCAGACTTCCTTATCAATACATTCTCACATCTCCTTCCTATTACATTTATCCTCATATTCAATTTGTCATATGCTGTCAAGAACAATCTTTTATACCTTTTTATTCTAGCTGATAATTATGAGCATAGTAGGAGAATGCTTGATATCATATTGCAAGCAGCAATTTTATATATGTATAAATATGGCACATATTTGAGCTTCTATATAATTTATAAATTTTACTTCTGTTTTCTAATTTTTCCTGTATATAGGATTATCTTAATGCCAAATAGAAGCAAAATCAAAAATTTTACAGTATTAACTTTATAATGATGTACTTTAAAAATGCATCAGGAATTTATATCACATGTATTTAAGTGTATAAGAGCATTCTTCTGAAAGTTTTGTGAATTATTTTCATGACTTATTTTATTAGACAATTACAACAGTTTTAAAAATGAAAATTACATTTATGTCATTCTAATAATTCCAGCTCTATTCTTTTTCTTTTATAACTGAATTGGCTTAAACTTCCAAAATTGTATTATTAATACTGGTTATAGAGGTCTTGCTCTCAACTTTAAAGGGAATACATTTCACCATTTAACATGCTTTAATTGTTAGATTGAGTTTGATACTCTTTTTTTCATGTTGAACAGGTAAAATTTCACTCCTAGGTTACCAAAAATTTTAATCAGGAGTAGGTACTGAATTTATCATATTTTGTCATTAGTGTAAATAATACATAAACTAGTTTTACCTATGTGATGTATTATATTTCTACACAGCTCAAATTCATTTTCTCTCCCTTTATATCAATCGTTGAATTTATATATATGAATTTGGCTTGAAGCCTTTACTTTGGCAGTCAATCTTTATCAGGTATAGGAGTCAGTTATGGAGTATTGAATATAAAAAAATTTTCTCATATTATCTATGATCTGGAAATGTGTATATGGCAAAGGATTGATCTTTTCCTTGAAATACAAAGTTTACCAATAAACTCTCAGGGTCTCTCATACCTCTTGGAGGGTCTAAATATTTTGGATCTATGGCTATTAGATAGTTTGACATTTTACCTTTCTTTATCTATTTCTTAGTATATTTTGGCACTCTCTATTCCCTTCAACATAATCTGTATCGCTAATTTTCAGATTTCTTTGCATGCTGTTCTCTTAATTTTCATTTTCTTATGTCTTAAATTGTGTTGTCTTCTTTCTTGCCATGCAGATTTAATGTTCTTTTATTACTATTTTGTGGTGTTTGGATTTCTTTTTTTCTAAATCAGGCTAGCCAGATGTTGGGCCATTTTATCATTTTCTGAGATGATGTGACTATTATTTTTCTGCCTTTTAATCCACTAAATTCTGCCTTTATTATTTCTTCTTTCCTGGTATCTTGAAATTTTTCCTACCTTATTTAATTGATATTATTTTTAGTCTTTCTTTTTATAATAATGCAAATATTAATGGTTAGAAATTAACTGACAGATACAAATAGGGTAGCCTTCAATAGAGAGTTCGTTTGTTCTATTGTGTAAGCTCCACATTACTTTTTTGTTCTTTTCTGTTACTGTATTTTTTAGGTGTTGTGGCAAGGGAAATATTTTATGAGTTTTCCCTTCTAATTTATTACTTTGCATGCACAGTACTATTTTTTTTTAAATTTTACTATCTCTTTCCCTCTAAAAATGAAATCAAAACAAAACAGTTTTAAAAACATGACAGCAAATTTATACCTCGCTGAATTGTGACAGTGAAATAGACTCTGTGTTTTCCTCTTCCCCCCTCCCCATTCCTATCCAAGTTAGGGGTGTCAGTGAAGTTGAGTTCATCTTCCAATTCTCAGTGATACTGCAGTTGGTGAAGCCTTTTCCTAGCCATAACCAATGCAGGAGAGTGTGTTATTAATATCTCTTCAGGCAACATGATAGCAGAAACTACGGTTAAATGTTTGAGGAATACGATAACATAACCTTTAAGAGCATAAAAGCAAACTGGGTATACAAATTAAAAAAACAAAAAAACTTTATCATCATCCTCATAATCTTGTGTAATGAAAATTTATGCCTCCAAAATAACAGAAACTCACTGAACTGGTGACTGGGATAGGGTTAATTTATTTATGTTCTACACTGAGAATGTGCATGACAAAGATGAAAGGTCTCTTCGGAAGCCCACAGCAGTTGTTTAGGGAAGAGAAAAAACCCTCACACCCTCGCAACACTATCCTACACTGGGGCTGATGGCTGAAATTCAATTTGCTTTAAGCTTTCATCTCCGTTGAATGTGAAACACCCCTTTCGAGAACGAGTCTTGAAGCCATTGTTTCTTCTACCTTTAAGTCCATCTTTATTATTCTAAAACATGGGAGTTATCAGAACACTTACATAATACTCGACTGAGAATGCTTCAATCATGTAATTGAACACGTCCACTTTTTTGAGCATTATTTACAAAAAAGAAAAAACTAAGATCTTTTTTTCTCTTCCCACTGCAAATACGGAATTATGCATTATTGGCTATGATTTATTGAATGTCCATTTTTAATCTCACACCTATTGATTCTTAGACCCACAGATTCCACAT
Source organism: Phacochoerus africanus (assembly GCF_016906955.1). NCBI lineage: Eukaryota > Metazoa > Chordata > Mammalia > Artiodactyla > Suidae > Phacochoerus > Phacochoerus africanus. The sequence continues at coordinate 110,111,224 of NC_062554.1, forward strand.
ACACAGAGGACATGCCTGTTTGGAGATTTTTCTCCAGGAAGCTGGTGCGCTTCTGCCATTTCTATGAGCACAGCAATGGCCGCCATATGTTCTGGACTTTGTTTTCCAGGCTGCACTGTAAAGGGAACAGCCTTCTGAGACAGAGATAGTGGCATCTGTCTCAGCAGAGTGCATGTGTGTTTGCTGTCCATGCTAACTGGGATGATGTCATCTTGGGGCAGTTATCAGGCATGTTTGATTGTGGTCCTTCATGAAGGATCAGGGCTTCCTAAAATTGGGACTCCTATACCAAATGTAACCCACTGTGTGGAAGGGCATCCCCTGGCCCTCACGGCACTGGCCTATGGGAATCAGGACTTAGGGTCCCTGGGAAAATGCTGCTACTCTGGCCGCTGCTGTTGTAGGAGTAATAAATTGTCCACTGTCTCTGACCCAGAAGCCAGGTCCTTGGCTACCTTGGTAGCTGGTGAGCAGGGAATAATGCAGGCCTCCTCATGGTTCTTGACACTGTTCTGCCTGTAATTCTGAGTTCTATGGTGCTTTTCTTGGTCTGTTTTCTTTTCTTCCTGAAAACTAATGTGATGGGAGGTGGGGGTGGGGGTGGGGGAACAGTAAAAGAAACAGGTGGTCAGAGAGTACACTGGGTGCCAGAGGGGAGGAAAAACATAACAACAAGTGGTGAGAAAGGGCTCTAGAGAGAGAGAGAGAGATCGGTGGCTCCCCAAATGCACTCACTCAACTTCACAGTGGAGCCTGGGGCCCACCCTGCTGTCAGCCACAGTCTTTTTAGAGCCTTTCTCCTAAGTCTGGTTGATGGTGATTAATCAAGCCTCATAAGCATAAAGTCCTGTTAGCATTTGTTTCTATTAATTCTCACACAAATCCATTCCTTCAAATTAAAAATGAGACAACCATCTGTAACTACACATTTCCTGAGATGATGAAACAGAATGCTTTTAAAAGAGATAAAAAAAAGTTGCAACTAATTTTCTAACTTCTCAAAAGTAGTTGGTCTTTCCTAAATCTCAGTATACTCTCTGCTTCCCTCAAGGAAGCATGTCAGCATCATTGTAACAGACAAACTTCATTTCTCTAAAGAATCTCAGCAATCATCCACAATCTCTGAGGAACTCATTTAGCTAGCATTGGGAAAAAAGAAAAAAAAAAAATCAGCCCCAAACAAAAACTTAATCTTAGGGAAAAAATACTCTTCAATCAAAACTTAGAAATGGCCCTAAGTGAAGAGAAAACATGTGATATACAAAATAATCCATTTAAAAATCAGGAGATTGTTATGTGTTTAAATAATTACTAAATAAGTTTGAAACATAGTATACTATTTTTAGCTTTCATGTTGTATCACCTGAAAATGAAAGTTTTCCAGTTCTTGATCTCTTCCATTTGAGTTAAATTTATTTTCATGGGATTTCATGCTATGAAATGTTAATACTTTTAATTAAATAGTCCTTGTTCTGTGAGGAAAACTTTTATTTGACCTCATCTCATGGTAGAATGCTAAGACCTTCAATAATTAGCAACAGTGCAGTATACCAGACTGTTGATCTTTCTGGTTAAATTCTGGCTAAGTTCTGATTAACTAGAATTATCTATTTGTTTGTTTATTTCATCTTTTATTTTTCTTTTGTCTTTTTGCCTTTTCTAGGGCTGCTTCCTGCGGCATATGGACGTTCCCAGGCTAGGGGTCAAATCGGAGCTCTAGCTGCTGGCCTACACCAGAGCCACAGCAACTCTGGATCTGAGCCGCGTCTGTGACCTACACCACCGCTCACAGCAATGCCAGATCCATAACCCACTGAGCAAGGCCAGGGATCAAACCTGCAACCTCATGGTCCCTAGTCAGATTCGTTAACCACTGAGTCACGACAGGAACTCCCATTTCAGCTTTTAAGTCTTTCAAAACTGTATTATTGTGGAGTCTTGTTATAATAAGTTCATTGAAATAAGTCTAAAGGAGTCTTTGCTAGATGAATAAGGATTACTCAGAGTCTTAAGTTCCTTATTCATATCATCAGTTATCACTGGAAATCACTATAAATGCCTGCTGGGTAGGGTTACTGCATGGTAGGTGAGTCAGCTTCCAGAGCATAAACTTGAAGTTTGTTTACCAAACAACACAACAGCAGAATGAGGAAATCCATAAATTGCAGTTTGTCTTCGTTTCTTAAAGAAGAAAAAAATGTACTGGACATCTATTATACTAGTATTTTTGGTTAGCCACATTTTACTTACATGATTTTTTTAAGGTAATGTTAAATTACTTTACATATTCTGTTATGAATAGATGTAAAAACAGTATATTAAATGTAAAATAAATTATAAAACAGATTTTTATGAATGAGGGTTTTATTTATTTTTTTGTCATTTTAGGGCCACAACTGTGGGATATGAAGGTTCCTTGGCTAGGGGCTGAATTGGAGCTATGGCCTCTGGCCTATACCACAGCAACTCCAGATCTGAGCCACGTCTGCCACCTACACCACAGCTCATGGCAACATGGAATCCTGAACCCACTGAGCAAGGCCAGGGATCGAACCTGCATCCTCATGGATTCTAGTGAGATTCGTTTTCTGCTGAGCCACAATGGGAACTCCTAACATTTTTAATTTTTCTATCTGTCTTTAAGCAGACATTATTATCTTTAAAATATTTTAAAAGAAGCATACTACTTTTCAAAGTATTTAGGTATAAAATACTTTATTTTCCAGTTTCTTTTTTTGGCCACACCAACAGCATGAGGAAGCTCCCAGGCCAGAGATCGAACCCATGCCACAGCAGTGACAATGCCAGGTCCTTAACTTCTAGGCCACAAGGGAATTCTGGTCTTTTTTAGTTTCTCAGGTAGCTTTTGCTTTAGTCTTTTAAAATGATAAAAGCTGCCCTTAGACACCTTCAAAGAATTCAAGGTTTTGAGCTCAATCTGTTTTTGATGACTTTAGACAAAAGTGAAAAAACATTATCTGAACAACTTAGGAAATAGTACATATTTTAGTAACAATATAGGAACAAATGTGGCAGTAATAAACATTCTAATATAAACACTGTGCTTAAGTGTTTGAGGCTTGGGGCAAAATGTGTGCAGTCCTTAATTATACCAAATTTTTTACTCTTTGGAGGGTATTTTGGATATTCTCAGTCTTGTGAGAAAAATCCTTCCATTGTTTTACCAGCAATAGTTGAGTTGAGGGCAAATTGCAAGCTTTCTTGGAAATTTCTTCCTTGTCTCTCTCTGCATGACCGTGACACTGATCAGGAGGAAGCTACCTGTACAAGGAATCATGAAATGTTCAGTGCACTTCATGCCCAACACAACATCTCCTGAGCCTCTGGATGGCACCGTCCTGCTACTTCCAGCTGTCTATTCTGCACGTCTCTTGGTAGTTGCTCTTTCACACTGGTTCCCTTCAGTAATTTGGGATAGTGAAGCAAAGTGACAAAGGAAGTTGCCTTTGCCAGGGTTCTAGATGACTGATTCTTAAGTGGACATGAAAGACTGTCAGGAGTGCTTAAGTGGGGGTTTCTTCCTTTGTATTCAGGCAGAGGTGCATAATTGCACACTCCATTTCAACTAGAGATGAAAACAAAAAGTGAGGTTGAATTTAACACAGCATCCCTTCATGCTGAGGGTTTGAATGCTCTCTGTCACGCTAAATCATCCTTCAGATAAGTCTGTGGCAAAAGTGGGGTGTCTCTGCTTTTTTATTTTTTTCCTTACAAAAGTATAAAAGAAAACAGGATCTTGGAATGACCATTCCTAGCTAACATTTCCTTTTTTAGCAAATTTACATATTTGTTTAGTGGGCCTGATGCTATGGATAGAAGAATTTCCAGTACATGTCTGTCTTTAATTTGAACTGGTAACCATCGTTCAAAATATGGGTGATTTAAAATTCATACATTTGTTTGCTTGGGCTCTTGTAACAAAGTATCACAGAGTGGGTGGTTTAAACAACAGACATGTATTTCGTCACAATTCTTGAGGTCAAAAGTCTGATATGAAGTTATCCGCAGGGTTGGTTTCGCCTAAGGCCTCTCTTCTCAGCTGGTAGACGGCTGTCTTTTCCACATGTCTCCACATGGTCTTCTTTCTGGGTGTCCATCCGTTCTAATCTCCTTTTATAAGGATTCTATTCTTATTAGAGTAGGGCTCACCCATACAACCTCATTTTAATTTAACTACCTCTTTAGAGATCTTATCTCCAAATACATTCTGAGGTACAGAGGGTTAGGGCTTCAACCTCCCTCCAATATGAATTTTGCTACAATTCAGTCCATTACAATTAAAATCCAGATAGCTGGCTTTTTTAAAAACAACAGAATACTGGGTAGTTTTTGGACACTCATTTCTTACAGTTTCAAATCTGTTTTCTACACTATTAGTAACATAATTTCTTTGTTTTTCTTTTTAGGACCACATCCACAGCATATGGAAGTTCCCAGGCTATGGGCTGAATCAGAGCTGCAGCTGCCAGCCTACGCCACAGCCACAGCAACGCCAGATCTGAGCTGCATCTGCAACCTACACTGCAGCTCATGGCAACGCCAGATCGTTAACCCATTGAGTGGGGCCAGGGATCGAACCCATATCCTTATGGATAATAGTATGGTTTGTTACCACTTAGCCACAACAGGAACTCCCACAATATAAATTATTTTTTATTGAAGTATAGTTGATTTACAACATTATGTTAATTTCTGCTGTGCAGCAAAATGATTCAGTTATAAATGTGTGTGTATATTCTTTTCCATTATGGTATATCTCAGGATATTGAATATAGTTCCTTGTGCTATATAGTAGGGCCTTGTTGCTAGTAATACAATCTTTCTAAATCTCACGTGTTTGCTTAAAATTAAACCCAGTCTTGGGAGTTCCCATCATGGCTCAGTAGGTCACAGATGTGACTCAGATCTCACATTGCTGTGGCTGTTCTGTAGCTCCAATTTGACCCCTAGCCTGGGAACCTCCATATGTCATGGGTGTGGCCCTTAAAAAAACAACAAACTCAGTCTCCCCACTGTCTTCTAAATAAATTCCAATTCCTTAGGACATGAAAGTCCTGTGGTCTCGACTTTTTTCTGTTTCTTCTTTCTCATCTCCCTCAGCCATACTAAGCTTGAAGTTCAAGCATGCCCCTCCTTATCATTCTTTCCTTCTGCATTTCCTTTTACCCAAAATGTCCTTTTCTGTGCTTTCTTCCCATGATTTGTTTCCTGGCTGACTCTTCCTCTGTCAAAACTCCCATGTTATGGCTCCTAGGAGAGGTTCCATGAGCCACTCACCCTAGAATCACACCTTATACCTCCTCCATGCTCCCTTAGCACCCTGGGTGCTCTAAACCTTGGCTTTTGAGAAACTGACTGAAATGGTTTAGTTATCTGTTTCTTCATGAGAGCTTAGGTCTTTGAGGACTATTCCTTTCTTTGGGTTCCCAGAGCCTAGCCCAGTGCCACCCCAGAAAGCAGGGGCTTAACAAAAATGAATATTTTTCAAATACTTAAATAAATATTCTAATAAACACATGGAAGGATTAATCTACATGACAACTCTTCCCAGCAGGTATCATGAGCAGCTGGTTCTATAGACTTTTGCCTTGGTTTGAAATTCAGCTCACTGCCAGCTTCAGCTGTATTAACTTGGACAATTCCTTAATAGCTTGAAATTTCAATGTCTCTGAAAAATTAGAGTGAAAAGTACTTCATTGTGTTCTGTAAGCTTTTATAGAGATAAACACAGGGATAACCTTGTCTATTGTGAGGAATCAAAATATTAATAATACTTTTTTATTATTGTCCCTCAATGAAGGAATCACGATTCCCCACTCTAGCTACCATTACTGACTATTAGCACTTTTTTTTTAAAGACACTGATTTGGTAGACTGAGAAACTACCAATCCTGTTGGCTGAGTATTACTTCACTTCTTCTCTGGACTAGTTCTGAGTAAGACAGTAGCATAGGCCCACTACAGTCAAATGGAGCCAGAGAGAAGAATCTAGCAATCCATAAATCACGAGAGCTACACTCCCAACTTTAGATAGCCCTGTAATTGTTTGGCAGCATGAAAATCAATCCAGGTGTGTAATTTGTCAAAATGCAAAATGGTGATAACCAGTGGGCTGAAAAGCAAATACAGGAAGAGAAAGAAGTGGGACCAAGTGCTAAGAGGAACCTGACAGTTACAGGCTAGGGAGCCCAAGCTGTGGTGTGATTCTTCAATGGATGGAATACACTGCAGCTTGGGTCTTCAAATGCTGGCCTGCTGAGAGCCACCTGGACTAATGGTATTACAAGATGCCTGGGTGCCAGCCCAGACTTTGATTCAGTAGGGATGGGGCGAGGCCAGAGAATTTATGTTGCTGGTTAGGGGACCACATGGGTACCTGCTGGATTAGAATGTGAGAAGAAGAGGTGAGACTTTTAGGAGAAGAAGGGTGTAGTCAAACCTCGAGCAGGATTTCTGTGACATGGGATGAAAGACAAACAGAAGAGTTCATCTGGAAAACAAGAGCCATCTATTCCAGGGAGTTTAGAAGAACACATCTGTGAGGAAAGGAAGTTGAGGCTTTGGACCAGAAGGAAGAATGCAATGTTACCAAGCATCTGGGAAAGCTCCAACAGCTGGGCTGAGAAATAGATTCTTTTGAGCTTTGGCCAGTTGAGAGAATACAGTCATGATCAAAATACTACTTACTGCTATTTCCTTCTCATTAAACATTTATTTCCTCCTTAAGAGATGTGGTTTATGAAACAGCCTCTCAGGAATTATGGGTCTTCTCTACATCATTGTTGTCATACATTATAATCATGTTTATACCTCAAACATAACCCCCATCATCTCAAAATGTTGGCACTTAGTCTTCTCAGTGTAATTCACCCTTGGGAAAAATCAGGATCTCATCAGATAATATTGTTTTGTTTTTTAAAAAAACAAGATTGCCCGTAGCCTGGTAATCCTGTTTCTACTTCTCTACTGTGGCAGTGTTGTTTAGATGGGGTTAAGAAGTGTGTTGCATTTGGCAAATTTTGAATTCCTGAAGGGTTTGGAGACTTGGAGCTCTTGTGAGCTGGGTAGAAAAACAAAGGCAAAAAATAAAAGGAAGTAAATAAAGAAGAAACAGAAAACCTAGAGTTAATTGTCTTGTTCTTTTCCCCTCCGGAAATAGTATTTTTCACGGCCTTACATATGAATGTCTTCAGTAGAGTACACCAGACAAGCTTCGAGGATATCAAATCATTAAGCAGAGTTTCCAGAGATCTAAGACATGACTGTTACCTTGATATACAATTGTGGCTAACACCACAGACCATAAAAATGATCTAACATTTCCACTCCTGCCCTCTAGGCAGAGGTCGTGGTTTTGTGAGCTAAGCCTCTCAAGCCCATGGACTTTAGCTTTTACCAGGATTCTTTTTTTAATTTCAAGATTTGTTCTCAGTTTTGTGTACTGATAAAGATAGTATTTCACATTAATGCAAATTTTGTGGAAATCGGTCTTTAGTTTACTCCCTGAATTAAATTTAATCTGAGCTGTACTGGAAATATACTTAGAAGTTGGAAGCCTGTCACTTTCAAGTTGTGTTGCTTTGGGCTAGACCCCTACATTCTCCAGACTTTGGTTTTCCATCTGCAAAATCCAAAGGATGAAAAATGATTTCCCAGGCCTCCCTCAACTCTCTCTGGGCACCTCAACCCCTTTGTAGAATGTACAGAGTAAGTCATGTCTATACCCTCCCCCTTTCTTGTCTCATTTAGAACATTGCATCTCATACGTACACCTGTAAATCTTCCAGGTTAGGATCCTGATTTTTTTTTTCTTATCATTGAATTTAGTTCTTTAAAAGCCATAATGGGCTTACACCAGGAAAGTGATATCACTCAGACCAAGTATTATATCACAATCATTTTTTCTGTCTTCTGAGATGAGTTCAGTTAACATTTTTCATGTCTCCTTCACAAAGCACTTTATGTAAGTATAATGTTACAGTGAATTTAATCTGGCTAACAGTGAAATAGTTTAATGCTTCATAAATTCTCCAGTTTGCCAGCCAACTGAATGCGGCAAACTAACTGACAAGGTGATGGGTGCACCATCGCTCCTGGTGATTTATGCAAATTAATTATAATTTTTTTTCTTTAGGAATCGTCATGACTAGAATGCATATCAATATCTTCAGCCCTCAAGCCAACAATACCACAAGACTAATGTCACATTCAGTGTTCACTGCTACAGAAATTATATGCAGATGATATGTGATAATGACCTAAAGAAAAATTGATATAAATTTCTTACTCTGATACTCATAATCAGAAAGAATACTGTAATATACTCTATTTGCAGAGAAATTTTCTCTCATTTTGTGACATTGTTCTAGTAACACAACAATATAAAAAAAACACATTAAGGACATTGCTATATTGCTTTGAGAGCACATGAAGTCGACAAGATTGGTTATTTGATTTTGGCATTCAGCTTCTCAAGAACTAATTCCAGACCACTTAATAAATTATCTAAGTAATGACTCTTTCAAATTGTTGATATCATCATATAAGTAGGAAATGAATTCTCCCTCTTCTTTTTGAGCTATAATGAATGGACAAAATGAAAACGTATTTTTTTTGTTTCTAGCACACTACTTTTGACATTGACCTCTTAGCAGATCTGCAAATTTTTTTTGCCATTTCATGGGCTGTCTTTCCACTTTGTTGATCCTTTCTTTTGCTGTGTAATAGCATTTGGTTAAGGTACTCCCATGTGTTTTTGATTCTGTTTTGTGTTGTAGATGTTGAATCAAAAAAATTCTTACCAAGACCCTTGTTAAGGAGCTTTTTATCCTATTTTCTTTTAGGAGTTTTAAGACTTCCAGACTTACATCTAAGTCTTTGATCTATTTCAAGTTTTTTCTCTTGTGGTGTAAGAGAGGGGTCTAGTTTTATTCTTTGACATGTGAATATCTAATTTTTCCAGCACCATGTATCCAAGACTGTCCTTTCTTATTGAGTATTCTTGGCTCCCTTGTCAAATATTAGTTGACTGTGTATGGGTTTATTTCTGGGCTCTCAGTTCTGTTCCATTCATCTTTATTTCTGTTTTTATGACAGTTCCATGTTTTTTTTTTTGATTATCAAATTTTCATACTATAGCTTGAAATCAGGAAGTGTGATGCTTCTCGCTTTTTTATTGTTTTTCCCTAAAGATTCCTTTGGCTATTCAGGGTCTTATGTGGTTCCACATAAATTTTAGAGTTGTTTTTGCAACTTCTGTGAAAAAAATTACTGGAATTTTGATAGAGATTCCATTGACTATAATATAGAGAGTAATGCAGACTTTGGGTGGTTATAGACATTTTAACAATTCTTCCCATCCATGAACCCTGAATGCTTTTCCATTTATTGTGTCAGCTTTGACTTCTTTCATCAACATCTTATAGTTTTAAATACAGAGATATTTTACCTCCTGGTTAAATTTTTTTTTCTAAGAATTTTATTGTTTGTGATGCTATTGTAAATAGGATCATTTTTCTTATTTCTCTTTCAGATAATTTGTTGTTAGGGTATAAGAAACACTATAGATTTTTGTACATAATTTTGTATCCTACTAATTCACTGAATGCATTAATTAGGCCTACTTTTTTTTTTTGGTGGAGTCTTTAGATTTTCTGCAATTAAAAGCATATAACCTGCAAATAGAGACACTTCTACTTCTCTCTTAGCAACTCTAATGACTTTTATTTCCCTTTCTTACCTGATTGCTCTGGCTGGGACTTCTGGTACTCTGGTAAATAGGAGTGGTCAGAATGTACACCCTTGTCTTTTTTTTTAATTTTTTTTAATTTTTTTTTATTTTTTAGGGCCCCCCACACCCACAGCATATGGAGCTTCCCAGGCTAGGGGTTGAATTGGAGCTACAGCTGCTGGCCTATGTCATAGCCACCGCAACACAGGATCTGAGCCCTGTCTGAGACATACACCACAGCTTACAGCAATGCTGGATCCTTAAACCACTGAGTGAGGCCAGGGACCGAACCTGCAACCTCATGGTGACTAGTCGGATTTGTTTCCACTGCATCACAGCAGGAACTCCTGTACACCCTTGCTTATTCCTAATCTTGGAGAAAATGTTTGAGCCTTTAGCCATTGAGCATGATGTTGGCTGTGGGATGGTAACATACTCTTACTAGATACTTTCCTTTATACCTAAATTATTAAGGTTTTGTTTTAAACATGAATAAATGTTAAATTTTATAAAATGCTTTTACTGTATCTATTGAGATGGTCATATGATTTTTTTCCCTTTCATTCTAGTAATGTGATGTATCACATTGATTTGAATATATTGAACCATCTTTACATTGCAGGGATAAATTCCACTTGGTCGTTGTGTGTGATCTTTTTAATGTCCTGCTGATCTTTGTTAATATTTTATTAAGAATTTTTATATCCATATTCATCAGAGATATTATCCTATAGTTTTCTAATAATGTCTTTTCTGCCTTTGGTATCAGGGTATTTCTGGCCTCATAAACTGAGTTTGGGAATGTTCCCTCTTCAATATTTTGGAAAGTTTGAGAAAGATTGATGTTAGTTCTACTTTGAATGTGTGACAGAATCCATCAGTTAATCCATCAAGTCCTGGATTTTTCTTCATTGGGAGATTTTTGATTACTGAACCATTTCTTTACTATTAATTTGTCAGTTCAGATTGTGTATTTATTCCTGCTTCAGTCTTGGTTGGTAGGTATTATGTTTCTAATAATTTTTTTTTATTTCTTCAAGATTTTCCAGTTTTTGGCATGTAGCTATTCATATTAGCCTCTTATGATCCTTGGTATTTCTGTGGCATCAGTTGTAATATCTCCTTTTTCATTTATAACTCTGTTGATTGAATCTTTTTTCTCTTGGTTAGCCTAGCTAAAAGTTTTTAATTTTGTTTGACTTTTAAAAGAAGTCACTCTTAATTCTGCTAATTTTTTCTACTGTTTTCCTATTCTCTATTTCATTTATGTTTCCTCTAATATTTATTATTTCTTTCCTTCTGCTAACTTTGGTCTTAGTTTGTGCTTCTTTATACACTTCCTTAAGGCACAGAGTTAGTTTGTTTGAGATCTTATCTCTTGAAGTGAGTTAGTCTGTTTGAGATCTTATCTCTTGAAGTAGACAATTATGATTATGAATTTCCCTCTTAGAACTGTTTTTGTTTTACCTCATAAGTTCTAGTATGCTGGGTTTCATTTTTATTTGTCTCAAGATTCTTTTTATTTCCTCTTAAGTGGTTTCTTCTTTTTCTTCTACTTCTTCTTCTTTTTATCTGTTGGTTGTTCAGGTCATATACTATTTAGAATGCACTGGGTGCTTAGCAAGTTGTCTTCTGATGTTTTCTTACTTAATTGTCATTATTAAGTACTGCCATTTAAATAGTATCTGCATTTTAAAAAAATGAACAGTCTAAAAAGTTAAATAATTTGTCCATGGTTACCATTTTTGTAAGAGAATCCCTAGTCAATCCTCACTATGAAAAAAGTTTCTGTACCAGTCCTTTCCCTACCACATCCTAACATTTTGTCTTTGTAACAAAGCTTCTGTTCTTTGATCAAAAGTATTAAAATAGTTATAAATTGTTGGCATTAGATGAAAAAATTGATTGATCTACCCAGATAAAAGAATAGCATTTGAATTTATCTTGTTATATAAGTGTGTACTTGGTTTTAACAATATCATTTAAAAAGAACTGTGGGTCGCTTGAACTCAGGAAGGCAAGTTCTGAAGTCTTACTGCTTTTAATGTATCTAGGGAGCCAAGCCCAATTTTCAGGCTATATTTAGTAAGACACAAGATTAAACCAGTGTGTCTTTATGGAGGATGTGGGGAGTAGGACAATGAGACAGCTCATAGCAACAGGACATGCCTCTATTCTGTGCAGATGATGCTGAATCTGATGAAATGCACTGGGGGATGATCTTCTTGTGAGCTCACAAAGAACTCAGATTTTGTTGAGGATCCTTGGACTATAACAATAATTCCGTTTACCTTTTGCCATCGTCAATATCAGGCTGGTATATTCTAATGAGAGTGAGCAACTCTAACCCTGCTGTCCTCCTTGGCCTGAGATCTTCCACTTAATCCCTACTACGTCCTTGGGAGTCTGGAGGCATTCATAATAGTTATTAGCTATTCTCCACATTTGGTGAGCCTATGGTACTGTGAAATAGACCTCTAATTAAGAATCAGAATATTGATTCTTACGTAGATGAATATAGTCATCTAGGGGATCAGTAGAGAAGCTATGGAATAGATATTTTATTCTAAAATCCAAATGTGTTTGTTGTTATATCACTTTAAGGGGATAAAAATAAATCTGAACCAAATCTACATTCTATCTTCAACTGCTGACCCATCCTTTAGTTTCCTCTGTTCAAGCTATACTCAGTGTTCTTTTATCTCACATCTTCTAGGTGCTGCTAGTGCTTCATATCTTTACCCAGATGGCTTTTAGTGGCTGAAACATCTTTTATACTTTTTTTTTTACATTCAGTTCATGTCAGTATTTTTCTGATTTTATTTTCCCCTACACTGTTTTTTCTCCCTTCAATCTCCCACAGTATTTCACACACAGCCTGTTCTACTCCATATTGTATCAGGAGCCAATGACTTTGGTCTTCCCTCTGAAAAGTGTCAGATTAGGGAGAGGTAGTACCATAAATAAATACAGCTCTTCAGAGCTATAGAGTAAATGGCCTGAACCCTAGTTCCTCACCCCCTAGCCATGTTTCTTGGTCTATATAAATCTTAGCTTCCTCACCTTTAAAGTGAGGGTAACAGTAACTACCTCCAAAGTTTGCCACAAAGTAAATGAGAAAATTCACATAAAGCATAGACTAGAAAATATCTTCAGTCTTAAAAATAATTTATCATATAGTATTTGAAACACACAGAATTTTTGTAATGTGGAGGTTATATAGCATAGCAATCAAGCAAACATCTTTGAATGTATTACTCAACATAAGAATTAAGATATTAGCACTGAGATCAATCTATAGCTGACCCTTAAGTAATGTGACAGCTGGGGGAACTGACCCCCTGTGTATTCCAAAATCAGCATATATCTTAAAATCAGCTGTCTGTATTCATAGTTCTTCCATAGACGTGCCTCCTCTTTATCGAGGTTCCCATGTCTAAGGATTCAGCAAAGCATGACTTATGCAATAACTATAGTATTTACTATTGAAAAAAATTCATGTATAAGTGGACTCATACAGTTCAAACCCATGTTGCTCAAGGATCGATTGTACTTGTGTCTCCTTTCCTTTCTCTTTTTACCCCAAATTGACAACTATTCTGAAAGGTATGCTTTTCCTTCCCTTCTCTTTCAAAATGTTGCTGTAGCATATACATATTGATGACAATTTATGGTTTTATTAACATTTATTCATATTTCCCTTTATAATTGTGGTCAATTAAATGTTACTATTGGCTAATTACTATTTGATTATTCTACAATTTAGCACTATACTGTCATTAATATAATTGCATGAACATTTGGTTGTTCCTAGGTTTTGCTTCTATGAACAATTTTTTATTGAAATACATTTGACATAAAACTGCAAATTTAAGGAGTATAATACATTAATTTGATACATTTATATGTTATGATTGCCATGTAGTAGTAATTAGCACCTCTATCATATTACATAATGATCTTTCCTTTTTAGTGGTTGGAATCATTACATTCTAGTCCCTTAGCATATCTGATACTAGAATATTGTTGTCTATATTTAGCATAACGTTCATTAGATTTCTAGAGCTTATTTACTGTTCAATGCAAGTTTGGACCCTAACCAACAACTGTCCTACCACTCTACCCTCCAGTCCTCTGGCAATCACAATTTCACTTTATTTTTACAAGTTTGGCTTTTTTAGATTCCGCATATAAGTTATATCATGCAGTACTTCTCTTTATTGGTCTGACTTATCTCACATGGCATAATACTGAACAATGTTAATATGAACATTTTGTACAGGTTTTATATTCCTGTACAGAGAGAGAGAATTTCTCTCATGTATCTACCTAAAAGTGGAGTTGCTAATGTGTAGGTTAATGTATGTTCACAACTTTCCTAGGTAATGGCAAATCTACTACCAAAAATTTTATGTCTACAATGGAATGTATGGATGGTATAAATTGGTCTTTTAAAAGAACTTCTGGTCTTTTGATGATTTTATTTAATGTCTCCTCTTTTATTATTTATTCTTTTATACTCTCTCAGGATTTATTTTGTGCTGAAGATTGATATTTATGTAATTCTTAGCCTTTGTTTTCTAATATGTTTCAGGAAATAACACTCTCTATGCTACAGAGGTACAAAATATGCCACTCAAAAGACATGTAAGTTTCAATCTAAGGCAATTAGTAGACTTCAGTATATTAAAAAAAAAATTAGTATATTAAAAAAAATTTAACATTGGGAAGAACTACAAATCGAAAGACAAGGTCAAAAAATTAACTAATGGTTTATAATGTTAAAGAGGGTATATTTGTCTTTGAAAATAATGCACTTCATGATTCTACTTTATTTTTAGGTAGTATAATTATTCCAGCTTCTCTAATGACATTTATTAAAAAGGTAATTTTAAAATATAACAAATTAATGCCGGGACTCTCAAATGTATTTACTGAAGAAAAATAGCAGGTTAATATTGATTCTTTTTTCTCCTTATTAATTAATAGGCTACACTCTCAGAGCAGTGCAATGCTGGCTAATTAGTGTTAACAGGCTTTGCTCAGTCAGAACAATTTCTTTTGTTCTTATTTCTCTGGTTTAATGTGCAAGTTACTTTTGAGCACATTCAGCTTTGACAAAGAGCTATGTTTGATTTGTAACTTTCAGCCCTTCTACAGAGAAGTGCCTCAGAACACTTTATAACGGTTTCTCTAAGAAATTACTGTGAAAGACTCCCAGATACTCTGATAATCTGGATAGTGAAAGAGAATTTTGATGAATTCCTTAATAGAGTAAAATGTTCTCCATCAAAACTCCTTTGTAGCTCACCCCCTTTTTTTTCTTTTTTTTTTTTTTGTCTCTTGTCTTTTTAAGCACCGCACCTGCGTTCTATGGAGGTTCCCAGGTTAGGGGTCCAATCGGAGCTACAGCTGCTGGCCTATGCCACAGCCACAGCCACATGGGATCAGAGCCACATCAATGACCTACACCACAGCTCACAGCAACGCCAGATCCTTAACCCACTAAGCGAGGTCAGGGATCAAACCTGCAACCTCATGGTTACTAGTCGGTTTCGTTAACCACTGAGCCACTAGGAGAACTCCCTACTTTTTTTTTTTTTTTTAAAGTTCACCTTATTGTTCAACTATTTCTCAGTTATTAAATTCACTTCTTCTAGTAAATGTTAGTGATTTTGTAAGTTAGTAAATATTTCCTTTAATTTCCTTAAACCTGTCATATTTAGCACCTAACTATAAATAGAGACTTACATTTTCTAAACATGGTAAAGATTTTAAGCAATTTTGCTTTTAAAAGTTTGAGGAAAGAGAAAATGTTTTTTTCCAAGTAAAATAATCTGTGTGAATTCTAATACCTAAAATATGTACTGAGACTGGCTTCTAGAAGGAGAACTGCTTAGGTACCATCTCTATTTTCTCACCACCTGCTGGGCAGACTAAATTTTCTCTTATCTCTGGCCTCTGGTCTCTCTGTGCCACCCTGCTTCCAGATTAATCTTCCTGAGGTCAGCACTGTCATAAGACTTGTCTTTTAAAATGGCTTATTTCAAAGTGGGCCCACCCTTCCCCTTGCAAACCTTCCCCACCTTCACAACGTCCTTCTGTCTGATCCATTGCAGGCACTGTTTATGGCTCTCTTTACAGAGTGTGAGGTAGAGGCTGAGAAGCAGCTGCCTGCACAGACGATGTCCTGGCACAGTCTGCATCCAGCATACATAGCAGACTGGCAGTGGTGGCATTGTGTGCTCTGGTCAGTGGAATGCAGGCAGAAGTGAGGTGTGCCACTTCTCTACCTGGGCCATAAAATCTATCAGCATGATCTTCCATTCTCTTTTTCCACTGCTGGCATGATTTTTATACTCTGAATGACTACACGGAGGAGTGCTGCCCTTCCTCCCCACTGCCATCTACTTGACTTCAGTGGGTGGGAAGTAAGTATGTATTTTGTTAAACCACCAAGATTTCATGGTTTTCTCTTACAGCAGCCAACTTCAACCTATATAGTCTCTTGTTACCCTGTGTCCTTCATAACAGCTTCCTATGTGGAAAAAATAGAAATTTGGTTATTAAAATTATTTTCTCAGATGTAGACAGAATTTATACTTTCTTGGCACATTTAATAATGTATATACAGCTCAAGTCAAAAGCAACAATACAAGTACATAACATGAAGGAACTATCAGAAACCCCAAATGTCCTTAAAATGGAACATGATGATTGTTTCAGCATTTCTCAGCTATATGATTTATTCTTGTAAGAAAACCTTAAATGCAATTAGATGTGACTTCTACAATGAAGCTATTAGTATGATAGGGCCCCCAACATTGATGTTAAAATGAAGGATTACCTGTTCATATGATCTCCAGAAAATTATACTATAAAATATCGTTTCAATGAAAAATTAAATATGCATTGTCATAGACTCTGAAATTAATATATGCAATTTCTCTAAAGGAAGTTTCTGGGATACCCTTACCTGATATTGTTATTTGTATAGAAAATCTCAATTATTTATCATAGTATTCCAAGTCCCACATAATTTGGCTTCTGCCTATATTTCAGTCTTCCGTCATTTTTTATTTTTATTTTTTGTATTTTATTTATATTTTTATTGTAATCAATTGTTATTTTCCAAATACATTTTTTTCCCTACTGTACAGCATGGTGACCCAGTTACACATACATATATACATTCTTTTTTCTCCCATTATCATGCTCCATCATAAGTGACTAGACATAGTTCTCAGCGCTACTCAGCAGGATGTCATTGCTAATCCATTCCAAAAGAAATAGTTTGCATCTATTAACCCCAAGCTGGAAATCCATCCCCCTTCTTCTGCCTCCCCCTTGGCAACCACAAGTCTATTCTCCAAGTCCGTGATTTTCTCTTCTGTAGAAAGGTTCATCTGTGCCGTACATTAGATTCCAGATATAAGTGATATATGGTATTTGTCTGTCTCTTACTTCACTCAGGATGAGAGTCTCTAGGTCCATCCATGTTGCTGAAAATGGCGTTATTTTGTTCTTTTTTATGGCTGAGTAGTATTCCATTGTGTATATATACCACATCTTCCTAATCCAATCATCTGTCCATGGACATTTGGGTTGATTCCATGTTGTGGCTATTGTGAATAGTGCTGCAATGAACATGTGGGTGTATGTGTCTTTTTAAAGTAGAGTTTTGTCCAGATATATGCCCCAGAGTGGGATTGCTGGGGATGGCTGGCTCATATGATAGTTCTATGTATAGTTTTCTAAGGTACCTCCATACTGTTCTCCATAGTGGTTGTACCAGCTTACATTCCCACCAACAGTGCAGGAGAGTTCCCTGTTCTCCACACCCTCTCCAGCATTTGTTCTTTGTGGACTTATGAGTGATGGGCATTCTGACAGGTGGGAGGTGGTATCTCAGGGTAGTTTTGATTTGCATTTCTCTAATAATCAGGGCTACTGAGCATTTTTCCATGTGCTTGTTGACCATCTGCATATCTTCCTTGGAGAAATGTCTATTCAGGTCTTTTGTCCATTTTTCAATTGGGTTGTTGGCTTTTTTGCTGTTGATAAAATTTTTAAGTTCAGGTAAGTAAAATGTGTCAAATTTTTATAGTTATTCCTTTGTGGCTTCTGTAAGAAGTTTTTCCCCGGTCCAAATACTAAAATATATCTGTATATTTTACTAAGAATTTAAAATCTTTTAACACTGAAGTCCCTAATGTTTGGAGTTAATCTTTGTTTATTGTCCGCACCTGTGGCATATGGAAGTTCCCAGGCTAGGGGTCGAATGGGAGCTGCAGCTGCCAGCCTACACCACAGCTCACAGCAATGCTCAATCCTTAAGCCACTGAGAGAGGCCAGGGATCAACATCGTGACCTCATAGATACTAGTCAAGTTTGTTACCACTGATCCAGAATGGGAAATCCCTTTTTTTTTTTTTAATAGCTATATTGTTTGCTTAATGATGACCTCTTTTCTAACTCCATTTATTGGATACATATCTGATATGCTGCCACTGTTAAATACTGTCTTTTTTCTGGGCTCTCTTTTCTCCTTACCTGTCAAGTTTTTTATCTCCTGGTATTACATTATCTCAATCTTTACAATCTTGTAATTGTCATTAAAACTGTCCTCACACAACTCATAGATGGATTCCTCTTTTTTTTGGCTATTTAGTGATATTCCTACATTCTTAGTTTTTTATTGTCCAACTCAAATAATAGAATCCACTTAAATAATTCTAAATACCAAAAAAAAAAAATGCTTTGGGGATTCTTGTTGGCATTATACTATATGAAAATTAATTTAAACAGATTTTCCCTTTTGACAATTTTTTATATTCATGTTCATTTTATAATTTCTTAAAGTTCTTTTTAATGTATAATATTTATTTTCTTATAGTACTCTGGTATGTTTTTGCTCATACTTATTCTTAATAATATTACCAAATAACCACTGGTAGCAAATAACAACAGTTTAATACTGACCCATTTTCAATACTATTAATTTGTCCTTTCTTTTCTTTCTTTTTTTTTTTTTTTGTCTTTTTGCCATTTCTTGGGCTGCTCCTGCGGCATATGGAGGTTCCCAGGCTAGGGGTCCAATTGGAGCTTTAGCCGCCGGCCTACATCAGAGCCACAGCAACGCAGCGGGATCCGAGCTGCATCTGCAACCTACACCCCAGTTCACGGCAATGCCAGATCCCCAACCCTCTAAGCAAGGCCAGGGATCAAACCCGCAACCTCATGGTTCCTAGTCGGATTCGTTAACCACTGCGCCATGACGGGAACTCCTAATTTGTCATTTCTTATATGCTGGCTTGACTCTCAAAAGTTGAAGAGAAATAACTTTAGTAAGCACACTTGTCACATGATTAAAATATGATGATGCTTATATATATTTTAAATTGCTGCTATTTATCAAGCTGAAGTTCTATTCCCAATTTACTAAATTTTTATAAAGAATAGGTGTTATATATTATCAAATATATTTGAATTGAAGTGACTGGTTTTCCTACTGAAGTGACTTTTTTTTAAGTCTGGCAATGTGTTCACTATGTTTGTAGGTTTTTCCAATATTGATATGTAACTATACATGGAGCTTAAACAAAACTTAGTCATGGAGTAGCATATTTTTAATATACTATTGTATTCCCTTTGCTTATATGTTGTTCAGGATTTTTTGTTATGTTAATTATAAGATGATTTTCAGTTTTCTCTTCTTTTAATGACTACCTAGTTTGGTATTAAGAAGAACAAAGGATAGGGAAAAAATGTAAATGTAATGAATACATATAAGGATAACTTGATCCCTTTGGTGTACAGTGGTAAAATTAAAAAAAATAATAAGGAACTTACCATGAAAAAAAAAAGAATATTTTGGTCTACTGAATGATTATATTTTCAGGAAGAGTTTGTACAATGTTGGGATATTTGCACTCTAAAATACTCTAGTGTATCTTTGTTGTTGAGTTCATTGATTTCTGACCTTACTTTACTTTTTTAATTTATTTCTTGACACTGATTTTTTTCCATGAAGTTCCCAATTTCTTACATTTTCTTTCATCTGGAATGCATGTAACTTTTACCATCAAATGGCTAATCCCTGAGATACCTTTTTTTCTCCCACTATTTCTCATGATACTCTGTTGTGCTACTGTTTACCTTCTTCATGACAAAATCATCAAGTGTATTGTTTAGGTATGCTTGCTTTTTTATGATCCACGTCTGCCTCCAAAACTGCATAATCTCTGAGATTAAGACTCTGGTTTTCTACTTTAACATTCTACATTCAATTCCTACAAGAGCTTATGGCATATAGTACTCTTAAATATGTATTGATGAACTTACTGCAACTTAGCCCTAGAAATTACTGAAAACAAAAAGTTTAAATGTTCACATTCTCAGTCCTCAAGAATATAAATAAATCCAGATAAACAAATTATAGATCATTTTCAATGCCCATCTTTGTGTATGTGTGTGTGTGTGTGAGATAGTGTTCTCAGTAAACTCTGTTACATTGGAAAAGTTGGGGTTATTTTTTTCAAATAAAAAAACCCCCAGAATTTATAGCACATAGAGTTTTCCTAATGGGATCTTGCAAAAAAAAAAAGGGGGGATCTTGAGAGAAATTTTGTGATTTGTAAATAGTTATGAAGGTTCACTTTAAATGATAGGACTGTCCTTTAATAAACTACCTGGCAAAATTTAATTATCTCAAAGAAATAAAAAAAGGAAAATTAAAATGAACCACTTGGGGAGTTCCTGTTGCGGCTCAGTAGTTAATGAATCTAACTAGGAACCATGAGGTTGTGGGTTTGATCCCTGGCCTCACTCAGTGGGTTAAGGATCCTGCGTTGCCGTGAGCTGTGGTGTAGGTCACAGACGTGGCTCGGATCCCTCGTTGCTGTGGCTGTGGCGTAGGCTGGCAGCTACAGCTCTGATTCGACCCCAAGCCTGGGAACCTCCATATGCTGTGGGTGTGGCCCTAGAAAAGACAAAAAGACAAAAAAAAAAAAAAAGAACCACTTGGCAAACCTAGCAACTGTGATGTTTGATTTTTATGTATCAACTTGGCTAGACAGTGGGGTGCCCAGATAGAGGGTTAAGTATGATTTCTGGGTGTGTCTGTGAGGGTGTTTCTAGATGACGCTGGCCTCTGAATCAGCAGGCTGAGTAAAGGGGACTGCCCTCCTCAGTGTGGGTGGGCCTTATCCAGGCTATTGAGGGCTTGGAAAATACAAAAATATGGAGAAAGTAGAATTTACCCTCAGACTTTTTGAGCTGAAATATTGGACTTCTCTCAGATGAGGGTTTACCCCATCAGTGCTCCTGGTTCTTATACCTTCTGACTCAGACTGGAAAACACCACCAGCTTTCCTGGGTTTCTAGCTTACAGCCAGCCATCTGTGGAAATTCTCTGCCTCCACAGTTGCATACGCCAGTTCCTTATAAAAAAGTTCTCTATCTCTTGATAGATTGATAGATAGACTGAAATGCTGTTGGTTCCATTCTTATGATGAACCCTAATAATATAGATATATAACCAATAGATTTTAAAAGCAGTGTAATGATTTCAGATGAATTCAGGTACCTTATGGGCTACAATTAGACACACAGTAAATCTTAGAATAATTTAACTTAAAATGTTAATATTTAACTTAAAAGGTTAATGTATACATACTTAAGCCAACTATTTAAAATCCTTAGAAATAATTATTTTACTATGCTCTACTAATTAGGTATCACATTGTACTTCTATTCCATTGTTTAAATGTGAGTTTTACCTAAAAAGACTAAGGGTAGTCAGGACATGATCCTGGCCAGAACTAACTCAGGACCTTACCTCAAATGGAAACTGGAAAGAATTATATATGAGTCAACATTTATGCATGGTATTGATAATTACATATTATAATGTTTCATTTCTAGAAATTTTTATAATTCCATATTATTTGCATCATATACTTTAACTCTCATAGTTTCAGTGTGATATTGTATTACCCATATTTTACAACAATAAAAGCTAAAACTCAGACAACTTAAAAACTGTTGGCACTCACATAAAAAACCTGTACCAAAAATACTACAGCTCGATAACACTGATATAGTAAGACATAGTTCAGGAAGTCACTATGGGAGAATACATTTAGACACTGGAAGACTAAACCTTTTAACAGCATATGCAATGTATGCATTAAAAAATGCGATGCCAAGGTTTCTTTTTAAATTCATGGGTTTTTTTAAAAAAACCTGTGAGGCAATGAAAAGATTAAATATTTCTATTAGAAATTAAAATAATTTATAACATTTCCTGAGAATCCAGCAACATAAGGTAATTATTAAAAAGAAAATATTTCTAATGTAATTCATATTCAATATTTTACACGCATATTTTTAAAAATAATTGGCTGATAGAATTAAGAGTTAATATAAGGTAAACTAAAACTGTAACTTCAATAAGGGTTTGAAAAGTTACTTTAGAACATTTATGCCATAAGTTCAAGCAACAAGTACTTATAGGAGTGAATATCTACCATGTTTGTGCCTGCAAGGAAGGGTGGGGGTGGTGAGTAGATGAGCTGTCACGTGGACTCATATTTCCTCATAATTTTTGTCTGATGACAAAATGTACTAAATTACAGCTATGGTAAAGTATATTCAGTGGAAAAATAATTTCCAAGAAAATTAAAAGTTCATAATGTCACATGCTTTTTGATCCGTCTGAAAGGGTTTGATGAGAAGATCATGAAAACCTCCAGGATTTTCTACTTATAGGAACAGAAATGGAAAGGCTTAAACCCTAAGTTGGGAAACAATTAAAAAATACTATTGTTTATTTGAAGAAATGAACAAAACTGACATGGGCTGGAGAGTTGGGAGATGATTTCTATGTGTCTGATTACCCCTGTTAGTGCCATCTGCCTGCTGCCCACAGGCCACCTCCTGACCTGTTCTGGATAGTCTCTGTTAGATCAACATTTGCAGCAAACAGCTTGGCTTTTCAGGGCCTCCCCTCCAACAATCAGTTTCTTTAATAAACCATCCCTAACACAAACTCCCACAGACAAAAGCTAAATTGTTTTTAATTGAAACACAATTGATTTACAATACTGTATTAGTTTCAGGTATGCGGCATAGTGACTCAGTATTTTTGCAGATTATATCCCATTGTAGATTATTATAAAATAATTTCCTGTGATATATAGTATATCCTTGTTGCTTATCTATTTTATATATACTATTTTGTGTCTATTAATCCCATACCCCTAATGTCCCTCCCCCTTTGGTAACTCAAAGTTTACTTTCTGTATCTCAGTCTGTTTCTGTTTTCCATATACATTGATATGAATACATTCATTTTTTAGAGCCATATCTGTGACACAGGGAGATTCCCAGGCTAGGGGTCTAATTGGAGCTATAGCTGCCAGCCCACACCACAGCTGCAACAACACCAGATCTGAGCCACGTCTGTAACCTACACCACAGCTCAAAGCAATGCTGGATCCTTAACCTTCTGAGTGAGGCCAGGGATCAAACCCACATCCTCACAGATATTAGTTGGGTTCGTTACTGCCAAGCCACAGTGGGAACTCCTAGATCATTTTTTTAGATTCCACATACAAATGATATCATATATTACTTATCTTTCTCTGACTTTGACTTCACTAAGCATAATATTTTCTAGGTCTATCCACATTGATGTCACATGCTTTTTGATCCGTCTGAAAGGGTTTGATGAGAAGATCATGAAAACCTCCAGGATTTTCTACTTATAGGAACAGAAATGGCTAAGTAGTATTCCATTTGTGTGTGTGTGTGTATATATATGCCATCTTTTAAATTCGATCATCTGTTGGACACATGGGTTGCTTCTGTGTCTTGGCTATTGTAAATAATGCTGTGATGAACATTGGGGTATATGCCATCATTTTGAATTGTTTTCTTCTCCATTGGATATATAGTCAAAAGTAAGATTGCTGGATCATGTGGTAGTTCTATTTTAGTTTTTAGGCAACCACTATGCTGTTTTCATAGTGGCTGCACAAATTTGCATTCTCACCAACAGTATACAAGTTTCCTTTTCTCCACATCTTCTCCAACATTTGTTGCTTGTAGACATTTTAATGATTGCCATTCCAACATGTGCAAGTTTATACTTCATTGTGGTTTTGATTTGCACTTCTCTAATAATTTGCAATGTTGAGCACCTTTTCACACACCTGCTACCCATTTATAAGTCCACTTTGATAAAATTTCTATGCAGGTCTTCTGCCCACTTTTTGATTAGATTGTTTGAGTCTTGCCTTCTTTCCTTTTGTTAAGTTGGTATATCACATTTATTTGCATATATTGAACTGTCCTTGTGACACTGGAATAAATCCAACTTGATCATGGTTGTAGGATCCTTTTTAGGTTTTGTTGGATTTGGCTTGCTAATTTATTGTTGAGGATTTTTGTATCTCTATTAATCAAATATAATGGCCTGTAATTTTCGTTTTTTCTTTTTGTATTGTGTTAGTTTGGTTTTGGTATTAGGGTAATGTTGGCCTTGGTCTTAGAATGAATTTTGGAATAGTTTGAGGAGGAGATATAACATGTTTAAGTTCTTTTTTACAGGTTAGTTGGAATTTCACTGTGAAGTCATCCAGTTCTGAATTTTTATGGTTGGTAAGTTTATTTTTTTTGTTGTTGTTAATTTGTTTACAGATTCAATTTCATGTGTAGTGATCAGTCTGTTCAGTCTTTTTTTTTTTACTCATGCTTTTTTTTTTTTTATATCTGTAGTATTGTTTTGTTTCCCCTTGCATTTTTTACTTTTGTTTGTTTGGGTCCTCTCTCTTTTTTCTTGATGAACTTGACTGAAGATTTATCAATTTTGTTTATCTTTTCAAAAAACCAGCTCTTGGTTTCATTGATCTTTTCTATTTTTTAAAATTTCTATTTAATTTCTCTCAGACCCATATTGACTTCTGCTGACTTTGGGCTTTGTTTTATTCTTTTGTCTAATTCCTTTATATAGTAAGTTATGTTGTTTATTTGAGATTTTTCTTGTTTTTGGAGGAAGGCCTATATTGCTATGAACTTCTTAGAATTGCTTTTGCTGCATCCCATAGATACTGAAAAGTTGTATTTTCATTACCATTTGTCTCAGGTATTTTCTGATTTTCTCTTTGATTTCACTATTCACCCACTAGTTTTTAGTAGCATGTCACTTAATCTCTGTGCATCTGTTCTTTTTCCATTTTTCTTTCTGCAGTTGACTTCTAGTTTCATACTGTTGTGGTTGAAAAAGATGATATAAATTCTATCTTAGATTTTTGGAGGCTTGTTTTGTGAACCAGTATGTGATCTATCCTGGAAAAGCTTTCATGCATACTTGAAAAGAATGTGCCTTATTTTTTTTTGGGGGGGGGAGGGGGAGTAATGTCTTAGAGATATTAGGTAGTCCAGTTGGTTTACTGCTGTCATTTAGGACCTCTGTTACCTTATTTATTTTCAGTCCATTGATGTAATTAAGTGGTATGTTAAAGTTTCCTACTATTACTATATTATTTTCAATTTTTCCTATTACATCTGTTAGTATTTGCCTTATATATTTTAAGTGCTTGTGTACTAGGTATGTATATGTTAACAAGTGTAATATTGCCTTCTTGTATTGATCTCTTTATCATATTAACTCCCTTATTTGTCTTTTATTATAGTCTTTGTTTAAAAGTCTATTTGTCTGATATGAATATTGCTACCCCTGATATCCTGTTTTTTCATTTTCATGAAATCTCTTTTTCCATCCTTTCACTTTAGTTTGTGTATGTCTTACACCTTGAAGTGACAACTAACTCTCTTGTAGGATGCATATTGAAGGGTCTTGTTTTTAATACAGCCAGCCAATGGAGGTCTTTTGAATGGATCATTTAGTCCATTGATATTTAAAGTAAATATTGATAGGTATGTATTTATTGTCACTTTATTCCTTGCTTTCAAGTTGTTTGATAGTTGGTTTTTTTATTATTCATTATTTTTGTTTTCCCTATTGTTTAATGATTTTATTTTGTAGTATGCTTGAGTTCTGTTCTTTGAAAGTTTTTTGTATATTGTAAGTCTTGAATTTGTGGTTACCATGGAGTTCATATGTAATTACATGACTCATAACTATATCTACTTGTTTTAAACTGATAGTCATTTAAGTTCAAAAACATTCTAAAAGAGCCTCATTTTTAACTCCTTCCTCCATATTTTGTGTTTTTAACATCATATTCAAATCTTCATACTTACCCTTTACTGTTTATTGTAGTTATAGTTGCTTTTAATTTTTTTAAATTTACATACTGGTTTATTTAAGTGATCTTCAACCCTTTTAGGTATTTGCCTTTCCTATTGGGATTATCTCTTTCCTACATATTCTCATTTCTTTTCCATTTATAGAAGTCTCTTCAACATTTCACTTAGGGTAGGTTTAGTATTGCTTTTAGTTTTTGTTTGGGAAATTTTTTATCTCTCTAATCTAAGTGATAATCTGGCTGGGTAGAATATCCTAGGTGGAAGGTTATTCCCTTTGAGGGCTTTGAATATATAATGCCACTCCTTTCTGGCCTGCATAATTTCTGCAGAGAAAAGAGCCAATAGCCATATTGGGGGGTGTGTGTGTAACTGACACTTTTTTTATTATTTTCTTGCTGCCTTTAGAACTCTTTTGATGTTTAACTTTTGCCAGTTTAATTATGTTTTGGTGAGAGTCTATTTGGGTTGATCTTATTTGAGACCCTTTGTACTTCTTGTACCTGGACATCTGTTTCCTTCCCTAGATTTGGAAAGTTTTCAGCCATATCTTCAAACACATTTTTAATGTACTTATCTTTCTTTCTTTCTTCTGAAACCCCTATAATGCAGATGTTGGCATGTTTTGCATTATCCCATAGCTCTCATATGTTGCTTTGTTCTTCATTTGTCTGCTCTTCTGAATAGGTTATTTCCATTATTCTATTTTCTGGATTACTTATGTCATATTCTATGTCATTTCGTCTGATATTCATTGTTTCTATAATGCTTTTTATCTCAGAAATTGAATTATCTATTTTTGATTGGGTATTATTTATAGTTTCTAGTTCTTGTTAAAATGATCCTTGCTTAGATTTTTTTCCCCTTAATTGAATTAGCATTTTTATTACCAACTTTTTCAACTCACTGTCTGGTAGACTGATTATTTCTGTTCTATTACTTTTTTTCAAGGTTTTTTTTCCTTGTTCTTTCAACTGGGAGTAGTTCTTCTGTCTTATTTTATTTAACTTGCTCTGTTTCTAATAATTTAGGTTAAAGTTATCTATTGTGGTTTTTAAGGGGTGTTTTTATGTGGGAGTGTTCCCGTGTAGACTGTGTGTGCCCAGTGTCTTCAGTGCAAAGACAAGATTTGATATGGGTGCCATTCATCTTTCCTCAGGGTATGCTTGCCACTATCACCTTGATGGGGGTTTGGTTTGTGTTGGAGGATCTAAAGCTTATGCTTGGCATGATGCAGGACTTCCTCTCTGCTCAGTGGCAGTTACTGCGCTTTTAGGGGCAGGTCTTCTCTGAAGTTGATGGTGTGGATGTCTTGAGTCTGGCTCAAGCTGCCTCTGTTCCTTTTTGTATGTTCTTCCTTCTCCAAGAACTGGGGCTTTTTCCCCCCAAAGAGAGTGCCATAATAAGTAGGGCTAATGCATTTATAGAGGTTCAATGTGTTACCTGTAAGGGCACCTACAATTCCATTCAGATGCAGCAACAATGCCACGTCTTTTCTCCTGTTGTGGTCAACCCAGATCTAGTGCAAGGTTATGGCATGGGGTAGGCAAGGCGAGAGTGTTCCTTTGGCTGGCATTAGGGTTCAGAGTATTGTGGTTTTGGGAATTGAAGTGACTGTTTCTATGATATGTTTTGGGTGAACTCAAACAATGGCTGATGCCACACCCCAGACACCCCAGGTCTTTTCCCAGGACCTGACTGCCCTGGATCCAGTGCCAAGCTGTAGGGTGGAGTGAGTGGGGCAGGGTATTCACCTAGCTCAGTGAGATGACAGTCAGTAAGGCAGACCTCTCTCTGCCCTATCTAGTGTCAAGTCAGCACCTGTTCATTCATGATGGAGTCCAGGTTTCTCCAGCCTTTCCATCTGCCTAGCAGTTCTCCAAGCAGCCAAGTGGTCTCATCTCCTTTGCAGAGGGCCTCAGGACTGGCACATCGAGTCTGTGGCTTGATCCACTCACTCTCTAGAATGCGTGTCCACCAAGGTGAGCTCCGTTTTTCAGTTAGCACCTTCCTGGGGCACAGGTCCTGACCCAATGCTTTTCTCCCCATCCTATCCAATTACATGGGAATCTTTCTTGCAGATTTGATTGTATGGGAGTTCTGCCAGTTTCCGGTTAGTTTTCTGTGAGAATCACTCCACATGTAGATGTGTATTTGATGTGTTTGTGAGGTGAGTTGATCTGAATGTCCTCTTATTCCACCATCTTGAGCATCAACCTGACCTTTTTCATAACCCAAAATTATAGCACTGCTGACATCTTGATTCCAAACATTCCATTATCCATAATGTATATTCTCCTCCAGATCCCTATTCTAGTACCTCTATTATGAAATTATTGCAATGCATTTAAGTTTTTATTTAGCTGAATCTATCCCCTTTCCCCCAATTTATCAGCTTTCTCCTATATTCACTCCCTACTTCGTTCAGCTTATATTTCACTGTTTATCAAGTTACTAACTACTTCAAAAATGTTCTTCCTTGTCTATTCTTTCATCCTTCATAGTCAAAATCAAAAACCCAAATTGTTGACACCAATTATCCACCCATGGTGGATTTTTATTTGTGAAAAATCACAAAAATGGGACAACTTCTTTAAGTTTATGATCACAAACTTTAGTCATTCAATACTGCTGGGTAATATAATTATTTCACACTTACTGAAATGACCATTTCATATTTATTTCCCTCTCTTCAAATCTTATTCTGTCGTCCCCCCCACCACTGCTGGTTGTACCCTCTCAGTATCCTTTGTAGGTTCCTAATCCTTTATCCCACCATACAATGGTTCCTAAAATCTGAGAGATGGCCTCATTTTAGAACTGTTGTGCTTAGCTTTCCTTCAGTCTAGAGTGTTATTCTTCCAATATCTGCAAGGCTGGGCAGTTCGTACTCTCTAACTTGTTCATCTCTTCAGAGAAGTTTCCTTTACTGCCTCCACCCATCTTAAAACATCCTCTTTACTTTTATTTTCTTTATGTCATACACCACCATCTCAAACCAAAGTTGGAGTTTCAATAGTTTACCTTTTTGTTTCTTCCAATAGAAGGACCTGTTTTTTAACAGCCCTAGTGACTAATAATTTCCCTCTACATAAACATTAGAATATTACTGATTTTTTTTGGAATTACTGGCCTACAGATATGGAAGAGATTTAAGAAGGTACTTAATATAACTTTTCACATTAACAAATGAGAATATGGACTCTCAGGTCAATTAACAGTCATAGGCCACAGCACTAGAATTGGCACAAGAACTCAGCTGGCTTTCTGTAGTGATCAATCCTCTGATTAAAGTGTAGTAACTCCTGCCTTATCTGGATCCCTCAATTCTATCAGTGTCAGCCTCTAGCTATGAATTTGCCAAATCAGATGTTAACTTCTCAAGGTAGGTATTTTAAGCTTTTAATTAGAAAAAAAAATTTGTGGCAATAGTTCTATTATCAATTAATTTTTTTCTAAATATTTTTTCTCCTCCCTGTTTCAGAGACAGAATCTCTGCACTAATGAAAAAAATCAAACTATCACTTCCTAAGTGTATAGACAGCACTCAGGTAGGAGTGGCAGAGTTTTGCTATTTCTTTTCTTCGTAGCTTTATATATGCATTCAGAAACTTAAACTCCATAATGTTTCATACAGTATATTAATTTTCTATTGCTTTCATACAAAATTATCACAAAGTTTTTGCCTTAAAACAGCACAAATTTATTATCTTAGAATTCTTTAGGTCAGAAGTCTGGTGTGAGTCCTACTGGGCTAAAATCAAGATGTCAACAGAGCCACTTTCTTCTCTGGTTGCTCTGGGGAAGAAGCCTGCTTCTGAGGGTAGCCCACATTCCTAAGCTGTTGGCCACTTTCTTCCATCTTCAAAGCAGCAGCAGCAGCAGAAGAAGAGTTCTCAATATTTAGATTATTCTTGTTTCTTCTTCCTTTGTCCCATCATTCTCAGACCACAGCCTGGAAAAGGTCTTCACTTTAAGGAACTCACTGGTTAACTTTAAGTTCATTTGGCTCAATGAGACAACCTCACCACCTCAGGTCTGAGGTTTCAGAGATTAGGACATGAATATTTGGGGGACAGGGACATTTCAATAGATGGTGTTGAAAGGAAGGATGGAAAGTAGTGAATATTTTACATGTAAAGCTTTACAGTAAGAATCGTGATCAGAATAGCATATTCTGGACAAGGTATTTTCAATTTTTTTGTAGATACAGAGGCAATGAGCAAAAGGGAAGAAAAAGCTCACCTCAGTTACTCAGGGTTGCACTAAATACTTATCTTTGATAATAGATTTTGAAATGAGAGCTAGACCCATAATCCTACCCACATACCTAACTTGGATTTCCTTCAACCTCTAAATGCACCTTACATACTGAAAGTGGTAATTGACTCACCTTATCAAGAAATAAAAAGTCTATGTATTCTTCCACATATTTGAGGTTGCAGAGGAAAAAAATTACATTTTTTTCCAATGGGGGAAGGTGAACATTATTTTAAATTTTAAGAAGAGTATATATCCACAAATCATTGAATACAGGAGCCAGAAGTAATTGTTACATATGCTTGTTTCTGGAGTTCCTGTCATGGTTCAGCAAGTTATGAACCCAACTAGTATCCATGAGGATGGGTGTTTGATCCCTGGACTCATTAAGTGGGTTAAGTATCTGGCATTGCCATGAGCTATGGTGTAGGTCACAGATGTAGCTCAGATCCTATGTTGCTGTGGCTGTGGTGTAGGCTGGCAGCTGCAGCTCCCATTCGCTCCCTAGCCTGGGAACTTCCATATGCTACAGGTACAGCCCTAAAAAGAAGAAGAAAACGTTTGTTTCTCTCAGTAGAATGAAGGAAGACATAGTCTCTGTTGGAGGAGTGAAATGACATAAGACATTGAGATGAAAAGATAAAAGAATATGATTCTCAGACAAGTTTTTTTTTGTGTGTGTGAGATCTAGTTCATTTCACACAAGTAGTAAACATAGCAGAACTGGGGAAAGGAATAACACAAACATAATATTCTGCACATATTACAAATTTTCTGTTTTAAAGGATTTAAGTGTTTTAACATAAAAAGAACAGTCACTGATCATCTAACACACTACCTGACCTATCAAAAGTGTTCAGGAACTATCTCTTTAATGAATAATTAAAATAATTACAATGATCATTGGCAGAGTAAGGGAAACTATTTGAAATATATATTAAAACTACAATGCTAAACAGTGTATAGGCACTGCTGAGGCACTGAAGACATCAAAGTTAATTATCCTTTTATGTTGAGAAATATTCATTGTCTAAGTGATGAATGATCTTCCCTACCTACTCAATTATGTCTCAAAGTTAATCCAGGGTAGGCTTTCTGACCTTCTAGCTCATTATCTTCAGAGAAGGCCTCATTAAAGGGAATCAGACCCTGGGAGCAGGAGGCTCCTTTCAAATGTAGCCAACAGGATGAATATGGAAATTCCACTCAATGCACAGAGCAGCCATGTGAAAAACTTTTAGGATCCCATCTGGAGTAGAGGCATAAAAGACTTCTCCACTCCAGGAGAGCACTGATATTAGGATACATTTGACCTTTCATTGATCCAGGTATTCGCACCATTCTGATTAGCTTGTGAAAGGAAGTTGAGAAAAATTTGAAGGTTTGCAAAGCAATGTTGATGCTGATAATAGACTCTTAGAGAGCTGTTCTATTAGTTCTAACTGCTAGAGACTCTTACACAGGTGTTACCTGCTGAAAATGATGATGAACACAGGCACTAGGAAAGCCCAACCACTCCATCACTTAAATTCCCACCCAAGAATGCTCAAGGAAGTCATCCTGAGGTGTAAGGGGTATTGTTATTGCACCCTCCCTCCTGAATTAATGCCTGCAATGTGGAGGGTGGAGTCAGGGCTGGCGCCAGCACACTCGTGATTTCCTTCTCTATGTACTTCCCCCACTTTCATAATTTTTCACCCATTGGTAATTTTATGGTGGGAGAAGGGGCATATCCTGCCCATAGAAAGGGAGACAGGTTGACAAATATGGAAAACTATGCATAAACAATGTATAAACAGCATAAATAAAAGATGGAGTAACAACATCTAAGAGAAGATCCATGGTTCATGATCAAATGAATATTTAAGCCCAAGTCTGGAGTGCTGATGGAGGAGGACCTCAGGCCAGAGTAGTTGGGAAGAGTTTATTATTTGGCGCCCTGCACGTGGAAGTTACTAGGCCAGGGACTGTACCTGTGCCACAGTAGTTACCCAAGCCACATCAGTGACAGTGCTGGATTCTTAAACACTAGCCCACCAGGTAACTCCAGGAAGGGTTTATAAGGAGAAAATTTTGAAGGAAGGAGTGGTATTTGGCGGGAAAAAAACCAGAAGGGCCACATATTTCCATTAGGTGGATCTGACTAGACAAAAATCTCTGATCTTAGAAGCTTTAATCCTGAGTACTTTAAGACCAGTGGATCAGTAGAATGGATATTGAACTTTTCTGTACAGAGCCAACAAAGCTCGGTATTTAATCCATCCATCCCTTGCTGAGATGTCCAGCAATATGCCCTCTTTAGCTGCATAGGTTTTACACATGTCTTTATCTGTCTTCTCTACAGAGGGAATTTTATTCCATTAAATGATCCCTGAGATGTCTCCTCATTGTAACAGAATTAGCAATGCTGTTGATGGGAACAGTATTTCAACTTGAATTTCAGAGAACATGACAGTTTTCATTATTACTGCTGTTGTAGTGTGATGCATAGTAAACTTATACTCATTGGGATGTTCTCAAAATTACAAAGGAATAGTCCAAAGAGTTACAGTATACACGGTATTTTTTTTTAATTTTGTCATATACCAAAATTCATTTTTTTCCCTTGATGGTGAATGACTGGCATAAGCAATCAGAGGGTCTTTATTTTGTTAAAATGATGCTGAGTATAAAAATCTGAAAAGCACCATAAAATCAACATCTCTATCATTTATGGGGATTTTTGGTTCTTACTATATATTTCCTGGGGCTACTCCATAAACCATCATTCCTTTTAATAGAACAAAAGGATCAAATGACTGAAAATACAGTTGGGCCTTGTCTGGCTAGTAATTTAAGCCTTCTCAAGATTTGCAATGGAGAAATATTGAAAAGCCAAAGTGGAGTGAAAAGATCAGAGTTGTGCTTTACTACAACTAAAAAGATCATTCCAGATTTATAAAGGCTTGAAAAAAAATGTATGTTTAGATCAGAAATTGCCTTTTGGAAGCTAATTCACTCATTTTATTAGGAGGTAATAAGGATTTGGACTGTGGTGGTGGCCAGGGGAAAAGAGAGTTAGGGGAATTTGAAAAGGAGGTGACAAGTAATTACATGTTGGAAAGAAAATGAAAGTTGAAAAACCTGAAGTTGGAAAGACTATAATATGATGCTGCTCTCAACATGATTAA
Organism: Phacochoerus africanus; assembly: GCF_016906955.1. Taxonomy (NCBI): domain Eukaryota; kingdom Metazoa; phylum Chordata; class Mammalia; order Artiodactyla; family Suidae; genus Phacochoerus; species Phacochoerus africanus. The sequence continues at coordinate 110,144,677 of NC_062554.1, forward strand.
GGGGATTAGCAGGATGAACTGCATTTTGTTGGGCTTGTGGTGCCAACAGGACATTTTTTGAGGACACAGTTCAGAAGTCAAAGAGGACTCACCCCTGTTTGAAGTATACTTAGTTCCCTGTGTCTGCTGGTGATGTATTGAATTAGACAGTGTTTTATACAATTCTATACTATTCACTCATTACTGAATCTAAAACAGATTTTTTTCCCACCTATACTCACTCCCCAGTCTTAATCTATTAAGTAATGGAATCTATGAGAATATGTAACTACCCAGGTTTACAAAGATGCAAGCTCCCCCAGATCCCGCTGTCATCAACAGCTATCTGTTTACAGGTACCTGGCTTCCCAGGGTGGTTCCCTATCCCTGTTTCTGTCCAGTCACTGGCATTATCTCTGAATGGAAGTTGGAGGAAGGTACTACTCAGGGGTTGGAGCCATTGCTTTGGCTACTCTGGTAAGTTTCCATCTACCAGGCAAAGCCTTATACAGCTTTATAGCTATATAAAGGCCAAGCATTTCTGACCTAGGGGAAAGTAAAAGAAAGATAAACTGTTTTCCTTCTACTTCCTGGTGCTCATGCAGGCCCATTTCTGGCAGAAATATCATGGTTGATACTGATTTGTTTTTATTACTCTAATATCATCTGCCTTAGAAGAAGTGAAATTCCCTCCACATGACAGATCAGTCAGTTCTATTTCTATGTTCCATTATGATCTTCAACTCCAGGTATTTCATAGATATTTTATTGGGAAAGTGGGAGATACTGAGTCAGGATCTGTTAAAATGGCAGCTGGTTAGGATAGGAGATATAATAGGTAGAAAAGTAGTAAATGTACCACTTAAGGAAAGGGTAATCCCAAGTATACTGCAGGTCTATAACCCATGTGACTCATTCATTAAAAAAATTTGGATTTTTCAACATCAATGGTAATCATTAAGGAGGTTATAGTAAATGTTACTATATGGCAAATAAGGATAAAAATTTAATGGTAGTGGTACTTAAAGGTTCTCCCTTTGGGATCTCAATATAGTTTTAAGCCATTGGCTTTCTACCTTCTAAAAAGCCTTAAGTTGTTCATGATGAAAATTAATCCAAGAAACATACTTTCCTAAGTTACTCTACTATAAATTTTAAATTATCTTCAATAAATTCAAAATTCACTGTTACTATATTCACTTAATACATGTTTACCAATAAACATGTATTAAGCACTGGCTGAACTTATCCTCAAACAATAAGAAAAGCAGAAATATAAATAAATTATATTAAAACTATATGATAAGTACAGCAGGAACAGGAGAGGATCTCTATTCTCTCGAAAGATGAGTCAAGGAAGACTAGAAGCTGGACAGATGTCCCAAAGACCATAGAACTTTGTCAAGAAGCAGGAGAGGGTATGTACAAAAATCCAAATAGCTGGGGGTTGGCATATCTTAAAGCATCAAGCAGGTTATGATGTGGTTAGCTTTGTAGTTTAAGTAGATTAGACTGTAAGTTAGGTGGAAGGAAAAAAAGTGATAGGGACTAGGATAAAACCTGCAAGTAAACTAGAGATGGGTATAAACTGTGATCATCTAAATAATGGATATTATAGTCTGAACTAGGGGCAAATAGAGTAAAGATGGAGGAAAATGTTGGGTTATAGAACACTTGTAGGAGATTAAAAATATGGAAGCCTTGAACTTGATAACTGATTGAATGGGCACTGAAAAGAGAAGTCAAAGATGATGGCTTGGTTTCTAGCTTAAAAGAGAGGACAGAGGGAGTTCCCTGTCGTGGCACAGCAGAAACAAATTCAACTAGCATCCATGACAATGTGGGTTTGATCCCTGGGCTCGCTCAGTGGGTTGGGGATCTGGCATTGCGCTGAGCTGTGGTGTAGGTCACATATGCGGCTCTGATCCTGTGTTGCTGTGGCTGTATTGTAGGCCAGAAGCTGCAGCTCCAATTCGACCCCCAGCCTAGGAACATCCATATGAGACCCTAAAAAGTAAAAAAAAAAAAAAAGAGAGAGAGAGAGAGAGAGAGAGGATAGACGAATGGGGATACTTCCCAACTCAGTTGAAAGTCTAAGTGGAAAAAAAAATGGAGGAAGAAAATCCAGTATTAAAAAAAGGAAAAAAATTCAGCTTGGAGCATTCATTATTAAATTGAAGTGTATATGGAACTTTCAGCTCTAGCCATAGCTGAGAAGGAGATGTAAATCTAATGACATAGGTAGCTAGTCAGGAAATTCAGAGTTGGAAGTGTGATAATGGACAGCATGAACCTAAGATAAGTTTTCAAGTGAAGAGTCAGCAGAGAGGTGGAAACCATAGCACCATTTAAGGTAGAAAATGCTCATGATGGAGACCTAGGAGGACTGGTCAAAATTGTGGGAAGAACAAGTAAGCCAAGTACCATGGAAATCAAAGGTAGGGAGCTTTGAGAGTGAGCAGTTAAGAGGTATAAAATATGGAGAGCATCAACTAGGTAAGAGTTAAACAATTTCCACTGGACCTGGGCATAAAAATGGCAGTGCTCAACTCACAGCATTTCTGTTAAAGTGTAGTGAAGACAGAAACCAGATTTCAGTTGATCAGTAAATAAAAGGTGAAACAAAAACTCAGTGCTATGTTTTTAAGAAACGGGGCGAGTAGGAGAGGAAAATCACTAAGGTACCTAGGACCAACTAGTTGATGGGAAAAGAGATGGGGAGCTGAAGAAAATCTGTTTAGATAGTCAGAAAGATCTATATGTGTACCATATTAGAAAAAGCCTTCACTGGGTTTACTTTTATGTCCTTAGGTTGAAGAAATCCATTTTTGAATGTGGTGTCACAAGAGTTGTTGAGAATTCCACCCATTTCCCCATCTTAAGACCCAAGCAAGAAGTTGCAGGGTTTAATGCCATCCAAAGATATTTACCGCTTGAGGTATGGTTTGTTCTTTTTGATAAGAGCTGTGTGATCTCTGTATTTCATTTTCCTTCTTGGGAAAAAAGTGCAGAGTTAAATATTATGTCAAATTAAAGAAAGTAGAGGTTAACCCTAACAGTACCTATTCTTTCTTTCCTTCTTGATTTGTCTTCTCTTCCAGCTTTATGTGGTAAAGGAAGTAGGGTATAAACATATGAAATGATGCAGGTGCTAGGATGTCTGCTCTTGAAGTCTGGAATCAGAGTGAGAGGAGCTTGCAGAAGGAGCTTGGGTATAAAATCCAATATTAAGTTAAAAATCATTCTGAGCACATCGCTTATTTTAGACCGCTGTATTCAACTCCCAAGACGCCTCACAAACTCTATTTTTCAATCTGAATTTCTCCACTGAAAAATTTTGATGCCTTTTTTTTTTTTGAAAGTAGGTTACCACTTTTTCTTTGTGCCTAATTATGCATAGTCACCTGAACACTGGAATATCTTATAAGGTTTATATTAACATGAATTGAGAAATTGTAGCAATGGAGTTACAAAAGACTTTGAAAATGTTTTGATCAAAATCAAGTGGTATGCGTATGGCAGTAATTCTACTGAATAGCAGGATGAGGGTTGGAATCAATATATTTATTAGCCAATATTTGAAATTAAAAAGGAATGTATAATTCATCATTCCCTGGTTATAAATCAGTCAATCAATTCAGTACTACCTACAGAGAATCATACCTTTCCTTTGACACTTTTAATGTTAAATACTGCCTATTGGGAATAAATGTGATTTAGGAAACCTTTCATGGAACACAGGTACATGGAATGCCATAAAAAGAATAAAACTTGGTCTCTTCATGCAGACATTTAACAAAGAAAATAAAACTGTTATTGGTACACATTAGATAGTCATTGGAAAATCTGCTTATCTTCCAAATTATCAACTGAGAATAGCATCCTTAAGAATGGTTATAAGTAGAAATTAAAATGAACCAATATTAATTAGAATCATATCCAGAGAAGGCAGGAACATTATGCTAATCACCTCTGTATCCTCAACAGTGTCTAGTGTAATGTCTTAGAAATTCTTGGCATTCAGTAAGTGCGTATTAAATGAATGGCACTTAATTGCAGGTATCCCCATTTTTTTTTCAAGGAATATATTTCTCTCCTAGGTTTCACTATCATAATGTAATAATATATAGGTAATTGCCAAATAGAGTAACTAATTCCTGACATTATTTTAATCAAACTGGTTAGCAGAATGACTTATTCCAAGCTCCAAACTCCTTGTTATGGATTGAATATTTATGTCCCTCTGACCTCCCTCCCCCCATTCAAATGTTAAAACTCTTCTCTCCCAGTGTGGTTGATTTAAGAGGTGGGGTCTTTGGGAAGTAATTAGTATTAGATGAGGTCATGAGAAAGAAGCCCAAAGAAAAATCACTGAACGATTGCTTCCTCTCTGCTCTCTACCAAGTGCAGATACAACAAGTCAGCATTCAGTAAACCAGAAGAGGATCCTCACATGAATCAGACAGTGCTGGCACCCTGACCTCAGACTCCCAGCTTCCAAAACTGTAAGAAATAAGTTTCTATCATCTATAAGCCACCCTGTCTGCGGCATTTCTGTTTTAGCAGCTCAAACAGACTAAGACACTCCTTATTTGGCTTCTTCAATATACAAGACATTTCACAGGATGTACCACATACATAGTTGGAGAACACCGAAATTAATTATCTTTTTCATAATACATGAGCCAAGCACATGATTTAAGCTTGAAAGAAAGGGAGAGAGAGAAAGAGAAAGAATGAAAAAGTAAGGAAAGGAAGGGAGGAGGGAGGAAAAGTACCAGTAAGCAAACTGACCGCTGTACCATTTGGTTACTCAACTAATTCTGTTTTATCGCAGGTAGCTTTGCTTTTGGATCATTTATTTGTGTAGATATGGATTGAAACTGAATGATGTAAGTGCTCTGTTTTGATTTACTTTGTAGGCATCTGTGCTCATTGTTTCCTTCTCTTTCTTTTTGAAACTAGAACTTACTATTTAGGCAAAGATTTGTGATTCAGTAATAAAGATTTAGCCACTCCAACTCTATCAGTTACCTTATGCCCAGATGGTTTCAATAGTTGTATAGATGAAAAAAAACAAATGACTGGAGTCCAAATTTCCATATATATTCAGAAGAGTAGCACACGTATTTTTCTTTTATTAAGTTTCTCATGACCATTATGTATTATACCTTTGGAATTACTTGCAAGAGAGAAAATAATCCCACTTGATTAAAAATGACTTGCACTCAGATTTTATTTTATAAAGGCGCTGATTTGCCTTATTATTGCTATAACCAATTACTGTTACATATATAACATGCAGTGGAGAAAGCTGATTATATTCCTGTTTTCCCTGACTGGACTCATAATTACAGAAGACTAAGAAAGGGAATAAACTAAATTTCTATCTTATAATGTCTTTCATTTAGTTTGTAATAATCTTTTGAAAGATGATAAATGCACTGAAATCACTTTATCAATAATTAGGGGAATATATGCTATTTTCAAAAACTTCAGGTACAGAACATACAAAATTTTTTCCTAACATTATAATAATTGGGAATATTCTAAATGAAACTCCAATGTAAAATATTAAAATCTTTCAAATCTATACATGCATTTTGTCCATTTTTGGAAAGTACATGAAACTGCTCAGATATTTTAGAAATGAACTTAAACATAACCTTTATCATATGCAGAGCTAATAATACTTACAAACCAAAGCCAATTTAGGGGAAAATTAGGCAATTAGTAACTTCTCTCATGTCTGATTAATTAGGAACAAATCCATATTTATTACATCAGTTTTCTTCCTTTTCAAAACCTGTGACATACAAAGTTTTAAAAATAATATCAATATCTCCTATCATTTTGAATGTCTACATTTGACATTTCATAAAGATGACATTTGAAACATATTTTTCAATCTAGTTATACACATATATTTTGAAGTTTACAGTCAGTGTTAAACTATCTAATCAAGAAACTGAAAGTGATTATAAATGTTAAAGAAAACCAACTCCATTTTAAAAAAGGTTTACCATTTAATATCAGAGGTAGAATATCATACTATCTTTCAGGGAATCCTGTTAAAAAACTTGAAGGTTCTTGACTGTGAAAGCGAAGAAATATGGGGAGAACAAATACTAATGATAGCAGCCACTAATTTAAAAGTCAAAGATGTATAGATCAGAAAGGTTGAGAGAGAAACATGTCTGTTTCTACACGATCCAACTAATCAGAAAAGGAAAAAGAAACAGTCTTATAGGAGTTCCTGTCCTGGCTCTGCAGAAAAGAATCTGACTAGTATCCATGAGGACAAAAGTTTGATCCCTGGCCTCGCCTAATGGATTAAGGATCAAGTGTTGCCATGAGCTGTGGTGTAGGTTACAGATGCGGCTTGGATCTGGTGTTACTGTGGCTGAAGGGTAGGCCATCGGCTATAGCTTCCATTTGACCCTAGCCTGGGAACCTCCATATGCCACAGATGTGGCCCTAAAAAGACAAAAAGCAAACAAACAAAAACAGTGGTGGGCAATTCCAGAAGTAGTTTTAAAACCACTAGTACATTTGTTTAAAAACTGGACAAACCATTTTGCTATCGGATCCTAATTCTCTTAGTTTTGAAATAAGGGATATTGGGAATTCCCTTGTGGTTCAGTAGGTTAAGGACCTGGTGTCACTGCAGTAGTCCAGGTTGCTGTTGTGTGCAGGTTTGGTCCCTGGCCTGGGAAATTTCACATGCCATGGGTATGGCCAAACAAACAAAAGTAAAAAAAAAAAAACTGAAATAAGGATGCTGGACTTTATTAGCAGGGGTTTTTATTTTTTTTAACATGTTATTCTGTTGCATCAATTTTATTTTTTTAATTTAATGATTTTTATTTTTTTTCCATTGTAGCTGGTTTACAGTGTTCTGCCAATTTTCCACTGTACAGCAAGGTGACCCAGTCACACATACATATATACATTATCATGCTCCATCATAAGTGACTAGACATAGTTCCCAGTGCTATACAGCAGGAATTAGCAGTTTTTAACCTGGGGTCTGTATCAAAATTGATTGTGGAAATTTTCAGCAATATGCTTGTTGGCATTCTGCCTTGATCCCTCTCCTCAGAGCAGCTACATCAAATAATTGTCTAGCAAGTTTCATTTCTTCCCTGGTAAGCATCTAGGGTAATGAGATTAGGACTATAAGGAAATTACTTTCTCATGGAAAGAAAATGATTCTGAAAATTCCAAATTTTCTTATCAAGACTTAGATTTTATTGAAATCCTTAAAGAAGCAGAAGGAGCCAGCTTGGAGACCTGAACAGAGCAAATGCTATGGATGGACCAATCTTAGCCAAAAGTTGGTGATACAGACCCCTGTTTAAAAACTGCTAATTCCTGCTGTATAGCACTGGGAACTATATCTGGTCACTTATGATGGAACATGACAATGTTAGATAAAGTTAGAATCCACAAGTGAAAAAGAATAAGGTTTAAACCTTTCGTTCATTTTTCTCATACTTAAGATGAAGGATATTGACTAAGCAGCCTTAAATTTTATTTCCAAGTCTAAAAATCGATTAGACTAAGTTGTTATGTTCACTTAAATATTATTCCTCATTACATTTAACTCTATGTTACAGTAAATACAATCAACTGTTATTTTAGTAAGGAATTTTAAAAAGTAAAATAAAAGCACATTTAAATAGGAACCATGGGTTTCATGCAAAGCTTTCTTTTTTTTGTCTTTTTAGGGCCACATTCACGACAGATGGAGGTTCCCAGGCTAGGGATCAAATCAGAGGTATAGCCACTGGCCTACACCACAGCCACAGCAATCCCAGATCGGAGCCACATCTGAGACCTACACTGCAGGTTACAGCAACCCTGGATTCCTTAACCCAATGAACAGTGCCAGGGAACAAACCTGCATCCTCTTGGATACTAGTCGGCTTCATAACCCACTGAGCCACGACAGGAACTCCCATGCAAGTCTTTCTTAGCCATACTTGGAACAGAACCTAACTATTTGGTTTATCTGCCATAAAGCAAGGTTCTGTTTACCTGGAGGCAGCCTCAGGCTTGGTGTCTGGAAATGAATAAGCAGCCTCTTTTGGGTCTGCTTTTAAACTCAGTCTTAGTGAATTTTGGCAACTGTTACAAATTGCTTCCAAAGGAGGAGAAATAGTTATAAATACCTCCCCCTCTTGTTTCCTAACTTACTTAAATTTGAAACCAAGCTTTCTTTCAATTATGCTTTTGCTTTTTCAACGTGAACATGCCAAGATCACTTGAGAATAAAATCTTCCATTTATCTGTGAGGTAGTTCAGGCATAAACAGCTGTCACATAAAGCTCTACTACCAAAAGTGTCAATATGTCTGTTTCCAGTTGTGGAGGGATTTATAGTAAAACAGATTTTCATTTTCTCAAGTTTCAAAATGCATCTTTTATAAATTCAACCAAGTACAACTGAATGACTGACCTGGAAAAGCTAAAACAATTTTGTTAAAAGAAAATGGGACAGGGGTGAAGGTGTAAATTCCCCATTCTGCCAGACCAGATGTCCAATTCAGAAATCACACAAGTTTATACATTTCCAAAGCAGGATGCTTGTTCCCATCATTAAGGCCACAGTGAAAGAGAATACATTTTGATGGCAAATAATGACCATTCTGGAGAGGTGCAAAAATAAAGGAGAGTGTTTTCCAATATCAAAGTGATTTCTCCAACACAAAACAGTTAATGACTGTACTTTGTTCAATGTGGCTTAATTTATGTACTTAACATATGTTCTAATAAAACCTTTTTAATTAAACATTGATATTATACCTACTCATTGACAGAAGTTTCTTCAACTCCTAACTTCAAAGCACTCTTTTGACACCATAGAAGATAAAATCTTTTGCCTACCCTAGAGAAAGTTATAATTTAATTAGGATGATGAAATAATCATATGAAGATGATGAAATAATTATATGAAAATTTCATGGCAAAAGTCTAAATAATTGAATGCTGGAATAATAACAGAGTTTCTCATAAGGTGATTGTTCTTCCCCAACCATAGGAGATTGGAGATTATAAGCACAAGTGGGAAAAATCTGGTAAGTTAGAATTGACAAAAGAAAAATTAACAACAAAATCTGTTAAAGTGCTTATAAATGTTTTACATTTATTAATACAACAAAACACACCAAAAGGATATAAATGCCACCTATTACTAGACAGTTGGCTCTCTGTATTGCCAATTTCTGCTTTCACAGATTCAACAAACCATAGACACAGAGGACCAACTGTACTCCACCGTTTTATATGTGGGACTTGAGCATTGCTAGATTTTGATATCTGTGGTGGTCCTGGAACCAATCCCTCAAGGATATGGAGGAACTGTATTATTTTCTCAGTTTGATACTTTGCAGAATCTTTTTTCAGACATTTTAAGAAGAACGGTAAATACTTCCCCCCTTTCTCTCTTTCCTTTCTCCCCTCCTTCCTTCCTTTCCTTTGATTTTCTTTTCCTTCCTCCCTTCCTCTCTCTCTCTCCTTCTTACTTTGTTTACTGAGCCTAGTCGTCCATTCCTTTTCACTTTTATGACCTGAGACTCATGATCCCCTCTCTTCTGGCTCTTGCCTCTTTTAGCTACACCGAGATACTATGTCTCAGCTTTCCTGGCCCTTACAGATGCAACAGCTGTACAGTCTTGGTTTAGTTTTCCTGGCTTTCCTTCACCTTGTCCTAGTTTTCAGGACAAAGGCTTGTGCTTTATGCAATCTGGCGTAGGCTATCACAAGTCTGCCATCACCAGGAGAAGAGCAGACCCTGGAAATCCACTGGTCCCAGGATAGGGACATAGAACAGACTTGACTTCAACCCCTGCTTATGTGATGACTTGTGACTGAGGAAAATGAGTCCCTGCTATTTCTAAAGCCTCTGTGTTTATGTGATGCAGTTGTAAAATAGTGTAATTAATACACATGCTTAAGTCAGACAGTAGGTGGCTCTCTTCTAAGAGTCAGACATGCTTTCATGCTTAATTGGCTTAGCGGACATACATTAGCCAAAATTACAGATGTTTGTTCTTCCAGATTTGCTAAAACTGAGTAAGGATTTGAGTGTACTTATTAACTAATACATTGTATCCCAAACTTGACATGCCATGCAACCCACCAATGGAGGGAAACAAAGGTAAAGTGGACAATAAATATGTGTAAAATGACTATCATAACCAAACTTTTCCTGCATAATTACATTCATGGAAGACAGTTTCAATTGCTAAAGCTACACCTGTCTAGACCTATGGGCAACACAAAGAGAAATACTGGATTGTTTTTGCCATTGATGATGGATTGTCTATTAACAGACCAGAAGCAAGAACTGTTAGCTTAGAAAGAGAAAATGAGTTTTTTCTATTCTTATTTTGCACTGAACAACATTATTAATAATAGAAGACAAATTACTTTTTCTCTTACTAAATGAGCTCTACAGATAATCTAAAGATTAAATTTTAAGCGGTGATCTATGGATGCACATAAACACTAAGCTACATAAGAATATAGATGGGCCATTCACTAGGCCAGGTATAAATGAGTGTTTCTGCATGCACTGAGTAGAATATTGATACACTTTACTAGAAGACAAGGGGAAATTTGTTAATGTGAAAAAAGGCAGGAAGGAAATACCAAAGAGGCTTTTTTGCTTTTAGGGATCTAAGCCATGGGGATAGTTTTTGTTGTAGATTTGTTTAGTTGCAAAAGAGTCCCTGCATAGTATATGCTCTGCTAACATATGTGGGGCAAATCTAAGTCCCTGATTCAGTATTCTTATGCAATACAAACCCTTCCTATGCTTCCCTCCTTTTTTTCTGGAACAAGAGAGACAGTCAAAGCACATAACTTTGTAATGAATGGAAATGGTATTCTTGATGAAAAAGAAATTAAGATTCACTAAATTCTGTAAGTTTCTCCCGGGATCAGATCTACACAGTAATGTAAATGAAGGAGAATTCTTAAACAGATAGATTCACAGGGAGAGATTTCAATTTTATGTGAATCAAACATAACCTCTTCACTAAGGACTCTTCATATAAATTACTTGATCTGATCAATGAGTTCAGCAAAGTAGAAGGTACAAGGTTAACAGTTGCATTTCTGTATACTAACAGTGAAATATTAGAAAAAGGAATATGAAAAAATACCTTTTAAAAATCACACCCCCCCAAAAAAAAATTAGTAATAACCCTGACCAAGAAGGTAAAAGACTTACATGTTGAGAACTATAAAACATTAAGGAAATTAAAGAGGATTCAAGGAAATGGAAGGATATTCCATGCTCCTGGATTAGAAGAATGAATATCATTAAAACCCATACTACCTAAAACAATCTACAGACTTAATGTGATCCTTATCAAATTACCCATGACATTTTTCACAGAACCACAATAAATAATAAAAAAATTTTATATGAAACATAAATGACCTAGAATTGCCAAAGTAATTGGGGTGGGGAGGGGGCAAAGCAGGAGGCATAACTCTCCCAGACTTCAGACAATACTACAAAGCTACAGTAATCAAGACAGTGTGGCACTGGTACAAAAACAGATATACACACCAATGGAACAGAACAGAGAACTCAGAAATAAACCAAGGCACCCTATGATCAATTTAATATTCAATAAAGGAGGTAAGGATATAAAGGGAGAAAAACTCTTTTCAGCAAATGCTGATGGCAAAACTGGACAGCTGTGTGTAAAGCAATGAAAGTAGAACATGCCCTCACACCATGCATAAAAAGAAATTCAGGAGTTCCCGTCGTGGCGCAGTGGTTAACGAATCCGACTAGGAACCATGAGGTTGCGGGTTTGATCCCTGGCCTTTCTCAGTGGGTTGGGGATCTGGCATTGCCGTGAACTGTGGTGTAGGGTGCAGACGCAGCTCGGATCCCGTGTTGCTGTGGCTCTGGCGTAGGCCGGTGGCTACAGCTCCGATTCGACCCCAGCCTGGGAACCTCCATATGCCGCGGGAGCAGCCCAAAGAAATGGCAAAAAGACAAAAAAAAAAGAAAAAAAATTCAAAATGGCTTAAAGACTTAAACATAAGACATGACACCATAAAACTCCTAGAAAAGAGCACCAGCAAACTCTGTTGTCAACTGCCTATAGCAATAGAAACAAAAATAAAAATAAAGAAATGGGACCTAATTTTATAAGGTTTTGAACAGTAAAGGAAACCATAAAAAATGAAAAGCTACCCTTGAAATGCAAGAAAATGGTTGCAAACAATGCAACAATCAACAAGGGCTTAATCCCTCAAATACACAACTAAACCAAAAAACAACCCAACTGAAAAATGGGCAGAAGACCTAAACAGACATTTCTCCAAAAACGACATACAGATGGCCAGCAAGCACTTGAAAAAATGCTCAACATCACTAATTATTAGAGAAATGAAAATCCAAACTACAGTGAGGTACCACCTCACATCAGTCAGAATAGCCATCATTATAAAGTCTAAAATAACAAACGCCAGAGAGGGTGTGGAGAAAAGGGAACCCTCCTACACTGTCACTGGGAATGTAAATTCTTACAACCATTATGAAAAACAGCATGGAGGTTCTTCAGAAAACTGAACTACCACATGATTCACCAATCCCACTCCTTGGAATATATCCAGACAAACTCTAATTTAAAAAGATACATGCTAGAGTTCCCACCATGGCTCAGTGGAAACAAATCTGACTAGCATCCATGAGGACACAGGTTTGATCCCTGGCCTTGCTCAGTGGGTTAAGGATCCAGCATTGCCATGAGCTGTGGTGTAGGTTGCAGACATGGCTTGGATCCTGCATTCCTGTGGCTATGGTTTAGGCCAACAGCTACGTCTGATTTGACCCCTAGCCTGGGAACCTCCATACGCTGTGGGTGCAACCCTAAAAAAAAACCAAAAATAAAAAGATACATGTACTCCTATGTTCATAGCACTATTCGTAGTAGCCCAGACACAGAAACAACCTAAATGTCTATCAAAAGATGAATGGATTAAGATGTACATGTATACAATGAAATATTACTCAGCCATGAAAAAGACAAAATGTCTTTTGCAGCAACCTAGATGCAACTAGAGATTCTTATACTACATGAAGTCAGAAAGAGAAAGACAAATATATCACCTCTTTGTGGAATCTAAAAAGTGGCACAAATGAAACTACCTACGAAACAGAAACAGACTCATAACAGACATGTAGTTGCCAAGGGGGAAGGTGAAAAGAGTGGGATGGAATGGGAGTTTGGGGTAAACAGATGCAAACTATTACATTTAGAATAGATAGGCAATGATGTCCTACTCTATAGCACAGGGAATGACATCCACTCTCTTGGGATAGAGCATGATAGAAGATAATGCAAACTATTGCATTTGGAATGGATAAGCAATGAGATCCTGCTTTATTGCACATGGAACTATATCTAGTTACAGTAATGGAACATGATGGAGGATAACGTGTGAACAAGAATATATATATGTGTGTGTGTGTGTGTGTGAGAGAGAGAGAGGGAGCGAGACTGGGTACTTTTCTGTGTAGTATAAAATTGACAGAATACTGTAAACCAAGTGGAAAAAATAAAAATTAAAAAAGTAAGGGGATGTATAAACAAATATGCGTAGGAAAAGATATCCTCTTCAAACTGAGGACAGGGGTTATAAATAAAGAGGTCATTGTCCAGTGAAGATGCCAGTATTTACTGTGAGAGAGAATAGGGAAGGCTAAGTAAACTCTTTTCTTTTAAAATGGCTTGGAACCCAGAGGACTTACTGGGACATCAGAAAAATCACTCTTTGGGAAAAAAGATTGGGTAGATCCCCAGAAATATCCAACCTGTTGGAGGAGAGTTCCTACCATATGTCAGGCACTGCCTTCAACGCCATGTGCAAACTGGAAGACAAACTTATGTACTTAGATACGCATATCCATATACATTTTTATCTACATATAAGCCTCTCAAGGGAGAGGCAGTTTAACAATATTGTTCAGAATATTAAACCCCCTCTCAGGAGGGTTATGTATCCTTATCCTACACACCAAAATACTAGGAGAAGAAGCAACATTCTCCTATGTCTGTGCAATGTAATCTGAGTCAGGATGTCCAAGTAGAACCTCAAACGCTACATATCAAACTGCATTCTTCATCCCCATTTATGTTTCTTTTTCTGTATTTCGTAATTCTGCTATTATTGGTCTCATTCATAAAGTTACCCATATCTTAAATTAGGGAACCCTCATCGCCTCCTTTTTCTTATCTACATATCCAACTGGTCATCAAGTTGAAGGACATTTGTTCTGCTCATTGCCTCTTAATTCTGTCCCCTTTTCACCATTTCTACTGCTGCTAATAACAGAAATTGATGTTGCCCCCAAAGCTTTTAATGGTTTCCCAGTACTTGCAAGCAATAACCCAACATTCTTTACACAGAATCCAGAACTCTTCACAATCAATTCTCAACTTAGCCAACAACAGTAATGCTTCCTTCTCTTCCTAGGCTTCTGAGTCCCAAATCATCTCTGGGAATTACTGCAGTCTGTCCCTCTAAAAGTATTACCCTTTCTCTTGCCCACTTTTCTAGCTTATAGTTTTTTGCCTTAAGCATTAACAAAAGAACAACAAAAATAAATTTTAAACCTTTAGCCTACCCCCTTAAGACTTAGGTGTATTTTTAATGCATACTTATAGTATTTAATACACAACATTGTAATTTTATATTTTAGTAAATCCTGAACTCTTTTAGGGTCTTAAATCTCTAATTTCTCTGTGATGGGTACATTGTATGTAATAAAAGCTTCTGGTGTTCAGTAAATGTATGCTTTATTTAACCACTGGTGGTTGCAGTGGTTAAAATACAGCTATAATAGTTAAGAATAAAATTTTTACAAGGTAAAGAGAACTTGGCAAAATTGTAACTTAGATAAAACTTCTATAATTAAAAACTCCCAGCAATTTTCTTCTCCTCTGGGTCTTAATTGGACATTTTGTTCTACATTCCCCTAATTTAATAAATAGATTTGATTCTTAAAAAACTTGAATATAAAGGAGAGAAATTATCTGAATGTAATAATTAATAGGTATCTATCAACATCACTTATATGAAAGGTCTACACATGGAATATTTATTTTTATGGCAATTGAAATTACCCTAGAAATACTTTTCAACTTATGAAAACAGCTGTCTTAGTTTATGATTGCTTGAGAACTGACAAACTAGTTTGTTAGTCATAGCACTTTAGTGATTGGATAGCTCAAAATAACTTTGAACTTATTCAAGCAAACTTTTTTCCCTAGGGTCATACACATTATTCTTCCTCAACTCCTTAAAGCCAATAAATAAAACCCTTGAATAGTTTGTGTCATTTCTATGTTGCAGCTTCTGAACTGAAAATATTTGATTCATGTCATGTAAAGATCTGATTCCTAGATGATAATACATATACTTAGAAACACTACATTCTTAGGTAAGGTTTCTGCACAGTTATCAGTTTAGGTATTGGTGATATGCCTTCACATATTCCGAGTTGTGCAACAACTCAGTGTTAGACATATATAGTGTTAGACAACCCCATATAATGTAACGGAAGTCTATTAGATACACAGTTATTCGTGCTTTGATTTTTGTTCTGTTGCCAGAGCAGCTCCTGGTCTTTGCTTATAACCCTCCAACCACTGCTATTACCAGGAATATCCTTGCTAAAAACCTGCCAACTCCTTTCTCCTGACAGGCATGAACATAATCTTTAAGTCAAAGGGTCCAAAGATAAGAAACAAAAAGCTACAAGAAAGAAAAACAACAACAACAAAAGATGGAACCAGCTGGGACTAAGATGGAGACTAATCTGACCTCCAACAGACCTTGGGTCTGAATACACTTTGATTTTATTATATTAGCATATTAAATGACACACCTGCCAGAGGCCAGGACTAGACATTAAAGACCAAAAGAGCATGAAAAGGGGTTGACACCCCACTCCTGCGGAAAGCCTTGCCCCTTCCCTGTAGACTAATGCATATGCTTTCCCATCACTAGCCTCACTCCTCCTCCCTGGTCTTTACTCTTTAAAATTAAATCTCTCTCCCCAGATGGGTGAGAAGTTGACCTGTGTATTTAGTTCCTCCTTCTCCAATCTTTGACTGCTGAATAAAGCTTGTGCTGTGTGGATCTCAGTTACTCGCCTCCTGGAACTGAATGATAAAGAACCCTCCACACTGCCCCACCCACCCCAGGCACAGAGCCTCTGCCAAGTCTGGGCTTGAACAGTGTCCATACAACTTAATCCCAGTAATAACACCCGAGTCAATCATATTGTATAAGTGAATTAATAAGTACCAAAAAAAATCTGTAAATCATGCACTGATTCTGGTTTTAGAAAATGCAGTTATAGTTGAAAAAAGATAAGTATTCTTTATATTTTTTTCTTTTTATAGATACATCTGTAACATATGGAAGTCCCTATGCTAGGAGTTGAATTGGAGCTGCAGCTGGGGTTCACACCATGGCCATAGCAACATGGGATCCTATGCCACAGCTTGTAGAAACAGTGGATTCCCAACCCACCAATCAAGGCCAGGGATTGAACACCTCACAGAGACAATATCCAGTTCTTAACCCATTGAGGCACATGGGAACTCCCTGTTTAATATACTTTAAAATGACTAATAAATGTAATCAATTTATGTCTTAGAAGTTTTCTTGGAAGGCTTCAGCCAAATTAAACAATATTTGAGCACCATAAATAAACAGGTATAGCTGACTTTCTAAATGCTCTATTTCTTTAGCTTTACCTTATTCTAGACCCTGATCTCGTGAAGATATTTTTAAAAACTTGCATACCTTTAAAACCACCTCAAAAACCACATTTCTGAAATGCAAATGATCATATAATCATTTAATAATATTATTTTACTTATATATTTGAAAAAGCTACCCACAGAATATGATCAAAGTTCCCTAAAAGAACACACAATACTTGTTAACTTGAGTTAGTGGAAGAAATTTCTGCTTCTCTTCAGTATTGTTCGTATAACCCCAGACACCTCTAAAATTCCTTGAAGAATCCTGTAATTTTACACCAGGCAGAGGCTATTCCCTTGGCTTGTTTAGACTCACTTACCCTCCTGTCCGAATTGAGAACCCTGACCTTTCCATTAGGTCTCAGATCACACGTTATTTCCTCTGTCAAATTTCCATCAAATTCGCCTGGGGAAGCAGGTGCCCCATTGTTTGTATGCAAACAACTGGCATGCACTTTCAAAATAGAATTTATTACACCAAATTGTAATTTTTTGTTTGAAATCTGGTTCCTCCTCTAAAGGAACTCTTTCTGCTTTGGGAGCCTGCTTTATTCCTTTCTAGGTCTTCTAAGTGCCTTTTTTGGCACATGGTCTCCAGTAGATGTTCCATAGGACATAATTCATTCCAGCAACCATAGAAAGGAAGAAAGATGGGCACAGAAAACTCCATCATTCCATTTTTGCTGTAATTTTAAAGCATCACCAATACTTTTTAATACTGAAGAAATATCACCCTGAGACATAAATACCTACATTTTATTTTAAGATGTGCTAATGCTTGCATTAAGCCACTACTTTATGTCTCATCTTATTCACAACTAATGAATAGGTTAATTGCGCTAAATCTCAGGTCAGCAGAATAAGATGTGATTTAACTGAGTAGTGTGAAAAGTGGTTTCTTTTCATAAATAAATGCAGCACATGGTCCTGTTGTGCATGTAATCCATGGTGCAGAAATGAAATAGCATAAATAGCATTATTAGGAATAAGCTTAAATTCATTTTTTTTTAGCTATCATTCAAAATGGATTTATAAAAACATAAAAGGTCTTTTAAGCTTAGTGGAAACTTGTTCCATTAGAAGCTGATGTGGTTATTATTGGATGTTTCCCTATGACTGTTTTCCAGAGGCCCATGAAATTTTAATTTACTTGAAAAACTAAAATGCAGAGTTATTTGTTTTGACATGTTTAATCACTTTCCCACTGTAAAGCTAAAGATGAGAAATCACTAGGGAAAGTAAAAAAAGTGTCAGCATGAACACAAAGAAATTAGAGATTTGCAAGTAAAACTTCACATTATTAAACTGTCATTTAGTTGCAATGTTTTTATTCCTTAAAATATGAAAAGCATATAAGTTGTTTCTGTTATTGGTGATTTAATGTAGAATTATTCATGTACTTAAAAAATCAATGTAATATCCCAGTACATGCCACTAATTGAATTGCTGATAATGAAAATATATTTCATGTAAAAATTTGAATTAAAGTTTAATAATTTATTATGCCTTTTCCAATACATATAAGGCATTTATATTTTGGAGGAGTAAAATGTATCTGAAACTCATTCATATTATTCATTTGTTGGTATGTCTAGCCAAGTGCATTAATCATGCCTATCTATGCCAGGTATGAAGCTAGACTCCTGGGAATCATTGTGGAGCCAGGGATATGGAATCCTGATTCTCAAAGAGATAACATTAGTGATTGACAAATAATCACATCATTTTTTAAAAGATGCTAAAGGACTATACTGCAAAGCTACCGTAACCAAAACATCATAGTTTTGGCACAAAAACAGACATACAGATTAATGGAACAGAATAGTGAGCCCAGAAATAAACCCTTGTGCTCGTGGTCAGTCTACAACAAAGGAGGCAAGGATATACAATGGAGAAAAGGCAGTCTCTTCAATAAGTGGTATTGGGAAAACAGTAGAGTTACATGTAAAACAATGAGATTAGAATATTCCCTCACATCTTATACAAAAATAAATTCCAAATGGCTTAAAGATGTAAATTTAAGGTCTGAAACCATAAAAGTCTTAGAAGAGAACATAGGCAGAACACTCTTTGACATATATCATAGCAAATAAAAGCAAAAGTAAACAAATGCTCTTTAACCTAAAAGCTTCTGCACAAGAAAAGAAGCCATCAACGAAATGAAAAGACCACCTATGGAATGGAAGGAAATATTTGCAAATGGTATGACCCACAAGGGTTAATATCAAAAATTTATAAATAGCTCATATAAATCACTATCAAAAAAATTCAATCAAAAAATGGGCAGAAACTAAATAGATATTTTAGCTAAGATAAAAATCATTGATTATTAGAGAAATGCAAATCAAACAATGAGATATCACCTCACACATGTCAAAATGGCTATCATCAAAAAGTCTACAAATAACAAATATTGGAGAGGATATGAAGAAAAGCAACCCTCCTGCACGGCTGGTGGGAATATAAATCGGTGTAGCCACTATGGAAAACAGTATGGAGGTTCCTCGAAAAATGAAAAAACAGAACTACCACATGATCCAGCAATTCTACTCCTGGATACATGTCTAGAAAAAATGAAAACACTAATTTGAAAAGATACAGACACCCTAATGTTCAAAGCAGCAAGCAGCCCTATTTACAACAGCAAGGATATGGGAGAAACCTAAGTGTCTATCAACAGATGAAAAGATAAAGAAGATGGAGTTTCTGTCGTGGAGCAGTGGTTAACGAATCCAACTAGGAACCATGAGGTTGTGGGTTCGGTTCCTGGCCTTGCTCAGTGGGTTAAGGATCCTGCGTTGCCGTGAGCTGTGGTGTAGGTTGCAGACGTGGCTCAGATCCTGTGTTGCTGTGGCTCTGGCATAGGCAGGCGGCTACAGCTCCAATTAGACCCCTAGCCTGGGAACCTCCATATGCCATGGGAGTGGCCCAAGAAATGGCAAAAAGCCAAAAAAAAAAAGACAAGATGAAGTATATCTATACAATGAAATATTACTTAGCCATTATAAAAGAGTAATTTTTAGCAATGTGGATGGACCTAGAGAATGTTATGATTAGTGAAACAAGAGGACTAATACAGTATTATAGCACTTAAATGTGGAATCTAAAAAAAATAATACTAATGAATGTTTATAGCAAATCAGAAATAGATTCTTTGATACAGAAAACAAATCAGTGGTCACCAGTGGGGAGAGAGAAAAGAAGAGAGGCAGTTAGGGGTATGGGATTAAGAGAAACAAACTACTAAGCATAAGATAGTAAGCAACAAGGATAGAGTGTGCAAAGCAGGAAATTACAGCCATTATCTTTTAACTTTTAATGGAATATAATCTGTAAAAATACTGAATCACTATGCTGTGTTCATGAAACTAATATAATATTATTAATCAAATGGATGCTACAGCAAACAGAGTTCAATATTAGAAAACAGAGTAGAATGCTTAGAAAGAGTGACTCCAGGAAGTGCTTCAAACCTGGAGAATGAAAAGAAACATGACAAGTGCTTTGAGAACTGCATATACAGGAAGGCACCAGCCTTTACAAAAAGCTACATTTGTTTCCAACCAGGCTAACTTCTCTTTCCTTTTCAGTATCATCTCCCTCATGATCATTTTTTGTATAATATTCACAGCAAAATTGGTTCTTACAAAAAAAAAAAGTGAAGCTCCTTCCAGAAGTATTAACATTTTATCAGGGGTCAAAACCCCTGTTCATCAAATGGAAAGAAATAACACTCCAAAGTAAATGTTTCTGGCCTTATGGGCTTACTACCCCTTGGGGACTTGTGGGTGTGGTAGGAGGAACTTTTTTGGCTACCCAGAAATGAAACCAAAGAAGCAATAACTAGAACGACAACCCTGGAGCCATAATCCCCTGTGCCACAAAAGAACTCCAACAATTTCTTAAAGAATCCACCCCCCCTGCTTTGGGTTATTAGCAGGGTACCAAAAAACAAAAACAAAAAACATGCCTGAAAACAAATAGAGAATGGAGTCAGGTAACTGGGTTTTACTGGAGAGGAAAGAAAAAGAAAACTAGCATCCAAACCTGGGAAAGATGTTTCTTTGGGACACTAGTCCACCATCTTCTTGGTCTACTGGCTTTCGGAATAAAGTTGCTGTTCCTCTTCTTTGGATTTAATGACCTGCCAATGTCGCTAGAAATGACATTTTCTTTTCCTATGTACTCCACATGGGGCTGGGAGCTGAGTGGTGTTAGAGGTAACATGTGGTTGTCACCATAATAGTATAAAAGTAAACAATGATCTCCTCTAGGGAGGGAGGCCATGATTATTTCCATTTTTAAAAATCTTCAATAAATCTGTTTCTCTGTCCACACTATGATGGAAGACACATGAATGATCAGTTCAGTTTTTGAAGCCCAGGATTTGGGGAAGAACTGTAAAGGTTATCTGGTCCAAATACAGAAATATCCCCTGCCATATCCTTGACAGTCAATCTTTGTGTCACTGCCCTGAGAAAGGTGATACCTTTTCTCTTCTCAAGATCCCATCAAGAGTTGGAAAAGATGGCTGCAAAGTACTTGGAAGGGTTTAAACATGGTACATGCATATATGGAGTATATGCAATGCAGCCAAGCAAGGAAAGACAAGTGAAGAGAATTCCTATGTAAAAGACTGAGACCGTTTAAATGTATTTAGGAATTTTGCATTGGGTTTTCCCTGCTAAATGAAGTACAGCATTTGTGAGGTTAGTTGAAATTTCAGAGATGAGAATAAGAATTCCCTTCTGTGTTTATTTAAAATATTTCCCTCATGTACTGTAGGTGCCGAATTCATGTAAGTGATCATAGAAACGTTTTTGGGTTCATCAATTTATCCAATATGAAAATTGGCAACTAAACATGATTTTTATGTATCAGTAGGCCAGAAAGCCTATTTGAAAGTCTTCTCAGATATTAAACTATTGTCTCTCAGATAAAAAAAACATCCGGGCTTCTCTATTTTTCTTTGTGATGCTGGCTATGAGACTCTGAAAATGACTTTTTCATTTACCAGCTGGTTCTACGTTAGATTGTACCATCTGGATTCTAGAGAAAGACTGTGAGGCAGAAGGAAAAGGAAGGAACTGATCCCTTTCTATTTATTTATTTATTTATTCATTTATTTTTGTCAGTTTAGGGCTGCACCCACAGCACATGGAGGTTCCCAGGCTAGGGGTTGATTTGGATCTGCAGCTGCTGGCCTACGCCACAGGCACAGCAATGTCAGATCCAAGCCACGTCTGTGACCTACACCGCAGCTCATGGCAATGCCAGATCACTTACCCACTGAGTGAGGCTAGGGATCGAACTTGTGTCCTCATGGATACTAGTCGGATTCAATTCCACTGAGCCCTGATGGGAACTCCCCTTTCTCTTTAGTTTGCTATTTTTGTCAGTGTGGCCACACAAATGGCCCATTACCCTGAGTACCTGAAATTAGTACCAGCAGCATTTTGGTTACGTTTTCCGGAGTGTCCCATATACATATTAGCACATGTGTAGTAGGTCCCTATACTCAGAGGACTAATCTTGATCCTGAGGGTCCTTCTTCCGGCCTCATTAGGTACCAACAAAGCAGGGCAACATTGCTTCCTTTCTGTTAATATATGCATTACTGCTACATATGATTTATTTTATATAGTTTATACTATGTGTTATCATACATATAAATCATAGAATGCACTAGTATAAGCATGTGCATAACTTGATAGGACGTAATACATATTATAATCTATATTTACTTATGCATAGTATCATCTCCATTATTGTTCTTTACCATGACTGATTATTCATGCATTTACACAGGGCATTAAATCTTTCATTATAAGTAGTGTGTTTTATTAATTAAATCCCTGTCAATATTCATGTCACATATGCAGCGTTCTGGCTCCCAGTTCGGTAGGAGCCCTCCTCCAAATATCTATATTCTAATAACCCAATGTCTTCCCTTTGTTTCTCCAGCAATTACTCTACCTGTATTACCTCAGGAGTTTCATTTTGCTTTTATTTATTTATTTTTTTTAACTCTGCCAGTGCTGCTCAGCCATTTTTCTTTATTAAATTGTTTGTGTTGAAAAAACCGGACAGCTTCTGTTTCCTCACTGGACTCTGAATCAACCATCTATAATAAATTCAGGACATCACCTAAATACATCAGCCCAAATCAAACACCATACCATAGATAGAGTTCCTTATATTTACAATATTTAATACATTCAGTAGTTAGGAGTTTTAAAACTTCTTGGATACACAGGTGGTTTTAGAAGTTACTGGTTTCAGTTCTGTGTGTGTGTGTGTATTTTGTTTGTTTGTTTTTTTTCTGAAGGCAATTGAAAACAGAGCTCTCCATTTTGGTGCATGACATGCATTTTGTTTCAATTTACCAGAAGTGTTGGTAAGAGGAAAGAATTGGTATTTTCTTAGCAACTAGAATGTAGGAATAATTAATATAAAAATGAGGAATTATTTTAAAGTCAATAATCATTGTCAATATGGTGAGCACACACAATTTCTTACTATAATTAGGATAGAGCAATACAACTAAATTTAAAATAATTTGAATTCTAGGTGAAAATCAATACTTCTTTTAATGGCTTTATCTTAACCCAATCTAGAGAAAATTCCAAGTGTTCCATATTTGTACAACTCAGTGGATCACTCTTTGCCAAACTTTTTTTTTTAACTCAAAAAGGAAAAAGAACAACAATCACAACATAAAGCTTAATCCCAAACTTCCCCTGCAGCTACTCTTTTTTTAATTTTTTAAAATTTTTTATTTTTTAATTTTTTTGTCTTTTTGTCTTTTCTTGGGCCGCTCCCTTGGCATATGGAGGTTCCCAGGATAGGGGTCTAACTGGAGCTGTACCTGCCAGCCTACGCCAGAGCCACAGCAACGCGGGATCTGAACTGCGTCTGCGACCTACACCACAGCGCATGGCAACGCCAGATCGTTACCCCACTGAGCAACGGCAGGGATCGAACCCGCAACCTCCTGGTTCCTTGTCGGATTCGTTAACCACTGCGCCACAACAGGAACTCCCAACTCTTTTTTTTTAATACAAAATTCTTCACAGGATGTGGTTGTACTCCTGCTCTGAAATTTCTGACCTTATCCTCTTTCTAAATTAAAAACACTTTACGCAGGTGTCACCTCTCCCACCCACAGAGTGCTGACTGCTTTCTCTTCTCAAGCTCATGATGGGTGTAATCTATCCAATGGACTTAATTCTCATTCGTTATCTTGTTTGACGTCCTAGCAGCAGCATACAGGGTGGATCATGGCCTTCTTCTTGAAACAATTTCTTTACTCTCTCAACACCACATTTTCTTAGAAAGCTATCCTTGAATCTCTTCCTTCTCCTATATGGCATATCCAACCTCTCAAGAAACTAACTTGAAATTATATCCAGAATCCAACTACTTTTCCACACATCAAAACTTCTACTGGATTTTAACAGTGCTATCTCTACAGCTGGACCTTAACGCCTCCTTTTTATCACAGTGTCCAAAATGATCATTTTAAATGGATTATGATTCTATTTCACTCAAAATAAAAGGCAAAGTGTTTGCAGTGGACTGTAGGTCTTACATGGGATGGACCTCCTCTACCTTTCCTGTTTTACTACCCTCCCATTCCTCACTCTTTCTAGAAACATGACCTTTTTTCTGCTTGCCTTCTAGGCATGCTTTTATATTTGGACCTTTGCTTTGGCTTTTCCTTCTGCTCGGAATGTTTCTTCCCCAACATATCTACCTGGATATCTCCCTCACCTGTTTGAAGTTATTTCATCACCTTTACAATAAGACATATGCTGATCTATTTTATACAGTTATGTGTCCAACCCACCTGCACTCCAAGTAACACCCTAAACCCCTCTTATCCTACATCCTCCTTTGCTAGAGCACTTTTCACTTATTTCCTAACATACTATGTCATTTCTGTGTATTTTATTTAGATATTATAGTTCTAAGTTAGTCTTCTACCACAAATTAAGCTCCACTGGTGAAAAGTCTTTGCTTTATTTCAGGTGTGTGCACTACAATAAGCTTGGCATAGAGTAAATATTCCATAAATATTTATTAAGTGAATCATCAAATTTAGGCAAACACTCAGTACTCCCTGACAAGTCTCTGCTTCACTTAAATGACTTCCTACTACTCTGTGTGGGAGACTGCAATGCACCTAAACTTTATGCTTTTAATTAATAAAACTCTTCCCTCACCCAACTGGATTGTAAAAGTGCTCCAAAGTGCTACTTCATTCTGTGTATTTGGTATACTTTCCCTGATTCCCACCAATTTGATATGATCTCCTATTGCTGATTGGTAAAACCAGCATGGACCAATGGAAAAATTCCAGACCAATGGAAAAATGAACATCAGAAGATTCTCTTCTCTGGGTCATGTTATGACATAACCTTGGACTGAGCTCAACAACTGAGGCCATTTCCTAATTTTTCAATGGCCAGTAGTACAATCTGATCTGTAACATTTATTTAGAGTCTAATTTATATGTCTGTAATTATAATTTAAGAACAATGTTTATAGTATATATTTATCTAAAAAGCAAGTCTTATAAACTGATGTTATTTTACCACTAATTAAATCCCATATTCTTTTTAACATGACACAGATAAGTCAGGTGTCCATTTATTTACTTTTTATCACTTCAACTATACTGTGCATTAGTAAGAAAACTGATTCTCTGTTTCCATACTACCAAGATCAGTAATAATAATATAATAACAATAGCACAGCCTAATGTTTACATGGACCATTTCACATTTAATTCTAGCTTGAGGTGATGTTATTATTATCATCATGCCAATTTAAAAATTAAGAGCAGAGGGAGTTCCCATTGTGGCTCAGCAGAAACAAATCTGACTAGTAACCATGAGGACTCAGGTTCTATCCCTGGCCTCACTCAGTGGGATAAGGATCTGGCATTGCCATGAGCTGTGGTGTAGGTCACAGATGCAGCTCAGATCTGGCATTGCTGTGGCTAGAGCATAGGCTGGTCGCTACAGCTCCAATTTCACCCCAATTGGGAATTACCATATGCCCATAGGTTTGGCCCTATAATTTTTTTTTTAAAGCAAGAAAAAAATTAAGAACAGAGTTTAAATTGTTGATTGACAATGACCATATGGTAGATTTGAACCTGGGCAGTCAGGTTCTAGAGTACAAGTTCTTGACCATCACAACACACACCTTATCTAATTCTCAATAAATATCAATTAATTATAAGTGGAAGGGAGAGTACAGAACAAATGAATAAGTAGGTACTTTTCTGATTATAAAACTGTTTGTGACTAGATTAATATCTGGTTTCCTGAAGGAGAATTAATCTCCTATATACATGAGTCAATATTATTGCTACAAACTGTTTCTGCTGGGTACTGGCAACTGCAGCACTGCCGTGATCGCTTAGGGTATATATTTACAGGCATAAGATATGATGCTTTCTACCATTTCCCATCGACAAAGATCAGGGTAACACAGCTTTCCCATGGCTGCATTGGGGAAAAGAAATTTGGATGCCTAAGTATATTCAAAATTCAAAATTAACAAGAGAGGCTTCCTAAAGATTGTTCCATTTGCAAATTAGTACATGGACTCCAAAGGAAGATCCAGCTTTTATTTCCAGCTCTGAGTTCTGGTGATTTAGTAGCAGTAAAGACATACTGGAGCAATGTATTAAAAAAAAAATCCCTGAGAGGAACCATTGTATTTTGGATTTACAAACAAAACAGACTACTAAATACATGCTGAAGGAAAGTTATGTTTTATATGTGCAATTTTTTTTACCCTTTTTAAAATGCTTTCCATAAAATCATTGGCAAAGAGACAATTATGTTCACGCAAGTGAAACTGAAGAGTGGAAATAATAAACTTCAGCCACAAAAAATAGACATTTGCCTGAAATACTCTGACAAGATGTGGCTATATGAGTTATCTCTATCAAGTGAAGTTTTTCCAGGGATCTGTTCAAAAGAATATTTTATATTTGATTATGTTTGGTTGTTATTCATCTACCACTTGCATGCTAGATATACACTTACCTTTGTTATCATTCCATCTGCCCATGTCTCAATTTTTTTCTTACTGCCTAATGTTATGAAAGAGTAACTCTGCTCTTACCATTTTCTTACACCTATTTCTTCATTTATCCTTTGGTTTAACTGATATCTCAACATTTTGCTTAGCTTTTGGAACACTTTCCACTTTATTGTTTTTTATTAGCATGGAAAACCAGAAAGTGCATGGGCTTAGGGAGAGAGAACCATCTTCATTTAAAGTACTAACTCTGCCACCTTAGAACTTAGAGAACAGACATAATCTTTCCAGGCTTCAGCTTTCTTCTTATAAAAGGGCAATGCCCACTTCAGGATTTGTCGTGACAATTATGGCAGGTAAAATAATCAAGTGCCCAATATGTGTCACAGAATGCCCCTTAGTAGATGTTAGTTCTCTTCTTTCTAGTTGATGTTTTTCATAAAACAGCATTGTCTTGGTTGATGTTCTATTCCTTTTACAGTCTTCGAGTTCCTTCCAGGGTGTCCCTTTTTCTATCTTCTTCAATAGTTATTCTAAATAGGTTCAATTCATTTTCCTTATGATACAACCTCATCATTAATCTATTTTCTTAAACTTTCACCATTTTGAGTACACTTACTGTGATTTCTCATTAGGGGGCAGAGGATGGGCTGAACAAATAGGAGACAGAAAATCAATATGGATAATCATAAATATATGATGATATTTTTCATTTTTCAAAGAGCAT
This sequence comes from Phacochoerus africanus, assembly GCF_016906955.1. NCBI lineage: Eukaryota > Metazoa > Chordata > Mammalia > Artiodactyla > Suidae > Phacochoerus > Phacochoerus africanus. Next base: position 110,172,249 of record NC_062554.1, read on the forward strand.
AAGCCTAGGTTTATACCATCCAGTGGAGATAGTATCTGTCCTGAGTTTTCCACAAAAGTCAAGAATCAATCAGTAGATATGGGAATGGAATTCTCACACCACATTCAATTCTACCTTTCATTTAGACAAGTTCTAAGTATTCATTTCCTATTACACAGTTGACCATTTAGGTTCATTATATTTGCCCTTTTAACAGTTGTTATCTCTTGTTTTTGAGGAACTCTACTGGGACTCAGGATCCCACACTCTCTGAGATTTTTTCTCACCTAATTGTCCATTCCTTCTCTGTCTTCCTATGGGTTTTTCTTCTCCTTCCCAAATTTTGAAAAGATGTAGTTCCCCAAGGTTGGGTCTGAGACTCTTTACCTTTTCTTGGTTTCTAAAGGAATCTAGTCTGCAGCCTCTGTACATTTCACATGCTGATGATGTCTGTCTCCATAACTCTAGCCATGACCCTTCTCTGAGCTCAAGACTCCCATCTCTAATTGACAACTTGCCCTGTCTACACAAATATCAAGTGGGCATCTAAAATGAACTATGTCCAAAGTAAGTCTGCACTCTCTCCAAACTCTTCTTCCCATTCTTTTCTAAATCAACAAAAGGAACTGTTACCTAACCTGTTAATCAAGTCATGGACAGGCAATTTGGTTTTCATTCCTTCCTTTACTTTACAGGTTACATAGAGTCTACTGCCGAGTTGTGATGGTTCTACATTTTTTTTTCTTTTATGGCCATAATCACACCTCATGGAAGTTCCCAGACCAGGGACTGAATCCAAGCCTCAGCTGTGACCGACCCCACAGCTGCATCCACATCAGACCTTTAACCCACTGCACTCGCTTGCAGTCGAACCTGCACTTTCACAGAAACCCAAGGCACTGAAGTGGGATTCTTAACCCACTGTGCCACAGCAGGAACTTCCATTTCTACTTTATAATTATTTCTCAAATACTGTAATGTCTCTCCATCTCCACTAGTATTATCTTAGTTAATATTTTACATCTGGATTGTGCAACAGATTCCACCTTGTCTCCATTTCCTCTTTGTTGCCTGTCTATAAACCTATTCTGTCTTCCTTCCTTCCTTCCTTCCTTCCTTCCTTCCTTCCTTCCTTCCTTCCTTTCTTTCTTTCTTTCTTTCTTTCTTTCTTTCTTTCTTTCTTTCTTTCTTTCTTTCTTTCTTTTCCTTCCTATCTATCTATCTATCTATCTATCTATCTATCTATCTATCTATCTATCTATCTATCTATCTAGTAAATAACCTAGATAGTAGCCAGGGAGATCATTGAAAAAATCAGATCATGGAATTCCCTGAGAAATAATCCTTTAATGTGTTTCAACCTAAGTTCTTGGCAGAGCTTATTACACATCCCATGATGGCTTCTACACACCTCTCCAAACTCAGTACTGCCTTCTTGCCCTTTATTTACATTACTTGAATAGTTAAGTGATTTTAAGTTGTAAGCCTTTTTACTTTAGTTTTTTCTAACCCAGCTTGACTCTTTTATCATCTTTTATATCCACATCTAAATTTTTTTTTTTTTGCCATTTATTGGGCTGCTCCCGCAGCATATGGAGGTTCCCAGGCTAGGGATCAAATGGGAGCTGTAGCCGCTGGCCTACGCCAGAGCCACAGCAATGCAGGATCTGAGCCGTGTCTACAACCTACACCACAGCTCACGTCAATGCTGGATCCTTAACCCACTGAGCAAGGCCAGGGATTGAACCCGCAACCTCATGGTTCCCAGTTGGATTCGTTAACTACTGAGCCACAGCGGGAACTCCTCCAAGTCTAAATTTAATACTCACTGGTCTTTACCATATAGTTTTGCTTATTTCTTTCATAGCTTATGTTATAACATGCAAATACATAGGTGTTTATTTAATATCTCTCATTATAGTCTTAGTACACTAAGAGTTCTCTGTTTATATCCTCAGTGCTTTAGCACATACCAGGTGCCCAATGTGTATTAATGAATGATTCAGGAAATAAAGGGTGTCTGAGTCCAGAAGAGAGTGTTTGTGTGTGTATATGTGTCTCTGTGGATGTGTGTAAGATGTTCACAATCTGCAGACAGGACTGAAATCAGGTGAGTGGATTATTATGAAAGATTGTGACATTTTCCCTCTCACTTTATAATTTCTCTATTTTATGATTCTCACAGATAGTTTTTGAATATTTCAGTGGAGATCAAAGACCAGGGTATTAAATGGACATCCAGGGAAGTAAATAAAGAGAAGGCTAGCCTCTCTGCTGGTCCTCCATAGAGGAGAAGCAGCATCTCAGCTACTACCTGTCCCACCATGAGAAGAAGTTCACTTTGGAGCTGACAAAAGCAAGGAGGAGCACAGACAAGGAAGGCACACTTCTACATGGACCGCTCAGGGAAGACACAAGAGAATCCCTCTGGCAGAGGACGCTGAATGGTGGTGGGAGAAAGGTATTCAGTGTTCTCTCTCCATTCTGAATCTTTTCTTCACTTACCTATTGTCTCCCAGATCATACCTCTAAGGAATACATTTTGAAAACCCATAGATTGCAGTGAAGGCTCATTTCCACTCTAAAATTCTTCTGTTACCTTTACTATAGTTAACGTGTTCTAACACTTGACTCTAATTTTGACAGTCAATGATTTTGACTGCCTAGATAATTATCTGCTGCCTAATGCCAAACTCACACACAGACCCATAATTTATGTTTGTACTTGTTACTGATTAAAATGGCAGGAACGAGTTATGGTAAACAAGGCACTAGGGAGTACACATATTTAGAAAACTAGAGTGTGGGGTGTGCATAAAAAAGAAAAAAAATAATGGAACATGGTTTAAAACAGTGCAGAAGAGTATTTACTAGGAAGACAATCTCACTGTCTGATTAGCACTGACCACAATAAAGATGAATCAACAATGTCTCGTCATTGTTTCTGGTTTTTTTTTTAATTTTTTTTTTAGTTTTTGCTTTTTTATGGCCACACCAATGGCATATGGAAATTCCCAGACTAGGAGTAGAATCAAAACTGCAGCTAAGGCCTATGCCACTGCCAGTACAACACCAGAGCTGAGCTGCATCTGTGACCTACACCACAGCTTGTAGAAATGCTGGACCCTTAACCCACTGAGCAAGGCCAGGGATTGAACCCACATCCTCACAGAGACAACACTGGGTCCTTAACCCGCTGAGCCACAATGGAAACTCCCTCTTCATTGTTTGGAAGTGCAACCATTTCACAAAGACAGCAAAAGTAAAAATGGAAGTGATTAGGATTTTTTCAAAGCTTATGTATACCAGGAAAGGTAGGGGGGAGAAGGAAGCTCATAAGAGCTAAAAGATCCTAAAATGAGCCTCAGGAATCTTAACTTGTTCTCTAGTACCAGAGGCAAGGGAAGCCCATGGGGGTGAGGGCGGCAGAGCCTGGACTCCTCTTTTCCAGGATCTCAGTTTTGGGGGTGTAACAGAAGATATCTTTCAGATCTGGGCTCTCTCAGCTTTGGTACTATTGACATTTGGAGCCAAATACATCCTTGTTTGTCAAGGAGAAAGGTTTTCCTCTATATCATGGGTTATTTAACAGTGTAGTTGTCCTCTGTCTGCTAGAGGCCAGTAGTCTGCAGGCTCACGCACATGCACACACATACCACTCCCAATTTGTGACAACCAAAAATGTCTCCAGACATTGCCAAATATCCCCTAGGTGTCAAAATCACACCCACTTAAAACCCAGTGCTTTAGAAATCCCTTAAAATTTCGTCCCCCACCTCCCTGTATTAATATCCATGGTTTCATTAAGAGAAAAAAAAATGGAACCAGAAAAGCTAGAGCTGTTACCTTTGTTACTTAATAGTAAATGCTCAAAGGTTTGAGAAAAGGGAATGGAAGAAACCAAGAACTTTACAAATTTCAGGATGAGCTATAATTCTGACTTGTTTAATGTCATATCACCTCACTGATTAAATTTTTTCTATTATAAATCATTCAAACATGGCAAATTGGAGACATTATAGCACCCAATTAGAAGTAGAATGATTGAATTTTAAGATTTTTACTTCATTAAAGATTGAAGTTTTGGTAAGCACATACACCCCTACACACACCCACACATTCACACACCTATCTGCTGCGTTCCTTGCTAGAGACACACTCATTCACAGTAATAGAGGTTTTTTTTCTTTTGTCTTTTTTTTTTTTAATAGTGATGCCCATTGGCTGTTCTATGTAATAAACTGCACTGTGTATTACAGAACTGCTCCAGGCAGTCAAATAATACATAAAGATATAGAGCACCCTCTTTTTCTTTCAGTTTCCTAAGGGAAATATTTCTTATAGAGACTATCAAGGGTTTTATTTCCCTCATCAAGCTTTTTATGAACAAACTATTTGTTACGTTTGCCTATGGTGCTGATTATCCTGCATGAAATAGAATATATCACTCTTTGGTTAGAAGAGGTTAGAAACATACCTGCCAACGGATCTACACACACAATTCAGATTTCACATTTTCCTCTACAGTATTTCATTATTTAAAAAAAATAGGAAAATATAGGGAACTTGTTAGCCCTTTTCTTTGCATCATTGCAAATAAAGTGTGCTAGAAGGGCAGCAAGTATATGCCATGTGGTCTTATGTGAACATGGGATTAACAGGTGCCTGTTCTGGGGTTGAGATGGAAAGATGGTGGGGGTGCCATTTCTTCCTCCACATGCACATACAGTATCTCCTATGAAGTTACTCTGATGTTAAGGTTTTATTGTTAAGTTATCCAATAGAGAAAAGGTTATTTATTGGAGTTAACCAAATAGAAGTCAGAGAGAATTAGATTTGATCATCCAAGACATTTCCCTTGACAAAGCAAGTCAGACTAGGCCCTTACAACAAATGGAAAGTCTTTGTTTTTAAACAAGTATAGAACTTACTAGAGATCAGGGGCTTTATTTTTCTCTGGAGTTATCATGTCAAGTGCATTACCAAGATTTAAGAAGCGAATAAAGCTAAATTAATTTTAATCATGCACATTTCTACTTTTTTGCATTCTATGTGAAAAAAAAATATAAAAGCAGGTTGACTAATTTCAAGGTTTTACTTCATGTCACGCCCATGATAATACATTTTTCAGCAAATGCAGATATACTTTTATTTTACTCATATAAGAGTTTACCCAGTGCACCTCTAGGCTTCAATCCCTTAAAAACAACTCTTCTGGCTATAAAACTATCACATCAAAATTCAGGTCCTGATCAATTTCACACACATTAGCCTCCTACAGTTAGGCAATTATTTCCTTGAGATACTTGCTACTTTCATTTCACAATGAATTTGGTTCCTATAAATTGATGAAGACAACAGAATTATACAGCTACATTCATAACATCTTGGTATCAGTTCATTAAAAAAATCAATCAAGTGGATATTTGGAAACATGCCACATATAAGCCATTGTGCTAGGCTCTGAGGTAGGGAGACGGAAGCATAAGAACAGGATTACTGTCCTTTAAAAGCTTTAGGAGATTAAGCCTTTTCAACTAGAGTAGTCAAATGTCTGAGTTACAGAGTATGCAATGTCAAACAAGTGAGAACAATATAAGTGACTTATAATCTTAGGATGATTTGAGATCACCATGGGATGGGTATTCTGGTTCTTTGTGAGAAACACATGGGACTTAATCTAAAAAATTGAGGGCTTCATGGAAGATTTTTCAATGGTAATATGATACAATGGAAGCAGTCACTTTGGAATTTTAATCAGGAGGGGAGTAGACTTGAGAGAGGTGGGGGTAGGGACCAAGAAAAAAATCCAAGATGAAAAGGTTTATCAGTGCTTCTCTACCAAGTGTTGTGGTAAGTTCTAGGCCAGAAGTGAGTGAGTCATGATGGTGGAAGGATGTGCAATTTAAGACAAAAGAAAAATCATTATTAGTCAAGATAGGAGGTGCTATATATATTAGAGGCAGACAGGGTGTCCTCTGGGAGGGGCGGGGTTAAGAGACTAAATGATACTAAATTATTACTACATGTTACTAAAACTAAATCTTGAAGGATGTGCAGGAATTTGCAGGGGTAGCATATAGAGGAAGGGATTCTTGGCAGATCATGAAAAGCAGTCAGAACAGAGTTTATGGTGTAAAGCAGGAAAAAAATGAGGCCAATACTCTAGTTGGGCTCAGTTGTGCATATACATGAAGGGCATGATTAGAAATTAGGACTTAGAAAAAGAAATGAAACATTTTCCTTGCCTTATAGAAATATAAACTTGGATAATGTGAGCGAGAGGTGAGAAACTATTTAGAAAGCTCCTGGGAGAATGCCAAGGAGACAAGGTAAGGACGTGACTGCTGTTAGATGCTGCATTCAACAAATACACAGATGTGTCCTATTCAACAGTACCTGCTATGGGATGAATGGAAGCCAACGTGTTGAATTAACGTGAGAGGCTGTGTGGTAGAATGGCCCAAAGTACTGATTTCAGACTAAAATTCTCTGGACTCTTTTTCAAATTTTGCTATTTCCTAGCTGGAGTAGTCCAGATGAGTTATTCTATCCCTATACCTCTGTTTCTTCCTCTATACAATGCAGATGATAATGGCCTTTACCCTGGAAAGTTAACAAATTTAATAACTTAATTGGTACACATTATCTTTGTTTAAAAGTGAATGAAAAAGAGAAAGACCTTAATCAGTGTTAACCACTGGGCAGCCTGGCTCCAGAGTTATATACTTATAACTGCTACACCATAGAAACAGGACAGTGATTGAAAAGAAACATTCTTGGCATTTAAGATGGCCTTAGTGATGACTCTTTGAACAAAGATAAGGGAATGATGGATGGATTAGGTGAGTCCATCAGAGGTTCCTAAGTTACCTCTACCAGAATCAGTGGGATCCTTCTTCCAAGGAGACCCATTTCCATAACTAATGATAATGAAATTGTAGATATCTAATAAAGTCATAGATAGCTAATGAAGTCATAGATAACCCAATGGACCTAAATCCTTCACATGCAGGAAAACTCAAATTGCTCAAATTCATCAAAGAAGGAAAATCAGATAAGAATCAGACTGTACTATATCACAGTCTGAATTTCCTGGTTGAGTTAATTACCTTGGGAAATTCTAATCATGAGATCAATGGAGGACATGAGGGTTGGAGTGGAGGTTCCACAAGCTTGCTTTGCATTCTTTTGGTTTATGAAGGTAAATCTCTGCTTGTTCTATGCCAGTGCTATTTTTATTTTGTTGACTATTTAAAACAAAGTTATACATTCAATGATAAACATGTCTACAGTTGATGTGATGGTTAAGTTCATGTGTCAACTTGGCTGGGCCACAGGATGCCCAGATGTTTGGTTAAACATTATTCTGTGAAAGGGTTTCCAGATAGGAGTAACACTTGAATCTATAGACTGAGTAAAGCAGACTGATGTGATCCCTAAGGTGGGTGACCCTCACTCAGTATCAGGAAGACCTGCATGGAACAAAAAGGCAGAGTAAGGGGGGAGTCCCTCTTGGCCTGATGGTGCTGGAGCTGGGACATTGGGTTCTTCCTGCCTCAAGCCTCCAAAAGAAACACTGCTGCTTCTTCAGTCTTGAGCCTACTGCTTTCAGACTAGATCTTATGGCCTTGGCTCACCTGGTCCTCAGACCTTTGGACTTGCAGCGAAACTATACTGTAGGCTCTCCTGGGTCTCCAGCTTTTGACCTCTCAGCCTCTAGAATTTCATAAGCCCATTCCTTCTAATAAAGCTCTTCCTCTCCATCCATCCTACTGGTTTTCACTGGAGAACCCTGACTCTTACAGTTGACTCATCATCCCTCTACTTACTACATAAATCTATGTTTCTTAAATCTACTGACTACTCATCCGTTAAAGATCTTTCAATCCTTAACCTATAAGAAATGTAAAAATAAAGGGCCTATCAGCAAAGGTAATTTGTTCCATTTCCTCCCTTCTTTCATTTTAGAAGCATATTCAACCATATCCAAATATTATGTTTGGGGTTCCTGGGTTGAGTTTTTTGCTGGTCTTGTGTAATTCATTTTATTCTCATAGTTAGTTTGTAGTAGTGATGTCTGATTTTTTTTTTCTCTGATGGACTTATTTGTACAGTAAACTAAAGCTTTTAAAACATGACCTTGTTCCCACTTGGAGTTTTTACCTTCATTTTACCACCTAAGTTTACTAAATTTTATCCTCTCCTTGCAACTTTTAAAAATTACTATACACACATACACGCAATCATGTTTTATTCATCTTCCCTGAAAAAGGCATAGAACATTTTAAAAGGGCCCCCGAACCTTGTAGAAACTAGAGTGGGGATGGTATCCTGCAGTGTGATTATAAATTAAAATGTCCCCTTTGCTTCCTAAAGAATAAGTCAATACCTAGTATCACAAAACTTTCCCCCCAGCCTCTTTTTTTCTTTCATGTTGGAATGTAATGCTTCTATTGATGTGAAAATGCACCAGCATGCGCTGAAGTATAATTGAAGGTAGATTTCCCCTCAGCTGGCACTGAGAATAGCACAGCCACTTTGGGAACTGAAATATAATAAAAAGTCCGTTAGGTGACACCACCCAGGAGCAACATACTGTTCACTCAAATGCTTTTGACTTGGTAACATGTGACTCTTATAGCAAGTCTATTTTTGAATTTAGGAGACTAAAATAAGCAATCTGTTCTTTAGGTATATCCAAGGTTATCTATATATCTATCAATCCCTATCCAGCTTGCTTCCCGCTTTTGCTGAACAAGGAGAGTTACGCTGTCCCAGCACAAATCTAGGCTCCTAATTAAAATGGGCTCCATGCTCCATGAATCAACCTCCTGCAAGCACCATCCTTCCCAAGAATCCAGAAACTTGTTTTATCTTCAGCAACCTAAAATGATGGGTTTCTGAGTTTTCCTTGAACATCTTAGGCATTTATCAAACACCACAAAGTAAAAACTTCTAAAATTAATTTTTACAGACTTTTTTGGTAAAAGTATATGCAGATTATTGAAAATAAAGATATTTGATTGCACTGATTCATTATTAAGAGAGGAAAATAAAATATGTTGTTCTCTGACAGCTAGGAACAGTTTTAAAGGGAAATGCCTACATATATGAATTCATCTATCTTCCCATCCCTCCCACCCTCCCTCCCTCTTTCTATTTTTATCTTAAAAAAAGATTTAAAATTAGTGATGTATATTTTCAAATAAAAGCTCAGAAATCCTTCACATTTCTGCATCTGAAGGAAATGAAGTTGGAGCTCATTCTTTAAGGACAAACTTTTTTTTTTTTTTTTTTTTTGACCACACCTGATATATGTGCAAGTTCCTGGTCTAGGGATCAAATCCACACTGCAGTGCAGCCTGTGACATAGCTGCAGCAATACCAGATCCTTAACCTACTGTTCCACGAGGGAACTTCCTAAAGGCAATCTTTAAAGAAAATTATATATATATATATATATGCAATATATATATTTAATGAACAGACATTGCATAGAGTAGGTTATGTTGATTTAAAAATTCTAGTTTCCCTACTAGAATAACCTACTCCAGGCAATGTCCATTCATAATGCTATTGAACATTATATGTTTTAGCAATATCATTTTATCCTCCATTATTTTATAGTATACATTTTTCTTTTAATATTTATCATTAATTTGGGTTTATTTTAGAAAATTTGGGTATTATAGAAAATATTAAGAGGTTAGTAAAGAACTCATTATCTACAATTAGAGTAATTACTGTTAGTATTATCCAGATTTTATTTCATTCAGATCTCTTTTTTGCTATCTAGGTATTTGTAGCAATGATAATGCTTGGGTCATAGTCTATGAACATTTTTGTAAACACTTTTATTCACTATATCACAGTTTTTCCAATATATTAAATTTTTTGAGAAACATTTTTCATGATACAATAGTATTCCACATAAGGATATACTCTTTAAAATCACCTCTTCATTAACAACATTTATTTGTTTTCAATTATTTTTATTGTTTTATGTATATATTGTGATAATATATCTGTGTACTCTTTATTTCTTTAGATCAGAATGATTCAAATTTAATAGACCAAAGGAAATTCCAAAGCTTCTCATATATTTAGAATCTAACAATTACGGCTTAAATATGACTAAAGGAATATAATATATATTACCAAGTAATTGTGCAATCATTTTGCTATAAAGGACTGTAAAACAAATCACTTGAAGCATGTGAAGTAATGCCTAGATAAACATTACTTAATTTCTGAGGTACAGAAATTTATTTTAATAAATCTAGAACTCTAGAAATAATATCTGCAGTTTGAAGTTATAGAGCTGAAAATCATTTCTCAATAAGTAATTCAAACATAAAAAATAGTACTATAAACTTAAAACAATTTTTCTTATGTGAGGAAAAATAAATCTCATGATGCAAGTTATTAGTGAACTTTGGTATGAATTAATTCTTTCAAATATTAACATTTTAAGTACATTTTCAAGTGTTCATAAAATCAAGAGAATAGATATTCTAACTGCTTAGGATAGGCAGTCCCAGAAGCAGTTCTGGGGGAATACATTTGCTGAGACTGAACTGGGGGAACTTGCCAGTATTTACCAACAAGTTCTCCAGCTACACACAAAGCCAAATGTCTACTCCCAAGGCTCTGGTCTGAATGTGTGTGCCACCTCAAAACGCATGTGTTCAAATCCTAATGCCCCATGTGATGCTATTAGTAGGTGGGGACTTTAGTAGGTGCTGAGGTCAAGAGGGTGGAGACCTCACAAACGGAATTAGTGGTCTTAGGAGAAAACAGACCCCACAGAGTTCCCTCTCCCCTCGCACCATGTGAGTACACAGTAAGAAGTTTGCAGTCTGCAACCAGGAAGAGGACTCTCATCAGAGCTTGACCAAGCTGGCACCCTGATTTTAGGCTTCCAGCCTCCAGAATAATGAGAAAGAACGATGTGTTTATAAGTCTTATAATCTATGACATTTTGTTTATGGCAGCTTGATTGGCCTAAGACACTTTCTATTAAAACATTCAGATGGACATTTAATCAAAGGTTTACAAAGAGAACTGTACTACAAAACAAAAATAAAACGAGGCCTCAGAAATATTCCCTTTGGAGATGGAAATACAAAGATGGTGTTTGCTGAGTACAGGTTTCTGAAGCAGTGTGGATGCTGAGAAATCATTATAAAATTGAAGAAATGGCTACATAAACAAAAAGAGGTTTGAATACGTCAGCTTAGTAAATAGTTGATTTAGGAGTAGGGCATATTTTGAATGACTCTTCTAAAAGCCTTTGTTTAAATAGATATAGATTTTTTTCCAATAGGTGAAAAAGGTCAATAACAGCAATAACTTTCCTTCTACCATATAAATGCTGCACTATATTTTATGACCTTATTAATATGAGCAGACCAAAACTTTATTATTCTAAACATCTGTCTGTAATTTACTGGCATAAAAGTGAGGCCTTTTGCAATAAAAACCTCATTTCAAATGTCAGGCAGGTTTGTGTGTGTCTGAATGCATATGTTTTGTTTTGTTTGACTATGTATCAGCCAATAATATACTTGAATACTTTATTATTACTATAATATTGTTCCTGGAAGATACGATCAGTTTTCCCATATAAAGTGATGGAATAGATATACATAGGCAATTAGAACTCTTCACATGAGAACACAAATCTATAGGTCAGTCTTTTCCCAATTATGGGTTGCAGCTTGTTTTTAGGTCATGAAATAATTTAGTATATTATGGCAATTTTTTAATGGAAAAGGGAAAAAAAAGAAAACATCAAAATTATGAGAGCATGTTAAAGAGCAAGGTACATTTTCTTTCATGAAAACTTTGTTTCAGTGTTAATTGGGTAGGATATAAAATGTTTTCTGACTGTTTTGATCAAAATCATTTGAACCTGGAGGATGCTGTAGTAAATTAAATAAGCCAGACAGAGAAAGACAAATAATGTATAATCTCACTTACATGTTGAATCTAGAAAAGTAGAAATCTTAGAGAGTAAAAGGGTAGTTGCCAGGGACTTGCTGCCTATTGGTCAAACGGTACAAACTTTCAGTTAGGAAATGAAAATGTTCTGGGGAAGGTAATGTACAACATGGTGATTATAGCTAACAATACTGCATTATATACTTGGAATTTAAATATACACCAAGTATATTTGAACATAAGGTAAAATAAGATATCTTAAGTGTTCTGAGCACACATACAAAAGGTAACTGTGAAATGATACATATGTTAATTGCTTGTGGTGATCATTTAACAATGTATACATATTATTAAAATATCACATTGTACATCTTTTTAAAATTCACACTGTATAAACTTGAATTTATATAGTCTTAATTTGTCAATCACATGTCAACAAAGCTGGAAACAATTTAGGTACTCAAAATCATTTCTAGGTCCAACCTTGCCAGGGAGATGGATATGAAAGTTACAATGAAAATTACACTCAGAGTGAACAGATGTTATCCATTTGATTCTTTTAGCACCTTTTTTTTTAACCACTTATTTCCAGTTAAATGTAATGCATAAATATATATTTACCAGTCAGTAACTACTGTTCTAAATAGAAATATAGTGGGATGTTTTATAAAAGTTGGTATTGTAAGTTAGAAAATATTTTCACTAAAAAGATAACCCCTCTACAAATTCAAGGTTACTCAGAGTTTTACAAATCATAGTTGATTAATTAAAAATTAATCACAATTTGGGAGAAAAAAATGCAAGGAAAGGGGAATAATATATTGAATAGTCTCTAATGTATACGATTTCTTTTGAATTCATCAGCAAAGAATAATGTTTTCTAAGTTGGAATAAAAAGACTTCATCCTGGATGACAGAACTCGTTATTTACAAGTAGCACACAAGTGTATGTATATGTGTGTGTGTGTGAACAACAAAATGTTATTAGTGTTTTCCTCTTCTAGATTTTCTATATCTCCTTCATTTTTTCAATGAAGTTACTTTAAAAAGAAGTAAAATAGGACTGACATTCTTCAGAGCTCATACTGTTGATAAGAACAAGGTACCCGTTAGTGGCTCAGCAGAAATGAATCTCAGTAGTATACATGAGGATGCAGGTTCAATCTCTGCCCTTGCTTAGTGGGTTAAGGATCTGGTATTCCAGTGAGCTGTGGTGTAGGTCATAGAGTCAGCTCAGATCCTGTGTTGCTGTGGCAATGGTGTAGGCCAGCAGCTGCAGTTCTGATTCTGTATGCTGCTGGTGTAGCAACCACCGCCCCACCCCACCCCCCCCAAAAAAAAAACCAAAACAAAACAGGGTAGATGAGTTCCTGTTGTAGTTTAGCAGGTTAAGAACATGACTAGTATCCATGAGGATACAGTTCAGTCACTGGTCTCAAACAGTGGGTTAAGGATCTGGTATTGCCACAGCTGTGGCATAGGTTTGCAGATGTGGCTCAGATCTGGCATTGCTATGGTTGTGGCATAAGCCAGCAGTTGCAGCTCCAATTTGACCCCTAGCCTGGGAACTTCCATATGCCACAGGCAAGGCTGTAAAAAAGCCAAAAAGAAAAAAAAAAAAAAAGAAAAGAAAGCAAAACAAAAAAACCCCCCAAAAACAGGGTAAAGTTTTTAGCTCACAAATCTTTCACATCCAAGGTTAAGGAAACCAAAGATAATTCAAAGAAATGAAAAAAGCATCCTTTGCTCTTGGGCTAGAAAAATTAATACTGTTACAATGGCCATACTGCCCAAAGCAATTTAAAGATTCAATGTGATCCCTTATCAAATCACTCATGGCATTTTTTTTTTTTTTGCAAAACTGGAACAATAATCCTAAAATGTATATGGAACCATAGAAGAACCAGAATTGCCAAAGTGATCCTAATAACCCTCCCAGATTTTAGGTAATACTACAAATCCACAGTAATCAAAACAATGTGGTATTGGCATAAAAACAGACATACAGATCAATGAAAAAGAATACAGACCCCAGAAATAAACCCAAACATACCTACAATCAATTACTCTTTGACAAAGGAAATAAGAATATACAATGGAAAAAAGACAATCTCTTCAGCAAGTGGCATTGGGAAAGCTGGACAGCCACATGTAAATCAATAAAGTTAGAATATTCCCTCACACCATACAAAAAAAATAAACATGAAATATAAGACATGACACCATGAACCTGCTAGAAGAGAATATAGGCAAAAGGTTACCTGACATAAATCATAACAATATTTTCTTAGATCAATCTCCCAAGGCAAAATAAATAAAAGCAAAAATAAACAAATGGGACCTAATCAAACTTATAAGGTTTTGCACAGCAAAGGAAACCATGAACAAAATGAAAAACCTATGGACTAGGAGAAAATATTTGCAAATTATACAACTAACAAGGACTTAATTTTCAGAAGATACAAGCAGCTCATACAACTTGATATCCAAAAAAAATCAATAAAAAAATGGACAGAAGACCTAAATGGACATTTATCCGAAGAAGACAAACAGATGGCCAACAGGCACATGAAAAGATGCTCAACGTTGCTAATTATTAGAGAAATGCAAATCAAAGCCATAATGAGGTACTACCTCACACCAGTGAGAACAGCCATCATCAAAAAGTCTACAAATAAATGCTGGGGAGGGTGCAGAGAAAAAGGGAACCCTCCTACACATTTGGTGGGAATGTAAACTGATGTAACTACTGTGGAAAATAGTCCAGAGGTGCCTTAAAAAAACTAAAAATAGAAAAAGACAAAAAAACCAAACAAACCTAAAACTAGAACTATCATATGATCCAGCAATCCCACTCCTGGACATTTATGCAGAAAAGACAAAAACTCAAACTCTAATTCAAAAAGGCTTGTGGTTGCCAAGGGGGAGGGGGAGGGAGTGGGGTGGTTGGGGAGCTTGGGGTTAACAGATACAAACTATTGCCTTTGGAATGGATTAGCAATGAGATCCTGCTGTGTAGCACTGGGAACTATGTCTAGTCACTTATGATGGAACATGATAATGCACGAAAATGGAATGTGTACATGTATGTGTAACTGGGTCACCATGCTGTACAGTGGAAAAGAAAATTGTAATGAAGAAATAACTATTAAAATATTAAAATGCTAAAAAGACACATGCACCCTAATGTTCACAGTAGCACTACTTTTTAATAGTCAAGACATGGATGCAAACTGAGTGTCTATTGACAGAAGAGTGGATGAAAAACATACACACACACACACACTGGGTTATTACTCAGCCATAAAAAAGAATTAAATATTGCCATGTGCTGCAACATGGAGGGACCTTGAGATTATCATACTAAGTGAAATTACATAGAGAAAAGCAAATATGTGCTACCATTTACATGTGCAATCTAAAAAATAATACAAATGAACTTACAGAATAGAAACAGACACAGACATAGAAAACAAAATTATGGTTATCTAGGGGAAAGAGAGGGGAGGAATAATTTAGGAATATGGGATTAGCAAATATACACTACCGTACATAAAAGACAAACAACAATGATTTACTGTATAATACAGAGAACTATATCCAATATCTTATAGTAACACATAATGGAAAATAATATAAAATATATAGAAACTAAAATATTACATATCTATAGATATATCAATATATCTGAATCACTTTCCTGTATACCTGAAACTAACACAATATTGTAAATAAACTATACTTTGATAAAAAAGGAATAGGGTAGATATAATACGGAATGTTTCTCTTTGTTAAAGCAAACATTAGTGTCTTAGGTTATCTTTCTAAATTAATTATATTCACAGTGTTGCTACTTACATTGTTACTCATACATTTAATTGAATTTGATGAAATACAATGCATCAAAATACAATGAAAAATATATTCTATGGACTGCATATATATTGTAGGATGAATGAAAATAGTTGTCACATATTGGATTTCTTCTTTATTTTTTACTTTTTAATTTAATTATATTTCTTTACTTTTTAATTTTTTCCTACAGCTGCACCTGCGGCATATGTAAGTTCCCATGCTAGGGGTTGAATTGGAGGTGTTGCTGTTGGCCTATGCCAGATCTGAGCTGTGTCTGTGACCTACACCACAGTTCATGGCAATGCCAGATCCTTAGCCTACTGAGCAGGGCCAGGGATTGAACCTTCATCCTCTTGGATACTAGATGGGTTCATTACCACTGAGGCACAACAGAAACTCCTCTTTATTTTTTAATAAATACAGTTCAAATGAGTATAAGATACAAATTATTAAAATATATGTTTATATATTTACTAATCTTTTAAAAATTACTAATACTTTTTTTAAACCTGGAATTTGTAACTGAAGAGATATTAGTTGACTCCATTGTATGGAAAAACAGAAATCTTCGAAAGATAAATATTCTCATTGGACTATATAATACATGAAAGTCTACAGAAAATTTAGATTTCACATGTTTTCCTTAACTTGCACAGATTCATGGCTAAATACGTAAAATGTCTAAAGCCTACTTTTATCATATTTAAGCAAATCTCTTAAGGTAAATTAGTTATTGCATATTGGATTCCTTTGTTCATTCTTTTATTTTATCAATAAACAGTTTAAATTAGATGACAGCATCCAGGCATCCTAAATTAGACTAAATTAAATTAGAAAATGTTTATTGATCACTATGTTCAAGATCCTATTCTTTTAATTATAATGTTTCCTGTTACAGGGAAAACCAGCAGGAAGTTGCGTTTGCTCAGTGAATTCCGGGAGACAGGCCTCCATAATTACATGTTCATATGTTTAGACATTAGAAAAGAATCCTTAAGCATAACAGAATCTGGTGGGAAGTTTATAAACTATGGTAAACATTTGCATGTGTATTTGTTTTATGTGTTATTCTGGTCTCTCCAGATTTCTATTTGCCCTAAATCTCCCCAGGTGGATTGATACTGGGAAGTAGTGATAAAATGTGGTGATTAATTTTTTGACTCTGGGTATTCAGAGAACAAGCAAAACTGGCAATGCAAAAACAAAGTAGATATCTAAGTTATTTCACCACAGCTTGTGATTTCACTAATTGAGACACACCTCTGACATACTGGTTCCTATATCTTCCTCAAGTCCTCTCCTGTGATAGTCTACACCACCAGGCCATACAGAAACACAAAGCCCATTATATGCAAATACATATATCCTTGAATAGGGGCTATTCTGTTCATAAACACCAGTTTACGGAGCCACAGTGTACATTCCTGGAGCACGTCTTATGTTACAGGTGCTGCTCTATAGGCAGGGACATGGCCTCTGCCCTCAAGGAGCTGACAGCCCAGAGGAGAAGTGAGATGGACCCAAATCATATAACATGTCAGGCATGTGCAGTTGGTGTCACAAGTGAACATGGACTGTTGAGAAATCAGAGTTAGCAGTCACTCGGTTAACATTTTGTTATAAACCTCTTCTCTCAGTTTCTGGTCCTCTGTACTGCATTCTCAGGAAATGTTCTTTTTCCTCCTGTCTTCCATTTCTAAGTAGTTCTTTACTTAGAATACACACTAATATAAAACACCTACTGCAAGTAACATCTAGAGAAATTTGGTGAATTTTTCACTATTTGTAAATCCCACATTATACATTAAGTTCTTTGTCTAGGGCCTCTCACTTGGCAATCTCAGCTTTCTCTGTAACATAATAATCAAGGAATATTCCCAAAGTCACCAAGTTTGTTCAAATAACAACTATATTACTTAAGTCTCAGTTTATCATACCACTATAATGTCAATTTTAAAAATTACCCTACTTAGCCAGGCCAATCTTCCCTCAGTTGAGACATATCTTTTGTCATTTCTCTTTGTGCTCCTCCTTTTTTTCTGACAATTTGGACACACTTAGCAAAATCACTTTGAGGTTTTGATTCAAGCTGTTGAAGATACCTTGAAAGCCATAATTAAATCAACACAATCTTATTACTAATAGTAAAAGCTATCAGAATGCCTATAAAGTCAAAAGATACCAAGTACTCTTTTTTTTGTTTTTTGTTTTTTTGCTATTTCTTTGGGCCGCTCCTGCGGCATATGGAGGTTCCCAGGCTAGGGGTCAAATCGGAGCTGTAGCCGCCAGCCTACGCCAGAGCCACAGCAATGCGGGATCCGAGCCGCGTCTGCAACCCACACCACAGCTCACGGCAACGCCGGATCGGATCGTTAACCCACTGAGCAAGGCCAGGGATCAAACCTGAAACCTCATGGTTCCTAGTCAGATTCGTTAACCACTGTGCCACGACGGGAACCCCCCAAGTACTCTTATGTTTATAAAAATTCTTTGTTTTTAAATACAAACTACTAAGAGGAATGTCCATTGCTGTACTTCAAATGAACTAGCATTTGTAAGAAATAGAGGCTTTCAGTCCTCTAAGGCAGCCTCCACCAAATTTCCTCCTTGCCCACCCTTCTCAGCAAGTTTCTAGGTTTCCCTTATTCAGTCTGAACTCAGGGCAACTGAGAAAGTACCGCAAAAGTCTGAACCCAAACAGTCACGAACATGGTACGCCCACAAAACAAAAACGTCACCTTGGCGGTGGAAATCACAAGAACAGTTTCAGGAGTAAACATGGAATAGATTTCACTGACCTGACGAAATATCTATTTGGCTCATCTTGGTCTGTGTGATGTTGATGTGGACGCCAACTTTGCTTTCAGTGAGGTCAATCTCCACGTTGCCCAAATTATCCGCAAAATGACTGAAAAGCAGGAGACCATTGGGGTTCCAAGTCCTGAACTGGAAACTGACTGAAAACAGGTCCTGGTTAAGCCGTCCAGGCACCTCCAGGTAGCTGGTGGCATTGAAAAAGACGGGTACTGTGTAGGGCTCCACACACGAGAAACTCAAATTTCCCTGTAAAACAGAAGGGCATGACTTGAGAAAAATGCAGACTGAAATAAGCATCCATGTAAGACAGTAGACAAAGCCATAGTTCTACAAACTTCAAAGCAGAGTTTGAGCCTAAGGGAAACTCTCACTTGCACCAGGGTGACATGGAACCGGAAATTGGATAACTTGGCATGGAAGAGTCCTGCCTGCTATAGTTAACAGGGTATAGCAGTTGGCTCTCAAGTTAAGGTATTCATACAAAGACCATCCATCCTGGAACTGATAGACTGACAACTTGATATGATGAGCTGGCCATGGGATGGATGTGTCTCTGTGCTGTGGGATTGTGTGTGAACCACTAGACTTTCAGACAATGGCAAAGAGTGGTTGGGCCTCTCCCCCTATTGTCAGCCAGGGAAGAGACACCACCATCCTTTTCTGGATGGTCTATGTCAAATGTTTATTAATACGTTAATTTGGTCTCAGTGAACTATGATCACTTAGTTGCTGTTTATTAAAATGATATTATGGGGCAAATATTCTTGGGTTTTATCCGTACTTCTCATATATTAATATCAACATATCTGTGATTACTTCAGATAACTTTGTTATCCAATCCAATTCTCATTTAAAATTCCCATGAAGCACTCATATATCATAATGTATTACTGCTTGCAGAAACAGTGACATGAATGTACAAAATGAAAAGAGAACTTGCAATAATTAAAGCTTCCTCCTTCACCCTCATTCTCCCTCCATTTGGTACAAAGAAATTTGAATTATCATCCAGATACATTGAATTTTATATTCTAGTATCTAAGTACCTTCTTTTCAAAGATTTGAAAATCTATATTTTCTTCCATCTTTTTTTATCTCACCATAATGTCTCAAGGAATATGATTTGAAAACATCTTCATTCTTTTTCTTCCTTTTTTTTAAAATAACACCATATATTTATCCCAAGATGCATAGTTCTTTCATCAGTGCACTAACCATTAAATCTAAGTTAGGCTGTCCCTCTGAATTAATGCTCAAATTAAATTTGCTCTGTACCTTCACAGATGACTGTAAATGCTTGCTTTCCCAATGAAAAGAATTGCTTGTTCATAATAACTGAGATGTTGTAACTGACAACATACCTGTGTTGTAGAAATTGTCTCTTTGAAAAGTTAAAGGTCCTTTCTGAGTAATGATGCTGCTCTGGAGTCAATGCATGATGAAAGAACAGGTGTATTTGTGGAGAGGGATGCAGGATGAGTGTTGAGTCAATTTCACTGAAAATATCAACACTTGACATCATTTTCTTTTTTGTTATTGTTGTTGTTATTGCTGTTTTTGTTTGTTTGTTTGTTTGTTTTTGTTTTTTTTTTTTTTGGTGGTGCCTGCAGCATGCAGAAATTCCCAGGCGAGAGACTGAACCTGTGCCACAGCAGTGATCCACACCACAGCAGTGACAACACTGGATCCTTAACCAGGGAACTCCAGCACCTGGCATCTTTGAAAGCAAATTTTCCATGTAAATATTTGCCTTTGTTAAGCTGCTTACAAAATGTCCTACTTGTCTCTATACTGCAGAAACTTTTAATACATACATATACTTTTGTTTAAAAGCCTTTTTTATGTTTGCTCATTCTATTTTAACAAATATAATTATAGATAATTCATGCTTTACCAAATATCTTTGTTATTCAAGTTAAAATAGCATTTATAAGCACAATATATTTTGCAGTTAAAGTTGACTTTGGAATGAGTCTCCATGGTGTAATTCTCTGTAGTTTGGGTACCTAATACATACATTTGAGGACCAACTGGGAAGTTTGGACAGAAACAACACTTTACTTCTTCTTAAAGGTGTAAATAATGGAAAGAATACTGTGGTGATTTGGATTCTGTACCTTTCTATTTGAAGCACATTTTTAGGAAACGAAAGGACTCTGATGCCATTTTATGCAAAGCTTAAAACAGCACTCTGGGGGTCACTCCACAATCTATGTTTGCCACTCATATTCAGTCACATTGGAAAGTTATTTTTCCAGGTTAAATTTCAGTTTTTATTTACAAACTGTTTATGATAATGTTTCCCTTGCAGTATTGTTCTTAGATTAACATTCCTAGCATGGCGTCTGTTACCTATACATGGAACAATTATTATTCTCCCCTACAGTCGATATATATGTTATGATATTATTTCACCAAAGTCCAATTTTTAACTATCAGCATAAATCTATCATTATTTTGAAGAAAAAATAATTGGTAAAGAAAAAAGTTTGCTTTAAATTATTTTTTATAGTCTTGTATTTAACCTGAACTCTGTTCATTCATTAGGCATGTCCATTTGTCCAATATTTTATGAAAACCCTAGGTTCAAATTTGGGGTAAGAAGACCATCAGAGATCTTTTAGAACACAGTACAAATACTCATGATATCATCTACCTCCACTGGGCTCCCACATATATGGGTACTTGGATGCCCAGGCCCTTCTAAATGACACTGCAAAGTTGAAGTAGCTCTTATTATTATGAAACCATAGGAAACCCACTTACTAGACTTCTAAATGGATATTGTTTAGTGATCCTAAGTAGTATCCTAGAGAGGTAAGTGTGCTAGTATGCTTTTTGATTTCTATTCTCTTCCTTGAAACAGTTCAACCTGGAAACACTCACACCAAATCCAGGAAACCACTGCGAGTTTCTGGGACACAGATTACATGATCAAATGCAATCCATTTGATTTACTCATTTATTTGTTTTGGGATTTTATTTTTGTCTTATTTATTTTTTTAGGCCACACCTGTGGCATATGGAGGTTCCCAGGCCAGGGGTCGAATTGGAGCTATAGCTGTTGGCCTACACCACAGCCATAGCAACAGGGGATCCACCTTGTCTGCGACCTACACCACAGCTCAAGGTAACGTCAGATCCTTAACCCACTGAGTGAGGCCAGAGATCGAACCTGCATCCTCACGGATACAAGTCAGATTCATTTCCGCTGAGCCATAAAGGGAATTCCCATCCATCTTCATCCGATTGTACAATATTTAGTATGTTTTACAGCTTTGACAAGAAGTTTATTTATTTACACGTTTGAATGAATTATCTTTGGAAACATGGAAATAAATATAATAAAGTTTCTGGTTTAAAGACTTAAAATATTGAATTACATCATGAATAAGAAATGTAGAGCTATATACCCTGAGACATTTGGAAACAGGAGGCTGCCAGTTTAAGGGCTGCGGAATTGCTGGGATGAAGCACATATTGAAGTATGCCTGTTCCTCCATTACAGAGGGTCCAGAAATACTGGGGCTGAAATTCTGGGCCCCCTCTGAATAAAACTTCCTGCTTCTGGTTAATGTAATTCAAATAGTGGTATCTATTCCCAGAGTATATTCAATAGCTCCATATTTTAAGGTAACTCTAAACATAGTTTTATATGGTTGAGCCCACCACAAGCATAAGGAAAAAAGCTATGATGTTGTTGTTTATTCACAGTCCACACAAAACAAAAATTCTTTGGCTGTTCCATGAACCAATATTTTGGGGGTGAAAGTCTTACCACATTTGAGGGCTCTAGTTTCTTTCTTCTTGCAAGATCAGTTATGTTGATGCCATTGTAGTTAATGCTTTCCATGCAGCCTTTGAAATTTTTTCTACTGCTGGAACTTGGCTTACCAGAAAAAGGTATACCTCCAAAGGTTATCTTTGAGAGAAAGATAAAATGTAAACATTCACACTGTCTTTGACTTAAAAAAATAAAAACATTCACAATACTAAACCAAACTACTAGTGGAGCCCAAGTCAGTTATCTTTGTTTTTGGCTGTGCCTGTGGCATGTGGGAGTTCCTGGGCCAAGGATCAAACCTGTACCACAGCAGTGACCCAAGCCACTGCAGTGACACCACCAGATCCTTAACCTGCTGTGCCACAAGGGAACTCCCAAAGTCAGTTATCTTTACCTCAACCAGTATATACAGACACTTTTTCTGTCTTCAAAGTCCATTGCATTTTAAACTATACTGTTATTGAGGGATATACTAATCATCATTAATTCTGAAGATTATAACTTGAATAAGAAAATAGCAAGAACCCCTAGCATTTTTACTACCCAAAAGGAATTTTATAAATTTTCCTGAGAATGTTTTAAGAGTTTATACAGCAAAACTTTTATTACGTAAGATTAAAAATACATTTTTATGCTTATCAAAGACATACTATCAATGAATGCTTCTGGTCATCATGAAACAACCTGGACAATATAGGAAGTTTATAAAATTTCAGCCAAAAGCAAGGAATATTGTATTCACTGAACTTAGACATTGCAGTCTAATGACCATTAGAGTAAAAAATTCAATAAACTTATTTTGAATACAGAAAACAGTTCAAAAAGTCCCACTGCTATATTTATTAGGAATACTTTTGTGTTTAGGGACCATAATTTGAGAAGTACAGGCTTAAAGACATTATAGGTCTCCTAAAATCTAAGGAATAAGGTCATTGCTCCTTACTGTGATTCTTGAGCAACCATGGCCTATTAAAAGAGAATATGTATTTCTCCACATATCATTGGTTAAATATCAAAATTATATTTAATTATGTATTGCCAATATTGACATTTACTGCCAAAAGTGAATTAGCAGTGAATGAATCCACTAATCATAGTTGTAATATCAAGATATATAATACAGATATTATTTTTCTTTTAATTTTTATTCAATTACCAATTTTTCTTAGAAAGTTTTAGAAAGGAAAGCAATAGTTAAGACATGTTTCAATGTCAAGACTTCATATTTGATATATAAGGCAGGCATCTCTGGTTTCTAGGAGACACAAGTTATGTTTCTATTACTTGGTGTTTTTGGCATTTTAAATGCTTAATCAGTTTTAGGGAAAAGAACAAAAATTAATGATGGTTTCTAAGACAATATAAAAAACTAAAAAGACCTCACTTAAAATATAATTAAATGTATTAATAACAGTTGAAGAGATATCATTTACATCAGAGTTAAATATGGGAAAATAAAGACTATAGAAAAAAGAATCAGGAAACTACGAAAGGAAAAATAGAGAGTATTCTAAAATAGATTAGGAATATACTTTCAAGTGGCATTGAACTGAACATATATGTGCTATTTATACATGTAATTAATACCAAAGGTAAGGATAGTTGATACTTTAATGGAGAGTTGTGTTTCCTGCCCACAATTTACTTTATCAATTTTTGCTCCTTAACAGTAATAAAGTCTTCTATGCTTAATGACACGTAGCATCACATTTTAAATCATATTACTAAATACTACTTTAAAAGTATTTTTTATTCCCCCTCTGTGTGCACAGTTTGTGACTCTCTTTTTCCTCAGAAATGATAATTCAAACACTCCTTATGGTTTCTTTGTTTCTGACAACCCTCAGCTCATGTCCTACCCTATAGAAGGTACCCTGTTGAAGCATCACTGTCTCAATTTACCAAATTCCTTACAATTAAGAGATGTGGGTTCAAATCCCAATTCCTAAGGTAATTAATCATTTGATGTTAAGTGGTCACTTCTTTCTGGTTAGGTATTCTCATCAGATATTGATAGTACTCACATGATTGCCTTATTAATGACACTGCCGTTCAATGACAACCTTGACTCTAAAAAAGAATTGCATTGACTATTTTGTTGGCTACCAAGAATTTGCAAAGTGTAGCAGAGACTACTAGATACCTCTAAGTATCCTTTCTCCCACCTTTTTCTAAGAAAAAGCATTGCTTTTCAGCTGGGCACATGCTCCCCAGGCAATATAGAGCATTTACCAACCTCTTTGAACAAGTTTTGGTCTCATGAGATTTAAGTGGAAGGGATGTGTGTAACTCTAAGAATTTAATTCAAGGAGGGTAGGGGGCCACAATTTTCTTCTTTGCTTCCCTCCCTCCTACTGGCTGGAATGCAGAATGGAACCTGAGTAGCTATCTTGGTGTGATGTGCAGAGCAGTTGGGATAGCAGGAAAACAAAAGCCAACTGGGGTTTTGACAAACATGATGCTGTCGTTTGATCCCAGGGCTACTTGCCTACCAGCTCCTTTTATGTGAAAGGAATAAACATGTATCTGTTATATGCAATCTAACTAATTATAACTGGTGGATGTGGTGATTTCTTTTACTTCCTGTTGCCTCCTTACATAACCCTACAAGTAATATGCTATAGTATTCACTTTATGGAAGGGAAATATCTGTCGAAGGTCACACAACCAGTAAAAGGCGTAACATCCAAAGTGGGTGTATCTTGGAATTTGGACAAATAAAGGAGAGAAGCCAGGACAAATACCAGTCAGCTGTCTACCCTGTCTTGTCACTGGCTGAGAAGAGGAAGAATGAAGTGAATCATCTCAGTACACACACTGCATGTAGCTAGAAGCTTGACGGCAATGGTGACTGGCTCACTTTGGGGTGTAAACAGGCTATAGAGAGGTGAGTGAGGTGAACTCTGCAATCTTCACCCCCCCAAAAAAATGCCCACGTGAAATTAATGTCAAAGGAGCAAACTTGTCGTCTATTGGTTCTTTCATGACGAATCTCCCTGGGAATGAGGACAGGTATTTAATTAAGCCCTAGCAATGTTATGTTGGATCTTGCTCATACTGGCTCATGAGAACTGATTGTTAAAGAGTCATTGCTAAAAATTAAATGATATAAGCTTTAAATGAAATACATTATATTAAACAAAAAAATTAATAATCTCTCAGAACCTCATCTCTACATGTTACTCTCATGTATATACTCTTGAGGTTACTTGCATTTTTTGTGTCTATATGATGGAAATACTGAATAACGGTGTACTTTAAGAAATATTTTTGATCCTTGCCGTAAGTTCCTGGCACAGAGCTCCTAAAAAACCCTTGCAATTTGCTGTGTGATAGATATGTCTTTTGCTATTCATAAGAAGCCCTTTCTTTCAAGAATATATGTGCAAAACACCAAGAGACCACCTTTACTATAATCCCTAATTTTCTTTAAACAAATAAGCAAAGACCTCCCTTTATATTAAGGTAAACGTGTCAAAATATAAAGTGATGGCCAACCATTTTCATTGTGGCTTTTGCTGATAACTGCAGTATCCGAGGAAAGTAATCAGGCAGAACTACAAAGAGAAGTAAGTTGAGTCTCTCCTGATTCTCAGTAAATTTCAATTTCTTCCTATGTTTTTCTAACAAAAATGTCTCAGGCATTTTTGTCTAAAGGTGAGGTTCTCAAACATTGTATTCTCTACAGAGGATGATGAAACTACTGACCCCATAGAAAGTGCTGTGTGTATGAATATTCAGAGATTCCATCACAAACTCAATAGGGTCTAAGACCTGAAATTTTTAATTCTGTTTTTTGAAAACTGGATTGTTTGCCCATCACTAATGTTCCAAGATTTTTTACCTCTTCTTTGGTACTTCAAAGTTTATTAATGGAGAATGAATAATTCATCTTTAAATTCTCTCATACAGTAGGAGATAAGTCACAAAAGAAAAGATTTATACTAATTTAGAGAAGGTAAAATTTCTCAGGTTTTCACATTCTTTCCCTTTCAATAATCACTTTTACTTTAAAGAGATGTTTTTGGAGGGGCAATTATTTCCTGATAACCTTACATTTATTTTAGTGATAATAAAGTCTCTATGTCAAAGTTCACATAGCATATTCTATTCTAAATTTTATTTGGAAATAGATATACTCATACTATGAAAAATTTAGAAACTAAACATATAAAAAATAGAAAACATGGTTGTAAATCAGGACTTTTTCCCTTACTATTTTATGGTAAGTACATTCTATGTTCGAAAAGATTTACACATTAATATCAGTAATACACATATATGTATATGCGTATGTCTGCAATTTTGAAACTAAGGGCCAAAGCACACTGAGATGTCACAGGTAACTCATAGGAGTGCTCTGGTGATGAATACCTTTTTACAGAACTTTTATCCCTATTTATGATGAACATTTTTGATGGACATTTTAAGGCTGAATTGCTCTCCACATTTATTTAAAAACTTGATATGCCTACCATTATACTGTAAGAAAATATTTTTTACTGGATAAATATGATCATTGATTATTTTTTAAACTTTGATTATTTGAAAGGTAAAAAAATCCTTTTATTTATGGATAATCTTTTAAAAATATTCTATATTTCTATTTCTTTTATGACAATTACAAATTAGAAAATAGACCCTGTCAAAAGAACTATCTACACCCACGAATTTATAAATGACTTAAGGTATGTCAGAATTTATGACTTGTTATTCAGTATTTTGTAATAAATATTAGGCAATCCTGCGTACATAATACACTGTACTTTACTGAGAATAAGCCATTTATAATTAACTACCCATGAAAAGACTACAACTTAAATTTATCCTGGTCTTGTTAAATGGCCCAGGTAACATGATAAATGATCATTCTTTCCAAATAATATATATACTTTGGTACCAAGATTTCAAAAATATTTCAAGTACTCATTATTAAAATTTTATAAATAAATAAAAAGACATATATTAATAAATTAGGTTGTAAAATTTTAAGTTAAATTTTCTTTGGAGAATTAGATGAAAATGATACAGGAAGGTATATGATCAACAATAATACAACAATACAGTGTGAAACTGAGGCAGCCACTTGACACATTACAATTTACATATCCTCAAACTTACTTCATAGTCCAAATCCAGGTAGTCGAACTCCCCATTGGTGCGGAAGTGCTGCATGCTTCTGTCCAGGGTGAGGTTGATGCTCCGGCCCTGGCGCTCAATGACCACAGAGTGCCAATGGTGATCATCTAGCAGACTTCCTGTTGTCACAGATGTGTGGCCATATATAGGGCCAAGCTGGTTGCTTCCTGAGTCACATAAGGGGAAAAGAAATAAGGCAATGACATCAGGTCTCTGTGTTGAGGTTGAGCTTTTGTTTACAACACCATGGATGGACATTCTACCAAAGCTCTATCTATGAAGTAAACATGGGACAACCAGGATGGAACTTAAAAACAGCTGCATGCTCAAACTAGATAAAAACTGTTTAAGATGAAGAAAAGTCTGCTCCCTAAGCAACATTGACAATAAAAAATGAGCCAACTTTCTTTTTTTCAATTACTGTGCCATGAATTCTGCTAAAATTGGTAGATTCCTTGTAAAGTCAGTGCCCCAAGGGCTCTGGAGCCAGAGTTCTTGGATTCTAATGCTGGTTCCACCACTGACTTGCTCCATGATCCTGGCCAAGTTGACAGTTCTCTGGGCCTCTGTTTCCCCATAAGTAAAAAGGGAAAAATAATAGTACCCGCTTTACAGGTTGCTATAAGAACTAATTATTACATGCAAAGAACTGACACACTTCTTGGCATATAGTGAGTATTTGTTAAATGTTACCTGTTAATTTTTTAATTATTGTTGATGGTATTATTATTTTGGTCAAGAAAATACAGCATGACAATTTTCAAGGGTTTTTTTTTTTACTCCAAAAGCTATAATCTTAAGTACAATGTAATATTTAATGTCAACGAAAACTGACTTGAGTTATAATTTAAAATAAAAACCTGTAAAATATATATGTAGCATTAATCCAGTTTTGAAATAAGATCTCCATAGCAACAAGACTATAAATAAGAGTGAAATGTTGTGGGAATCTGAAATGTTCACTAAGGTCATCACTGGATGCTGTTTATGTATTCTACACCATCATCTATTTTGTCTAATCAGGCATTACTTTTTATGGTCAGTCAAAACTAAATGCTATAAAATATAATATTGTTTCAGAATACATAGGATAAGAGAAATAAGACAAACACAATTGAGTGAAGAATTCTTTTTTTTTTCACATTTAGGATACTAGTATAAATATACCTGACCTTTTCTGTACATTTCCTAGATGAAATTTTCTTTCCTTTTGGTGATTAAATCAAATGTTGACATGAGGTTGTGTTTATGATTGTGTAGGAACATGGGAATGGGAAAGAGAGAAAGAAAAACAGGATACATTTAAGTGAAGAGTTGCATTCAGCGTTAGTACTTTAAATATTTAAATTAGAAGACTAAGAAGCAGCTAGATATGCCTGATATTTAGGTAACAGTATTAAAAAGTGACAGTGGATATTTGAGTGGATGTATCTATTTCTATGGCTGTCAAGAATTCCGTTCAGTCAATAAAACTGTAAAATTCCTTCCAAAGAAGTGGTAATGATCTTTTTTGTGAGGCCATATGAGCAGTTTTTGTTTCAGAAGAGTAATGGCACACTCACAAAGCCCAATGGTTTTTAAAGGCTACTCCTTGTTTCACTTTTTTTTAAAAAAGAGAATGTTAGAAAAAGTAAACTTCTTCAGACACGATCCAATTGCTCCCAGTGCGTTTGTGTGTATGTGTGTGTGTTTATGTGTGAATATGCATGTTTTTAAAAAGCACTTAAATTTTGTTTTCTGGTTTCTTATCCTCTATTCCTCCTTCTTACCTTCTACTGAATCTTCAGAAATTTTCTAGGGTTATTTTTGTCCCAGGTAATACATGAATAAATGTTCAATATTATAAGTAGAGAATATTATAAAGAATTAATACATAAACCATTAATCACTCATTTCTACCACTAAAGAAATGTAGTCTATTTCCTTCCAGACTTTTTTCATTTATATACATTTAATTACACATACAAATACAATTCATTAATTCATATATATAATATGAAAATGTTGATATATAATTTATAGTTTTCCTATAGTTTTCAATTAGTGCTATATAGTATTTCCTGTATAATTAAAATTATTCACAGACATTTTAAACACATATCAACTTATTCCACACCTGTAGGATTTTTTCCTTCAATTTTCGATATCATAATTAATATTGCAAAGTACATCCTGGGATTTAAATTGCAGAGCCATTTCTTATTACTTCTTTTTGATTATTGGACCAAAAACAGACAATTTAAAATATCTGAAGATATATTATCAAATTGCTTTCTTGAAATATTTTCACACACAATACAAAGAATCCTTGTTACATAACTCATCAATACTGATATTATCACTTTTAAAATTAACTTATTTGAAAAAATTGGAATCTTATTTTATTTTACATTTCTTTTATAGCTTGAGCACTTGGTGCTTATAAGAGATTTATAATTTTTCTTTAAGTTTTACATTATGTTCTTTGGCAATATTTTCTCTTAAAGTCTTGGTATTCTTACAGAGTGGAATGAATTCTTATTCATGAATGACATTGAACTCTATATTTTGCATTTGCATATTCCCAGGTTTCTGCATGCATATTATTAATATTAATATCATATTAATTATGAAATTTTCATATAAAATTATGTATTTTTGTATAATTAAGTAATCAAAATTTTTGGATAATATGCTTTTTGTCTTTTTTTTTTTCATTTTTAGGGCCACACCCGGGCACATGGAAGTTCCCTGGCTAGGGATCAAATCGGAGGTGCAGCTACCAGCCTATGCCACAGCCACAGCAATGCGGGATCCAAACTGTGTCTGTGACCTACACCACAGCTCACTGCAATGCCAGATCCCTGACCCACTGAGATAGGCCAGGGATTGAACCACATCTTCACGGATACTAGTCAGATTTGTTTCCAGGACACTTGGATAATATTTGTTGTAAAAACTATTATTTCTACAAATAAGATTTTGAATGTGAAAAGTTTTATAATAAAGGACAAATCATTGTAGACACTATGTCAAGTATTATCAACCCTAAAAACTAACTGAAGTTGTATTTTTTAGGATAATACTGATTTTCAAAGTAATATAGGTTAATATATGGCACCCAAGTCATATTCAAGAACGTCACAATTTCAACCTCATGTTGGAACAGCCATATTAATAAGGGGGTCAAATAGGCAGGATCTATTTTTCTGTTCTAATTTTAGTTTTGTAGCCTTCCAATGGGATGCATTTAACATGTGAATTTTAGTTATTCGTATATTTTAGATTATAAAATTTGATAGAACTGTAAAATCATTAAACAGAAAAAATGCAGAATATATGATGCCCTTCAAACTCCTCTTGCATAAATTCTGAAATTTTTAGGCAAGCAAGGGGGATAAATGTACTGTTGATTTGCATAAATTGTAATTCTGAATGTCAGTATCTGTTTTGTGGATCTTCTTTTTAGCTTTAAGCAAATGTTAGCTACATTATAGGAAGATATATTAGTATTGCCTACTTAAAAACAACATTAAAAACTCAAACTCCTTTTTAAAATTCATCTCATTCTCCAGCCAACATATCATTTTCTGACTCCTTCATTTCTAGTTGATTACATTTAAAATAGTCATTTCCTCACCTTTCATCTTTTCTTAACTTATGACAATAAAACTATCCTCCTTTCTACTCCACTGAGAGTAAATCAATGTGACCACTATGCTGGCAAACAGTGACCTCATTTTTCTGTCTTCTTAAGTGACAGTTTAGGTGAATTCAACACAGTAGGCCATAGTAGATTGCCTCTTTTCTTTCCCTGGGCTCTGTGATGCCATATATTCATATTTCCTCCCATTTGCCTTCCACTTCTCCTAAGTCTCCATTTAGCACCTTCTCCTGTCAATCTCATACATGTAACTTTCTAGTAAATCTCAGCTTTGATGCCTAATAGTCAACTAAAACACACCACGTTCAAGCAGATGTCTGAAGTTTCTCTATTAGAAGAAACTAATACTCCACTACTAGAAGAAACTCTGTAGAGAAAATACAGGTTTCTATATTTCTGAAAATGGCACTAATGTCCATTTGGAGCTCAAGCCCATACCCTAGGGATTACCCTTTATATTTTCTCTTTCTTTCTTATTCCATATCTAGTTCATTACAAATCATACTGAATTATCACCAGAATCATGTCCTAAGTGGATCTATTTCTCCACTGATAAACATCTTCTGCAAGCCACTGCCATCTCTTTTATACTAGGCAGACGTCCAGCTCTTTCATGTTGATGCAAGCATTTCCTCTTACAGAAGTTTCAGTATTCTTTAAAAAATAAGATCATGATGCCATGGAATTTAAAGTCTACCAATAACTTCCCACTCTTAAAATAATATGTAAACCTTTTATCATGCCCAATAGGAGATGACAGGATTTGAACTTTCCATGTTTAGATCTCTTCTTCTATCCTACTTATTCATAACAAATATCCATACCAGCCTCTTCCTGGTCTTTGTTTTCTGAGATTCCCTTCTGCTCAACTGCCCCTCTCCCAGCTGTTTCCAAGACTAGTTTCTGTAATCACTGAAATGTCAGAATGAATATCTTCCCCTCGGAGAGGGCTTTCTTCACTACATATTCTAATGTTGACCCCGCTTGTCTCTGCAATATCCTTTATCATATTAACCTGTTTCAATGATTTCATGCTCATCATTATTTGAAGTCATATCTTTTGATTTCGTTGTTTAAAAATATTATGAACTCAATGAATTTCTCTATTTTTTTCACCCCTGTAGCCCAGATGTTGGAATAGTACCTGCAGTACAGGTGTTTCATAAAAATTTTTGAATGAATACATATATTAATACAAATTATGGATTCATATGAATTAAAACCATTATGAAGTAAATTCAACCACTATGAATGAAAAATGAACTGACAACATAATGTGAACTATTTTCATAATTTGCATCTTAACAATGAAAGACCACTAGCGCTTCCACTAATGAAAATACTAATAAATGGAAAGAATGGTACCAAAAGTCAGAACATACCTAGGTTTAAACTGAAGACCAGCTTGGCTTTTTTCAGTTCTAATGTAATATAATCCCCTTGCTGTCCTTCCCCATGCAAGATTACCCCTTCACTTTCGGAGGTTTTAAATTTCAAAGAAATGACATCTTTCAGTGTTTTCATCTTCTTGTTTCTGAATCTATATGGTAACACAACATGGCCATCAAAGTTGATAACGTCAGCCCCTAAAAGAAGAAATAACATTTTAGTTAGTTATTGTATGTTGCTACCCAGTGTGAAGTATATCTTCTTCCAGTGGGTGTCTGCACAGAATAAATGGGAAGAAAGTTGTTTTTTCCTGAAAACTCTTTAGTCTAGGTTCTTGTTCTATTTCTTTTCTTTTCTTTCTTTCTTTTTTTTTTTTAGCTTCTTGTGTACCCTATAGTGGATTTTTAGGGAAGCACTCATAAAGAATGATCATCACAATCTTTATCAATATAAAATCATACTTCAATTATGATACTAGTAACAGAAATCCCATCAATGACTTTACACGCTTCAGATTTTTAACTTAGAAGTTTTAAGTCTACTTGGGAAAAAATAAAGTCTTTGATCTCTGAGACATTATGAGATGTTAATATTTTCCTTCTTAAATGAGGCTAAGTCTTTGTGATTTTAAAATAAACATTTTGCTCACAAATTTTCTTTTCAATGACATAACAGTGAAGGATCTTGGAATGCAGGGTTTGCGGTATACTTGTTTTCCTAATGATTTTTATGTTCTACTACATTTTCAGTTAACTTTATGGTAGTGCCTAGAGTTTACTGAACTTTAAGAATTCCTATCATTTGTTTCTAGGCCTCCTATCTGTCTCAAATTCCTAGTTAGCCCCTTGCCTTTGGAATGGAGAATTGGGCTGCCTACACTTTTAACTTCACTAAATAAAGACATCCTCACCCACATACAATTAGAAGAACAAATATCTAGTCTATATTATACCAGATAGATCTAATTTGATTTTATGGAATTTCATTGAAAGCATGAAATAACATAAACTTTTTAGAAGTATGAACACTTTTGTCACCATCCTCAGAAACAGGGGAGGGGAGGCAATAGTTTCATAATTGCTACATCTTCACCCCAGAAGTAGAAAATGAGATGATCTTATTATAACGTACTATTGGTTAATGGGCGGCCAATTCATGGAATGGGTCAAAGATGATCTGTCATCTTCAGATCACATTTTAAGTACAAAGAGAAGCTTAGATACCATAATTCGACATTTATCACTAAAATATTTTAAAAATCCATTTATTTTAGATTTTCCGATTAAATTATAGAAAATATAAACAAACTGGATAGCTCTAATTATCTTAGAAGCTAAGCCTCGATGAAGCCTGCCTCTCAGTTTGGGGAAAGATCTTGCTAAAGAACCACAGGGAGACATCGGAGAAAAATAATGGCAAGTTTTAAGCCTATTGGAGAAGTATTTTCTCATTACATGGCCTGCTCTCTGGCACCTGTTTCCTTCAATCAGCACAGGGAACACCTCAGATCTCCTGTAACAAGAGCATGTACATCATGGCAGCCTTGGTGGAGGTGCAAGAGTTACCATGTTTACAGTTACTCTTTTTCTACACATACTTGACCATGTAAGTTTTGTTCTTAACTATTTATATAAAGTGAATTGTCATGAATATAGTTATTTCAAATAACTTAAAGTTTAAAAGTACCACTATGTTTTCCCTTGAAATCGTTGATGGATTTTGAATGCTTTAAAACATAGTTATCCTATTATCTTAAAGATAGATGTTTTTAAATGACAGTTAAGAGAACTGTTGCATTCTAAAAAGTTCACAAAGAAAAACACAACTTTGAACTTCGTTTTAATTCTTATAATCAGTCCTTTACTGTAAGACTATAAGGCTTTATATAGCCATGAAAAGATTTTCTTAATCAATGAATTCTGTTCTAAGTCTGTGAATTACAGTGGGGAAAAAAAAAAGCAGTCATTAAATTTTGGCTTCTGCTAACACTGCAAAGCCAATTAGATTTTAGCTTAATCATCTATACTGTCACAGCTGAATTCCAATTGCAATATCTATCATCTGTGATGAGAGATAAAACAGAGAAAAGTAGAATCTGATTATTGGATCCCAGGTTGAATTTATAATCCAGCAGTTGATAGAAATTACTTTTTGTCTTGAAAAGTACATAAACGAAAAGTCAGAAGGAGGGAATAAATGTTGAATTCCAGAAAGTAATTTTGCAGTCAATTTCATGTCAGTGACAATTAAATAACAGACACATCATTGTTTTATACAATTTAAATATATATTAACTGACAAAAAATATCCCCCTCTCATCTCTCAGGAAGTAAATATTCCTTGTGCTTAGAAAGAATTCACCCCTCCTATGTTTCTCCTAAATCAAAATCTACATTCAGCTCCAGGAACAAAATAGTAACTTATTCAAATGTTGACGCCTTTCTTCCTTACGCTGAGGGCAATGGAAAAAATGACAGGAAGGATGGGCTTGGTTCATTTCTTCTGCCAATCTCAGGATATTAACAAAAAAAATGAAGGAACATTACTCATGAGTACCAATCCCTCTTATAAATGGTAAGTGGTCAGTGGAGAAAATGATAAAACTGCTTTGGAAACCAGATCTCTCAACATCACAAAATCCAAGCTGTTCTTCTAGGAATGGGTTAAATGATTGCACAGTATCAGTAGGTGGATGTGAATTCAGAGTTGGCTTTGAAATGACAAAATTCTTAGAGGTAACCTAGGATATATACTTTATATATAAACACATCCCATATGCTTTTAAGAGAGTCTGGGATAATGTAAAATCCATCTGAATTTAGTTCTATTTCCTACAAAATACATTTCAATTTCATTTGACATCTAATAATATGTTGTGCCTATTTTGGGACAAGCCACCCTTCCCCTGACCCCCGCCATTACCCTGATTGTTTTTCACTTGCTAGAATAAAGTTTTCTATGCAGTGATTAAATATGTATGGTTGAACTGTTTAAGCAATCAGAACAACAATATGGCTAGTCAAAAAGTGAATGCCAAATCATAGTGCTTCCACAATTTTGTTTCTAACAATAACTCAGAAAGCTGGTAATGTGCCCAATTCATCAAATCATGGTAGTGAGGCTGTTTTTTTTAAATTTCATTGTTACTTAGTCTTTTCTTTCTGAATCTGGAGACACTCTGATGAGATATTTTGGAAAAGTGTTTACCATCTAAAGATTTTATTATTTTAAAAAGTACCTTTTCTAGTTTTTACTACAAATGTAGTATGTTTCTTTTTAAAAATAAATTAAACAATACAGAAATATAGAGTATAGAAAGTGAATCCTAAACACAAGAGATCAACATTGTCAGTGGGTAACTGGTTGGTGTATATTCCTAGATTTTATCCATCTACTGCAATATCTAATGTATGGAATAATGAAATAATTTATACATTATTATATACACATAGGTTCATGTGTGTATTGAGAGAGAAAGAGGAAGTGAGAGGGGGAGAATGTAATTTCTTTCAATTATGGTTCACAACATACAATAATAGCTGGAGATTTGGGCAATATAATATTTATAATGTAGGAAAATTGTAGGTTTTAGCGAATTAACATGCTTTATTGTCCTTTATGTAGCAAGGCACTTACAAGAAGTAAGAATATACATAATTTGAACTGTAGTTCACCCTATTTATTTGAAAAAAATTAAAAGTATATATTTGAATATAGCACCCAAAGTAAACAAATAAGTACTCAGGAATTAGTTTTAATTTCCCATTTTTTTTCATAAATGTTTCATTTTCTTACAGAAGACTGAAAATAATAGCAAGGTATAAAGAAGAAAATTAATAGGATATAGTTCTGTTTTCATGAAATAACCAGTGATAACTTACACTTTTGATTATTCTAATATATATATATGCAATGTGTATGTATGTACAGAGATACACAGAAGGATCACACTCCATATATTTTGTTACTGAACATTATGGGTATTTTATTTTCTTTTGGCTTCATCTATGGCATATGGAAGTTCCCAGGCCAGGGACTGAATTCAAGCCACAGGTGCAACCTACGCCACAGCTGCGACAATACCAGATTTTTAATCCACTGTGCCAGGCTGGGGATTGAACCTGTGCCTCAGCAGCAACCTGAGCCACCGCAGATACAATGCTTGATCCTTAAACTCCATAGTTATTTTTTTTCCATCTCATACACTGTTTTTTTTTTTTTCCAAAACAGGATTTTAATTAGCTAAAATATACCATTGTTTGGATGTCTGCTATCTTCAGTAAGAATTTGTTCTTGCAGTTGTTTTTTTTTTAATAAACTTTTAAATTTTGGAATAATTTCTGACTTAGAGAAAAGATGCACAGACAGAACAGAGAGTTCCCATATCACCGTCACTAAGCTTCCTCTGCTATTAACATTTTACATAACTGGGTACATTTATCAAATCTAAGACATAGCTGAGGTAGAACACTATTCAATGACATACCGCCTATATTTGGATTTCACTGTTTTTCACAAATGTTTTTGTTTCTTTGTTTTTTGTATTTCAGGATCCAGCTCAGGATCTCAGATTGCATTTAGTCATTGTGTTTCCTTACATTCTTCCAGCTCCTCCAGTTGGTGATGTTTCCTCAGTCTTCCTTTGTCTTTCCTAACTTTGACACATTAGCAGAGAACTGGGCAGGATTCTATAGAATCCTCCTCAGCCTGTCTTGGTTTGCAGTTTTCTTAGGACCAGACTGGTGTTTGGGGAGAATGCCACAGAGTTGGGGTGTCCTCATCACTTTCTATCAGGGGAGTTATGTATCAACATGACTTTTAACTTGTGATGTTGGTTAAGGTGATATCTGCTGAGTTTCTTCACGGTAAAGTTACTATTTTGCCCTTTTGTACGTTATACTGTGGAAGTGAGTCGCCAAGTCTAGCCTATACTTAAGGTCAGGAGAATTAAGCTCCATGTCCTGATGGGAAGTAGCTACATATGCTATTTAGAATTCTCCTTAAAGGAAGAGTTCCTCTATTTATTTATTCATTCAATCATTTATTTATGTCACTATGGGATTGTGCATGTTTATTTATTCTTTAATTCATACTATCATTATTCAAATTGTTCCAGCTTTAGCCACTGGGACCTCTCTCAGGTTAATTCCTGTGTTTCTTTGACAGGTGATGCCTCTTCTTCCTCCTCCCTTCCCTCCCCTCCTCCCCACCATTCTCTTCCTTCCTCCTCTACCTCATCCTCCTAATCCTCTTGTTTTCTCCTCTTTCTTTATGGCGCTGTATGACGTCCTAAGCTCATCTTGCAATTTTCCTGCCCCAGACCTAGAATCAGCCATCTTTCCAAGGAACCTCCATTTCTTTTATTGTGAAATGGCATTGGGAAGCTTTGAGGTTTTTGGTGTTTTTTTTTTAAATTTTTTTACTTGCATGCAATAAATTTTCTAAAAACACAGTCATAATCATCTATATGATCTCTTCTTCCATAAAATAAACTATTGAATGAAAAAGGACAAAAACTTATAAAAGGTTCCTTAGTTATCCATGTCACAAGGATTGGCAATGATTTTGAAGCTCTTCTCATTTTAATCACTTTTTTACATAAACAGTGACTTTGAAAAGCAGTGATAATAATTGCTAATATATATTTAAGTGATTACTAATTACTACTTAAATACTTTGAAGGGACTGTTAATATTTATCTAAGTGGTAATACACTGGGTTAATATTTTTAAAATAATTTTTGCTTTATTATCATAAAATTAATATGTACCCATTGTAAAAAACTGTCTTATAAGAAAACAAAAAATAAGTCAATTTAAATTATTTACAATTACACCACATAGATATCAAAATACTTTCTGTACATCTAAGTTATTTGTGATTTTCTACAAATCCAAACATTTCTATAATGAGAATTCTTGTAGTGAGATCCTTGAGCACTGTAACAATTATTTTCTTAAATTTCTCAAGTGCTTAATTAAAGCACTTTAATTGCTTAAAGATATTGGCAAAGATGTGTATTAATGAGTTAGTATGGAATCTAATATTATGTAATTTATATAAATAAATACCCAAGACACTTTAAAGAGTTTGAAATATATCTCTGAATCTAAAATTTAAAAATAATACAAGGTGGAATTCGCTTAGTTTTGCAAATTTTACATAAATGCAAATCTGTCTATTCTCGCTATTTTTAAAAAGTCGGATGTTAATATTTTAGATTTGTTGGCATTCTTTACAAAATAGCATGTCTAGCATCTCTATTTACTTACTACTTTTCTTTATAGCAGTTATTTCTACCTAACATATCAGCATGTCCCCACCTCCAAAAATATATGAATCAGAGATGTCATTTTGCTCCATCCTGAGGCCCGGTACTTACAGGAGTGTCTAAGTCAAAATTTATTAGGTATCTGTTGAATGATTTCATGTTCCTACTCATATTCAATAAATTGCATTAAAGTATAAAAACATTATTATTTTAAACATTTTCATTAAAAATTTGAATCACTGGATTGGAAGAAATTTTGAGAATCACTCTTATTGACCCTGGTGCCATAGCTACTAATGTATCCAAGATTTAAAAGCAAAAAGAATGGTAACAACATGTTCCTTTTTTTTTTAGTGGTGGGAAAATTTTATGCCATTTTTATGAATTGACTTGGTATTATTTAATTGACAAACATGAACTCTGGTAGGACCTAGTTCATCTCCTCTCGTCTGCAGAATGTTTTTATCTGATTAATTTTCTTCTTCTAACTTACTGCCCTCTTTCTTTCAATATATTTATGGTTTATGTGTAAATAAATAATTAAAATGATTCCAAAATGTCAATAATAGATAATTGAGGGTAATAGCAGTCAGTGATCCTTCTTGAAATCCTTTGAAAAATAGAGGTAAGACTAAGTTAAAAAAACAGTTCTACTTTGGGAAAAATAAAAATGTAACAGCTCTTTCATGAAGGTCAGCAACTCACATTTTGTGCAACACTTCTTAAAATGTGTTGCTTTGAACTTAAGTGTTTGATAACTCATGGAAGAACAACAACCAACACATCATAGGAGTCTGATATCATTTTTCCATAAAATTTGGACTCCGATGTCCAGTTACGTGATCCACATGGAGCTTTCCCAGGCATATCTAACTCTTCTTGTTCAATAAA
The DNA here is from genome assembly GCF_016906955.1 of Phacochoerus africanus. Taxonomy (NCBI): domain Eukaryota; kingdom Metazoa; phylum Chordata; class Mammalia; order Artiodactyla; family Suidae; genus Phacochoerus; species Phacochoerus africanus. The sequence continues at coordinate 110,211,963 of NC_062554.1, forward strand.
CAATTATTTTCCTGGGTCCCACAGCTCCTGTTCTTATGGCCATTATCCACTCACTTATGACAGAGCTATGGGCCTTTCTTTAGCTCCTCCTTTTCTCATGCACCCTCATGTTCCAAGTCCAGTCAAATTTAGCACGCCCATGTTTTTCTTTTTTAAATTTTTTAATTTTTTTTGTCTTTTTTTTTTTGCCTTTTCCAGGGCCGCTTCTCACGGCATATGGAGGTTCCCAGGCTAGGGGTCGAATCAGAGTTCTAGTCTCCAGCCTACACCAGAGCCACAGCAACGCAGGATCTGAGCCACGTCTGCAACCTACAGCACAGCTCATGGCAACACCAGATCCTTAACCCACTGAGCAAGGCCAGAGATCAAACCTTACATCCTTACAGAGACTATGTCAGGTTCTTAACCTGCTGAGCCACAATGGGAACTCCTGTTTTTCAAACACATAGTTGACTTTTTATATGCACTGCCACCAAAATCCCCTCTTCTCACAGACTGCTTATTGTATTAACATCGTTAATGAGCAATTCCCACCCTCCAGCCTTCTTTCCTTTAAATCCATCCTCCATGTGGAATCTAGAAAGATCTTGAAATAAACTCTTTTACTAAAAAACTCTTCAGTGTGGCCTGTGAGACCCTCAGTGATAGAGCTCCTGGCTTCCTGACATCCTCAGGGTTAAGCACCATCTTTCTCCTTTTGTGATGGTAATGATAAACCAGTGGAATCCCTAGAGACTTTCACCTTGTGCCTTTTCCTCAAGCTAGGCTTAGTCTCTTCAATGAACAGCTATTTTTTTTTAAATCTAGTTAAATTTCAGGCATCCTCTAAACTGCAGATAAACCTTACCTACTAGAAAAGTTTCCTTCTGTGACACGGCCCTCACCTATTGGCCCATGGCACCCTTTCATACTTCTATTGGATCACTTCTCACCTGACATTGAAATGACCTCTTTATGGGTCTGGTATCTTCTGTGGATGTTAAACTTTCTTAAAGAACAGACTCTGGATTGTTCCACTTGCTATTTCTCTCACAAACACTTCTTAAACTGACCTAAACATAATTGGTATTTGACAACAAGGCAAAAGAGGAACACCACAGTTGGTTCTCATTTTCCTTTAAAACCATACCTGGTGCAACACAGTCTATTTTCCCAAAGTACAGACTTACATACAATTTAATGCACTTGTATAAATATTATAACTGTGTGTTTCTGATACGCATAAATAGTTTAAAACATGAAATGCTTTCATTACACTCACACTGGATTTTTTTGTTTTTGTCTTCCTTATTGTTTTGTTTTGTTTTTGTCTTTTTAGGGCTACATCAGAAGCATATGGAAGTTCTCAGGCTAGGGGTCGAATTGGAGCTGTAGCCACCAGCCTACACCACAGCAATGCGGGATCTGAGCAGCATCAGCAACCTACACCACAGCTCACGGTAAGGCCAGATTATTAACCCACTGGGTGAGGCCCGGGATCAAACTTGTGTCCTCTTGGATACTAGTCAGATTTGTTTCCACTGAGCCACGATGTGAATTCCCTGGAGTTATTTTTTTTAATAAATCAAAAGCTAAAACATTTAACTCTAGTATGAATTTAAACACAAAATACATATTTCCTTTTAATCAAATGACTTTAAGAGAAACAGTCATCTGCACACACAGAGGACATCAGAAAATCTGACTGATCCACTTCTGAACAGGATGATAGCTCTAATACAACTAATAACACAGAAATAATAGGAAATTTCTGAAAATTACCATTAAAATTAGCATAAACCCTATTTGAAGAAAATCCATGTGGAAGCTATTTTTATTTATTTTTTGTAAATTGAAAAGTAAAGCAAATTAGACTCGCCTTCTCTGTGATAATATCACTGTTTATTGAAAATGGCCCTATAGATTTTCACCAGACCCATTCTATTCTTCTGCTAGGGAAAGGACTAGCTAGATGCAGAAGTCCTAAGTAAATATTCCATGAATGTGGAAATGAACCAGACATCACGAAATCCCCCAAATGTCTTTTAATGTAAGTTATTTTTAACATTTATTTCATATTTTTAAAATCATTATTCAGTTAAACTGACTCCTATTTCTAGTTCCATTGAACACATTGTTGTCAGTGGTGGAGCCAAATTTCAACACTATATTGGCTAAGAGATGACAACATGACTTAGGGACTCGGTTTGAGGTACTGTTTTCAAAGTAATTTAACAAAAAACTGAGGAAAAGATAAATTATCCATATAAGTAAAGGGGGAATGGTGGAAGGGAGGCTGTCAATACCCTGGCAATTTCTCGAGGCCACTTTCCCCCCTGTATGAACCATGTTTTTCATCTTCTGCGGTCTTGGTGACCCTAGAGGGGCTGCCTTTCCCAGGGGTAGTCACTCCCTTCAAGGATTCTCTTCAAAGACAAACCGACCAATCATGAGTCCACAGTCCAGCTAGCTCGCCTCTCAGGCGCTCACACTCTAGGCCACTATCCACCTTCCCTAATTACTCCAGGCTCAGGTACCAAACAACTAGGAACAGCCCCTGTGCCCCAGAGCCTCTGAGACGATTCACACTAGCCAATCCTAAACCTGCTTACTGTCTCACCCAGTCCTTCCTGAGGAAAACACAATAAAGGCTCTTTGCCACCCTTGCCCTTCCCCCTCTGTCTCCTGACTCACCCTGGTGCTTCCCACGATGGCCTCCCCATCCCCCCATGGCATGATGTGCCTTTTTTTCTTGGGAACTGTGAATAACAAACTATCTTTTCAATAACAGTTGTTTCCTGATAATTCGGCGTTACTACACCTTCAATTTGCTACCAATGTACAATATTTTAAAACACTCCTGTTGGCCTTACTAGACCTCAAATAATCTATATTCCAAAATATTTTCAATAGAAAATTCTTTTATTATATCTTAGAAAAGAAAAATTTTAAAAATTGGCCAAACAAGAAGGAAATTCTTAAAATTATACGAAGAGTTATTCTATAGATCTGGGAAACAAAAAGGTAAATTTGAGAAATCATTATAAAATATCTGATATCAACTAGCATTAACTTAAATATCTTCTACATCCATATCATTGTACCAAGAAAGTGGGACTCTGGAGGCAAAGACGTGAGTTTTAAGAAAGAACTAATAGATGACCTCCTCTGTTAAAAAAGAATTAAGATTAAGAAAAATCCAGAAATATAAGGGAAAAGCATATGCAGTTGTTTTAAAGAGCTCAGTAGTTCTGTGGGACTTTACTACATAAGGCTCATGAGTCCTGGCAGGGTTAGAACTTGAAGATGAAGGAACTGCAGCTTAATATGGAAGCTATGGGTCTAAGTGTTTAATGATGATGGCTGAAGGGGAAGGCACATGCTCAGATTAGCATCTTGGAAAGATGATTCCTGCATTACTGTGAAAAACAGCAGAGTTAGAAGAGAGTGCAGGGGCAGAGAGAGCAAAGACCCCTCGCAAAGAAGCTGACCATCTATTTGTGTTGCTAAAGCTTACACAAAGCTGGAATGCAGAAGACAACTATGTCATTAAGAATGCAAAGCTTTCTGATGATGCTTTGTTGCTACTCAATTTCAAAATAGTTAAGGCTTTATACTGATTGAAGAATTTCCAATGAATATTTACATTTATGGTTTTCTCCAAAGATAAGACAAATCAAATACCATAGAGGCATTAGGAATTTTGATAGAATTAAGACTACCCTAAAAAAAAAACAAAACCCAAATGTCAAAAATTCTTCTTTGAAAATGCTATATATTTGAATTCACTCATGCGCATCACCTCAATTTTCAGATAAAAACTCAGAAGTCTGCCATCTTTAGCTATAACACATTTTCATGCTCAATCTCATCCAATTCCATATCTTAAAAATGAACATTAATCTAAAAATGTAAAACCAGTGTTTTTCCAGAGAGTATACATTTTCCCAAAAAGTTCTACAAAGTTTCCCGGACAAGTGGCAATACGTACTTAGTGACTGGTAAAGACTGTCATTTTTATTTCTTTTGCTCTCTGTACTTTTCTGAAAGCCAAATGAGTTGGTATAAATGATTCGTACTTACTTGCAAGAGATTAGGACATAAGCTCTGAATGTTTTGAGCTTACACATTGCATGTAGTACATTACAGCTTCCCTTTATTTTTGGTTTGATTTCACATACCTTTGGGTGAATGTTTTACCTCATCCATAAAACAGAATTAATAAAGCTGAGAATGTATACATGTTGTGACATAATGTGCTCCCTCCTCTCTGTTAGAGCAGTTGGGTCCTGTCTAATAAAATATTAAACAGTACTCCATGGTCCCATCATCAACAGACCTCAGTGACTTGGGCATTGGAGGGAATCTGATTCACTATGAACTTGGGTGCTGTCCATTACTTCCTGACACGCACGCACCCACAGAGGCCCTGGTGAGCAGACTGAATTAATTCATTTCCGTAAATGAGCAATGCTCCTACCACTTGTGCAGACAACCAGCCCTGACAGGGCTAAAATAATTGGAAGCTCCTGAAATTAGAAGTCACAATTTCACTGGCCAGAGGGGAATAGCAGTTCATACAAATCAGTGATGATGGCTTGTAAAAACCATGTAGCTCCATTGATCTGTTTATAACCTTCTGACTTTAGATAGAGGTATGGGTAACAGATAATATTCTTCTTGATTAAAAAAATGAACAGGGACAAGATGCAAAATTAATGTCTAAGAAACTGAGTTTTTTTTTTTTTTTTAATTTTGTGTCCATATGCCCCAGGCCATGGATTGAATCTGAGCCTCAGCTGCAACCCATGCCTCAGCTGCAGCAATGCTAGATCTTTTAACCCACTGTGCTGGGCCAGAGATCAAACTCTTATCTCTGCAGAAATCCAAGCCACTTCAGTCAGACTCTTAACCCACTGCACCACAGTGGGAACTCCAAAAACTTGGTCTTGATGATGGGAAAACAACAGGCAATATTTAGGAAGTGTTTCATGTATTGGGGGTAGTCTCTGTCCTCCAGTAGCAAACTGAAGCTATGCAGCAATTCTGGTGTTACTCAAACATTAAGTTTTCTAGAAAAGTCAGCAATCCAACATTTTAATGAGCTATCTCCAACTGTTGAGAAGCTGATTTGGGATTGTATTAAACAGAGATTGCTAGCTAGTACCATACAGATATGTTTTGTTTGGCCACACATCCCTTTAAACCTGAATACTGTCAAAATATAAGACTAAACAGATCATAATAAGACTGAACAATTACATTACACTTATTTTCCTTGATGTCATAACTTACTGTGAATGACTACAGTATGTATCAGAAAGAAATTTTATTTCTTAAAAAGCCAATTCCTTAGAAGTTAGTTAGTACAAAATAGTGAATGGTTAAAAAAAAAAAAAACACCAAATTTTAAAGGTGTCATACAGACAAAGATATACCACTCTTTGCTACCATAAAACTATAGACATATAGTACACTAGATATAGAAGGCAGGGAGAAATGAAGGAAGAAAGGAAAGAAAACACCATAAATCTGAGCTTCACTTATTGAGATATTGGATATAAGACCATCTAAAAAGGAAATACACACATGCACATACATACTTTAAAGTATTAATAGATACAAGCAGTCCTTCATTACTGGTAGACTATGTATCCACAAATTAGCCCACTCATTAAATTTTATTTGTACCCCCCCCCACCAAATCAATATTTGTGGTTTTTGCAGTCATTCATGGGTACGTGTAGAAAGGCAGAACATTTAAGTCAGTGGATACCCATTTGCCCAGCTAAGGTCAGGCAAGGCAGTGCTCTGCCTTTTTGTTTCAGCTCTCATACTCTATAAAGGTGTCCTTTTCACTTAGTGCCACAGTTTTTGTATTTTTGTGATGGAAGATTTCCCCGTTTAAATGCCTCTCTCCCAAAAGTAGTGCTGAAGTGCTTTATTGCATTCCCAAGCACAAGAAAGTTGCCACATGCATGGAGAAATTACATACTTATGTTAGATAAGCTTGATCAGTGCTGTCAACTGTGAGCTCAGTGTTAATCAACTGACAATACATACTAAATAAGATGCCATGAAACAGAAACACAAATTAAGCAAGGTTATGTATCGATTGACAAAAATGCTGTGACTGGAAGCTCACAGGAACAGAACCATGTATTTCTGCTGGGAGCAATGGTTCAGTTATTTGCTAATTCAGTAGTTCATGGAGACTTTATAGAATGTAGCTACTGTGAATAGTGAGAACTGACTGTGTGTACACAGCATCCATTTCTTTAGACAGGAAACTAAAGGACCATTTCAAACTACCACATATATGAAAGTGAAAATATCAACAAGAAATATTTAAATCACTGTAGAAAATTATCAACAAACTGCAGATTTTTTTCACAGAGAAGTGCGATGCTACCTGGTGTCATTCCACAAAAGGACGCCTTCGTTTTCTTCAGATGGGCAAGTATTTCCATACCTGCAACTTCCTCACAGTTTTCAAATGCCAGTCTCTCATTGCTGACATGCTTGTTGCAACTAAACTCTGTGGTTTATGTATCCAATTGTGAAAATTCACTAGGCACTTTACAAATAGTAAATCCAATGTTAGTAGTTTATCAATGTTGAAGGGGTTCAGAACATGCTACCCTAAAATAGGCCCTTTTGTATATTGTTTATTCTAAGCTGAAGGCACTTGAGAAATAGTAGATGCAGAAGGGCTCTCTGATCTCCCCCTTTCTACTGAAAGCAGATTCTAGAATTTCCCATGAAACAGATACCTCTTTGCACAAGGAAGAAAATAACACCATCCTTATCACCAGAATCTGGGAAGTAAGGCCAAAATTGGAGTTATGACTTTTAACAAACCAATTTTCTGCAGTTCCCTTATGAACTAAGAGGGCTAAGGATCCAGTGTTTTCACTGATGTGCAGCGGGTTTGATACCTGGCCCAGGAACTTCCACATGCCTCAGGCATTGCCAAAAATCAAATAAACCAAAAAAAAAAATCTACTAAAAATGTAGTATCTTCAAGTAGCTTTCTCCCTAATATTTCTTAAGCATTGTCTCAATTAACTACCCTCCGCCCAAGCCCCTTTGTCTTATCCTAGCCTTAAAATTTAATCATTCCTTGTTTAAAAAGGTATATACACTCTGGGGCTTAAAATGGCTTCCTTGGGTCTTTACTTTTGTTCCTGAAGATGCCAACGTACATATAAACACATTAAATAAAATCTGTATGCTTTTCTCCTATTCATCTGTCCTATGTCAGTTTAACTTATGCCCAGCAACTGAGCCTAAGAGGGTGGAAGGAAGTTCTTCTCCCACAAAATATATGAAGAGTCTAAGATTCCTGGGGACTCACAGAATCCAAACCACATGCCCCATTTACATTTCCCATGAGGTAAGGCCTAGAATTTTCCTTGTTTATTTAGTCATTTGATTATTACCTGCTTTTTCTGACCTTACAGAAAATTTTCTTGAAATCTGCAGCATAAGAGTACAAATTTTATTGAATCTATCAGGTTGGGAAAATTAGTCCGTGTCCCCTCTGAACCCTAAATTTAAGGGGAGGTTGACTTTTTACATTTTAAGAATTTTAGGTATTCTTTTGTATGTTTATACTTTGTAATGCATATAATAATTATCATATATTATTGTGTAAGTTGTACTTTGAATTTGTCTTCTTAACATCAATCAAGGGTTTCACTGGCATTTTCTTTTGAATAAAAGTTGAACTAGCAGTAAACAACAAATCTAGTGGTAAGGTCACAGAATTTTGTAGCCTGAAGAATGGAGGTTATTTTGAATTCACAAAATAACACGGCACATGTTACAAATTCACATGAATTTTAGGAAAGATTTTTGTTGTTGTTTTGGTTTACTTTGCTTTGGTTTGATTTTGAAGAACTAAAAAGAAAAGAATTGAACTTGGAAATAGGACACATTTTGATGCTATGCCCACACTTTCTATTTTCAACTTCCTATATTTGACATTTTTTACAGTTTAGGTCAATCCTAACAATTTATGCACTTCCCAAGGCATGACAGATATAAGGCTGTTATAAGTGCTATTTATAGAAGGGCAGTTCAGTCCTTAAAATGTCAATGGTTGAATTTCTCTTAATGGAGGCCTAGAAGCAAAGTACAAGTCTTCATTCTCAGATGATAAAGGGTGTGCTGAGGAAGAGAATTTACTAGGAAATTAAAGTAATTTCATGATTCTCATGACCAAAAAAGAATGGAGCTGAACAAATACCATCATGGACCATCCCCTCAGGCTTCAGATGAGCCCTGTACCTGAAACCTGAGGCATGAACCTATTTGCCTTTGGGAACATCAATATACTCCTCTTATTCTGGGTGAATTCATCCAGCTTACATTATTTGTTTGTTTTTGTCACACTTGTGGCATATGGAAGTTCCCAGGCTAGGGGTTAATCTGAGTTGCAGCTGCCAGCCTACACCACGGCCACAGAAACATCAGATCTGAGCCGCATCTGCAGCTTACATTGCAGCCTGTAGCAATGCCAGATACTTAACCCATGGAGCAAAGCCAGGGATTGAACCCATATCCTCACAAAAACCTAAGTAGGATTTTTAACCCCCTGATCCACAACAGGAACTCCTACACTCATTTTTAGTTTTGGATTTAAAATCAGATTCTAGAATGGCAGAATTCTGAACTTCAGAGCACAGGTACATTTCCTGATTATTTTAGCACATGATTGGACATTCTCAAAGAGAATTTTAAAACATAAAGTCCACAGACATTAAACATTTTCATGGGTGACTACTATGGACAGTTAAGTTTTATTTACAAAGTACCAAAACTTGCAAATTAGAGTGAAACCACTATATTCTCAATACCATGTATAATTGGCTATGTTGTTTATGTGAAAAAAATGATAAATATGTATTATATGGAAACTTCTAGAAGTAGAATCTAACAAAATGATTTTTGAGATGAAAGAGTAGTATTAACTTATATTCTTAGTATCTTGATAATGTTCAAACAGACTCATACTTGGTAAGATTGAATTATTTTAACTTTAGAGCATGGGGACAAAATTACTTATCTGAGTAAATTACGGGAAACATTCATAGCTACTAAGATCCAGGGCCCCTAAAGATGAATAGATGACCTCGAGCAAGTATAAAAGCACTGGTCACATTCAGATAAAATAATTCATGCTTCCCACTATTTTGCTAATATTTAGGCTAGCACAACAGCACAGCTCTTGTTATAAATATCAAATAATTGTAAACTATATATATATATATATATATATATATTCACATATTACTAAATCAAGGTCACCTCAAAGGGAGAAATTTTGTTCTTTAGTGCCACTAATCCTGGTTTACAGTAGCTGGAGCAGTGACACAGCTTTTGTTAAGACTGCCAGGGTTCTAATTCCTGTCTTGCTACCTGGTAGCTATGTCACCTTCAGTAAGTTACAAAACATCTCTTAGCCTCAATTTCCTTGATTATCAAGAGGTGAAGGGAATGACACAACTTGCTTTATAGAATTGTGAAGACTGAATGAGTTGATAAATGTAAAGCACTTAAAACAGGGTCTGGTACATTGCAAATTGCTAATAAATGTTAGCTTTTACTGTTACTGTATATTATTTTTCATTTAATTGATTTAAAACAATGAATATTATGACCACCAACTTGGCAACATTGACTCAGGTCTGGAAAGAAAACAGGGTCATGCTGTTACAAGAGCATCAGTGGCCTTAGGATACTTGGTGAGGGGCTCCCTGCTTGATGAACTATAGGACCCACCCTACTCACTGTTTCATATTTTTGGTGCCTTCAGTGATGTAACTTATGGTGCTCCCCAGAGGGGAAGGCAGCAAAATGTAGAGAAACAAACAGAAAAGGAAATATTCTGTTCCTTCCCTTCACTGCTCCACAGAACAAGCATTTTGGAGGTCTCCTGGCACAGCCCTCTCACTCAGAACCAAGAAACCCAGAGTAAAGGATAAGAACCAGTGTCCTATCCCAACAATATCAAATAAAGATTTTCAAACTGAAATATGACCTCAATGCCATAATTTGAGACTGTCCACAACAGCAAAATATAAGCCAGAATTACCGTATAGCTCATGAATTTGCTGTCCAGGAAGCAACGAGTATTTATGGAATATAGGAATTCATTATTATAACATCTGGTTGAATGAATGCATTAAGTGTAACTTACATTTTTAACACATTTAAATGTACCAAATTTAGTTACCTCCAACCGAAAGTCTAGATTTAAAATGAATACGTACTTCCAATTTTTGTAATTATGACTAAATTTGATGAAATTCTGAAGAACTCAAGATGAAAAGGAAAAGACTCACTTGCTAAATCACAATGCTGAAGTTAAGAATATATAGCTAAATCAAATAGAGTTCTCTTGTGGTGCAGTGGGTTAAGAACCTGGCATTGTCACTGGGGTGGCCTTGGTCACTGTGGTTGGGTAGGTTTGATTTCTGGCCTGGGAACTTCCACATGCCTTAGGCATGGCAAATAAATAAATAAAATGAAAGAAAAAGTGTAAAATTCTAGTCATATGTGAGAAAAGTCAGCCAAAATTTTTCTTCCCCTGGCTCTATGGTAAGTAGCGGTGACAGCAATTTTTAAAGGTTTTATGCATAGCATACAGAAAGAGAACATTTATAGACATTGACCAACAGAGCAAAGGGCAAAGCTAAGTATTGTGGAGACAATAAAGTAGGAGGGGTAGGACCCTGATCATTTAAATTCCTAACTAAATGATACCAGGAGGCCCGGAACAAGCAGAGTAGTTGGGATGAAGCTCTGATGTCAACTGGGGGAAAAAGAACTCCATCTACAGTGGCAACAGAGAGAACAGTGTGGCCCCATGTGATCCTGGTAGGAATCAAGCTTCTTTTGAACCACAGAGAAAACACATCTTGGGGAGACAACCTGGGTCCTTACAATGTGCTAGGAAAAGCCACCTTGCTTTTAAAAACAGATAATGCTTTTAGACATGACACAGCCTCTCAAGACTCAGTCATCAAACTTTCCACTATATCCTTTTTCAAACGATATTTTAGAAACTGCTTTGGTTTAGAAGAGTGGCTACTGTGTATTTTGCCACTTGCATCACCTTGTGAACAACAGAGTTTCTAAGTTGTTAAAATATTCTTTATTTAAAATTATACATTAAAAATAGCTTTGCAACTTTCAGAATTTTTTCCTTTAATTTCTAGTTTTCTAATTTCAAACTGATTTTGCAAGTTACCACAGAGAAGCTCTTGCATTTATTTAAGAAATATTCTCTTTCCTGCTAAAGTTCCACTGTTCCACAGAGATCCTTGTCTTTATTTTTCAAGATCCAAATGAGACTCCTTTTTCCAAAATTTGCAACAACTATTTGATGGTTTGATAAATGTTCCCCTTTGAAAGTTAGAAAAGTTTTGAAATATCAGTCAGGAGAAGGAAGGTAAGGATCCTGGGTTTAGGGAGATTCATGAATGCAAACAAGAATTTTTCTGCACAGTCCCAACTCTGCTCTAAAAAACTCTGTTGCATTATAGTAAAAAGATGACTGAGGTTTTTGGGGTTTTTGTTTTGTTTTGTTTTGTAATGATTTCCCTACTAAATAGGGCATAATATCACTTACACTTTGTGTTTAAATTGCTTTTTTTCATGAATGAAAATGAAATGCTGTTTCTTTGATTTCCATTTTATAAGGAATTCCTTTAAAAATGAAATAGAAAAATGTCAATAGACAAGTAGCTGATATTTATAAGGCCAAATAAGTCATGCAAGTGAGATAAAATAATCACTTATCAATATACATTATAAATATACATACACACACACACATATATATATTCCATATCCTCAAACACATGTGTGCACTTATGCATAGGAATCATTCTTATACTGCTTATACATAGCTGTGCTAGGGCTGGCCATTGGCTTAAAAATAAAAAAAAGACAATAGAAATGGATGATTTTCTTTGTTGTCCTTCCAGTTCAGTTATTTTCCACACTTCCATCACCCACTCAACATGCTAACAGACACACTTCAAAGTACACAAAAAAAGAATTCATATTAAGACATAAATAACTCATGATACTTAAAGAGCTTAATGGGAACGGCACTCAACTCAAAGAAAGACATGCCACAAAGGGACCCTGAAGCCCCAAAGAACAGTTAATGAAAGGACAACTTGACTGGAAGAAGAATTTCTTGAGTCTTTAAGGTTGGACCATGTACATAAGCAACTGACAGCACTGGTGACGATGAGAACATATATGGAACTACAGACACAGTTAAACTTATTGCTGCCTACTTCCTCTCAATGACAGCATCCTTCTCAATCACAACAGAGGGAAGCATTAAATTATCCTCAGTAGGAGAGGCTAACAGAGGCAAAAATCAACCCTGTCTTTACTTTTTAAAAGCTTTATAGGATACTTTGCTGAGGTTTTGCCTATACTTTGACAATTATTTTTTGCCCTATAAAAGATGAAATCAGTTGTTTCCCTGATGAAACTTATATTGGTTTTTTAGGGCTGCACCTGTGGCATATGGAGGTTTCCAGGCTAGGGGTCGAATCAGAGCTGTAACTGCCAGCCTACTACACCACAGCCACAGCAACTGGGGATCCAAGCTGCGTCTGTGACCTATACCACAGCTTATGGCAAAGATAGATCCTCAACCCACTGAGCAAGGCTAGGGATTAAATCTGCATCCTCATGGATACCAGTCATGTTCACTAACCACTAAGCCACAACAGGAATGTCATAAAAATTATTTGATAGAACTACATAAGGGAGAGATTCTGAGATTAAGTATTTTCCCTGCATATAACAAAATGAGCATAGTGAAAGATGTTATTCTATTAATAAGAACAAAAATACTACATCGAAGTCCCTGTCGTGGCTCAGTGGTTAAGGAATCCGACTAGGAACCATGATGTTGTGGGTTTGATCCCTGGCCTCGCTCAGTGGGTTAAGGATCTGGCGTTGTCCTGAGCTGTGGTGTAGGTTACAAGCACAGCTCAGATCCTGCATTGCTGTGGCTCTGATGTAGGCCAGCAGCTACAACTTTGATTAGACCCCTAGCCTGGAAACCTCTGTATGCCATGGGTGTGGCCCTAGAAAAGACAAAAGACACACACAAAAAAACAAAAAACAAAAAACAACTAAATCACTTTGTTATTTTCTCTTATCAGTTCCATGGCTTTGCTTCTCTGTATTTCTCATCCTGTTTCTTACTCTTGTTTCTTTTCTTTATACTCATACTTATTCTTCAAACCTCTCCTTCAAAATGCATTAAGCCAAGACATATCCCTTTTTGCTTTTTAAACAATATGATTCAGTATTTTCATTATATTCTCATTAAAATGTTCTTTAATAATATCCATACTAAATTTTTTCTTAGAGTCTGTACCATTGATTAGAATTAAAGTTGAAAACATTATAATGAATTTTTCTTAGAACTTCCAGTAGGAAACTGCTTTTGGTGATATGTCTCGCTGGATTTCTTATCATTTCAAGTTGTTCTATAATGAGGCTCCAGGGTTAAAAGCAACTATATTTGGGAAACACAACTACTGGTAGACTTACAGAATTTTTGTGTGTGTGGAGTGGCTATCTAATTACTACAGAAATACCCTGGGCATTTGGATTGTAGATACAAATGATTTGCTTACTGCTATTAATCATTTATAATTTCTGATCACTGGATCAGAGGCTAACATGTAAAAGAGGTTCTGAATGATAATGGGAAGCAACACCCATACAAAATGAATAGTCATAAGAGAAGTTTTAGGAGTTCCCATCATGGCTCAGTGGATACAAATATGACTAGCATCCATGAGGATGCAAGTTCGATATCTGGCCTTGCTCAGTAGGTTAACGATCTGGCGTTGCTGGGAGCTGTGGTATAGATTGCAGACATGGCTTGGATCTCGAGTTGCTGTGGCTGTGGTGTAGGCCAGCAGCTACAGCTCCAATTCAAGCCCTAGCCTGGGAACCTCCACATGTCACGGGTGTGGCCCTTAAAAGCCAAAAAAAAAAAAAAAAAAGAGGGAGAGAATTTTTAAAATATATATAATCAGCTGTGAAGGATTACCCAGATGACATACAGTAAAACTTGTACATTTTTAGAGTCTATGCTATTTCCAGCCCTTGCAAATGTTAAGTTTGCAGTTTTAGGAGCAATATCACCTATTGTTTTCTAGCACAGAAAAAAGGTATATGCATAAATATAACACTAGGAGATGGGTAGCAAGGTCATTAAAGATGTTATTATTTTAAATGCACTTTCTTAAGAAAATTATTTTTTTAAATTAAAAGACACCAACTTGAAATTATATAATTTGTTTACTAAAAACAAAAAGCAAAGTTTCCTTAACTTTGCGAAAAAATAAGCTTGATTTTATATTTATAAGCATTTAAGTTGCTGAGTTAATGAGCAGCAACATTGAATTATTAATTATTCATTAATACAAGCATAACTTGAAGTATTAAATGGTATGGCTATAGTTTGTCTAGCCCACAACCTCATACTCACACAAAAAGTACATAAAATATACTTTATTTCTAGTCATAAAATGAGACATCCTTTTGAGACTAACAATTTTATAATTTTAAATTTAATGTATATACTATAATTTATGTCTAGTAGGAGTGAGTGTTGATATTACTGTTTGCTTCTCCAAATCACTAATGAGAAAACATAATATTCTCAACATTTCAAACGTTAGTTTGTCATTAGTATTGTTCTTCCAGAAACAGAGATTTATACTTGGAACTGTAGCAGACACTCTGGGTTGCCCAGCCAAGAATCATTTCCTCTTTTGTCGTTGTTGTTACTGGATGAACTTGGATTTCACTCAGGTACCCATCTCTTCCACATACATCTCAAAGGAAGGAGAAACTTTCCTCAGCAACACCAATCCTGAACTGACACATGAACCATGGTGACCCTGCTCTTGGCCGCAACTTGGTCTAAGGGCAAGTGAACTAGTTATGGCTACAGGGGATGGGGGAGGTATACTGAGAGGAAAGGTCCTTAAGGGCACCTCTTGATTCCCAAGGAGATGGCAAAACACAGTCTCATCCTGCCTCTGAAAACTGCAGATTGTGAATGAAAAGTGAAAAAATGTGGCCATCTTGACGTAAGAATGGGAGCTAGATGCACATGTGAAAATGCAAGAGCAGTTTACAAATCTTATGGCTAATAAATCAACTAACTGTAATATCTACCCTGTCACTGAACTTTTGTGATGTGGGAAATTAAATTTCCCTGTTATTGAACCAGTTCAAGTCAGATTTTTCTACGACCTTCAATATGTAATTAAAAATTTCTCCTAAAAATATTACAACTGTTCTTTTTTTAATCACAGAGAAGGAGGCATGACCCATCACTTCTATCCCTCTAGGGACTAGGGCATAAATGATGAGGCAGAGACTGCTAGCTCTTCAACAAAAGAGCAAGAGAAGGAATATCTTAATGATAAAAATTCCATGTTTAAGCTGGGTGCATAACTATGGAACTAGGACTTTTTTTTTTAATCATTTGTAACTAGATGTGGGTGGCCATGTGACCAAATTTTGGTTAATGGGACACTAATGGCTGGTGCATGCCTCTCCTGGTTGTGTTCGTAATAGAAGAGTAAGCCCTTTATAAAGAGCAAAGTAGATCTCATTCTCAGTTTTTAAAGGGACAGTGAAGAAGTGCCTCAGAAAAATCTGAAAGAAAAGAATATGACTTCCCCAAACCCACTATTCTTAAGTGATCACTGGCCTTGTTTTCTTCTCTCTTTGTGGTACCAATTAGTGTTTAAATGGAAATGGCCAATCCCAGATTCTCTTTACTGTTCAAAGACCACCCAACAGTCGACTTCAGAATACCTATATATTCGGATAGTAATCAATAAAAATGATTTTCTTTCCTGCTCAAATAAACCAGTGAATAAGTGATCAAGGGCCATTTTGAATTAGTCTCACGGCTCTAAAAATCATTATTGGAGTTTCTGTTGCAGCTCACTGAAGATGCAAGTTTGATCACTGGCCTTGCTCAGTGGGTTAAGGATCCGGCATTGCCCTGAGCTGTGGTGTAGGTCACATTGCTGTGTTTGTGGTGTAGGCTGGCAACTACAGCTCTGATTCAACCCCCAGCCTGGGAATCTCCATATGCTGCATGTGCGGCCCTATAAAAGACAAAAAATAAAAAATGAATATAAAATAAAAATAAAATCATTATTATTCTAATCCAAAAAACATTAGCCATAAACTATTGATCCTGCAGTTGCCTCTCTTCTAGAGCACCAGTATATGAATTATCTAATACTGTTTTCTTCTAGAAGTATAAGCTGGGCAAAGAAGACTGTAGCTGTGACAAAATAATGTCAACAGTCAATTGCACAAGATGTGGCTCATCAAAACTGAGCTTATAATATTCCTATTTTAAGAAATTTCTCTCAGTAAAGTTATTAGGATTCATTACTATCCTATTTTTAAAATGATGAGTGGTTTTAATCTTAGCACAGACTCTGGGGAGTAAAAAAAAACACATACCACATTCCTTAAATGGAAGAATAAAGCCTTATATTAAGGTTTGGAATGAATTCCATAGCAAATCATGGGGAACAATGGATTCTTGGCTATCCGCTAGTGGGTATGCCTTCTCATGAATTCATAATTGTTCATTCAAGTGCAGTTCAAATACCACCTGACTATGGAGTACTACCTGAAACCATGAAGGCTGTTTCTTTGTGAAAACCACACTTTATGGTCCTTGAATCTATATGTTTAATTCCTGTTAAAGAAGTAAAGAATCTATATCTTTAATTCTTTAAGAACAGGAATTTGAAATTATATTTTGTTGAATATACACTATATAAATTTCATATGAAATAAAAATTAAGTGTTTAATATGTAATGGAAGGTCAAAAAATGTTATGAGTAATCTTTCAAGTTATTTTAATTTTCATTTGCACCATTCAATCTTTCTCACCTTTCAGCACCCTTAGCAGAGTCAGCACTTGCCTATGGATGGATGGAGGGGGCTGGGGAAAGCCAGGGAGCTGAAAGGTGCTGATAATGGAAACAAATAGCACGACTGTGATCGCTAATTGACACACAAGCCAAAAAACCCCCGAAAGCTCAGAACTGAAATGGCACAGAGATATACCGCTGTATGCTACCATAAAACTACACTAAATTTAGGATATCAGCTGAAAAATACACGTCTTTATAGATACTACTGGCCTTCTGACTGCATTGCTGACTACAGGGAAACCCACTATATGTGGAAAAGTGATTTTGGGGTATTCTTTCACACATCGTTAATTAATTTATTTATTAATTGCTATGGTCAACCTTTATTATGTTTTTCCTCTATGCTGGGCAAAATGCCAGGGTTACAAAATGAATAAAATATATAATCCAAATCTAAAGCACAAAGAAAAAATAATTTATGTACCTTGGGAACAATAAGTGCTGACCTTAAATAAGTATTCTAATGTTTCCACAACGGTAGAGTACACTGAAACACCCATTCCCTTATATCTAATTGCCTCCAGGCATAGTGACAGGATGACTTTTAGAATATGGACAAAGCCACAGGATCAAGTTCATATCACACAAGAAGAAGCTAGTGAGTGATCTAGTTCTAGTATCAGTCACCTTCTGATCAAGGAACTATTTGACTTCTAGCAGCGTAAATCTCATGTCTGTCAGACCTCTTTTTAGACTAATATAATCTAAATAATCCATCAATAGAAAATGAAACTTATAGCTATGCTGAAAAAATGGACTAGAATCTGATTTCTGATTCTGCTACTCACCAACACTTCCCTTCTATGGGAAGTATCACTTTCTGAGCCTCAGTTTGAAAAATGTGTAAAATATTTATGGCACTGATGACACATGAGGATAATCATCACAGGTTACAAGCACTGCATGTAACAGGAGAAACAGATGGTGAATCTCAAAAAATAGATGCTACATAATTCTTGTCATGTTTAATGTTGTTATTACTTTTATTATTAACAGACTACACTCAGTTTTTGTCTACGGAGTGACTCCTATCAAGTAACCCAAAATGTCAGGATCTAGGATGTAGGAAGCCTAAGTTTGGCTATTTAGAACATCTGTTTTCACTAGAATTATATCCCAAAGTGCACATTCTGGAGTTCCCGTCTTGGCTCCGTGGTAATGAACCCAACTAGTATCTATGAGGATGTGGGTTTGATCCCTGTCCTTACTCAGAGGATTAAGGATCTGGTGTTGCCAGTGAGCTGTGGTGTAGGTCGCAGACACAGCTCAGATATGGTGTGGCTGTGGCTGTGGCTGTGGCTGTGGCATAAGCTGGTAGCTACAGCTCTGGCTGGACCCCTAGCCTGAGAACTTCCATATGCTACAGATGTGAAAGGACAAAAAAAAAAAAAAACAATCAAAGTGCATGTTCTACTATTTGAGGGCTGAAGACCCAGCTCTCTAAGGCCCATGGTGTTGTGGCTAGAAATTTAGGCCCTGGAATGAGTACTGGGTTCATGCTGTACTCTACCGCTTCCTAGCTGCTTGATCTTGAGGACGTAACTCATTTTTCTCAACTCTTAAGGATGGATAATAAAAACATCTACCTCCTAGCATAGTTAGTGAGGATTACATGAGTCAAAATATGTGACAGCTTTAGAACAATGCTTAGAAAAACACTACATGTCAAAATGTGCTGGTTATGTATTACTATAGAAGACAGAAAGAGTAAATTAAGGTTTAGCATCCAGCCAAATGGAACAAGAAGAAGGAAGATATATTCTAAATTAGACTGGAAAGTGGAACATTTTTTAATATATAAAAGAAAAATGAGGGAGGCAAAGAAAAAGGTTATTTTATTAAAGTATTGTAGCCAAGGGACCTATAGTTCCCACCTGGACTTTAGCCAAAAATGGAACTTGCAGACATCAAGCAAGATCTGCAAAGAAGCAAAGAACACCAAGGTGATAGGGCTTTAAAAAAAGAATCTGTGCTTTCAACAGCTTCAGAATTCCCTGTCTAATCAGTAACAGCTTATCAAGCATGGGATGGGAGAAAAACAATCATCAGGACTCCAGATGGAAATGTTTAATGCATATGCAGTTTACAGGATGAATATAAATTGCAGACATGGTGGTTTTCGGTTAATCTACTGAATAAAAAATACTGAATTTGTTCTACTTTAATTAATGAGTAATGAAATATTTGATATAGTAACATGCTTAACCCTTTCACATAAAGTCAAATGCCAACGATTTTGCAGATAAAGTTGGCAATGGCAATGTTTTCTCCTGACCAACACACTTCCTTCAGAGTATATTTTGCAGCAAAGGTGAAGCCTTAGATGCACTGCAATCTATTATCTCTGTACTGATGATAAAATATGTGTTGATTTACCTAACTATGCAGACTACACTGGAGAAAAATACAGTAACATTTAAAATGTTTGTAGCAACATGGATGCAACTAGAGATTCTCACACTAAGTGAAATAAGTCAGAAAAACTATGAAATCACCTCTAGGTTGAATCTAAAATATGGCACAAATGAATCTATATACAAAATAAAAACAGACTCATAGACATAGAGAACAGACTTATGGTTGCCAAAGGGGAGTGGGTGGAATGGGATGGATGGGGAGTTTGGGGTTGGTAGACGTAAACTACTGCAGCATTTAGAATGGATAAGGAGTGAGGTCCAATTGTATAGCACAGGGAACTATATTCGATCTCTTGGGATAGAACATGATGGAATATAGTATGAGAAAAAGAATGTATATATATGTATGACTGGGTCAGTATGCTATACAGCAGAAACTGGCATAACATTGTAAATCAACTATACTTTAATAAAAGCAAAATGTTTAGCACACCTTGAACAAAGGAAGAAAGGTAAATCAGATGTCATGGACAAAAGGAATAAGGGACATAGTATTCCCTGTTAGTAAGTAACAAGAAATCTCAGGACATAGAGCATAATGACGTGGAATGAATAAAGTGTTTCTGTCTGTCCCTGTTTTTCTATCTGTAGCCTGTCCATATTATGGTCATGTTTTAATTATATATATTTTACATTTACATAGTACTTGCTTTATGTTCCAGGACCTTTATAAATGTTAATTTATTTAATCATAATAATAACTCTATAATAAATGTTTTATCATTGTTCCCATTTTACAGATAACAGAATGGAGGCACAGAGAGGTTAATAACATTCTGGATTAGCGGGTTAAGAACCCAACATAGTGTCCATCAGGATACTGGATACAGGATTCAATCTCTGGCCTTGCTCAGTGGGTTAAGGATCCAGCATTCTGCAGGTGCAGCCATTTAAAAAAAAAAAAGTTAACTTGCCCAAGGAAGGGCTGGGCTGGGTTTTGAAACTTGTATGCTTCCAAGGATTTTTATGCTCAGCCACCACATAGGTGTCTATCTAGTTAACAGCCAAAATGGAAATTGCAGATGTAGATGAGTCTGATACATATCCACAGACAATAATGCAAAAGATCAGAGAAAAAGTCGAAAAATGTTTTGCTGAGACTGTTTCAGGGAACATGGGGATTTTGCTTCAATATAAGAGTGGGAAGTTGCTCACCAGCGCTGTTGCTGTGAGTCTTTTCATCTTGTGAAGTCAGGGGAAAATAATCATAAGCCCATCTTTTGTTTTCATGGAATAAGTTGTGCAAATGCAAAAAAAAATGCACACACAGTTAATCACAAGTACATTGCCTTTCTTCAAACACAAAAAAGAAAGGAATTATGGCCACCTGTAATAATGCAGCTAAAGGCACAGATGGAGGTTACTTTTATAAGGAAACAACCTTTTTATTTATTTATTTATTTATTTATTTTTTATTTCCCCAATACATTATTTTTTTTCTACTGTATACCATGATGATCCAGTTACACATACATGTATACGTTCTTTTTTCTCGCATTATCATGCTCCATCATAAGTGACTAGACAAAGTTCCCAGTGCTACACAGCAGGATCTCATTGCTAATCCACTCCCAAGGCAATAGTCTGCATCTATTAACCCCAAGCTCCCAATCCATCCCACCCTCTCCACTCCCCCTTGGCAACCACAAGTCTATTCTCCAAGTCCATGATTTTCTTTTCTGTGGAAAGGTTCAATTGTGCCATATATTAGATTCCAGATAAGTGATATCGTATGGCAACTTACAGAATGGGACAAAATAGTTTCAAATGATGCAACTAACAAGGGCTTAATCCCTAAAATATACAAACAACTCATACAACTCAACAGCAAAAAAGCCATCAACCCATCGAAAAATGAGCAAAAGGCCTGAATAGACATTTCTTCAAAGAAGATACACAATTGGGAAACAACCTTTTTAAACAATTAAGTGTTTCATTAGAAAATGAAAGAGATTACAACATGAGCTATAGAAATAATAGGACTAAGATGAAAAACAATTTAATAGAAAAAAAATGAAGTAAATATATTCTATATTCTCAAATTGAAAGAAGTTTTGTTATTTTACGAAGCCAAATGAAAAAAAAATTTCTAAGTAACAATTAAAACATCTAATTCCAGAGCTGTCACTGGAAGAAAGAGACACATCTGGGATTTAAAGAAATTTAGGAAACTAATATGATGTGCTTTTTTGCCAGCTGATGGGATCTTGCTATACATTTGGAGTATCTGCTATTGGAAGAAAACCAGCTATTTTAAAAAGGCAAATAATTAATTTGACCTTGATAGTGCTGTTTTTCTTATTATTTTTAATTATAGACCCTGCATTTTTTCTTTAGTAAATTATTTTACTAAAACTTCTATTAAAGTAGAAAATATAAACAGCCTAAACATTGTACATTATTCATTGACATCCGCATC
The DNA here is from genome assembly GCF_016906955.1 of Phacochoerus africanus. Taxonomy (NCBI): domain Eukaryota; kingdom Metazoa; phylum Chordata; class Mammalia; order Artiodactyla; family Suidae; genus Phacochoerus; species Phacochoerus africanus. The sequence continues at coordinate 110,233,815 of NC_062554.1, forward strand.
ATATTAATGAAGCATGCACTGATAGCAGGAGGGAACAATACTCAGAAATCTTTGGTTGAGTATGAAAATTTTTTCATTAAAAATCACAAACTTCACCAATACTAAGGCAGCAGATTCAAAATTACTTGGAAAGTCATAACTGATTTCACTTAGAAATTTGTTCAGTTAGGAAGATCATGCTAAAAACTTTATGATATTTCATTTACTCCTTTACTATTATTGTTGGGATAGTATGCTTTAAGGATAGATCTTACTAATTCTTACCCTAGTACTCAAAAAACACAAAAAAGCACCAGATTCTTAGTAATAAAGCTTTTGGGCAGGATGGCGCTGGGAAATGAAATGCATTATAGTCTAGTCTGCAGCTCATGCTATCACCTGCCATGGGAACTTTAAAAGTTTTAGGTAAATGGGTATATAAAAGCAAAGGGAACTGAAACAAAATGGAAGAAAAGATAGCCTAGACCTTAGGTAAAATCAACATATCGTATAAGAATAGGATAATGATACTCTTCACCCAGTAACTTCAGCCAAATTTTTCAATCAAATATTGTTTACTTACACAAAATACATACCAATTTACATAAATGGAGCATTTACATTGAAAAGAAGATTTATGAGTACATTTTTATTCCCATGCATTACTATTTCCACTATAGTCAACTCTGATGTTTCATTAACTGTGAAAGGTCACTTTAAAACTATATTCAATAATCAGAGAATATAACACCACTGTGTAAACTTAGGGCATCTGACAACTTCCTAAAATGGACCAGAAATCTACATCTTGAGCTTCATTTAATGTATATCCACAATGAGTGTCCCCAAATAGCTTGGTTATAAATGTAATGTCTACAGATATAAGAAAAAAAATGCCTCAGAAAGACAAAATATCTTTAGATGTGTGAAACACAGCTATTAGAATAGTTCAAGTTTTGAAATCTCACACTTACAGGTTTGAGAATTCTTGATTCTAATTTCACTTTAAGTAAAAATTTATTCACAAAAAAATAAGACACAAATCCCCTGATCCATGATGCAATTTTATTTTAAGGAACCATTTATACTATCGTTATAAAGAACATTTTTTGATTTTGTACTTGACTTGTGTTTTGACCTATCTTGTTTCACTGGCATATTTCTATTTATTCATATAATCCTATTTATATGTTACAACACAAGAGAGGTATTTGGAAGGCAAGAAAGATAAAAAAGCAAATTTTCTATATCTGATGGCGTTCTAAAATTATGAACATGAAGAAATGCTAATCAATGCATGAGACTACTATTTATATTTTTTAAAATGTAAGTTGGTCAACCATATGAATAGAAAGGAAGGGGAAAACACTCAATGGAGATGAAGAAAAGGAAAAGGAGAGGAAAAGATGGATTGGTAGCAGTGCCATATGCGGTCTGGAGGAAGCGAGCAAATACTTTCTGTAGCCAAATGATACACATCACCTGGAAAGGGGAATGTTATGATTTACCTTTTAAACCCATACCTTAGCCCAACCAAACATACCATCCAAGAATACTAGGCAGATGATAAATGGAAGAGCAGATGGAGATCTTGAAAAACAATGAAAGAAGGGAATAGAATGATTTTCAGTGAAAGGTTGGTTTGTGGGGATGGGGCTGAAAATTCTGGATTCTGTCTCAGTTTCTTCATCCACGGTAAAGAGAATGAAGTAAATTTTATAGAATGGAACAGCAATTAAATCATCATCAACTCAGAAATAATAAAAGGTTAATTTAATTCGCAGTCTTGATTCCCAAAGCGAAATTGTCTAAGGGACCAAATTAACTGCATGGTACTTACTCTATTATATGATGCATGTTTAACTTGGAAATGTCGCTCTGCTTTCTGACTCAATGTCCCAAACTCTCACACATTATTTAATTTATGTCTCTCTGGTTTCAGTCCCCCATAACTTCCACAAACAATACATGGTAAGGTCACCATCAAGTTCAATTTTAATTTCATGGACAATTATTTTTTAATCCTCATCTTCAAGGGTCTCTCAGCAGCATGCATATTTACACCCATTTCCATCTTTCCGGTGTGCTTTCTTGTCACAGTCCTTTGTGGATTGCACCTGACTTCCTTGTCTTTCATTCTCTGTCTCCCTTGCAGTGTGTTTTTCCATTGTTCAGCTACAAGACGTTGATGTTTTCAAGGATCGGTTTTGGATGCTCTGCTCTTCGCAAATTATATTCACAACCTAGGCAATCTCATCCATATACAGCTTCCATTACTTTTCCTATCTGTAGTTATACCTCATATTTGTCTCCAGCCCTATTGCCACTGAGCTCCTGAGTCCTTTTTGGTGAGCTGTTCACCAGACACACCGTGGATGTTGAAAACACACTTGAAATTCAGTATTTTACAAATCAAACTCATGACACATCCTTCAGATTCTCTCCCATCAGTCAGTACTTCCATGAGTGCCTTTGCCTCGTAGTTGATAAGGCCAGGGAGACATGCCAAAGTCATTCTCCAGTACTCTTCTTCCACCAAAGTCCATATTCAATCCATCTCCAAGTCCTATAGTCTTTTCACTCTAGTGTCTCTTAAATCCTTCGGTATACTCCCACTCTGCTACAACCACGCCAGGCCAAATGGCCATCTCTCACCTGGACTAAAGCTATAGCTGACTGACATTTTAAGCCCTCTCTTGCTGCTCTAACATTTGGTTAGACAAGGCTTCCCCCAAACAGATAGGCCTGGATATTTCAGTGACATCCCTTTGGGCTTCTAGTAGGAAAAAAATCAGTAACCTGGCCTATCAAGTCATGTGTGAGATTCCTCCAACACTCCAACCTTATTGCATATCAAGCCACCCTTTGATTTCTGTACTGAAGCCATACCAGCCTTCACTTTCTGTCCCTGGGATTTTGAATATGCTCTTCTATCTACCTAGAGCCTTATCCTTACTTCTCTCTTCAGCCACCTCCACAGGTCAACTCAACCATCACTTCCTAAGGGAAATGTTACCTCAGTTTCTCAGTGAAGTCACATCTCCAGTGGCATCTGTTATGCTCAGAGCCCCACCACTTTCCAGGATGAGCACAGCTTAATGCTACCTCCACTGTGCAGGTATTCAATGTCACTCTCCCTCGTGAAGGTAGAGACTGGTTTCCCTCCCTACGACAATTCCATGGGCATATCCCTAGCCCCTAGCACATGGCTGGTTCAAGTACTTTTTACAGAATAAACTACTATCATTATGACCAAACAAAAGTTGTTAATACAAATACACAGAACTTCTAAGAATGATCCAAAATAAAGTATTTTAATCCCCTGTCTGGTATTGCATACAGCAGTATTTTTCAGTCATTCATTAACTTATTTGTTCATCTATTTCATGTTGTTCCCTTAGCCCTAACTACCCATGCTCCTTTTTCACATGTCCCATTCTTAGTCATTTTTAAGATCTCAGCTTAAGTGTTACTTTCTTATATATGCCCAGAAAATGTTTGTTAAATGAATGATGGCCTTATCAAGTATTTACTGATTGCTGTAATTAGGTGCCAGGCAGCATACTGAGGTCTGGGGTTACAAAAACTGATATGAAATATTTTTTGCCATCAGGAACTCATTAAGTATTTGGAGATTGCAGTAATATAGGGAGATAATTAAATCATAATATAAATGGTACAACAGAGAGATGCACTTCCTGCTCCTTGAATAATGCAGAGGTCAGTGCTGCTGTTGGTCCCACTGAGCACAGCTGAAGGAAGGTTCACATCCCTTTCTCAGGGCAATTTGCTTTTTACCCATTAGCTGTATAACCTTGACCGTCTCACTCAACTACCTCTAGAAAGAAAATCTCCTATTTAAAAATACTGCAAAAAATTACCTAAATGCTTAGATGGGCCATTTGCAGATGAAATATTAGGCCCCACAGCATCAAAAAGAAGCCTAGGTTGAACTGCTTTACACGGAAAAATGAAAGGTAGGTGGCTTTGACGGAACAGCTGGAGGAGACAGAGCAAGAGTCCCAGAGATGAAGACATGTTGGGAGATATAATAAGGCTCCAGAAGAGAGGAGTTGAACCATATACCCAGAGCCTGGGCATGAGGGGACACACACGGGGACACACACACACACACACACACACACACACACACACACACACACACACAGAGCCAGGGATAGATTTCCTTTGGTTTTTTCTTTTGGAAACAGAGGTATCTGTTACTTAGTTTTATACTATTGTGTTCTGATATAAATTCTTCCTAAGTGAGAATTCTTCTCTCATAATTCCTTGGACCATTGAATCCCAAACATAAGAGTCTTCAAGAGAAACTGGTATAGACTAGCTAAAATTCCCTGAATATAATCTTGGCTCTAAGAAGAGAAAGAAAGCACTGGGCCCTAGGTTATCCTTTTCTGCCCTTGCATCCTCACATTCCACCCTCTTGGCAAGACATGACTCCCACTTTGATGACAAATGGAAAGTCCTTTTAAATTTCCTGGAGCTCCACCTTAGAACCAAGGGAGGCTATGCTGAAATTAAGGCTAACAGTTCTAGCATTTGGGTGACCTCTGTGTCAAATCAGCTGGTCAAAGAGTTCCCTGAGCTCCCCAGGGCTGGTCAAAGAGTTCCCTGAGCTCCCCAGGGCTGGTCAAAGAGTTCCCTGAGCTCCCTTGGGCTAGACTCTCTGCTGGGTATCTCAGAATCTCCAAAATAGGGGATCCACTGACAGGTGTGGTTAAGAGGATGGCACTTCTCAGGGAATATGAACCTTGAGAGGAGATACTCACACATATTTTAGCATATAGAAGAACTGAGAGACTGAATCACCTGACACTGGAGATGTTATTTTCCCCAACAATCATGTGCTTTTGCGGCTTCTGTATTTACACCTGCTTCCATTTTTATTTGATTGTTTCAAATACATCTACTCTCTCTCAAAAGATGGTAATTTCCATGGGAAAAGAGACTATGTCATTTAATTCATTTCTACCTCTGGTTTCAAATAGGCATAACATATTTTCTTGAAAGCTAACAACAAAAGACAAAAAAGAAAAAACAACAAACACATAGAAGAAAGGGAATGTATATTTCTTTCTTTGCTAATCAGCAGAAATTGATATAATATTAATCAACTATACACTAATAAAAACTTATTTATTTATTTATTTATTTATTTATTTATTTATTTTGGTGGGGGCACCCATAGCATATGGAGGTTCCCAGGCTAGGAGCTGAATTAGAGCCACTGGCCTACAAAATAGCCATAGCAATGCAGGATCCAAGCTGTGCCTGTGAACTATACCACAGCTCACAGCAATGCCAGATCCTTAACCCACTGAGGGAGGCCAGGGATCGAACCTGCATCCTCATGAGTACTAGTCAGATTTGTTTCCACTGAGCCACAATGGGAACTCCCCAACAAAAAATTTTAAAAAACAAAGCACATGAAATTGCCATAGGCAGAGAACATAGTGCTGAACTAGTCTATTTAGTTTTAGGTTTGAAAGAAGTTTTCAGGTGGTGTGATATTGAGTCCACATTAATAAAACAAATGCGGAAAATGCAGACATATTGCAGCTCTTGATTAAAGTCAAGGCTATCTAGGTTCCTACAGCAGTCCAACAGCAAGGGGAGATTATTCCTCTAGAGCTGCTCTAATATTACTGCTGCTACCAACAGGTGGTTACTTAAATTAGTGAAAATTAATAAAATTTAAAATTCAGTTTTCAGTCACACCAGCTACATGTCAAGTGCTCAATAGCTACATGTAGCCAGCAGGTCCTGTACTGGATGGTGCAAATATAGAATATTTTCTCCATTCCAGAGCGTTCTATCATATAATCTGCTCTAAATACTATAGAGAATAGGATGAGAATAAGCAAACAACATGTATCTTTATAACTTGAGAGTTTTGAAGTACTGGTTCTATAATTATCAACATGGATACAATTTTTATATCTTTTGATCAACTCCCATGCTGTCTCAGAGTTTAATTCCATTTTTGTTGTGATATTTCTTTCCCTGCAACTGCTTTTTTCACCCTACCCTTACCCCCACCACAGAAAGTCCTACTGCTTGTTCCCCACTGAACAGAATTCACTGGGGGGGGGGAAGGTCTTTTTCACCAGACACGGGGGTCTTGGGGCCATTTCAGAATTCTATTGTCCACATACTATGATAATGAGAACTGAGAGACAGCTACCTGAGGTGTTACCTGAATTATTCTTATTCTAATTTTGGCAAACAGATATGCAATTTTAAGTCTTCCAGCCTCTCAGCTGTACTGGTAGTGGAACTAAGTGGGATATCTTAGAATAGACAACGATCTGCTCAAATACATGGTCCACCGACATCTTCAGTTCAGTTTAAAGAATTGTTATGGATCATTGAGAACTTTGTCTTCTACACAAGTAATAGGTCAATGTGACCTTTGTTGCCTTAGAGTATTTTTACATCAAGCTCCAGCTGCAGATGTCAAGTTTTTGCTACTAGACCTCCAGATTAACTTGAATAATGCTCCCTTACCAAACTACCTTTCCCACCTTCATTTTGCTTTAGAATTTGGAAAATCTGTATATACAAAAAAAAAAAATGAAGTTTTTGATCATCTAAATTTTCTTGAAGACTCCTGACTTTAATATCTACTAAAAGCTACATCAAATAAGAAATAGAGTCCTAATCATTTCTACCTTAAAAAACAGCTTACAAATGGGTACATACTTTGGGCAAGGTTCATGTTTGCTGAGGGCAAGAATGCTGTGTAAGAAATAGTTAATGCCTTCAAGGAATTGATACTAAATTTGGCAAACATACTAATACAGCATAATTAACGTCTCATGAAATTATATAATGGGCAAAATAAACATGAAAGTGATGTGATAAAGGGGGGATTTTTTTCCACATGACAGTCTCACAAGTTCATTCTGTGTCTGCCACCGACTACCTGATTGAAATAAATAAATTGCAGCCACTCTGGATTTTACTTATCTGGTGTTTAAGTAAGAGTTGGAAAATATCATGTTAAGTTGTATATAAGATTTACAATTCCTCAAAAATTCTTAATAGTTGGAACTGTAAGGCTCATGCGTTGATCACAAGTTCGTCTTCAACTTGATCTCAACAACAATCAATATTTTTCTTGGCTTAGGACACAGAAAGTCCTCTAAGTAAAGGTTTGAATGGTTGTCATTTACTTTAAATTATTGTGTATAAGCCATTTCTACTGAATTATTGAGTGAATACTTATAATATTGTAAATACATTTTCATATTAACCTTACAAAATGGAAAAACCTTTTAGAAAGGATTTGTGACTTGTCCATGGTTTAAGAGCTAATAAGAGAGCAGCTGGCGTTTGGATAAGACTCTATGTGATAGCAGGTTTCCTTTCCTTTTGTGTGTTTAAATCCAATCTCATCTACAAGGTTTTCTGCATGAAGCAGAAAATTAGAAGGAAAAATTATGAAGGATAGATCTGCTTAAATACAGAGACATTCATAGGTCCAGTACTTTACTTTCCATCTGGTCAGATTAAACACTTTCATAGGCTTACTTTAGAGGAATCTGAGTTCTGGAAATTATACAAAGTTGATGAGGGATTTAAAGAGTCGTAGTTAATAAAATTTTTGATTCCTGGATGAAAATAAGTAAGTCAACTGTGAATATTTAAACAATTTATAAGAAAGGATTTGTTGGATACAGGTATGTTAAAGAGGGGAGAATAATTTTTTCATCCACTACAAGCCTTTTTTTTCTTCATTTCTCCTTACTGGGAGATATTTTGGCATTTCAGGGGCTTCTCTACGATTCATTGAATATTTTATAACTATTTATGGAAAAATATACTGTAAGCATTGTTGGCTGGAGATGGGCAAGAGGGTAGGAGAGGGGAGGAAGGAGGCCAATGTGCATTCAAGAGAAACCAAGCAACATTCACCTTCTGTGAAGATGCCACGCAAAGCACAGGGAAATGTCAAATCTATACACAACAGTGCGCCAGTCACAACACTCTTCCACATCATTTAGCAGCTGAGATGCTACCCTTTTAACAACAAATAGCCTCTTGTTATAAGGTGGAGAGGTTTTTATGGTAGAATATGGACTGCAGAGTAGTGTAGTGTGTTTATGTCTGAGTGTGTTTCCTTCTTTCATAATGAGCAGAACAATTTTATGAACTATATGTCATGAGAATTTTGATATCAATTAGGTTGACATTGGAATTTTAACAATTCTTGGTGAATACTCACTCAACCTACCATCACTAACAACCCTCTGAAATTAAAAACGTAAATGACTCATTAGATAGCATGTTGATAGTCATTTTAATCATTTTAAGCCAATATTTTAATATAGAGATTTAATTTGGCTACTTTAATGATGTCATTTCAAAAGGCAAAGTGTGTCATTTAGAATCACTAAAGGACATTTGTTAAAAAGTGGGAATAGTGTTGTGAACAAAAGATTAATTTTAATCTTTCATTCTTTTTTTCTTTCCCACTCTCACTTCTCCCTCCTTGTGTCTTCCTGTTGTCAATAGTTACTGTAATTTTTAGTCAACTTACACATCTGACTCTATTAAGTCAAAATGATCATGAAAATATTTTGAGAAATTGTGATTTGATAAGAGTAGTTCTCCTAGTGAATTTGATGATATTGATTTACTGAACTTAAGGTATTTTCAGATATGCATGGTTTTAATTCCTCCTGGCCACCTAAATGTTAACTATTAGATTTTTTTTTTTTGCCTTCCTTTCCTGATCCCCCAATGAGATTTAATTCATTCTTTTTAAAGTCAGCTGAAGCATGAATCTTCTCTAATTCACTGGGCTCACTATACCCCTTTCACAGTTCCACTAGGCTTCCAACAGTCCTTTTCCTTTTTCAGAAAATCTGCGATTTGTATTGGCTCCTTATCCTTAACTAAATGTCAATAAAATCCCCATATACATAAAGGAGGCCAACTGCGTCCCATACTTGTGGTTGTATAATTACCCTTCAATGTAAATTGCTGAGCGATGAATTATTTCCCACAAGCTTTCTATGTATTTGATAGATCAAATAGGGACTCCTCACAATGGTATTTCAATAGAATATATTACTGGCAAAGAAGAATGTTCAAGCCCAACAGCCACGTACTGCTTGAATTCTAACAGAAATGAATACATACATATGTTACCTTTGCTATAATACAGTAAGAGAGATTGGAGTAAGTACAAAAACAAGATCCAGTAGGTTCTGCCTCTAGTCCCTTATAGGGTGGTCTCAGGAAGAGCCACTTTATCTCCTTCAGGGAACTTAGAATCTTCAAACTTAGGGGCTGGACAAGGTCCTACCCAAGATGCCTGCCACCTCTAAACTCTTTTTGGCACCAGGACTTCTGCTTTTAATGTCGATCATTTCAGAGACCCTCTTCTCTATATAATGGAAATTATATTTTTATGTGAAGGCAGCTCCTGTTACAAAAAAAAATTATTATGCTGTATGCACACTGAGACTTCATTTTTGATGCTTAATTAATGTTTAAGGCATGATTCCTTATGAAGATAAAAACAGATGCTGGATAATAAAACTCACCTCAGAGTTGAGAATATGAGAAACAAATGAACAGCTACCAATGAATCATATACGCTACTAAAGATAGTGAGAAAAGTGAACAATAGCAATAATAATAACAGCTAATATTTATGAGTGCTTACCTTAAACCAGCTCTTGGGTTAAGCCCTTTACATTTATTATCTCATTTAATCCCTATGACAAATCTATGGAGTAAGCATGATTAATCACATTTTGAGGTGGCAGAAGAAGGGATTTGGAAAGCTTAAGCAACCATCACAAATCGCTCATTAAATAAACATCAATTTTACTTTAGATTTAAACACAAAGAGCTGTCTCCTTTCATTGTACTATATTGCTTATCATAAAGGATAATGTGCCACGAATTGTAAAAGCATAAAGCGGCAAGGGGGTGATTTAGATCGACTATGGAAGGTCATGTGAGAAATGGAAATTCTACCACCATGCTGAGTAGTTTGAGGCCAAGCCCAGAATGAGTCTACATCGTTGGCTGATGAAGGAAGGGCCACAATGCTTTCTCTAGTCATCTTATAATCTTGAATTCAGAGGACTTCCATTGCAGCACAGTTACAAATGCATTTCTGTCATGTTTTACCATAAACATTGTTGAAAAAATTTACCTGGAGAATGAATGAAACCCCTTGGTTCTGCTCTACCCCTCAAATATGCTTCTGGACATTTCAATGGCTTTCATTGTACTAATCACAGAACTTGCTTTTTGATTGCTGACTCTAGCATTAGTAAATAGACTTGATTTGGGGTCCACTAAAAGCATCCTTGTAATTGATGGACATAATACATCACATTTAGAGCAGAGGTTAATCAGAGAGGCCACTGAACCAATGGTGCTCAAACAATTACGAGAGTGAGTCCAGTCGTATATTTACCTCATCCTTTGCAACACAGGAAAACCTTGTAAAATGATTTGAGGGAAAGAATGAAAGAATGATCTTTTCTACCTAAGAACAATGCCATAGGACAGAAGATTCCCCTCCCAAATATTAAAACATTTATATTTCAAAGTAAGTGTAAGGAGATACTTGCCTATTTTCTAGATTCATTTTGTATAACATGCGTATGGCTGATAGAACAAGTTTAAAGTAGTACAGCCACTAACTATAAACAGCCTGATAAACAGCAGGCTGATTGCAGAGAAGCAGAAATGTTGCATGAGGTTTTGCATGTTGTTGATTTGACCGAGGCTAGTAATTAATACAATCCATGTGATGATACATGGATCGGATGGTTAAATAACACACAAACAAGTCTTATTCAATAATTTCAGGAAATAAGCTATCAAGATAATTTGATATAAAGCCTAAAATTAGGGCCTAAGATTATGTGTATCTTGACATTTAAGAAAAACCAGGAGGGTCTTAAATAACCCATCGCCAAGTTCCCCTCACATCCTGCTCCCATGGGTAAGGTCCCCTAGTTAAAACTCCTATTTCTCAGGGATCAGGCATAGTTCCCTCTTATTTCTGAGTGTCTCCAGTCAACAGCTCAGTAAGTGTAGTCTTATGAGCTATTTTCCGGGGAGCTCTGAACATAAATTCAGAGAAGCTACAGCAACCTAGAACAGAAATATCTTGCTCAAAACATTCCATAGATAACAATTTTCCTTATGAAAAAGATAATTATTTGGGGGTGCTTGTGGGTTCAGTAACTGACATTTTGTTTTGTTTTGTTTAGAGCCGCATCTGCGGCATATGGAAGTTCCCAGGCTAGAGGTCAAATTGGAGCTGTAGCTGCTGGCTTATGCCACAGCCACAGCAATGCAGGATCTGAGCCGCATCTGTGACCTTCACCACAGCTCATGGCAATGCCAGATCCTTAACCCACTGAGCGAGGCCAGGGATTGAGCCTGCGTCCTCATGGATAGTGGTCAGATTCATTATGGCTGAGCCACAACAGGAACTCCCAAGTAATTGAAATTTTTGAAGAGACTAGTCTAGGTCAACTACTTTTTTTCTTCCTTGAGATCATTCTCCCAATAACTGGGAGTAGAACAGAATGTAAGACAGCGTTTTTAACTCCTCCAAGCCCACCAAAACAAGCATAAATGGCTGAAAATATTAATATGACTCTGGAGCATAAGAAAATATTACATATATGCTCTATCCAGAGAGGAGTATAAAAAGATTGATAATTCTCAAGTCTAAGTTTGTCTCTTCAATAAGTCTCTTCAATAAGTGCTGCTAGGAAAACTAGTCAGCTACATGTAAAAGAATGAAATTAAAACATTTTCTTACATCATACACAAAAATAAACTCAAAATGGATTAAAGACCTAAACATAAGGCCAGATACTATAAAACTCTTAGAGGAAAACATGGACAAAACAATCTTGACATAAATTGCAGCAATATATTTTTTTGATTGTAGAGTAATGAAAAAAAACCAAAAATAAACAAATTGGACCTAATTAAACTTGAAAGCTTTTGCACACCAAATGAAGTCATAATAAAACAAAAAGACAACTCACAGAATAGGAGAAAATCTTTGCAAATGGAGCAAAGGACAAGGGAGCAATCTCCAAAATATATTACTATCTCATACAGCTTTACATCAGAAAACAAACAAGGCAATTAAAAAAAGGGTCAGAAGATCCAAACAGGCATTTCTCCAAAGACGGACAAATGGCCAAAATCACATGAAAAGATGCTCAACAGCACTAATTATTGGAGAAATGTGAATCAAAAGAATAATGAGGTATCACCTCACACCAGTCACAATGTCCATCATCAAAAAGTCTAAAATCAATAAATGCTGGAGAGGGTGTAGAGAAAAAAGAGCAATCCTACACTGTTGGTGGGAATGTGATTGGTGCAACTGGAGTTCCTGTCGTGGCACAGCGGAAAAGAATCCGACCAGGAACCATGAGGTTGCAGGTTCGATCCTTGGCCTCACTCAGGGAGTTAAGGATTCGGCGTTGCCATGAGCTGTGGTGTAGGTCGCAGATGTGGCTGGGATCTGGCATTACTGTGGCTGTGGCGTAGGCTGACAGCTGTAGCTCCGATTGGACCCCTAGCCTCAGAACCTCCATATGCTGTGTGTGTGGCTCTAAAAAAGACAAAAGACAAATAAATAAATAAATAAAAATTAAAAAATTGGTGCAACCACTATGGAGAACATTATGGAGGGTCCTTAAAAATCTAAATATAGAACTACCATATGATACACCAATTCCACTCTTTGGCATCTATCTGGAGAAAACTATAATTCAAAAAGATACATGCACCACAATGTTCACAGCAGCACTATTCACAATAGCCAAGACATGGAAGCAACCTAAACGTCCATTGACAGATAAAGAAGATGGGGTACATACGTATAATTTAATATTTCTCAGCCATAAAAAAGAATGAAATAATGCCATTTGCAGTAATATGGATGGATGTAGAGATTACCATACTAAATGAAGTTGATAGAGAAAGGCAAATATCATAGGATATAACTTATATGTGGAATCTAATAAAATTATTTTTAAAAAACTTTTATTCACAAAACAGAAACAGACTCAAAGATCTAGAAAACCAACTCATCAAAGGGTAAATGTAGGGGTAGGGATAAATCAGGAGTTTGGGATTTATACATATACACTACTACATATAAAATAGATAACAAGGACCTACTGTATAGCACAGGGAAATCTCAATACTGTGTAATAACATATATAGGGAAAGAATCGGAAAAGGAATAGACATATGTATAACTAATATACTTTGCTGTATACATGAAATTAACACAACATGGTAAGTCAACTATATTCCATTAAAATTTAATTAAAAAAGAAAACTGTGATAATTCACATAGGTATGAAGTATCTTACACTAATAGAAATAGTGATTCTAATAGGAATAAAACCATCAAATGTTCTGAAATGACTGATTTCTAATTTTTAAGTGAAATATCCAAGTAATCTGGATTGTTGGAAATTTAATGGTCAGCTTACTAAATGATTATTTATTATATTGTTACTTTTTATTCATGAGGATGATAGCTGCCATATTAAATATTTGCTCTTCTCTCCCTTAGCTTAACTTATTTAAATAGGTGATAATGAAGACTAACAACTCAAGGAAAAAAGCTAATAAAAAAAAATCCCTTAGTATATATTTTCAGCATTTTAAATCTTACTTCTTTCCTCACATTAAAGAAGGATTTTAAGTGACATATTAATAGACTATATAACTTTGACTTTTAATAATCTTTGTAATTACCTAACATATATAAGGATTAACAGATGTGTAAAAAAAGTTAAAATATCTTAGGAGTTAAGATTTCCTGAGAAAATACACTGATATTTTGAATGATAAACTTTCTGCATCAAAATCCAAAGAAAGCTTGAGTTGTATTGTTTGCAAACTGTCCTTAAATGAGTATATTTTGAGGCTCGGTTATTTACATTTTCATACTGGACATCTGGGATGTACAATACTGTTATGGCATTTTTCTTGTTAAAGATCTGCTTCTATAGGTTCTTATGGTGAAAACTGTGAGACAAAATTTAAAGCCATTAGAATCTAAAATAATTTTTTCTATAGGCCATCACTATGATTATAAAAAGAAGAAGAAAAGAATAATTAATTAGGGGAGAGAGGTATCAAATGTCAGACAGGAAGCGATGCTCTGGACTGTTATGCAAGATTCCTAGGTCTGCAATTAACTCGCTTATGCAAGTCACATAAACCTGTGGGTTTTGGTTTCCTCATTAGTAAAATAAGGCATTGGGCTGGGAGGTCTCTGGGGAACTTTTTAAAGTTACTGTGGAGTACACATACAGCTCTTTGTTTTCATCAAAATTCCTTATTTGTAAACCACGCTGAAGCATGGTTATTTTTCCATTAGCTTACTCTCATCTTCAGCCAATTATCATAAAATGTTGTGCTTTAATATGTTTAATTTTCTTGGAAAATAATTTTAGACAAATTTACAATAAAAATATATACCCTCTTATTCCTCAGAAATATATCATTACTCCTAATTCAGAGCTGCAAACATGAGTCTGAATACACGTTATTCTGTACTAATAATTTTAGTGTGCTTTAATTCAACATTGTTCATTTTATATGTGAAATTTGAAAATTCTTGAGGGTAAATTTAAAGTTAGATTTTTGTGGTAAGCAATACAATGTAAATCTAACTCTCAATCAGTGACTTATTAAATATTTCTCCAACATATGAACTAGCTGTCAATTTTGACAGTCTTGTACCTAAGTAGAATGTAACATTTGCCATGTTTTCTCACTGAATAGACTCAGTAGTAACTATTTTCCAAGTAAATAATTTATACTGGAAAAAAATTAACTGCTGATACTAAGCATCTCCATAGACATGAAAAATGAGAATGCAGTTCTTTGTTTTTCATATCCTAAATTTCCTTTCAATGCAAATGTCACCCTCAAATGTCAAGCCAGGAATGAGACCCACTGAGTATCTGACACTCTATTCCATAAAATGATAATAACTTACCATCTATTAGTATCTATACTTTTAAATTTATATTGTTAGAAAAGACCAGGATGCAAATGATCCAGGATATTTTCACCATCTCTAGAATATCCAACTGCTACAGCAATGATCAATTGCTGCATTATCCCCACCAAGGCAAGCCACAATTAGATATATAGAAATGGTCTATTACAAAGTGTTCCAACTCTGGTTTGAAATACAATCTACTTTTTAAAGAACTGAAGAATACCATATGTGCTTGAATCAAAGTTTCACTTCTCTTAATAACAAGATCATTTATGGTGATAGCAAACATTTATTTTTTCCTAATTGCATGCAAACTTAAGATCACAGCATATCCTTGCATACATAATATACTAGCATGACAATTTAAATAATCTCTTTACCATGTGTAACTTGGCTTTGATAGCTATTAAATCTATTTTTAAATTGATTTACTTTTATTTTCACCTTAATCTGGATATAAAGTTCAAATTAATTAATGAGTATGGTTATTTTTGTTCTGATGCTAAGAAATTTATGCATGTTATCTAGGAAATGGCCTCATGAAATTGCGGTTTAAGATAGTATTAAATAGAAACAAGACAAGATCTAGAAGAAATACTGAATTTTTAAAATATGGCCCTTTTGGTGCATCTATTAATATATTCGGTTCAACAATTTTTTCAACATTCAATATGATGTAAAACAGAATCATACACTGTTCGACCAATGAAAGCATCCATAAAACATTCAAAAGTAGTAAGTTTTCATTGAGGAAATAAATGAGGTATCATTTACCTTCTGACATTAGTTCAGTTCAGCAAACATTGTGTGCAGACAGTCTGCTAATTAGTGGAATGCCAATGACAAAGTAGATAACTTAAGTCTGCCCTCTGATCCACCAATATCTTACAGTCCACTATATTTTGGAAAGTTTCGATAAATATTCCACTAGAAATATTTACATAGCATAGCAACAGTAAAGAAATAATAATAATAAAAAAGATGTGATCCATTCTAGGAATTCAACTAAGTCTTCAAATTAGAAATTGCATCTCTGTTGGATCTTAGAAAAAAAAGACCAATGGGTCAGGTGAAAAATGATGGAGAGGACAGTGCAGTTGGGGAGGCTATCTGGGGTGAATGCAAGTTAGAGAAGGAGGTCATGTATCTGGAAATAGGAATAGTTTGTATTAGTGGAGCACAATGTATAGCATGGAAACGATAGCATGTAAGATAGTAGAGGTAACAGGAAGGGAACTATATTTCAAGCTAACAACTTAGACTTTATAGGCAATGTAGCATCATAAAATGTTTTAAGCACAGGTGTGATATGATATGATTTGCATTTTAGATTTTAAATCAGCAAAATACTTTATAAACAGAATTCAATAAATGCTAATGGGATTAATGAATCTGTGTCACAATATACTGATCCCCAAGCAACACAAAAATCTTTTACTTCATATATGTGTGTGTGATACGAATAAAAAAATGCAATAATACAAGTATTACACAAAGTGAAACTCCTAATGCAAACAGGAAAACATGAGTTGCCTTTCAGAAGTATTTCTTAATTCTCTGCTCAGTTAAACTGATCTAAATGGACATTATTACCAATTTTAATGAACAAATACTGCACTGGGTTGAATGTTTCCCCCATTTTACAAGTATCCAGAAACTCAAAATGTGGTCTTATTTGGAAATAGGGTCTTCACAGATGTCATTAGTTCCTTTAAGATGAGGTCATATTGGATCAGGATGGCTCATAAACCCAGTGATTGGTGTCCTTATAAGATGGCCATGTGAAGATACAGAGACACAGACACACAGAGGGAAGAAGGCCATGTGGAGGCAGAGTAGGCATTGGAAGGGAATGATGCAGTGACACCTCAGGGAACACCAAGAATTTCTGGCAACCACAATAAGCTAGAGGAGAGATATAGGGCAGGTCCTCTCTCTGAGCTTTGGAAGGAACCAATTCTGTTAACATCTTCGTTTCAGATGTATGCTCTTCAGAATGAGAATAAACTTCTGTGGTCTTAAGCCACACAATCTGTGGTATTTTGTTACAGTAGCCCTAGGAACCTGATAGACACAGCACAGTATCTCTTGCCAAGGTAGCCTGGGAGTTAGTCTGTGGTCCCTAAAGATAATATTCTTATCAGCACAGTTGGATAAGTTATCATTCTCCTTCCATCTGTAGTTGGTATATGTGTTCCCTGCAAGATTTTTTTCCACCAAGATTTGAACTGGGCAACACATATAGGCTTTATGAATTATTCATCCAAATTGAAAGCATATATAAAAATTACTTTGGTTATGTGTATCCTTGCTTACCAAGGTGCTGACCTTACACTCATGAAGACTATAGTTAGAAGGTAATTTATTATTTGTTATAAAAAATGCTCACTACTTTAATTGATACACCATGGTGGGCTTTTGCAAGATGAATGTTTGAGCATTTCAGCCCTAAATGATTTTTAAGAGTTATTAGGCTGAGACGTCTCCCTTCTGCTTCATGTGGTCCTTTTGGTATAGAGTAAGAAGATAAGCATCCATGATTTGGGGGAAAGCTTACTGTCTCAAAAGACACAGGGAATATCATTAAGTTGAAAAAATAACAGCATGCCTTGTTTCAACTAAACTTCAGGGAAAACCAAATGTAGAGGGAGCAGAATAATTTAAAATGAGTCTAAATTCATTAAAATTGCAATTCATATTATCATCAAGACAAATCAGGAAACAAAAACTGCAAAAGCCTTAAAGGCTTAAAAGCAGTGGACTGGAACTAAACTTCTCCATCCACTTGGAACAGAGTGAACTTCTTGTTTTCAACCTGGAGAAATACCTAATTTCTCAGATGACAGAGTGATCATGGAAGGGCTGCACAGAAGAGAGATGACTAATGCAAGGGGAATTACAGTAGGCACACTCTCCAAGAAAAGCAATGCTCTTATTGGTATTTTTCACTCTCTAGTGCTTCCGACAAATTTTGAAGTAAAAGAAGTACAGCCCCACTCTATACCCTGCAGGTTATAGAGATAGATCTCAGATAAACCCCCTAAGGGGCTTCCAAAAAGATAAGAGGATTCATTTTTTTCCATAGAAGGGATCAAAGCATAGTTTCTCCTTGCTGGGACCCTGGAATACACAGGACCGCTGATCTTAAGAGGGTGTGTGTGTGTGTTTGCCTTTTCTAGGGCTGCTTCCCACGGCATATGGAGGTTCCCAGGCTAGGGGTCGAATTGGAGCTGTAGTCTCCCGCCTACACCAGAGCCACAGCAATGCGGGATCCGAGCCACGTCTGCAACCTACACCACAGCTCATGGCACCACCAGATCCTTAACCCACTGAGCAAGGCCAGGGATCGAATCTGCAACCTCATGGTTCCTAGTCAGATTTGTTAACCATCGGGAACTCCCCTAGTCCACCATCTTTTAAGCGCCCACTCTAGTCTTAATTCCAGACTAGAGTAATGACTAAATTGGTCATAGTAACTTTGGAAAAGTTGTCCATAACAAATGTTTAACACATCTTTTTGCTTCCTATAAATATATTTTTTCTTGGAAAAGACAGAGGTGTATTTTTGCATTCTTCATATATAGACACATGAAAAGAATCAGATTTCCTAACACTGGTCAGGAAAATGGCCTGGTTCGAGGACTAACTATTCATCAAAGAAAAAAAACTTTAGAGACTGCCATGTTAAAAATAAATGTTATAGGTTATTCAGATTATAAAAGGACAGGTGAGAAAAATAAGATGTTTTGCTTCTTATAATGTGTATACCATCCCATGAGCTAACTAGTAGTCATGCTACTTAAATTCAAATTGAAATGAATTAGAATTAAATAAAAGTTAAACTTTAGTTCTCAGTTGTCTTAGCTACATTTCAAGCGCTCAATAACCACACAAGGCTAGTGGCTGGAGCACCTCTAGAACATTTACATCTTTGTACAAAGTTCTATTAGAGAGCATTGCTCTAGAGTTACTTTCGCATCTTTTTTTCTTTTTTTTTTTGTAAAATAATATTGATGCTTCTATTTGTTTCCTGTTGCTACCATAACAACTTACCATAAACTTGGTGGCTTAAAAAACCAAAGATCCATTTTCTCATGGTTTTGGAAGCCAGGAGTCCCAAATCAGTTTCACTGGGTTGAAACCAATGGGTCAGCTGGGGCACAATCCCTCTGGAGGCTTTAGGGAAGAGTCTATTTGTCTTTCAGTTTCTGTTGTTGACTCACAGTCCTTGGCTTATAGCTTCATCACTCCAGAGTCATCTCTCTGCTTCTGTGGTCAACTTGCCTTCCTCCTTTCTGTCTGTGAAACCTCCCGCCCACCTTTTAAAAGGATACATGCAACTATGCTTTGAGCCAACCTGGATATGCAGGATAATTTTCCTGAAGCACAGTCATTAATCACATCTGCAAATACCTAGCCTTCTGAAGTAATGTTTACAGCTTCTAGGAATCAGGACCTGATATTTCTGGCAGCTATTATTCAATTCCTATCTTAACTTTATGTTGCCAGTTTCTCATTGACTACACTAGCATCTATTGATATAAATGTTAATGAAGTTTTCAAAGTTTAGGGTCCCTCCTCCCACCCTCCACCATGCCCAGAGTGGCTTATGCACTACACAAGTCTATCTTCCTATTTAGCTTTAGGTATTTTTCCTTCTTGTCTTGTGATTGTAAAGGCCCAGGCTTGATGAAAAAGCTCATGAAAGTACTAACTCAACATTTTACAAAGCCACTCAAAACAATTATAGAACATGTTGTCATATCCTGAGTCAATGGACTATGTTCCTTTTGGCAAGCTGCTTTTTGCCCTTTACCGTGGATTCTAAAGTAACTTCATTGACAGTGATGGTTTTAAAATGGTTATTTTTAAAGAAAGCCATCTAAAATATAAGCTGAATTTCTAGATATCATAATGAGAATGAAGAAAAAAAAAAGGCATGGTTGGCTGTAAAGACTACGCAAAACGTTTAGGAAAAAAAATAAACATAAATAAAAGACAACCCAGTAGAAATATGGGCAAGAATCTTGAATAAACCCTTCAAAAAAGAAGGTATAAAAATTACTGGTTGCCAAGGGGGAGGGGAAGGGAGTGGGATGGATTGGGAGTTTAGGGCCAATAGATGCAGACTATTGCCTTTGGAATGGATTAGCAATGAGACCCTGCTGTGTAGAGGTGGGAACCATGTCTGGTCACTTATGATGGAGCATGGTAATGTGAGAAAAAAGAATGTGTACATGTATGTGTACAGAAGGTATACATGCTGTACAGTAGAAAAAAATTTATTGGGGAAATAACAATTGATTCCAATTAAAGAATGGAAAAAAAATTACTGGTAAGAATAATCTTTTTAAAAATTAGGAAAATATTCACCAAAACTAAAAAGATGTAATGAACATGTACTAGAGTGGCTAAAACTTTCAAATGATTTCCAAATGTCTGAATTCATGGAGCAACTAGGAGCTCTAGTACATTGGTTTTAAGAGTCTAAATTGATAGGACCACTTTGGGAAAATTTTTGTTATTATTCAAAAAGTTAAACATTCATATACATATCCTAACTTTGCATTACCCCTTCCAAGGTCTACAAACATGAGAAATGTGCATAGAAATTCTACTGAAATAGCCCCAAACTAGAAGCAATTCAAATGTTCATCAACATGAAATGAAAACATAACTGTAGAATTATCATACAATAGGATAATATTATTAATGAACATAAACAAATACTTCCAATAACAATATGGTCAATTTTCAGAAATATGATTTTGAATGAAAGAAGTTAGAGGGTAAGAATGCATATTTTATAATTTTACTTCTATGAGATTTAAAAAAAATTTTAAAAACCTAATCTTTAGGGGTAAAAAAATCAGGTGAACTTTTTGACTTTTAAGAAGTAATAGTAACCAGGGTGGAGCTTTATGGGTGCTTCTGTGGTGTTAATATAATTCATTTGTCAACCTGGTGAAGGTCACACAGGGTATACTTTGTCAGAATTAAGGATCAGAAAAACAACAGTGGCATCGAGCTCTGGCTGTACCACTAGGATGTCAGATGTCCCATTCAGCTCTGTTCTATCACACAGGTTGTACGCCTTTGGGCAAATTTTAACCCTCATTATTTGTATCCTAATAAATACCAACTACTAGATTAATTGCTCTACTTTGTTCCTTATACCGTGTTTTTCTTATTCACTGTGGTATTACTAACACTTAGTATATTTTATGACCCATGAAAATTACTCAATAAATGATTATTGAAAAAATAAACTATGCACATCATGGTTTCCATGGAGAATATTATTTATTTTTCACTTACTGAAAACTGGGCATGCTCTAAAGAAAATATGCCATACAGATAAAATATTACATATTGTTTTGGCCTTTTCATCATGATGCTGACAGCAAGAATATGTGCAGACACAGGGTTCTATGCCCATCAATGCCCAGACTACACAGTAGAAAGGACCCACATTGTGCTGGGGGTAATTTTAGGCTTCTCCTGAAAAGTTCAATCTTCTTCCTGAAGATCTACATTCTCCTGAAGAGCTAAATCTCTCTACTCATTGTGTTTGCTATAATGAAGTGATGATCCAATAAAATAAACATCTGTAGAATTTATTAAATGATGTCCTTGGCCCTTTTTTAGTAACCAGTTCAGTTTTCATGTAATAATGTCACTCATTAAGAAATATGGTTTGGTCATCATTTTGGCTACTAAATTCATACAGAGGGAAAATTTATATATTTTTATTAAAAATTACCAAATGTGTGGTTAATTGTTTAAAGCTCTCCTCAATAGGACATTTGCATTTTCCGATTATAATCTTTTGTTTCTATGGGTGTTTATAAAGGGTAGGACAAAGTCAAATTGGAAACTCCTTGCATGAAGCTGACATCCTAATTCCCTGTCCTGTCTGTATCCAGCATCCCCCCTTCTCCAGTCAATCAGAGCAGGAAGAAAAAACTTCCTGGGAGGAAGGGAATTTTACTAGGGAATTCATTCTCCAAATCCAGTGTTTATACATCACGTGTTTACAGACTGAATGTGTACTCTCTAGTGGACTTAAAAATCCTCAAGTAAGCTCTAAAGCAGTTCTGTGTTAGCACTACCTTCACTGAAGTAATAAATAAAATCAATTGTTTTTTCTAGAAGAAGCCATCATCAACCTTGGCCTGAAAGAAGTTCCACAGATATAGTTTTGAAGAAAGTGAGGTCACAGTCAATAAGATGGATAAGCATAAAGATAAGAATAAGAAGGACAAACAGAGGAGGCTACAAAGAAGATGGAAGAAAGGGAAGAATTAACAGGAGGAGAAGAAAGAACAGCAGAAAGCAAGTACCAAGTACCACTAGCAAAACTGAGCAGAAACAGCAGATGGGGAATTAAAATCCCTAAAAATCCATATACTGGAATCACCAGATAATAAAAAAGGGTAATCTAAAACATAATGAGTAAAGGAAAAGAAACTTTTTTTTAAGGTAACCAAGTACATTTTTAAAAGGAACAAATAAAACCTACAGGCATATAAAATATAATTGACATTAAAACTTGTGGTTGGCTTTAAAATAGCAAAAGGTATAACTGAAGAAAACCAGAAGGAAGTTCAAGAAATGTTTGCAAAACCCATCACAAAGAGTCAAAAAGATGGATAACAAGATGGGGCTTCTATTTTTCAAATATTTCACAGGACTTCAAGCAATTTAATTAATAAGCTTCGCTGCTTTAGTCTGTTGAACAAAAACTATTTCCCAAATCCTTAGGAATTAAAATATTTTTCTTTGTGTGTTGGTGTAAAAATGTAAACACACATTTATAACATACAAACAGCCTTCTATGTTACTGATATAAAGAAGCATGGAAATTTACTGTCAGAGAAAGCAGCTAATATTAAATAATTCAAAATAATAATGAAATTACGAATTAAATAAAGATGATGAAATCCACCAAAATTTTCGGCCATATGATACTCACAGTAAGAGCAGCCATAGACCTCCACTCTGAGCCCAATGCGACCTTCTCCGTTCCAATCCAGAGGCACAATACGCACGTGGCGGGCAATCACCGGATGCTGTAAATCGTGCCGGACCACGCTATCCGAGTTCATGTTCCCAGGAAATGCCTGCAAAAAGACACGGGATTCAAAAATTAGGACCAAAAAAGTGCTGTAGGAACAATCATGTTCTCTATGTGCTCAAATAAATTTTCTCATCCAATGGAAGGATTTTTATAGTCTCTAAGCCATAAACAATTTGAAAACAAAAAAAAAAGGTTGTACATTTTCTTTATTTGCAAACATGTTCAGTTTTAAATGGGAACTAAGCCAAAGCTTCCATGGGTCCCTTCCTATGTGGAAATGCACACATATATTTTAAAAATGAACCACTCTGGCACCCACTAGTACCCAGTAAACATTTAAATTGTGAGTTCTATTATTTCACATATAAATCACACAATAAATTTTTCATCGAATATTAGCATATTTCTTGCTTTTAAAAAATCTTCTCCACATTATCTCCCCATGCCATCATTAGAAACCAAAAATTTTTTTCAACATCAGTTCAGTAAAAAGAACAACTGAATATATATAAAACTATGCAGAGGCCAAAGTTTTCTACCTTTTATTAGCACGGATGTATATGAGTGGATCTGAAACATGTTTATTTCATTTTTCTTATTTACAGAATATTCTGCCAAGAGTTATTTTCCATGAATCTTTTTTATGTTGAAAGTTCATGTTGTCCATACTTTTTCAGCAGAGAACAAATGGATTTTCTTTGGACATAGGTATCATTCAGTAGCAAACATTTATAAAACATCTATTGCATAATTAGTGTAAAGCAAGATCATAGGGGAGACACAAGGATATGGAAAACCATAGATGTTATGCTCAGGAAAATCTAATAATAACAATCTAATAATGGGGAAAATGTCAGCATAAAATTATAATTTGAGGAATACGTGAAGCAAGAGACTGTCATATTTTAGAAAATACACATCACTTATATGAGAAATATATAAATGTGTGCCATTTTAAAGAGGGGCTACTTTAATTTCACATACTCCATCTACCTGCCCCTATCATGGATAACTTAAGTTTTTGGAAAGCTACAGTCCCCATGAGAACCTCTTTTGTATTTGTTTAAATAATCTCTCAAACATTGAAACAGAAATATTTTTAAAAAGCACTAAACTTTTTTTTAGTCACAAAAGGATCCAACCTAAGTTACACTGTTAAACTGTTGTATCCTTGACCTGAGGTTTTGAATTTGCTTCTATATAAAATCAGGTTTATCTTTTTAAAACTTCTCTTTGATCACAATCTTTAAAAGACACAGAATTAATAAGAAGCAAGTAAAGAGGTGCTTTTAATAAAAAGGACACAGTAGCTGTATAATGGAAGGCTCTGGGTCAATTGCACAGAAGTATCTCTAAAGATAAATTTGTGGAATAAGGTTGGATATTTAGCCCTCACTTTCCAGCCATACTCCTGGCCTCCAAAATAACAAAATGTGTAATCTCAGATCTAGTAATATAGGAAGCATATTGAAATATTTCCTCAAGATTTAAGCTATTTTATAGATGGCCCCAATAGTAATTGGTAATAGTCTATATAACATGTACAAAAACATGCTTTGGATACTAGGATGCTCTTCAGTAATGATTCCTGTTGTGTTCTTCTTAGTTCTGCGGAAGCTGCAGACAACCACTGCCTTTTCAAAATAGCCACACCTTCTTCAATCTTCCACTGAACAAAACCATTTCACTTTTAGGTCTTAAATTTTAACACTTAAATAAACATCCTCTGCATTTTGCTGACAACCTTTGAGCAAGGAAAATAGTTTTTTTAAAAAAAGGATTTTTTTCTTTTTAGTGATTTTTCTGGCCAGCTTTGAATTTTACAAAGAAACCACAAATCTTTTATTAAACCATGGCTGTGTTTTAATATCACTATAGGCTGTTCTGGTGTCAAAAGCAATGAGTATTCCTGACTAAAATCACTCAGAGTAAATCCTTGATTGCAAATAGGTTCATCTAAAATGTTATCTTAAATAATATTCAACAAAAGCCACCAAACAATTTTAAGTATCAACTGTATGCTTAACATTGTGTTACATAGCATATGAATATTAAAAACAATAAAGGCAGCAAGTAACTTTCTTGGAACCCTATTTCTGACATATTTGACAGCAGGTAATTTCCTTGAAGCCTGTTTGAGACATTTATAGTCTTATGAGGCCTGGAAAAAGAAAAATACTCTTCTGTGTTTTTCCTCTACTCTCAATGCTCATTTCTGACACCCTTTTGTATGGGTTTTTTCACAGGTCAAGCAATTTTCTGTGGATACCAGCTGGTGTCTCATAATTTAACTCACTTCTAAACTAGCTACTTGGAGGTAGAATCAGATTCCACAGGTTAATGGCTGAGTCCCAAAAGACCACACCTCCTCAGATGCCAGTATCAGGTTGTTTGCCACCTATGATCAGACAGACCATAGTTCGGCAGTTCCTCTGACCCCCCGCTCCTTAGGTTCAATTGCTTGCTCAAACAGTTCACATAACTCAGAAAAACAGCTTCTGTTCTAGAAAACTAGTTAACTTTTTTTTTTTTAATTGCTTTAATTTTTTTTCTTTTTTTTTTGCTTTTTAGGGCTGCACTTGCTGCATATGGAAGTTCGCAGGCTAGGGATCAAATTGGAGGGGCAGCTGCTAGCCTATGCTACAGCTACAGCAACCAGGATCAGGGCCGAGTCTGCAACCTACACCATGGCTTGTGGCAATGTCATATTCTTAACCCAGTGAGTGAGGCCAGGAACTGAACCTGCATCCTCATGGATACTAACTGGGTTTATAACGTGCTGAGCCACTACAAGAACTCCCTAGATAACTGGTTTATTAAAAAAGATACAACTCAGAACAGTCAGATGGAAGAGATGAACAGTGTGTCAGGAGGGGTGCAAAGCTTTCCCGCCCTCCCCAGGTATACCACCCTCCAATGTCTCCACTTCGTCACCATGCTTTCTGAACTCCTGAGCTTCTGGATTCTTATGGTGGCTCCACTAGGCAGGCATGATGATTAAATCGCTGGCCATTGGTGACTGAACTCAACCTCTGGTCCATCTCTCCTTCCCAGAGTACAGGATGAGGCTACAAATTCCAACTCTCTGATCACATGGTTGGTTCCTCAGTTCACCGCCCATATCTTACTGTTATCTAAGGGCTTTCCAAAAATCCTCTCACTGACATAAACTCAGGTGTGGTTGAAAGGAACTTGTTATGAATAACATAAGACACCCATTGCAGCTTTATTGAACAATCGCTGAGGAAATTTCAAGAGTTTTAGAAGCTGTGTGTTAGAAAGCATGGATAAAGACCAGAAACTCTACTTCTTCTTATAAATCATGACAAGACCTAAAATATGAAAAAATATTACAAAAGATAGCAATAAAAGGAAGTACAGAGTTATATGGCAGGGATACTAATTCCAATAGTACTTGGAGTTCTATGAAAAATATGTTATTGGGAAAACTCTACAGAAAGAGAACACAGCTGGGTAGGTGGGAATAATGGTGTTAAGGATGGAGAGACAAAGGGTGTAAGACACAGGAGAACAAGTTAAGCCTGGCATAAAGGCTAAAAATACCCAGAATCTACTTGTAGTTCAGCTGAGAATTTGTTTTCTAGAGGTAAATTCTCTAGTCCTCATTTTTTTTTAAATTCCTACTCTCTGTATCTCTCTCCCAAAAAGATTTGACTAGCTTCTCTGTAAAATCTATTTTAGAACCAAAATTTTGGGCTCAGAAAACATGAACTATGGTATATTCAGGAAGAGGTAATAAGGACATAAATCTGATTAAAGGAAGGGTTCATATTGGAAAATCATGAGGGTTTTATGAAGTTCTGTCTGATTATGGACAAAAAAACCTAGCATTACTTTTTAAATGACAGAAGAGCCCTATTTAGGAGGTCCTGGAAGTAAAAAGACTAGCAACAAAATTGAGAGTCAATGCCACATGGTGGTAAGGGAAAATAAAAGATAGATAAATTTTAAAAGAAGAATTAATAACATTTTGAGAGAAGGAAATAACGGAAGAGATAAAAACAAATCTATTCTAAAGTGTTAATATTGACATTGGTGACAGAAAGAGAGATAAAATGGTAAACATCATTCTTTCCCTCCTCAGCAATTTCTTCTCTTTAAGCAACAGCATCTAGATTTTCTTTACAGCACTACCCAGAGTTCACTCATAATCCACCTGATTCAGGAGAAGCAGATACCACTCTCTGACACCATGGGTGAGCATCTAACTCAAGGAGACTTAATTTTAGCCCTTTTGCTAGAATGATTCATTCAAATATTCATTCATTAATCTGTCCACTTATTCATTTATTCACTCAGGAAATATGTGAGAGCCAAATGGTATTCAAACCACAAGGGAGGCAGTAGTGAACAATACAGAGTTTCTGTTCTCATGACATTTATGTTATTAAAGTACCTAGTAGGGCAGTAAAAAGTGGGGCAAATGAATAATATATGGTATATATATAGTGTATTATTTACATTAAGTTATAGAGTATAGATATGTTGTCATATATTACAGGCATACCTTGTTTTTATTGCACTCATTTTATTGAACTTTGCAGATAATGTGTTTTTTACAAATTGAAGGTTTGTGGCAAACCTGGAGTAAGTACACTGGCGCAATTTTTCCAACAGCATTTGCTCACCTTGTGCCTCTGTCACATTTTGGTAATTCCTGAAATATTTCATATTTTTATTAGTATTGTACTCATCATGGTGATCTGTGATCAGTGGTCTTGTTATCATTTTAATTATCTTGGGCGCCACAAACACCAATATAAAACAGCGAAATTCAGAGTTCCTATCATGGCTTAACAGTTAAAAAACCTGACGAGCATCCTTGAGGATGAGGGCTCGATCCCTCCCTGGCCTCGCTCAGTGGGTTAAGGATCTGGAGTTGCGGTGAGCTTTGAGGTAGGTTGC
The DNA here is from genome assembly GCF_016906955.1 of Phacochoerus africanus. Classification (NCBI taxonomy): domain Eukaryota; kingdom Metazoa; phylum Chordata; class Mammalia; order Artiodactyla; family Suidae; genus Phacochoerus; species Phacochoerus africanus. The sequence goes on from NC_062554.1 coordinate 110,261,855, forward strand.
AGATGCGCCTTGGATCCCAAGTTGCTGTGGCTGTGGTGTAGACCGGCGGCTATAGCTCTGATTGGACCCATAGCCTGGGAACCTCCATATGCCATGGGTGCAGCCCTAAAAAACACAAAAAGACTAAATAAATAAATAAATAAAACAGCAAAATTCATCTATAAATGTTGTGTGTATGCTGACTGCTCCACTGACTGGCCATTCCTCCATCTTCCTTCTCTTTGGGCCTCGCTATTCCCTGAGACACAATAATATTGAAATAAGGCCAGTTAGTAACCTGACAATGGCTGCTAAGTGTTTAAATGAAAGGAAAAGTCCATTGATGCAGGAAACTTCATTCTTATCCTAAGAAATTGCCACAGCCACCCCAACCTTCAACAATCACCACCTTGATCAGTCAGCAGTCATCAATATCAAGGCAAGAACCTCCACCAGCAAAAAGGGGACAATTCCCTGAAGGCTCAGATGATGGCTAGCATTTTTTAGCAATGAAACATTTTAAAATTAAGATATGTCCAATTGTGTTTTTAGACATAATGTTATTGCACACTGAATAGACTGCAATATAGTGTAAATGTTACTTTTACACTGGTTTACTGGGAAACCAATAATTTCATGTGATTCACTTTATTGCAGTGATCTGGAAACAAATTAACAATATCTCCCAGGTATGTCAGTGAGTATACATATTAAATTACATATATTGCCTACACAAAGGCTGGAAATGCAAACATCTTGAGTATACTTTGCATGTTCTTGGGACAGTAAGGAAGCCAGAGTTTACAGAGCACAGTGAGGAGGCAAGGAGAGCCTGAAAGCTATGATGATGTTGCAAACTTTAAGTGTGTGTGCTAGAAGGAAATCCATTGGAGAGTTTTAAGCAAATAAAATTTACGCCATTTAAATTTTTTGAATGGCCATACTTGCAGCGTATGAAAGTTCCTGGGCCAGGGAACAAATCCAAGCCGAAGCTGAAAATTACATCATAGCTGTGGCGATGCAGGATCCTTAACCCACTGTGTGCCAGGTCAGAAATCAAACCCACAACTCCATAGAGACCCAAGCTGCTGCAATCAAATTCTTAACCCACTCTGCTATAGCAGGAACTCCTAATTTTTAAGATGGGGGCCACTAAAATAAAGCAAATTCCTAGGAGAATAGCAGAATACTGTAGCATAATATAAAATATAGGATAGTGGTGGATGGAAGAATCTGGTGACAAGTGTTACAAAGGAATGGGTATTTGGGAGAGAAGGTAGGAATAAGAGTGAGTGCTGAAAAGGAGCAACAAGGCACTTCTTGTATACTGGATTCCAAACACATGAAATTTATGAGGAGAAAAGAAACAAAACACAGAGCTAATGAATGAAAATTCTTTTTCCACCCAGTCCCTGTTAGCCACTCTGGATTATAAAGGGATGGATGTCAGAGAAAGACAAAGTAGGCCCATTTGTGATGACACATTTCAGCATCTAAATTCAGAGCTTCCTGGTGAAAATCTATGGGATTTTTTGATTATTTGCCCTGGGTCCTCATTTGTTTGTTTTTTTAAGTGATTGAAAGAGTATTGACTGATACAAAGATATCTGAAAGAAAGGATCATTAGTGAAGATTTAAATTTATTGCATTTGAAATTCCACCATCAAATTAAAAGGTCACATAGAGAATCTGAGATGTTTAGGATAGCTTTTCAGAAAAGGTAACATTTATTATTTATGAACAAATGCATGGCATATGGTATTTTCTTCAGGATTCACATCATCAATAGAATGTATGCTTTTTACACCTTTCTTTTCCAAGCATGTCGAAATTGAAGACATTATCTTAAATGAAGTTTAAATCATTTCAAAAGAATGGTGTATGCATTCCCAATCATTAGCTTGAATATACAGGTGTAAGTATATGTGAAATATATTGTATATAGCAGTATTTGGAAAATTAAGAAACATAGAAAAAGGTGTAGCCATTAATTTAATAAAAACAACTGCATTCACTATTCATATTCACCTTATTAAAGAGTTTTCGTACTTTAAGGGGTTCTCGTACAGATTGTGCCTCATAGAAAATTGTAAGTTTGTTAAGGATTCTATTTTTTTCACATCAGGAAACTCAGGCTCAGAGAAATTAGATGGTTTATCAGATGCCCAGATGCCAAGTAGCCAGTCTGGGAAAACCAGGGATAGTGGATATTTTAATATCAAATTTAGAGTTTGAGAGATTACTTTTATCACACCAGATTTGGGATGTAAACTTAATTTCTGGCCCACTTATTAAATAGCATATTTTCCCTGCATACTTCACTTTTCTCTTCATTTTTATTTCCACGAATTTTGACATTAATATTTTATTTTCTCAAAAGATGCGCCTACTGTGATCATTAGTTAAAGCTTCTCTGCCAATTTTAATACAAGCAATTATCAAGTTTGAATGACACTGATGACTATAAAAAGGAAGAAAGGCTGTTACTATAATGCAAGTATTATTTGAGTAGCAATGTCTATATTGTCATAGGGATTGAAAAGGAAGTTTTTTCTTTCCCCCCACATAATTTGACTCTCACACTCACCTTTACTTTTTCACACTGATATAAAAAAGGAAGGAAAAAAAACCAAGGTAAAACACAGCTGATTTTTATAAAACTTTTACTATTTGGAAATATGAATTAAAAATTGAAAAATTAAAATGAATGTGAATCTTTCTTGAAGAGAACACTATCCTTTAAATTCAAACTTCATTTATACAAATGTCACACAATAATTTATGTTTTGTGGATCCATGAAAGCGCCAGCCAAATTCATCATTGTAAGACTGAAAAATCAATTTACATAAGCTTGTGAATTACATGTTACTGCTATTAAATCTTCTTTACTGGCTGTGATTTGTATATATGCTTAAAAGGATTTTTTTTAACTAACATAGCATTTATGTAATTCATAAAGCTCTATGCTTGGTAGAACTAAGAACAATGCAATGTAATGCTAAACCTATGGTGCTAATTTTGAGTTACTGGCCTATAAATTATTAAAATGTACAGCAAAGAGTTGTAGCTTTTATTTAAAAAATTGTGGGTTGTTTAGAAAGCTAATTGTAGAATAATCAAAGTATCACTGAAGGTTTAATAACTGAAAATTTCCCACCATATGCACTAAATATTACTTCTTGTTCAAACAATAGTTCCAATGGCCTAAGAGAGAGGAAGAGGCAGATTTTTTTCTATAAGGTACCAAATAATAAACAGTGTAGGCTTAGCAGACCATGTACCTCTCTGTCCCAGAACCTTCTCTTTCTTTTTACTTTTATTAACAACACTTGAAAAATGTAAAAACCATCTTAGCTCACAGACTTTAAAAGAACAGGGGTTCAGAGTTAGCCCACAGGCTACAGTTTACCAACCTCTTGTCTAAAACAGTCTTTCAAATGAATAAATCCTCTCCTCAACTTAACATGCCAAAGTCTAAAATCATGAGAAGACATTTCAGCCACATGGCATTAAAAACCAACAAACTTTGGAGAAGCATTTTGTCAGCCCTTGAAGCATATAATGTATCAGACTGGAGGCAAATATATAGGGGGGTTAGAAGTATGCTGTGTGTGATTCATGAACCAACATTTTCTTTCAAATTCATGATTATGGAGTCTGAAGTGTAAATTGGGAAGTATTTTATGAAGGGAATAAATATATTTTGTCCTGACTAAAACCTCACTTTTCAAGAAACCTAAAATAAAGAATCACAAGTTTCTGTAGCAAATGAATGAGATGGTATATCATAGCGTAAAAGTCTTGCTTTAAGATTGAAAAATGTGTCTAAAACACCCAGTTCTTGTGTAAACAAGCCCAGGGTGAATTTTAGTGCTACCAACAAGACTCATACGTGCCAAATTATGTGAGAAAAACAGTATGTGACTACTTCCTACATGAGAGATCTTATTTTCTTAAAAAATAAAATGTCTCTGCTACCATAGAAATACATATCAATGATTCCTTAAGTTGATGTCATAAACCTGTGATCAGTATCACTGCTTTAAGTGAAATTTTATTTCTTGCTGGATTCTAAATTTTATTTTCCACATGTTATCGATTCATATCAAAATGCAGAAATAGATTTTCCACTTTGCAACCTTGATGGGAGTCTACAAGACTAAGTTATACTCCCTGCTGAGGCAGAAAGCAAAGAAGACCTTCATAAAATACTGAATCCCCTACAGCCCCAATCTGGCCTCTTCACCTGAATGCTCTTGTTATCATCTTCATCCCACTGTTCAAGCACATCCTGCAGAGCTCAGCTTTTAAAGTGATTCCTGAGTAAGTACATTACTTGACCCTCATTCCTCAATCACCCACCGTTCTATAGGGTGCCTCATAACATACTATAGTTTTCATTCCTTCCATTCAATTGAAATAACTTCATTCTGTTTGTGATTATCGACCCAAACACGGTTTCAGAAGTATGTAAGTCAGCACTGAAGCTCATGATCCCACCTCTGGTCCACCACTAGTCTGATGCCTCTAGCATAGTAGCTGGTGTTTAGTATCAGTTTACTATATGATTAAATGGGTAAATAAAAATGTACATTCCCCAAATCCCACCTGTTTACGTTTCATAGATCTTGTTACTTTTGGATGTACCAAAAATCAGTTCAGAAACTATCCATAGTTAATAAATTATATGTTTGATAATATCCTACATGAAAAATTAAGACATATTAACCTTATTCAACAAGACACTAGGCTAATAAATAAAGTTTTCCCAGAGGTATGATGTCATTATCAGCATGTAAAGTGGATGGGAATTTTGGAAATCATGAGGGGGTGGGGAGGAAATGGTCATGTAAAAATCACATTAAATTCAGGGGAGAAATGCTAAGAACAATGTGAAAATTTAAACACACACACACACACACACACACACACACACACACACACACACAGTCTGCCCCTACCAGCCCATCAAATCTTCAAATCTCTATGTTCACTTGGGTAATTCACTTGAATTCTGTTAAAAACATACTCTTTTTAGATTGCGAAACTATGGCAAACATGTTGGAGAAAAAAATACCAATATATTCTCTCTGTATATGAGCAGCGATACTCTCCAGACACTTCTGTTCTAGACTTAAATATTTCTTATCCCTTTCATTTTGCCAAAGTTATGAACAGAGTTGAGGATTATTTTACTGGAAGAACCATTATTCAATTAAAAGTTATGATGTAAAAAGAAAACTGTAGGGTAAAAATCCTCAAAAATCTCTGTCTTTAATCTATCTTTCCCTTAATTTTTTATAGGAATCACATGATGATGGTGTTCTGTAGGTTTCATTATTAGTTAAAATCTCTCAGCACACACAGAAGGTGGATTCACTCCTTTGGGTGGCTTCATTCTCTCCCATAGTTTATCCCTATGGGATCTCAGATTCCCCTCTCCCTCTTTCCCTTTCCTTCCTCCTTTCTTCTTCCTTCTTGTCCTCCCTCCTTCCCTCTTTCTCTCCCTCCCTTCCTCCTTCCTTCCAGTGGCTTAACACGCTACCTGAGTCTCTTTTGTTCACATTACAGTTCAGCATGGAAAGAAGAGTCAGACTTAGCTCCACATAGTCATTCAGGGACCCAGGATCACCATATTTGTTCTCATCATCAACATCTGGTTCTCAAAGCCACCAAAGAAACACAAGAGAAAGCATGTAGGGGTAGAGCTTACAATCAGATTTAGAAATAAAGGATATTACTTCTGTACACATTCCATTGGCCATGCATCTTATTGGCCTTAGTGCAGAAGGGTTTGGGAGACGAAAAATGGAATAGGTTTGATAAATGCATTAACATTGTCTCTTCCACAAAGAGGTTACATAATGCTCATACAGGTTTGAACTTTTATGCTTGCCCATATCATAGAACCCATTATACTGAATAGTAAAATTATATAAGACCATTCGTTGGTCTCCCAATAAACTTAAGACAAGATAGGTAGCAATGTCCTTTTTAAAAAAAATAAATAAAGTATAACTTACATAGAGTAAATTGCAGAGATCTCTAGAGAATAGTTTACTCAGTTTTGAGAAAAGGATCCATGCAATTCCCACCTCCAATAAAGATATTTCTAATAACTCAGAGAACTGCCTCTTCAATATCCTCAATCAGCACCCTTCTTAGTTAACACCACTTCCTACCCTATGTAACCACTTTTCTGATTTCCTTTGCCATAGATTAACTTTGCCTTTTCTTGAACATTTTAAGGGGATTAAACATCATTTTCATTCAGAATAATATTGTTAAGATTCTCCCTGCTTTTATGTGTATCCAGAGATTATTCTCTTTTATTGCTGAGTAGTATTTCAATACACAAATATACCATAGTTTGTTTATACATTTTTCATAGTTTGTTATACATTTTGTTTATACATTTTGACAGACTACAGGGATATTTTCAATTTTTTACTCTTATGAATTAAATAGCAATGAGTATTTGTGTAAATGATAGGAGAAGAATGTCTAAGCCAGAGAATAGATACACGCTTATTTTTGAAGAAATTGCCAAATTTTCTTTTAGTGGTTATCACATCAATCATGCATTTTAAATTTTATCAGAGAAGTCTGCTGCATATTCTACATAACTTAAATTCATTATTTTCTGCATTTATGTTAGTTTTTTCTCCGAATTTCCCTACATTTTTCATTATCCTACATTTCAAAATATAAGAAAGGATAAAAATAATTACTAAATGTTAGCAATTGTCCTTTTCCCCCCAAATCTTGAAATAAATATATAGACAAAGAAAAAGAACACAAAGGCAATGTTACCAAGATTGACTATGTTAAGTACAACATAACTGACAGAAGTTTGGAGATGGAAATGTTTGAGAAAGTGGAGAGGGAAGGACATGGTGAATAATATCCATGTCCCTCAAGTAAGAAGTCAAAAGGTATTTCAAAAGCTTGATAAGAATCAGTAGTTAGTAGGTAATTTCTAAGTTGATAAGTGAACACACTGCTATATTAGTTCATAGAGAGACTGGAGTCATGGATGGGGGATACTGCAAAGAGCACTTTTGTTTTTATTTTTATACAGCTGCACCCACAGCATATGGAGGTTCCCAAGCTAGGGGTCCTATTGGAGCTATAGCTGCTGGCCTACACCACAGCCACAGTAATGTGGGATCTGAGCTGCATCTGTGACCTACACCACAGCACATGGCAATGCGGGATCCTTAACCCACTGAGCGAGGCCAGGGATCGAACCCACATCCTCATGGATACTAGTCGGGTTCGTTAACCGCTGAGCCACGATGGGAACTCCTGCTGTTTAAATTCTTTCCATACTACTTGATTAAAAAAATTTCTCCATACACTACTTTGATAAAAATAAGCCACAAAAAATATGTTTTGTAGGATTATATCTAAAACATTGGCTTTAAGATTCCTGGCAAACTACACAGATGGAGACACATTTAGTTGTGAGATTTCTTCTTGTCTGTGAAAATAAAATGTAACCAGTTGCTTGATGAATCATAAGGCTGTTGGTACTGAGCCCAGAAAGCAATTTCTCAAATGAGTCCTGATGTAAAAGAAGCCATGCTATACAATGAACAAAGTGTTCAATATCTGTATAAGAAGATAGCAAAAAATCTCATTGGGGGGGTATTATAATTTCTGTCAATGTAGCCCCATGGAAAATGCCAAAACATGATTTTACAACAGTAACCAAAACTTCTAATGCAGGTATTTAGCTCTCTGCTGTCTGGCTTAATCTAGAAATAGTTCAGGGGATCAAGAGGAATGGATGAACTGCATTGCCTTCAGGTTATCCTCCATAAACATTGTTTTTCTCAAGTATTTGATATTTCAATGGCAATGAATTTGAGACTATACTTGAAAGTACCCAGAGGACATCTCTTTCCAAATGTGGAAACAAACGCTTTCAAAAGCATAAAATCAACACAATAATCAAGTTTCATTAGGGTGAGGGTCATTATTAGCAAATAAATTATCATCTTTAAATTGTGTCTTTCAAAATGTGAAATTCATTTGTAAGAATTTGGCTTTATGCCACAAAATAATGATTTTGATATGAAATGTATTCTCTATTTGATTATTAATAATGGCTTTATTCCTTCTTAATAATACATTTATATACTTTCTACCATTCTCATATTCTATAGCAAGATTAATATCTGGTAATATTTCTTTGAGATCCAGATAAAGAGCCAAAATAACTGAAACTTCCTGGGCCTACAGAAGCTAATTTTTTCGCCAATTATTTGCATCTTACCTTTCACTGGAAAAAAATCCCAGCATTTAACTTACTTCTTTCTTTCTTTTTGCTGCACCCATGGCATGTGGAAGTTCCCAGCCAGGGATCAAAGGTGTGCCACAGCAGTGACAATGCTGGGTCCTAAACCTACTGAGACACAAGAGAACTCCAGTCCCAGCATTTTACACAATCTTCCTCCACTTTCACTTTTTTCTGCTCCATTTCTTCACAAAATTTCTCAAATAAAGGCGCTGCACTCTGCATTTCTCTCTTTCTCTATGCTCTCATTATATTTCAGCAATTTGCTGATAGCTATATTTTCTTTGGAAAAAGCAACCGGATAGATCACTGATGATGGCCAGTAGAGTTTTTCCTTGGTTATTTGATTTTTTTTCCCCTCGACATCCTCTATAGTCATCTTCCCCTTGAATCTCTCTTATTCAAGGACATTTCTATTCTGCACATTTTATGTGATCTCAGATTACTTCTTCATATTTATTTTTAATTTCTCTATGGACTATTAAAGATCTCGTTGTTCTCCCTACCCTTCCGCAATTGACGTCATCCACCTTCTTGCCTTCAATCTTAAATTCTATGAGAATAGTTTGCTGTCAGTCTCTGTTTGCTCCACTGTCCTGATTTTACTTTCTAAGCTCTTGAGAGCCTGAGTAATGATGAAGCTAGCTCTTACAGGTGGATTACTCAGCTCCTTTCCCCTCTGGCACCTGGGTGTATTTGACCAACAGGGCACCAACAAATAACCAACTCTTCTCAGGTGCCCTGTTTTCCAGGGCCTGGTTCCCATTGGTCTTGATAATACTGTTTCTTTCCTTTGTTATATAAGCCCTAAAATGGTAATGGCTTCCCTGAGTTTCTAACTCATGAGTTTCTCACTCATGAGTTTCTCATCATCCCTTCTTCATTCCCTTGAACCTGGTCACACTTTAGTTAACTATCCCTTCATTAAATTCTATTTAGGTAAGCTCTTTGGAACATACCATCTGTGTCTGATCAGAACTCTGACTAGTGCAAATGAATATACAATTACAGTCTCTCCATAACTATTTCCAAAGTCCTTAGCGTATATCTAGTTGAAAATATGTCTATTCAGAATTCTGATTTTCCCATATCCCAATTTTCCTAAAACCTTTTGTTACATTCCACTGTACTTTTCAGTATCAAATTCTAGTTACCATTCTTTATATTCATTTATTTTTCATTTCAGGGTTTAGGCCCTCTTAATTGTTTCCCACATGAGATTGTACAGTTTCCCAGTTTCTTCCCTCTGGTTTCAATCATATTTTTCTACATTACAAAATATGGTATTAATAATGTCAAAGCCTTCAAATCAAAAAGTTCAGGAAATCCTACTTTGTACTAAATAAAATCCAAATTATTTATTGCAATGTGCTGTTAAAAACTATCTTGCTATGATAACATAGCACTTGGAAGTTATTTGTCCTATCAAACAAAATTGTCTCCTAATTTAAAATATTTTGTTACAATATTATACTATAAAATTAATATTTTTTTTACAAGATACACATACAACCTTAAAAGCCACACTTTAAACTATGGTGATGACTTAGGATTGAAGTCTAACAATTTGAACTTTTTTTGTCAGTTCATTCAGTTCTCTTATACTGAAATAGATACAGAAAATTAAAGCAGAAATCATGCAGACATTAAATTTTAGTTCCAAAATACTCATATTATTCTTACTGTTTGTATCTTCTCATGAGAATAGCAAGTTAACAGTATTCTGATATAAGAACTTTTTTATTTAGCAAGAACCAAAAAAGAGGATTCATGAGACATTTAGAATAGGGTTCCATAGCCATGTAAATTGTCCAAAATAGTTTACTCTATTTCATGTATACCTTTGTTTTTTTTTTAATTTCATATTCTATAGGTAATAGCCTAAAGAAAAATATAAAGAAAATGCCTAATGTTTAAAAAAATAATGTCAAAGAAGTCTGATTAATTGATTGATGGCATTATCTAATTTAAGAGTACAGTAACTACTTTATAAATTTAGTAATTTTACTTTAGATTAAGGAAAATAAATGAGACAAGTTAAGCTATTTAAAGACAGATTTTTTTAGTTTGCTCTAGGCCAAAGATCCACAGCTTAAGTATCTATTCACTTAGATAATGGCTATTTTCAGAAGAGCACATTTACTCTTAGCAGTTAAAAGTAATATGCTGAAAGAGACAAGATGAAAATATGTACTATGAAGAAATCACCTCGACACACAACTGACCACAATTGGTGTCAATCAAGGTTGTTGAACTCTCAACTTGGCTAATCCTAAAAGAGCATGAAAATCTGCACTCTGTTTTAGGTGTATAAGAAATAGTTCATTGATGCTAGGTTTAGTTTGTACATCTTTTTTTTTTCTTTTTTCCTCTGAATGGTTTAACTAAATTCTGACTCTTCTCTGAAGAATCTGCATCATCTTGCTTCCAGGCTCTAAAAAATGCTTCATCTACTCTCACAGCTAGTACCTTAATAGGAAATGAATAAAATGAAATACCTTGTATATTTCATGTTATCTTAAAATAAATGCATACAGAAAAATGTTCTTTTGAATAGCAATTCCTACTAGTAAATTTTAACAATAATTTATTAATAAAATCACCATAATGGAAAATTTAAACATACATCTTTCATTTATGGATATATTAGACAAAAAATTACTAAAGATATAGAGATTTAGACACAATAACTAATAAGCTTAATGTCATAGAAAAAAAACTGTAATAAATTTATCAGCTTTTGCACAGCAAAAGAAACCATAAACAATATGAAAAGACAACTATCAACTGGGAGAAAATATTTGCAAATGATACAACTGACAAAGGCTTACTTTCCAAAATAAACAAACAGTTAATTCACTAACAACAACAACAACAACAACAACAACAAAACCAATTGAAAAAGAAGCCATACAGATGGCTAATAGGCACATGAAAAGATGTTCATTATTGCTAATTATTAGAGAAATATAAAACAAAACTATGATAAGGTACCATCTCACACAAGTCAGAATGTCCATCATTAAAAAGTCTATAAACAAAAAATGCTGGAGAGTATGTGGAGAAAAGCAAAGCTCTTAACACTGTTGGTGGGAATGTAAATTGGTAAAACCACCAAAGAAAACAGTATGGAGGTTACTAAAAAAAAAAAAACAAAAACCTAAAAATAGAAATATCATATGATCCTGCAATCCCCCACCCAGGCATCCATCCAGACAAAACTCTAATTTGAAAAGATACATACACCCTTATATTCATAGCAGCACCATTGACATTATCCAAGACATGGTAACAACCTAAATGTCCATCTACAGATGAATGGATAAAGATTTGTTATATATACACAATGGAATATTACTCAGCCTTAAAAAAGAATGAACTAATGCCCTTTGCATCAACATGGATGAACCTAGAGATTATAAAGCTAAGGAAAGTTAGTTGAAATAGAAAGAAAATACCATATAATATAACTTTTATGTGGAATCTAAAATATGACACAAATGAACAGAAACAGAAACAAACTCAGAGGCATAGGGAACAGACTCATGGCTGCCAAGGTGGAGGGGAGAATAAAAGGGATGGACTGAGAGTTTGAGATTAGCAGTTGAAAACTAATATATAGGATGGACAAACAACAAAGTTCTACTGTATATCACAAGGAACTATACTCAATATCCTGTGATAAGGCATAATGGAGAGGAACATAAATATATATGTATAACTGAATCACTTTGCTGTACAGCATAAATTCACACAATATAATACATTAACTATACTTCAATAATCTTTTTTAAAAAGCTTAATGTTACAGATCTTCAAAACCCTGCAAATATTTTTCAAAGTATGAATGCAAAAATAAATGTAAATATATATTTTTGGCCTTAAAGCAAGCCACAGTTGATGGCTAAAAATTATCATACAAAATCCTTCCTCAGAAGACAATACAATTAAGTTACATTGACTTAAAAGTAATTCAAACAAAATAAAAATATAAGCTCTGAAATTAAAATAAGTAATCTCAGGAGTTCCTGCTGTGGTGCAGCAGGTTAAGGATTCAGTGTTGATTCTTTAGTGGAGCAGGTTTTATTCCCCAGTCTGGTGCAGTAAGTTAAGGATCTGCCATTGCCATATCTGTGGGTAGGTCACAGCTGCAGCTTGGATTGAACCCCTGGCCCAAGAGAGGCCAACAAAGAAAGGAAGAAAAATGAATTCTAATTTGTCACCAGCTAACAATGTAGTCCTGGATAAACTCAAACCACAGAGACACACAGGGACAAACACACCATCATGGTCTAAAAAGGAAATCAATACGGTATTTAAAACTACTGAGAACAAATTAACCATAAAATGTATTAGATAGCAAAACTGTGGAATACAGCTAATAAAGTATTATTTTGAGGGAAAATTTTAAGCATTCTTACAGTATAAAATATGCTAAAAATTTAATGACCTTAAGCATACAACATCAGAAGTTGGGAGTGGGGGAGATCATAATAAATTCAAAGAATGCAAAAGAAAAGAATTAAGTAAGAGTATAAATAAATGAATAACCCACAGCATCCAAGAGGGCCAAAAGATGATTCTCTACAAAATAAGTAACACTGGAAAATCTCTGGGGAAACTAATGTCCCAAAACAACAGAAAGAAAAATGATCCTTAGGAAGGAAGAGAAGACATGACTACACATAGAGACTAAAAAATAAAATTAAGAGAATGATGTGAACAAGCTTTATGCCCAAAAATTTAAATGATCAGCACAGCACAAAAATGACAATGTATTAAAATGACCTAAGAAGAAATATAAATAATTTTTTTCTTGCTTTTTAGGGTTGCACCTGCAGCATATGGAATTTCCCAGGCCTGGGGTCGAGTCTGTCTACACCACAGCCACAGCAACGTGAGGATATGAACCATGTCTGCAACCTACGCAACCTACACCACAGCTTACGGCAACTCTGGATCTTTAACCCATTGAGCAAGGCCAGGGATCGAACCCACATCCTCATGGATACTAGTCAAGTTTGTTGCCAATGAGCCACAATGCAAATGCCCTGTAAATAATTTTTTAAAGCTTCTTAAGTATTAAAGAATTAGACAATCCAAAATCTATCTGCTTCTTGCAAACAGCTCTAGGAACTGTGCTGATGGTGAAGGATATCTTGTGAGCAGAGCTTTCATTCTGGACCATCTTTTTTAAGGGTGGTTGCACAGCAAGTAGCTGGGGAAGCAGATATATTGTTCCTTCCCCAGAAGAGGGTAGATTTATGTACAGTCCAGAACAAGAAAGATAATATCTCCTGTGGGGCAAATATCAGGTGGGTGTGCTTGCAACTCGTTATAATAAGGTGTCTAAAGTCCTCCTTAGCTCTGTTCCAAATCTCCTGCATGCATAACATCCACATGGGTCTGTCTGTTTCATATCCTTGAGGTCTGATGGACAAAGGGAACTGATGTTATATGAGTATGAAGCTCATAAATAAATACAATCCAGAAGAAATCTCTGAAAATACTAAGTGCTAATGGAATTGCTATGTAGTAGAACTCATACATTGCCAGAAGGAATGTTGTGCAGTCTATTTGGAAAATAGTGTGGCAACTTCTAAAACATAGTCAGGTATCTCATTACTCAAGAAAAATGAAAATGGATCTTCACATAAAAGTCTGACTGAGAACTTTTGTGGTAGCTTCATTCTTAATCACATCAGTCTAGAAACATCCCAAATATCCATCAACTGATGAATGAATAAAAAAAAAATGTGGTACATCCACAGTCCTCCACTCAACTGATTCCTTCCACAGTTCATCAAGGGGAAGTCCTACTTGGACTATTCTTTCCCATCTTCTCATTTAACTACTTCTTCCTTATTTTCTTTTTCATCTTTTTTTTAAAATCTTCATTGAAGTAGAGTTGATTTACAATGTTGTGATAACATCTGCTGTACAACAAAGTGATTCAGTTATACATGAACACACATCCATTCTCTTTCAGATTATTTTCCCATATAGATTATTGCATAATATTGAGTAGAGTTCCCTGTGTTATACAGCAGGCCCCTGTTAGCCGATTATTCATATACCACAGTGTGCATATGCCAATCCCAAACCCCAGTCCATCCCTCCCCTTCTCCACCTATCCTTTTTGGTAAACATTAGTTTGTTTTCAAAGGTCATGAGTCTGTTTCTGTTCTGCAAATAAGTTCATTTGTATCCTGTTTTAGATTCCACTTATAAGTGATATCATACCAGGTTTGTCTTTCACAGTCTGACTAACTTCACTTAGTATGATAATCTCTAGATCCATCAATGTTGCTACAACTGGCATTATTTCATTCTTTTTATGGATAAGCAATATTCCATTATATATATGCACCACATCTTTATCCATTACTCTGTTGATGGATATTTAGGTTGCTTCCAGTCTTGTTTATTGTAAATAGTGCTGCAATGAACTTTGGGGTGCATGTATCTTTTCAAACTATAGTTTTAACCAAATAGATGTTCAGGAATGGGATTTCTGGATCTTTATCTAGTTCTATTTTTAATTTTCTGAGGAACCTCTGTAATGTTTTTCCCAGTTGCTGTACCAGTTTATATGAAATCATAAACAAAAGGACAACCCATAGAATGGGAGAAAATACTTGCAAATTAAATGACTGACAAGGGATTAATCTCTAAAATATTTAAACAACTCATGCAGCTCACTATAAAAAAAATCAAAAAATGGGCAGAAGACCTAAATAGACATTTCTCCAAAGAAGACTTACAGATGGCCAAAAAACAAATGAAAAGATGCTCAACATCACTAATTTTGAGAGAAATACAAATCAAAACTATTATGAGGTACCACCTTACAACAGTCAGAATGTCTGTCATCAAAATGTGTACAAACAATAAGTGCTAGAGAGGGTATGGGGAAAAGGGAGCCCTCTTCTTCCTTATTTTCTATTAGCCATGTTTCCACAGTGCCCTTGTGTTCTAATTCTTTCCTAAAAAAAACAAAAAACAAACAAATAAACAAAAAAAAAAACCTGTCCTGCCTCAACACTTTTAATGAAACAAACCAAGTGTTCTGATTTAAAAGGAAAAAGAAAGGGAAAAAAAATCAAGAAAAGAAAAACAACAACAAACTTCTTTTAACCCCCACTTACTGCCTCCACATGCCACATCTTTTTTACTGACCTCCTAAATTTCTTAAAAAGGCAGCTCTTTTTATTTACTCTTCCAAGGGTTCAGTCTTATTACCCACTTTTTCCTTATTCTCCTATTTTTAGTTTCTGGCACTAAAATAGTGAAAGTCAAGGATTCTTTCTCAATTCTGACCCTCTGCAACCATTTTTTGGTATCCTAATGGTATCTTTTCATCTTTAAGACTATGATCTCATTTTGACTCTGAGACAGAAATCACTTCTATTCCCTTATGTCTCTGATTCCTCCTGCCAATCCTCTCCTAGGACATTTTCTTCTAAACCAAATACTAGACATTGATTTCCTTATCTTTATCTCCAGCTCTAAGTTGGATTTTGGAGATCTAGGTGAAAAAGGATTTCCAACTGTCTGTCAGATGTCTTTATTTGGATAGCTGGAAGATGTTTCAAATTAAAAAAGGAAGGTCTTTGCCTTTCACTACCAAACTTCCTCCAGTTCCTATTTTCCCCATACTGTTTGCTGACCCTGCCATCTTCCTAATCTTCCAGTTCAGAATCTTCTGTACATTTTCCTTTCCCTTTCTCACATCTACAACGGCTGAAGTGCTGGTGGTCCTGTCTCTCCAGTAATGGCTCTTCTACTCCAGTGGCTGCTGCTACTGTTTAAAACCCTCATCCTCCCCCTGAAACCTCTCTGAATGTTTTCTCTGTCTCCAGCCCGTTTCGTCTTCATTTTACTTTATACACTAGAGGGATCTTTCTAAATTACAGTTTCATTCTGCGAGAGTCTAATTGCTTAACCCGAAGTATAGACACAAGTTGTCTTTGTTCACATGTTGCCAACTCAATAAATTGAAAAGAATAATTTGTACAATTATCACCCTTTGTTTTGTTTATAGGATGCTAAATGATTCACTTAATAGATTCTTCCAACAAATTAACAGAATTGACTTTGCTGAACAAATACATTTGTTACATTGGTGTTGTGCATATACAATCACTGGGTTCTTTTTAGATAGAACCTGAGAAAAGTAGCCAGTTATAGATCCTGATTTAAAGGGAATCTATACTGAAGTTTCCATCTTTAACTTTTTCTTTTATAATGAAAGATGATCCATTTCTTGGGCAATATGATGACTCTTTCTAGAACCTCACCATACACCCCTGTACCTATGAAAATTTTATTTGCTTTCTGATTTGAATAATTAAAAACTTTAAATAAATGATCACCACTAATTTCTGAATATTCTTTCCTCAACCAAGGGGAAGGGAAGCATGCAGGATGTAGGGCACACTGAAGGCAAATAAATCCTATGATTTTAAGCTATTTTAAAGGAAATGTTGTTTAGAGCAAGTTTTTTTTTTTTTTCTCCCCAAAGCATTAAGGTATGATAGATACAGATTTGAGTAGCTTTATGGATATTTTTCATCACGGAGATAAATCTAATAAGCAATAGATTTTGTTAGGCAAATATATACAACCAGAGATTCTGGGACATCAAAACATAGCTTACTTGAATATGCCCTTCTGAATAAGTGTCCAAAAAAAACAAGGTTTAATAGCTATTTGGTTACTTTGGGAATAAAATGGTGCTATTCAGGTCTATTATATTCAAATACTCTTTGGAAAATATCCTATGGAACTATCTAAAGGAAAGGTTGTTAGCATGATAATATCCTAAAAGGAAGGAAAGTGAAATTAAACCTCTAATGGAAAATAAATATTGTAAGAATAAACCAATTATTTGAAATTATTTTTTAATATTTAACTGTTACTTTGATATGAATAAAATACTTATTTCTTGAATTATATAAATGTACTATGTAAATATTACATAGATAAAAATCTAATATACTTTAAAATCTAATCAAGAGATTAAACTAATGGAATAAGCATATGTTGTTCATAATGTGGTTTTCAGAGTGATTTAGATTCAGTGATACTTTTCTACTTTAATAAGCCAACATAAGACCTAAGAATCAGACTTTGGGCTCCAGTCATCTTATTTATATATTTTCTTGGTTTTTGTTTTAATGGCTGCATCATGGCATATGGAAGTTCCTGGGTCGGGGACTGAATCCAAACCACAGTTTTGACCTTTAACGCACTGTGCCAGAGATCGAACCTGCACCTCTGCAGTGACTATCACAGTTGGATTCTTAACCCACTGCATCATAGCAGGAACTCCTATATAGTTTGATACAGTATTCTAATGTCATTTTTTTTCTACTCAGAAAGAATCTATTTATTGAGGTTTCACATAAACATCTATGCATTATAGGGCTTTCATGTATAGCTCAGGATCCTATCTACAATTTTATATTCATCATTTATAATCTCCAAGTACTGTAAATACATTTAGGCTTTCTTGTTTAAAAACTTATGATGTCAAATAAGCATATGCATTGAGCTCCCTGAGGCATATATATGAATATATATACACATATGGAATGAGAAATAAGAACTTTAAATCACATGACAGTCTGTAAGTTTGACATTTCTTGCCTTTAAAATGTTTATTTTGAAATAAAATAACATAGAAGTTGCAAAATTAGTTTATTAAAGAGAATTCCTATGTTCTCTGCCCTGTCTCCTTCAGTGGTAGCATTTTACATAATCATAGTATAATCATTAAAGCCAGAAAATTGACATTGGCACAGTAACATTAACTCAACTGCAAATTTTATTCTGCTTTTCCCAATGTTAATATCCACACTTTTTTTTTTGTGGGGGAAGGTGTACAAGTTTTACCACTTGTATGGATTCATGTAATCTCTACCAATTGTAGTATAGAACAATTCTATCACCCAAAAGTCATTCTCTCTTTAGTTTTAAACTTAATACAAATTAGTTGAATGTGTTTAGAAAAGCAGGTTGAGCTTTCATTTCTGAATTCAGTCCTCACTCTTGTGTACTACATTCTTTTCTTTGCTGCAACTGATGGGCTGTTTTGTGGCTGTCACTGGCTTAGATACTGGACACTAAGTGTTAATAATAAAGATAAAAAGAAAACAATTGAGACTATACCTAAACACTGTGCTTAAATTCTAAGTAAGGAAATTGTTCCCACCTGAGATAAAAATGGGGATTAGGATAGAGATTAGGGGAACTAAAGAGGAACTCAAAAATAACTTGTCTCCAGGTCAGCCTCATTGACTGTATATGCAAATTAGGAAACCAAGCGTGGGAAAAAACACTTATGGGAGTGATGTGCTTTTTACAATATTACTATAGAACCCAAACAGTTTTGGAACCAGGATGACTCAATTACATCTCTAGTGGTGATAAAGGGATTCAAAAGGCAGCTGGAAGCAAACATGACTTCCATGGAGGGCAGAAGCTTAGAAGTCAAAGTAGGTGAGTAGCAGTCATAGGATGGCAGCTGCTAGTAGAATGGACTTAGGTTTATGAATATAAAAAATTAGTGGTTGCTCAGAGTTAGAGAGGGTTCAGAGCGAAAGGGCAGTAGGTGGGGCTATAAAAAAACAATGTGAGAGACCCTTGGGGTCATAGAAATATTCTGTATCCTACCACATCAATGTCCACATTTTGGTTTGCATTACTAAACTATAGTTTTGCAAGATGTCGCCATCGAGGGAAACTAGGTTAAAAGAGGGCATGAAATCCCTCTACATTATTTCTTACAAATGCAGATGAATCTATAATTATTTTAAAATAAAACTTTAACTTAATAAAGATCATATGCTAAGCATCATATTTCCTTGAACTATCAAATAAGCATCACAGAGATTTTTTTTTTGGCCTCAACCTCCATAAGTCAAATATTCATCTATATAATATGGAAAAAAATATGAGACTGGATCACTTTTCTGTACAGTGGAAATTGACAGAATATGGTAAATCAACTCTAATAAAAAATAAAACTAATAAATTATCTGTTTGATGAAGGAAAATAAGATATTGCTACCAAACTTTCAAAGGATATAAAGCTTAGGAGATTAATAATATATTAAATGCCCAAGGTATATTTGAAGATAAAAGAAAAACACAAAGAGAAGCAAAATATAATATGACACAGTTTGGTAAATATAAATGTAAATATCTCTTCTTTAAATTTTATTTTTATAAAAGTATAGTTTATTTACAGTGTTGTATCAATTTCTGCTGTACAGCAAAGTGACCCAGGTGTACATCTCTATACATTCTTTTTCTCATACTCTCTTCCATCATGTCTGTCCCAAGATTGGATATACTTTCCTATGCTGTACAGTAGGACCTCCTCAAAGAGGAAATCAAAAGATACTTAGAGACAAATGACAATGAAGATACAACAATCCAGAACCTATGGGACACAGCAAAAGCACTTCTGAGAGGGAAGTTCATAGCAGTGTAATCTTATCTCAGGAAATAAGGAAAATCTCAAATAATAAAACCTAACCTTACATCTAGAGAAGAAGGAACAGACAGAGCCCAAAATTAGTAGAAGAAAAGAAATCATAAATACCAGAGTGGAAATCAATGAAATAGAGACAAAGCAAACAATAGAGAAGATCAATCAAACCAAAAGTTGGTTCTTTGAGATTATCAAAATTGATAAATTTTTGCCAGACTCATCGATAAATATCTTAAGTTAATTAAACCAGTAGGAGGAAGGAAATAGATTTTTTTAAGAACCTAACCAATATGGAGAACAGTATGGAGGGATTGCTGGATCATAGAACTACCATATGATACAGCAATCCCACTCTTGGGGATATATCTGGACAAAACTTTCCTTAAAAAAGACACATGCACCTGCCTGTTCATTGCAGCACTATTCACAATAGCCAAGACATGGAAACAACCCAAATGTTCATCAACAGATGATTGTGTTAGGAAGATATGGTATATATACACAATGGAATACTACTCAGCCATAAAAAAGAGCAAAATAATGCCATTTGCAGCAACATGGATGAAACTAGAGACTCTCATACTGACTGAAGTAAGTCAAAAAGATAAAGACAAATACCATATATATCATAGACTTGTGGTTGCCCGGGGGGAGAGGGAAGGAGTGGGATGGATTGGGAGCCTGGTATTAACGGATGCAAACTATTGCTTTTGGAATGGATTAAAAATGAGATCCTGCTGTGTAGCACTGATAACTATGTCTAGAAACTTACAACGGAGAACGACAATGGGAGAAAAAATATGTATACATGTATGTGTAACTGGGTTCCCATGCTGTATAGTGGAAAAAAAATTGTGTTGAGGGAAATAACGATTTAAAAAAAAAAGATGTAGTATATATATACACAATGGAATACTACTCAGGTATAAAAAAGAAAAAAAATAATGCCATTTGCAGCAACAACAACAACAAAAAAGAACCTATTGTATTGGAAAAGCCATGAGGTTTTCCTTGACCCCAATTCACTGTGAGTTATCACTTGTTCACATGTGAAGTGAGGCACTTGACAATACTATTTTGACTTCAAATTGTTAGAAATAAGATATCCATGCCAAGGGAAATAATAACCCTACTGAATTTACATGGATCAAGACTGCAGTGATCTGGGAAATATGTCAGCTAAAAAACAATAACAACAGCAACAACAACAAAAAAATCATTATGAGCATTAATCAAAGCTTAAAATTTTACTTATCTGAGATTAGAGAAAGCAATGCCTGAAGGAGTTGACTTTGCAGGCTACCTACCTCTCATGCTAACTTCCTGAGAACAAATCTAGTCTTATCTAAAACAGAAGGAATAAAGAGTACAACTCAAAGAAACTGTTCCTTTGGATTGGGGCAAAGGGATTAGATAATGCCTTACTAAAGAGGAGACAAGATAGAGGAGTAGAAGGATTTTGAGCTCATCTCCTCTCACAAGCACACCAAAATCACAACTGTTGAATAACAATCAATAAGAAAACCTGGAAACTACAAAAAAAAAAAAAAAAGATACTCTACACCTAAAGACATAAAGAAGAAGCCACAAGGAGACAAAAGGAAAGGGTCATTCACAATAGAGTCCAATTCCATACCTCCCCAGGTGGGTGACCCACGAAATGGAGAAGTTATATCACAGAAGTTCCCTCCACAGGAGTGAGAGCTCTGAGCCCCAAGTAAGCTCCCCAGCCTAGGGGTCTGGCATCTGAAGGTATATCTCTTAAATAATGGTCTCTAAAGAAAATGCAATTGAAAACAACAAGAGAGTATGTTTCATTATTAGGAAAACATACCAGGGTCTAGACTTCTGGATATCCCTTGAACTTTATTGACTCTTATGTAATCAGGTAATGATTTTAGGATTTTTATCAAATTTTTGCGTGTATAAACCTGGGTTCCTGGGCAGACTCTAATATTGTCTGTTTTTTTTTTTTACATTATAAAATATTGCAGAACAATAATATGAACTGCATTGTGATAGTGATATTTCTAAGAATATGCAATAACATTCTTTCTCTGTCACCCAGTATTGCTGTTTTCTGACTGAAGTGAATCCTACTTCATACCGGTCTCCATTATCACAGATTTTGGCTGGGGTGAAGATGTTCAGTTGACTTCTGACCAGGTTCATCTGCACAGCCCTGGCATAGTATAAAAATTTTTTTTCTTCATTTTATGGCCACATCTGCAGCTTATGGAAGTTCCCAGGCCAGGGGTCTAATCAGAGCTGCAGCTGCTGGCCTACACCACAGCCAAACAATGCCAGATCCAAGCCGCATCTCTATGCTGCAGCTTGTGGCAACACCAGATCCTTAACCCACTGAGCAATGCTAGGGATCGAACCCACATCCTCAAAGAGACAAAATGGGGTCCTTAACCCATTGAGCCACAATGGGAACTCCTAAAATAATTTTTTAAGATGACATTGTTAGAGAACTTGGTGCTGATAACAGAATATTCCTAGGTTATTACAGGAAACAGTGCTGTACTACACTATCCCATCATCCTGTATTTCCCTTCAAACATGGACTTCTGGGTCTGAGTAGCAACCGATGCACTGGAGACACGGCACAAGGTATCCAAGACTTTCATGTCTAGGTCACAGCTTTAAATGGGTCCATTCAAATAAGAGTCCATGGATCAAGGAAACTAACCTAGTGGTTCTGTGGCAGCTCCACTGCTCTGATCAAACAGTCAGCAAGGCCAAGACACAGCTTGCCCGTATCTATCATTCCACACCAGACCCTTTCAAGCCATTACATTTTTAGTGGGTAATTACATTCATCCAAAGTAGGCATCAAACTCCAGCTTTACACTATTTCAATTAAATCTATAGAACAACAGAGAAATATTCTAAAATAGGTCACATAAAATATATAAAACAATTTACATAAAT
This sequence comes from Phacochoerus africanus, assembly GCF_016906955.1. Lineage (NCBI taxonomy): Eukaryota > Metazoa > Chordata > Mammalia > Artiodactyla > Suidae > Phacochoerus > Phacochoerus africanus. The sequence goes on from NC_062554.1 coordinate 110,284,574, forward strand.
ATTCAAAAGCCTTTCACTTGCATTTAGGTGCTTATTGCACCAAGTGTGAATAAACACACGTACACACACACACAACACCACACACCCCTCAGCTGAGGATTCAGGACATCTATATTCAGGACATAGACACACAGTCTATTTCTCCCAATTGTCTACCATCGCCTACAGGCATTACATGTTTCACCAACACTGTATCACTCTACTGTCTTAGTCCTAATTGTCTTATATTTTTCAGCCTTTTCTCATGCTATTTGCTATAACTAGAACATTTCTTAAATGTTTTCCTAGCTAAATCATATCTTATTCTTGAAACTTACATCAACAACTACCTTCTTTATAACTTAATTTGATCACAACTAATTTGATGTGAGTTCTTCTGGTTTGGGGACACCACTACTGTACAAAATACCTTATGTTTTGTAGTGTTAAGAATTTTCATACTTGCTTTGTTCCCATAATATATTCGAAGCATACTGAGTTGGGATCAATCATTTTTATTTATCTGTATTCTTTATATCTGGATTTTTGCCTTACACATGCCAGGCAAATGGTTACTGAGTATAAAATAAATTAACAATAAATTGATAAATAATATTTAATACCAACATCAGGATGATTATTCTAATACTCACCTATTATACTAAACACACGAAGTTTAACCTATAAAAGTTTTTCTAAGAAAGTGACATAGATATCAATACAGATCCTTGTGATATTTTTGCTTTGGGTTTGCTTTTGCTTCTGCTATGAATTTTTAAAATAGCATTCTCAATTTGTGAAACACCATCTAGAGAATAGAGCCTTCCATCATAACTTCCATTCAGTCAACTATTACATGCCTTTAAGTGTTAGATGTTCAAACGGCATATAAGACAAACCCAAGGAGATGACACCACAGCAGAATACAGGAACATTTAGAAACATTTCTACACTCAGCTATTGCTGGATACATAGGAGAGAAAGTAGTTGCTTTGCTGGAGGTATATTTTTTATGAACATATTGTTGATTTACAATGCTTCTTCAATGTCTACTGTACAGCAAAGTGACCAAATCACACACAGTTCACTGTGCAGTACGGTAGGGCCTCATTGCCCATCCATTCCAAATGTAACAGTTTGCATAACCAAACCTTAAACTCGCCTTCATCTCACTCCCTTTCCCCATCCCCTTGGCAACTACAAGTCTGTTCTCTATGTCCATGAGTCTGTTTCTGTTTTATAGTTATGTTCATTTGTGCTAGACTTTAGATTCCATATATGAGTGATATTAGGGAACACTTCTTCACTGTTGGTGAGAATGTAAATTGGTACAACCACTATGGAGAACAGGATGGAGGTACCTCAGAAAACTAAATACAGAACTAGATACTACTGGGTTGTGCCAACAAAACCAGGCAGGTAATAATACAAATTATCTATGAAGTATTAGAACTATTATTCTAAGACAAGAATTAAAAATCTTTTTTTTTAAAGAAGGGCATTCCTGTTGTTCAAGAAAACTAGCAAGTACTTACGTGCTACCAGGCCTTTAGTTTAACAAAATTTAGAAAACATCTAATTCTTGCTTTATTTCTTTATTTAGACTGTGTTGCCCTAATATTTCACTATTTTTTAACTGGTTCAGACAATCCATTTTTTAAAAGAATAATTTGCAGCAATCTATTTCTAAGTCCAAGAATTTGCAAAGACAGTTGTGGACGTAATGGAACCTGTTTTCATCAAAGGTAAACATGAATACAAAATCAGTCTGTCAATCAGGAAAGCAGATTTTCTTTGAAAAAAAGCATGGTTGAAGAAAGAATAATTCTATCTGTGTGTTTTTCCTTACCTGTTTCCTCCTTCAAAACAGTTCCTGTGTTAAAACCACAGTGACTTGTGTGACACAGGTGGAAAGCCATTGTATTAGTCTTAACCAAAGAAAAGTGAATTATGCACATGTAGGTCACATGGGGGAGGGGAATGATGGAGGAGCTGGAGAAGGACAAGGAAGTCAAAAATCTCCTTCATGGGGTTCAATTTTCAAGAAAGAAATGAGGCTTGTCCTTCAGCTCTACACCTTCTTAGAAAATTCTATACCTAACCAGTGTGTTTGCTACTTTTACTGGATATACTATAGATTTTATACAGGTGTTAATAAGAAAAATTATCCAAAATTTGGAATTAAGGTAAAAGAATAATGAATGCCCTAAATCACACTTAAAGAAATTAACTTAGTATAGATTACTGAAAAAAATCCTGGTTCTATTAAGACAGGTGTTAATTTATAAAATATTAATATATTTGTAGCCAAAAGAAATAATGGCTGCTATAGATTTATGGCCTTGTACAACAGTAAGCAATTTTATATCTAACTTATTTTGATACTCTTTCCTTCACTGACCATAGACAGTATTCTCTTAGATCTTTTATTTTTGGAAACAGCTCCAACACCCTTTAGGTTTCTTTATTAATGACCTAAATAAATCTTTGATAACTGCTCACCATATATTTGTATAAGAATCATTTTTTTTTTGTCTTTTTAGGGACACACCCGGGGCACATGGAGGTCCCCAGGCTAGGGGCTGAATAGAATCTATAGCTGCTGGCTGATGCCACAGCCACAGCAACATCAGATCTGAGCCATGTCTGTGACCTACACCACAGCTCATGGCAACACCAGATCCTTAACCCACCGAGTGAGACCAGGATTTGAACCAGTATCCTCATGGATACTAGTCAGATTCATTTCTGCTGAGCCACAATGGGAACTCCAAGAATCATTTTTTATATGTTTTGAAATTCTTCCTTGGGAATTGCATGGTAAGTTTACCTCTGTTTATTTACTATTTCCTAAGTCTTTGGCATTTTAACAAAAAGAATATTTTACAGAGAACAGATTGGTGGTTCCCAGTGGGGTAAAATGGGTAGAGGGGCCAACCGTATGGTGATAGATGGAAACTAGACTTTTGGTAGTGAACAAACTATAGTGTGTACAGAAATTAAATTTTAATGTTGTACATGTGAAATTTGTATTATGTTATAACAATGTTAATTCAATAATGATAATTAAAAGACAGCCTACCTTTAAAAAAATAAAATTGAATGGAGGATATTGAAAACATAAAGGGAATTTAAACCAAAATACCCATTTTTCCTTGAGATGCTTTTATGAAGCATTTTACAAAATTTCCACTTGCATGTAAAAAGTGCAGTTGTATGATAAATAGAAATGCCACAGTGATATGATAATTTCAGTAACCTTGTTGCAGAAGCAAAAAAATGCAGGCTTTTAGAGCACTGTGATACAACAAAGGGCATACTGTTAATGTTATACTTTAAGAAAAGGCTGCCATTATCAAGATTTCCAGTTAATTAACACATGCATAAAGTTGAGAAGTGTCACAGGAACCCAGTGGTGAAGGTGGGTGGGGAGGGCTGACTGAAAGCATGGAGGAGGGAATGAAGATGAAAGTAAAAAGAATCCTGTGATGGATGAAGTAGAACCAGAGGAACTGAAGGAGGAGGGCATCCCTTGTAAAATGTGTCAATTCACTTTATTTACAGTGGGAAAAGAGGGCAGGAAATCCTTTAAATTGATTTTTTTCTTCACTAGCTTAAATTACCAAGATATGACTAAGAGTGAGACTAGCTCAACTTTTCTAGGGCAGCACAAATCATCAATTTTCCTCCCTCCAGTTTCCCCTGCTTTCAGCTTGGCCCTGGACTGCACATGTATTTTTCTCTGAGGGATAATAGCAAGCTTACCCTTCTGAGCATGAGGACTCAAACCTGTGATTTCTGCCACATCCAAGTGTCACTTCTCTCAGGCCTGTTCTTTTAGACTTTTTCTCTTGAATGCCAAACAACTAGCTCATTTATAAACTATTTTGTTTTTTAGTAATCAAGGTTTCTATAAGAAGTAATATGAGACTTTGAAGACTTCCAGGAAAAGAAAAAAAAGCCTTAAATATAATGAGGATTTGAATATTGGAAATTTAGGCACTCTGGCAAATCAAAGTAGAAATGATTTATTCAAATGGGTCCATCGGTCAGTAGACCTTCAAATGACCTTCATACAGGACCTGTTCTTTTAAGAAGTCTGGGGAATAAGTAGTTCGTGTGGATTTATGATAATTGAAAACTTTATTGTCTGTTTTTTTCAGTTCTGCTATTTCAAAGACTATCTCCAGCAAAGTTTATAATGGGCAAGGTGGGGGAGTTTTGAAACAGAAATATTCAATTCCTTGAATCCATGGAATAATGTTATTTTGAGATTTCCATGCTGAATAAAGAGCCCATTTGGCTTGAACTCAAAAAAGGAACAAAGAGACTTGTATTTCACCAATGACACTTAGACAAGCAATCAGATAGTAGATTAAAAGACTGTCATTGCTCACCAGTTTTCTGTGCTTTCGTCAACTGGAAGAGCTAGCTAAGTTCTACTCAAATTAGCACTGATGTGTCAGAAAGTTTTTGAAAAGTCACACCACTTTCAATCTTTTAGAACTCAAATAGAAAATTATCAAATTTCTAGTGTTCCCAAGGGAAGAACACAGTGCACAAGCAAAAAAAATCAGGTAAGTGCTATAAAAATATTCAATTAAAGTAGAGACTCTGCAACTGGATATATCTTATAATACTGTCTATTGCTATGTAGAAGAGGTGACAGTTACTTTGCCTGTCACCTCTAAGAAGGAAGAAATTGAGGGCTGGTGTACTAGCTTCTACACTCTTACTATATTTAGACAGTACATCCCTAGAGCCATATGCCAACAAGTTGGATACATATGAATTAGAATTTAAGCTTGGTAGTAGTGAAACTGAACAGAAGATGGTTTTATGAGATTTCTAGGATCTCTCTTTCCTGTATTTGCAATATTTCTGGTGTATTTAATCTTCCTTAAATTAGAAAGAATGCAACTTCGAAAAGAGATGAAGAATGTGAAATGTATGTATTGATACGATAGCAATTCAATAACTCAAGCTCACTTTATCCTCAAAAACATATTATGACAAAAAATTATGATAATCTATGAATTACCACGTACACATTACATTACTGACATTATCCTTAATGTATCTGGACATCCTCTCAGCATCTCACTGATGGAGACACTGAACATTAGCAACTGGCCATGAGAGTTATATTATCACCACTACAACATACTAATAAAAATGAGTATTACAAAGGCATGGTGGAAAAATAAATAAATGGAACTAATCAAATGTATAAGCTTTTGCAAAGCAAATGAAACCATAAACAAAACAAAAAGACAACCTACAGACTTGGAGAAAATATTTGCAAAAGATAGACTACAGCTGATAGGGCTTAATTTCCAAAATATATGAACATCTCATACAACTTAATAATTAAAAAAACAAACAACCCAATCAAAAATGGGAAGAAGATCTAAATGAACATTTCTCCAAAGAAGACATAAAGATGTCCAATAGCACATGAAAAGATGTTCCTTATCACTGAGTATTAGAGAAATGCAAATCAAAACTACCATGAGCTGCCCCTTCACACTGGCAGAAAGGCCATCATTAAAAAATTTCCAAATAACAAATGCTGGAGAGGGTATGAAGAGAAGGGAATCCTCCTTCACTGTTTACACTGTTGAATGTAAATTGGTAAAACTACTATGGAAAACAGTCTAGAGTGTTCCTCAAAAAATTAAAAATAGAGTTGCTATATGATCCAGCAACCTCAATCCTGGGCATACATCCAGACAAAACTATAATTCAAAAACATACATGCACTTCTGTGTTCATTGGAGCACTATTTAAAATAGCCAAGACATGGAAACAACCTAAATGCCCATTAACAGATGAATGGATAAAAACAACTGGTACATATATAAATGGATTACTACTCACTCATGAAAAGAATGAATAATGCACTTAGCAGCAACATAGATGGACCTAGAGACTGCCATACTAAGTGAAGTAAGTCAGACAGAGAAAGACAAATACCATATGGTATCATTTATAAGTGGAATCTAATATATAACACAAATGAGCATGTATACCAACTAGAAATAGACACAAAGTCATATAGAACAGACTTGTGGTTGCCAAGGGGGAGAAGGGGTGGGAGAGGGACTGACTGGGAGTTTGGGGTTAGTAGATGCAAACTATTATATACAGAGTGAATGAACAAAAAGGTCCTATTGTATAGAACACAAAACTGTATTCAATACTCAGTGATAAAACATAATGGAGGGAAATAATGGAAATAATGTATAACTGAACCACTTTGCTGTATAGTAGAAATTAATACAACATTGTAAATGAATCATATTTGAATAAAATTAAACACACACACATTCACAAAGGCATGGCGTTTTTAAATGGATCATTTTTTAAAAATCAGGATGATTCTCTCTTTTTTTTTTGGATGATGCCTGCATTTTGGTTATAGAATTTTTTAAAAAATGATAATCTATAGTATTTGAAGAAAAAAAAATAAAAATAAAAAGTGCCAAAAGTGTCCTAAGAGCTTATGTTTTCTCACTTATCCAAGCATTTTATTAGATGAGGATACTGAGACCAAATGTTTTAGCAGCGTGCTTAAAATCACTTTACTCATCATTTCTAAGCCCTTTAAACCTGCCCTAGCCCTGAACCATACAACCTAAATTACCTTAACCATTACTTGGCCCATGTTTTCTAAACTGCCTAAAAGGCAAATACTGAGGATTACCAAAACAAAACGTCCTGCAAAAAGCATCCATAAACATTCACTGAACACAATTAAAGTTAACAGATTTGCTGAAATGATTTAATAAATTAATTCCTTAGCATTTACAAAAAATGCTTCCATGATATTTTTAACAAGTTTTTTTTTCCACTTGGCATTAATAATCTTAAAATTATGTATCAATTTGTCAAGCATCTCCATTAGAGCAGACAACAAAAGGGAATGACATATTTGCATGCTTTCCTTAATATTGTATACAAACAGCTCGAGTCTCTAGGGGCTGATTATAGATGAGTGCATATTATTTAAGCCACTTCTTCCTATTTTGCTTTCCTGTTGCCAAGACTTGGGACCTTTCAATACTGACTAACACTCTTTCCAACAAAGACTGGCAGGGGAGCTGAATGCTATGGGTACTAAATCAATCCTCTGTGGTGTGTTGACAGCTGTGGGGAGTAAAGTGATATTGGTGGGGAAGGTGGGATTACAAGACTAAACATTATGTTCAAACATAAGGAAAGAGTTTTGGGATTAAGCAATGATCTGTGAATTCCTTTTATCCACACTATGTCTACTATTTTGAGCTAAATAAACAATAATATCCTCATTTGCTTCTGGAAAGTTAACTTTTTAATTTGTTGTTGTGTAATGTAAGTTTTCATGATTTCTGGTAAAATATAACCTATTATATCAGTGAATATAAAATAGAACAGCATAAGGCCCTGCTTAGAGAACAAACAAGCATATCAGAAATGACTGAGTGTTGTTACTTCATGCACTGGAGATAGACGTATGTTTTAATCAGAAAATTTTAACCTATCAGATATCCAGATGATCTAAGGTTTATTATATTATACCCCTGAAGTTTGAATCCCTGCTGAGAAAAATGCATTCTTTAGAAATATAGAATTAACCTTAAAATGTGCATAAATAATCTATAAATTGCTTCAGTGAGTTCATTTAATGATATCAAAGAATTTGGTTTCAGAAAGCCATCACAAAAGTCGCCTGCTGGAAACACTGTTATTTCTCTTGATGTCATGTCACAAATATAATTTTTCCATTCATAATTCTTTTTGCATGCTTATTTTTAATTTTTATTATTATTTTTGGCTGCATATGGAAGTTCCCAGGTCGGGGATTGAAACCACGCTGCAGCTTCCAGCCTATACCACAGCTGAGACAATGCCAGATGCTTAACCCATTGCACAGGGCTGGGGAATGAACCCATGCCTTGGCAGCAACAGAGTTTTGAAGTCAGCTCCTTCAGCCACTACACCATAGCAGGAACTCCATCTTCATGTTTCTAACACACATAAATTTAGCAATACACCTTCATATATTTAGCTTTCCCCTCTCTATCTAAAATTTGACCTAAGTACAAAAACAAATTGGAAGGAAAAAATAGTTTTCTCGCTTCATCAATGGGCACTGTATTTGGGTCACATTAGACACTGGATTAATAAAAGTCAGGATGCAGCTTTCAAGAAACTCATATTCAGTTGGGGAACTGTAGATAGATGAAGAATAAGACAATACTTCATGGTATTTCAGAAAGAAAGGAATGATTATTTGCCAAATAAATTATGCTGATAGTGTGTGCCATGATTATTTGGAGGAAGTAAATGTAGACGGGCAAAATGTTTCAGGAAAGTAACAATAGAATGCAGGAAATAGAGCTCATGAAAATAGGTGAGTGGTGAGGCAAAGGAAAGAGCATTTTCGACAGAAGAACAGCCAGTATCAAAGTGCTAATATGAAGATGGAGTATTTAGGGACAATATATTTGATTATAATGTGCTTGAAATGGTTGCTTAATGCAGGGAAACTTTGGTGTCAGACTGAGGAAATACATAGAACAAAACTAAAAGTTTAGTCCTAATTGTGAAGACAAATGCAGTTTTTATTCTTAATTATTTTTATGAGAAATGGAAATTTCCAAGCCAAGGAGTAAAACCAAGCCACAGCTGCAGAAACACTGGATCATTTAACCCCCTGCACTGGGCTGGGGATTGAACCCATGCCTCTGCAGAGACTCAAGTAGTTGCCGTCGAATTCTTAACCCACTATGCCACAGTGGGAACTCAAATGCAAGTTTTAACATTTCCTCCACTTCTTCTTGAGCTCTGCTGTACCTCCCTTAAGGTTTAGTAAACATAATTGCAAACAAACAGGTCTATTGTCAATAACTGATAAATTTTTCAGCTCATTCTGCTAAAATTATCTTGAGCGTTTGGACTCACTAAGAAATAGAACTGGAGGAGTTCCCGTCGTGGCACAGTGGTTAACAAATCCGACTAGGAACCATGAGGTCATGGGTTCAGTCCCTGGCCTAGCTCAGTGGCTTAAGGATCTGGTGTTGCTGTGAGCTGTGGTATAGGTCACAGACATGGCTCGGATCTGGCATTGCTGTGGCTGTGGCATAGGCTGGCAGCTGTAGCTCTGATTCTACCCCTAGACTGGGACCCTCCATATGCTGCGTGTGTGTGGCTCTATAAAAGACAAAAGACAAAAAATAAAATAAAAATAAAAACATTGGTGCAACCACTATGGAGAACATTATGGAAGTTCCTTAAAAATCTAAATATAGAACTACCATATGATACACCAATTCCACTCTTAGGCTTCTATCTGGAGAAAACCATAATTCAAAAAGATACATGCACCACAATGTTCATAGCAGCACTATTCACAATAGCCGAGATATGGAAGCAACCTAAACGTCCACTGACAGAGGAATAGATAAAGAAGATGGGGTACATATGTATACTTGAATATTTCTTAGCCATTAAAAAAAAAGAAATAGAACTGGGGGAGGTCCAATTGGACCCCTAGCCTCGGAACATCCATATGCCATGGGCGCAGCTCTAAAAAGCCAAAAACAAACAAACAAACAAAAAAACCCTACCTCAAGACAACTGATATGAAAACACAACCATTCGAAATCTACAAGTTGCTGCAAAAACAGCGTTTACAGGGAAATTCATAGCAATATAGGCCTTCTTCAAAAACGAAGAAAAATCTCAAACTGACAACTTAACCTACTACCTAAACGAATTAGAAAAAGAAGAACAAACAAAACCTAAGGTTGGCAGAAGGCAGGAAATCATAAAGGTCAGAGAGGAAATCAATACAATAGATTCAAAAAAGAATAGAAAGAAATCAATAAAACTAAGAGCTGGTTCTTGGAAAAGGTAAACAAAATTGAAAAACCTCTGGCCAGACTCACCAAGAAGAAGAGAGAAAGAACTCAAACAAAATAAGAAATGAAAAAGGAGAAATCTCAATAGATACTGCAGAAATACAACAATAGTAGGAGACTGTATGAACAATTATATGCCAACAAATTTGACAAACTAGAAGAAATGGATAACTTTCTAGAGACTCATAGCCCACCAAAACTGAATCTAGAAGAAATAGATAAACTGAACAGACAGATCACTAGAAATGAAATTGAACATGTAATAAAAACACTCCCCACAAACAAAAGTCCAGGACCAGATGGCTTCACAGGCCAATTCTTCCAAACATGTAAAGAGGAACTTATACCCATCCTTCTAAAACTTTTCCAAAATATTGAAAAAGAAGGAACACTCCCAAAGACATTCTATGAAGCCATCATCACCCTAATACCAAAACGAGATAAAGATACTACTAAAAATGAACATTATAAGCCAATATAATTGATGAATATAGAATCAAAAATTCTCAACAAAATTTTAGCCAACTGAATCCAACAATATATAAAAAAGATTATAGGCCACAACCAACAGAGAATGATCCCAAATTCACAAGGATGGTTCAATATATGCAAATCAATCAATATCATACACCACATTAACAAAAAAAAGTAAAAAAACACATGATTGTCTCAAGAGATGCATAAAAAGCATTTGACAAAGTCCAATATCCATCATGATAAAAACTCTTACCAAAGTGGGTATAGAGGAAACATACCTTAATGTAATCAAAGCCATTTACAACAAACCCACAGCCAATACAATACTCAACAGGAGAAACTGAAAGCCTTCTCACTAAAATCTGAACAAGACAAGGATGCCTACTCTCACTGCTTTTATCCAACATAGGATTGGAAGTTCTAGACACAGCAGACAAACACATAAAGGAAATAAAAGGTATTGGAAGAGAAGAGATAAAATTGTCACTCTATGCTGATGACATGATACTATATATAGAAAACCTGAGGGACTCCACACAAAAACTACTAAAACTTATCAATGAATTCAGCAAAGTAACAGAAGATAAGATTAACATTAAGAAATTGGTTGCATTTCTCTATATTAACAATGAAATATTAGAAAAGAATATAAAAATATAATACCTTTTAAAATCACACCTAAAAAAATTCAATACCTAGGAATAAATGTGACTAAAGAGGTGAAAGACATATGCTGAGAAGTATAAAACATTCATTAAGGAAATTAAAGAGGATTCAAAGAAATGGAAAGATATTCCATGCTTCTCGATTGGAAGAATTAATATTGTTAAAATGGCCATACTACCTGAAGCAATCTACAGATTCCATGTAATCCCTATCAAGTTACCCATGACATTCTTCACAGCACTAGAACAATCCAAAAATTTATATGGAACCATAAAAGACATAGAATTGCCAAAGCAATCCTGAGGAACAAAAACCAAGCAGGAGGCATAACTCTCCTAGGATTCAGACAATATTACAAAGCTACAATAACCAAGACAGTGTGGTATTGGTACCAAAACAGACGTACAGACCAATGGAACAGAACAGAGAACCCAGAAATAAACCCAGACATCCACAGTCAATAAATCTTTGACAAAGGAGGCAAGAATATAAAATGAGAAAAAGATAGTCTTTTCAGCAAGTAGCACTGCATAAACTGGACAACCACATGTAAATCAATGAAACTGAACACACCCTTACACCATGCACAAAAATAAACTCAAAATGGCTTAAGGACTTAAACATAAGACAAGACACCATCAAACTCCTAGAAGAGAATATAGGCAAAACATTCTCTGACATGAACCATACAAATGTTTTCTTAGGTCAGGTTCCCAAGGCAACAGAAATAAAAACAAAAATAAACCAATGGGACCTAATAGAATTTACAAGCTTTTGCACAGAAAAACGGTAAAAAAAAAAAAGACAATCTATGAAATGGGAGAAAATAGTTTCAAATGTTGCAACTGACAAGGACTTAATCTCTCAATGTACAAACCACTTATATAACTCAACAAGGAGAAAACCTGCAAACTAATCTAAAAAGGGGCAGAAAACCTGAATAAATATTTCTCTAAAGAAGATATACAGATGGCCAACAGGCATATGAAAAAATGCTCAACACTGCTAATTATTAGAGAAATGCAACTCAAAATTACAATGTGGTACCACCACACACCAGTCAGAATGGCCATCATTAACAAATCAACAAATAACAAATGCTGGAGAGGGTGTGGAAAAAAGTGTACTCTTCTTCACTGCTTGCTGGAATGTAAATTAGCACAACCACTATGGAAAACAGTATGGAGGTAACTCAAAAAAATATAGAATGACCATATGACCCAGGAATCCCACTCTTGGGCATCTATCCAGACAAAACCTTCATTGAAAAAGATACATTCACCCATATGTTCACTGAAGCACTATTCACAATAGCCAAGACAGGGAAACAACCTAAATGTCCATCAAGAGATGAAAGGATTAAGATTAAGTGGTATATATATATATACACACACACACAGTGGAATATAACTCAGCTATAAAAAAGAACAAAATCATGCCACTTGCAGCAACATAGAACCAGAGACTCTCATACTAAGTGAAATAAGTCAGTAAGAAATACCACATGTTATCACATATCTGGAATCTAATATATGGCAAAAATGAACCTATCTACAGAAAAGAAACAAATTCATAGTCTTGGGGAACAGATTTGTGGTTGCCAAGGAGGAGGGGAAGAGAGTGGGATTGACTGGGAGTTTGGAGTTAGTAGATGCCAACTATTGCATTTGGAGTAGATAAGCAATGTTATCCTGCCATATAGCACAGGGAACTACATCTAGTCACTGTGATGCAACATGATGGAGGATAATGTAAAAAAAGAATGTGTATGCATCACTGGGTCACTTTGCTGTACAGCGGAAATTGACAGAATATTAAAAATCAACTATAATAGAAAAATATTTAAAAAGGAAATAGGATGAATGAGTTTATTATAAGATATTGAGCACAGTTCTTTGTGCTATGCAGTAGGTCCTTTGCTGGTTATCTATTATATATACAGAAGTGTATATATTTTAATCTCGAACTCCTAATTCATCCCTCCCTACAACAGAAAGGAATGTAAAAAAAGAATACATATATTAATATATATGTATAACTGAATCACCTTGCTCTATATCTGAAACTAACACAACACTCTAAATCAAATACATTTCAAAGAAAAATAGAAATATGACCAATAATTTCAGAAAAGTATTCATTCTATGCCATGTTTGCTGTCATATAACTCATAATTTTGTAACCCTTTCTTCTATAAGTACACTGGATTGCCTTTCTCTGCAAATTTATATTATGCTTACTTCCTTCTCTTTTGGGTAAAAATAGCTTTAAAAGTATTTTTAAAAATAAGGGTTGATCAGTTTGATTTTTACCATCTAAAGAGTTGTCTGCTATATGCAAACTCATAGATTCTGTTTTAAATGTATTCTTCCAGACCACTACAAAATGATTATAATGGCTCTAACACTGACAGGTCCCCAAAGGCTCCAGTATTTAAATGTACATAGTTTGGGGCAGGAATGGGGAGATCTTTTATCCTAGTGTCTAATTCTTATTTCTAAGTCAGTTTTATATCAAAGTTAAAACATTCCATTTAGTTACAAACAATGCTTTCCAAAGGCTTGGCATGGAAATTTCTCTGTTTAAATTTCTTTCATTCATTCATTCGTTTATTTTTGGGCTGCATTCATGGCATTCAGGACTTCCTGCGCCAGTGAGGCCAGGGATAGAACCCGCACCAGAGTAGTAACCAGAGCCACAGCAATGAACGCCCAATCCTTAACCCCCTGAGTTTACAGAGAAATCCAGAAATTGCTTACTGACGCTTTAAAAGTGTAATCTGCCTCATTTCCTTTCGACTAGCCTCAAATTATCATAACTCCCATTTTCAAACCAATTATCTTTTAAATTTTCTACAGAATTAAAATTCTCTATAATTATTTCTGTCATTTACTTAAGTTCTAACTACAGGTACAGCTATTATTTAGGTTTGATTCTGAATTCAACTTTCATTTTTTAATGCTAATAAATTTTCTGAACCATTTTTTCTCCATATTCCTAATTATCCCTTTAATTTTGAAATTATTTCACATTTATAGAAAAACTTCAGCCTGCAAAATCCGAATCAAGAAGAAATAGATCGACTGAAGAGACGGATCACTAGAAATGAAATTGAATATATCATAAAAATACTCCCTACAAATAAAAGTCCAGGACCAGATGGCTTCACAGGTGAATTCTACCAAACATGCAAAGAGGAACTTACAACCACCCTCCCTAAACTTTTTCAAAAGGTTGAAGGAGGAACACTCCCAAAGACATTTTATGATGCCACCATCACCATAATTCCAAAACCAGACAAAGACAGCACCAAAAAAGAAAACTATAGGCTAATATCTTTGATGAATATAGACACAAAAATCCTCAACAAAATTTTAGCCAACTGAATCCAACAACATATCAAAAAGATCATACACCATGACCAGGTGGGATTCATCCCAGGTGCACAAGGATGGTTCAACATACGCAAATCAATCAATGTCATACACCATACTAACAAAAGAAAAGTCAAAATCACATGATCATCTCAATAGATGCAGAGAAAACATTTGACAAAGCCCAACATCCCTTCATGATAAAAACTTTTACCAAGTGGGTATAGAGGGAACATACCTTAATATAATCAAAGCCATTTATGACAAACCCATAGCAAATATAATACTCAATGGAGAAAAGCTGAAAGCCTTCCCACTAAAATCTGGAACAAGACAAGGATGCCCACTCTCACCACTGTTATTCAATATAGTACTGGAAGTCCTAGCCACAGCAATCAGACAAACCAAAGAAATAAAAGGCATCCAAATAGGGAGAGAAGTAAAACTGTCACTGTCCGAAGATGACATGATACTATATACAGAAAACCCTAAGAACTCAACCCAAAAACAACCTGAACTGATCAACAAATTCAGCAAAGTAGCAGGATATAAGATTAACATTCAGAAATCAGTGGCATTTCTGTATACTAACAATGAAATATTAGAAAAACTTCCAATGATATGAAGAACTTTTTTTTGCCCTACCTGAATTACTTGAAAGTAAGTTGCTAGTAAACATCCATCCTCTCCAAATAGTTTAGTATTTAATTTCTACACACAGATATTATTCTATATAATCACAACAGCTTTCAAATTCAGGGACTTTATATTAACTGCTTTACATTAAATGTACTAAAACATTTCACCAGTTACACCAATACTATCCTGTATGAAACAAAGATCAATTTCAAAATCGTCACATTTCTTTTTTTATGCATCATTCGATCTAGAACAGTTCTCATTATTCCCTTTTCACTTTTAAACCATAGATAGGATTTTTTAAGAATTCCCATCAATTTGGTTCTGTCTCATGTTCCCTCATGATGAAATTCATGTTATACATTTTGGCAGGAATATCACAGAAGTGAACCTTCCTACATATAGGTGGTACATGAGTTCAGTTTGTCCCATTACTGGCAATATTATCTTTTAACATATCCCAGCCTTTTCCACTATAAAGTTACTATTTTCCCCATTTCAATTAATAATTATTTTGCAGGGGGATACATGCGGATTATGTGAATATTCCATTCCTCCATCAAAATTTTACCCGCTAGTTTTTGTATCCATCCATTGCATGTCTTGACAGAATTAATAACTGCTCTGATATCTGCTATACTGTGATTTTCTTTTTAATTTTTTAAACTATATTTGATTTACAATGTGCCAATTTCTGCTATACAGCAAAGTGACTTGGTTATATGTATATGGGTATATGCATATACACATATATTCTTTTAAAATTATTTTTTCATTTTTTAAGTTAAAAAATTATTAAAGTATAGTTGTGCCAATTTCTGCCTGCCATACTGTGATTTTCTTATTCTCTCATTCCTTCTACCTAGCTTAGCTGGCCCTTTTGTGTAAGGAAAGGCTTTCTCTTCTCTTCCCTTCTTTTATTTACTTGTGTTTTTATTTATCACAGGAAAAACCAATGATCCTTATTTAATTCAATATTAGAATCAGTTACTATCATCATTCATTTTGATGATCGAATTGTTCCAGATTTGGCAAATAGGAGTCCATCTGGACTAGCTCTTCTGTACTTTTGACAGGTCACAATTCTTCTGAGCTCTTCCTAACTTTCTGACACCAATAGATGTTTTAGACACATCTTGCCCTTTTCCTGTCATATCTCTGAAATTAAGCATTTTTTCTAAGAAGCCATGATCCACTATCAGAGAAGAGTTTTCGGGAACCAAGGTCTAAATGGCAGGTGTCCTTATTGCTATGGGGGTGCTGCTGCTTGCAGATCTTTCCATTGGACAGAACTATACAATCATTTATATCAATTTGTAAATCTACATTCATGTATAAATATTGAAAACTGGCAAAAATGTGCATTATAGTTTAAAGAGGAATTAGGCTTGATTCTGGTATAATACCATAAAAGTCACACCCTGAAATTCAGGCTAATGCCTTTCTCTCACCTCTTGAAATCTAGGCTGAGGATTTGACCAAGTTAAAGCTTTCGTTTATGTTGTGAACTAGATTGATAAATATTCTACTTGATGGTGAGCTATTCTACAGTGTCTTTTTCCCCACTAAACAAAGCCTAATTTTTACTCTGAAAAGATCCATATTTAAATATATTTTCTCCCATTCAATTGAATTGCAAATTCAAGATAAACACAGCTTGGAAAGTCCACTGGCTACAAATGACACCCTTTCAAAGAAATTATTAATTCAGCAAAACTCCAAGGGAAATAAATACACAGTTCTGCAGCCAAGGTAACCAGGCATCCTGAATTGAGTCTGTATGAAAAATACTCTTTTGTCAAAATTCTGCAATCTGATAAGCTCTAATTCTTTTATAAACTACATGGCTTGATATTTTTCATAAGTGCTTTCCTCAGTCAGATATTAGGTTTTTGTAAAATCTGGAGTTATATAAGCAAAATGAGAAAGAACATCTGATGGTTCTAAGAACATCAAACTTACTGTGTGTTTTTTGTTGGTTTTTTGTTTTTTTTTAGAGCTACACCTGTGGCATATGGAAGTTCCCTGGCCAGGGGTCAAATCAGAGTTGCAGCCGCAGCCCATGCCATAGCCACGGCAACACAGGATCCAAGTCACATCTGATACCTACATCATAGCCTATGGCAAGTTGGATCCTTAACCCACTGAGTGAGGTCTTGCATCCTCAGGTCCTTAACTTGCTGAGCCACAACAGGAACTCAATGCATTTTAGATTATTCTCCACTAAATGGTCTTGATGCATGTGAGGCAAGAGGTGTTGCAAAATAAAGGCACACAGCTACATTTGGCATGGAAACAAACGTGTACTACTTACATATACGTTAGTTTCTAAGTGTGTACGTATTTTCTATACATATATAATCCAGATCCTTATAATGAATCTGTGTGATTTTTTTCCATTTGTTATTATAAATCCTTGAGAATGGGAACCACTTCACCTTTCAAGCACCCACACATGTCTATTATTCATCCTGCAGGAAATTCTTCTCTTCTCGGTTCTATTGCTGGTATTCTGAATCCTTGTCCTCTTTTCTACTTTCACTTCCTATTTGGAAGGGAACAGCCCTTATCAGCTTCCTGGCCACAAAAGCAAAGGAGATAAATAACTGTATGGCTGAGACTACTTGTATTTATTCTCACTACTGAGTTGTAATCAGCTGACATAGAATTCTAGGTTAGAAATAGTTTTTCTTCAGAATTTTAAAGGCAGTAATCTATCGTCTTCTGGCTTTTGGTCTTGCTGTTGAGTAGTCCAAAGCCATTTTGATTCATGATCTTCTGCATGTGATAAGGCTTTTGTTTATTTTTTCAGATGGAGCTTGTGGAACCTTCATTTTATCCTGATTGCTCAGAAATTTCATAATTACGTGCCTTGAGGTGAGTGCATTTTTATATACCTTTGGCTATACATTGTTCCTTGTCATTCTGAAAATACACAGTTCTACACATATTTAATGGAAAAAGTCATCCCTTCTATTTTCTCTTTCTAAAATTTCTATTATTTAATATTTGCCATCGCATTCCCTTTTGTGTTATGTTTCTATTTCATTGTCTTTTTGTTTTACTTTCTGGGTGATTTTCTTCCACAGCTTTATTTCTCAAAACTTACATTGAGTACTTTTTTAAAATTCTCCATTATAGTTTTTAATTTATAAGGTCTTTATTTCTCCAAGTGCCATTTATGCATTTTAGCCTTGTTAATGGATAAATTACTTTATTGGTTCAATCTGAAAACATGACTATTTTTAAGCCTTTTTTTCCATATGTATATAGTCTCTACTTTTACAAGATTTTTTTCTCCTTTTTTTTTTCACTTTCATTCTCCTTCCTCACTCCTTCCCTCCCTTCCTATTTCCCTCCCTCACTTCCTGCATTCCTTCCTTTCTTCCTCTTTAAATCAATGTTACAAGATCTCCTTAGATACCTGGAAAACTTTGTTGGGTAAAATTGAATTTCAGATTCTTTATGACTTTCCTCATTGCTGGTGAAACTTCTAGAGCAACTGGATACATAATTCCTATATTCTATGAAGAAGTCAGGGCTCAGGATAAAAATTACAGAGACATCCATTTCAAATGTTTCAAAGACATTTATAACCATGGGAGTAAATAAACTTATCTTGAACAAAAATGTAGATTTAAAAAGGGGGGGGGGGTGCAGGGGTGCTCTCACCAAGCCTTCTATCCAAGTGAGTCACACATTAGGGTTTTCTATGTATTATGTCTTCGGGCTTATTATAGTAGTTTCTCTAATATGTAACACTTTGAACAAATTCACATTTAATTCTTTCACGTATCTGCACAAATTATGAAGAACCATTCATGTTTTTAAATGCTTCATTTAAAGCCACTTAAAGGTAACAGAAATATTTAAATAAAAAAACAACCACGATGGGGGTTGGCAAGTGGCATGCAGAAATTTCCGGGCCAGGGATCAAATCTGAGCCACAGCAGTGACAAAACCAGATCTTTAACCACTAGACCACCAGGGGACTCTGAGAAAAATTATTTTTAAAAATAATACATTATATTAATACTCATACAACTTCAGATATGTTAAACTGCCTTATTATAATTGAGTACCTAAAAATAATCTAAGCTAAACAATCACATTATATTCTTGGGAGTAAGGAATACAGTTGTATGCTATAATAACAACAGTGAAGAAAAAACCCACTTATAACATTGTATCAACTACTGATTTATAGAAGAAATCATTCTTGAAATTTATTGCAAGGTTTCTCTTTCTTGTGATTATCACTATAAAATTTAAATTCTGTACAGCTAGAAAAAATTGGTTTCCTAATTAACCTAAAATTCACTTAAGAATTCATCAAATTTTTAAAATTACAAAGGCAACAAAAGCTTTCTAGTAGAACTGTAACAGTAGTGCTCAAAACATGAATAACACTGATCTATGCTTAAAACAATTCATAAAATTATATCCTAAAAAGGAAAAAAAAATTGCAACAGAATGAAATCCAATAGTAATATTACTTGCATTGTGCTTGAAAGAAAACAAAAAGTTTTAGAACAATGGATATTAAAAAAAAAATCAAATCCCAGCTCCAGTACATATTACCAGTAACCTACAATATAATATGTTCTTTTTCTCATATGTTGAACTTAAACAACTTAAAAAAAATTATTTTCCACTAACACCTTGGTTTACATTTTTGGTGACAGGAGTCTTCTATAGGAAATGAGAGAATGTACTGCATACTTAAAAATATGAAATGATAATACATATTAGAGTTCAGAGTAGATCAGCTACCAAGTAAATTCTGCCTTCCTTATAGGTTTTTATATCATGTCACATGGCCTTGATTGGATCTCAAAAATATTAAACATTTTCAGAAACTGTCGATTGCAAACTTTCTTCTTTTCAACTACAACAATGAAACCATGACCGTTAAGATATTAGTAGTAGCCAATACAAATTGGCAGATTTGTAGCAAGACATTTTAAAACATGTGGACAGAAAAGAAAACAAAGAATAAATCACTATCATTTATAATCTTTAGTAACTTGCAACCATGTGAGAAATACTTTCCCAGGAAAGAGGTATAATACTACTTTAAAATAGCCTTTACAGGAGTTCCTGTCATGGCTGAGCAGAAACGAATCCAACTGGGCACCATGAGGTTGCAGGTTTGATCCCTGGTCTCGCTCAGTGGGTTAAGGATCCAACCAACATCAACGTGAGCTGTGGTGTAGGTCACAGACGCGGCTCGGATCTGGCATTGCTGTGGCCGTGGAGTAGGCTGGTGACCCCTAACCTGGGAACCTCCATATGTTGTAGGTGTGGCCCTAAAAAAAAAAAGAAAGAAAAAAATAGCCTTTATAATTTCAGAGAGAAAATCCCCCTAGCTAGGAGTTGCTTTAAAAATTCATAAAGTATTCTTGTACAGTTTTGGTGCTAATTGTTGGACATTCACATTAGAGTAGTTACAACTAGCAAAAGATCTTAATCATACCTTTGCATGTACTACATTGAATGACATTTCGTCTGGCAATAGGAAAATCTAGATGATAAATTTATTATTTTTGCTGTTTTAACAACACTTCTGGGAAGGAGGTATCACTCTAGGATTTAAAAAGCAGTCTATCTGATTTTTACCTTTTCTAACATGAACACACAGCAAAACACACATGAAAGCATTTATGTTTCTAAATATGCCCTTTTAAGGGATGCCATTGGCTCTTTATGCTTCACAGTTATTCCACAGTATAGACATAGCAGAAACACTTCCAAGGGAGTTGTGTGTGTATATAACAGTATTGTTTCTCAGTTGGAGTCTTTTCTTGATGTAACACCAGAACCTTGAAATGAATTATGTTTGCTGAGTAGAGAAAAGGGATAAACATGCAGCTATCATCATTCAGGCAGTAACAATACATTTATGCTAAAGCAGTAATTTCTTCCTAGTGAACTCTTAAAAAGGCATTCAGCAACGCATAATCATTTATCCCTCATGCCATTCACATTGTTAGGCTCTGAATACACAAATCACCATAACAACATGGAAAATGAAGAAATATGATCACTTTTGAGTTTTGTTGTTCAACCATCTCAGCACTTTTCCTGATTCAATATTTGCCCAATTGTTCCTACAAGCAAAATTGAATGATTTTCACCATTATGTTGCACTTTCTTTTTAAAAGAACTTACAGAGTCTCTAGAGAGGTTTATGTTTCCCTCGATTTTCTGAATCTACTCCTGTATTGGCTTTAGAAATTATTATTACAAAGCATGAAACTGATGAAAACTATTCTGTTCATAACTTCTTTCTTCCTTAACAACCTTGAAAAAATTTTTATTAGATTTCAAGGTGTTCTGTCTCATGGCAGTAATATTCTGATCATGTAGGAATATTCTGCCTAAACATGTTACCACATTGATGGGCCCTACACAGTCATTTCCCTCTTTCTCTGCCTCATTCTGACCTCTCTATCTGATAATATTGAAAAGCTAACTGCAGACCAGTGTCCTTCCTCTTAACATCTGAATTGAATTATCTTATTATGATTCAATTTCAAATTCCAACATATTTTAAAGTTAATGATATTCCAAATTAAGTGACTGATACTCAAATTCTACCTCAAATGCCCAGGTCAAATTTCAATATTCAAATATAATTATTGTTCACCTCAGACTTGGGCAAATATAATTTCTCTTTTGTTATTATGAATATACTTATTTTTTTCTTGAACCTTATTTTTTTTAACCTGACATGTGTATTATGGTTTTCTGTCCTAATTAGATTGAAAATTCAAAAAGGTAGGAACATTCATCAGTGTATTTCCCACAAAGTTGGAAATTTTCCTTTCCTATAGAATGAAACAAAATGTGTTTGTGTGTGTGTGTGTGTGTGTGTGGTGGGGGAGGGTTCACAAAATAACTATTTATTGGGGGCTGCCTATTTCTCCCAGAATCCTTTGAATATGGTATCATACTCAACAGAACCAGAATCTCCTTTTTCTGTTCTCACCTGTTTGTAGTCCCTTTGGAGAATAGTGTAGAGATTAGAGAAAATAATTTTCATTTTGATTTGTCAGTGAGGTTTTCTTATTCATATTTTAAAATTAAATTATCACTACCCAAATATAAACCGACCACAAAATGCCCATTAATGAAAATCTAAACAATTTCTATAAATAATGACAGAATCTCATCATTCTTTTGATTGTACAGTTTCTCTGAAGATCCAAACTTAGGTAAGGAATGCTTAATGATGAACAAAGTGTTCTTAGTGAAATACTACTTGGACCTCAGGAAAACAGAATGTGTTAAAATTAGAGAGAAGGATAAAACCAGTCACAGAGTAGAGTAGATAACAAACTAACCTAAAACAGTAATAACTAAGACGAGATATATACTTGAAGTTGTAAACAAAGAGTAAATTGAAAAAGGGAGGAAAAAGGAATTTAGCACAAGTTCCAATTCATGTTCTTGTCAGGCAGATGTGCACCCAAACCTCCGGTGGGACAGAAGCTATTTTTGTCATACATTTGACAGTCTCAAATTAGTAGGACCCAGTTTAATAAAATATATTTTTCATGTAAATACTTGGTGGTGAGGTAAACTCAGTGTCCTAGGCAACTCATTCATCGAATAATTAAGTCTCAACATGAATAATGTCAAATATTAAAAACTGAAAATTTGGGGAGTTCCTGTTGTGGTTCAGTGGGTTATGTACCTGACTAGTATCCATGCAGATGCACGTTGAATCCCTGGTCTTGCTTGCTCTGTGGGTTAAGGATCCAGCATTGCCACAGCAGCAGCATAGATTGCAGATGCAGCTCAGATGTGGCATCAGCTGTAGGGTAGGCTGTCAGCTTCAGCTACAATTCAGCCCCTAGCCTCGGAACTTCCATATGCTGCAGGTGTGGCCCTAAAAAGCAAAAAAAAAAAAATTACAATAAAATAAAATAAGACAAGTTTACTCACAGGAACGAATAAGAACACAGAGGTTCAAATAACATTGTAGGTAAAATCTCTCTGGAAATAGGACTTTTTCCTATCTGCAACCTCTTTTTTGTTTGTTTATCTAAAGAAACTGAGTCCATCAAATATCATATACTGCCCAAATATTTATATGGTAACTTTAATCTGGTATCAATATAAGCCAAGTAGACTTTGACTTTGCTAGGAAAGGTGAAAAATAATTATATAAACAAATTTTTCAAGAATTTGCTTAATTGACATAAAATATGTATTTGGAAAACAAAACAAATGCTATATTTTTAAAAATAGAACAATTTTTTATTACTTCAGCTTGTCAAAGTTACAAAGTCAAATTGTTACTCCCTCTTTCTTTCTCTTGCTCTTTTTCTGAAACTACTTAATCAAAGATCACCTTAATAAATAGAATCTGTTTCCTTTGGTGGAAGACCATAATTACTTGAAGCATTCAGAAGAAACATCACTTTGAGCTAGAACGATAAAAACATCCTCATGAAAATTCTTCAAGGTGAACCAAATCAATAACCAAATTCCATAAAGTTGCAGGATACAAACTTGGCATATAAAAATCAGTTGTGTTTCTACACATTTATAATAACCTATCAAATAGAGAAATTAAGAAAATAATTCCATTTGCAATAGCATCAAAAACAACACTTAGGAATTAGTTTAACCAAGGAGGTAAAAGATCTCTACATTGAAAATGATAAGACATTGATGAAACTCAAAAATACAAATAAAAGGAAAGCTATCCCATGTTCATGGATTAGAATAATTCATAGTGTTAAAATAATCATACAACACAATGACATCTACAGATTCAATGCAATCGCTATCAAAATGCAATGATATTTTTCACATAATTAAAAAAAATCTATCCTAAATTCATACGGAATCACCAAAGAACTCTGATAGCCAGAGCAATCCTAAGAAAGAAAAACAAAGCTAGAGGCTTCACACTTCCTGACTTAAACTATACTATAAAGCTACAGTAACCAAGATAGTATGGTACTGACATAAAGAAGAACACATAGATTAATGAAATAGAATTAAGAGGCCCAGAAATAATAGTCAACTATTGTTTGATAGGGAGCCAAGAATACTCAATAGGGAAAGATAATACCTTCAATAAATAGTGTTGGTAAAACTGAATATTCATTTGCAAAAGAATGAAATTGGAACCCTATCCTACACCACTCACAAAAATTAAATGCTATATAGCAGAAACTGACACAACACTGTAAATCAACTATAGTCTAATAAAAATAAAATACAATTTAAAATTAAACTGACATGAACAAATACTGTAAGTAATTACTTATTTGTAGATAATATCTAAAATTTGACACAAATGAGCTTTTCTATGAAGCAGAAAGAGACTCACATATATGGAAAACGGATTTGTGGTTGTGGGAGGGTGGGGGGCATGGATTGGGAGTTTGGGACTAACAGATGCAAATTATTATATATAGAATGGAAAAACAGCAAGGTTCTACTGTATAGCACAGGGAAGTATATTCAATATCCTGTGATAAACCATAATGGAAAAGCGTGTATGTGTATATACACATATATATGTATGTATGAATTACTTGGCTGTGGAGCAGAAATTAATATAACATTGTAAATCAATTAAAAAATTAGGTGTTCCCATTGTGGCTCAGTGGTTAATGAACCTGACTAGCATCCATGAGGATGCAGGTTCAATTCCTGGCTTCGCTCAGTGGGTTAAGGATCTGGCGCAGCCATGAGTTGTGGTGTAGGTCACAGATGTGGCTTGGATCCTGTGTTGCTGTGGCTCTGGCATAGGCCAGCGGCTGCAGCTGCGATTAAACCCTAGCCTGGGAACCTCCATATGCTGTGGGTGTGGCCTTAAAAGACAAAAAAAAAAAGAAAAGAAAACAGGAGATCAAAGGTATTTCTGTACCCCTACATTCATGGCAGCATTAATCAAAATTGCAAAGCTTTGAAAACAACTTGAAGGTCCATCAAATAAAGAATAAATAAAGGAAAAGTGGTATATTCAGTAGAATATTCAGCCTTTAAAAAAAAAGAAATCCTTCAATTTAAAACAACATTGATAAACCTGGCAGACATTATGCTAAATAAAATGAATCAGATACAGAAAACAAATACTGCATTTTCTCAATAATGTATGGAAACTAAAATAAGCTAATAGAAGCATAGAGTAAAATGGTGGCTACCAGGTGCTGAGGAAAGGGGTAGAAACAGGAGAGCTGCTGCTCAAAATATACAAACCTCCAGTTATATGATCAGTAAGTTCTAGGGATCCAATATCCAACATGGTGACTCTAGTTAACAATACTTTATTGTATACTTGAAAGGTGCTAAGAGATTAAACCTCATATAAGTCTCATAATTACTTTGTTAATGGTTTGTTGCCATTAACAAAGTAATTATGAGAATAGGTGAGTTAACTAACCTTATTGTAGTAATAATTTTAAATATATACATGTATCAGATCATGATATACACCTTAAACTTACGCAATATCAATTATATCTCAGTAAAACAGAAAGGAAAGGAAAGGAAAGGAAAGGAACGAAGAAAAGACCGGACAATGAAGGAAGGAAGGAAGGAAGGAAGGAAGGAAGGAAGGAGAAGGAAGGAAGGAAGGAAGGAAGAAGAAAGAAAGAAGAAAGAACTAAGAAAGAAAGAAAGAAAGAAAGAAAGAAAGAGAAAGAAAAGAAAGAAGAAAGAAAGAAAGAAAGAAAGAAAGAAAGAAAGAAAGAAAGAAAGAAAGAAAGAAAGAAAGAAAGACAGAGACAAAGAAAAACTATCTGCATAAGGAGAATTTTGTCAGACAAGCAAGCTCTCTAACACTGGCTTTCACCAAACATAGGTTAGATGGCCAAGAATACTTTGAGGTGATTTAAGGAAGGATCAGGTGATTGACAAGATGATTGACAAAGACTGTTCAAAAACTGAGGGGACATGTCAAAGAACACAAGAAAATAATGAACTTGAAATGCCCCCAGTGGCCAAATCAGAAAATTTTAAGAAAAAAATAAGCACTGATAGTGATCCATTAATAATCCAGAGAGTAAAATAAGAATTCAGGAGTCTATAAAGATAGTGAGAGGATAAAGCTCTTCCTTAGAGTAGTATTCCAATTAATAAATGGAGAAGAAATGGTGGAAATGAATAATACCATTTGGCAATTATCACAGTAGTAAAAATCATCAATGGGAGCTAAATTTAAGAGATGAGCGTTAGGTGAAAAAACAGGATACTGAATAGTTTTAAAGTATTTTCCCTTCATGTACTTGTAACAGAAGGAAAAAAATAGTAACTTTTAAGTAGAGGAATCACTTTAAGTGATCAATGTTAATGGCACCAAAAATGAGACACAGAAACAATTTATGCCTCCTGATACGATGTACTGACAAGGATATAGGGGAACTCCATCCCATAACTGCCAAAGTGAAATAGCGAGCCCCTGGTCCCAACTCCCCATCTCTGGCTGGTTCTGAAGGACCATCCTAGATTTGTAGCTTCTAATGAGGTCAGCTGGAAGCTTTGTTCAGCATATACAGCACCACAACTTCTCCCTCTTCCCAATCCTCCCTTTCCTTCTCTTCTGTTTCCACAAGTACTAATCCCAGGAGCATCCCTAATAACCTCCCTACATGCTAATCTCTGTCTCAAAGACAAACTGACTCATTTGCAGAATCTAGGATGATGCTGAAGATTCAAGCTTGGGTGGAAAAAGGACTGTGATACCAGACACTAACTGGGTGTCAGACGAAATAAGTGTGTGAGAAAGGACTGTGAAGAGGAAGAAATTAAGAGTGGATTTTAGAATGCTAAAATTGAAGAGACTGTGGGGTATAAGGTAGAAATATCCAGCAGGCAGTTGGAACACACAGGGCTCAAAGTTGGGAGCAAGTTCCTAATAATGGATACAAACATTGCCCTTTCCACACAGAGAAAATAATCCAACTCCTATTTTGAGTAATGCTGTTGCTGCTGTTGCTTCTATTATCCTGTGAGGAAATCCAAATAGCCTAAGATCTATTATTTGATTCCTGGAAGATTTCTTTTAAACTAAATTTTTTTTGGTCTGTGTATTAGCCATATGTTCAAATGGTCTAGCTGAGGATTTAGATTAGCATCTTGGACAAGTTTTGAGCAATGTTAAACCATTTCATCTGCTCAAAGATACAATGACTGCTTCTTTTTACAGCTTCCAAAGAGATAAGAAATACCCCCCACCCAAATAAGTCATTTTAGTCAGGGACAATATAGAACTAAGTGAAGCTCTGAATCTTCAGAAATAAAAAGTTCAAGCTTTTCAAAGAGAATCAGGCTATCAGGATCCAGACAGTCCTTTTGTGAGTAATTTAAAGAATTTTTTTCTGCCCTTGTAGAAGATGGAACCTGAATCATGCCTAACTGTCATCTGAAAATAAGATACAAACCATATCCCAATCTACATGTAAAAATAATACTTTATTTTCTTACTCTGAGCACTTAACAAAAGCCTTTCCCCCCCTATTTAGGGCCACACGGATGGCATATGGAAGTTCATGGCTAAGGGTTCAATCGGAGCTGTAGCTGCGGGGTGTACACCACAGCCACAGCAATGCAGGATATGAACTGCAAACTATAGCACAGCTCGTGGCAATGCCACACCCTAAGCCCACTGAGAAGGGCCAGGGATCAAACCTGTATCCTCATGGACACTAGTTGGTTTCGTTACTGCTGAGCTACAATGGGAACTCCCAATAAGAGCTATTTTAACCAGTTCTGGTAGAAAGATTTTCTTTCTCTGGTAGCTTGAATTTCATAATTCAAAAATGTTATATTCCACATTAAAGTTTTATTCATTTTATGACTGTGAATTTTAATTTTGCACATTTAATTATTTCCTCATATGGAGCTTAACTACAAGGTGCATGAGAAAACTCAAGAGAAGATATTTTCACTCATTCATTCATTTATTCATTTATTCAAATACTAGTTGAACTAAACACTAAATTGTAGAATTTTAGGATGTGAGACCATTAGTGAAAAAGATGAGGCCTTTGGAAAATGATAGAGTTATGGGGATCTGGGTAAAAATTAAAATTTATTAAGTGTCTTTAATGAGCTTATCATTGGACTTTCCTTAACAAAAGGTTATTTTCTTGAATTCATATTATTGCTCAATTGTTATAGGAGGGTTATAACTGTCTTATAATCAAATTATAGTTACTAGTTGTATTATACAACAGAATTGAGACCATGAGAGGTTAAGTTTGTCAAAGGTCATTTTGGTAACTTTTCACACGTCTGCATTATCTTCCCATAGATTGAATACATAATACCCTCAATGTGTTAGTTACTTCAGCGTAGGTACAATGAGAGGCACACACACTTTTCAATTTATTTCCATGACAATTTATCATTGTCACAGTAATTTTACATCTGTTTTCAAACACCTGTGAGGAAGACAGACTAAAGCAAAAAAGATTTCTCCATTTTAGATGGATTGGGAAACTTCAAATTAGTACACTGAGTAACAACTGTAATCCATCCTAATATTGTATGTTTGATTATCACAATTCGCTTAATCCCAGAGCACACGAAATGTCAATCAGGGACCGGGCATCAAATATTCTCATTTTCATTTATTTATACTTAACTTTTACTACAAATATAGCTTTATCATGCAGGAATTAAAGTGGATACTAATTAATGCATTTCATAATAACCAACACTTTAAAAATAACGCAAAAATTGTTACTCCAAACCAACCTTTGAAAAATTGGTTTACTACCCAAAATATGCTTTGGGACATTTCTCATAAGCTTTAAACATTTTTCTGGGCATTAATTTATTTTTTTATCTAACATTGGCATCAAAAGATCAGCCTGGCAGTTAAGTACCTACTGGTTTTTCTCAGCATCAAAACTATAGTTTAGAATGAATTACTTGAACATTTTCTATGTGCTTTCTATATGCCAGGGTCCTTGTCGAGAGCTTAATAAATACTATCTAATATAATTATCAACAATAATCCTCTGATAATATTATAACTGTTGAATAAATACTGGAACCTAAAATGGTGTAGTGACTTTCTCTAAATCCCGTATTTTGTGAGTGAAAATAAACAACCTCAGGCCTGAACAACCTTCAGTGCCCTTGCTCTGAACAAGTGATTCTAAGGATTTGCTACTTATTTCTCAGTGACACATTGCAACCTCTTTAGTAAAAAATTACTATATAGCATTAGTAAAAAAATTACTATAGACTCACTTGGGAAGGAGGAGTCTTCAACCAGCAGCACCAGCAACACTGGAAACTGGCTAGAAAACCAAACTCTCCAGCTTCCCCATCCTATCCAATCAGAACCTCTGGGGGGAGGGCTTTGCAATCTGTTTCAACAAGCTCTCCAGGTGACTAGGATCCACCCCAGACTGTGAGAATTAGAGCAGTAAAAAGTTATTTACCCTTTAAAAACTATTCTCCTTTCTTTATATATCACAATAAGAGAAAGAATGGTTAAAGGACTTTTTCTTTAATAAAATGATCCTTTGCAGTTTCTTCAGTGATAAATACAAGCCTATTTATTCAAAATAATAGTTCGTTGCTAATTGCCAGTAAAAGCATTTTTTAATCTCACTAAAGACTATTTACTGAGGATAAATTAAAGGATCTCATTAAAGACTATTTCATTAAAAAATTGCAACACGAAGGAGCTCCTGTTGTGGCTCAGCAAGTTAAATATCTTGATTAGTATCCAGGAGGATGTGGGTTTGATCCCTGGCCTTGCTCAGTAGGTTAAGGATCCAGCTGGTGGTTCCAATCTGGCCTTGCAGAGGGCGTGGCATAGGCCAGCTGCTGCAGCTCTGATCTGACTCCTAGACTGGGAACTCCCATATGCTACATGTGTGGCCATAAAAAATAAAATAAAATAAAAACTGCAACCCTAAGAATTAAAGAAAATATTTTTGAAAAAAGTAGTCAAGATTTTATTTTAAATTAATTGTAAATATTGAAATGTTTTGGTAAGATGTATTTATATATTTATATATATAAAGTACATATACATATTTAATGAGCCAGGTTTTGTGCATAGGTTTGTACACAAGTTTTGTACACAGTTCACAGTTGGCCAATAACAGTGTTCAGTTGCTTTAACACAGTTCAAAATAAATATTAAAATATTTAAAATTTAAACTTCTTATTCCTATGCATGCTGTCTCTATTTGAAAGAAAAAAAGGTATATATGAAAAACTTGTTGACTCTGCTGATGGTTAACTTTACTGAAGATGACCGAATTGACTAACAAATAAGCTCAAAAATACAAGTTAAAAATAACTATAATGGGAAATTTCAAGCATTCTCCACAAGCACTTTGTTATGTTTAGGTATTTTACAGATATCTAACATCAAATGAAACAAATGTAACAATGAGCTGGAGTTCCAGGTCCATGTTCTATATTTATTGATGGCATTTTACAGAATAATTAAGGAAGCCTGGTGTTTGCATCCTCTTTTCAGAAACATTTTCATCGCTCTATGAATTAAATTAACAGTATTCACTCTCTTACAACTACATACAAGTGATTCAAAACAGTGTAAAAGCTTTTGCCTAGAATAGTGTGTTTTTGTGTCCAAAGGTTAATTTCACTATTTTCATTCCATTAGAATTCAAAGAAGGCTATTTCACTCAGAGGTTGAAATGCATGAATTGGAACTGCCAAATGAAAATATCACTAAAATTAAATGCCTACTTGTAAAGAATGGTGCTTGCATTTCAAAGCATTACATTTAGCTGATGGGATGCAAAATTGCCAGAATATAATACTGATTTATAGGGTATCCACTTCCAGGAAACACTGGGCAAATGGGAGAACCAGAGAGACTTAAGAGAAATTTGATCTTTGCATGAATTAAAAAAAAATATATATCAGGGCTAGAATTATTGTAAAAATAAACTTAATAAACTTGTAGAACTTTTTCAATGAACCACATTATTGGGCAAAGTAAGAACTCCTGGCCAGGGAGGGCAGCTGCCTCTCTTTCTTTTATCATTACCTGGTCTTCTCAATGACAGGATGCATTAGCTCTCTGAATGGACAACTTCTCACAGTCATGTATAAACCAGAAGCCAGCCTTCGTAAGAGGAGAGAATGATGTGGGAAAAAGAACAAGAAGGATAAGAGGAGAGAATAAGAACAAAGGGAAAGAATAAAAAAAGAAAAGGAAAGGGGAAAAAGTCAAGGAAATGGAATTAAGCAGATTGAGGAATTCAAAAAGGTAATGAAAACTTAGGGAGAGGCAAAACAGAAAAGAAACTAAAACTGGTGGAGAACAAAACGCCCTATTTGCAGGTATAGTTTTCTAATGGCTCATGATTCCCCATCTAATTTGGTAAAATAGAATGAACATGAAAGAAAACTGCTTCCAAGTAGGCCCTATTTACCATGGGTATTCATAACATTTCCTGCCACTGTTCTTTATTATTATTATTATTATTATTATTATTATTATTATTATTATTATTATTATTATTTAAGCTGTTAACCAGTTCCTGCACTTTCAATCCCAGCCCTTGTGGATGATAAAGAGCATATTTGCTCTAGCAAACTTGAAAAGTGTACCCTTTGTCAACTGAAACAAAAAGTATAACCTAAAAGCTGAGAATTATGTTTTATTTGGGGGACAAAACTAAGGATTTAAACCCTAAAGACAGCCTCTCAGAGGAGTGACTGCTCTGAAGAGGTAAGGGAGGAGGCAGGGTATAAAGTTTCACAACAAGAAACAGAACATCAAGGTTACTATTAATTAAAGAAAACCAGAGATCTCAAGTTAATGAATTTAGCACTCTTCTATATACAGGAAGATGTAAGAGTCTGGGCTCATTGAAATCATTCCTTTGATATGCACCTTAGCTATCTGGGGCTAGTATCCTGCTTTTCTCCAACCTGAATTCCCTAGGGATGCACAGTTGGCAGCTGGCTGCAGTGGCTGTGGGTTTGATGGCTACAACATCTTTTGTTTACTGATATGGCAGGTGACATTTTTCAACCACACCTTCACAATCAGAGGTCCAGTAAAGACATCTGTAACCAACTGAGCAGAGCCAGCACACTTGTCTGCCAATATACCAAAGAAAAACAAGGAAATTGGTGCTCCTCTTTCAGGCATATCTCCACACACCTTGCTTCTTCTGGAAAAAGAAAATGCAAATGTGAAACAGAAAGAGTGTAGAGTTTGAGGAATATTTATGGAATTGGATGTGGGGGCATTCATGAGGTAATCCATTCATGCATTAATAATTCTTGCTTTGTGTTGTGAACTGGAGATGGGCACTTGCCATCTGCCTCTACATAAACTGAATCATGAGTCACTGCAGCTGCTAACCCTCAGCAACCCCTAAAGCGTTCAGGATGGAGATCAGGCATAAGGCACTCTGTGCTCTGGGAAAACTGGCAGAACAGATCTTCAGATAGGTATTTTCAGAAGAAGATTTCATGAGCCCAATTTTTACATCTCCTCATATCTAGAAAAGCACTAAAATCCTTCATGGTGAGGTATGCTCCTTGTGACTAGCAGTAACCTTCACAAGCAGTGATCTTCTACAAAATGTGTGCTTGATTGCATGTACTTCCCCCTTCATCAACATCACATATATACTGACCTCCCCCTGGCTCTCTGGAACAGTTTTTCAGAGCTATGGTACTCATTTTGCCCCAAATAAAACTTAACTCAGAACTTTCATGCTATGCACGTTTTAAGTTGACAGTGTCAAAAATTGCATTCGTTTTGATTTTGGTTTTTGTCTGTGGTCTCTAAAATTTTGGGTTTTCTCTCAAAATCAGGACATGCCAAATTTCTTGAAGCTGAGGATTGGGAAAATACACTGACACTCTACCTATAGATTAAAGAGTAAATACAATTTTAGAGCTAATCAAAAGCAAGGAATGAGTACATTATCTCCTAGCCTTCAGAATCCCACCTCAACTCAGTAAGCTTTTTTGATAGAAAAAAAAAAATGTAAAGCCCTTTTAAAAAACTTTGGTCTAAGAAACGCTATTAATTAATAATTGTAGACTAGAGGGTTGAAGGTCTTGTGACAATTTATCAGTCTACTATTTCAAGTAGGTAATTATCAAACAGAACTATCAATGTACATGATGTTAGCAGTGCACTTTTAATATCCTGGTTTAACAATGAAGCTGAATTAAACCATTAAAACATATTTTCTATATATCTACTTTTCATCTCTTTCTGCAGCCTAGGCAAAAAAATCCCTGGATACATGTAGGTAATAACAAATAGATATCAAATACCTAAAACTTAAACAAGACCAAAGAATTGGGAAATAGGCATTTATTTTCAATTGTCGTTAATCCAAACATAGAAGTAGAGCTGTCTTTTCTTCTCTGGACCTTTTGACATTTGCAGCAACACATTCTGATTTTACCCTGTCATCTGTGATATGGGAAATGAAATGCTGTGTCTGATCAGAAGCATCAAGCATGAAGCCAAGCAGAAGATACATAAGCATCTTATGGTCCATTGCCCATGGTGATTGAGCTAGCGGCATCTAAAAGGGACAGTGAGAGGTCTGACACACAATGTCATCTCTCACTTTCAATCACACATACCACACACACTCACACACACACACACACCAATACACACATGCACGAAGAAATAGCCTTCTCCATCTGGTGATAACTAATTGACTAATTGAGCATTAAGGCCTTCAAGTGCTAAACATGAGTAGGACTGAACATTTCTCCCACTTTGAATTGATCTATAATAATTCCTTATAGTTTCATCCATGTAAATATCTCAAAAAAATGGAGGGTTTAATGATTATGTGAAAATTTAATAGTATATAACACCATCTCACACATCATGTATGTATTTTGTTAAATTCTATCCTATGTGAGTATATAGAATATAACTATTAATGTGTGGTTATAGTTCACATATTTTTGGGAAAAAAAATGGAAATTGGTTCTAAATTTTGTTTTTACTTTTTTCTCTCTATACCAGGGTGAGTGAACTAAAAAAAGCCTTCGAGGTCAAATCCAGCCTATCATCTATTTTTGGATAGTTCAGGAGCAAAGAATAGGTTTTACATCTTTAAACAGTAAGGAAAATCAAAAGAATGATGTTACACAACAAGTGGAAATTACAAGAAATTCAAATCCCAGTGTCCTTTAGTAAAGATTTATTGAAACACATTCACTCACACTGGTTTACATATCGTCTATGTCTGATTTCATAGTATAATGACAGAACTAAGTAATTGTGACAGAGATCGATTGTATGTATCCTGCAAACCCTAAAATATTAACTGTCTTCCAACTCTTGATTTATACCATGTCATCTACATCAGTTGAAATAGAAATAAAGTTAGGTCTAGTAGCTTTGGTTTAAGCCCCTTTCAGACATAGTCTCTTCCAAAAGTTAATTAACTCAATAATTTATGAAAATATAACAGTCTCCTGAATCTTCCTCCACCCCCAACTTCTATTGAAATAATAATTTCTATTATATCCTGAGCCAGAGCACAAAATTGTTTATTCAACACTGAAACTGAAATATGCATTTGAGGTTTAAAGGAAACTTTAGAAAACAATACAAATGAGGAATATAGGATTTTAGCTACACAAGCCACATTCGAGTTTTAATGGGCGAGATTTCACACCAAGATACATTCATATTCAAGGGTTCAACTCAGTCAACAGCAGCCTTTGATCTGGAAATGGAGAGGATTTATACTTGTCATCTGAAAATGGGAAGTAAGGTATATCGAAGGAAAGAGTCTATATTTTACTAGTTTAGCCATATACAGGGACTCATTTTCCAACCTTCTCATCCATTTTTTCATCACAAAATTTACATGAATAAATCAGAAATAGCTTTGAATTACCAAAATTTGTGTACAATTTATCTCTCATAAACTATAACTTGGTGAGACTGGGCATAATATACAGGTAGCCTGTACTTTTAGATGATCAATGAATATTTATGAAATGAAAATGACCTCATTGTAGGCTTCTCCACTATCCTGGAAGATTGGTTACTGCCCATCATTAAATGTGTTTTTCCTTTAATAACAGTTGTCCAGCCATGGACATTTTCTGGCCGCCTTGAATAAACATGGAGCCTTATGTTCTCTGCAAGAGAATGTGAGCAGAAGAAAAGATAGCAATTTATTTTTTTTTTCTTTTTATGGCCACACCTGCAGCATATGGTAATTCCCAGACCAGGGGTTGAATCAGAGCCACAGTTGAGGCCTAAGACACAGCCATGGCAACACTGGATCTGAGCTGCATCTATGACCTATATCACAGCTTACAGGCAAAGTTGGATTCCTTAACCCACTGAGCAAGGCCAGAGATAGAACCTGCATCCTCACAGAGATCATGCCAGGTCCTTAACCCACTAAGCCACAATGGGAACTCCAAAACAGTGTAATTTCTAAATGAAAGAGCTTAAAGTGTAGTTATGCCTTCCCTTCTCTCTTTCCCTAAATTCACTGACTGAATACAGAAGACTCTGGGGCCCTGCAGTAGGACGGGGCCAATAGAATAAAGGAATTTGTCCCTTCATTATGGTGATAATGAAGGCCACCTGCCAACCAGAAACACTGTGCTTTGAACTGTGCTGTGATGGAGAAGCAAACTTCCCTTGTGCAAACCACTGCCATTCAGGGATTTACTTGTTATAGCAGTTTGCATGACCCTGACCAAAAACAGTTGCCAACTATATCCTTGCTGCTGAACATAAAGGTTACATCTCAATCCTCTCTCTATTAACTTGTCCACGGTATTAATATTATTTATCAGTTGCCTCCTTTTGAAATCCCTCTTAACTTTGCCTTCTGAACTGGGCCTATTTTATCCAACACTTTCTGCTCCACTTTAAACTTCCTGGCTTGTCCTTTTCATCCTTCTCAGCCAGCTCCTCCTGTTTCAAAATTCATATCCTCCAAAAACTCTATCCTAGGCCCTTTTATTTCCTAAGGCAATCTGAGCACTCTAAACCTCTGGAAGAAGACTTCCTGCACCAACCAGGACCCTCTCCTGGAGGAAAGTAACATTTTATAACTTAGGTTAAACTATCTTAAAACCCACAGGAAATATTCGAAAATGCCACACCTTCCTAAGGTGATTTATATTTCACTATCCTCTTTCCAAATCTGACTATAAGGAGTCAGTCATATAGAGATTTCAGCAAACATGGTTATTTTTTTTCCTTTTACAAATAAAGCTTTTTGGATGCCCTCAATTCACTATAGCTAGTAGGTGTTACTTTATTCTAAGCATATTCCATGGGAACCAGAAACCTTTATTCCTTCAACAAATAGTTATTAAGAATGTATGAGTCAGTATCACTCCAAATGTTACAGAGATACAGTGAAGAAGAAAGTTAATATTCTTGCTTTGATGGAGCTTGTTTTGAGTGGAAGGAAATAGATGATAAGACACCTAAAATAATTTCAGATGAGACAAAGACTACAAAACTCTAAATCGTAATCATGGGAATACATGGGGAAAATGTAATCACAGGACAAGGGCGAATTTAAGAGATGGTAACACACTCTCTGAGGACGCAAAGTGAGATGGTACCTGAATGGTGAGAAGGAGCCGGCCATATCAATATCTGGGGGAGTGTTCCAAACAGAGGGAAAATTAAGTACACGGGAGGCGGTAATCATAGCTCGAAAGAGTGAAAGTCTGTCAGTGTGGCTGGTGCATATGGTACAAGAGGCCAGAGAAGTAGACAGGAAACTGAGCATGTGAAGGCACTGGGGTTTTAGATATTCTAAATATACTGGACAGCATTTGAAAAGAAGACAACTTGCGAACAGGAGAATCAGGGAGACCTGCACTTATCACCACTAAAACAATGAATTTGGGAGAGTTCCTTAACGTCTCAGGCTTTTGAATTCATTTTTGCAAAACATGGGGGTTGGATCCAACGGGCATTTGTGTTTTGCCCGAATCTAAAAAATCAATAAGAAAGTAAGTGGATCTTTAGAACATTCAGAGGTTGCACATTCAAAACACACATTAACTTTAGGCAAACTCCAAATGTCAAGGTTATCCCTCCATTTTTTCACTGTGATAAAATCTTATTCATCTCTTGCTTTCAAGCTGTAGCATAATTTATCTTTCCTTATTTATTTTCCCGAATAGACAAAGGGTTACTCAAAAAGCTGGATTTTTTTCCTTACTTTTTTGTGGATGTTCAGAGATGAGCATGTGATACTCATTCAATTGATATATATTTAATGAAATAGTAAGTTGAGAGTTAATTAGATATGTCTATTCTGCACAATGAAGACTAAAAGCCCCCCTTTTAATTCTTTTTATAATGTGTTCCCAAGGGTGAAGTTAGAATCACAGTTCCTAAGATTTTTACTTATAGGAAACACTAAAGACCATATCATCTGGCATTATTATTTTATAGATAAGAAGAGTGGTAACCAGGGGATTTCCAAAATGCTCATGTATTTGCAATATAGAGAAATACCAGAGTGTATGGAGGGCCATGGAAAGTTAAGCCATCTAATCAAACATGAAATGATGGGGTCATTCCAACTCTTGGAGTCCTTACTGCTGGGAACAGGACTAGCTTTCCTGGCCTCGTCTGAAAGAGTTCTTTGGCTGGTGATAATCCAGCTTGTGCCCTCAGTGTGCAGATGGGCACCACACTGGGCTGAAGACCAGGTCAACTGACTGTGACTTTTGTTTATAAAACACTGGACCATCACTGTCATTTCTAGTGGAATGCAGTAATGACAAATTTCTTATAAAACAGGTCTGCAAAGATAACCAAATATATTTTAACTTAAATTCTCTTGAATTTTTAAAGAAGATCCCAAATACCTTAGCTAAGAGAGGTAAAACATGGAAATTAATAGTTTGGTAAAGTGAAAAGGCTCCTAACCACAGCTGAGAGCCTTGTCTAGGGCATTATTCTTTAGGAAGAAACTGCAAAGGAGAGTGCACGTTTTGCTTCACTGCTTTGAGTCATTTAAGTCCTTTTCTATATTTACTCCTATCTTATCTTTTCGAAAAAATTCCATTTCTTTGCACAGTATTCAATCTCCAAAAGGAAAAAGGCCCAATGTGTGTGTGGTACCAAGTAGATTTTTTATACTGGAGTTTTATTTACTTATCTCTCATCTACATCAACACACACAATTTGATAGGACCCCTCATTTGAGGTTTGAAGTTCAGAAACTCAGAACAGCCTGAGGGCAATGAAAAGTCTGACAGTTACAGTGTACACTTGTTTACCAAAACAGAGATGTGAATAAATTAAAATGTTTAAAATATAAAATATAACATCCATGCAAATGTTCCTCTTAAATCGCTAGTTCTTCCGTTTATATTAGGTAAGAGTTTGTCAAAAATATCTAACAAAACACAGCCTTGTAAATGAACTATACTTCAGTTAAAAAATTTTAACAAAATGGAATATCTGACTTACGCTTTCATTGCTAGGCAGTCAAGGATTTTTAGCTTTATTCTCAGCACTCTCTCATCTTTCTTATTCAAGGTACAATTGCTCAAGAGTGTCAAAAAAAAGACGAATATGCCATCCAGGAGAGTAAATATTTCTGGAGAGTTGTGTCATATATGATTTCTCCTTAATTAAAAATTTTCACTCTCTCCTGGACTCTCACCTGTTAGAAGTCTTTTACATTGTAATCCTCCTCTTCTCTACCCATTCTTTTGGGGAGTTAATCTATGAATAGTTACCTATGATATTTTGATGCCATCCTTTCTTCTAATTCTATGTGTGTGTATGTGTAATGAACATGAAGAAAGAAGTATAATTCAAGCATTATCTTTACTCATTTTTCCATGCAAGTTTTACATTGAGTCATAAACAAGTTCTCGCTTCCTGTTTTTTTCTTAAAAATTTATGTTAATTCACTACTTGAACTAACAGATCCTCAATAAACTTGGTACCCTATTTTAAATTGCAATTTAAGAGTTTCTGTTTTCTGCTGTCTAAATAATTGTACGTAAGTTTCTTAACTCATTCCCATTGGACAGTAAGTGCTAGACTTTGTACCACCAAATGTAAGGAATCTGGCTCACTTGTGCTAATATCTTCCATAATTCCCCCGCCCTTGAATTGTTGTTAATTAAAATATTACTTTTTATTTATCTATTACTTACCACATATCTTTAAACATTATTTTTGAAATGATATTTGTTGGCCATGCTCGCAGCATGCGGAAGTTCCCAGGGCAGGGATCAAACCCATGGCACAGTAGTGCCCACAGCAGTGCCAACACTGAAGCCTTAACTGCTAGGCCACCAGGGAACTCCAAAATGTTTATTTCTTAATCCATATGTTCTCTACAAAACTTAAAAATTCTACTGAGGAAGACTTAGGATTCCTACTCTGTACTCTGTCATCTCAAAATAATATTCTAATGTTTAACAATTATACTTAAAATAAGTACTTCTGTAGTGACTTTACATTGTACTTACTGTCTTTTGATTAAATATAACTGCAAAAGAGGAGTTATCTTTCACTAGGAGAGATGGCACATGAGAGCCAGAATGGATGCAACAAATGACACAGGGACCTCTGAACAACCATGAAAATATTTTGGAGGGGATTCTCTAGAAGACTAGAATTATTGCTGTTCTAGCACATTGCCTTCAAAACCATTGCCATGTGTTTATCAATGCAAATGACACCTGGTTTGCACTCAAAATTATAGGTCCCCTGCATACTTGTTGTCTATTTGCATATTTTTCCTAAATCTTTCTTAATCTTTATTCCTCTAAGCAAAATGTGAGCAAGCACAACATAAGGGTTCTCTACAGACTGTCCTTTATAACTTTATCTCCTAAGTAATTCTTAACAATATGTTGTACCTTAGAGTCAGCAAACTGTGGCCCCCCAGAAGAAATCCAGCCAGACTCCTGATTTTGTCAATTATATCTTTTGGAACACAGTCACACCTATTTGATTGGGTCTTGTCCATGGCCTAATAGTAGAGTTGAGCACTGATACAGGTACCCACTGGCCCTAAAGCCTACAGTTTTTATACCTGGCTCTTTACAGAAAGAGTTGGGGACCCCTGCTGTACATGAAAAGAAGATTCTGCAAAAATGTGTTTAAAAATTTAAAACTTGCTCAACACTATTTCTAAACTCTCAGAAAAAAAACAAATTCTTCTTCAGAGTTGA
Organism: Phacochoerus africanus; assembly: GCF_016906955.1. Taxonomy (NCBI): domain Eukaryota; kingdom Metazoa; phylum Chordata; class Mammalia; order Artiodactyla; family Suidae; genus Phacochoerus; species Phacochoerus africanus. The sequence goes on from NC_062554.1 coordinate 110,324,778, forward strand.
GTATCAGATTTAAGATATCTTAACACTAAAGGGAACACCTGGATAAAGTACGAGGTCCTACTGTAGAGCACAGGGTACTATATTCAATATCCTGTAATAAACCATAATGGAGAAGAATATGAGAAAGGATGTATATCTATATCTATATCTAGATACACACACACACGCACACATAGATCTGAATACATACATATGAATCACTTTTCCGTACAAAAATTAACACAGCATTGTAAACCAGCTATACTTCAATAAAATACATTTTTAAAAGATGAAATAAAAAAATAAAGAGAATTATCTGGTTTCTCTTAATACCAACTAGTCGGTTTCATGCAGGCTGATTCCTAGTATGTGGCTAACAAGCAGATTGGATCTGTACTGGTATTAGCAAGCTGCTCTCAGTGCACACTTGTTTTTGAATTTTAGGGTCTTCTATTAAGACATCTGGGAATTAACTTTAAAGAAAACAGCTTTAACACATGCCAAATGAAAGCTCGATGGCATGATATTTTTCCGTAAAAACAGATACTTCACTAGTGAAGTGACAATGGTAAGAAATGTTGCATGTTTTAGGAATGTTTTGCACTGAGTTCTATTGTTTTACAAATGTTCACTAAGGTTTGGCTCTTGATTGAGATGGTGGTATTTAAATAAAACCACCACAAAGTGATTTTAATTCAGGAATAGTGGGCTGAAGCTGTGGAGAGAGTTTCCAATTCTGATTTGGGTTTCAAATGGGACCTTAATAAATCAAGATGAAGATCATGGGTTTTCTCATTTACTGCCTCTACAGCTGGTGATCAGTGCCCTGGGAGAGCTTGTTGCTCAGAGCTCTTTTCCTAGAATGTTCTAATCTTCCACCAGGCAACCACTCAACGTAAATAATCATCCTGTCTCTCCTAATGCAAGGAAATAAATAAACCAGTGTCTCTCTGCCTAGGAAAATGAGCTTTCATATTGTCTCCTTGCAAATCAGAATCCTACTGTGTCGAAGTATTCAGATTTCATACACTGTACAATATGCAAGGCAGCTTGATCCATATAGTGATGCTTTAATTGTTTAGTGATATCACAGGACAACATGGAACAACTGTTAAAAACCTCAATAAATATTAAACACCAAATCAGTTTTTCAACTGCATGACATCTCATGTGGTGTTTATTATTTCCCTACCCTATTTTAAACTTAGCTGATATGTTTAGTCACTATACACTGTATTTGCAAGAAATGTAAATTAATTGCATTACTGCTTAAGACATTGCATCTTGTCTGAAACAAGCAAACTAAAAGGGAGGGAAGTATTAATTTATTATAAGCGACATTACAAAAAAGAACAAGGCAAAAAACTACACTATGGTACTTGAGGCAGAATATAAAAAGACATCCTGAACATCAGATAGTTAAATGAGTAATAAACACTTAGGTTTTTTTTTTTTTTTTTTTGTCTTTTTGCTATTTCTTTGGGCTGCTTCCATGGCATATGGAGGTTCCCAGGCTAGGGGTCGAATTGGAGCTGTAGCCACTGGCCTACGCCAGAGCCACAGCAACGCGGGATCCGAGCCGCGTCTGCAACCTACACCACAGCTCACGGCAACGCCGGATCGTTAACCCATGAGCAAGGGCAGGGATCGAACCCGCAACCTCATGGTTCCTAGTCGGATTCGTTAACCACTGCACCACGACGGGAACTCCAGGACATTTTTCTTTCCTCTAATAAAGATTTTTGAAGACTGGCTAAATTGCAATGCCTTATGCAAGAGCAGGTACATACAATTGGGGATAAAGTAATTGCTTTTTGAACAAGAAAAAGTAAAAGTGAATATATAATTCATAGTCATTTAGATAATTATCTAATGAAAAAAAATGAGGCATAGATATATTTTTTAAAATTGCTAGTTGATTTTCATCACTTTTATTTCACTTGAGTTCTTTATTTAGAAACTGGCTAATTGCTATGGTAGTCAAATGGCTTCTGAATGAAGAATCTTTCATCAAAGCCCCTTTGTGATGTATCGAATTCTTTGTATGGCCCGTAGCTCCCTCCCACACAGAGTGTTTGGCCTGTGCAGCCTAACTCAGGTCTCCTGAAAGCCATCATTAAATGCAATTTTCATGCTCACCTGTTTGATTTTAGGAATATCACTGTGTTCCTTCAAAATATCCAATATTGGATATTTGGGGAGTGTAGTTAAAAGTAGGTTTGAAATTTTGAACTGCATTATCTGTACTATCTACTTTAAAGGAAGTTCCCTGGCTAGGGATCAAACCCACACCACAGCAGTGATAATGCCAGATCCTTAACCTACTGAGCCACCAGGGAACTCTAAGATGTTTTTAATTAATAACTCTATAATGTTAAGATTCATTTCAATGTAGTCTCTTGTCTCTTATCTTCATTTTTACCAAAAGCAGGTGATTACAGACTACATTTCTGGTAACTTTTTTTTTAATTACTCAATGAATTTATTACATTTATAATTGTACAATGACCATCACAACCCATTTTTATAGGATTTCCAACCCACAACCCCAGTGCATCCCCCCCACTCCTAAAACTGTCTCCTTTGGAGACCATAAGTCTTTCAAAGTCTGTGAGTCAGTATCTGTTCTGCAAATTTCATTATGTCCTTTTTTTCAGATTCCACATGTCAGTGATAGCATTTGATGTTGGTGTCTCGTATGGCTGACTTCACTTAGCATGACAATTTCTAGGTCCATCCATGTTGCTAAAAATGCTGTTATTTCATTCCTTTTAATGGCTAAGTAACATTCCATTGTGTATATGTACCTTACCTCCTTTATCCACTCCTCTCTCAATCGGCATTTAGGTTGTTTCCATGTCTTGGCTATTGCAAATAGTGCTGCAATGAACATCGGAGTACATGTGTCTTTGCGAGTTATGGTTTTTTTCTGGATAGATGCCCAGGAGTGGGATTGCTGGATCAAATGGTAGTTCTATTTTTAGTTTTCTGAGGAATCTTCACACTGTTTTCCACAGTGGTTGCACCAATTTACATTCCCACCAACAGTGTAATAGGGTTCCTTTTTCTCCATACCCTCTCCAGTACTTATTATTTGTAGACTTTTTGATGACGGCCATTCTGGCTGGTGTAAGGTGGTTCCTCATAGTGGTTTTGCTTTTCATTTCTCTAATAATGAGTGATGTTGAACATCTTTTCATGTGTTTTTCGGCCGTCTGTATGTCTTCTTTGGAGAATTATCTGTTTAGATCTTCTGCCCATTTTTTTGATGGGGTTTGTTTTTTTGGTATTGAGCTGCAGAAGATGTTTACAAATTTTGGAGATTAGTCCCTTGTCTGTCGATTCATTTGCAAATATGTTCTCCCCATTCTGTGGGTTGTCTTTTTGTTTTATTTAGGGTTTCCTTTGCTGTGCAGTAACTTTTAAGTTTGATTAGGTCCCATTTGTTTATTTTGGTCTTTACTGTCATTACCCTAAGAGGTGGATCTGAGAAGACGTTGCTGTTGTTTATGTTAGAGAGTGTTTGGCCTATGTTTTCCTCTAAGAGTTTTATAGTGTCTGGTCTTATATCTAGGTCTTTAATCCACTTGGAGTTTATTTCTGATGTTAGGGAGTGTTCTAATTTCATTCTTTTACATGTGGCTGTCCAGCTTTCCCAGCACCACTTATTGAACAGGCTATCTTTTCTCCATTGTATATTCTTGCCTCCTTAATCATAGATTAGTTTACTGTAGGTGCGTGGGTTTAATTCTTGGCTTTCTATCCTGTTCCACTGATCTATATTTCTGTCTTTGTGCTAGTACCATACCGTTTTGATGATTGTTGCTTTGTAGTATAGTCTGAAGTCCGGGAGCCTTATTCCTCCAGCTTCATTTTTCTTTTTCAGGATGTCTTTGGCTATTCTGGGTCTTTCGTGCTTCCAAACAAACTTTAAAATAGTTTGTTCAAGTTCTGTGAAAAGTGTCCTTGGTGATTTGATAGGGTTTGCATTGAATCTGTATATTGCCCTAGGTAGTATAGTCATTTTGATATTAACTCTTCCAATCCACGAGCATGTTATGTCTTTCCATTTATTTGTGTCATCTTTGATTTCTTTCATCGGTGTCTTATACTTTTCAGAATACAGGTCTTTTGTCTCTTTAGGTAGGTTTACTCCTAGGTATTTTACTCTTTTGGATGTGATGGTAAACCGGATTGCTTCCCTAATTTCTCTTTCTGATCTTTCATTGTTAGTATATAGAAATGCCGTCGATTTCTGTGTATTAATTTTGTATTCTGTGACTTTGCCAAATTCATGGATGAGCTCTAACAGTTTTCTGGTAGAGTCTTTAGGATTCTCTAGGTATAGTATCATGTCATCTGCAAATAGTGATAGTTTTACTTCTTCCTTTCCAATTTGGATTCCTTTTATCTCTTTCACATATCAAATTTATGTGGCTAGGTCCTCCAAAACTATGTTGAATAGTAGTGGTGAGAGCAGACACCCTTGTCTAATTCCTGATCTCAGCGGGAATTCTTTCAGCTTTTCACCATTGAGAATGATGTTTGCTGTGTGGTTTTGTCATATATGGCCTTTATTATGTTGAGGTAGGTTTCCTCTATGCACACTTTCTGAAGGGTTTTTATCAGAAAAGGGTGTTGGATTTTGTCAAAGGCTTTTTCTGTGACTATTGAGAGGATCATATGGTTTTAATTCTTCAGTTTGTTCATGTGGTGTATCACACTGATGGATTTGCAGATTTTGAAGAACCCTTGCATCCCTGGGATAAATCCCACTTGATCATGATGTACAATCATTTTAATGTATTGTTGGATGTGGTTTGCTATTATTTTGTTGAGGATTTTTCATCTACGTGCATCAGTGAAACTGGCCTGTATTTTTCTTTTTTTGTGTTATCTTTGTCTGGTTTTGGTATCAGGGTGATGGTGGCTTCATAGAATGAGTTTGGGAGTGTCCCTTCCTCTGCAATTTTTTGAAATAGTTTCAGAAGGAGAGGTGTTAGCTCTTCTCTAAATGTTTGATAGAATTCGCCTGTGGAGCCATCTGGTCCTGGACTTTTGTTTGTTGGGAGTTTTTTAATCACAGTTTCAATTTCAGTTCTTGTGATGGGTCCATTCATCTTTTCTATTTCATCTTGGTTTAGTCTTAGAAGATCGTACTTTTCTAAGAATGTGTCCATTTCTTCTAGGTTTTCCATTTTATTGGTGTATGGTTGCGTATAGTAGTCTCTTATGATCCTTTGTATTTCTGTGATGTCCTCTGTTGTTACTTCTCCTTCTTCATTTCTAATTTTATTGATTCGAGTCCTCTCTCTTTTTTCTTGATAAGTCTGACTAAGGGTTTATCAATTTTGTTGATCTTTTCAAAGAACCAGCTTTTTGTTTCATTGATCTTTTCTATGGTTTTCTTTGTTTCTAGTTCATTGATTTCTGCTCTGATCTTTATGATTTCTTTCCTTCTACTAACTTTAGGTCTTGTCTTCTCTTCTCTCTCTAGCTGCTTTAGATGTAAAGTTAGCTTGCTTGTTTGAGCTTTTTCTTGTTTCCTGAGGTGGGCTTGTATTGCAATAAACTTTCCTCTTAGAACTGCTTTTGCTGCATTCCCTAGGTTTTGGAGTGTTATATCTTTGTTGCCATTTGCTTCTAGGTATTTTTTAATTTCCTCTTTGATTTCTTCAGTAATCCATTGGTTGTTTAGTAGCATGTTGTTGAGTCTCCACGTGTTTGTGTTTTCTGCTGTTTTTTTCTTGTTTTTGATGTCCAGTCGTATAGCGTTGTGGTTGGAAAAGATGTTTGATATGATTTCAATTTTCTTAAAGTTACCTAGGTTGGATTTGTAGCCCAGGATGTGACCAATTGTAGAGGATATTTCATGTGCACTTGAGAATAATGTGTATTCTGTTGCTTTGGGATGGAATGTCCTATAAATATCTATTAAGTCCATTTGTTGAATGCTTCATTCAGGGCCTGTGTTTCCTTATTGATTTTCTGTCTGGATGATCTGTCCATTGCTATAAGTGAGGTGTTAAAATCCCCCACTATTACTGTGTTATTGTTGATTTGTCCTTTTAAGGTTGTTAGCAGTTGCCTTATATATTGTGGTGAACCTATGTTGGGTGCGTAGATATTTAAAATTGTCATATCTTCTTCTTGGTATATATATGCTGTCTTCAAGAGACCCAATTCACTTCTAGAGACACATAGAAATTGAAAGTGATAGGATGGAAGAAAATATTCCATCCAAATGGGAATCAAAAGAAAGCTGGAGTAGCAATACTCATAACAGACAAAATATATTTTAAAATGAAGACTATTTTAAGGGACAAGGAAGGCCACTACATAATGATCAAAGGATCTGGTAACCTTTTAAAACCTTCACACTTACAGAATCTTAACTTTCTTGATCAGGCAGAAGGAGGTGTTTGGACACAGGCTCAAGCACAGGCTGACAAAAACCAGGAACTTTAACAATAACAATAAGATATGTGAAAGTGACAAAGCCCACAAAACAGAGCCCTAGAGTATTAATTCTTCCATTTGTATGATATTTATTTTATCTACTAAAAAAATCTAATATTTGAGGCAGCATTAATCTAGGCCCTTAGAATATAAAAAGGAAGTAAGCAACAATGTCACTGACCTCAAGAATCTCACAAAAGTCAGGATCAAGTTCATGCTAACAAATGAACTATACTGAATAAAAAAATGTTATAAAACCTATGCAAGAGAAATGTGCTGTTCAGAGTTATCGAAACAGGTTACAGAAGCACTTCATGACTTGTATAATTCATTTTACATCTTGACCAAGATGATGTGTGTTAACTGTCTTTTGCTTGCCTAGGTTTCTCTGTGATATAAAAAAGACTTATTAGTTACTCCAGGTCTGCAGAAGATCCAGAGACTGTCATCCTGGACACCAGGGTGATTTCAAGAGTCCAATTGAGCCCATTCCCCTGAGAATCATTCATTTTTCATCTTCGGAGGATGAGGCCATGCTACAACTTCCTAATAGACCACAAGTACCTGAAAGACAGAGTCTTGTGTCTTGTCCATTTCTCTGTTTCTAGTACCTTTGACTGTGCTCAGCATTAACACATTTCCTAGTTCACCAATACCAGCTGTCTATCACACCACCATTACAACATTGTCTGTCTTCCTGCTGCTCATTAAAGGCTTCAGGGAGAGGAATCACATGGAATATTACAGAATATAGTGGAATGGGAAACAGGGGAAACAACTGAACTTACTGAAAAATATTATTAAACCACATCTGTCACTTTGAAGGAGAGGTTTTAAAGAAAAAAAAAAATGGGCCCTTAGAGATAAAATGGAAAATTTCCACTCACAAACTCCCCTGTCCTCAGAATTGTCTTTACTTTTAATTCTCTCTTTACTTCTAAAACATGTGTTACAGAGGCTCTGACTGTCCAACACCAATTGGCAGACACATCACTTTGGCAAATGTTACTCAGATTCCTGCAGGTGCTAGTGCTCACATTCATCATGGTGTCTAAGTGTTCCTTGGGACTTGGTGACTACATCTGCAGGGGTCACTGTGGGCTGGGAATTGATAACTGGGTTTCATTGCTGCTCCCAGCAAGGAAACAAGAATGGGTTCACAGGTCACTTTAGGGCAAGTATAAAATGAATAATAGTTTCGTTCCTATGGGCTGGAGAAAAACCTGTATCACTGACCCTTCAAAAATTAATTTCTCATAATAAATGTAAATTGTCTAAAATAATAGTGGGGAAAACCAATCACTCTAAACACAACATCCAGAGAATGAGTGAGTAAAAGCTGCCTATTTCACAGGGACAAAGAATTCAAAGGAGCAGCTAGGGGTACTGTTAGCAGGTGGGTCAACAACTTCCTGAGGAACCTGTTATTATCCCCTTACAGCTGGAGGTCACCTATAAAAGTGGGTCTACATATCCAACATGTTTATGACAGGGCCAGTCAAATGTGTTGTGGTCTTTCAAAAGAGGAAAGAAAAAAAAAACACGTTCAAACTTTGGGGAAAATTAGCCTGGAATTGCTTGAATTTCTGAAATTAAAAGCTAAAGGACTTATTAAACTGAAAGTTTAAAAGAATGATTTTTTTTAACCCCAGCTTCTAAGGATTTGCCTAGTGTTTGTGGTGATTAAAAAACAATCATTCTTTTCATTAAATTTCTTATCTATAAGTCTCAGATCATTGACAAGCTTGAGAAAATCCTTAAACACACTGCCTGACACAATTCCTGCAGCTTAAAAAAAATTGCAGAAACTGCAGGGAAGAAAGTTATTTTTCTGAACGTTGTACCATATTTCAAATGACCACAATGAACTCTATAAAAAGAAAGGCCACAGGCCACGGTGTAATCAATACAGGCACTGTTCAGACAAGTGTGGACTGCTCAGAGCCCACTGAAGAGAATTTTTCACACTCTGGCTTTCCTCTCACAGCCAGCTGCCAAGCCCCATAATAGGCCAACACTGAGAAAATAAAAACATTCTCAGAATAAATAATAAGAACGTTTAAAGAAAGCATAGTGTCTATTTGCAAAGGGAAGGATGTGTATTTTGGACCTGAATAGGGTTATTATTGTACATACATCAGGGAGCGAAAAAAACTGTTGTTTAGTTTCCAATTCCCCAGGGAGAGCTACATAAGTTAGGCAAGATTTTAGCAAATGCAAAGAAATAGTGGAGTTACCACTGTGGCGCAGTGGATTAAGCATCCGACTGCAGTGGCTCGGGTTAGATCACAGGCTAGGTGCAGTAGGTTAAAGGAACTGGCATTTCTGCAGTTGTGGCACAGGTCACAACTGCAGCTCAGATTCAATCCCTGGCCAGGGAACTTTCACATGCCATGGATGTGAACATAAAAAAAAATACTTAAAACTTGTAAATTAGCAAACTACATGATGGTTATTAAATTGTAAAGGAAAAAAAAATCTCCTGCTATGATAAAATTCAGCTAGCTTTCTGTATACACAAAATATATTCTATCTTTTTTGGTGTGGCCAAAGAAAGAAACAGAGAAAGAAAAAGGAAGAAAGGAAGGATGAAGGCGAGGAGATATGACAAGAGTCAGGTGTCACCTGGAAGACCAGTGATAGATGAGGGGCTGACAACCCCTGGATTCCTGAGCAACTACTACGCAGAGAAAAGTCATGGTGTGGTTGACAATAAGTGGTCCTGGAGTAAGTGATCCTGAAAACAGTGACATGAGGATATTGGAGAAGAGAAAGCCTGTGGCCCAGGGTCAAGAGGAAAAGAAATGCCACCTGTGACAACCAAGGTGTGAGACCTCTGCTCTATTCTGAGGACAGCTTTCCTTTCCTAGTCTAAAGCTTGAATCACTCTATCTCTAATAATTTCCACCTTAACCTCAGCTTGACAACTGCAGGCCCACACTCTGTGCCTCTGACCTTATCTTTCTTGAAGCCTTTGCCTTACCTTGATTACGATCTCCCTATTTTACACCCTACCCGGAAAACTGATTTCAGCTCATATTTCTTTTTATTAATAGCTTTGCTTTGTTGCCTGGGGTCTGGATTGTCTATCCCACTTTGAGCAGTCAAGGCAATGAGAGAAAGATCTGTGTCCTTTCTCTCTTTAGATTATAAAAGTCATGGTCCTGATTCAAAGAGCCATAAAAATCACGGTGAAAAACAGAATATGATGGAAAGGCAGTCTTATCAGTGTGGAGTTAAACTAAGAGAAATAATGAGGAGAGGATTTCTAAATTGAACCTTACCAAAGAAGTCTAATGAGAAATTTTACATTTTATCTGTTCATTTATTTAATTAATTTTTAACTGGATACCTACTACGTGACAGGCAACAGTCTACATACTGACTATGTGAAAGCAAGATGACAGTATCTGAGATAATAATAAATTTAAAATACATTAAAATGTGTTGTGAAGGAAAAAAGACATCAGTATATAAAAATGATAACAATGAAAGATGCACTATTTTCCTCTGGCTTTTATACCCGATGTTTGGAGCAAAAATACATCCTTAAACATGCTTTTACTTACCCCTCTCACCCATCTGGATAATTCCTACTTGTATCTCTTGAGAGAGATCAACATCATTTTCTCAATGAAGTATTTTTATCCCAACTTCACAGAGAGTTAGCTGCATCTTAATGAAGTTAACTATGCAAAAGCCTTAGGCACATGTTAGAAACCTAGTAAATGTTAGTTTCTGGTCCTTCCCTAATTATTCTCTGACAGTACCATGAAGTAGAAGCCAAAGGAATAGATAATATCAAGAATATGCCTGTGTAATAAAATTGTGTCTTATATTCAGGCTAGATTCTAATGGCTATGACTCAGAATAAATTCTCTATATCCAAAACGTTCCTGAAAGTTTCACTAAATAACACATAAAATACTGCATACATGGCTTTGTGTACACACATAAAAATTCCATCAATTAATTATTAGTTGTTCTAATTCTCTCTTAGTGACTTCCTATGGCCCTCAAATAATCTTTCACTGTCTATCCCAAGAAATACCATTCTCCTCTTCCCTGGCTGTGTAGACAATAAATTGTTTTTTCTTCTCTATGGTCTGGGAAATTTTAAAGATATTTGCATATTTATTCCATAGCTTTGGGTATACTTGCAATATATATTTTTTTCAGATTCATGGCATTTACTGCTTGGAGTAACCCTTATAGAGTGGAGTGGAAAGTCAAGAATATTTTCTTTTCCTATTTTTCTTTCAGTAGGCATATAGTTATATTCACCTAAGTTCAATGTTCCTATGAGATAATTTTCCCCTATACTATCCTTGTTTGATCTTCCAAATCCATTTATCCATTGATCTCATTTATATTTATCCAATACCCAAGTCTATTAAAATTTCAATTCAGAACATCAGCCTTTTATTTGCTTACATGGGATGACACCTGTATCCCTTCAGTCTTACTGAACATATACAGAATATACAATATTACTTAACATACACAGAAATCTATATTCCAAAAATGGAAGTCCTAGAAACTTCCCTGAATAGGAAAAAGAATGAATTTATTTTATATTCATAATATTGTCTATTTTCTATTCCACATTCTTTTGGTTGAGTATATTTAAAATTTTTCCTTCTCTTTGCCAGCATAGGCAGGGAAGGGAGATAATTACAGACTGCAATGTACTGCTGGCTTGAAGCCTGGCTGAAACAGAATGAGGAAGAAAGCACTTTCCCTTTCTTCCAAGAGAAACCTATAGGACACTCAGATAAAAGAGAAAAATTCGAGCTGGATAGTGGATAAATAAGAGTAAAAAATATATTTCCAAAAAGTAGAAGGAGAAAGTTGATTTTTTTTTTGAAAAGGCATTATAGATGTTTATACAACTATCAGTGTATCACTGTGGTTATGTACTAAATACATTCTAATGAAGGACAGTGCATAACACCTCTGTAGGAATTTCCAACCAAGTTAAAGAAGTTCATTTCTGAATAGCAAGACCATGTGCAAAGCAAAAGAAACAAATATGAAGGTTAAAAATATTCCCTAACAACCTGCATGACTGCTCTGTCTCAGCTAGAATATAAATGATCTCCTGGATCTATTTAATTTTCAAGATATTTTGTGCTGAGATTGGATATATGAATTGATTTGAAGGAGGAAAGTTATCAGTGGAAAGAAAGACCTACACTTAAGAAGAGTGAGAAACCTTTCAGTCATGGCCAGTGTTCTATAATGTGTGATTAATCAACCAATTGACTACTGACTATTTACTGAGATGACTAATATATGTAATGTTGAATATCCACGTTCACTGTTAAAGGCCATGTGTTGGTAAATCGCCATCAGATTTCTCTCTCATATTCTATGTAAATTGAACTAATGGAAAACAAAACAAAAAACTAAATATGTAATGCAGTAAAATAATTATAAGTTCTGCAAATCTCCTCCAACAAAGAACAGTGAAGGAATAATGCACTTTAAGACAATTCACATAACATGCTTCAAAAAATTATACCTAGGTTATCCTAAAACGTACTGCCAACTAAAAATTAGCACTTGCCATCTGCCTCTACAAGGGTTAGGTCACTGGCCACTTCAGTCGCTGATCTTCAAAACACCCTGAAAGGAGTTTAGGGTGGAGATCAGGAATGAGGCACCCTGTGATCTGGAAAAAACTGGCAGAATGGACTTTCGCATAGTTATTTTCAGGAGAAAATTTTATCAGCCCAATTTCTTGCATCTTCTCATATCTAGAAAAGTACTAAAATCATTAACAGAGACATCTGCTCTTTGGGCCTAGCAGCAACCTTCTGCCAAAATGTGTGCCTTGTTGTGTGTATCCCCCCTTCACTAAAATCACATAAATACGACCTTCCCCCTACCTCTTTGGAGCAGTTCCTCAGAGTTGTCTCTCAGGCTATAGTCCTCATTTTGCCCCAAATAAAACTTAACTTGCAACTCCCATGATGTGCACTCTTTTCAGTCGATAGCATGCTTCTATAATATATTTGATAAATTTCTCATATTTAAAATTGCTTGTGAATTTAACACAATAATAATAATAATAATAATACCTTTTTCCATGTTTACCCTAGGAAGGGATTATGGTTCAAGTAGCTCAAAGTTTATAAAATATACATTTTTTTTGATTGGAAAACAATTTTTCTCCTGGGGTCTGTCTTTATTCCATGTTATCAGAGCACTGGGTGACTAATTTTCTCAAATACTTTGTGTGTGGCGCATAGATCTCTGTGCCAAATATATATATATATATATATATATATATATATATATATATAAACAACTTTTTTATATTTTATTTTAATTTTTTTATTGTTATTTCCCCAATACAATTTTTTTTATATATATAGCATGGTGACCCAGTTACACATACATGTATACATTATTTTTTCTCCCATTATCATGCTGTCAAAAGTGACACAGTCCCCAGTGCCACACAGCAGGATCTCATTGTTAATCCATTCCAAAAGCAATAGTTTGCATCCATTAACCCCAAGCTCCCGCCCCATCCCACTCCCTCCTCCTCCCCCTAGGCAACCACAAGTCTGTTCTCCAAGTCCATGATTTTCTTTTCTGTGGAAAGGTTCATTTGTGCTATATATTAGATTCCAGACATAAATGATATCATATGGTATTTGTCTTTCTCTTTCTGACTTAATTCACTCAGTATGAGAGTCTCTAATTCCATACATAGAATAACCATATGACCCAGCAACCCCACTCTTAGGCATATATCTGAATAAAACTTTCCTTAAAAAAAGACACATGCACCCACATGTTCATTGCATCTCTATTCACAATAGCCAAGACATGGAAACAACCCAAATGTCCATCAACAGATGACTGGATTAGGAAGATGTGCTAAATATATATACAATGGGACACTACTCAGCCATAAAAAAGAACAAAATAATGCTATTTGCAGCAACATGGATGGAACTAGAGACTCTCATACTGAGTGAAATATATAAAAAAACTTTTGAAGTAAAAATCCTACAATTACATAGAGAAATAGGCTTAAGATTTTGGCTATGCGTAAGATGTAGCAAAAGCAGATGAATATTACCAGCTACTAAAAGCAAACACTTCTTGGCAACAACACCAAATAATCTAAAGTTAAATGGGGGTCAAGTAAGAGGACAGAGGGTTGTCAATGATAATGGAAGGAGATAAGACTAAAACTATATTAGCAAATTTGTTCAAGTGGGACACAATATATATTTTGGTAGGACATGGAATCAACCATTCAAATGCAAAATAAGGCTGTATGACATGCCAAGTGGTAGGTCCACCCCTGAAAATTGAATTCTCAATAAAGGTTAAGCTACCAGGAGATTTAACATCTCCATTTTTTTTTTTCCTGCAAAAGGCTGACACCTCCTTCTCCACCCCTTGAACTGACACTGGTATGACAAGGTGGCATTACAAATCCTAATGGATTATTCAATAAATATTTTCATGACAATTTGATACAAACAGGTGAAAAAAATAAAGCTAGACCCTCACGTCAAATACCAAAATACTTTCAGGTGAATTAAAGTTGTAAGTGATGTTTTTAAATTTTAGAAGAAAATGTCTTTTTGATATTTGAGAAGAGGATTTTTCTTACGAGCAATAATACACATCATAAAAGGAAATACTGATCAACTAGACTAAAAGAATTATGCATGGAAAAATTAAAATATATAGAAACAATCTGAAAAGGCCAAAGTTTGGTAAAAAAAATTAAAGTCCAAATTAGATCCATCGATTAAAAGAGAAAATATCTTCTCTAAGAGGAATCTTCCTGTCAAGTTTCTGATTGATTAAATAATTAAATAATTCTCTTTCAGACGTAATTTTTTGGGGGCTGCACCCATGGCATATGTAAGTTCCCAGGTTAGAGGTCAAACTGGAGCTACAGCTGCCAGCTTACCTACACCACAGCCACAGCAACCAAGAATCCAAGCCATGTCTGTGATCTACACCACAGCTCATGGCAATGTCAGATCCTCCTTAACCCACTGAGCAAGGCCAGGGATCAAACCCCAGTCCTCATGGATATTAGTCTGGATTGCTACTGCCGAGCCACAACAGGAACTCCTTAGATGTAATAATTTTTATGTAAGGAATTACGATTGCCTTTCCTCCTCTGTAATAGTTTTTGTTTTGTTTTGTTTGTTTTGTTTTTTACCTCTTTTGGTCATTTGAAAACATATGCAAAGATTGTTTTAATCTATGCACTCTTTCTAGGTTTAAGGAGCCATTAGGGCACTGTTTCCATTACATTGGTTACATTTGTTCAGCTTCAGCAAAGCATACATTTCAAAATGTAAAATGTGCCTACTGTGTGTCCACACAATGTAAAATCCTAATATTAGAAAAAGATAGCAGTTACTCTTAATTCTATTTTATTAAACACTGGAAGAAACCATTATATATAAAATAATAAGCTAATGAAATTTTTTTTTGTCTTTTGTCTTTTTTGTTGTTGTTGTTGTTGCTATTTCTTGGGCCGCTCCCGCGGCATATGGAGGTTCCCAGGCTCGGGGTCGAATCGGAGCTGTGGCCACCAGCCTACGCCAGAGCCACAGCAACGCGGGATCCGAGCCGTGTCTCCAACCTACACCACAGCTCACTGCAACGCCGGATCGTTAACCCACTGAGCAAGGGCAGGGACCGAACCCGCAACCTCATGGTTCCTAGTCAGATTCGTTAACCACTGCGCCACGATGGGAACTCCAGCTAATGAAATTTATTACAAAGGCATGTTAATGCAAGAAGTTAAATTTCAAATCAGGAAATAAGATTGCAAAGCCTCTTCCTATCAACATAGCAATTTAAGAAAAATAAATGAAATAAGAATCAATTTTATTTGGAAATCTCATAACACAGATTATATGACAGCATCACAATTGTTGATTTTATAAACCTATTGGCAAAAACTAGAAAGAAACAGTGTATATGTGTGGCTACTGTTCTTTCACTTACATTTCCACGTGTGCAACACTTTGCAAAAAGCCTCAGTAGGATTCCCCTTCTACTGATAAAAACAAATCCTTCCCTTCAAAAAGACGTTGATTATTCCTACAGTTTATTATCATTGTAGGCATTATGGATGAGGAATTTTAGCTGTTTTTAAAATACGTAACTATGAGGAGTTCTGTCATGCCTCAGTGGAAACTATCTGACTAGTATCCATAAGGATTCAGGTTTGAGGCCTGGCATTGCTCAGTGGGTTAAGAATCTGCCACTGTGCTAAACTGTGGTGTAGGTCACAGATGTGGCTGGAATCTGGTGTTGCTGTGGCTATGGTGTAGGCCAGCGTCTACAGCTCTGATTCGACCCCCCTAGTCTGGGAACGTCCATATGCCACAAGTGTGGCCTAAAAACACAACAAACAAACAAAAAAACCTATGAAATACATTGTTTCAGCACACACTTTCCTGGCCCACAATTGCCTCTGAGCAGGTTATTCATTTCTATGAATGCCAAAGCACAGTTGGGCAGTCATATATATACTAATATTTACATTTCACTTAATGTTTTGAAGCTTTAGGTAATAGTATGATTTGTTAGAGTTTATCCACTACTTTTTTTGTTAACTTTGTTTTGAGGTTAACTTTTTCAATGTCACTTTTCTGTTGTGTGTTGATTTTAACAACATAGCTGAGACTGTTAATTCATTCATCATTTGACAGCTTTGTTCAGGTACTGTCCTAGGCATGGAGAATTAAGAGATGAATTCAACATCTCTATATTCAACAAGTTCGCAGCCACTTTGGGTCAAAGGAAAATGTAGTTAATCAATACAGATTTTGGTTTAGTAGGGACTGTAATATTTGTTCCCATTCAATGCACAAGACATTGTTTTATGTTCATTACAAATGTTATAATTTTTCATCTTTATTAAAAACCTATGAGAAGTTATTACCCTTTACAGAAGAGGAAAAAAAAGTAACAGTTAGCATTTATTGATTGCACACTAAATGCTAGGATTTTATTATTTTTTAATTTAATTTAATTTTTTTATCTTGCCTTTTCTAGGACCACTCCTGCAGCATATGGAGGTTCCCAGGCTAGGGTTCGAATCAGAGCTATAGCTGCTGGCCTATGCCAGAGCCACAGCAACGCGGGATCCAAGCCTCGTCTGCAACCTACACCACAGCTCACGGCAACGGCCAGATCCTTAACCTGCTGAGCAAGGCCAGGGACCGAACCTGCAACTTCATGGTTTCTAGTCGGGTTTGTTAACCACTGAGCCACTATGGGAACTCCTAGAATTTTACATAGAACTCTGTTTCATCTGGTTTTATCTACATGATAATCCTCTAAAATCGTATTCCTATCTTGCTTTAAACATGAAATTTGCTAAGTTTATATACCAGAGTTCTCCAGAGAGAATGAACCAAAGGAATAATTCCAGTACAAAGGTCAGAGGGCTGAAAGCTCAGGAAGGACCAACGCCCCAGCTCAAAGGCCTTTGGGCTGGAAGCTTCTCTCTAACTTGGGGTAGGTTCAGGCTTTTTGTTTTATTCAGGCCTTCATGAGGGAGGGCAATCTGCTTTACTCAGCGCAGCAATTTAAATGTGAATCTCACCCTCCCCCCAAAAAAACACTCAAAATAATATTTGTCCAAATATCTGGGTACCCTGTAGTCCACTCAAGTTGACAGCTAAAATTAACCAACACAGTTACCATCTGAAGGTCATACAGCCAGTGAATGATGAAGCTTGGACACAAACCTGAAGCCTTGCTCTTACAAACCATACAATACTTCCTTGGAGAAGTTAAGAAAGTATCCTAAGGCACAGAGCTATGGGCAGATACATATGTAATTCCAAAATACATGTTCTTTCCACCATACCATAAAGTACTTGTATATTATAGTGATTTTAACCCTTGAAATAGTACTGGTTCTTTGGAATTTATACAGCCTTATATTTGTCTTTATTATCTGCTCTTGATCACTCAGATCTAAAACAGCATCGACGATCCATGATGTCTTATTCCACCTAGATACTGCATTAGTTGAAACCAGTCTTAAGAGAGCTGAAAACGTCTGTGGTCTTTTGATTTACTTCCAAGAAATTCAATGGAAGTAATTTCATATTCCGACGAATACAATCTTCAACCATCAACACAGATCAACTATCATTTCAGAGCTTTGTCACTTATAATACACCTATATGCTTGCATTTCCTTTGAAAAGGTGTTGTGAAGATGAATATCTATAAATTCGAAAGACTCCACATAGAAAAAAAATTGTACTAAAGGTATTACAAGTAAATCAACTGAACATCTTCAGCTTCTATGCTCTTATAAATACCCCATCTGAAATGGTTAAAATGGAGTGGGGGGTGTTTCCTAAATAAAGAAGGATAAAATTAGAAATATTTAGGTTAGAAGGCTATTACATACCTTAAACCTGTTATCAGCATATTTAAACAAAGCTAAACCATATATAAACGCCCACATACAATTTTTTTCCAGGAAGTTATTGGGTGTACTTGTTGTTATATACAAGCAAAATTGTCTAAGGGATGTAGGAAATCTGCCTCATTGTGCCTCTAATATCTAAGACAAGGTCAATGCCATTATTGTTTCTCTTGTCACGTAAGGTATATCTTGTCTTTGAGGCATTAGTGATTTCCTGGCTGATGGACATGGATTTTTGCTAAGTTCTTCAAACATATTATCATCAGAGTGTCATTGCTCTTTCCTCACTAATTGATAAGAACTGATGTATATTTTAAGTGGGCAAAAATAATAATCAAAACATGGCATTCATCTCCTTCCCCATGGCTAGGGTCTCCTTATCTTGCTTACCTTAGTCCTGCCCATATAATGGACTGTGGATAGGGAGCCCCCATTCAGGTCCCTAAGTCACTCAATTTAAAGGAAACGGCCACAGGGAACATAATAACTCTGCACTTTAAGGAACCAATTAGGAAACTGAGGCTTGAATTTTACAGTTTCAATGCATCAACTGTATTGTAAAATGACTCAAAAAAACAAAATAAGAAATTTAGATTCTTTGGCAGAAATAATTTCCAACTGGTAGATGCAAGGGTATTTCTCATTGCACTTTTGTGAGAACCTTACAGAATACATAGGTGCTGGCAAATGTCAAAAGCATGGTTATGGAAATGTAAACTGGTGAAAGAGCCAGTGGAAATGAGAATCAAACTTCTGGATCGTATGGTTTTACCAAACATATGGCATAAATCAGAAGGGAAGTTGAGACAAACGTTAAGGATCAGAAGTTCACCTCAAGCACCAAAATAGTTCAGGGATGATGAAGCAATAAAACCCAGGGAGGAAAGTGATTGCATGGCTATTCCAGTGATGGAGAAATGCTTGGATGTGGAAGTTTGCATGTATTTAGCAATTTCTTCTATTTCTGTTTTAATGTCATGATAAAATTGTTTGTTTGTTGAGGCTTTGTATTTTCTCACTGGCTCTCAAAATTGTTTCATCCTTCTTCCCGCATGCTGGTATGCAAAGATGGAAGCAAAGATGAAAAGAATTGAAGCTTAAGATCCTCACTTACACAATCTGCTAAAGACCCTCAAAGAGGCCCTTGCAATGTATTCTCATATTAGGGTTTTTTGAAATTTGCAAAAATAATACATTTAAGCAGTTGGCTACAATCATCATTTTATTCCTGTTTTCTCTCCATCACCCTTCCCTTTCATGTCCAGTAACATTTGGACCAAAAGTTTTTTCTATCCACTATGCCAATCCACACAGCCTTATGACAAGAATTATAGAACCAGAAGCTATATGAAGATAGGGTAGGTCCTATGGGTCCTGGCACCATAAGCATGTACACTGTAAAGAAAAAAGATTTTAGTGTACAGAATCATAAGGTAGTCTGTGGAGAATGTTTTCAAAAAACAGATGTGTAAAATTCTAAGTAAAGTATTTGGTTCAATGCCTCATCTAAAAATGAGCTCTCATATTTGATAATGAAGCATATACAATTATAAACTCAAAATATACAGTTATATTGAAAGAGATGGAATATTTTATTAGGTACTTATATGCCATGTAACTACGATTTAAAAACATGATGTTTCTATTTAAAAATTTGAAAAATTCAAACTCTTGATTAGACCTTATATAAAGATTTTTTTTGGTCAGACTAGAATTTATTTCTGAAAGCATTGCGAGAAAATTTAGATGCAAATTAATGAAACAAGAAACAAAGAAAGAGATGAGCAATAAAATTAATAGAAATAATTCTGACAGAGAAACAAATTATAACAAAAATTCTCTTACATCAGGGATTGACATAATTTTTTCTGTAGAAGATGAAGCAGTAAAGAGTTTAGGCTTTGCAGGCCATACCCTCTCTATCACAACTATTCAACCCCATAGATATAGCAGAAAGTATCTACAGACAAATGTAAAGGAATAAGTGTAGCCAATTTGGACCCTGTTTTAGATCATACTAAAAGTAGTCCTTCGTTAAGAGAAAGAGGAGTACCCATTGTGGCTCAGCAGTGATTGAACCCAACTAGCAACCATGAGGATGCAGGTTCAATCCCTGGCCCCGCTCAGTGGGTTAAGGATCGGGCATTGCTGTGAGCTGTGGTATAGGTTGAGCGAAGACAAGGCTCCGATCCCACGTTGCTGTGGCTGTGGAAGAGGCTGGCCACTACAGCTCCGATTCGACCTGGGAAGCTGTAGGTGGACTGTGCGCCCATAAAAAAAGACCCAAAAGAGCCCTCCCACCAAAAAAAAAAAAAAAAAAAAGAGAGAGAGAGAGAGAGTGAGAGAGAAAGAGACCAAGAGATAAATAGTAAATTGAATAATGGGCTCAAGGATTTTTTTTTTTTTTTTTTTTGCTTTTTAGGGCTGCATCTGCAGCATACATAGGTACAGCTGCCTGCCTACACCAGAGCCACAGCAACGTGGGATCCTGAGTCATGGCTGTGACCTATACCACAGCTCATGACAACACCGGATCCTTAACCCACTGAACAAGGCCAGGGATCTAACCCGCAACCTCATGGCTCCTAATCAGATTCATTTCCACTGCACAAAGATGGGACAGCCAAGGCTCAAGGATTTTTTGATAATTAAAGGAGCAAATCATTGAACATCTTCATTCAAATGCATGTTTTGCTCTTTTGACAAATATACTGGCATCAACAAAAGATAATACTAAGTTTATATTATGTTATTACAAGGTAACAAAAAAGTTATAAATTTAAAGAGTATTTAAGATTAATCACCACATCCTAAAACTTTAAATGCTCTGAAATCTCTTAGAATATATATATATGAGGAACTTGATAGAGGTATTCACAAAGTTGACAATTATCCTAAAAATTATCAAACTCTATGACCTTACTAAGTTGAGAAGATAGAGAGAAAAACTTTTTTACATATAAAGAATTGGAAAAAAAAAAAACAACTTTCTAGGGCAATGGCCAAATTATCTTTTTCCTATGTAGAAAATTGTCATAAAAAATTGATAATGAGTAGATTATAGGAACAAAGCCTTAGAAACAAAAATATTTGCCAAGAGTAGTTTTAAATTTTGTGAACAAATTTTGTGTCTGTTCTTTTAAAATTATCAGTATGGAATGATGACTTCTTTTCTAAATTGATATTTACCTTTAAACTTCATTATGTATTAGCAACATTGAATTTTTTTTTGTAAGAGGAAACTCCCCAAATTATTACGCTCCCCCCAAACCTGGAAATGTTTTTATTAAAACTCAGTAATTGATCTTCAGATTTTGAGTATTTAAAATGGTATTTTAATATACTGGTTACACAAATCCTATGCCTATAAGTACCTGAAGTACCTGAAGATTTCTTTGTTAAAATATATCATAAAAATAAATTCAGACAAATAATCATAACAAAATGAAAGCAGTGTTTCCAAGCTTTTGTAAACAACAGAGAGGGAAAAGGAAACGGTGGTAAGTTTTTCCAAACATTTCTCAGTCTGGTGGATACAGCCTTAGGGCACAGACATGCTGCTGATTCCACAGGGTAGTAAAAAGAATATTTTGAAGTTAAAAAGAAAAGAAAAGAAAAGAAAAGAAAAGAAAAGAAAAGAAAAGAAAAAAAAAGAAAAGAAAAGAAAAGAAAAAGAACCATGCAAACAGCATCATTTTAGTTTTACTGGTAAAAAATTCTCCCAGTGCCTCCCTTTGAATCTGACTTTTCCTGTCCTAGTTTGAGTAGACAGATTTCTGGCTGTGTAGGCAGAGAGGGCTTTTAACACAAGGGCAGGGTCAGTGCTGTAGAGATTGCTCAAATATAGACAGAGAAAGAGGAGGATTCTTATAACTTATCTGGATCTGTTTTCTCTGTGTAAAATGGGGGATTAAATAACATGATCTATAAATTTCCTCACATTCCCAACATCAGTTCTAAGAAGAGCAGCAATGCCATCCTTAATAGCGTCAGCCTGATTGCAGTTAATTGTATAAAGGCTGTGGAGAGAACTGATCAGTGCTGAGCCTGATTCTAACGACTGTGCTAAATACATAGTCCTAATTCTTAGTGAAGAGGGATGAGATGAGTGAACTAAGTGATTCACCACGCCTGGGCCAAGAACAAGGTTTTCCAATTAAGGATGTTTCTCAATCTTTCAAACCAGCTGGGTTTTACCCCCTCTCTTTTCTTTTTTGATTTGAAAAGCCACTTCAAGATTTGATGAACTATAAATACTTGACCCTCAGTAATGTAACTAATTTGTTCAGGTGTAGAAACAGAGACATCCCTGGGCTGAGCCAGAAAAACTACAAAAATTGAGGCTGAAACACTAGCCATTCTTATTTAGTGACAGCTGAATTACGCAGTTACATTATAACTTAAAATGTGACAGCAACCTATTCTAAGAGTTACCCAGCAAATCAGTGATCCAGATATTTTATAAAGAAGAGGATAACAGGTAGAGACAAGATACCTTTTACAAATGGAAATCTTCTGCCCATTGCAAATTACTGAAAAAAGAAATAAGACCTGAGGGCATTTTTCAAATGTCTGTGAGACTAGGCAAGATGCTCTCATACAATTATTATGACTTTCACTTATATTTTTATTTTAAAAGTAGCAGGTATTCACAGAGAAAAATATAAAAAGAAATGCCAACAAAAAAGAAGAAAAACACATCACTCATGATCTAACCACCTCAGCAACTGCCATTAAATTATTGTGTGTAACTGTTAAGATTTCTCTGTGCATTTCTCCATGCATTAATATCTACATAAATGATGTGCAAGTGTAAGGATATTGTTTTTTGGAATCTTACTTTCCTTTTTTTTTTTTTTTTTTTTTTTTGAGGGCAGCATATGGAGGTTCCCAGGCTAAGGGTTGAATCAGAACTGTAGCTGCCAGCCTACACCACAGCCACAGCAACACGAGATCCATCTGACCTGTGTCTGTGACCTACACTACAGCTCATGGCAACACTCAATCCTTAACTCTGTGGCAACACTGGATCCACTGGTATTGAACGCCGGTCCTCACAGATACTAGGATGAACCACTGAACTACAACAGGAACTCCTGGAATCTTATTTTCTTAATAGTGTTCTATCATGGATATGTTCTCATTTGTATTATCATATTTAAGACTATATTTTACTGTGTAATTCTTTTTTTCTTTTTTTTGGGGATGCCCTGCAGCATATAGAAGTTCCCAGGGATTGAGATCAGATCCAAGCTGCAGTTGAGACCTACACTGCAACTGCAGCAACACAAGATCCTTTAACTCACTGGGCAGGGGGAGGGTCAAATATGTGTGTCCTGTGCTGCAGATACGACAATGATCCCACTGCGCCACAGCGGGAACTACTTACTGTGTAGTTTTAATCAAACCTGTAATAATGGACACTAGTTGTTTCATATTATTACAAACTACATTACAATGAAAATGTTTCAGTGCCCTTTAAGAGCTTATGCTAGTATTTCTTAATGATAATTGGAATACTTGGGTTAAAACATAAGTCCACTTTAATTTTGACACATGTTACCAAACTGCTTTTGGGGAGATGGCACCAAGGAACATTTGACATTAGCAACTCCCCCAAACACACTAAAACAGGCATTATAATTTTCTCTCAGCCAGGAGACATTTGTGTTCTTTTCTTTTCTTTTTAGCTTTTTGGGGCCCTACCCATAGCATATGGAAGTTCCCAGGCTAGGGGTTGAATTAGAAATGTAGCTACTGGCCTATGCCACAGCCATGTGGGATCCGAGCCATGTCTGTGACCTACACCACAACTCATGGCAATGCTGGATCCTTAACCCAGTGAGCAAAGCCAGGGATCAAACCCGCAACCTCATGGTTCCTAGTCGGATTCGTTAACCACTGTGCCACGAAGGGAACTCCGGCTCAAGTTTTTTAAATTTCATTTTTATTTTTTAAATTCAAAGATGGAGTTCCTCCCCCCCCCCAAAAAAAAAGAGAGTAGATTGCTGGAATAATTAATGAAATTTGTCTCTTTAACCTACTTAAATTATTAATTGGTCAAATGTATTCCAGATAGATTTGTGTTTCTAACTTTTCAAGGCATTAAAGAATATAATTCTAAAAATAATAATAATTCATAAAATTTTATAAAATGTAACTTGTTTCTGCAAATTATAAAGAACATAAGTAAAAGGAACTTATTTTGGACTCATAGGCTTTATAACTTCCATTAAGCTTAAAAATGTTGATGATTTCCAAGTGGATATAATTTAGAACAAGCCATTGATATTATTCTTTTAGAGATTCTATATTTACCACCAAAACTATATCTGCATAGGCTTCTATCTTATACTATGGAGGCATATGCTTTAGTTTATATAGCTTCCTTATCTATTTATTTGGTTAATAACCATTGGTATGCAATATCCATAGGGATTGATGGTTTTTTGTTGCTTTGCATCAAGAAATTCATGCATCCAGAACTTAGTAGGAAATACCACCTGGATTTGAACTAATTGAGGAGAGTTTAAGAAAGGGACTATTTACAAAGGTATGGGCAGCGTATAAAGAGAGCACATGGTGAAATGCATACCCCAGGGATTGTTACAGCTGTTCCTTAGTCTAACCAGAACCTGGAGAGAAAAGGCTTGCATGAAGCAAGCCAGCTGATGGAAGCGATGAAAGTTCACCTTTCATCAAGAGACCTAATCCTCCTTGAGCATCCGTGCAGGAAGGGGACCAGGGATAAATACCCCAAAAAATAGCTTGCTCCCACTTTCAATCTCCTGCTAGTGTTCCTATGGATGGAAACTAACTGAAAGCCTGAAAGCTGCTCGTTTCAAGTAGGAAGAGAAAGAGAATTAATATGGAGGGGAAAATAAAAAATATTCAGCCAGGAAACTAAAAAACTTCTGACTGAGTAGCAGAGTCTTCTGGTTTCTTTAGAGGACAATACATTTGTGGCCCCTATGATTACAGGCTCATTCCACAGTCACCTCCATCTTGTGTAAGGTTCTTCCTGAAGGCAGATGTTGGTAAGATAATACCACATTTTCCACATGTCTTATAGATGTGGTTTACAGGATGCCAATCAGATGCATATGCCCAAGTCATCAAATTGGGGCTGAATTACATGATGACATTAGGGTCTGGTATCCATTTTGCTGCTATGCATTGTGACGGAGGAAGTACAGATCTGGACTGCAACAATGGCAATGGCTTGCTTACCACTGAAGAAATAGCAGCTCTCTTAACAATGCAGGTCTATGTATGGTTTGGGATGATTATATTGGAAGGTCAGCTTAAAGCTTATTTCTGCAGTCCTGTCAACTGGAGAATGGCACTTGCCATTTGCTTCTACATGGATTGAAGCAGGAGTCATTGCAGCTGCTGACCCTCAACACTCCCTGAAAGACTTCTGGGTAGAGATTAGGTGTGAGGCACTCTGTGCTCTGGGAAAACTGGCAGAACAGATCTTCAGATAGTTAGATTTTGTCAGGAGAAGATTTTATGTGCCAAATTCTTGCCTTTTCTCATATCTAGTAAAACACTAAAATCCTTCATGGTGATATCTGTGTCATGGTCTGTGCATGCAGGTGGAAAAAAGAATTTTCCAGCACAGCAAGGTGAAGAGAAAGAAGAGTTTATTGAGATAAGAGACACTGCTAGCATAGCGGGATGACTTCCTGACAATCAGGGAGAGCTGACCCTGGGTAAGTGGTCATGTCTGTTTTTATATCCCAGGGACAAAGGACAGAGAGGAGAGGTCTTTTCATACGTCTGTTGACCTGCTGACTGGATGGGGAAAGATGGGGTCCTCTGAAACACTTGCAGGTTGGTTGGGGGAGGCGTATATGTATATTGTTCCTATAGAGGCAGGGTGAGGAATGGGCCACATACCTTTCCCAGTAGGGGGCAGGAAGGCACAGGAAAGATTGCTCAAGGTTGGGGAGGGGCCGTTACAATGAGACCAGTCAGGCAATGATAAGAGGCTTTGAGTTCTATTTCCTTGAAGAGACCTTGAAGTCCCACAGTTTGTTCCTTGTGACTAGCAGTGACCTTCTGCCAAAATGTGTGCTTGATTGCATGTACCTCCCCACTTCCCCAAAACCACATATGTACTGACCTTCCCCCTTCTGAACTGTTTTCCAGAGCTATCTAAAAAACTGCCTCCCCAGCTATATTCCTCATTTTGCCCCAAATAAAACAACTCACAACTCTCACTGTCTTTTTTTTTTTTTAAGTCAACAATACCTTGAAAAATTAAGTTTTCCTTACGACACCTAAAATGGTTTCTGTTGTTTGCAAGGGAGAATCTCACACAACACAGCCTTCAAACACAGCAGTGAAAAACATATTTTCCTGGAAGGCATGTAACAGAACATTTTCATCACTTTCAATCTTCCAAACCAAACTTATTTTGATACTTAGCCTCTCTGTAATCTAGAAATAAAGGCTGCATTTATATATGTGACGTGAAAACTGCAAGGGATTAATCCTTGAATATCTACTATTTCAACAGTAGATATACTCATTATTATCAGGAAAAAAAACTAAACAGGTACTAATATGATTATATTCTCTGTGTAAAACAGACAAATTTGAAATAGGTAAACATTATATTCTTATACTAGAACTTTCAATTATCCATAAAGTGTGCTAGACTGATCCACAGCAATTTCTATGATGATTTGAAGATCTGGGGAAAAGTAGAATGTGGCATATCAACTAGAAAACATACCTTTAAAAACAGTTTTTCTTTTTGAACAGCATTCTACAAGTACATGCAATAAAAATTATTGGCATGTTGATATTTTCCTTCAGAGTTCTGGATTGTAACATGTATATAAAAAGAGACATAAAATAGTTCATAATGATGAGCTTTAAAATAGCTTAAGCAAAAAAAAAACAAACAACAAATTAACAAAATAATTTCTTCAGACCTTTAGGTTAGAACTAGAAATTAGATTGTTTAAATTTATTTTCAAATAATTGTCATAGGTCAAGATTTAGTAAGAAAGACTTCCTATTCTCATGAGGAGAAACTGACATTTTTTATTTCATGAGTTCCCTATTTCTCATTGTACTGTCATCTTCAGTAACAGCCACTGGTTCTCAAAGTTCTTAAAGGAAAATGGGAATGGCATCTCCAAGTAGCTTTCTCTGATGACTTCCAAATGCAAATAAACTCAATCCTAAATGTCTTACATTAATTGCTGGAAACATTTTAAACTTGTTGTATAACTACATATTTTGCAATTTGGGAACACAGAGAGGGAGACTGTGAATATGGAGAAGAGAACAGAGGCTGACTGCACTAGGACTGTCTAAGCCTCCAGGCAAAAGTGTGGAAACTACTCTGTGGTGTAGAATGTATGTCTAGTATCATGATTGATTCTCTTAAAGAAGGAGGGTTTTTTTTTTAAATATAAACACAAATTAAATATATTGAATATATTAAATAAAAATTTAATATAAAATTTTTAATATAAATATACTTTAGAGACAGTAACTTGGAAAAGTCAAGAATATATTTAGGGAAAAGAGAGCTGATAGGGCATGTCCCAGATTGGGATTGTGTCCCAACTACTGAGAACAAAGTGGGGATGTCATCACTCAGTTATAAGAATTCATTCAGTTCATATTCTATTATTTATTCAAAAAAATCTCAGCAGAAGGAAAAATAAATGTAAGGATTGGACTACAGTTTACATAAGCTACAAAAGCAGAAGTTCTCAAATGTTTGAGTGGATTAGAATCACCTAGAGGGCTCATTAAAACACAAACTCTAGGCTTCATCTCCAGAGTTTCTTTTTCTTCTGCTGTGTGCCGCCCCACAGCATATGGAGTTCCTGGGCCAGGGATCAGATCCTAGCCGCAGGTGCAACCTACATGACAGCTGAGGCTAAGCTGAATCCCTTAACTCACTCTGGCAGGCCAAGGATTGCACCTGCATTCCTGATGCTGAAGAGAGACTGCTGGTCCTGTTGTACCACAGTGTGAACTCCCTTTTAAAATTTACTTAAAAATAAATTTTATTGGACTATAGTTGACTTAGAACAGAAATGATGGTTCATAGGTCTGGGATCGGGCTCAAGGATGCTTATTTCTAACAAATTGCAAGTGATGCAATGCTGTCGGTCCAGCCATTATACTTTGAAAACTGATATGCTAAATAAATAGGCTTGGTTCCATCCATGTTGCTGCAAATAGCAATATTTTGTTCTTTTTTATGGCTGAGTAGTTTTCCATTGTATATATATATCACATCTTCCTAATCCAATTGTCTGTTGACGGACATTTGGGTTGTTTCCATGTCTTGGCTATTGTGAATAGAGCTGCAATGAACATGCAGGTGCATGTGTCTTTTTTAGGGAAAGTTTTGTCCGGATATATGCCCAAGAGTGGGATTGCTGGGTCATATGGTAGTTCTATGTATAGATTTCTACGTTACCTCCATACTTTTCTCCATAGTGGTTGTACCAGCTTACATCCCCACCAACAGTGCAGGAGGGTTCCCTTTTCTCCACACCCGCTCCAGTGCTCGTTATTTCTGGACCTTTTAATGATGGCCATTCTGACTGGTATGAGGTGGTTGTGTTGGGGGAAATAATAACAAAAAAATTAAAATTAAAAAATAAAAATAAATAAATAGGCCTGGTGCTTAAAAATAGAAAGATATCCTCATTGAAAGAGAGGAATTACTCAAGGGTGTGGTGGGAAGTGGTTATAATAACTAATGCAATAATAACAGGAGCAAAATCTACAAGCAGTACTGGGCAATTCATAAAAACAGCCAAACATAGCATTTTTGGTAGCAGAAAAAAGTCACCAAAGAATGAGATTCCTCCCTTCCTTAGAGGGAGGTATATCATTACTGTTTTTTTTTGTCCAAACTCCATTTTCACTAGAAAGAAAATATGTACATCTACCATTACAGTTAATTTTAAAGTGTTTTTGAGCACATATCATACTCTAGGAACTGTGCTAGGCAATGGAATACAGAGAAGAATGCAGAAATAATGCCTTGGGCATCTTCATGTTTTATACAAACTTCATCACAGTGTCCTGTGCATAGGAAACCCTTGACAAACATGCCTATTAGATGTTGCATTCATTGGCATGAAAGTATCAGCAGGGCATTCATTTTGCTGATCCCTACATGTCCTGAACTCTGATGATACACAAGCTACTCTGCTTATTCTCTCTTCTAATTCTTACAACCATCTTACAAGGAAAGTGATTTTATTATTCTGTTACACAGAATGGAAATTCAGATTTACACGATTATGCAACATGCCCCAGATCACACAGCTCAAAGTGTCAAAGCTGGAATTTGAATCCTGATCTGTATGACTTCAAAGATCCTTCTACATCTGCTTTGCTGTCTCCAAAAGCGACTGAAAACCTTTTTTTTTTTTCCCCATAAGCTATCAAACATGCATTCCTGTGATCTCTACTCTAATGGTACGCATAAGAAATATTTTTGCATTGCTCATTCATTTTTTCCACTCATTTACCAGAGAACAGAGTGTCAGATATAACTTAATGAATTAACCTGATGTGCTGCTCTCAGAAATATATAAAAAGAATGAAAATTTAACATATTCCAGACCATATATTAAAGATCATATCTCATTTTACCTTCAAAAAGAGTATCAAAGTGAGTATTATTATTACTCCCACTTTACAAGTGAGGAGTTAGAAAAATTAAGCAACATTTTCACAGCCATGGGGCTAATAAATGGCAGGTCTGAAATTCGAGCCGTTTCATCTCACTTGAGAAATATCACTAAGCTCCACTACTTCAATACTATCTCTCTTCAGTTTCTACCCACTTCCTGAGAGTCTGCTCTTAAAGTACTCCTCATTTTGTCTTCAACTTCATCTTTCTATAAAGAAGCTTGACTGATGAGCCTCTAAAAACAACAATATACATACATCGAAGAGTGAAGGTAGTCACTCAAATGACATAATGATAGTTGGCTTACCACCACATTCAGAACATGGGGGACTTCTGTGCATTTTATATATGAGTCCATAAACAGGTAATGCCTACAGTTAACTTGCAAATGTGACAAAATTTACACAACATCAATAAAAGAATTAATGTGATTCCAAAGGAAAATTGATAAGGTTTAAAGTGGTAACCATTTCTTTCATTTATTTATTCCTTTAGTAAGTATTTTGTTTGAATGCAGCATACATGTGAAGGAATAAACAGAGAAAAATGGACAATGTACAATGCAATGTTTTATTTCCAAATTTATACAAATATCTAAATATTGATATATATATATATATATATATCTGTGTATGTATTAAGAATGATGTTATTCATCATGTAAATAGAGGTGATTAATATTACTGTGTAGATCTGATATGATTTATCTCTGAGTAGAATCAATAAAATAAAAACTTCCATTATGTACAGGAGTCACATTAAAGGAAGATTTATATTCAACCAGTGTTTTTCTTTACTCTGTTGACCCAGCTTCTGTCATCTGTTTCTTCCTCTAGGTTCAGGGATGTCTATGACCTAGAATGACCTCCTACATTAGCACAAATTACTCATAAGCCTCAGTCATAGCGGAGACTGTATCTTAACATCAAGTTCTCAATGGTGCTTGATCCCATTACTGCCCACACTCGCCTTCCTATAGGAGGCTCAGGCCAAACTTGCTTTCCTATTCCTCAAATAAGCTAAGTATATCTCACCCCCTCAGTTTGTACTTACAGACCTTTCTGCCCGGGACTTGTTTATATCCCAGCTCATATGTCATGTTCTCAGAACATCACTTTTCTCCTTCCATTTATTTATTTAGTTATAATTTAGAACTGTACAGTTCCATTTTAGCATATAATTCTGTGAGTTTTGACAAATGCATAAAGTCATGGGACTCAAAGTCTTGTTACTCTGTTGATAATCTATATTCTAAAGAATTGGACCATCATAAATCAATTTATGTAGTAAGTATTCAACTCATCCTTACATCTTTCATTGCATAACTTTTATTTTCATTTACTATTATTCATTTTATTAATTTTTAAAATTTAAAATTTATACTATCTATATGTAAACTGTCATTTAATGTTGACCAGCTAACTCTGAAGGTTGAGGACTTCATTTAATCCTTTCCTTTTTTAGATTGTCTTATGTATGGAATGATACAATATGAAGCCTTTTGAGTTTGAGTTGAATATCCATTATTCACTTCTTATATAATGTTGCTCCACAATTTATGCTCCCCTGTTGTGTTATCTTCTTTCCATCATAACATGTATTTTTCCCTGAAACCATCAAGTCTATGGGTTTATGTGTTTATCTGCTTTCTTTGTTCAGAGCTGAAAGAGCTACATTTGTGACACTTTTTTGCAGATTTTTTTTTCAGATTTATCCTCAACTTGTATACTTAAACATTTACTCTTCAAAGGCATTTCCTAGATATCTTTTATCTATTAATTTTACTGTTTAAATGTAATTTTAAAATGTGGAATTTTCTGTCTTAGTTTCATCTAAGTCACTAAAAGTCAACAACAAAACCTGAGGTGTCCATAACCCCAATGTTTGAAAGCAGAGTACTAGAATATTTATATGGACTGAGCAAAGGGAACGTCCAAAAACCTCTCTCCAATCTTATCCTATTATACTTTAATAGCAACAAATTTGAAAGAAATACAAAATAAATGGAAAAAAATCATCAAACCTATTATTAACTTTTTCAATTTCTCTTGGTTTTCTCTAAATTTTTTATATGCTTGCATTATCCTTAGCCATATCTTAAGATTCATAGTTACTACAGTTATTGCTGCCCTGATTTTCCTATTAGTTTTCTGACATTTCATCAAGTGTGTGTGTTCAAGCATGCACATGTGTGTGAATTTGTTGCCCTTCTTTCTTCCACTTGTCAAATGTAGATAAATCAAAGTCAATACTTAGTTTATTTATTTCTTCTATTTCTCTTCTTCCTTCTTGAAAAGTTAACACATCTATGTCTACCTATCTAACTATACATAGATGGACATCTGGACATAGATATACATAGCTATGTCTATCAGTCTATATATGCATAGATAGCTTACATCTATTAAGATTCAGAGATTCATGGAAATAATACATAGCTGCCATAAAATACTCTGTTGAAAACCAACACTTCTTTGCATATTTCTATTAATTTCATCCAGGCTCAAAACCATACTCTAGCAGTTTCCTTGTGGTGCAGTAGGTTAAAGCTCTGGTATTGTCACTGTAGTGTCCTGGGGCTTTGCTGTGGCACAGGTTTGATCCATGGCCCAGGAACTTCCACATGCTGCAGATGTGGGAAGAAAAAAAAATACACTCAATCTATGACTAATTGTTTTCCCTACAGTCTCAGTCCTATACTCTTATCATTTATTAGACCCTGAGCATACGCTGCACAATACTTCTTGTATATGGTACTTCTTTTGCATTTCTACTCAGGTTAAGACTCATTTTTAAAATATATATATATATATTTTTTTTACCGGTCCCACAACATATGGAGGTTCCCAGTCCAGGGATGAAGCCTACACCAAAGCAGAGACCCAGGCCACTAGATCCTTAACCTGCAGCATAATAAGGGAATGCATAACGTTGACGTCAGAGAATGTTTTGCCTATGTTATCAACCTTATGAATATTTTCTCAGGTCAGTCTCCCAAAGCAACAGAAATAAAAACAAAAATAATCCAATGGGACCTAATAAAACTGACAAGCTTTTGCACAGCAAAGGAAACCAAAAAGAAAACAAAAAGACAACTTACAGAATGGGAGAAAATAGTTTCAAATGATGCAACTGACAAGGGCTTAATCTCTAAAATATACAAGCAATTTATACAACTCAACAGCAAAAAAGCCAACCACCCAAAGGAAAATGGGCAAAGGACCTGAATAGACATTTCTCCAAGGAAGATATACAGAAGACAAACAAGCACATGAAAAAATGCTCAACATCCCTGTTTATTAGAGAAATGCAAATCAAAACTACAATGAGGTACCACCTGACACAAGTCAGAATAGCTATCACTATAAAGTCTAAAATAACAAATGCTGGCAGGGGTGTGAAGAAAAGGGAACCCTCCTGCACTGTTGGTGGGGATGTAAGCTGGTACAACCACTATGGAGAACAGTATGGAGGTAACGTAGAAATCTATACATAGAACTACCATATGACCCAGCAATCCCACTCTTGAGTATACATCCGGACAAAACTTTCCCTAAAAAAGACACATGTACCCGCATGTTCATTGCAGCTCTATTCACAATAGCCAAGACATGGAAACAACCCAAATGTCCATCAACAGTATTAGGAAGAAGTGGTATATATACACAGTGGAATACTACTCAGCCATAAAAATGACATAATGCCATTTGCAGCAATATGGATGGAACTAGAGACTCTCACACTGAGTGAAGTAAGTCAGAAAGAGAAAGACAAATACCATATGATATCACTTATATCTTGAATCTAATATACAGTACAAATGAACCTTTCCGCAGAAAAGAAAATCAT
The DNA here is from genome assembly GCF_016906955.1 of Phacochoerus africanus. Classification (NCBI taxonomy): domain Eukaryota; kingdom Metazoa; phylum Chordata; class Mammalia; order Artiodactyla; family Suidae; genus Phacochoerus; species Phacochoerus africanus. The sequence goes on from NC_062554.1 coordinate 110,358,199, forward strand.
GGACTTGGAGAATAGACTTGCGGTTGCCTCAGGGGAGGGGGAGGGAGTGGGAGGGATTGGGAACTTGGGGTTAATGGATGCAAACTACTGTTCTTGGAATGGATTTACAATGAGATCCTGCTGTGTAGTACTGAGAACTATGTCTAGATACTTACATCACAACACGACAATGGGAGGAAAAATTATGTATACATGTATGTGTAACTTGGTCCCCATGATGGTACAGTCGAAAATAAATAAATAAAATTTAAAAAATAAGGGAACTCTAAGATTCATTTTTTATAACTTACCCTCTCAGGTATTATTTTCAAAACAACTAAACATATTTCCATTTATGAAATCATGATTTTTATCAAACATCACTTTCTGTCCTTCTCTATTTACAAATATGTATCCAACTTCTCACTTCTTCCTCACACAGGCAAACGCTCAAACCTCTTAACCTGGCATCACATGGCTCCTCTGTGTGAAATACCGTGATTTTGGAGCCTCATTCCTTTCCATCCTTCCTGCTCCCTTATAGACACCATGCCTTCCAGCTAACATGACCAATAAATGTCTGGGGAACTCTATATCTTCCACGTATGCTTTTGACAAGTGCCTCTCCTCATCTGGCTACTCAAAGCTTAATTAATTTTCAAGGTTCAGGTTCTCTTTTTTCCATGAAACTTTTGATGATTTACCTACACCAATGATTTCTATAGATTTCATTTGTCATTTATACTTCTATTATGAGAGGTTACAAACTCCACTGTGACCCCAAAAAGGAGCCAGTAATTTTCCTGAAGATACCAATTACATATAACTTCCCAATCTAAAAATAAGCAAATAAGGAGTTCCTGTTGTGGGGCTGTGGATTAAGAACTAGACTTAGTGTCCATGAGGATGTGGGTTTGATCCCAGGCCTCATGCAGTGGGTTAAGGATCCAACATTGCTGTGGCTGTTGAGTAGGCCTGCAGCAACAGCCCCAATTCAGTACTTAGCCCGGGAACTTCCATATGCCACAACTGTAACTGTAAAAAGAAAATAATAAACAAACAAACAAACTCAATAAGCAAGGGAGCAAACAAAGTAGAACATATATTGATTACTACGCAATTGGTCAAAAGAAGGAATATCAAGATGACCAAGAAAATAAAAGGGAATACTCTTCTGTATGCAAAGTCCTTAACACAGTGCTTGGTTTAAAGTCAGGACTCTAAAGTGTGGTTTTCATTCCCAGTCAAATTCATCATATTAAAACATTTATTTTTTTTCTCTCTAGAGGAATGATGTTTGAAGTTTAAGAAAATTATGCCACAAATGAGAAAAGTGAATATAAATTTTGTCAGCAAATCATAGAAACTAGAATTTGGAGTGTACCTCAAAAGTTTGTACAAGAAAATCCACATCAAATAAAACCAGGTCTTAGCACTAAAAGGTATTTCATTACAATTTGATGTCAACTATAGGATATTACCAAAACATAATCAAAACAAAGTGTCATCTTGAGGCCCCATTAAACTTTTATTACTCAGTGGCTGACCTAGCATCTTCTATAAAAATATTATTTTGATTTCTCTTTTTCCTTATTCTGCATATTGCCATGCACTTTCCAATTATTAGACATACACACTGATATGGGACTTTATCACTATGCATGTTTGAGAAAAATAAGGAAACTTGCTTAACTTAAAACGAGCAGAGGCAAGAGAATTACATTTTCAAGAAGTATTGTAGTTACATCTATTTTTAATGCTTTGGAAGCACCTGTCAGCAAGAACATCTGCATCCTAATAGTCTATTTTAAAGAGATTTAAATCATTCTTAGGCTGACAAATATAGCCATATTCCAAATATGTGCATCTCATAAAAGCAAATACATATTCAATGACTCATTAAAATCAAACATTTAAGAAACATCATGATTCAGGACCCAATACATATTTTTAAAATAAAAATATTTCTTAACGAAAGAATTGTATACTGTGCCACAGGCAAATATTTATCTCATTTAATAATGATGATCACTATAAAAATGCCTCTTAATCAAAGGAAAGGAATCATTATATCACATCTCACCACAACTATTTATTCCTCTCTGCGAAATACAATGTGTATTTGAGATGCTTGAAAATTATCATATATTACACACATAATAGTTATACTGCTCTTGAACACTGGAAACCAAATTTTGTTATTTTTACTAAGTGCTAAAAGTTCTTATGGTTTTATTCCCCTAATATGATAATGCCCATTGGTTTATCATCTGATGCTTCAGGAGGAGGGCAAATGAGAGCTATAAAGACAAGTAGTCGGACTGTCATTTTAGACTTCTTTGAGTTTCTGCATGAAAAAGGCCTTGAGAGTCAGTCCTTGTGAAAGATAAAAGTAGTTTGCAAATTCTATAAGCTCCCTTTAAAAATCAAGAGCTAGACTTGGCTAACCCTGATCAAAGAATATTACTCCAAATCCTTGCTAGAATGACCTCAGGGGAAGATGAAAGGGAAGGTCCTTTCAAGTGGGAAGAGAAAGTCGAAAGAATTCTATATGGAGAGGAATGGAAAGACAAGATATGAGAATGAGAACGAAACTTTTGTCCCTAAGAGGATCCATTCCTCAATTTCCTGGATTTCAGGCAGAAAGGTGTGGTGGATGAAGGCAAAATTATAAAACCCTTGAGGATATCCCTATATCTCTCAGACATTGAGGAAGGTCCTCTAGGTGAGAGTTCAATTCTTCCCTCTCCCTTCTGGAGACTTTTGGCAATGACAAGAGACATATTTGATTATCACCATGGAGAAGAGAGGGCTACTACTGGCATCTGGCTTCTAAGAGAAAGTAGCCAAAAAGGTTGCTGAACAATTTACAGTGAGGAAGGGACATCCCACCCCAACCCAAATAAAGAATTTGCTGGCCCAAATTCCCAGTAATGCTGAAATTTATAAAAACTACTCTGGTCTGGTGTTCTGCTTCATTGTCAAGTCCAATTTGGGGCTGTAGTATATATGGCCAAAAGGGTTTTTTTAGACAAATTAGCTTAGAATGTTATTCATCCAAATTTGTGAACAGTAAAATAAAGTTCAGAGACAACAGTAGGAGTTAAGAGCCCATGCTCAGAAAATTAATTCTTTCATTCAGCAATGGTAGAGTATTTACTCAATAAATACCTGGCATTGTTCTATCCATAAGGATACAGCACTGTATGAACCTGCCAATTTGGTGGAGAAACCAGAAGGCTTTGGGGCAAGGATGGTGTCACTATTGCATAGAAGTTCTTTAAGGACATTTTCTCTGAAAAGTCGACATGTGGAGGTCCAAGGAGAAGAAACAGTAAGTATAAATTTCCCATGCAGAGGTGTGCTCGCTGTGTTTGAAGACCAGCAAGGAGGCCAGTGTGAATGGAGGAGAGTAAATGAGACGAAGGGTGGCTGAAGGTCGTGCTTACACACAAGATCATCAGGGAATCACTATCTTAAGAACTTGTGGTGTTTTAATGAGTAACATGGAGAGAAATGAAGGGTTTTAAGCACTGTAGTGACATGATATAATTTACACGTTTAAATGATTGCTTTGCCTACTGGTTAGAGATCATGAGAGGAGGATGGGGCAGAGACTGGAAGTGGACCCTTATGGTAATAAAAGATGTAGGGAAAGGGCTCTGATTCAGGGTCAGTGTTGACAGTGGGGCTATTTGTTGGTAGGTTGGCTCTTTGACAAGATACATAATGAGTTTAATATATTTGCAAGAATAAAAAACAGAACTGTCATTTGCTAAGATGGGGGCTACTATAAACTGAATACTATGTCTCCCCTCCCCTACATTGAATCTCAGCATCCAAAATGATGGTAGCAGGAGGTGGGATCTTTGGGAGGTGATTAGGTCATGAGGGTAGAGCCTTCATGAATGACATTAGTATCTTATGAAAGGGGTCCCTGTGAGTTGTCTCTATCTCTCTCTCTTTCTCTCTGTTTCTGATTTTTCCCCCCTCCTGACATGTGAGGATTCAAACCAGGAAGAGAGAAGAGCACTCACCATGTACCAAATCATTCAGTACCTTTCCATGATTTTCACCTCCCCTGGCCTTCGGAACCATGAGAAATGCATGTGTGTTGTCTAAGAACCCCGTCCATGATTATTTGTTACAGCAGTGAGAGCTGACTGAGACAGGAAGAAGCTGGGAAGGAACAGATCTCTGTTTTGTTTTGTTATGTTGGGGGGGGGAGTCAGACATTTGTTTTTTAACATATTGCATTTTGAGAAAGTGTATTACATCCAAATGGAATTAACAAGTACAAAATTGGCTAAATGAGTATGGCATTCATGAGTGATATCTGGGCAAGAGTTACAAATGTGAGAATTATTGGAATAGCGATGGCATTTAAAGCTGTGAAACAGGATTTGATCCATTCCACAAAGACAGCTATTTGGCCATACTATGTGTGGACAATCTTCAGAAGGGAGTCAGGCATTCCCCGAACTGGACTAGACCCTCTTCAGTAATACAAGTCCATGCATTAGGACTTAGATGTTGCAGCAACATGAAACTGATAAAAATATTTCCAAATTCTTTATCCCAACTTCTGTTGTTATCTCATTGAGAAGAGGTAAAATCACTTGTGGTCCAGAATTAGTGTATATTTTATACTTAATTATTTGCTTTTTACTATGTGACTGGATTGATATGATTCATAACCTCCATTTTACTGTGTAAAGTAGACATGTTTGAGTACTGGAAGATATTCAATATGCAAATGCACATGCAAAAGTTATGTATGTACACATATGTATACACAGATATATTTAACAAATGTTAGACAACATGTATACACCTCAGTATAAATATCAAAGAAAGAGAAATTTCTTGGCAATAATGGATTGAGATCCAAATGACGAGAGAAATAACTAGACATTATTCATTCTCTCAAATAACAAAATTTCCCTAATGCAAAAGGGTGACAGAGAAAAAAAGTGAAAAAAGTGGAACTTACATGCAGGAAAAGTTTTAAAGGGCTTAGAGAGCGACAAATATATTTCCTTGGAGTTCGTATTGCTAAAACTGGGAGAATAAACTAAATAATTAAACATTTAAAAAATATTTTTTATTAGAACCCTGATATTTCCTCAAGTAACTAATACAGTTGACACCATCTGACTTTAAGTTTTCAACATCTAATCAAAGTAAGTCCTGAAATTTTATTTTGATTGTAAGACATGCATCAAATATTTACATTTTTCCTACTGAAAATTCCATAAAGGATTCAGAGCACAGACAGAATTTTAGAAAGTGCTTTTGTTTGATTCATGTACTTTGGATTTCATTTTATTTTGCAGTTTTAAGTCAGATTTCATTTTGTAGGACACAGTATATTCAATTATTTATGATATTGATAAAGTATAATGGCATTCAATTCCCTCCCTGTGTATTCATCTGTGTACTCAGGGTATCTGAGAAATTATAGAAAAAAGCTACTTTGTAATTATTTTTGCCTTTTTTGGAGATCAGATTTTAAAAGTACATATAGATATTTTATTTTTAGCAAACATCTGGAAAGAGTTTTTATTTATTTTGTTTTTTATGGAAACATAAAACTTCACTGGGCATACGGCTTTTACACAGCAGTAATTGCTAAGGCTTGGGTGCATTAAGCATAATACAGAATTATTTTCTCTGTATCACTGCTCTATTTATATTTTGGTAAATAGCTGCTGTTGGCACTAAATGGATTTCCTGTCTTTTAGCTTCATACAGATCTTCAAAAATAGCATTTTATTCTACCAGAGTGTTGACAGCATAGACCCAGAGATAAAGCAACTTTATTACTATTATTACGATTACTATTTTAATCAGAACAGCATTTACTGGAAATATTTAGAATATAAAAAGATTTAGAATATAAAACAAAAGACTTTATTAAGAGGATAGGGATTTGTTAGTTCATTGAAAAATGAACTGATATTTATTACATGTCTACTATTGACAGGACTCATGCTGAGCACTGGGTGAGTCAGACCATCTAGATTGCCAAGAGCCTCAGTGCAGGTGGACAAAAGAGCCCAGGGGGTAACGATACAATGAAAGCCAGGAAGTCCTCTGTGCTCAGACGCAAGAAGGTATAGAACATCTTCTAAGTTCTGAATGAGGTTCATAGGGAGCTGACAGAGAGGGTGCTCATTAGAGCCTGGAAGTGAACAAGGAACCCAACTGCTAATGTATAAACTCGGTGCAAATTTAAGACAACAGCCACAGCCATGGTGCAGAGGGCCAACATAGAGAGAGCAAAAGAGAGAGAGGTCAAGAATGCATCTGATATATGGCCTTTGTGACTGGATGGTCTTTTTCTAAGTTTTCAGTACAGAGCAGGAGCAAGTTTGGGGTCTGGCCCAGCACGTGACAAGAGATGGGACTGAATTCTGTTTGAGTATGTTGGTTGCAGGACCCTGAAGTAAAATCCTATAAATCTGTCCTATAGACAAATGGTTATGTTGTTCTCGAGCTGAGTAGAAGGGATTAGAATAGAGATGGAACTGATTGCCAGTCGGTAAGTAACCTGTGATTGCAGCCATAGGCCTAGGTAAAGTTATTCAGGAAGGATGTGTGGAATGAGAAAAGAAAGCAGTGAACAGACCTTTGGGAAATATCAACATTGCCTAGACAAGGCAGGCCCACGAAGGAGGCTGAGAAAAACTGGACAAAGAGGTTGGACGAAATCCGGGGAGAAGATATTTTAAGAATCTAGGAAGGAAGGAAAGTGTCCTGTGCCCCACAAAGGTTAAATGAGTTATTAACTTAAATGTATTCACTGCATTCACTGTATTCCAAGGACAGCTAACTTTCAAAAATGGTTGCAGCAGAGTGTTCAAGATTGGATCAAGAAGGTAGAAATAGCAAACGAAAAATAATTGGCCAATAAAAAAGTAAAATAAGAGGGACATTTTAAAATTTAACCACTGTGCACTGTTTTTCTAAACAACTCTCAAAACAACTTTACAAGGCTGGTAAATTGATCTCCACTGGGTATGTCAGTAAATCTGGGACTATTCATTTTGAAAAAAATAAATTGTTTTGGTTATTGCTGCACAAGAAACTATGCAAAATTTTGAGGCTTCAAATTACAACCCATTCTATTATTCCGTGAGTAAGGAATTTGGATGTGGAGTAGAGCTTGGACATCCACGGTTGTGTCTTTGTAAATTAGAGCCTGAGAAGCCATGCTTCTCTTTGTAGGTCTCCTTTATGTGATCTCTCCCACAGAGTAATCAGACTTCTGATAAAGGTTCTCAGGGATCAGCAAACCACAGCAATGGGAGGGGCCAGGATCTTTTAAGTTTAGGCCCGAAAGGGTACAGTGTCACTTCTCCCAGCACAGTGATCTGTTGGTTAAAGCAAGTCACAGACTAAGTGTAGGATGGGACCACACACAGTCAAGAAGGCTGGGAGATGCGAGTCAATGGGGGATTCTTAGAGACTAGTTACTGCAAAGATGAAGATGAACGTGTTCTGATATCTGACATATTTTTTTTTTAAATGAGGCTTGCAACTTTAGTAGGGTAGTTTTGATCATCAATCAGATTATTTAAACACACACATCAGAGGTTTCCTTAGGCAGCCAGAGGAGTTTATTTTTAAAATATCAGTGGCAAAAATATTCAGAATAAAGTGCTTGAAACTTAACCAGGCAAAGCAAACACATAGAAAATTTCCTATCTTGAGAGTTCTAATTAGTACATGCATGTCTTAGATCCTATTCCTCAGTGATTTCTTTGTTCTGTATTTTTATCCTTAGCTAGGAAACAAAAGGAAAAACAACAAAATATTTAAAAAATTGTACCTTGCTGGCTAGTTTCAGTAACAGTGTCTAGTCTCTAATTTTTATCCCACAAATACATTAATCTTCAGAAAATATTGTGAAGTTCTACTAAAATATAGAAGAAAATCATTTCTGAGCCACCGATAAGTCATATACAGTTTGTAGTTAATTCTGTATCTCAATCTTTTAATGATCTTTCAACAAGAGTACTAGGGTTTCCATGTGTCTTATTATATGGTTAATTTTAAGAACCATTCCTTAAGAGCAGCTCTAATTCATTTGTAGAATGCTAATGAAATGTATACATAGTAAAACATTTGTAATTGACATTCACTAAGCTGTGCTCCTAGATATCAAAAGTATACACAGTATATACACAGTATATACACAGTATATATAGTATATACTATCTTCCTTACATAAAAGTATGGGGAACAAAATTGAGGTATGTTATAAAACTTTCTTTTCTCTAATCTCCAAGGAGACATAAATTTTTTGGGGGGAAGAGGGGTTAAGGGGGACGTTCCCAGGCCAGGAATCAAACTCATGCTGCAGTTGCAACCTGCGCCACTGCTGTGGCAACGCTGGATCCTTAAACTGCTGCGCACTGCACCTCATGGGGACTTCCTAAAGTTCTTAAGACTATACTCAACTTACACAACTACATCCCTTATGGACTGGAAATAATGAGTCTAACTTGATATTTTCACTAAGGTCAATTGATTCCAAGGGTTGGGTGGGTGGGGCTATTACTTCCTGAGATACTGCTTTAGTAGAAAATAGCCATGAGAGACTGTCATCAGTGATATGTACTAAGAAAGGGCAGAGACAAATTTGTAAGGGAAAACTTTGAATCTCAAAGGTTTCCAAAGCTGTGTTGTTTTCTGAAGGCTAAGAAAAATATATTTGTGTTCTGAACAAAAAAATCAGTGTGTGAAATCCAATTTCTGTAGGAAAGCTTTAGTATTGCTGGATTCTGCCACAGAGACCTCAGGCTGGTGGTCCTCAGTCTTCAAAAAACTACAAACAAAACTGTTTGACCCAATGTTGTCAAATATATTTACTTTATTGTCAACATTTTAAAATCATTAGTTTCGTTAGTAAAATTCTGATATTAGGAATCTCTTAAAACACCAACCAATTTGGTGATGGTGGGCTTTAAGTTCACAAATGCCCCATCTCAGTCCTTTACCTCCACTGCCTTCAGATATGTGCTGGCATTCAGTTTTGAGACCCTTAGCTTAATAAAATGTAAGAAAAAATTATCTGGAACTTAAAAACAGATGAAATAGAACACTGGGTATCATTTCAGTGCAATCAAGGCTGGGCTTGATTTTCTGTTTAGGAGGCTATTTTATGTACACCTCTGATGGCTGAGAGTAAGAGAGCGACTTGAAGATTTTTGCTAGTAGAGACATTCTCATAAACTGCAGTTAATTAAGCTGAATATGAAACTAATTTCTACCCAGTGGAACAGATAACCTGAAAGTTGATAATTTATTTCTCTATTAGTCATTACCCAATTTTATATCTCAGCCAAAAGTATCATCTTAACATACATTTATTAAATGTTCTCTATACACATAATTCCTTTTTGCTTTTATGGCTTTGCCCATGACATATGGAAGTTCCCAGGCCAGGACGGAACCTGCGCCTCCACAACAATGGGAGCTGCTCCAGTTGTATTCTTAACCCACTACATCACAGGAGCAACTCCTACAGGTAATTCCTTAAATACACCTTAGTCTAGTTTTAACATCTTAACAGTCCACTCATTAATTCATGAGTTAAATGAAATCTTAGACTAGTGATTATTTTATATTTGTCTAAGAAGTCATTACTTTACCTAATTAAAATTATACTTTAACAGAACATACGCCAATTAATCAAATTATCAGAGTTGTTTAAGTAAAAGATTTTTTCTTCTTATTACCCTTGACTGGGGTTTAATTTCTACTCTACTTGAGGTTGATTGGTTTCTCAATCAGATTACATCCTGGGAAGACACTTTTTTTTTTTTTTTTGGGCCACACTCATGGCATATGGAGTTTCCCAGGCTAGGGGTTGAATCAGAGCTGTAGTCACTGGCCTACACCATAGCCACAGTAACGCCAGATCCGAACTATATCTGTGACTTACACCACAGCTCACGGGCAACGCCGGATACTTAACCCACTGCGCAAGGTCAGGGATCAAACCTGTGTCCTTATGGATTCCCAGTCAGATTTGTTTCTGGTGAGCCACAGTGGGAACTCCCTGTGAAGACAGAGTCTAGCCCTCAAGTGTTCAAAGTAACTGAGAAATACATACATACATATATATATATATATATATACACACACACACACATATATATATATACATATATATATAGTATTTAGAATACAAAGGGTTAAATGTAGAGCAAGATATTCACAGATATTATGGAAAACAGAGGAAAACCATGTCCCTAAACTGTGTGTGTGTGTGTGTGTGTGTGTGTGTGTGTGAGTGTGTACAGGGGTGGTGCTGGGAATTAGTGAGTTTCCCAGAGGAGATTATTAAGTGGACCCTGACAGGAGGGATGAGTAGGTGTCCTCCAGGTAAAAGACAGAAATAAGAAGTCATTCCTGTAGCAGCAAGAAGCAGGCATTGCCCGGAAGGGTATGTATAGGTGGAGGAGGGGTGGTGACAGTAAATAAGCCTTTTATTTGTTACAGTTATAGAAAACAAAAGACTAAGAGATGAAGTTATCTTATGTTAGATGTGTAAATTAATCAGTCTGGGTTCTAATGGGATTCTGAACCCTCTCTGCCACACTGAGGCTCATTTTGTCTTTTAGACTTAAAGTTGTCTATATTTCTGGCATTTCCCATCATAATGTATCCCAATAGATTACTATAAAGTTGGTAAGAAAACTCAGTTCTGGAAGAAAGCAAATTCATTATCTGAAGTCTTGCTTGAATTCTTAACTCATACCCAGATTGCCAGCAGACGTGAAAATGCAACACTATATGATAAACTGTCTATAGACAAATACTTCAGTAAGCCTAATTATATCAAATAGATACAATCACCAATGTGCAAATGGTAATTTATTCCACCAGGAGTTGGTATTCAAAAGAGCTTTGATCAGAGTTCTCGTTGTGGCTCAGTGGGTTCAGAACCCAACATAGTGTCCATGAGGATGCAGGTTCTATCCCTGGCCTTGCTCAGTGGGGTAAGGATCCACAAGCTGTGGTATAGGTCACAGATAGGGCTCCCATCTGGTGCTGCTGTGGCTGTGAGGTAGGCTGGCAACTGCAGCTATGATTCAACGCCTAGGCTGGGAACTTCCATATGCTTCAGGTATGGCCCTAAAAAAGAAAAAAAAAAAAAAAGAGCTGTAATCATGATTCTTAGAACCAGAGACACTGGGTTAATTTTTGAATATGAAAAATTGGAGGATATCCAGTATCCCACTGCCTTTCATTTTTTTCTGAGAGGAGAAGCTCCGTTCTCTAGAAAATTAAATATATGTATCCATAATGCTGCTGTATTCATCTAAAAGCTATTTTCATCTAGTAATATTTTTATATATTCCTAAATGGCTCTAAATTCATTTGTATCAAAGTGTCAGTCTCATGTCTGTACAACTACAGATATGCATAATTTGTTATGAGGTTTATTGAACAAAATACATAGAGGTCTTGCATCCTTTCTCATTATTTATACTTTTACATCACAGGTAGATCTCAGTAAATGTGAGTTAAAATGAATTTTATTTGGAAGGCTTTGAAACATAGAAAGATTTGAAAATTGTTTACAACTTTTTAACAGGTTTTTTTTTGTTGTTGTTGTTAACCAGTTGGGTAAACTGTAAATTTCTTAAAGACATAAATCTTAAGCTAAAATATCTGATTTAAAACTACTTGTTCTTCTTTATTTATAGTATAAGAGGTATTGTGATGTAAGAAGGAAAATCTGCTCCATGCAGACATGATTCCAAGTACAATAAAAATACCAAAGAGTTATTTTATAGTAATTTAAAATCCCTTGGAGCATATGGTAACCTAGGCAAAGAATAATTGCTCAAAAACAAACTTTGAGACTGACAGTATCTAGAGTGTTTTCAAGAATTTCTTTAGAATTCTAATTAATCATTAAATATTCTTAAGGTCAGCCATCAGCAAGCCTATTCATTCATATTTATTAAGCACCAATTAGATGGTAGCTGATGAAAGAAAAAGATAACCTAAATAAAAATAATGGTATTCTTCAAAGAGTCTGACAAGTTAATTAAGTATTAAAGAAATTTTTACTATCCATGCTCAAAGAGGTATGTAGGAGGTAACAAAAAAAAAAAATACCAGAGTGAAAAGTGAAACTAGCTCTGCAGAGTGGACATGCAGTTGAAGAAACTGTTCAAAGTTGTCATTTTAAACTGGATTTTTTTTTTTTTAGGGTGAACTACTGGTATATCTGCATCCCAGAAATTTGCATGTGCAAAGGGGTGAGAAAACAGCTAGTTAGAAGAACAACAGAAAATGAATCAACCATAGAGTTAAAATTTGCTGAAGCAGATTAGGGATTAGGAATCTAAGATTAACTTGGAAATATAAAAGGAGACAGATGTGGAGGGGTACTGATTTCCATGTAAAGCAATTGGGCCCCTGTTTTGTAGACTGAGTTAAGCAACAGTTGCCCAGAGCACTAAAATATCCCAAAGGCATTAATATGTCACTGGAAACTTAAGAGACAGAATTTAATTTTTTTTTTTTTTTACTTTATACATTTTCCAGGTAAATAGTACAAGTGTTTGGAATAAATGGTTAGAAAAGTTGCTTGGTGTGGCATTTGAGGTCACTGATGGGTTGTAATTAAATGATGACAGCTGCCTTAAACACATTCAGGGGTGAGCTACCTATGGTCCTTTCGCCCAGTTTCTATAGAGAGTATCTGCCATCTTCCCAACATCAATAATCCACAGCTATTTCAAGAATATAGTTTAAAGGATAGCCAAAATATGAAATTCTCCTATGTGTTCTGAGTTCCAAAAAATAGAAGTGGTCAACTTTGATGTCTTTTTACATCTTGCCTTAGGACTTCCTCTACAGACAGTCATTTATTTGGGAGTTTAACTCAACTCACAGACACACAAACAATCCCTGAAGGCAGAAATCTAGGATGGAAGGAGTGCTATTTAGATTCCTTGAAGACCATACCAAAGAGACAGGGAGTACAACGGTTTATGCTGGCTGCCTACCCAGTCTTCAAAAATTTAGCCTCACTCACCAAACTTCTCACCAAATAGGCACATGGCCATATCTAATGTGCCCACTTAGAAAGGTCCTTTTCTTAATCTGCATATGCTTACAGGAGATAAGTTGCACGTGCAAAGCTGTGATAAAACAGCTAGTTAGAAGAACAACAGAAATTTCTCTGCTCCAGGAGAGAGAAAAAATGTGTTTTCCTCCTGGGAAAAAAAAAATACATTGCATTACTGGATTTTCTGATTTTCTTTCTTTAGCATTATACATTTACTCTGGAAGGAATCTGCCAGTCAACCTATAAAATCCAAAGACTCAAATAAAATGTCTTGAGTATCACTATAAAACAATATATGAAATAGCTAATTTTTAGATTACCAACAAGTACCTACTATATAGCACAGGAAACTGTACTCAATATTTTGTAATAACCTATAAGATGAAATAATCTAAAAAAGGATCTATACAGGCAGATAGATAGAGATACAGAGATATATAGATAAAGATAAATATATAAAATTATATAATTGAATCACTGTGCTTTACACCTGAAACACACCATTGTAAATCAACTATATCTCAATTTAAAAAATAATAAATAGCTCATTTTATATTAGTCTTAGGTAGAAAGAATAAAAGGAGCAAAATATTACCTCTTTCTCTCAGCACGGAAATAATATGATGCATAAGATATGAAGCAAATGCATTTATGTCGACTGTATATATACCAGACCACAATTCCCTATGTGTAAACATTTTATGGGAAATATGTCTATTTTTATTTACCAATACGTCTCCATATAGTATTTCACAACTTTTAATGAATTTATATATATGTTTATAAAAATTTCAACTTTGTTTCTGCATATATGTAGATTAAAATTTCAAAGTCTGAGTCTTCAAGAAACACATTCAGACATGTACACTTGGGATATTTTTATTCTTTTTTTTTTTTCTTTTTAGGGCTTCACCTGAACCACATGGAAGTTCCCAGGCTAGGGGTCAAATTGGAGTTGTAGCTTCCAGCCTATGCCACAGCCATGGCAACACCAGATCTGAGCCACATCTGTGACCTATGCCTCCACTCGTGGTAACACGGGATCTTTAATCCACTGAGCAAGGCCAGGGATCCAACCTCCATCCTCACAGACACTGTATCAGGTTCTTAACCTGCTGAGACACAGCAGGACCACCCTGGGATACTTTAAATAGCCACTTTATTTGCTTACGTTTTATAATTTACATGCAAAAAATTAAATCACTAAAGGAATTACATAATTACTGTCTTTATATCTATAAGAGCTTTCATGAATGACAGCTAAGTGTTTGTAGACTGGATAGTCAGCCACCTTAACCAGTTAAACTTCCTCATCTCTCATCTCTTATCTTGAGCTATAAATATCATAATGAATTAATGATAACCACAAATTCTTTGACACTCTTCCCATTGAGAAATGGAGTCTATATCAACAACTATACCCAAGCTGTAAATTCGCGAGCAAATGAATGTTGTTTCCGGCTACCAAGTTTTGGGTGGTTCATGATGCAGCAGTAGATAACTGAAATTCTTTTTTTTTTTTTTGGCCAAAAACATCAATTGATGGGATGAAATTACAATGAGGATTAGAATCTGTATAAAGTTTGCGTAAATTATATCACAAACACTGTCAGTAACACAAAAGAAGTGATATTTGGAATGGAGGAAAAACTAGATATGAGTTCTTGTATTAAATTTATGGAAACTTTGTGGCTTCCTGGAGTGTCGTGTTGACAAGGACTGTTATGACAGCTGGTTTCAGTGGGAAACCTGAGTCTTATTGATTAACTTTCTATATTTGTCATTAACAACCTTCCGTGATTTGCCACTTGGGGTGTTGTTACAGTCAAGTTGCAAGATCCTTCATTAATAATGTTACTATAAAAAAGAATTCATCAGAAATTCATTCAGACACTTAGACTTGCCAAAACAATATACATAGTTGATATTTCACCTTTGCTTAGGATTATTTTAGTAATTTCTGACTTTTTCCCACCTAAGATGTTACACATTTTCAACTAACATACTGGGTAAAACACTGTAGAAGTATTTGAAATTCTAATTCTAGGATTAATAAAAACTGATGGTGTGTGACCAGGGCTAAACATATTGCTCTCAAGGCCATTGGTAGGTGGGTGAGCTCCTCTCGGTTAGAAACAAAGTCATTGTCATTTCCAAAATGTTCAAATAACCAAAGAAAAGTTTACATTTACTTATATAAGGACTAATATAAACTATTGAGATTCATTTCCTTTGGCTAGGTTTATTTAAATGTTTTTAAATTAAAGTTAACTGACCTACAAGACTATGTTAGTTCCAAATGCACAGCCTAGTTTCTATGAAAATATTTTTTTATATTCCTACAAAAAAAAAAAAACACTGTTTGACTTCTTTGTAATAACTTTGGTTAGCTTATGTTCATCAGAATTCTGAGTGGAAGTTATACATGCTTAACAAAAGTGGGATATAAACTGTAACTTAAATAAATGAGGTTTGAAAGAAAATGTTTTAAAGTATGGTATCCTTGGGTAAACATAAGCAGTGGTTGACAGGAAAAAGGCTGGAGCCACTCCTATGCTGAAAGACAGTGCCTGGGAATGAAGGCAAGTGTCTGATCTGGACTCTGCATCACTTCTGTCTTGAATAGTCTGGGAGGCTTTGGGCTCCCACCATCTTCTCATTTGACAAATCAGGACCAGTGATTTCCCACTTAACTCAGTATTTTTAAGACAGTGAAATAAATAACATGCACAACAAATGTCTTAGAGATCTGAAGCAATCTTCTAATGTGTACTGGTATAAAACTGAATTGGAGCTCAAAGATTCCTGTCCTTTTCTGGATATGGAGAACTTTGGGACACAGGTGGCATTTTCATATTTGCTCCCAATGAATGCTGGAACACTGAAAGATAAAAGATGCTCTGGGGTATGAGTATCTGGCTAAACTACTGACTGGCAGCACTTAATGTGATTTGGCTTTTTATCCCACGAATAAACCCAGAGTGATAGATGCTTGGCTGGGGCACCTGGGAGCTTCTAATGAGGAGTAGAAAGGAAAGGTCTGCCTGGAAACTTGCCAGTTTCATCAATAAGACCAGATCTAAATTAGCATCAGAGAGAGGGAAAAAGTCCCACATAAAATTATACAACCAGATACTGAGAAGGATATGGGGATGGATGAGGAAAGTATAATCAAGACAGACATGCCCAGGAATTTATATGATAATGTAACAGGCAAGAGCTTTAGAAAAACTTTCTATGATAAAGAACAAAGTATTCTGATTTTGACAAAGGAATGGAAACATAAAATTACAGATACAATCAAGACTCAATGGTTGGGATTCAGCTAGAAATTGATACTGGGACTGTCCACTTTATTGCATATGAGAAGGCCACTCAGAATGAAACAGTTGATTACAAGTCATTGTTGTATAAAAAAAAGAGAAACGAAAGCATCAATTCAGTTCAAAAGTGAGAAGTTAGAACCTTTTAGAATTTTAGATAAAAACTAGAAAACAAGTTCTGTGTTATGCACTCCCGTATCATCCTCACCATGTACATGTGAGGCAAGGAGTCAGAGTCTTATTACTGACACAGGAGGGCATGTGTGTGAATCATTATCCAGCAATAACTATAGTACTGCAATTAGTTTAGTCTGTTGTAGAATTAAATATTTAAAAAATACAAACGTTAGGAAAGTAGATTTGAGCAGCTCTGAACGTGAGGTTGGGGGATATTTAGGTATAAGATTCCTACTATTTTTAGAAAAGTAGAAAGAAACTGGGCAGCAGAAGAGAGAATCTTTAGGTCAGAAGAATTCAGAAAAGCAGTACCCAAAACCCAGGAAACAGGAGTTCCCATCGTGGTGCAGTGGTTAACGAATCCGACTAGGAACCATGAGGTTGCGGGTTCGGTCCCTGCCCTTGCTCAGTGGGTTAAGGATCCGGCGTTGCCGTGAGCTGTGGTGTAGGTTGCAGACGCGGCTCGGATCTCGTGTTGCTGTGGCTCTGGCGTAGGCCAGTGGCTACAGCTCTGATTCGACCCCTAGCCTGGGAACCTCCATATGCCGCGGGAGCGGCCCAAGAAATAGCCAAAAGACAAAAAAAAAAAAACAAAAAAAAAAACACCCAGGAAACAAAACTGTGGCTTTAAATTTTCTATTTATTTATTTATTTTTCTTTTTAGGCCACATCTGTGGCATATGGAAGTTCCCAAGCTAGGGGTTAAATCAGAGCTGCAGCTGCCAGCCTACACCACAGCCTCAGCAATGCAGGATCAGAGCTGCATCCACGACCTACCCCACAGCTCACAGCAATGCCAGATTCCCCAACCCTCTGAGCAAGGCCTGGGATCAAACCCACATCCTCATGGATACTAGTCAGATTCGTTTCCATTGCACCACAAGGGCAACTCCCTAAATTTCTTTTTTAATCAACTTAGGTTTTAGGTTGATGGGTATATTAAGACACAATCCATCCATTTTTTTAATATAGGCAGACAGATGAAAATTGGGTTAAGTTTACAAGAGCTTGGCTTAGAGTAATTAATATTGGAATGTGTCTTTTTAAAATCCAGGAAATGTAAAGGAAAAGTGGGCATGCACACACACACACACACACACACACACACACACACACTCACTCACTCACTCACTCACTCCAAGTAAAGAAACAAACGAATTATGACAACTTCTATCCTGTGCAAAACAAGCACAGGTCATACTGAAATGCTTAGTTTACAACTAATGTTGAAAAAATTTTTTTCAGTGATAAGTCAGCTGTCAAAATACTAATAAGGCACAATCTAAGAGAATATGGCAATTTTAAAAATGACAAATACAATCACTTCTGTCTTCTCTGGCCCTTTCTATTCCTGGTCAACTACTTTGCTTTCCTTGCAAAAGGCAGTTCTGAAGCCAATAAGAATAATGGCTGCAACTTTCCATGTAAGATTAAAATCTTGAATAATTAAAGTTATCAAACCATGTGATCTACATTTATCATTTATTGTTCCTGCTTTGTTTAGGGAGAGCTGGAGAGAGAAGCTAGAGTTAAAAACTGAGAACATGTACACATTTTAAATCAGATATACCAGGGCTTGCTTTGCCAAATTCTTGATGCTTTTGAACTGTGGGCATTTAATCGGCCCATGGGTCATTTTCTTCCCATGAAAATATTTATATAGACTACTGTCCACTTGTTCTTGCTTCTTGCCATAAATGTAATTATGCCGTAATATTTTTCTTGTGCAAAATAATAAAAATCTATATTTGACAAAAGCTGAATGCTTTTTGTTGGGAGGCTTAGCAATACAAACAGCTAAAGATGTTAGCAATAATATTAACATCTAGAAGTGGAAATATAATTCCATTTTATTTATATTATTTATGCTTCCCCTGAAAATCTGATTTCCACCTACAACAATAAAGCCACTCGGTATCTAACTACACTAAATACAGTATAACTAACATAACTGATTTAACAAGTTTATACTTTTTTCTATGTGAAGCATTATTCTGGACTCTGTGAGCATGATGATAAATAGATGCATAAAATATCTCAGAAGATAACCATTGATTATAAACACTCTTCTGAGCTTATGGGATGCGGTGCCTACACTTTCAGAAGCTCTCTTTTTAGAAGGTATATTTGATATTGAAGCTGTAAAAATTATTTAAGGAAACTAGGAAAAGAAATTATAATCTGGCTGACAAGTTTTTAGAATGATCATAATTTTACTTTTTTTATTTGGGGCAGCACTCTCTAATTTCTAAAGTACTTTGCTCTCTGCTTTCTCTCCCTCTTTTTGCTTGATGGACCTTGCTCATCATTTTATCTTAAACATCCTGGAAGTTCTCCATGGTGCTCCACCTCCTATGGTTCAGTGGCTCCTGCAGTCCCTCATCCCTGTAGTGTAATGTCTGCATTCATCACTTGAGTATGAACCTCAGCAATATGGGACCCAGGCTACTCTCAAGGAGCATTATATTCTCCATACTCAGAATAGTATCTGGCCCACAGCTGGTGCTCAGTAAACACTGACTGGGTCGAAATGTCTCACAGAATTCCCAGGACTGTACTGTGAGGTGGACAGATGCCCTAGGAGACAAGACAAGCTGATAGGAGTAACATTTTTGCACTTTTCCATTGCCCCTTGTCAGTCTCCTGCTCTCTCCCATCTTAGCTGTAACAGAGTTGCAGATAAATGCAGTGCAGGAAAGGGGCTATCTATTCATTTCTGCTAACTTAGTTGACCCTGAAGTAACCTAGTCATTTTTCTTTTTCACACATGATTATTATAAGCATGGTATATATATACACACACACACACATACACACACACACACACACATATATATATATATATATATATATATATATATATATATATAATTTGCAAATATACTGTCTGGAAAAGCCAAATTCAGGTCAACTGCCTCAAGAAACTTCTGGAATTAAGTAAAACTTCAATATAATGTTTACTTAATGACTTGATTTTGACATAAATTATTAAATGAAAACAATTTCTACAGCTAAATTGATATAAGGATTAAATGACAGCATTCAAGGGGTCATTTTATCTACTATTTCATAGTCACATCTATTAAATTCTTTACACAATCTGTCCTTATTTCTTCCAACACAATATAGAATCCCTCTTCTTAACTTTAAATTTCATTCCTTGACTTTCATTACACTTGCCCCAGATATACTGCCTGTTCTTAAGCTTGAAAGGCTGAATTTTAAAACTGTTTAAAAGCAGGTTTACCACTAAAAATTAGCAGCATCATATTTAAATTCATAGAGTCAAAGTAAATAAATTGATTCTTAAGATGTAAGTTCTTATGTTTTTAATATTATTTCTGTAGACCCATGGTAGTATCTTTCCATCAAATGTCATTTTCCTCTTTGGAGCCACAATCCTACCACTTACGCTGTCATTTTAAGCCCGGGGTCCACAGAGACAGTAAGTGATACCTAAAATATCCCCTATCTACCTCCAAAACCTGATTTAAGTAATGGCAAAAAAAATTGATAACATAAAGAAAATGGAAATACGTTTGCATATATTCTTTGCTGTAGATTTTCTCTTTTTCTATGAGCTCTGCTATGGATTTGAATGTGCTCCCTTTCCCCAATTCATCCATTGAAGCCCTATTGTGATACTGTTTGAAGATGAAGTTGGGGAGGTAATTAGGTCATGGGAGCAGAGCCCTATGATGGAATTTGTGTCCTAATAAGAAGAGGGAAATAGCCTTTCCTTTCTCTTCACCATGAGAGGATACACAGAGGAGATGGTCCTCCATAAACTAGGAAGAGGACCTCACCAAGAATCCAGCACTGCAGGCACCCTGATCTCAGACTTCCAGCCTCTACAACTATAATAAATGAGTGCTTGTGAAAAGTAGCCCCAAATAAGACAGGACTCATTGCTTAAAAGATTATTTTCTTTTCATTACACTCTTATACCAAACTCTAGGTTTAAAAAAAAAAATTAGGATTAACTTGGTATTTACACAGAATAGGACAAGAAATGAAGGAGGGTGATAGGGAATCAGATAAGAAAAAACAGACTTGTACATACATTATTTAGTTTACTTTAAATTATAAAATGGTATCAAAAATACCTTTTTTCTATTCATCAATAAAAAAAGTCATGGTTATTAAAATTGCAGTTTCAGGTGGTATTAGGGTCTTTGTCTCCAGAAGAAAGTAGACAAGATTTAGAAATATCTATGTTCGAGTCAGATGGTATGGCCTTGACTAAAAAAGCATATACTTAGCATTACTATTTTACTTACTCATATTCAAACATTCATAGGTACTCAGATTCAAAAAATTCCAATAAGTTAACATATAGTTGAATCTTTTTCCTAAAAACAGTAAAGCATAGCATTCAATGAATGAATCAGTTCACAAAATATGGACTTGACTCTTTTGTAATTATGAGGTTAATTTTTATAACCACATACAAACAAAAATATAGGTCATACAAAATGCAGGTACTTAATCTTATAAGTGAAATAGAGTAGCTAGAAGCATCCTACCAGCGGAAGATGTCCCTAAATTAGGACACTTGACAGATATAGGAAAATAATTTTTCATTCCTATAAAGTTTCTATTGGTTCTACTTTTAGACTCTAGGAAGGAAGTTAAAAGGACCTGTCTGGAGATCTTTCTCTATTATTCCTTTGAAAGTCTCTGATACAGTTTTAATTTCCATAAAGCACCGACTGTCTAATTTTATCTAAAATATTATTGAACATAAAGGTGACTGGGCCACTAACATAAATATTACAATGAATCTGTTACTGGTGTAATAATGATTATGAATCAGATAAATGTTTCAACTGAAAATGCCATATTTCCATGATAAAATTTCATTGAGCTTTATAATTTATCAAGATAGGTCATGATTATGGCTTCTAACTTTCAAAAAACTATTAAAAATAATGAATGATATAATGAATGATACTTCAAATACAGATAAATTATTTCACGTACCAGAAAGCAGAACAACTTAAACAGGTTAACATATTCTCCTTAATGTTATAATAATTGCTTGACAATATTCTAAATAACTCATCTATCAAATGATATTGAAAAAAGTGGGGACATTATTTTTTAACACTATAATATGTTTTGACCTTTTGTCAAGAGCTATTATTTTTTAACTCTTCTTTCCTGATGTCTTTTCTCTCTTTTAGTGGAATTATTAAAACCTAATAGGATAGGGTTTTATAAGCAAATATGTGTGTGCACTAACAGATTCTTTTCTTTTCTTTTCTTTTTTATTTTTTTTTTGGTCACACCTGAGGCATGTGGAAATTCCTGGGCCCAGAATAGAACTTGTGCCACAGCAGTGACCTGAGATTCT
Organism: Phacochoerus africanus; assembly: GCF_016906955.1. Classification (NCBI taxonomy): domain Eukaryota; kingdom Metazoa; phylum Chordata; class Mammalia; order Artiodactyla; family Suidae; genus Phacochoerus; species Phacochoerus africanus. The sequence goes on from NC_062554.1 coordinate 110,380,133, forward strand.
GTAGATCCTTAACCCTACTATGCCACAGGAACTCTACATAGTTACATATTTGAGAGGAAAGAGACAGAGAGAGGGCCAGGGAGACATTCATTTGCAAAATTCCTACTAATTTTTCTCTTCAGTACTATGAATTCCTAAATTAAAATAAATCTAGTTGTTTTATTGTAATGAGAATAAAAGCTATTTCAGGGCACCTTCCCTTGAAAACTTAATAACTACAAATTTAATAATTAAAAAACATTTTATTTCCTGAGAATTACTAGCAACTAAAGAAAAAAGAACAGTGATGTATTTATTTTAAAATCATGCTAAAAGCTTAAATATAATATTTAAAATTACCTATAAAATTATTGGAAATGTCTATATAGGGTATGTTTGTGCATTGAAAAGAATAATATGCTATTTTCAGCTTTAAGATGAATAAACATTTTGAGAAATATCTATAAACATATTCATGGGTGAATAAATTTCATTAGTTTTTCACATGTTTGTATAAAACAACCGTCATGTTTATGTTAACAGTTATACAAAACAACAAATGTTAACACTCTAAAGGGTTAAAAAGTATGGAAATCAGGAGGAGTTCCCGTCGTGGCGCAGGGGTTAACGAATCTGACTAGGAACCATGAGGTTGCGGGTTCGGTCCCTGCCCTTGCTCAGTGGGTTAATGATCCAGTGTTGCCGTGAGCTGTGGTGTAGATTGCAGACGCGGCTCGGATCCCGCGTTGCTGTGGCTCTGGCATAGGCCGGTGGCTACAGCTCCGATTCGACCCCTAGCCTGGGAACCTCCATATGCCGCGGGAGTGGCCCAAGAAATAGCAACAACAACAACAACAACAAAAGACAAAAAAAAAAAAAGTATGGAAATCAGATCAACAAGCTCAAATGACAAATCTCAGAACTTTATATACATTTTTCTTAACTTTTTTTTTTTTTGGCTTGTTAGGGCCACACCCATGGATTATGGAGTTTCCCAGGCCAGGGGGCAAATCAGAGCTGCAGCTACCTGCCTATGTCACAGCCACAGCAATGTGGGATCTGAGTTGCATTTGTGTTCTATACAGCTCAAATCAATGCCAGAATCTTAACCTACTGAGGGAGGCCAGGGATTGAACCTGTGGATTTGTTCCTGCTGAGCCACAACTGGAGTTCCAGTTATTTCTTTAGCTTTTGGACTATTCATGTTTACTTTTTATTGTATCCATGTATATTAACTTAAGTTTTTCAAAAGTATCAAATAAAATAATCAAACATATTACCAAATATTTTTACCCACTATTTTGTAATTTTACGAATGCTTTCAGTTTCTATCAGTTAAATTTGTGAGAAAATAGCTGCATTTCTAGAGCATTATTTTTTTATTGAATTTTTTTTTTCTTTTTGCCTTTTCTTGAGCTGCAACCACGGCATATGGAGGTTCCCAGGCTAGGGGTCGAATCAGAGCTGTAGCCGCTGGCCTACACCACAGCCACAGCAACACAGGAGCCGAGCCGCATCTGCAATCTACACCACAGCTCACGGCAACGCCGGATCCTTAACCCACTGAGCAAGGCCAGGGACCGAACCCGCAACCTCATGGTTCCTAGTTGGATTCGTTAACCACTGCGCCACAACGGGAACTCCCAATTAAAGATATTTTTAAACACCAAAGATTTTCCTGAGGGGGGTAGTAATGGCAAAGTATACATTTTCAAAATTTATTTCTATCTTCATAATATTCTTATTCTTGAGGTTCAGTTATGTGGACCAGTATAACATCTGATTTGTAATCTATCCAATTTTTTTTTTCTTTGCAACTTAGTAAATGATCAAGCTATGCTTGAAATGAAGATGTAGTCTCTGGTTTTTATGTTATATAAAGACAGATTAGGAGAGAGGACAAGATGGCGGAGGAGCAGGGGGACACGCTCGCCCTCTCCCACAAACACAACAAAAAAAGCACATCTACAGAATAAATGACTCGCACAGAACAGCAACCAATCGCTGGCAGAGGAACCTAAACTCCAATAACGGCAAGAAGTTCGTGACATTACTGGGCAGAATGGGAGAAAAGAGGAGAGTGAGAGAAGGTGCATCCGAGGGGGACGGGCGCTCCCGAAAGGGAACTGCGGAGGAGAAAGGGATCCTGCACCCTGGAAAGTCACCTACACGGGGGAAAGATCAAAGGAACTGGAGGAATCTCCAGATGCAGAGAAGAGTGTAGCAGTAAGTTGGAGTACTGAAAAGCCAATCAAGAAACAAATGGACCATCTGAACTACGGGCACAGTCACCAAAAATTGAGACGCCTGGGTGGGGGCTGGGCACCGAGGCCTCCGCTCCAGAGGATAGTCCCCGAGAATAGGCTGGGGGGGCGGGGCAGAGTGGAAACTGCTTGGGAGGTCTAGAAACCGTTTGACCGGGCAGAGACTGCCTGGGAGACTAGAAAACAAAGCTGTTGCAGAGGAAGGGAGCAATACTCTAGGGGCGGGAAGTGGAAAGCCGCATCAGAGGGAACCTGGGAGAAGAGCCTGGTCTGCGCCCTGCTGGGGAGGGGAGAGAAGAAGGGGTGGGTCCCCACAGAATACCCCCCACGCCACAGCAAGCTTACAGGCCCCCTAGCTAGCTGAAAGCTGTGCATCCCAGTGCATCCCCTTCCCCCAACCCCACCACCTCCTACGCTCTCGCTGAACCTGGGGCTGCCTGCCATCCAGGAGGGCTGGCCTCAACAATTGCCTGAAGCCTACCACCGCAAGGGCTGTCCCTGCACAGGCCTGCTTGCCCTTTGGAGGGGCGACACTTCCGCAGAGCAGCACCAAGCACCACCAGCCCCCGAGAAAAGGCCTGCAGCCCAGAAAAGCTAGAACAAGCCTAGCCAGGCCGTGAATAGATCTGCCTAATTCTCGGACAGTTTTTCTGAGTGAGGCTGCCCCGGGGAGGAGCCTCTTGGGTTTCCAGCAGCCCTGCTACCCGCCCAAGCACCCAGGGGGTGCCCCACTCCCGCCGAATAGCTGCTCAGCACCACCAGCCCCCTGGAGGATCCCCTGCAGCCCAGAAAAGCTGCAATAAGCTTGGCCAGACTGTGAGAAGATCCGCCTACATTCGCAGGCCATCCTTCTGAGTTGGGCTGCTCTAGGGAAGAGCCTCTTAGGTTCTCAGTGACCCAGATAGTTGCTCCAGCCCCCAGGGGGTGCTGCACTCCTGAGGAACAGCTGCCCAACACTGCCAACCCCCTGCAAGAACCCCACAGCCTAAAAACACCAGAGCAAGCTCTGCATGACCAAGTGAAATCTGCTACCATCGTGGTGTGGACCTCCCAGTCCTGTCTGCCCTCAGGAAGTCTTCCTTTGCTTCAAAGAAACACTGTTAGGCCCATCAACACTCCAGAAAAGCCACACTGCCTCAAAAAAGATTGACCAACAACGCCAGCCCTCAGGAAATATTCTACGGCAGTGACAAGGCAAACACTGCCCGATCACGGAGAGTACAACTCCCTCAGGAGAAAGAAAACAACAAGCAAGATGAACAAGCTGAGAAACCACCCCCAGTCAAACCAACAGGAGAACTCACCCAAAACAGTCAACAATGAAACAGATCTCCGCAGTCTGACAGACCTGGAGTTCAAAAGAGAAATAGTGAAAATACTGAAGGAATTAAGAGAAGATATGAACAGTAATGCAGATACCCTCAGAAAGGAACTAGAAAATATAAGGAGGAGCCAAGAAAAACTAGAACATTCATTTGCAGAAATGCAAACGGAACTAAGGGCAGTAAAAACCAGAATGAATAATGCAGAAGAACGAATCAGTGATATGGAAGATAGAATAATGGAAATCACTCAATCCGGTCAACAGACAGAAAACCGAATCAAAAAACTGGAAAGCAATATAAGAGACCTATGGGATAATATAAAGCAGGCCAATCTATGCATAATAGGAATTCCAGAAGGAGTAGAAAAAGATAAGGGGATGGAAAATATATTTGAAGAAATTATCGATGGAAACTTCCCAAATCTAAAGGATACTGGGTTCAAGATACAAGAAGCACAGAGGGCCCCAAACAAACTGAACCCAAACAGACCCACACCAAGACACATCATAATAAAAATGGCAAAAGTTAGTGATAAAGAGAGGATCCTAAAGGCAGCAAGAGAAAAACAGAATGTTACCTACAAGGGAACCCCCATAAGAATATCAGCTGATTTCTCTACAGAAACACCACAGGCCAGGAGGGAATGGCAAGAGATATTTAAAGTGCTAAAAGGAAAAAATATGCAACCTAGAATACTCTATCCAGCAAGAATATCATTTAAAATAGAAGGGGAAATAAAAAGTTTTTCCAACAAACAAAAACTTAAAGAATACTGCAACACAAAACCCAGGTTAAAGGAAATATTGAAAGGGCTTCTCTAAACCAAAAAGAAAGGAAGGAAAGGGAAGAAAAAAGAAAAGGAGAAAAAAAAAAAGAAGAGGAAGAACTAGGACTGAGGAAACCGCAATCAGAGAGCAGTCACTCAAATAAGCCAGCATGCAGATTTAATCATGAACATGCTTCAAACAAAATAAAATTAAAAAGAAAAAAATAAAAAAGAGTCATCAAAACCATAAAATGTGGGCAAGGGATGTTAGGAAGTAAATAACCCTTTTTGTTTGTTTGTTTGTTTGTATGTTTCTCTTCTTAATTTCAATATATTAATGAAGTGTTTGAACTTACAGGACCATCAGGCTAAAACACAATTATGGGAAGGGGTTAGCATACTTAAAAAACAGGGCAATCACAAGACAAAACCAAATATTGCATTTTCAAAAAATGAAAGAAAAAATACACTCAAGCAGATAATAACAGGAGACCATCCAACCAAAAAAAAAAAAAAAAAGGAAAGGAAGAATGGAGAACCATAGAATCAACTGGAACACGAGGTTCAAATGGCAATAAATAATCATCTATCAATTATCACCTTAAATGTCAATGGACTGAATGCCCCAATCAAAAGACACAGAGTGGCTGAGTGGATAAAAGGCAAAAACCTTCAATATGCTGCCTACAAGAAACTCACCTTAGGACAAAAGATACATATAGATTGAAAGTGAAAGGGTGGGGAAAAATATTTCACGCCAATAGACATGACAGAAAAGCAGGAGTCGCAATGCTCATATCAGTCAAAATAGACTTTAAAACCAAAGACATAAAGAAAGACAAAGAAGGACACTACTTAATGATTAAGGGATCCATCCAAGGAGAGGATGTTACCATCGTCAACATATATGCCCCAAATACAGGAGCACCCAGATACATACAACAAATATTAACAGACATAAAGGGAGATATTGATGAGAATACAATCATAGTAGGAGACCTTAATACCCCCCTCACATCAATGGACAGATCCTCTAGACAGAAAACCAATAAAGCACAGAGATCCTAAAGGAAACAACAGAAAAGTTAGACTTCATTGATATCTTCAGGACACTACATCCAAAAAAAGCAGAATACACATGCTTCTCAAATGCTCATGGAACATTCTCAAGAATCGACCACATATTGGGGCACGAAGCTAATCCCAATAAATTTAGGAGCATAGAAATTATCTCAAGTATCTTCTCTGACCACAATGCCATGAAATTAGAAACCAACCATGGGAAAAGGAAAGAGAAAAAACCTACTACATGGAGACTAAACAACATGCTACTAAAAAACCAATGGGTCAATGAGGAAATCAAGAAGGAAATTAAAAACTACCTTGAAACAAATGATAATGAAGACACAACCGCTCAAAATCTATGGGATGCTGCGAAAGCAGTGCTCAGAGGGAAATTTATAGCAATACAGTCCTTTCTCAAAAAAGAAGAAAGATCCCAAATGGACAACTTAACCCTCCACCTAAATGAATTAGAAAAAGAAGAACAAAAAAGTCCTAAAGTCAGCAGAAGGAAGGAAATGATAAAGCTCAAAGAAGAAATCAATAAAATAGAGACTCAAAAAACAATAGAGAAAATTAATAAAACCAAGAGCTGGTTCTTTGAAAAGGTGAACAAAATGGACAAACCCCTGGCCAGACTCACTCAAAAGAGGAGAGAAAGAACCCAAATCACCAAAATTATAAATGAAAAAGGAGAAATCACAACGGATACAGCAGAAATACAAAAAACCATAAGAGAATACTATGAACAACTATAGGGCAACAAGGTTGACAATCTGGAAGAAATGGACAATTTTCTAGAATCTTACAGCCTGCCAAAACTGAATCAAGTAGAAACAGACCAACTGAACAGACCGATCACTAGAAATGAAATTGAAGAGGTCATAAAATCACTCCCTACAAATAAAAGCCCAGGACCAGATGGCTTCACAGGTGAATTTTATCAAACATATAAAGAGGAACTGATGCCCATCCTCCTTAAACTCTTTCAAAAGGTTGAAGAAGAAGGAATACTCCCAAAGACATTCTATGATGCCACCATCACCCTCATTCCAAAACCAGACAGAGATACCACCAAAAAAGAAAACTATTGCCCAATATCATTGATGAATATAGATGCAAAAATTCTCAACAAAATCTTAGCCAACCGAATCCAACAACATACCAAAAAAATCATACACCATGACCAGGTTGGGTTCATCCCAGGTTCACAAGGATGGTTCAACCTATGCAAATCAATCAGCATCATACACCACATTAACAAAAAAAAGTCAAAAATCATATGATCATCTCAATAGACGCAGAAAAAACATTTGACAAAGTCCAACATCCATTCATGATCAAGACCCTCGCCAAAGTGGGTATAGAGGGAACATTCCTGAACATAATCAAAGCCATTTATGATAAACCCACAGCAAATATAATACTCAATGGGGAAAAACTGAAAGCCTTCTTACTCAAATCTGGAACAAGACAGGGATGCCCACTCTCACCACTGCTCTTCAACATAGTTTTGGAAGGCCTAGCCACAGCAATTAGACAAACAAAAGAAATCAAAGGCATCCATATAGGAAGAGAAGAGATAAAACTGTCACTGTATGCAGATGATATGACACTATACATAGAAAACCCTAAGGACTCAACCCCAAAACTACTTGAACTGATGAATAAATTCAGCAAAGTAGCAGGATATAAGATTAACATTCAGACGTCAGTTGCATTTCTGTACACCAGCAATGAAATATTAGAAAAGGAATACAAAAACACAATACCTTTTCAAATTGCACCTCACAAAATCAAATACCTCGGAATACACCTGACCAAGGAGGTAAAGGACCTATATGCCGAGAACTATAAAACTTTCATCAAAGAAATCAAAGAAGATGTAAAGAAATGGAAAGATATTCCATGTTCCTGGATTGGGAAAATCAATATTGTAAAAATGGCCATACTACCCAAAGCAATCTACAGCTTCAATGCAATCCCTATCAAATTACCCATGACATTTTTCACAGAACTAGAACAAACAATCCAAACATTTATATGGAACCACAAAAGACCCAAAATCACCAAAGCAATCCTGAGAAACAAAAACCAAGCAGGAGGCATCACTCTCCCAGACATCAAGAAATACTACAAAGCCACAGTCATCAAGACAGTGTGGTACTGGTATCAAAACAGACAGACAGACCAATGGAACAGAAGAGAGAATCCGGAAATAAACCCTGACACCTATGGTCAATTAATCTTTGACAAGGGAGGCAAGAACATAACATGGGAAAAAGAAAGTCTATTCAGCAAGCATTGCTGGGAAACCTGGACAGCCGCATGCAAAGCAATGAAACTAGAACACACCCTCACATCATGCACAAAAATAAACTCCAAATGGCTGAAAGACTTAAAGATACGACAGGACACCATCAAACTCCTAGAAGAAAACATAGGCAAAACACTCTCTGACATCAACATCATGAATATTTTCTCAGGTCAGTCTCCCAAAGCAATCGAAATTAGAGCAAAACTAAACCCATGGGACCTCATCAAACTAAAAAGCTTTTGCACAGCAAAGGAAACCCAAAAGAAAACAAAAAGACAACTTACAGAATGGGAGAAAACAGTTTCAAATAACGCAACGGACAAGGGCTTAATCTCTAGAATATATAAACAACTTATACAAAAAAACAAATCAATCAATGGAAAAATGGGCAAAAGACCTGAATAGACATTTCCCCAAAGAAGATATACAGATGGCCAACAAGCACATGAAAAAATGCTCAACATCGCTGGTTATAAGAGAAATGCAAATAAAAACTACCATGAGATATCACCTCACACCAGTCAGAATGGCCATCATTAATAAATCCACAAATAACAAGTGCTGGAGGGGGTGTGGAGAAAAGGGAACCCTCCTACACTGTTGGTGGGAATGTAAACTGGTACAGCCACTATGGAGAACAGTTTGGAGATACCTTAGAAGTCTATACATAGAACTTCCATATGACCCCACAATCCCACTCTTGGGCATCTATCTGGACAAAACTCTACTTAAAAGAGGCACATGCACCCGCATGTTCATTGCAGCACTATTCACAATAGCCAGGACATGGAAACAACCCAAATGTCCATCGACAGAGGATTGGATTCGGAAGAGGTAGTATATGTACACAATGGAATACTACTCAGCCATAAAAAAGAATGACATCATGCCATTTGCAGCAACATGGATGGAACTAGAGAATCTCATACTGAGTGAAATGAGCCAGAAAGACAAAGACAAATACCATATGCTATCACTTATAACTGGAATCTAATATCCAGCACAAATGAACATCTCCTTAGAAAAGAAAATCATGGACTTGGAGAAGAGACTTGTGGCTGCCTGATGGGAGGGGGAGGGAGTGGGAGGGATTGGGAGCTTGGGCTTATCAGACACAACTTAGAATAGATTTACAAGGAGATCCTGCTGAATAGCATTGAGAACTTTGTCTAGATACTCATGTTGCAACAGAAGAAAGGGTGGGGGAAAAAATACAATTGTAATGTATACATGTAAGGATAACCTGACCCCCTTGCTGTACAGTGGGAAAATTAAAAAATAAAAAAGACAGATTAATTTTTATTCTAAAATATTTTTTTATTTTTTATATTCTTAATTTAGTATATATTAATATTGATACATTAAAAGTTTTTAGTCACAATTAATTTCTATAAAATCTCCATGTATTCTGCCTTTTGTCATGTACATAATACCTGTCAATTCGCATATAAGCTTTGTGACTCACACATTACTTATAAACACTGATTGGTAATATAAAATGATTATTTTTTTCCTGTTTTTACTTACATATTATTCTGTCTTTAATATATTCAGTCATTCAAGAAATAATTTTGAGTGCCGAATATGCGCCAGACACCCTTCTTGGTGGAGTGAATTTAACAATGAATAGTACAGACAAAAATTCCTGGTCTCCTGAAGCTTAAATTTGATGATTCCTATCTTCGTTCTTCTTGTTGCTTTGTCTAATTATATTGGTCTAATAACATTTTTTTTGTTAATATCTTTCCATAGCATGTTGTTTTGCCATTTTAATAGATCTTTCTCTTTATGTGTGTATATATTTATGCATATATTATTTAATTGTTAAACACATCCTGACAATCTTTTTCATTGAAGAAAATTTTAAATTGTTCACATATAAATTATTTACAATTCATGCTGTGTTAATGGATATCTCTGCTCTTGCATTCTTTATTGTGTCTCCTGTTTTATGAAACATGGAAACTATTTTTGCTTGCTTTTAATCCCTAGTATTAAGTGAAGGCTTTAAAGATATTCAGTTCTACTGCTTTTTAAAAACATATGGGCACCCATATTTCTCTAAATATTATGAACAATAATATTAACTGTCCCAATCTTAGACACCATGATGAGATTATTTTCTTCCAAATTTACACAGTAAGCAGATACTTTTGAGTCTTAGTAAGGTGATCTGTAATCACAAATTCATTTCTATATTATTTGAAGCTTTCTATTGCAGAAAGTTTCATTTTGCATTTAGCATACACACAATTTGCAAAGTTTGCAAAAACTGCCATGATTTAACCTACATTAAAGTTCAATTTAAGTCATGTTGGACAGGATTTGCTTGTTCATGTTTGTGAATTTTTATGCATCTTCCTGTCAGCTTAAGTTTTTTAGGATAAAAAGGTTGTTTTTTCTTGGTTTTTCAAAACTATGGAATATTTTATTTATTTATTTATTTATTTTTTGTCTTTTCGCCTTTTCTAGGTTCGCTCCTGAAGCATATGGAGGTTCCCGGGCTAGGGGTCGAATCGGAGCTGTAGCCACCAGCCTATGCCAGAGCCACAGTAACACGGGATCTGAGCTGTGTCTGCAACCTACACCACAGCTCACGGCAACACCGGATCCTTAACCCACTGAGCAAGGGCAGGGATTGAACCCGCAACCTCATGGTTCCTAGTCGAATTTGTTAACCACTGCGCCATGGCGGGAACTCCGAAAATTATGGAATATATATGCATTGTTTTTACTGTTGGAGATGCAAATTGGTTAGTTCTGGCATTACTGAATAGCAAATGTTTCCATTCAATATTCTGTAAATTTTTCTTTGCCATAATCTGTCATTGGTAATGTGAACATTTATAAAATAATTTTTTACAAATTATTGAGAATTTATATCTTTTATTCATCTTGGATGTTTTATGTAATTATTACAACTCATAAGAACAAAAAGTGATTAGTTATCACTTTTTTTTTTCTTGACACAGAAAGTGTTCAATAAGAACACTTAGAAATCTGTTTTTCACCCAGCAAAGTTTTTGTGATTGTAAGCTTTTCAAAAAAAGAAATCCTGACTTATTCATTTTGTGTCCTCATAGTCCAGCATGATGACAGCCATGTAGTAGACTCAAAAACATTATTGATTGATATTTCTAGTATATCTTTGATTACTATTACTCCATTTTTTTATCCAGTGATGTATTTAGATACTTATGATAACTGTTGTCTATTTTTTTCATAATTTTAAATCTCTTCCATTACACTTTGCATTTTTGCTCAACTTTGCTAAGTTGTATGACACAGGTGAGGCCCTAAAAAGCAAAAGAAAGAAAGGAAGAAAGGAAGAAAGAACGAAAGAAAGAAAGGAAGGAAGGAATTTGTTTTCTTTATTCTTTTAATTTTAAACTTGTTTTCTTTAAGTCTATTCTTTTAAGTCTATTCTTTTAATTTTAAACTTATTTTATCTTCATCTCTGTACTTATTTAACAGAAGCAGAGAATGCTATTAAATAATTTCCATTGTTGTTATATTTTTGTTTTTATAGCTGCATAATTAATGAAAGACTAAATGAACTAAAGGTGTTGGGGGTCATGATCTTTCTATCATACTGGGGAAAACAAAGTTTGTAACTGAGAATCTAAACTGACAAACACATAATCAATGGTAACATTTGCTCCTTCATCCTAACCCAGGGTCTTGCTCTCCATCTCACCCAAAACAAATAAGTAGAAAGTACATGAATCATTAAAGATCTTGATGACAATCAAGCAGAAGGTTAAGACAATTTTATAAAAGTTTCTTTGTTTTATGAGGTCTGGATTTCAATAAAACATTTTCCATGTTTAAATAGCTAAAATTATGAATTTCTAAGAAAATTTAGATATCTAATCTTATACTTTGCTTTTATAAATGTCATGAAAAGTAAATATATTTATTTACTTATACTGTTTTTTTTTTTTTTTTTTTTTTACAAAATCAATACTGTTCAATTGGTTTTCCCATACCAAGTACATATTCAATAGTTTTGTGGAGCTCCTGCTGTGGCTCAGTGGTTAACAAATCTGACTAGGAACCATGAGGTTGCGGGTTCGATCCCTGGCCTCACTCAGTGGGTTAAGGATCCGGTGTTGCCATGAGAGGCAGTGTAGGTTGCAGACGTGGCTCGGATCTGGTGTTGCTGTGGCTCTGGTGTAGGCTGGCAGCTATAGCTCCTATCAGATTATACCCCTAGCCTGGGAACCTCCATATGCCGCCGGTGCGGCCCTAAAAAGACAAAAAGACTAAAATAAAATAAAATAATTAAAAAAAAATAAAATATAGTTTCAAGTACTTAAGACCCAGGTCATCTAAGTAGAAGGACAATTGTTTCATATGCTGTAGGTCCACTAGATGGCAATTCAAAGAAAACATACTTGGCTCAAAATTCTGCAAGCATTTTTTAAAAGAGTTCCTTGGAATCTAGTCTGGTCTAACAATTATTTGGCTAAGTAATAAGAATAATTTTATAAACATCTACTGAAAATTAATTTTGCTCACTTCACAGCTGCAAATGCTCTAGGTTTATTATGCAAACACAAAGTCCAAATTCTGAAAACAAATCTCTGAAGACACTTCTGAAGTTATTAAGGCCTTATGAATCTGAGGATTATATTTCATTCCCCGAATCTTTCCAGGCATCACATTAAAATACAAAAAACCAAATCCTAAGCCCTCTGTGGGTATAGAGGTATCAAAAAAAATTTACAAAATGTTTTTTCTCCTTCTATTAATGTATAAACAGGAAAATCAAAGGCAACAAAGATATTTTTACTTGTATATCAAATTGTCAGGAAGATATTAAAAATTAGGTACCTTAAACCTCCCGGTTGGAATGATAATGGGAAAAAAAAAAGAGCTCAATACCTGGCAACTGTATTCAAATCCCAAGTCCATTGCTGAGTAGATATTTCAACTTGTATAAGTTATTTAAATTCTCTGTGCCTCAGTCCCTATATCTGGGAAGTAGGTGTACCAACCTCACAGATTACTTATTAAAATCAAATGAACATATCCCTGTATTTATAAAAATGCTTATAACATAGTTAATGCTCAATAAGTATTATATATTTTATTATTACTATTGCAATCTCAGAAGAAAGTATGTGAATTCATAAAAGTGAGAATAATTAAAATATTGATTCAAACTTTATCTTTACAGTTTATTAAATATAATATTAAAAGAAACCTGAAAAAATGCTCATTAACATTTCTTACAGTTGTCAATAAGTTAAATAAATTGATGCATGTAACCTTAATTTTTTAAAAATGAGAATATCATTGTCTCTTGCTATCCATGGGGCACTGGTTCCAGGACCCCAATAGATACCAAAATCTGAATCTGTTTATCTCTCATATAAAATTATATGGTATTTGCCTATAAACTATGCACATTATTCTGTATACATTAAATTACCTCTAGATGACTTATAATTGGTAATTAAGATGTAAACCTATGTATATAGTTGCTGGCGTGCAGAAAATTCAAGTTTTGCTTTTTGGAACTTTCCAAAACTTTTTCTCTGAATATTTTCAAATCATGATTGGTTGTATCCGTGGATGTAGAACCCGTGGATACAGAGGGCTGACTGTAGTTTTAAATGCTCTAAAAAAAAATGGAAGTAGAGCTCATCTTCTATGCCAAAACCTATCCATTGGTAGTAGTGACTAGAATTAATTTATGAGAAGAATTTTGAATTAGACCAGCTCACCTATGTAGTGATTGACAGGGGATGCCTGCCCCAGGGTAATGGAATAGAGACACAGATACTGGCTCGGCAAACCTATTAATGTGTTTGCCTGGCATTGCATTTCATTCAAAAAATATTTATTGAGTGGCGACTATAGCCTACATTGGTTCTCGTTTAGAAAATGTGATTGTAAGCGAGCCCAGGTCCTTTTCCTTATAGAGCTAATATTGTTTTGGAAAAGATAGGTATGAAATAAAGTTCACTCAGGATAAATGTTACAAAGCAAAGATACACATTATAAAGCAAAGTAAAATGGAGTAAGTTGATAGAAACTAAGGATACTCTGAAATGACCAACCAAAGCTTTGGGGGGTATCTGAATGGGCATTTGGTAAGTGGAGGGAGGCTGATAAAGATCAGCAGACAGTGTCAACTACTGCAAAGAACACAAGGCAGGAAAAAGCTCATCCTGAGTAACAGCAAGAAGGCTACAGAGCCTGGGGTCATGGGGAGAGCAGAGGAAATGAGGTCAGAGGGACAGGCCCATTCAGTGACAATGACATTGAAAAGGCCCTCATGACAATGAAAGGAGTATGGATGTTATTCAGAGAAAGAAGTTAAACTGTTAAGTTTTTTTTTAAGGCCACATCTGTGGCATATGGAAGTTCCTGGGCTAGGTGTTGAATTAGAGCTGCAGTCTACTCAATGTTGGATCCTTAACCCACTGTGCGAGGTCAGGGATCAAACCTGCATCCTCATGGATACCAGTTGGGTTCGTTACTGTTAAGCCACAGAGGGAACTCTGAACTGTTAAAAAGAGAAATACATTAGTTGGTTGTAGCACTTTTTTTTTTTTTTGGTCACGCCAGCATGGCATGCAGAAGTTCCCTGCTGAGGAATAGAATCGAACCTGCACCAAAGCAGTGACCAGAGCCACAGCTGCATTCTTAGTGACTATAATGCATTCTTAACCTGTTGTGCCACCAGGGAACTCCAGGATGTATGTTTTGTTTTGTTTTACTTTTTAGGGCTGAACCCATGGCATATAGAAGTTCCCAGGCTAGGGTTGAATTGTAGCTACAGTTGGCAGCCTACACCACAGCTACAGGAACGCAAGATCTGAAACACGTCTGTGACCTACACCACAGCTCACAGCAATGCTGGATCCTTAACTCACTGAGCTAGGCCAGGGGAAGAACCAGTGTCCTCATGGATATTAGTCAGGCTTCTTACTGCTAAGCCATGAGGGGAACTCCCAGGATGTATGTTTTTTAAAAGATCACTGCCTCCTAACTCCTACTTAGATCACTTATTCCTAACATATAATCCAGGCTGGCATAATCTTATCAACAAAACCAGCAGTAGCACGAGGAGAGGGGAAAGAAGGCAAAGTCTGAGTTTAGGGCTTCCTAAATTAATCTAGCCTTGTAAAAAAAAAGGTAAGACATTATCTCTTTTCTCCCTCCTTCTAGTCTCCCGCCATAGTTCTCTGCTGGCCAAATTCAAAGAAAAGCTTGAGGACAGGGAAGTTCATGGAATCCATGGATGTCAATTCCTGGCCAGATATTAGGGTAAAAATAGTAAACAGTGGATGTTGGATAACTACCACTCAGATTAAGGTGGTGGACTTTGCATGAACAGATATCATGATTTATAAGACAGCTGAAATAATAAAGTCACTGGTTCATGAACAAACACCACAGATTCCAAGATAAAAAAAAAAACCAGTAAATTATGAAATAAATTTTAAAAAGAAAAGCATAACTAAAAAAATAAAAAATAAAAACAACTAAAAAGACCAAAAAGTTAATTACACCTGCACATTTTAAAGTGTAAGACTACATGTTCTAAATTCTTTTCTATATAGTTTATTAAATATTTTATTCTAAATTATGTCAGATGTACAAATAAGAACTAGAAAATGATATATGTTGATCTAAATATGCTGAAGAGGAATAATTAATGAAATATATACTATGAAGAAAGGTAACTTGGTTTAAGAAAGTTAATTTATAGAATTTTCAGTTATCGTTCTGTACAGGTAATGAACTGAGACACTCCTACACTAGAAAAACGCACAGAAGGTGACATAAAAATAGGCAGACAATTTTCACATAATCTTGCTTCATGCAAAGTAAATAATTCAAATCGCACGGAAAGCTGTAAAATTCCTTTTCTAAGTTTTTTGTTTGTTAGTTTTGCTTTTTATAGCTCCACTTGTAAATATGGAGGTTCCCAGACCAGAGATTGAATCAGAGCTGCAGCTGTGGCCTAGTGCAGTGACAGATCTTTAACCCACTGAGCAAGGCCAGGGATCAAATTGCATCATCACAGAGACAATGTTGGGTCCTTAACCTTCTGAGCCACAACGGGAATTCCTTCTTCCTACAGTTTTAGTAGACAAAACAAATTAGTCCTTACTTTCTCTTTTTCAACTTTAATGTGTTACAAAACTGGCAAAAGGCCAATTTTACAAGATTTACATCGAAACAGGGGCAGAGAAAGGATTTACAAATACAAGTGTTCTAAAGTAATTGCTCAAAGAACAGGGAGAGGAGAAGGAGACTGTTTAAAGTTTAGGCAGGCTGAGGGGAATAGTGAAGATATTAGTCAGTTACTTCCTAAGATAGAGTCGATATCCATGTCCTCTTTGTAGGAGAATTATTTATTTCTAACCCCACAGTTATGAGTTTGTGTAGAGAACCAAAATTCAACTTCTCATGAAAAAAATACTTATAAATATAGATAATGCATATCTATATATATGCCACTTATTAAGTCCCCATTCTTTTCTGCTCTTTTACACTAGAGTCCATTTTCACCCTTTATGCTGATATATTGTATTAGTCAATTATTCACTGATTCCAATACAAAGAGAATGTAAATGAGGAATAAAATGAAATTGAGAATATTCACTAGCCTTATTTTGGTGATCATTTTATAATATATACAACTACTGAATTGTTATGTTGCTATGTCACCTGAAACTGATATAATTTTATGTCAATTATAGGTCAATCTAAAAAAATCAGGGAGTGTTTGAAGAGTGTTAGGGACTATAAACAGACTTTCTTCTGGAAGGAGTAAACATATGAAATTGCAAATTTTTCTATAGACAGCGGCCTCCCTACAGTTGACGACACTGATGTGGAGTTCAAATCATACACATACACAATTAGAGCAAATCTAAAACTGACTTGAAGCATTTCAAAATAAAATTATTTGAATAATCAAAAAAGATTCACTGCAACAAGTGAGAGTTCTCTTAAATTGTTGTTAAAATGTCTTTCATTGTGATGACACTGCAAAAGCATCATGAATGAGGCATCATGTTATGAAAAAGTTTATGGAAAGAATCATGTCAAAATTTGGCAAATAATTAATTTGAAAAGTTAGAGTTGCAATTACAAAAAAAATTCTGTTATAAATCATAATAAACATTTCTTAATTTCTTTTATTTTTCTAGACAGGGTCCTATATATTTATATATATGTAAGTATTTTTTTAAAGCAATGTCAAAAGAAAGATGGTACACCTTCTCCCTACCTGTGTGGTCTTTTAGCAGTCTGAGGTTGAATGGAAGTAGTAGTGTTCCAAAGTTGGAGGAAAACATGACCTAGACCCTCTGAGACTAGTAATCACTGCCTCCTCCAGTGGGAACAAGGTTACCTTTGCCTTTGTCCTCAGCCCATATACATGGTGATACAGAAATAGGAGAGACTTTGCAGCGCCCCACACAAGCTCTCTGTGTAGCTCTCTGATCCAACACTTCTTCACATACAATCTATTCCCCATCCCCTTGACCTACTCTCATTCATGGTTCAAATCCTCCAGGACCCTACTCTGACCCCCAGAAGGTCACTATGTAGCCTTTCAAGTATTTGCAGGTTCCTGTAGCACATCTAAACTCTAAGCCTCATAAAGGACCTGACACACAGCAGGTAACTAATTAACATACTCATTCAACAAACTACAAGCAACAGTGAAACACAGCACATCTTTTGAGATACTAAAAGAAGAGCCAGACCAGGTTGGTGAAAAGAGATATTTTGAGAAGAATAAACATTGGCCATAAAAATAACAAGAATACTATTTTTCCAGTAGCAGCTCATTACAGTTCTTCCATTCTCTGTGGCAAAATCTGCCCCCTGCTTAAAATTCTGATTGCCTTGTGTAGAGAGGAGTGGGCAGGAGTGGAAAGGGTTATTTTCCGTAATATTAGCTTAAACCACACACCATGCACAGCATAAATAGGCAGCCACACAAGAAAGTCATGATCAAAAATCTACCTGCATTGAGAAGCCACAAGAACTCTCCAGTGGTAGGAGTTTAAATCAATAATTACTTAAATGTTCAGATATGTGACCTACCCAAGGATTTGGAATGAGGGGCCTGGCACAATTTCTCGTGGTCAAAATATTGGGAAGAAGCAGTATGTATTTATAAGTAAAATATACCTATTATGTTGGAATAGCAATGAAAAAATGTTCCCATTTGAAATAAAAAATAACTCAAACTTTACTTGAAATGTATTTTTCCCCAGACAATGCTCCTCAGAAAAACATTTTTCTATCGTATTTGCTAAAATAATATACTATTCTTAAAACTTCCATTTAAGTATATGAAAGAACACCCCTGAACATTTTATACACACAGTTCTTCTAAGATAGATGTTGAACTTTCTAGCTATTACCTCCTAATGTGTACACAATATAGTTGACAGTTATTTTGATATATTTGGGATGCACACATGCCTTCTAGCTAAGCATGTGCTATTCAATTTAGAGGCCTTAAACAAGTGCCCAGTATTTTTGAGAGCTAATTAAAACTTCATTATTAGCACAACAGCCATACCCCATTACAGGCTTGATAAGAAACCCAATAACTGATAGTATCTGTGTAAGTCTTTCAACCAACACATAATTAAGTTGTGTGGAACCCACTGCCCTCTGGAATCTCTTTTTACCAAGAAAACAAAATAGTAAGCATGAGGTGCAGGGTTGATTTCTATTAAAGTGGAGGCAAAGCCTGGATTCCAACATAGATTTTCGTTTTTTTTTTTAATTTTTAAAATTGAAGTATACTTGATTTACAATTTTGTGCCAATTTCTGCTGAACAGCAAAGTGATCCAGTCATATATATACATATATGTACATATATATACATATCCAGTCATATACACACATTCTGAATGTGTGTGTGTATATATATATATATATATATATATATATATATATATACGCATACATATGCACACACACATATACCTTCTTTTTGTCATTATATCATTAATATGTGGAATCTAAAATATGGCACAAATGAACCTATCTACAGAACAGAAACAGACTCACAGACATGGAGAATAGACTTGTGATTGCCAAGGGGTGAGGGGTGTAGAAGGAGTGGGATGGACTAGGACTTTGGGGTTAGTAAATGCAAATTATTACATTTAGAATGGATAAGCAATGAGGTCCTACTGTATAGTACAGGGAACTATATACAGTCTCTTGTGAGAAAAACATTTTCAAAGTTTTAAACTTTCCTTTTCAGCCAGAAAAATAATTATATTTGAAACACAATTTTTAAAAAATTACTTTTTTTTTCAAAAGGTGTATATAGTTATCCTTTTTTTTCTTGTGATGTGTTTTCCTAAGATGGATAATATACCTTTCTATGAAGAATTTGATAAGTAAAAAAATGAATCTAATCATTTAACCTGCCCAAAAGGAGAAGTGAGATAAGTAATAATATAATTAACTCTATTTTTTTCTATTGATAAATCCTTAATGGTTGGTTTTTAATATAAGCTGGCATCCTCTCATCAGCCAACATTGCTTCCAGGCAGTTTTCACTCAGACATCATGTTGTGTATTATGGGAGCAGCAATGAACCTTAATATTGTTTAGAACAGCATAATTAGGAAAAGGCATTCTTAGGGGAGCAACAAAAAAGTTTCCAAGTAAATGAGTTACAGTGTATCATTTAAATTTATTTATGCTGATAAAACATAGAAGAAAAATATACTAAATTTTTCATAGTTTCTCCATGTAAACAGATTACTGTCAGTAACTCAGCTTAATTTTCATTAAATCATAAATCATATGAATTGCACAAAAATATCCCCATGCCAAGTACTTAATAGCAAATATTACAATGAGAATAGGGATATCAAAGGTTAAAATGATTGTCACGGAAACATAATCCAGAAAAAAGGGCATCAAATCAGAAACTACTTCTTAGCAAACGTTCCTCAAGTCCTTGCCTCAAAATACAACTTGGTTAACTGTGTCCAAGATACAGCAACTTTTTTTTTTACCTGTAATTATTTACATTAGCTTATCTTCAATGGCTGAGCTAAAGTAGCTATTTATGATGTGGCATTAATAAACAAAATTAGTAAGTACAAATTAAATGCCCCAACTATTTAATTGCAGAGACACATACTAGAATTACCAAGCACTTAAGATTTGGGGTCTTCATTTCCTATTGCAGATTTGACTTTAATCTTGGACTGTCCTTGCACTTGTGCACATACTTTAGATATATTAGCCTAAAGCCATATCAATTTTTATCATTAAGAAAGTAAAACAGTATATACACTCATATATATTTACATATATACACATACATATATGAAATAAAAGAAGAATGTGTTTGAGTCCTCTGAGAAGCAGATACCATAATAGTATTAATTGTGCAAAAAAATGTATGTATATATATATATATATTAGGGAAAAAGAGGCATTGTTCATTTGGATAAAGGCTTTTGCTAGATTTATATATTGTGAATATGTTTTCCCAGGCTATGGTCATCTTTTCACTTTTGTGTGTCCAGTGAAAACTAGACACTTTATCTACTATTGCTACTATTTTTTGTGTTTTAATAAATTGTTGACCATGCCAATACTGTAGATATTTTCTCCTATGTATTCATCTAAAAGTTTAAAAATAGTAGTTTCTACATTTAGGTGTATGATCCATTTTTTTTTGTCTTTTTTTTTTAGGGCTGCACCAGTGGCATATGGAGGTTCCCAGGCTAGGGGTCGAATGGGAGCTGTAGCTGACGGCCTATGCCACAGCCACCACAACATAGGACTCAAGCCACAGCTGTGACCTACACCACAGTTTATGGCAAATCTGGATCCTTAACACACTGAGCGAGGCCAGGGATCGAACCTGCATCCTCATGGAGGCTAGTCGGGTTCGTTAACCACTAAGCCATGACAGGGAACTCTGTATGATCCTTTTTAAACTAGTTGTTGTCAATGTTTATTTTCTCCATAGGTTTATCACTGTCCTGCCACCATTTGTAGAAAGACTGTTCTCTTCCCCATGGATTGTTAAAAGTCAATTATCCACATATATGTGAGTCCTTTTGTAGAATCTCAATTTTTCTTTTTGTGTGTGTGTGTGTGTGTCTTTTTGCCATTTCTTGAGCCACTCCCGCGGCATATGGAGGTTCCCAGGCTAGGGGCTGAAGCAGAGCTGTAGCTGCTGGCCTATGCCACAGCCACAGCAACGCGGGATCTGAGCGGTGTCTGCGACCTACACCACAGCTCACGGCAATGCTGGATCCTTAACCCACTGAGCAAGGCCAGGGATCGAACCTGCAACCTCATGGTTCCTAGTCGGATTCGTTAACTACTGAGCCATGACAGGAACTCCATCAATTTTTATTCTTTACTTATGTATTTATGTTTACATTTATACCACATTGGCTTTACTATTTGGCATAGTTATGACAATTTCTGGAATTATTTTAAATCTTTTTTTTTTCAGAAGAGTTGTGTGTATTCTAAGCTACCTTGCTGAACTTAATCATTACTTATGATAGATTTATTTTAAAAGATTGATTAGAATTTTCTGAATGGAAAATTGTATCCTAAGTATGGACAGGTTTACTTCTTCTTTCCTCAACTTTGTACTTCTATTCATTCGTGTCTTGTTGACTTGGCCAGGATCTCCAACATAAAGCTGAATAAAAGTTTGAAAACTGATATCCTTTCCTTGCTTACAAATCCAGGGGAATACATTATTTTTCACCATTAAGGACTTTATCAGCCATGGGTTTTCATAGATGCTTATTATCAACTTGATGTAGTTTCCTTCCAGCACATCTTTTGTTGACAATGTTTTATCTTTAGTAGATGTTGGATCTAGTCAAATGATATTTTTACATCTATTGAGATAATTATATATGGTGATTTGCATTGATTGATTTTTGAATATTGAATCAAACTTGCTTTCCTAGGATAAATCCTATTTAGTGATAAAGTATTAGTTTTATATAAGTATTGTTGGATTTAATTTTCTAATTGATTTTTGTGTCTATCTTCATTATAAACACACATCTATAATTTTCCTTTCCTGTAATTTTTACCTGGCTTTGGTAAATATTCTAATGCCCTAAATTATTGAAAGAGAGCTGTAAATCTATTGAATATATTAAGAAAGATACACATGTTAAAATGTCTAATAGTAACCATCAAAGATGTTAGAGTTCCAATTTCTTTAAAAAAATGGATAATATCAAATCACTAGCAAAGAGGGAAGAAAGGGAGGAAGAAAAATATACATTACAAATCTCTTGATAAATATAGGTGAGAATTTGTTTTCTGTCTTTTTATAGGGCTGCAACCATGGCATATGTAAGTTCCCAGACTAGGGGTCAAATCAAAGCTGTAGGCACTGGCCTATACCACAGCCACACGGGATCCAAACCACAACTCCTGCAGCCTACACCACAGCTCACAGCATCGTGGGATCCTTTAATCCACTGAGTGAGGCCAGGGATCAAACCCACATCCTCATGGATACTAGTCAGGTTTGTGACCATTGAGCCACAATGGGAACTCAGAGGTAGACATTTATATGTTTGTTTAAGGTGGGACTTGTTGCTTGCATCAGTGTTCCTGCTCTTTAATAATTAAGAAATACCTTTTCCCTTAGTCTTCAAGGAAATGCTAGCAAGTACTTTATCTTCAAAGTATCTTTTGAAACCCTAAATTGTCTAGCTCAGTATTTGGGAAATGGTATATGCTCAGGAAAACTTTTTTGATTCTTCTCAAAGTTAGGAAAACAGCTAGTAACCAGGGAGGAAAGCAAATAGTATATTCTCTCATAAGGATTATATGTATTATATATTTTCACTCAAGTCTGATATTCTCCTCTTAATTAAACATCAGTGACTTTTATTGAATCACATTCTGTATTTAATTAGTACTTTTGAATTGAGGTTATTTCTCATTTTACAAGTTAACTGTGGAAATATCTTTTAGACATTTGACTAATACTTTAATTAAAGTATAGAGTCATATGAAAAACATACCTCTTAACTTTGATAATTATCAGCTATTGATAATTATCCATTCCTGCTGAATAAAGTATTTAGTAGAATGATTATATAGTGGCAAATAAGGATTATAAGCAAATAATTATCTGCTACCTTAATGAAACACCTACTTTCACTTTATTTATACCTTTGTTTTGGTAAAAAATAAAAAATCACCTTTCAGTACAAATGCCTACTGTTGAAACATAGTTTATACAACAGAAATTGACACAACACTGTAAATCAATTATAGTCTAATAAAAAATTTAAAAAATTAGGGAGTTCCTGTTATGGTTCAGTGGGTTACAAATCTGACTAGTATCCATGAGGATGTGAGTTCGATCCTTGGTCTTGCTCAGTGGGTTAAGGATCCGGCTTAGCCTAGGCTGTGGTGTAGGTCATAGATGTGGCTTGGATACCCTATTGCTGTGGCTGTGGTGTAGACTGGCAGCTGAAGCTCTGCTTCAACCTCTAGTCTGGAACTTCCGTATGCCACAGGTGTGGCCCTAAAAAAAGCAAAAAAAAAATTTTTTTAAAGAAATATAAATTTAAAGATTTGAGTATGTAAATTTTTAAGTTATTGATTTTCTTTGAAATCCATGTTCACTGTTCACTTTACATTTTCAAATAACTACTGACCTAAAGAAGGATTTTTCAAGTGATTGGATAATTATTTTTTAGAAAAGATACATTAAGCAACTATAAGTTCACTAATTATTTCCAAATTTAAGGTCACTGGATAAGACTATGTACATTCACTAAAATAGCAATAAAGTGCAAATCTGCATGCATTAAAGTTAACTCAAGCATAAGCATGAGTGTACCACTGATTTATTTCTGAATCTGTTTAAGATAGTTTAATAAGCAGGGGTACTAGAATGACCACATTATACACTAGAGGCTCTGCTATGTCACTGTACCATGCAGAGCCAAGTGGAGAGGGCCACCTTTGTGTGTATGGCTGCAATACAAGTGCAAGAATGGGAGTACATGTGTATGTTTCATAGAATTTTAAAGTCCTGACCAAGTTAATTAGATAAAATCTTCAGATGAAAAAATGAAGATAGCTTCTGGTTAATAGCATTTGCTTTAACCTTTGTGGGCTCTGAAAATTTAGACAGCCAAGCAATACCCTGCTTTTCCCCCAAGGTGGAAACACAAATATTATGAATAAATATTAGTTTTTATTCATAAGGAAACTAAATGTGTGACATTGAGCATATTATTCTTGGATAAGATCCCCAGATGTCATGAGACATTTGTGGAACTATTGTTACAGGGAAACATATTGAGAAATGATTTATTATTCTTTCTACAAGAGATAACATGTGGTATGCAAAAGTTGGTGAAATACAGTCTTTTCACTTTCACTGTTACTGGGAAAGGAAGGTCTAGATGTCATGGATTCTTTAATGTTACAAAATCTGATATAATATTTGAAATGTAACATAAGATTTAAGTAAGGGATTCATTCAATATATCAAATACTATATCCCTTAATTCTCAAGAGAGAAAATTAATTAAAATAATAAATGGCCCTATATGAATGAGTAATCTAAGGAAGTGGCAGGTCGGGGACAATTCTATCTTCTAAAGCCTTATCACTGCCATGGACTTTGCACTAAGTCAATTATTTTATCTTTGTTTTTCTCAATATGCTAACCCAAAAAATGGGCACATTAGCTTATACCCACAAGAGATGCTTCATAGGATGAATAATTAAAGGCTTGGCAAATGTTTTTTTCTTAATTAGAATGGTAACACAATTGCCAATACATAATAACCCCTTCATTCAAAATTGAATGCCCAGAGGTTAATTGATTTGTCAAGGCCTCGAGCATTATCAGTATGCATCTATATTTAGTTTGCTAAATACATTTACCTCTTAAATATTTATGAGGCAACAAATTTCCCAGTTCAATGAATTATATAAAGTATTTGCTTTTCATTTGGTCAGATATAATTTTGCCTTTAGCCATCTCATGTAGGCAAGTGAAGCACTGTTCACAAAACCCTGATAGCCTTGATAAAGAAGAAATATCAGGGCCATAGAATGTTTGAGCTGCAGCACATGATTTAAAACAATTTCACTGAATGTTGTTACTCTTCTGATTGTAGTTCTTAAATAAGGAGATTTTCATAGTTACCTCATGCTTAGAGATAGATTCACAATCTCCAGGTGTCTGGAATTTAGGCTTCATTAGAATAATACCAATAGTGGCAATTACAAGAAAGGCTTTCTTTCAATTTTTTCAAATAAGAAATTTTGTAAAATTGTTGGGCACTTCAGAAAGTGGCTCATTATCACAGATTTGCTAAATTTTTGAATTTTAAAATATGTTTTAAAAAACAAGAGAATAAAGAAAATGAGAAAATAAAATGAAAATCTGTTCCCATTGTGGCTCAGCTGGTTAAGAACTAGTATCCATGAAAATGTAGGTTTGATCCCTGGCTTTTCTCAGTGGGTTAAGTATCTGGTGTTGCCATGAGCTGTGGTGTAGGTCACAGACATGGCTCAGATCTGGTGTTGCTGTAGCTGTGGCATAGGCCAGCAGCTGCATTCTCCAGTTCTCCCTAGCTTGGGAACTACAATATGCTGCAGGTGCAGCCCTAAAAAGAAAAAAAAAAGGAAAATCCACATCATGCAAAAATAAGCAAACTACAGAGAAACGAATTCAGCCCACAATTTTACCATTTATGAGTGTTTTTTCAGTAGTAAACATGACAGCTGGCAGCCAAAAAGAAGAAGTACAAAAGCATGCCACTATGCAGATCACAGTTATTAAACTTCTTTTCATTCAGAGAAGGGTTTATTGTTCTGAGGCTAATCCTGTCCTTAAGGCTCTGGTATATATATTTTAACAGATTCGACCACTAGTATTACAATTGATAATAAGGAACTATTTTTTTCTGTTTTGAGAGGTATTTTTCATTTAAACAAATATACTGAATATACTTAGATGTTTTATTTAGATTTAGAAAATACATTTAAAACTAGGTAAAGAAGAAACATCAGGGCCATAGAATACAAAATTGATACACAGAAATTGACTGCATTTCTATATACTGACAATGAAAGACTAGAAAGAAAAATTAGGGAGAGCATTCCATTCACCATCACATCAAAAAGAATGAAGTACCTAGGAATAAACCTACCTAAAAAGACAAAAGACCTGTATTCTGAAAACTATAAGAAGCTAAAGAAAGAAATCAAAGATGACACAAACAAATGGAAAGACATACCATGCTCACTGATTGGAAGAATCAATATTGTCAAAATGACTATATTACCCAATGCCACCTACAGATTCAATTCAATCCCTATCAAATTACCAATGGTGTTTTTCACAGAACTAGAACAAAATATTTTAAAATTTCTATATAAACACAAAAGACCCTGAATAGCAAGGCAATCTTGAGAAAGAAAATGGAGCTGGAAGAATCAGGCTCCCTGACTCAGATTACACTACAAAGCTAGAGTCATCAAAACATTGTGGTACTGGCACAAAAACAGAAATACAGAACAATGAAACAGGTAGAAAGCCCAGAAGTAAATCCAAACACCTATGGTCAATTAATCTATGACAAAGGAGGTAAGAATATACAAAGGAGAAAAGACAATCTCTTCAATAAGTGGTACTGGGAAAACTAGACAGCTATATGCAAAAGAATGAAATTAATACATTTTCCAACACAGTACACAGAAATAAACTCAAAATGAATTAAAGACCTAAATATAAGACCAATTACTGTAAAACTGTTAGAGGAAAACATAGGCTGAACACTTTCTGACATAAAACTGCAGCAATATCTTCTTGATCCACCACCTAGAGTAATGACAATAAAAACAAAAGAAACAAATAGGACTTAATTAAACTTAAAAGTTTTTGCACAGCAACGGAAATCATAAACAAAACAAAAAGACAACCCACAGAATGGGAGAAAGTATTTGCAAATGAAAGCAACTGACAAAGGATTAATCTCCAAAATATGTGAACACCTCTAGCAGCTCAATATCAAAAAAATAACCCAGTAAAAAAATGGGCAGAAGATCTAAATAGACATTTCTCCAAAGAGATATATGAATGGCCAAAAAGGAAAAGATGCTTAATATCACTAATTATTAGAGAAGTGCAAATTGAAACCACTATGAGCTACCACTTTACACCATCTAGAATGACCATCATCAAAATGTATACAAATAATAAATGGTGGAGAGGGTGTGGAGAAAAGGAAACCATCTTACACTGTTGGTGAGAATGTACATTGGTATAACCACTATGTAAAATAGTATGGAGGTTCCTCAAGAAACAAAATATAACTATCATATGATCCAGCAATCCCACTCCTGGGCATCCATCCAGAGAAAACCAGAATTCAAAAAGACACAGGCACTCCAATGTTCATTTCAGCACTATTGATAATAGCCAAGACATGAAAGCAACTTAAATGTCCATCAACAGGTGACTTGATAAAGAAGATGTGGCACATATATGTGATGGAATATTACTCAGACATAAAAATAATGAAATAATGTCATTTGTAGCAATATGGATGGACCTAGAAACTATCATACTTAAGTGAAGTTAGTCAGACAGTGAAAGACAAACACTGTATGATATCACCTACATGTGGAATCTAAAAAAAAAAAACAAAAAACAAAAAACCCAAAAAAACAAAAAACACAAAAAAATAAACTTATTTGTAGAACAGAAACAGACTCACAGATTTTGAAAAATTTATGGTTACCAAAGGGGACAGGAGGTGGGGTGGGAGAAATGGACTGTGGATTTGGTATTGGTATATGCACACTGAGGTATATGGAATGATTGGCCACAAGCACTTGCTGTATAGCACAGAGAACTCTACCCAGTATTCTGTAATAATCTATGTGGGAAAAGAATCTGAGAGAGAATGGATATGTGTATATGTATGACTGGGTCACTTTGTCATCAGCTGAAATTACCACAGTATTGTAAATTAACTATACTTCAATAAAACAAAAAATATTAAATAAAACTAACATAAATGAATAATATGTGTACATTTATAAATTTTTAAAAATAGAGTATCTTTTTCTTTTGGTTGTACCCATGGCATGCTGAAGCTCCTGGGCCGGTGATCAAACCTGCACCACAGCAGTGATGATGCTGGAGCCTCAACCTACTGAGACACTGGGGAACTTCCAATCAATCTTCATAAAAATGGTTAGAAGACAAACAGGGGCTGTTTTTATTTCATATAAATATAGTCCTATCTAATTTATGTACTTGTTGGACTTAGAGGTTGTTACAGAACTTTTCAACAATCAAATAACATAGGGCAGAGTGCCTGGCACATGTTAGGATCCTATAAATGGAAATATCTCTATCTCCAGACCACAAATTAGCACCCTTGGATCCTTTTCCTGTCCTCTCCTCTTACTCTACAAATATGTTCAACTTTATTCTACCCTGAAAAAAACAAAGGAATTATTGGCTTTCCCAAGTTATTTATCTTCTTCTCTTCCCTCTCTCACACACCCCTTCCCCAACTATTTTTTAAAGTTTACTTTATAATCACACCTTTATATTCTCATTAGTTGTAATCTTCCTGAGAGGAGAGACTACACTTCTTTTTAATCCCATTATTCACTGTATTCTTGTACAATAAGAATGAACTTGACAAATACTTGTTAAATAAATGAGCCCTCATCATGTATTTGTACTTATGTGACTACTCAATGCATTATTCTATTTAAAATCCTGTTTTAAAGTTTGGCCATGAACTCATCTTCAAAAGTAATTGAAGTCTCATGTTCTTGCCATAAGTGAGTGTCCTGACCCTTCCTCCTGTATGTTCATTTTCCTAATATTTCTATGTTTTTTGTTCTGTTTTGTCTTGTTTTAATTTTCCCTTGTGCATGATTTAATAGTATGATAGCTGGATATAGATGTTTCCATTGAATTCATCCTTGGCTTTCTATTTGTTCATGGAGTAATCACATATAATGATTTCTTCATTGATCATTCATGGTTTATGGCTCCCGTATCTCTACTTTCAGCTCTGCTCTTTCTCCAGAGCTTGAGAATCAATGTCTATCAGGCTGCTACACACCTCATCTATATAATCCACTTTCAGTTCAAAATTACATGAGAAGCTACATATTTCTGCTGGTTTTCATCCAGCCCTGTCTACTATTTCCATTGCTAGTCCATCTAGGGCCCTTTGCCTTATTCCACAAGTGTTTTTCATTCACCCTGATCCTAACTAGTACATCTGTACTTCTCTGTGTTTTATGCTTCAAAGCTCTCTAAGAGACAAAAAGCCTCTTTTCTAAGAGTATATATACCTAGAATGTAGCTAAGAGAGACTTTAGAAAAAAAGGTGTAAATTAATAATACATTAAGACAAACAAGATCTTACTGGAAGAAACAATGAAATAACAATTTCGAATGTAAATAAAAACTAACATTTCTTAAATAATTTCCTTACATTTTTAACTTATTTCTATTTACTTGTATAAATAGTCAGTCAATAGATATGTGCATAGGTAAATTGAAAAGTTACCTTGGTTTTAAGAAAAGTAAAACTGAAAGGATAGACCTAGACCTTAAGGGTTTAGCATCTATGCCCTGTGGAGGTCAAAGACGATGACACAGTTCTATACGGTGGCAGTTGCTTCAAACTGTAGCTACAAGATATCTGTGTTTTGGAAAAGCTTTGAAGAATTGATGAAAAAGGAAATTTTCTCAATTTTCTATTCTGAGTGATAGGTAATAGCGGTTGCTGGTTACATAAAGGCATATGATGAAATAGCTTTGAGGTTGCCTCCAGGCTCAGTAGGAAAAAATAGCAATAAACAAACAGTAATATATACATGGGCACTAGGTATGTGAAGGATGGTTGGTTCCATGTGGTAGTACTTTATTGGTTCAAACTAAGCTTTTTCAGGCTTCCATGCACTACTTCATCCTGACATTTGGTCAATGTTCACTGTAATCATACCAGTTATGATTTTCTAGACTCTGGCTTTGTTTCTACTTGTCCTTAATGATCCATTTTCTTAATTTTTACTTGTCCTTTAAAAATTTTCTCTATATTACATATTTTTTGCAGAAGGAGCATATACCAAATAGTGCATATATTCTGTCATTCCATCTAGGTATAGACCTATCTCTGATTAATTCAACTACAATTACAGGATCTTACTCATATATTCATCCATTCTCTCTCTCCACCCCACCCCCAGCAATACTATACTTTGATATTCATCCCCCTTTGATCTATTTGCCAGCTTTTCCCAATATTCTCTTGAGACAAAATAATTGCTTCTGGGTTCATCAATTAATAACTAAAATCAGCAACATGAAACTGCCTGAATTACATTTGAATGCATCTATTTACTTTTACTTCTAATCTGCAAGTTTATTTGTACTTTTGAAAAGCTAAAGAAAATTTCTGAAAATATTCTTCATCTTTTAAAGTCACACTTGCTGAAGAACTAGTAAGTCCTTAGTTCAATAAATATATGAAAATCTAAGAAAGAAAAATAATTTGGCAGTGTTCCATGTTTTTTATTTCTTTTTGAAATCTTTAAATGTTTGAGTTTCTTAAGACTCAGTCCCAGACCTTTCCCATCTCTGTTCTATTTCATTGGTTATGAACATGATTGCCATAACTTTAAACACTATCTACATATTCATGACTCTCAAATTTATGTGTCTGGTCCAGACTATGTGCTAGTTCTAGACCCTTTCATGTGACAACCTCTTAGGCAGAGACAATCATCCACCCAAATTTACACTCCCCTTTCATTGTATACAGTTGCAGCTGGGAAGTAGCTGACTAACCAGACCTGCAGATTCAAGCACATGGTTTCATCAAGGTGTGGCTATATGACTAACTCTCATAATGGAATGTCAATGTAAGTGGTGTGTATTTCTCCCTGGCCATAGCTTTTAAGAAGCACGTTTGTCTTTTCCACATTTTATCTTCTTCCAAACTATTAAGATGGAACCTTGGAAGCTACATCTTAATGGTGTCCAAGGTGACTTTTCAAATGCATCCTTAATATATCAGAATGGATAAGAGTCTCTGAATGACTTGTTGGAATAAAACTATCCCTGGCAAAGTTCATTAATAATTCCTGGGAAATAAAAATAGAATCTGGGTGATAAAGTCTAAACTTTTTTTTTCTTTTCTTTTTTTTTTTCTTTTCTAATTTCACTTGCTCATAGGGTGCTTCATGCAGAGGCCTTGCACCTTGCACTTCAGAATTCCTGGTGGGAAACGGCTGCACCAACACCTCAACTCACTGGGCTGTGTGCAAAATCACTGTACATGTAATTCAAGATGGTAGCACCTGGCACTGGGATCTGAAGTTGTGAACAGCACAGCTTCCTGACTCTGCCCACTTCCTATAGATGACAGACCTATATAGCAGCCCCACCCATGGCCTGTTGAGAAAGTGTGTGCTCTAGAGCCAGAGCTCATATCTCTCCATTCTTTTGATCAAAGAATAAAACTTTCCTTTGATTCTGGACCAAACTCAGTCTCATTCTACTAGCTCAAACTAGAGTGGGCAGGAGGAGCCTTGTTGGGGACCGTTGAGAGAGGGTCTGTAACAAAACCACCCCCACCTTCCAGGAACCCTGAACTGGAGTGTTGTGGGGATGTTGCATGTGAAAAAAGAGACATTCTCTTCTCATTTGAGAAATAATTCAGGTGGGGACCCTGTTGGTATTTGCTAACTCATATACAGCCATACTCCTCTATTTCTCAAGTATTTCATACTGATGAGGCCTCAAGTTTGATTTTTGTCCCTAAATCTTCTCCTCTTACACTCTTTTCCATTGCAGAAAACAATTTTTATATATTGATCATGTTTATGGCAGTGTTCTAAGTGCATTAAATGTATTTATTCATTTACTTCTTACAATAACTCTATCAGAGAAGTACTGTTTTTAATCCAGATTTTACAGATGAGGAAACAAAAGTACAAAGACATGAAGTCATAAAACAAAGTCACCAGTGAGTAAGCATCAATGGCAGGAATCAAATCCAGGATACTGGCTGCCTTGTTCATTCTCTTCATGATTTAACTATACTGCCTCTGATTCAACCAACAAATATATTATTAAAAGATAGTTGAAGGAATTGGAGTCAAGAAAAACATGGGTAGGAGATAATAAGGGTAGAGGTAAAATTAACACACATAAATATTTTAACCATGTGCTAAACAACATTACAGAGGAAGATTAAAAATGGCTTTTAGCTACCCAACTGATCCCTAAATTACTTAGTTGAAAGGACAAAAAGAAAGTGGATTCACAGTACTAATATTGTTACCTTAATGAGAGAATAAAAACTACTCTTTCAAGTTTTTAGAATTCTAATACCAGAGAGAATATTTTTCATTTTCAAAGTCAGGAAGATTGCTCAGAAAGAGTATTCTAGGTAAATGTCCAGTGCAAAAACCCTTAGGCAGGGCTGATCCTGGAATGTCCTAGGATCAGTTTGTCTGAGATAAGGGACATAGTAGGGAATAGAATCTTAGAGGTTCTTTTAGGCAACCATAGGACATTGGCTCTTACTCTGAGTAAAATGCTGAGCAACTGCAGGGTTCTGAGCAGCAGAGTAGCTGCATGATGTAATTTATATTTTAAGAAGGATACCTCTGGCTCTTCTTTTGGCATTTGTCTATGGGGAGAGGTAGGAGTAGAAATAGATCTATTGAAGTTCTTACAATCATTCCAGAATTATTGCATTCTGGAATGCAATAAGTAGTTGAGAGAGGCAATAATTAGTTGGATTATATATATATCTTTTCATGGTTGAGCAACAGAAGTTCCTAATGGATTGTACATGAGGTGTGAAATGAAGAAAGTAGTCAAAAAGATAACTCCAAATTTTTGTCTTGATCACTCATAATGGTGGACTTCAAATTCGTGGAGATGGAGAAGATGAATAAGTACTATTTACAGTCATAAGACTGATTGGGATCACCAAGGAAGTGAGTAAGCACAGATGAAAAGAAAACAAAACCAAGGACCGAGTCCTGGACCATTGCAACAGTTATAAAGTTTCCTGGTTACAAGGAAAATCCAATACAGGAGACAGAAAAAGAACAACTAGGTAAACAGAAGGAAACCCAAGAGAATGTGGCACCTAGAAAAGAAAGATAGAAAGAAAATACGTCATGGAGGAGGAAATGTTGAACTCTATTAAATTATGAAGACAGGTCCAATATAATGATGATGAAAAAGTGACCATTGGCTAGTAAGCATGAAAACCAGCTTTGAGTGGTTTTCCAAGCTGTATAAAAACTTTAGTCAAAGAATAAATTTAATCAGAGGAGTGAGAAAATGCAGAAAG
Organism: Phacochoerus africanus; assembly: GCF_016906955.1. NCBI lineage: Eukaryota > Metazoa > Chordata > Mammalia > Artiodactyla > Suidae > Phacochoerus > Phacochoerus africanus. Next base: position 110,413,244 of record NC_062554.1, read on the forward strand.
AGAGAAAAATAGTCAAGCAAGACAAAATAATAATAGTTTATCCATTAAATAAAGTCAAGGATTTTTAGTTCCTCTTCAAGGGCTAATATATAAGCTAAATCACTTTGCTGTATACCTGAAACTAACACAGTCTTGTAAATAGAGTATACTTCAATTAAAAAAATAAAATAAAATAAAAATGAGGAAACTAACAGGTAAAAAGGAGCATTACACTATAGAAGCACATTTGTTCCACAGGATTTGTAGGGTGCACGGGGTAGTAACAGTTTTCTGAAAGTCATGGACTGTGAATATGCCCTCAGGCGCAAAGAACTCAAAGATGCCTACAAGTCATGCTTGTCAGAGTAAATTTGAAAGTGGAAGGAAATAAGATAGATATGAAATTAGGTTAGAACAATCCAATATTGAAAAAACATCTGTAGGAAGAGACACGAAGGACCCAGACTGAAGAAAATAAATCACAATTAAATCTTACTCTGGAAAAATCACCCTGATCTACATTGGCCAATCAAGGAGGAAATGAAAAATTTCTCTTAACAGAGGGGTACTTAGTGTTCCTTGCAGAGGGTTGTCAGGCAAATGTGATTTGCAAATTCTCTGTAGTTATTTATTCTACTCAACTATCAAAAAGAACATGCTTCAATGAGAGAGAAATTTATACATATTTGCAGGGGCTTGCATTGGACATTTTCTAATTTCTCTCTCAACTCTGAGATTCTTTTATTCATTCTAAGGTGAAATGTTTTCTAAAATAGTTAACTATCCAATATTTAATAATAACATCTGCTGAAAGGTAGTCATATTTATAAATAACGATGTCAGTTTTGATGTTTCTTTTATCATTTAACCTTACTAATATGCCTTTCTTTTAGATACATTGTGTTCCTCAGTTATTTCATATAATGTTGCACATGTCAGCAGAAATGCCTTTCTTTCAACCTTGATGGATTTGGAATACCAGGGAGAGCCCAGATTTGAGGAAATGATCATGTGAACACACTGCTCTAAGGACGTACTCTTTAAAGCCATATAGGTTCTACATTTACATGTCAGATGATTCACAGACCTTCAGAAAAAAAGGCCAAAATGCTGACAGAGGAAGTGGATCCAGAGCCTGTGCATGAAATGATATTAAATGCAACTGAGATTGAGTATAAAAGTAAAAGATTGAGGCAATTCATAAAAAATTACATTAGGTTTTCAGGTTTATTTCAATAAAGATGAGGAAAGGTATTTCCATTTCCTCAACAAAGAGTGAGTCAAATCTGGAGGAAAAGCAGAGTCAGAGTTCGTTTCAAAGAGCATCAGTAGGAAGGAATATTGGCAAAAAAAAGATGATCTCCGTTGATGACTAATGGGACTACACACATTAACAGAATGAGACCAATACAACATTATACATTATGCTTAAAGGTACTGACAGAGATCGCTAATATATATATTATCAAAATTAGTCCCTAACCCTAATTCTGACCCTGACACCTACTCTGGCTCTAAATTCAACTCCAACTCCACAACTCCAAAACTTACCGTAACCCTATTCCTACTAAATTCATAGTTGAACTTGAATCCAATCCTCAATTGGATGAAAACTCAGTCATGTAACAGCAACGATAAAAAAAACCAAGATCTATTTAATATCTTTACACACACACACACACATACACATATACACATGTACATACATATACACAATATATGTATATTCTTTTTTAGATTCTTTTCCATATAGATTATTAAATATATTGAATATAGTTCCCTGTGGTATACAATAGGTCCTTGTTATTTACCTATTTCATATAAAGCAATGTGAATCTGTAATTACAAGTTCCTAATTTATATAATGTTCTTACTAAATAAATTCATTTCATTTTTATAGCATAAAACTAAGCATAGAGGAAGCAGCAATTGACTATTACTGCTTAAATCACAGCCAGTCCTAGATAATACTGTGTGCTGACAGTTGACTATGAGGTTTTTCTTGCAGCCTTCCTCCTCCTGTCAATTCAGCACCTGCACTAGATGGCTGCTCTCTCATTGCCCCTTACCTGACCCTTTCCACACTGCTCTTCGTGTAATTTCTCTTCCCCCTGCCGTCATATCAAATCTTTAACTCCCTTAGGACATCAGCTATCACCCAGTTAATGGGAAAGACCCAATTAAACATACTGATACACATTTCAATCACTAGTTTAAGAGTGATATGTTTGTGCATGCTCACAAGGCATACGGTTTTGAAAGAATGCTCTGTTAAAACAATGACAAATTTTTTTTCCTTTTTTCTTTTTTAGGGCTGCACCTGCAGTATACAAAAGCTCCTAGGCTAGAGGTTGAATCACAGCTGCAGCTGCAGGCCTACACCACAGCCAAAGCCACACCAGATCCAAACTGCGTCTGTGGCCTTTATCATGCAGCTAGTGGCAACAGCAGATCCTTAACCCACTGAGCGAGGTCAGGGATTGAACTTGCATCCTCACCGACACTGTGTCGGGTTCTTTACCCGCTGAGCCACAATGGGAACTCCAAAATAATGTGTTTTTACTGTTGGATTTTCAGGGAAATTAAAATATACATTTATTTTCTTTAACTCATCTTCTGAAATAATTTCAAACTTAACAAAAAAAGTTGCAAGATTAGTGTAAGGGACACAGAATATTCCTTATTCTTTGTTCAGATCCCCCAGTCTTGCTCTGTGCTATGTGCTTTCTCTTTCTTTTCCTTTCTTTCTCCCTGTACCAGCCCCGCCCCCGCTTTTTTCTTTCTTTTACCTGAACCACTTGAGAATAAGTTGCATATCATACCCATTTACTGCAGAAAATTAGCCTACCTTTCCTAAAAACAAGGACATAAGTTGGCAAGCATACAGTAATGAATTTCAGGAAACCTAACACTGATATATCTAATCAACCCTCCATATTCCAATTGTGTTCACTGACCCAATAATGTTTTTATAGTAATTTTTTTTCTCATCCAGGCCAGGATCCTGTATAGGATCACATATTTTATGTTGATGTAATTTAGCCTATTTTTTAGTAGAAACTTCCTCATAGAATACTTCTCCTTTGGGGTTTGAGCTATGTTTGCTCATAATAGGTTCAATCCATTTACATATTCCCAGTAGGGCTGAAACATATGATCTTGGGTCCTTCTCAATACACCATAACTGGAAGCATGCAAAGTTTATCTCCCTCTCACTGGTGAATTTTACTTGGATCATCTGGTCAAGATGTTACCTAATTTCTCTCATACAGTTTTCTTTTTATCCTTTGGCCACTAACAAGTAATTGGTGAGAGACATGCTAAGACCACACATACATGACATCAATCATTAAAAATCCTCCTTATCCCCTAGTTTTAATATCCCTTGATGTCACATGCGAGAACTAATATTTACTGGATGGTTGCAAAAGATGACTCTCTAACTCCAACGCACTTTCCACATTTATTACTCAGAAGTTTGCATTCAAGTGGAAGTGGAAGTCCAATTTTCTCTTCTGTTATCTATCTAGCTATCTATCTTCCTACCTACCTACCTATCCATCTACCAGTCTATCTCTCATCTCTATAGACTTAAGGATTCATATTTTTTTCTAAAAGTTTATAATTCCTTACTGTCGTTAATTATTTTTGTGCTCAACTTATCTAGATTTGGTCAATATAATCTTTTTCAACCTGGCTCTGTGTCCTTTTCGTCATTAATCACTTTTTCCTTTCATTCTGACATAAAAAAGATATTTTGAACTCAAGTTACATCATACTTGGCCAAAATCCCATGTAATTTCTCCATGTAGATCTGACCATGTTAGAGAATACTGCTATTAGTAACTAAGGTCTGTGTTAGTATGTCATTGTACGGGGATGTCTTTGTTTCTAGACTTTTCAGTTGTCATATATAAGAAAAAATTACATACATGGATGTAAGTATGTACACATATATGTATTATGTAGATACACATATACGTATTCACACACATTTTAAAGGGGTTCTTCTCCTGTTTTCATCTATTCCCTTTTTTTGTTTGTTTCTCACTTCTTTCAAAGGGAGAACCATGGCTCCCAGCAACAATCAAAATGTTCTCTCATTTGCTCCATCTATAATATATTGAAATATGTTCAGAATTGCTTCAACCACATATATCATGCTTTCTCATTTCTTCCACAAATGTTAATACATGTTAAATGCTCTTTTCCCTTTTCTCATTTCACTGAACAATATATCCAGGAAATCCACCTGGATTAACTCATAGAGATATTACGTTTTCTTTTATGGCTGCAGTAGATCCATTTTGTGAATGGTGCTTAGTTTATTTGACCAATCTCCTGCATTTGGTCATATAGGTAGTTTCCAATATTTTGGACTTTCACATAATGCTGCAACGAATGACCTTGTGTATATGTGCTTTTGTGTTACTGGAGCTGCATCTTTAGGATAAATTCCTATAAGTGAGATGATTGAGTAGAAGAAAAACTGCATTTTTCTCTATTGTATGAGGTCTCTATTTGTACTTTTTTGTCTCTATTTCTGTTTCTTTGATTTTAATTGGGTAGACATTTTTGATGTGGGAACTTTCTCTGTGACTGTTTGTGTCTATCGTACATAGATGGCAATTGTTAAGTATAAAACTGAATTATATTTAGTAGGTTTAGGCTTTCACCTTACAAGTAGGAAAAAGCTAGTAGTAGCCCAAGATTGGCTGATCTGCCAGTTCCTATCCACAGTAGCTGCACACAATGATATCTGTTTTATATGCACTCATCTTTGTTCAAGCCAGAGGCAGTGAGAGCCAAATATGACCATTCTTTAGACATATCCTCTTCATTAGCAAGTACTCAATTGTACTGTACCAGGCACCCATGTGTTAAGTGTGAATACAGCTCCATGTACTCACATCAATGTTGAACTTACAGAAAAACTAAATTCCCCCATGTGTTGCAAGTAGGCTTTTAAGATGCTTTGCTAAGTCCCCTGGATATTCCCTATTGTTCAGCTCACTGGTTTTCTCCTGCAATTATTTTTGGTACCAGAGAGACATTCTGATCCTCTTCCATCAGAGCTATACCTTGATTTCAAGTATAATTACACTGTCTTCTAAAACGTATCATTGAATTTTAAGGTACATAGGAAAAAAGTACACAATAGACCACGTGATAAATTTTCAGCAGGGTTACAAGGTCCTGGCTAGTGAAACAAACAATTATCATCCCACTCAAAGTCTCCCTCTGTAGCCCCTTCCAGCAATTACCCTCCTGCAAAGGAAACCATTATCCAGTAGAGGTTTTATCTGTTTATGCATTTTGTACAAATAGAAACATAGAATATATAATATATTCTTTAGTGTCCTGCCTCCCTTTTGCATAGACTTCACAAACTCTACTACTAACTTGCACTTGGCCTTTGTGAGATCAGAAATGTTTCTCTTCTGTCACTGGATGATCTGCACTGATGCAGGAGCCAGCTCAGAGCCAAGCATTTGGCACTAGCGCCTTGACACCTGACTCGGTGGCCCCAAGCTGCCTCCAGGTCTGAGGGGTGGGTACGCTCCGCTGCGCTGGTCAGTGGTCCCAGCCTCCCGCTTTTTCTCCTTGCTGCAGTGACCTTTGATACATTTTCTCCCATAGGGAAATCCTGAGCTTTTCGTAAGTTCCCACAAATGCCATTTTCAACACTTTGTTCCTTTCCATAGAGGTGGGTATGTGCAACGTTTACCGGTATTTACTAGATACATATATATTAAGAAAATGAACATTATCATTTATGAAATGTGCACTATCACTACCTATACAAATGCTCGCTAAATCCCATAACTCAGTCAATCTGTAAACAATTTTTTTTTCTTCTTGTGGTTGCACCTGTGGCATTGGAAGTTCCCAACCCAGGGGTCAAATTGGAGCTGCAGTGGTGACCTATGCCACAGCCACAGCAGTGCTGGATTTGAACCTCATCTGTGACCAACACCACAGCCTGCAGCAATGCTGGATCCTTAACACACTGAGCAAGGCCAGGAATTGAACCCACATCCTTACGGACACTGTGACGCATAACGGGAGCTCCATGTTAAATATTGAGCATATTCAGTGTTCAAGGCACTGTCCTAGCTGGCGAGGCCCAACCTTTAACAAGACAAATAAGCCTCCTGTAGAACTTGCATATAATCCCCCCCGTTATATCTTCTTAGACATGGTATAATGGAGATGGCAAAGATGACTGGGGATGCAGAAACCAAGGATCAAATGTGGTCTCTCACTTTTCCTGATCTTGACATAATATTTGCCCCAGAAAGCCCTTCCCATGTAAGTACCCAGTGAATGGAAGTTAGTATTAGAGGAAGCGATTGATCACATCAAAATGCCTAACTCCTTTCCACTTCAATTAAATTGGTTGATACTGAGATTTGATTCTATTAAATATCCACATATTGTATATGATTGGGGGAATAGTAAGAATAATTTGGTATTAAAGGTTGAATGTGTGTGTGTTTTATTTCATTATCAGTTACCCCAATTTCAAACATAAAACAATTACCTGAGTAATGACATTTTTTGGTCTTTGACTTTAAAATGAAAAACAAACAACACTGACATTAATGCTTATTTTCAATAAAGGTACAGTGCAATACTCCTATCACTATTTCAAGAATAAAACTGTCAAATTAAAGGTATTGAATATATATTGACCTATCTATTTAATAAGTCTTATGAAAAACCCATTGTATATCACATCACAAAATCTTTTGAAAGGGACAAGCAATTTCTCCTGTATTTTTTTTTTTTTTGCTTATGTTAGCAAATACTTGTTTGTGCCAGGCTGAATGTAAACAGCCTGAATAACTTTATGATAAATTCCCAATATTTTTCTGTTGTTCGAGGCTATCACACACAGCTCTATTTTCCACTTTGTATACTGTAACAAAACTGAAAAATACACAAACAGGACAGTCACACATGAATGGAATAAACAACTGCACTTGCTAAGTGCACAGGATGAATTGATTCCTTTGCCCTGGGCAACTCAGCTTTCATGTATGAATTGGGAGGAATGCGCTTCTTAACCTTCTCTGAAGAATACTATGAGGGCTAACTAGTGAAATCTGCTGTTTTCAACTAGGTACTCTTATATTCTAAAGGAAATTAGCAGTTACACCTCACGATGCAGTTGTATAAAGCTGCTTTAGTTTTGGGAGAGCTGTTCTTTGTTGAAAGGAGAAATGTCTGCAATTGTTTAGATGCATGTCCTCTAGAGTCCAGTATTTAATAAATAATATATCGAGGAATTAAATATTGTTCATAGTATCACATGATGTTTAGTTTAGAATCAAATGCTATGTAAGGTTTGAAACTTAAACATTTTTTAGAGCCCAAACATTTCTCATGAGGTAGGGTGAGGGGTTGGCTCTGAGAATCCTTATTCTTTTGTTGTTGGGATCTGCTCTTGGGGAGGGTGGGATTTGGGAGAAGTTTGACTTAGTCTTCGTCAACAAACTCTCATTTACACACACACACAATTAAAAAATAAAATAAAAAGTATCTTTGGCTCATTTGCCACCTAAAAGAGAATTTTGAAAATCTGTCTTTGAAGTTGGGCTTGTAAATAAGTGAATGCTAAGAGTCATACATAATTGGTCATCAACCAACTTCTCATGGTTGGACCCAGGTATATGTCCTGGGTTGATGAGGATTATGTACAACTTCTCTTAGAAACCATGTCTTTTTCATTAAAAATACCCTATTCTTCAAACCATACTGTTAACACCACAGTGGTAGTAAAAAGACGTTATTGGCATCATTTTATAAGGTACTTTCCTAATAGTTTGGTGTTATTGGTTGAATTGCATAACCCTAAAATTCATATGTGGAAGTCCCTCCCCAGCACTCAGAGCATTCTCGTATTTGCAAGTAGGTTTTTGTACACATAAGTAGTCAACATGAGGTCATACTGGGGGAGATTTGGTACTTAATCCAACATGACTGGTATGGGTTTATAAAAAGAATTGTTATATGGTACCTATGACATTCCATCAAATATATGTGCAGCCCATTACAATTAAAATGTAATGGTCCCTCAGTTTCCCATGGACGGTGAAAGTCAGGAGGGCCATGGTGCTGAAGATCAGAGGCAAATTAATTCGACAGCCCTGGGTTCGAATCCCAGCCCCACTGTGAATTCATCCTATGTACCAGGGAATGGACTACCTTCTCTGATCTTCAATTTTAGCATGTATAAAATGGGCTTAAAGGAAATCAAATCTAATCATCACTTTTTAGTCATTTTTGAAGATTAAACGAGATAAAGCATCTCAGACATGTAATCAAGCCTCAATAAATGCTTGTTCACTGTAATTATTTATTAATTGGTCCAGGTAGAGTTTTCTGAATGGTTCTTCTCCATCACAGGAGGGAGTTTTCATACACTTCGCTCACTACAGATGCATATTAATGTGACTATAAACCTTTTAAGGGGAAATTACAATAGACCCACTGTCTCATCAAAATATATCACTGTTTATGGGAGAAACGCAGATGTTTATCTCAAGTAATATTTTCATTTGGAAGTACAACCTATTTTTCTAGAAGGAAGTATTTTATCCTTTAGGCTTCTGAAAAGGCAGTGATGGTAACTGAGTGAACCATTTAGATAAACTATCAACAGGACATTTTGCTGCCAGAAAGAGAATACAGCGTATAATTAAGCTATTTTATTCAGGCAAACCAAATGTATTAGAATTCTGAAATTCTTTAAATCTGTGATGTGTAAGTTGTATAATGTGACACTCTACCTTTGGAAGAATGGTGGGGTTGATGCAGTCCTCTAGGGCACATCTCTATAATACTCACAGTACTGAGTTCCTGGCCAGGCACAGAATAGATGTTTATGAGTATAGAATTGAATTAAAGTACTTCATCTTAACATTCTATTAGTTCTTTCTCAAAGTCAACATTGATGAAATTAGTTCCTTGGCAAAATTGTGTGCACAAATGACACACATAGTGCAGATAGCTTTGTGGTCACCAGGGGCACAAACATATTGAAAGTTGCACAAGATGACTGGGCTTCTGTCTACATTTATTGCAGTGATTTTTACTGTCTTTAGAATTTACTATTCTTGAGGGTAGATCTATCAACTACTTACTTCAGATCTTGAAACTACTTTTAATATAGTGTTCTATAATTGTTGTTGTTGCTGATGATTATGATGGTAAATAATTAGAAGGAGGGGAAATGAGAGGAAGTTAAGAAGATGAGCTTATTATTAATGGTGCATTGTTCTATGCAATTTTATTAATTATCTACTTTTCACAAACCCTTAAAAGGTAGGTACTATTATATCCCTTTTACAACTAAGGTAACTAAGGTCCATTAAGGGTGATTAATATGGCTAAATATTCACACTTACAAAGTGTTAGATTATGGCTCATATATTGCAAGTCCAAGCAGCTAGAGAAAATAAGCAAATAACATACAAAGGAACCCAGATAAGGTTATCAGTTGATTTTTCAGCAGAAATTTTGCAGAGCAGGAGGGAGTGGCATGATATACTTAAAGTGAGGAAAGAAAAACACAACCAAGGACATTCTACCCAGCAAGGCCTTCATTCAGATTTGATGGAGAAATATTGCAAGTCCAGCTCCAGTGCCCATTTATTTGTTCTGTGAATATTGTACACACTATCGGATTGTTTTCATTCAGTCAAAAATAAGAAGGTGGTCCTTATAGTAATAGTGCTTATTTCTAAACCAAAAAAAAAAAAAGGGTTCAGAAAAGGCTCCAAATTGAATACTGAGGTCAGCATAACTGGGTTTGTGGCTCACGTGTAAGTAGCATCTTGTTTCCCAGGTTGGCCCATTTATCTTCAGAATGAAGTACTTTAATTCAATTCTATACTCATAAACATCTATTCTGTGCCTGGCCAGGAACTCAGTACTGTGAGTATTATAGAGATGTGCCCTAGAGGACTGCATCAACCCCACCATTCTTCCAAAGGTAGAGTGTCACATTATACAACTTACACATCACAGATTTAAAGAATATAATTTCAGAATTCTAAAGAAAAGTCAGCTTTTTATTAATTCATTTATTATCTGGAAATCCAGAAAGACATGGTTATACACAGTGTCTCACTATCTACTGCTACCTATTTGAGTTGAAGATTCATCTGCTAGTAATGACTTCCTAACAGAGAGCAAACTTGACTCCACATTGGATCTATTTCCTTGTGCTTAGTCATGCTGGTTCTACACCTTTGATATATAGATATATTCTTTTTCTATTATTTTCCATCATAGTTTATTACAAGATACTGAATATAGTTCCCTTTGTTATAAATTCTTATTGTTTATTTTATATATAGTAGGGTGTATCTGTTAATCCCACACTACTAATGTAAATATTTTTAAGCGGCAGATTCAGATTTGAAGGATTCCTGAGATTCTGCATTTCTTGTAAGCTCTCGGGTGATGCTGCTGCTGCTGCTGCTGCTGCTGCTACTGAAGCACAGATATCTCTAAGCATCTGGCTTCCAAAGGGCCTCACACTCTATATGTAGGCTCTTTACCTTGATGGCTAACCACCTGAATCTGTTTCAGCTGATACTTTAAGACTGTTTTGAAACCTGTTATCTTATTTTTTCAATTAGCCTAAGAAGACATGAAGGAAGACTGTAGTCAAAAATAGGTTATTTACTTTCCTTGACCTCCAAAGTTATTAACAATGAATTAAACTAAATCTAAGTGATGTATCATGGTCATAATTTCAGTGAAGTTTAATGAAAACATATATGGAAGACCTGTCCAGACAAAATTTGTACTGCAGTAGGACTCCACATGACAATAGGATCATGATATAAATGACATAAATTAGCATTCTCAATTATACTTGAAAATGAGTTATTAGTCATTTCTGGCTGAGAAGCACAGATGTAATATAATGCACATGCCCATATATTAAGAGAGTAAAGTATGGTAAAGTGAAAGTAACAGGCTCTTTTGAACTTTCAAGAATAGATCCAGTGTAAAATGCTATGGTAATGCATATGGAAGTCACACATTTATAAAATATAATAGTAAGTAAGTGATTAATATGAGCCAAGTGTTCTTCTAAGTTCTCCACATGGATTATCTATGTAATACCAACAACCTCTACTGAAATAAGTGTGAAGGAGGTAAGTCAAGTAGATGCTATTATTAGTCACATTTTACAGGTGAAGAAATTTAGGCATGGAAAGGTTACAGAATCTGCCCAAAGTTACACAGATCTATGTAGTATAGTCATGACAACTGGCCAGGGCGGTCTGATTACAGAGTGCACCACTGAGCTGTTACTTTCACTGCCTGCTGGGGGACAGCGGTCACACAAACAGCATGGTTCACTGTGCTCTAAATTTTCCCTTATAGGCATCGTAGGTTTCCTCTCAATTCCACCAAGTTACCACTTGAGCAGAGCAGAGACATGCATTTTAAATGAAAGAACTGATATGTATTCAAAATATTTGTAGGTACCTATCTATCAATACGTTACATAAATTTGCATTCACTTGGAGTTATTTCGCTTCATGTCACCTGAATCCAATCTTGATCTGATAAGAAAAGTAGAGCATTGCCATTATTTGAGTCTAGAGTAAAAATAAAACACCTGAGAATATCCTTATGCTTAATGAGAACAGTCCCTCTTTCAGAAAGCTCTCCAAGTAATCAAAATAAACTTTAAAAAGTTAAAACAATGATTACATATAACCTATTTTATTTCATAGATGAAAAATACACTAGACAATGAAGAATCACATACCGTTATCTCATTTCCTGTAGGAAAATGTGTAAGATTATATCATTTTTCTTTTCCTAACAGTGTATGCCAACAATGTATTCACTATTATTAATAACATCTTATGTTTACCTTCTAAATTTTTGGAAAAATAATTAAATACATAACCATGTTGGTTAGAATGGTTCTACATATATGTATATGTGTAGAATACTGAGTAACTCCCAAATTGACACAGGACAAAAATCTCATGACCTCTTAAAATGAGAATCTCACTATACAAAGGCGTATTTAGAAAGGTCATCAAAATCACTAGTAGAGGCATTACAGTATATGGAAAAGGATCTGGAATATCCACTCAACTTATTAAAATTCATGAGATTTTAAAAATATCACCCATCCTAAGAGGGGTGTAAACAAATCTATTTCACAGAAATAAGAAGCCTATTCTAAATTCACCTTGGAAATTATCACCTTCTATACAATTCCTAAAGATTTTTTTTTACCATATTTATATCAAGGGTTATTTTGGAAAGAGTTTTAGGCAGATTACTCTGATAGGTTTTACTTCTCAATGAGCTATCTAAATTTTGACGATGCTGACCTCATCCATTCCCCAAGTGACTGATTAAAGCAACAATGCACATGTGTATACAGGCAAGGGAAATTCCCTTTGTGTCCTACAAGAAGAAGAGGCTATTTTATCTAATGGAAAATATGTGAGCAAGTGACAGGAAGGGCTGGCTTCCTCAGTGTCATATGCAGGAAAAAAAAATCTAGGTTGTTTTTGAAAGAATCTAACTATACTATTGACTGTAAAACAGTTATGTTGTTTTACATTTATAACTGGAACAGATTTTTAAGTGATTTGGAAAATTAGTGCAACACCTAAACCAAATGGTTGAAAAGACAGGACAGAATAATCCATTCATTTTCAAACAATATCCCTTTACAATGGTTTATTGGACACATGGCCATCATTATGGTAACAAATCATTTTTTACAAGTGCTGCAATGGCACTTGGCTTGGAGCTAGGTTAAGGGCCAGGCTCTGCAAGCCTAGCATGCTCTGTGCTAGCAATGGCCGCTCAATTTGGTAACTGGAAAATGTGCAGAGATTGGTCCACATTCTACTTCCTACTATAAGTCATATTTCCTTTTTCTGCACTATTTTCAGATATTTTAAATAATGAATAAGAGCAAATAGAGGTAAACCGAATCTGGAAAGGATGGACAGAGATTAAAATATCTGAATCAAAACAGGCTACTGTCAATGAATACAAATACTACACTAGTTCCGTAAAATGCTTCTAAGATTGGCAATTTATAGTATCCATAACTAAATCTTTATAGTTTGCAAAATTTCTTACATAATCTCACTTAAATCTCCCAAAAGGCATCATTCCCATTTCTCAGATTAGGAATTGGAGGCACATACCACCTCAGTGACAACGCCAGATCCTTAACCCTCTGTGCCACAAGAGAACTCTGGGCTTCTCTGATTCTATAAACCAAATAAATAAATGCAGATACTTGGATTCAGATCTTTTGAATCCATATCTTGGCTTTACTTTCCAAACACCTATTTATAGGCTAATAGAGGAAGATGCTTTGGGAATTTTCATTGTAAATATTGGATGATGGGCTATTTGCTTAAAGAAAATAAAAGTAGAGAATGCATGTTCTAGCTACTGGTGACATTCAGAAAATCAAATAATTTACTAAATTAATCTGCTAACTACTATTTGCTTTCCAGATTTTTTTAAATGTTTCAAATTTGATGGAAACAATATATATATAATATACATATATATGTATATGCATATACATAGGGGAAGCATGAAAGCAACAAAGACATCTGAGTTTTTAACACATCTAGCAAATAAATTAACACTCAATATTGCTTAGAGAATACATATTCCTATATTCTTGATAAGAATCTAACCATGTAATTTAAATATAATAAAACATTTCTATTCTATAGGATTTTTTATTGAACACATTAAGTGATTACTGATCCCAGTCTGATACTATTAACAGAACGGATTAAAACTGTTTTAAAAGAACAATCATTTTCTCACTATTTAATAAAAAAAAATTTAAAGAGAAAGAAAAAGTATGTTAATATTACATGTATATTTGCAGTGTGTTACTATTCTACAAAACAATATGTAAGGAAAGCATTCATTATTAATACTCCAATTTCCTATCTGGACTCCAAATATCTACATTCAAAGCCAATAATTGAATTTCTCCAGCAAAACTAAATGCAGCCTCTTAGCAAAAATCTGCTGGAATTCTTATTTAATATAATGTTTAATGGACTTTTGATAAGAAATGCTTATATAAAATACTTCCTTTCTCTCTAACAGATTATACTTAGAAGACTTGAGAACACCTTGAGGAGTATGCAAATTAATTTGTGGAATATGGAAATGTAATTTTTTTTGGCAATTTTACCAATCTGCGCATATTTTCCTTTTACATTGGAAAGGCAATTCTAAGCAGAAGGAATTGCTTTGAGGATAAAGTGTGAAGGATTCTATTATGCTTAGTACTATAAAAGAGGAATGGCTAGTTAAACACATTTAGCAACTCATCTTTGAGGATTAAATATTCAGATAAACCATTCTTCAGGATTCTTTTCAAGAGTCAACCCCATTCTGTAGCAGGAGATTCATGACTTTAAAATCTTCTGAGACTGTCATAATTTCTTATCTACATGACCTGTTCTTCACTTATTTTAACACATATCCAATAAGTCATTAAATAATTCAGAATCTCCATATGGGTATTTAATAAGAATATTATAATAAAATTGGTCATGGTGTCTATTTGCCTTACAATTATAGAGAGAATAACCATTGACATTTGTTAAAAACAATATTAAAGTGATTGAATTTCCATTACTTTACATTCTTCTCAGGTAATCAATCTTTTTAGGAAGGGATAGAAAAGGCAACCTTAAAACTGCATCAACCTTAAAATCCTTTGACTATCTGAGGAAAAAAAATAATAAAATTCTTTGACTATGTGAAAATTTATATTGCATAAAATGTCCATCAAAAAGCCATCTAATCTCATGTATTTGAGAAGTCTCTTTGAAGTGCAATATACATTATGTTAAACAGTAGTTGCATTAAAAGAAAATCTGATATTTAATTATCATTTTTAATAAACTTAAGCTCAGCACATTTTTTTTAATGACCACATCTCTGGCATATGGATGTTCCTGGGCCAGGGACTGAATCAGAGCCTTAGCTGTGACCACAGCTATGGCAATGCCAGATCCTTTAACCTACTGCCATCAGGCCTGGGATCTTACCTGTGCCTCTGCAGCAACCAGAGCCATTGTAGTCTGATTCTTAACCCACTGTGCTACAGTGGGAACTCCCAGCACAGCTCGTTTTTTTGTTGAGATTTGTATATTGTCACTTAGTGTATATTAAGACGTAAGTTCAGAAGTATTCAGGAATTTTTAGAAAACAATGAATTTTATGTCTTTTAGAATACATCAAAGCACTGTACTATTTTTCACACTAGCCAAGGTTAAGACATTTGTCATAGATTATTAATGTCACTGCTATGTTGCAGGCTTATTGGTACTTCAGTGTATCTTGAAATATTTAGCTTGTGTCTCAAATTTGTTTTGTTTTTTAAAATTCTTTTTTTTTTTTTTTTGGTCTTTTTGCTATTTCTTTGGGCCGCTCCCGCGGCATATGGAGGTTCCCAGGCTAGGGGTCGAATCGGAGCTGTAGCTGCCGGCCTACACCAGAGCCACAGCAACACAGGATCCGAGCCGCATCTGCAACCTACACCACAGCTCACGGCAACGCCGGATCGTTAACCCACTGAGCGAGGGCAGGGATCAAACCCGCAACCTCATGGTTCCTAGTCAGATTCGTTAACCACTGCGCCACGATGGGAACTCCTGTTTTTTAAAATTCTATTATTAGCTCATGATAGGTTCATCTAGAAATAATCACTTGCTCATCACACACTTATTTTTAATGTGAAATACATTTGAAAGGAAACAATGAAATGATCAGCAGAAAGGCATCAAACAATAGAAATACACTCTTTATCGCCATCAGAAAAGGTTGAGAGTGCTGTATGTTGATATAGCCTTCCTCCACAACCTGTGATATTTTCACTGAGAGACCTTGTCTCCCTGACTCGGATTTTGGATAAGCCAGAAGAGTTGAAGTCATGCTGGAAAATCTCACCCTCCTTAGCCCTTTGAACTGATGTCTCTATTTAGTCAGAACGGAACCCTCCCTAAACAGCTAAATAGCTGGTAAGTCAAGTAAAGCTCGTGCTTCTGACAAGAGAGGATTTGACATTCTCTCAGTAGGAGGATGAACACTTTACAGAAATGTGCAAGACAGTTTGGAGTGTGGCTGTCACCTCTCAAATAATTGTATTTTAGTTTAAAATCCACAGAGTTGGAAAATAATGAGTGCTCTGCTGGAAGAGTTTGTGGTCTGAGCCTTAACAGTTTACTTCCAGTTAGTTGGCTGGTCAGTCGTTTGGCTGCTTAGTCACTTGGTCTGTCTCTCTCTCTCTCTCTGCTTACCTCTAAGGAGGGCCCTTTCTGATCTTCTATTATTGTTTTTCACAATTGATCTCCTCCATCCCCACTTTACCCTCAGGTTGAAAACTAATCTAAAATATGGTTCCCCATGTTGACTGTACATTAGAATGATGTGGGGTGCTTTAAAATCTTACCATCTAGGAGTTCCTGTCATGGCGCAGTGGTTAACGAATCCCAAAAGGAACCATGAGGTTGTGGGTTCGGTCCCTGCCCTTGCTCAGTGTGGTGTAGGTTGCAGACGCGGCTCAGATCCTGCGTTGCTGTGGCTCTGGCTTAGGCTGGGGGGCTACAGCTCCGATTTGACCCCTAGCCTGGGAACCTCCATATGCCGCGGGAGCGGCCCAAAGAAATAGCAAAAAAAAAAAAAAAAATCTTACCATTTAGGTTGCATTTTATACCATCTAATTCCAAATCTCTGGAGGAGGGGCCCAGACATCCATATGCTTTAAAACTTTCTAGGTTATTCCATTGTATATCCAGGATTGAAAACCACTTTTGTATAAAGGATGCCTGAGACTTTGAATTATTTGAATTGTGAGATGAAGACTTTCCACAAAGAGAAAATCTCCTCTCTACTTGCTTCCTACAATTTGCACATTCTGATATACAAATGTTCTTGTCATACAATCATGGCTTAATAGAAATTATTTCTAAAGGACTACTCTGGCATATGTACATTTTATTATCAGGTTATGAAGTTCTTATTTCATATGACAGTTGCCATCAATGGCTACTGCTGTGCAATAACCACCTCCCCAAGCTAGGAGCACTAAACTCTGCCTACTCAGAAAAATTACCTGAGGACTTTTAAAATATAAATTCTGGTAGTGCCCACTCTGGCATAGCAACTTAAGGATCTGGCATTGTCTCTGTGGTGGCATGGGTTCCATCTATATCTTCCCTATGATGTGAGTGTAGCCAAAAAAGAAAAGAAAAAACAATTCTGTAGGAGTGGGCCCTGTCAGGTGGAAAATCCCTAGCACTCTGTTTAATATATACATTAAAAAGATGGAGCTCCTGTCATGGCTCAGCAAAAACAAACCTGACTGGTATCCATGAGGACGCAGGTGCAACCCTGGCCTCGCTCAGTGGGTTAAGGATCCAGAGTTGCCATGAACTGTGGTGTAGGTCACAGATGTGGCTGATATCTTGTGTTGCTACAGCTGTGCTATAGGCTGGCAGCTGCAACTCTGATTTGACCCCTGGCCTGGGAACCTCCATATGCCTCGGGCACAGCCATAAAAAGACAAAACCAAACAAATAAATAAGAATTTCCTCCCATTTCTTCTTCTCTTCTTTTTTGATTAGTATTGGTGGCTTTACTTGATTTTGTTTACGGCTGCTTTTTAAAATAATTAAACTAAAATAGATCCTCGAAATGTAGTGTTTTGTAAGAATTTATTTAATTTGTGTTTTATAAGAATTTATTTAAAATAGATCCTCGAAATGTAGTGTTTTATAAGAATTTATTTAAACTTGTAGTGTTTTATAAGAATTGATTTATTAAATATTTGATTGAATACACCCAACTTTCCAATTTCATTAAAATAGTTTGAGTAAATGGGTTAACCTTTGTGTTTTTCCCACTGAATGAAATAATAAACTGCCTACAGATTTGTAATAAGGATTTCAACCAGTATTATAATATGGGGACTTTCTTTTCTTATCACACGTCACTGCTCCCACTCCTCTGAATTTTTTCTTCATAATCAAAATTTTACTCAAACTGAAGGTCTCTGTTTCTAAAAATATCAATATAATTCACCTGATTTCTACTTACATGATTCTGATTTAATTGGTCCGAGTGTGCCTGGCATCCGTATACTTTATCTTATCTTTTTTGGCTGGGTGCACAGCATGAGGTAGTTCCTGGGCTGGGGAATCGAGCTGCTGCAGTGACTACTGTAGGGTCCTTAACCTGCTCATCCACGGGGGAACTCCTGGTATCCATATACTTTAAATTTTGCCAGGTGGCACAAATGGAGAGTCCAGATTAGGATTGAGACCTGCTGCCCTAAGCTTTAGATAGAAACTGCAACCTGAATAAACCTTCTTCAATCAGTAAGAATACATCAATAAATAGCTTCTCAGTGGCTTGTACAATACGTATCGACAAGTGCACACCCCTCAGAGTGAGGACTCAAAATAGTTTCAAATATTTAAAACTGGGGAGGGGAGGCTCTGTGTGGTATCTGGCCTTCCATTTGCCTTTTTTTTTTTTTGTCCTTAGAAAACTATCTTTTTTTGACCTTACTTTTCTCTTCACACATAAACGATCATTAGCTACAGAATGGTGCTTCATCCAAACATTCCTGAGTTGAAGCAAAATAGGAAAGTGAATTGGGCTGGGCTTCCTGCAAGAAGTGAACATTTTCAGAGTCCATGTCTCCCCTCCCCCTCCTCTCAGCCTTGTTAGCAAAAGACTTAAAGATTTAACTAAATATCCTCTATAGAAACAGTCTGAGGCAAGTAAGATTGAGCAGGAGTAAGAAACAGAAATTAGGTCAGGAGATTTTTTTCATTCGATTTGCTTAATTCATGAATACAATTTGTACCACCGTACATCTATTCTATAGACTGAAATACGGTAACTTGAGATACCATGTTTAAAGAATTCTTAGGGTTCTATTATCATTAAATTATTTACCTAATACGTTTTTCATTTCAACAGTTCTACTAGGAGGTTTTATTTTCTGTGAAATCAACCAAAGTTTGTAGAAGGGGACACATTCACTCCGCACGATAAGGAAAGGCATGGGGTGGAGGTGGGGTGGGATGGGGACATGGATAGGGGAGTTGGATTCATTTTCCCACCTCCTTCTGCTCTGCTCATACTTCTTTTCTCTCTCAACAAGTGCCAGAAGGCACAAACACAAAGAAACAAAAAACAGCAACATCAACTTTTACCAGGCTACATGCAAGCCCTTCCCCAGGCCGCACCTGGGCTCTGAGAGGCCGGCTCCAGGACACACCAAGTCCACTACCATTTTCAAATATCTGCAATGCAATACCATGTCTTTCTCCCACAATGACTCACCCAGATATTCCCATCTTGGTGGTAAGGTTTCCAGTTTCTCCCAGTGTCACTGTAGAGCATGCGGTATTGTGTCACCCAGTCGGAGCTGCTGTATCTTCCTTGGGTTGCTATGGCACTGATCTGCTTCCGATTGCCAAAGTCAACCTGAAGCCACTGATAATGGTCACTGTCTGATGGAGACCATCCCCCAGCACCTGAATAAGGTAGAGAGAAAAGGGGGAAAAAAGGTATTCAATGTTGAACTTATACAACCGACAATGGATCATTCTACATTTTTAAATTGGCCTTGGTAGTACTATATTTCACAGATATATTATGAGGTGTCCTTTATAGATGCCACTGGGACTTCAACTAATATTCTTCCAGCTGGGTAACATTGATATTCTAACCTCTTTATGATGTAATTATGTGCTCATTTTCTCCTGAGCAAATGTCTTCATAATTCCTCAATTAGGTCTTATTAGTACATGTCAAAGTCTAATTGGCTAAGGGTTGATCAATTTACCATGAATTCTTCAACTAAAAATCACTAGGAAAAGATACATAACAATTTGCTATTGTCTTATGTAAGGGTTTATCTTTTAGTAGATCATAAATGAAACAAAAAGCAATTGTACACAACTCAAATATATTTTACTTTAGAAAGTTCAGAGTTCAAAGAATACTAGCAGTTGTTAAGATGAGCCCTAATCTTACATTAAGCCCTTGGATGCCTGAGAACTAAGGTATATAGTAAAACATATCATTTGTTTACTAACATTTAAGAGATTACAACAAATGATTCCAGATAAGCACATTTCTAGGAAAATAATTTTAGACACTAAATGAGGTGAAATTTCTTTTGATAAAATATAATAAATGGAAAAAAAAGTTAGAATGCAAAAACATTTATAAGAATGCTAGCTGGAGTTCCCGTTGTGGCACAGTGGTTAACGAATCCGACTAGGAACCATGGGGCTGTGGGTTCGACCCCTGGCCTTGCTCAGTGGGTTAAGGATCCCGCATTGCTGTGAGCTGTGGTGTGGGTTGCAGACGCGGCTTGGATCCTGCATTGCTGTAGCTCTGACATAGGCCGGTGACTGCAGCTCCGATTAGACTCCTAGCTTGGGAACCACCATACGCCATGGGAGCGGCCCTAAAAAAGCCAAAAAATAAAAATAAAAATAAAAGAATAGCACTAGCATAGAACACAAAGATCCCTAATATATACCATGTAAAATAATACGGTTGCACATAAATACATTACAGAAAATATGGTCTAATGCTTAGTGCTGAGAGGCAATATAATTTTATGGCTGAGTTTGGTTACTAATGTGAACAAATAGTAGAAAATAGTCAATAAATTATCCAGTGTAGATGATATCAAATATATGCATTGCTTTTCAAATAAGGAATTTAAATACTGATAATAAAATAATTCCTTTTATGAGGACTATGCTAATAAAAATTGTTTTCTAAATCATCACTGATATATCATTAATTTAATGATATTTACATGGTTCATTTCTGCTTTCAGCTGTGATAGAATAGTTTTCCCACCACAAAAAAAAAAATTACAAGCCTGACAAAATGTATATAATTACCCTTTTAACTGATTGGACAATGGACAGTGTTGGACCCTGATCCACAAGAGAAAATAAACAAATGAGGTGAGCCCTGCCAGCTTTCTGCCTTTCTGCCTGGTTCACTTTCCAGATCATGGTACATGGAAGAGTATTCTGAACAGACATGGCAGCATCACAGAGATGGAGACAGAGCAGGTCAAAACTCCTGAGAGATCTGGAATTTACAGAAGTATTTGGGAGGAGAAAGTTGTGCAGAGAATGAGCTCTAGAATGCACATAGGTTCACCAATGAGGCTCTGTAGTTCAGACTTTGGATGAATACAAAGCTGTGTATTTACAGATCAAGACTACACAAGACTAGGTTAAGGGAGTTCTGCAGTGAACACTAGCCAGAAGATGCACAGGGCTGGGAGTAGGTTAATTAAGAATGGACAATATTGGGAGAACTTGTTGAACAACCCTAGACAATCAGCAATGATCTCAAAAAGGGAATAGAGTAAATTAATCCCAACATAAGAACATAATTCCAATCCCACTCTGGACACATCTGAACCATGGTTGGAAACAAGCCTGAAAAAGGTCAATCTGACCTACAAATAAATGAACTCCCTGTTTGAATGAAACTTAGCACTCCATTAATTTTGCACTCCAAATGCCTCCTCCTTGGGGCTCAGTCCTATAAATTCCAGGTTCCTCAGGCGCTTTGATTCTGCTCTGTCTCCATCTGCATGATGCTGCTGTGTCTATTCAGAACTCTCTTCCATGTATCATGATCTGGAAAGTGAACCAGGCAGAAAGCCAGAAGACCATGAAAGTTTACTTTTCATGAAATTCATGAAGACATGAAAGAAATGCAATGACACAGCATCCATAATGTTCAGCATAAATTTTTAAAAATATTATATATTCAGGGGAAGTAGTAAAATATAACTCATAACCAGAGAAAAGTCAGTAAGTAGAAATAGACAGAAGGAGTTCCTGCAGTGGGGAGTGTGTTAAGAATCCGACTGCAGTGTTCTGGGTTTTGTGGTAATGTGGGTTATGTCCCAGGCCCAGTGCAGTGGGTTAAAGGATCCAGCATTGGAGTTCCTGTTGTGGCACAGTGGTTAACGAATCCTACTAGGAACCATGAGGTTGTGGGTTCCATCCTTGGCCTTGCTCACTGGGTTAAGGATCCAGCGTTGCCATGAACTATGGTGTAAGTTGCAGACGCAACTCGGATCCCGGGTTGCTGTGGCTCTGGCGTAGGCCGGTGGCTACAGCTCCGATTCGACCCCTACCCTGGAAACCTCCATATGCCATGGGAGCGGCTCTAGAAAAAGCAAAAAGACAAAAAAAAAAAAAAAAAAAAATCCAGCTTTGCTGCAGCTGCAGTGTATGTTTCAGCTGTGGCTCGGATTCAGTCCTAGCCCAAGAACTTCTATATGCCATGGGTGCAGCCATGATATTTATGTATTTTTTTAATTTAAAAAAGCAAGAAATACAAAAAAAAAAAAAAAAAGAGGAGTTCCCGTCGTGGCTCAGTGCTTAACGAATCCAACTAGGAACCATGGGGTTGCGGGTTTGATGCCTCGCCTCGCTCAGTGGGTTAAGGATCTGGCATTGCCGTGAGCTGTGGTGTGGGTCACAGTTGTGGCTGGGATCCCACGTTGCTGTGGCTCTGGAGTAGGCAGGTGGCTACAGCTCCAATTAGTCCTCTAGCCTGGGAACCTCCATATGCGTGGGAGCGGCCCTAGAAAAGGCAAAAAGATTAAAAAAAAAAAAAGAAAGAAAGAAAGAAATACACTGAAAAATATCAGAGATGATGAAATTAGCAGGTCAGAACTTTAAAAGAGAGATTATAAGTAATTTCTATTATTTAAACACGAACATATAAATATTAAAGAAACAAATATGAAATTTTAATGGAGAAAAGAAACAACAAAAGAGAACAAAATGGAAGTTTTTGAACTAAAAATTGTATCTGAAATAAAACATTTACTGAATGAGCTTAATGTGGTTAGAAACTGAAAAGAAAACATTAGTGTACTCACATACATGGCCATATAAACCACTCATACTGAAGCTCAGAGGGAATAAAAAGGCTTCAAGATGAGCAGTACTTCAGTAACCAGAAGGAAAATATTATGTCTTAACAATCATGTAAATGGAGTACTAAAAGCAGAGAGAGAAGAGACTGAGACAGAAAAAAAAAAAAAACACATTTGAAGAAGTAATAGTTCAAAAATTTAAACCCAAAGTGAGAAATTCATTGAACTCCAAGTGGGATAAATACAAAGAAAAACACACCAAGCCCATATCATAAATCATAAACAACAGCTCAGAAAAATGCTAAACTGTCCAGAGGGCAATAAAAGCTCAGCAGTAGCAATGCAGGCCCATGAACAATGGAACAGCATATGTGAAGCGATGAAAAGAAAAGGAAAGTGTCTATGCAAAATTCCATATCCAGCAAAAATATCCTTAAAACATGAAAGTATTATAATGACATTTAGGACACACACTGAGAGAATTCATCACCAGTAGGTATGTTCTCTCAGAAATGTAAATTTTTCAACTTCACAGAATATTTACCATATTGAAATTCATATCTATGTGAATAAATACAGAAAATGGAAAACATGTCAGTAAATATAAAATATTTGTGCATGTTTTTAAATTTCTTTAAAAGATAAATGAGTATTTATAACAAAAATGGTAGTAATGAATTAGAGTTTGTAACAGATGTAGAAGTAAAATGTATGACTACGATAGCACAAAGGATGAGGCAAGGAGAAAATATACTGTTCTGAATTCCTTATACTACATTTTAAGTGTTATAGATTTACTTGAAGGTAGTAAACCCTAGATCAAGGTTTGCAAACTTTTCCTGGGAAGAGATAAACACTGAATGTTTTAGGCTTTGCAGACGTCTGTTACAATTGCTAAACTCTGCTGTTATAACATGAAAGAGCCACAAATGATTCAGAAAAAAGAATATGGCTGTGTTCTAATAGAACTTTATTAATAAAGACAGGTGGCTGGCCAAAGGGCTGTAATGGGTCAACCTCTGACCAGGATCGACTTCTAAAAAGAGAGAAAAATTTTAAATCTCTGCATTTTACTATATATAAAGTATATGTCTAAAATATTGTAAAAAGTTTTATGCATTTAAGCCTACCTATGTGCCATATAGAGTATATGTGTATAACTTAATAATAACTACTTTCTCTGTCTTCATTTTCCTATTTTTCAAACCACACTTTTACAAGAATGATCTTTCTAAAATACAAATCTAATCATATTGAATCCCAACTCAATATTTTTCAATGGATCCTCACTGCCTCCATAAATAAATGGTTCACACCTCCATACACAAAAGACACATCTGGCACATACCCTCTATACCCCACACAATCTCTCTCAATTTAGCCTAGGCTGTTATTATTTCTCCTTCAAGGATCATATGTTCACTCCAAATACCCCTCTGCAATGGATGCTGCAAGATGCCATGTAGGTTCTCTTTTATGACTGGAGAGTTCACTCAGATATTTAAAGTGCATCCAGAAGACAGTAGTCAGCTGTAATTCCCCTTTAGGAACTTCCTGGGTTTAAAAAAAAAAGAGGCATTTTACATAAGGTCATGTCCCTTCCTAGGGTTGTACAGATGCAATGAAGGGCCAGCCAGAGGCGATAAAGGGACAGTACACTTGCCCCAACTTGGGGAAATCATAAAGGGTCATCAAGGTTTCAGATTAACAAATCAGTTGATGCTCCATTGATTTTGCACTGCATCTCAGCTACATCCCCTGACTAGTTCTGTTTTCTTACTTTCCCTTCCACAGGTTTTCATCCTGAAAGTAGTCCCTAAAAAATTTCCCACATGTTCTTCTCCATCTCAGAATTTGTATCCCCAGGAAATCCAGTCTGCAATATTTTCTTGGAGTCACTTTCTTTACAATCTGCTCACTAATAATATGGGCTAGTTGACCCTGCTTGGTCCTTCATTTGTTATTTATATGCTGTTTTTCCCTATTTCTATGCTATTTTCCCCCTATTATTCCCACCTAATATTTCTAGTAGTCATATATCATCTATATGTCTATTTTCCAGAGAATTCTATAAAATTTTGGAGGAGATATAGATGAATTTGGGGGATAACAATATATACAGTCATCAGGATACTGTAAATATATTTTCTTATCTGTTAGATATATAGTTCCATACCTGGAGAAATTCTATAGCCAATTACACACAAAGTTCTACCTATGCATTACTAAAAGCAAGAGAGTGATTTGGTCATTGAAGTAAACAAGCAATTATTACTGTGAGTGAAATGAGAAACATATGTGCCGTTGATTGGTGAAATTTAGAATTATGTCTAACTAGTTTTGCAAAAATAAATAAATAAAAATTCCAGAATACAAATCTTAAGTTACCGATTTTTTTGCTGCATTACAATTTTTCAATAAGGAAGCAATTTACATACAGCTACTTAATCCCATTTATCTCATTACTTTAAAAAAGTTGAATTTACTGTGAAATTTAGGGGAAACAGAAAAATCTAAAAGCCGTGAAAATGTAAGTTAAAATATATTCCTCCGCAGAAGAATATGTGGAGAGAATAATGATTAACCTCAAGGGGAGGGCAAATGTCAGGCTTTCATGAGGAACATGGTAGAAAGATCGATGAGAAGTTTCCTGCTTCTCTTTGATCTATCTAGCAATGTAATTTGGGGAAGTTGATTACTTTGTTCATTTGGCTTGTGAAATGTGTAACCTCTATCGATCCAAGGATTAAGAATGATACCTCTTTCATGACAAAAACCTCAGGAAATGGTTCCAGAGAGCATAAGTGCTCCCCCATTATACCATGGAGAGTATAAGAAAGAGGGCAACAGTGTTCCCAGTGGGTATTGCGATAGCTCAGAGGGACTATGTGGAAAGTTGAAGAGGAGGTAGAGGAGGTGGAGATACTGAATAGTCAAACTCTTAGTTTCTAAGACATTTTAAAAATAATTCTTATCTAGAAATAATAGAACCAAAGAGATCTATTAGATCTCAGTAAATTGTCCTAGTGACTTGAAAGATGTGTCCTTACATAGATCTCTGATGAGGCTCTAAACAGCATGATGCTGTTACTTTCCTCCCTTTTTCTTCCTTTCTCACTCCCTTCTCTCCCTGTCCCCTCCCCTGCCATCCCCCTCATCCTTCCCTCTTTTCTTTTCTTTTTTTTGTGTGTGTGTGTTTTGTCTTTTTAGGGCTGTACCTGAAGCATATGGAGGTTCCCAGGCTAGGGGTCTAATCAGAGCTGTTGCTGCCAGCCTACACCAGAGCCACAGCCACGCCAGCTCTGAGCCAGTCTGTGACGTACACCACACTCACGGCAATGCTGGATTCTTAACCCACTGAGTGAAGCCAGGGATCAAACCTGCAACCTCATGGCTCCTAGTTGGATTCATTTCCACTGAGCCACGACAGGAACTCCCCTCTCTCTCTTTTTATCTCTCTCTCAGATACACATATTTTCCCCCATCCGTGTGTGTGTGTGTGTGTGTGTGTGTGTGTGTGTGTGTGTGTGTGTGAGAGAGAGAGAGAGAGAGAGAGAGAACTATAAAGATAGTGTTTGCATTCCAGATGTTCACTCTACTGGGGTTACTTGAATGAAGAATTTACATAATAGAGGACTTGGAGAAATGGATGAAACCAGCAGTCTAAATTTAGTGATGGCTTATAACTGTGGATAGCCATTTCTGCTTTATGATTGTAAATTCGTACCTCTGAGAGAAAAGAGAAACAGTGTGTGCCTCGAGACAGGCCACGGAGTTTCTTTTTCAGGGATAAATGGCCCTTTCATAAACATGGTGCCCAAGTGGGTGGTTGTAACACCACCAGAGTTTACAAAACTCAATTATAATTTAAAAGAAAAAGGTAAAAGAAATCCAATTAAGGACAGAATGACTTCTAATAACTGGTTAAGAAATATGTACCAGATGAAAAGAATAAATTGAAAAGAAGACTTTCAGGCTAGAGATCATTATGAGTTCAGGCTTGGAGGCCTCCTTCTGCTCTAAACACACAGAATTTTTTGATAAGATAGATAAAAAGAAAATTGAAGACATAGCCAGAATCAAAAAAATAACATAGGCATCTTCACATGCAAGAAATGCAACCAAAACTCAAAATGCAGTAAGTATGACCATAGACCATAGCAGATGCCTGCTGGAGTGGGGGCTGGGAACATACAGAGGCAGAGGGATATTTGGCTCATTGGGAGTGATGGTGAGTGCAGGTGGTGAGTCTGGGTCAGGAGTGAAAACCAAACTAGCCCAGGGCTAACTTGCCTGTGAAGAGAAACTGAACACAGCTGCTTCCTGACTTAGAGATATGGCTAATATGAGACTGTATGCCCAAAGAAGTTAGAAAACAAGCCAATCTGAGCTGAGGGGAGGCATCCATTGGCTAGTTCCCTAGTAACACTGACAGGTGAAGGCACAGGGCCATTCATGGAAGATGTGGTTCTGAAATGAGCATCTGGAAAGCTGAGGAGAAAGGTTACAGAAATATAGGGAAGAGTGCTCGCTTTGGCAGAATATATACTAAAACTGCAGTGATACAGAGAAGATTAGCATGGCCCTTGCGCAAAGATGACAGGCAAATTCATGAAGCGTTCCATATCTTTACATTTCTCTGAAGAAGACATACAGATGGCCAACAGGCCCATGAAAAAAAAATGCTTAATATCACTAATTATTAGAGAAATGCAAATCAAAACTGCAATGAGGTACTACCTCACACCAGTAAGAATGGCCATCATTAACAAGTCAACAAATAACAAATGCTGGTGAGGTGGAGAGGATGTGGAGCAAAGGGAACCCTCCTGAACTCTTCGTGGGAAGGTAAATTGGTACAACCACTATGGAAAACAGTATGGAGATACCTCAGAAAATTAAATATAGAACTACCATATGATCCAGTAATCCTACTCCTGGGCATATATCTGGACAAAACATTTATTCAAAAGATACATGCAGTCCTATGTTCATAGCAGCACTATTCACAATAGCCAAGGCATGGAAACAACCTAAATGTCCACTGACAGAGGAATGGATTAATAAGATGTGATACATATATACAATGAAATACTATCAGCCACAAAAAAAGGTTAAAATAATGCCATTTGCAGCAACATGGATAGAACTAGAGATTCTCCTACTAAGTGAAGTAAGTCAGAACAACAAAGACAAACACCATATGCTATCACTTACATGTGGAATCTAAAATATGGCACAGAAGGAGTTCCCGTCATGGCACAGCAGAAATGAATCTGACTAGGAACCATGAGGTTGCGGGTTTGATCCCTGGCCTCACTCTGTGGGTTAAGGATCTGACGTTGCCATGAGCTGTGGTGTAGGTTGCAGACACGTCTCAGATCTGGCATTGCTGTGGCTCTGGCATAGGTTCACAGCCACAGCTCCAATTAGACCCCTTGCCTGGAAACCTCTATATGCCGTGGGTGTGGCACTAAAAAAAGACAAAAGGCAAAAAAACTAATAAATAAATAAATAAAGTAAAATACGGCACAGACGTTCCTCTCTACAAAATGAACAGATCACAGACATGGAGAGCAGACTTGTGGTTGCCAATGGGGAGGATGAAGGCAGTGGGAGGGACAGGGAGTTTGGGGTTGGTGGATGCAAACTTTAACATTTGTAATGGGTGGGTAATCGATCCTGCTGTATAGCACAGGGAACTGTGTGTGATTGGGTCACTTTGCTGTACAACAGAAATTAAAGAAATATTGTAAATCAACCAGACTTTAATTTAAAAAAAATCTATGGAAGAAAATAAAGAGAAAGAGGGAGATAGCCCCCCTTGGCTGCCAAAAGAACCTACAAACCAAAATTTAAAATCACACCACAAAAAAAAAAATGCCACAAAAGTCAGTTAAGAAAGTTAAATCTTCACTGCAAACCAACTCCAGATAGAATAGGAATTGAGGAACAGCATAAATAAATGCTTTAAGTGCTCAAAAATATAACAGAAGTAATGCCATCCATCAAAAAATAACAGTAATGGTAAGATACAGCAGGGAAAAATAAAATATTTACAGAGAGATAGTAAAAAGAACCCGCAAGTGATCTTAGTAGTAAAACACGTAGTCACTGATAGAAAAATAACTCTGCTAGAGGAAAATCCTAAAATTATATAGTATATCAGAAATAATCAGTTGACTGAAAGGTCATACTGAAGGATTCATACAGAAGTTGATACAGAAAGCAGAAAATGAGTTTGAGAACTTACTCCTGAAGATGGAGTTACAGGAATTGAATTGAGTGTCCCACTTGAAGCAATGAAAAAGCAGACCAAATACATGAAACAATGGTTTGCAAGACAAGATATGAGGCAACAAAGAGCTGTGATCCCTGAGGTACAGGACATGCAAAAAGTGAGCCCTTCTGGCCCAGCTTCCTAACTTAAGAGAACTTCCAGACACAGCAAAAAACCAGGCAGAAGCTGGCTGAATTCCTGAGTGGGAAGACAAAACTGTGATCTGAAGAGATCAAGGTTGCTGGGGTAGAAGCAATCAAAAGAGCTGCATAGAGAAAGGAATAGCTCTAAAGAGCAGTAGAATTAACTAAAGGCATAACCCTTTTAGTCTTCAGCTGAAAAACAATTAGCATGTGCATAGGAAGAAAGAACCCACAGCTGGGCAAAGAATCCTCTAAATGGATGAAATGCTCATGTTTTCTACTACATACAAATTGTAACATTTGATCCCCCATCCCATTCCTAGGTACTTTCCTAAGAGAAAATAAAGCACATGAACACACAAAGTTCTGTACATGAATGTCCATAGGAGCTTTATTTGTAACAGCCCACACCTGCAAACAACACGAATGCCCATAAGCAGGTGAATGGATAAACACTGTGTATATCCACCTGGTGAAATACTATTCAGCAATAAAAAGGAAAAGTCACTGAGATACACTACACGATTAATCTAAAAATAACTATGCTGAGTGAAAGGATCCAGGGGAAAATTTATATACTGTATAATGTATATAAATTTCTAAGAAATGCAAAAACAGATCAATGATTGCCCAGGGGAGTTCCCTGGTGGCCTAGTCGTTAAGGATCCAGTGCTGTCACTGCAGTAGCTTGGGTCATTGCTGTGGCTTGGCACAAGTTTGATCCCTGGCCCAAGAACTTCTACATGCCATGGGTGTAACTCAAAATAAACAAACAAATAAATAAATAATTGCTTGGGGATGGGGGATGGGAGGGAGAAGGAAGGAGTTATAAAATGGAAAAAGAAAACATACTGGAGTGATGGATATATGCATTATTCTGACTTTGGTGATGGTCTCATGGGTGTATAAATATATAAAAATGAGCAAAGCACACAATTTAAATATCTACATATCAATGTATGTCAATACACTGATTGATATATCAATTAAGTTTTTAAAATTTGTGGGACTAAACAGACATGTAGGATACCGTAGGAATTTCAGTGATAGGTCTAAGGTCTATAATAAAACAAATGCACAGAACAAAAAATGGAAAAGAAGTAATGATTTTAATTTTTTGAAAATTAAAAAAGAAATAAAAGATATGCCTCCATGATGTGAAAAGATCCTCTGAACATTGAAAAGCATATGTAAAACACTATTATGAAAAATATAGGGTGTAAGTGAAAGCTCTTCTAAAATAATAAGACTAATGAAATGTGATATTTAAAAAGTCTAAGCATACAATTGTGAATTATCTCCTTGATAAAGAGTAAGGAGTTGGTATCTTAAGAAGTGCTAAAATTCACATGCTAATGACCTCAGATTTTATTTACAGTGGGCATAAATAGCTAGAAGGTGTAGCCTGTGACCTATCTAAGAGAAGGAGGATAAATAAGCTTCAACCAAGTGTAGATTGACTGGAAGTTGATTGAAAGTAGCCAGAAAAGAGAGCCATGGTTATTAATTAATGTCTGTCATAAGCTAGAGAAGGGAAAATGGCCAAGCCACTGTCATTCCTAAAATGTGGGATAAACTAATGCTTATATAACGTAATGCTAAAATAAAAGAGTGTCGAAGCTAATTTTGAAACAAAACAGAAGAAGGAAGACGTGGTTTTTATCAGATATTAAATACTAGGAACACAATGACTTGTCTCCCCTTTGTACCTTTTCCAACAAGGACAACAGCTTTCACAACATTCTGAGAGTGACAGAACTTATGCTACATACAGGAAATTACCTCCTGAGACAAACTGAAACCTAATAAGAGAAGTGTAGCGGCTTTAACTTTTTGAAACATTCAGATTATATCTCAAAGGAATGGTATTTATTACTCAAAAATGTAACCTTAGCTCCTTCAATTGTTTAATCAAAAGAGCTGCTGGAAAAGTAAAGACAGCTAAAAATCAGCAAGCAAACAAACAAAAACACAATTCCCCCTAAAACAAAATAAAATAAAAAAAAACCCTAATGAGCAAGTTTTCAAAACAAAGGACTTAGGAAAAAATAGACAAGACTCTTCTTTAACATCTGATGTATGGGTTATGAACATTTAGAATAAAAGGGAAATGGAGGATTGATGATATTGGTGGTGCTATTGATGGGTTATAAGGATTACCTGATTTGATCATATTATTGTTTAGTAGGAGACAGTCAATTTCACAAACGTATCTCCAAGTTAATTTTGGCAAAGCATTTGGCAATATCTCTGGTAAGCATAAAATGGTAAAATGTGGTCTGGGAAGTGACAGTTTTAGGTAAATTCAAAAATGGTAAATAACTATGCCCCGAATATATTGATTAATGACTATGTCAACCTGAAGAGAGGTCTTAATGATGTGCCACAGGCTTTTGTCCTACACACTGTCATTTTTAATATTTTCATTATCCGAGGCATGGAAGACATGCTTATGAAGTTTGTCAATTACCAAAAATAAAAAAAAGCTAGAGAAAAGACCTAATACAATAACCAGCTGAAATATGATGTAAAATGTTCTTGACTGGCTGGAAATAAGAGCTTGTACTAGCAAAATTTGTTTTAACACCAATAATAAACTAAAATGCCCATTTTGAACAAGTGCGTTATCAACTCTAATATTATTAAGAAATGCTTGGAAATAATTATGCAAACTTAGTGTACTTCATGGCTGATACAGTGTTAAAATTATCACATCTAACTATAATACTGTATTTGTGGTATTACATTTAAAACATTTTTGACACATTTAAATTGAGGCTTTACACATAGAGAAAGAAATCACAAGCATGTAGTATTAGGAATTATCACAAAATGGAAATAACTATAAAATCACCACCAGATCTATAAAGATTCCATTGCCAACAACCCAGCTCTCACTGTGTTCTTTTCAGAACTCAGTCCCCTCTCTCCTCTCCAGTGAACTGCCCCATAGAGTCACCCATGTGTCTGTGTTTAGCAGTGGACTGGTCATTTTCTTTATTGCCTTCTATTCCATTGTGTAATATACCACCCTTTATCCATTCTAGTATAGTGTTGAATATGTGTATATTTCCAGTTGAGAGATGTTATGACTAATCCTGCCATCAATATTCTTGTTCATGTTTTTTAGCACTTCTTTGTGCATTTCTGTTGGGTATGCGCCTAGAAGCAGAATTAGGAGTCTAAAAATTTTTGTATATTTTTAATTGAGTCAGTTTTGCCAACAATTTTCCAAAGCACTTGAACTGATTTTTACCCCCCCAATACACTTCAGTAGCATCATAAGAGTTTCTGCTCTTCCACATCTTTGCCAAAATTTGGTATAGTTAGCCTTCTTTTTATTCTTGTTTTTTAAATGTAGTGTCGACATTCTGGCTCATTGCAGGTTTAATTTGCATTTTCTTGATAATTACCTTCATTCTGTTCATGTCAAGACATTATAAAACTATGATAAATTAAGACAAGGGGTGCCAGGATAGACAAATAGGCCAAATAAGCAGAATATAGATTCCTAAAACAAAACCCATGTATACATGTGTATATCAGCACGTAATCTGTGACACAAGTAGCATGAGAAAATAGTAGAGAAAGGAGGTCTTTTTTTTCAATCATATATATTCAAGGTCAATGGATATCCACATGTAAAAAAGTGAAATATGGCCCTGCCTTAAACTATACTCAAAGATCAAGTTAAAAATGTATAAATCTAATTGTGAAAAGTACAACATTAAAGATTTGTAGAAGATGACTTAAGAGAATAATATCATATTCTTGGGTTAGGAAAGATTTCTTAAACAGGACTCCAAAGCACTAGGTATGTAAGAAAAGATGGAAAAATTAGATTATACTAAAATTAGAAATTACTATCAAAAGATAATAAGAGAGCAAAATGGATAACCATGGGTTGGGGGGGAGGTATTTCCAAACATAGAACAAGGAAAATGTTCATATCTGAACTGTATAAACAAGTCCTACAAATCAATAAGAAACATTCAGACAACCCAATTTTAAACATGGACAAGGAACCTTAACAGGAAATTGACAAAAAAGGACTATAAGCTATAAAATATATGAAAAGGTGCTCAACTTCATGGGCTCGGCATTTTTCAAAAAACAATGAAAAAACTGAGAATGCTCAAAAAGAGTTAACAATGATGATGAAGAAAATTAATCTTACCACACTGTGAAGGGACCAGTGATGCTAAAGCTTTATGAGAGAAAATAGAGTAACTTAATTTCTATCTTCTACTATGTAAAAGAGAGAGATAAAAAGTTTTCTACTATTATAACAATGCAAAACATTCCAAGAATATATATGCGTTATGTGTATTATTATACAGCTTTAACTCATTGTTTTGAAATTAATGTTTTGCTTAGACTAGTACAAATTTTATTTATTTATTTATTTTTGGTTGTATCCAGTACATAAAGAAATTCCTGGGCCAGGGATCGAATCGACACCACATCAGCGACCCAAGCCACCAAAGTGACAACACAGAATCCTCAACCTGCTAGCCTACCAGGGAACTCTGAAAATTTTACTTTTTAAATCAGTATTCTCAGTTGCATTTGTATGTCACTAGATTACACATTATACTACAAATTCTTCATTTTTGAACTTGACCAAAGAAGAAAATTAAATATCAAACACATTTGAACAAATCTGAAACTGATGTTTTGCTGGGAGAACAAAAGTTTCCTTATTAAATATGATTGTTCCTTCAAGAGTCCCACATATTACACTAAGAAAATTTATAGAGAGGTCTGTTTACAATGTTGATAATATCCAGATATGAATTGTATTATTAGAATCAGCAAATTTCTCACAATCCTGGAAAATTAAAAGCAAATTTATTTATTAAGGCTTCTATTGCCATATTGATCATTCATCACTTCAGAGGTAAATGACTGTATCTGAGTTATGAGAAACAGACTTAGTGAAAGATAAGGCAAGATAAGTCTAGTTTCACATATTTTTCAAAACTATAACATATTTTCAGAGGATTTTACATGTCAATTTTATATGAAGGTCTTTAAGAATGTCACCTTGTTTTTTAAAATGTCATTTACTGCCTGAAGATTGTGCTATAGGAGATAAGAAAAATGAAAGCTATGGACAAAAACTATCTGCTGCATAAAACTTCATTAAGACTAGACAGCAGTTAAAACTAATGTGAACCCAAAATTGTTTGATCATCTTCCCATTCTAAATAGAAGAAACAGAGCAATTTCTCTTCTCATCATAAAGAGCAAATCTTTACAGAGGTTAGCCTGGGTCAGGATGGAAAAGTGAAACTTGTACACAAAGTCTAATATAAAATAACAGTTAAGTTTGATTAGAAAATCTTGGTCATGAACAGGACCTGTAATTTTAAAATTTACTTAGCAAATAGTATAACAACATATGGTCCATTTTTTTTTTTTTTAATGTCCTGGCAACACTAAGACTGAAAGAAAACATAATCTTTGTGTGTTACTTCAAGTGGTGGTATTAAGTTAAAGTTACAGATGTCTGGATGTTCCCATCGTGGCTCAGGAGTAATGAACTCGACTAGTATCCATGAGAACATGGGTTCATTCCCTGGCCTTGGTCAGTGGCTTAAGGATCCAGCATTGCCGTAAGCTGTGGTGTAGGTCATAGATGAGGCTTGGATCTCGCATTGTGGTAGCTGTGGCATAGGCCAGCAGCTGTAGCTCCAATTCAACCCCTAGACTGGGAACTTTCATATGCTGCAGATATAGCCCTAAATTAAAAAAAAAAAAAAAGTTACAGATAGTCAGGTTTCAATGGGACATTTTTTAAAACATCAAAATAGGTAAGACCAACCATAGACTGGATTACCATAGCAAGTAGTGAGCTCTTTACCACCAGAGATATTCAAGTGAAAACTGCATAATTTACATTCCCACCAAAAGTGCAGGAGGGTTCCCCTTTCTCCACACCCTCTCCAGCATTTGTTCTTTGTGGACTTATTAATGATGGCCATTCTGACTGGTGTGAGGTGGCACCTCATAGTAGTTTTGATTTGCATTTCTCTAATAATCAGGGATGTTGCACATTTCTTCATGTGCTTGTTGGCCATCTGTATATCTTCCTTGGAGAAGAATTTCCTTATAGGGGAATTTTATACAGGTTGGGAGATTAGATTTAATTTCTCTTAATTTTATTTACAAAGAAAGTTGAAATTAAATACAAACTGTTATGTTGAATTTTTTATCATTTCTTTTTTAGTTTTTATTGCCTTTAAACTAACAGTTATTATCCAAGTTTTGTTTGATTTATTTTATTAACATCAGGGGAGATACTATTTATACCACTGCTAAGTAGAATTTGACTATATGTAACTTTCATTATTAAAAGGAGTCTGGTCATTTCCACTTTTATTATGAATAGCTCCCCTGGTTCATTCATTCAGCATTTACAGAGCAATTCTATATGCCAGGCATTAAGAATTTTTAAAAAGAATTTTTTATAAGCATTTTTACTGGACCTTTTTTATATGTTTGAGGGTACAATTTATTTGGAAAATGTACACAAAGATTTTTTACTTAATAAACATTTTAATACTAGGAAAACCAGATACCTAATATACCTTCAAAGTGCATAGAAATGAGGTCTCTTGTTTGAAAAAATAATGGCAAATGAAAATGGTATAATAAAGTCAGGTCAATGAAGTCATGTTTCTTTGCACCTACTAGGACACTACTATTTGGTCCTTCACCTGTGATAAAGGCTGAAAAACTTCACCTTGTCTATGAGAGCAAAACGTCAATTTTATGTTTGTAAATCTACAGCTTTACTTTGTATTCTACAGTTCTCACATGCATTCCTAATGCAGTCTACAGAATTTTGGAAACAAAATGATTAATTAGAAATGATTTGCAGAGTTCCTGTTGTGGCTCAGCGGAAACAAATCTGACTAGCATCCATAAGGACTCATGTTCCATCCCTAGCCTCACTCAGTAGGTTAAGGATTCAGTGTTGCTGTGAGCTGTCTTGTAGGTTGCAGACACGGCTCAGATCTGGCGTTGCTGAGGCTGTGGCTGTGGTGTAGGCCCACAGCTACAACTCCGATTTGACCCCTAGGCTGGGAAGCTCCATATGGCACAGGTGCCATCCCCCGCCCCCCAAAAAAAAGAAAAAAAATTTTTGCCAACTGCTCTGGTCAAGCCCTTGTTCCCTGACATTATTCAGACAATGCCATTGTTCCAAAGACACTATTTTTTTCTGATAAGAAATGTGAAAACATTGTTCTCTATGCAGCTCACAAAGAATATTGTTTGGCAGGGGTGGAGGAGAAAAGTTTATAGGTTAGAAACGGCTTCAGAGCTCAAACATGCATCTTTCAAATAAATCAGATCTCTATTCATAGGGAAAGCTGAAAGAGGGATACGGCTGCAGGAAATCAATTAGGTCATGCAACTCCAAGCAAATCCTGAAAAGTACATAAGTAAACTCAGGGTAATCACCTTTTTCAAGTCAAGGACTGAGTTTTATTTGTCATTTAATAACCACCACCAAGTATGGTTCCCTAGACATAACAGACCATAAATACATGTTAAATAAATGAGTGCAATAATTAATTTAATTATAAATGAATATATGGACAAACTGATAAATAAATGACATTCTAGAACTAAAAGCCCTGAAAAGAGAGGGCAAAATCCTTGGGCCCAAGGATTGATGCAAAAATGGCATAGATTGTGAAAGACAAGTATAAATTGATCTGAAATTAAAAAATAATTTTTTTAATAATACTAGCGATTTACACTGTATCCTCAATGAAGAAGTTAAATTTTTGCTAATACACTCATTGTATTTATCCTAAACATTTTTCTTGGCCAAAGATTAGTATTCTTCTTACTCAAGAATACATATTTCTTCATTTAAAAAAAAACATTTGATGGATATTGCCAATTAAATCTTCATAGACTACATCTTAGCCATTATCTTCAAAGGGCCCATGGACTGTATCAAGACTCCAGCAGTCAGATTGGAGAAGACTAGGAAAGGAGCAGTTGTTTAGAATTCAGTGTTAAGTTTTACCTGGTCTACAGTTATTCCTCATGCATTAGCATGTCCGATCCTGTGAACATTATAATAATCACTTCCTTAGCATGGCAGGAAGCAATCAGTCATTGTGGGTCAGGAGACTGAGTGGAAGGTATATTCTGATGAGCTGGAAATTAGCAAGGGCTTTCTCATTTATGCCATGAGAGATGGGAAATCTAGGCATCAGTCTGCTCTGGAGGTACCCAAACAACTTGACTGAGAGGATGCACAATTCACAGTGAAAGTTTTAAGAATTCAGATGTAAATCGTCACAGCAGGTCACTACATTAACTTCTGTAGCAGCTTTTA
Organism: Phacochoerus africanus; assembly: GCF_016906955.1. Classification (NCBI taxonomy): domain Eukaryota; kingdom Metazoa; phylum Chordata; class Mammalia; order Artiodactyla; family Suidae; genus Phacochoerus; species Phacochoerus africanus. The sequence goes on from NC_062554.1 coordinate 110,451,010, forward strand.
GCTAAGTGGCTAAAATGAAGTGCATTTCAAAATTGATTCTCATCTATATCATCAAAACCTAGGCTCCAGCTACAATTCAGGACAAAACAAGGTTTGGTTATTCCGGATTGTTTCCTTCATGTTATAAAGAAAAAAAGGTCAGAGGCACATTTACGAAGTGGAAATGTTCACATTGGTAACTAAATATAGTTCATTGTTTGTTAACAAAATAACTAGGGACTCAAATAATATCTCCATGCCATCTACATCAGGGATTTCTTTATTAAAGTCTCATTATCTTGTGGGGCAGAGCCTTTGCCATACAGGAGATCACTGGAAGAAATGCAGAATGGCAAAAAGAGATGTACATATTGTCTGTACCTTAACAAAATCTGTTATTGTACATGCAATCATATCCATGATAAACACAAATAATATATGCAAAACTATATGCAAAATTATCTGTGGTGTATACAATGGTAGTCAACTTATATATGCAAGTTTTATATGTACAATGATGCATGTAACAATGCAAAGTTGTTCCATACAAAGATATAAGGGAAATATCTTATTGCACATGCAGTGATTTTTAAGCTAGGTCCACATGAAAGTACAAAAAGATGAGGCCATTTTCCAGTTACATATCATGATAATAGAGACACATATATCTATTCACTTGAAGTGAAAAATTGCCTCATATCTCCACTTTTCATATTTGTGTACTCAGGCTCAGACTATGATGGAGCAATTCCAAATGTTTGAAAACATAGGTTTATTGTAAAGAATTTCTTTTTTAGAAAGAAGATGCAACAGTGTTATGCTCAAGATCAATACAGTTAGGTACAGAAAATACATCCTTTAGATCAAATTCAAATGTCTTTTATGAGCTTTCTGATCCTCCCCATATCTCATGCATAACAAGTGACTTCCTCTTCTTGGGTCAGCACTTTCTGTGCATTTTGTATTTCAATCTTAACCTCACTTCCTGGATAGCAGCAGGCATTATGTTTTTCCTGAGTTCATGCTTAGAACCCTTGTTATCCTTATGAAGGTATATGGCATCATAGCAGGCTTTTTGATAAGTATCTGCTGGAACTACAGAATCTGTTTCAGTAAAGAGGAAAGATTTTTTGGCATTCATATACCTGGCAACATAAAACTCACCAAAAATGTTGTGGGTGTATTTTGATATAAATACAAAATATTTATAGTAGTTCCACCTCCCTAGGCTGTAAATGAGTAGCAAAACAAGACCGGGAGATAGATATATAACAAATGGGCCTTGGAAAAACAGTTGTTTTCTGTACAGTCTCCTATAAATGTTATCTTCATAGACATAAAGGCATAGATTTTCCTGGCAAAGAACTTCTTCAGTGGGTTTTTCCATAGTGCAAGCTTGAAACTGGCTGTTCTAGCAATGGAATAATATGACAATCTAAGAAAAAAGGTCAAAAACTATATCAAAATAAAATGGGCCCAAAATGTCTTACACATCCTTCCTAGGGTTAATATGCTCTGCTTTCATGAAAAATTTCATATATTTTCATGACCACCAAATCACATATTTTGACTCTTCAAAATAGAATTGTGTCTACAGTCCATAGGCAAATGTAATACAGAAGAAGGCCCACTGGATTAGAATCAGGAAGAAAAGAGTCCCTTTGTTCTGTGATAAAAGGAATGCCACAGACTGGTGGTTTTTCACAGTTCTGGAGGCTGAAAGTTCAAGATCAAGGCACTGTCAGGTTGTGTGTCTGCTGAGAGCCATTTTCCTGGGTCATAGACAGCTTTCTTCTCCTTATGTGCTCATGTGGTGAAAGAGGTGGGGGCTCTTTCACTGGGGCACTTTCATAAGGGCACTAATGCCATCATGAGGGCACCACCCTCGTGACCTAATGAACTATTAAAGTCCCAGCCTCCAAATGCGATTGCATTGGGAAGGGTAGGTTTCAATATGAGAATTTTATGGGAACGCATTCAGTCCAGGGCAGGTTCCAGACCTAGTTACCAAGTAAGTTTGTGTTGCCATATGGAATACAGTGTCCAGATGATGAGCTTTAAGATTTGGATTCAGCCCTGACAAAGATGAAAATTCATAACAGTATTTGAAGAGGAACTCTGTAACAAGGAAACATATGTGCTTTGATAAGTAATGTTCTCATGGTTTTGTTAACTATCTCATTCACACAAGTCACATTAGAAAACACCTAAAATTCAATAGCTGTAGGAGTAAAGCAATGAGTTGATATGCCAGACAGGACAAATATCTAATGTAAATTTAAAACTGCATATTTCTCTTTTTGTCATTTCTCTCTGTTTTTCTTTATATTTACCAACATTCAGTAAAGGAGTAACAAATAAAGGCATTAACTGCTAACTAGGCAGTTTTTGATTAATTCCTCAAGAACATAATTTTAACTTTTAATTCCTCAAGCAAATAATCTTTAGTTTTTTAAATAAGCTCTATGATAACCAAAGAGCTTATTAAAAAAAGTTATAGGAAATTAATAATTATATTTTAAGTTGCAAATGAATACCCACTTTGCATTAACTAATTTATCAGTATGAAGGAAAATCCCCCACAACTCACTACCTTTAGGGTAACTGAACTACGAACTATGTTATATATGTTCTCTTTTTTAAAAAATCATTAAAGTGTAGTTGATTTACAATGTTATGCCAATTTCTGCTGTACAGCAAAGTGATTCTGTCATACATATATATACATTCTTTCTTCAATATTATTTTCCAACATAGTCTATCCTAGGAGATTGGATATAGTTCCCTGTGCTATTTAGTAGGACTTCACTGCTTATCCATTCTAAATGTAATAGTTTGTACCTACTAACCCCAAACTCCTACTCCATCTCACTACCTCCCCCTCTGCCCTGGCAACCAAAAGTCTGTTCTCTATGTCTCTGAGTTTGTTTGTTGTGTAGATAGTGTCATTTGTGCCATATTTTAGATTCCACATAAAAGTGACATCATATGGTATTTGTCTGTCTCTTTCTGACTTACTTCACTTAGTATGATAATCTGTAGTTGCATCCATGTTGCTACAAGTTGCATTATTTCATTCTCTTTTATTGGTAGTATTCCAATGTGTATATGTACCACATCTTCTTAGTCCATTCATCTGCTGATGGATATTTAGATTGTTTCCATGTCTTGGCTATTGTGAATAATGTTGCTTATAGTGTTCTCTTGTAATTCAGAAACCATAAAATTTCTGCATTTTTCCATGAACACTGTTTATAATGTCTAACAACTTCTGATTAAATTACAATAGCATCTTTTTTATGTTGGAAACAAAATGTCATTATAAGTGGTACATTAAGAACAAACTATAAGGAAATACAAGGGCTGACAGAAGAAGTAAAAAAAAAAATCACAGGTGACTTTGGTGAAGGCCCTGTTGTTGGTAGGTATATAGTGAAGTAGATATATTTACATACCACATGGCTAGACTGGGTTTTAGGGTGAGGAGTAGCCATGGCAATGGCAAAAGAAAAAAAGAATCAAGTATGGTTTCCAGATATATTGGCTTGAGGGACTGAGAGTATGCTGATGTCAAATCCAAAAATTAAAAAACAACAAAAAAACAACTATTAGAGAAGCAGATCTGGGGAAGAAAATCAGGAGTTGTGTTTCAGCCTTAAGTTTCAGGTGTCTACCAGATATTAAAGTCAAATAGATTCCAAGTAGATTGGAAATATGAGTCTGGATCTCAGGAAGAAGGCAGGGACTAGGATATAAATATAGAAGCCGTCACTATATGGATGATATTTAAAGATGATATTAAATGAGAAGATCTAGGGAGAGAAGTGAAGAGGCTCCAAAATGCGAAAGGACACACCATAGTTTGATACATACCCAACATTGCTGAGGGGGATAGGAAGAAAACTAGGAGAGTCTGGTGCCAAGGAAAACCAAACATAAAAGCTTCCCTAGAAAGAGGAAGTGGTCAACTTCCTGTATTTTTTCAACTTTATATTTTTTGAGGCAGTGTGGCAAGATGGATTTTCCAATAGTCAAAATATCATCATCATGTTCTCAATCTATTAACTCCACATTTCCAGCACTGAAATATTTCGTTTTCTACAGAAATAACTCACATTACCTGCCACCCTTTTTCCCCTCGATAGGTATTTGTACAAATATATATTTTTTGTTCTACTCCACTACTATTTATAATCAACTGAAAATGGGAGCATCTAAATTTTTATGTACTGCGGGAAGTTAGGGAACTTTGGACAGAGCAATTGTGTAGAATTCTTTGTAACCAACAGATATAATAATAATGATTACTTAAAATTATTTACGAAAAGAGCAGACTATGAAACTAAATACATACTGATTAAAAATAAATAAAATTATGAATAAGAAGGTCCAGGATTAGTATAGAATAAAATTTCATATCTTTACTAGTTCTATTTATTATCATTATTATTTAAAAACTTAAAAGGGTTTATCACCATGGTTTTACCTTTTTTGCACGTTGACTAGTCATTTAAATATTTTCCCACACATACACATCTAACTGATTAATCTCTTTATAGCCCTTGTCTATTTACTTACTGATAGCAATGATTTTCTTATTCTTTTTCATGAGCTTTTCAAACAACAGAGATGCTAATCTTTAGTCTTGTCCTTACAAATAAAATACTAATTTAAAAAAGTGTATGTTCAATGACTATATAATAAGAGACTTGTATGTTTTCTTTACCAAAACTCCCATTTACATGTGTTTAAAAACAAAATTTTGGAAGGCTGAAGTCACCAGTGCAGGACACAACAAAAAAGTAAAAACAGAAAAATGGGTAGAAATCAGTTTTACTTTGATGAATCCGATGCCAAAGCCCTTTGCTTTCTTTCTCCGTGAAAAAAAAAATTTTTTTTTCTTTTTAGGGCCACACCTGTGACGTATGGAAATTTCCAGGCTGGGGGTTGAATTCGAACTGCAGCTGCTGGCCGGCGCCACAGCCACAGCAATGCAGGATCTGAGCCACATCTGTGACCTACGTCACAGTTTATGGCAATGCCAGATTCTTAACCCACTGAAGGAGGTCAGGCATCGAACTGGCATCCTTATGGATACTAGTAGAGTTCTTAATCTGCTGAACCACAATGGGAACTCCCATGAGAAAAATATTTTTTATATGAGAAATTTAAAAGAAAAGACCACCAGAAATTTTAAACTCTTGACAACATCTATTTTTGTTTTCAAGTGTGGGTTTCTTTAATAGAGAAACATGGAAAATATGTTAAACAGAGAGGAGTATATGCAAAATACTTTGGCTTTCTTAAGAAACTGAAAGTAAAAGGATTCTATGAAGTTCTTAATAGGCCAATCAAATCCCCTTTAAAATTAATGAAGTGTCACTAGTTTAATACTGGAATAAAGGCAAAAAGCATCACGCTCCATTAGTAACACTGTCTCCTATTATTATTTGAATTTGGGGTTAAAGATGAATCAGTCTCACCAACCATTGGCGGGAAACTTGCTAACTCAATGCAACTACTAAAACTGGTACAAGAAACAATCTAAAATTAATAAGTAATCTGAGAGAAAATGAGAATATTATAAACAAATGAGGAAAAATATCAAATACAGAAATGCTTAACTATGTTACTAATATATATTGCATTCTCAAATTTTATTCTAATAGTTCAAAAATTATAAATATATGCATTGCTGGGAAGAGGAACAATTTTATTTACGATAATATAATGCTGTGTGGATAGATTGATCTATACAAATAAAGTAATATTTTATGATCAAAGGCATCTATCATTTAATATATCACCTTTACTGGATTATTGAAATTGCTACTATGCAACAGTAATGCAACATAGTATCACATATTTGCTACAATCTTATCAATAGATTAACAATAAGGCAAGACAGGAAAGTGCATTCATCACTAATTCATGAGAAAAAGCATTTGCCATCTTAAAAATATGCTCTCAGAAGCTATGAATGTTAGTGACCATGAATTAACCCTAAATAATTTGTGACTTCAATGTAATTACAGGTCCATGAATTGCCAGGAGCATGTTTAATAACTGAAAAGTAAAAAGTTAATTTTTCAAAACATGAGATCAAATTATTCTTTAAATTATTCATACATTTTCTTTTTTTATAAATGAATGCTATCATCTTAGGAAACATTATACTCATGTCATACTAATAAGCAGATGCATTATAAATTTTTTTTATACAACAGGGCCTTGAGGTCAGACCACAAGTGAATGAAAGATTTGTCTTGAAGCTGGCTTTGCACAAGGTACAATTTTATAAATATATAAATAATTATCTATAATTATTCTTTTGGGTAGCTTTGGGTGATAAAGATAATGAGTGTGGCTAAAATCGATGCCTTCTCATCATTCATCCATTTTGCTACCATTATCAATTCAAGCTTAACTTTGTTTTCAAAGTGCTTGGTGATTCTTCTGCAATCCTCACAAATTCTACAGATTGTTTACAGAAGAATATCAATTAGCAAGGGAAGAATTTTCCATTCAAAAGCTAAATTTACATGGGATCCAGAGCCTTGGACTGCAGTTGGTACCCTCTTTTTGGAACTGCTCTTTCACTTAGACACTCATGGCCAAAGGGTTCTATGTTATTGTTAACCATCTTGTTTTTTAATTTTCTCCATTGAGTTCATACTTGCAATGTAACAAGCATCAAGCTATTTCTCTACTATTTCAGCACAGTACTAAGAAACAGACATTATGTCTACTTTAAAGATGAAGAAATTAAAGATTGGAGGGATCTAGTCACCCTTTCAAGGTTGCACAGATGGCTAGGAGAATGGGCTGGATTTAGATCCAAGACTGTGAGGTTCTAAACTCTTGGCACAAGAGTCCATCTGTATCAATCAAACTCAGTGTGGCTGACTTCGGTTTATTATCTAGTACTTCTTTCATTTATATCTGAGTGTGGCAGGGGAGAGTTTTTTTCCTAGTAAAGGAAAAACACTGACTAATAAGATAAAGAGTGAGAACGATCATTACATCAGAAAAATTAACGTCACAGGTGAGCAAAAGTGGCTTAAAAGAAGCAAAAGCTGGTTCTGTGCTCTTGGAAGGGCATTTTAAGCTTAGATGGATAAAATCATCTAAGTTGGAATGCATTCTAACCACACATTACAGTTTAGTTTACATTCTTTACAGCACTCTCGATCAATGCACAAGATCTTGTTATATTACATGAAATATAAATTACAAATATCTATAGCAGAATTATTTGAAACATATAATGTTGTTGTCTTTGGGGTTTAATTTTGTATATTGTAAGGAGATGAAAATAAACCCCTAAGGCAGAAACACAATTGTATGCTTCAATGAATAAATTATATTAGGGAATGTACTTGAGAGATGGCAAGGAACATAAGACAGGCTGCTTATGTAATAAACTTGGTCTCCAATGAAAAGTAACAAACTCTGTAGGCTGCAGTAACAACATTATATCAATAATTTTGCTCTTTTCCAAGACACTTCTTATTATTTTTCCACATATAGAATCCAAATGAAAACGTAAGTTTCCAGAGACGAACACCAACAAGACCACCAGCAAATGTAATACACCAGAGAGAGAATATGGGTATTAGAGAGCCTGAGAGAGGCTTAATTACAAATAAAGGAGAGAACTCATTACTTTGAAGTTAAAACAAACTCTACAAATGTTGGGAGGAACATACATCACAATACATGTCTTGTGCATTGTGTCCTGATAAAAAGGACCTAAGCACTGTCTTGATAAAAAGGACAGGGAAGAAGAAGAAAGCACAGAGATAGACAGAAAGAAGACAGGTAAGGAAAGGGAAGAAAAACAGGCATCGAGAGGTGTGGAGGGAGGGAGATGGTCAGTTGATTCCAAGGTGTGGGTTAATTATAGTAAACTGACCTGGTATAATTCTATTATGTGGTCACTGTGAGAGGTTGTGATTATACGATAAGTGTAAATCAACACAGCATTTCTGGAGGTGATTTCAATAATATTTAGTAAATACCTTTTGTTGTCCAACATTTTTATTTCCAGGTACCCTCATTCCCCCAAAGCAGGCAAAGAGTTACGTAAAAAAAAAAAAAAAAATTATTACAGGGTTACATACAATTGCAGAAAAAGGGAACTCATCTCAACATCTAACAATTGGGAATCATCTAGGAGTAGGTGTAGAGAAAGAATGTTGCTTGCCATATCAGTTAAAAAAGGGGAGTGTTGCAGCCATCAAGCCATCAGTCACTGCAGATGCCCCCACTGCACACTCTGAAAGGATCTGGGATGGAGAAAAGCAGGATGCTGGCTCTAGACAGCTAAAGTGCCCATGAAAGGTGCAAAAGAATGATTTCAGTAAGCCCAGACTCTTGCATCTTCCCATACAGAGAAAAATGCTAAATTCACTATCTTGCGATGTCTTTTTATTTCTTTAATTGACAGTAATATTTGATACCCTGCCTACCTGTTTTTGTTTTTTTCTGTGTATTTTTTCCAAAACTCCTATATATCCTGGCTCCTCCCTTATTCCTTTGGAGCTGTCCCTCGGAGCTGAGAGGCTGCATCCCTAGCTTAAGTCCTCAGCAACTCTGCTGAATAAACCTGAAAGTACACAAACATCCAGCTTGAGGTATCCTGGCCAGATATATATTTTTTAAATTTTGACTTAGCTTTTTATTATTCTCATTCTCAAATACTGCAGCCACATTAGTTTGGGTTAATAATAGGGGAGATAATACAACAGCTCAAATTCACACAAACTTTCCATCACTGCTCATCTCTTCTTTCCAGTAAGAGAGACCTACTTTCTCTGGGCAGTTCTTACTGGTTATCACGGGACTCCTTCTCTGATGAGTCGGAAAATAATACCATGATAGACCTACAACATAGACTGTTGGACATTAATATTGATCTCGAGACATCCATCCCCCTCCCTCCCTCTCTATTCTCCTCCTTCTTTTCTTTGCTACTTTATTTCTCTGTAATAAAAACACTTCTAATTTTTCAGACCCAACTATCAATTTGGCATAAAACTACCTTCTCTCTGATGGTTTGTTTGGTCCCCAAGTCTGTAATAGTTATTTCTCGATGGTCTACTACCCTGAGGTTTCAGTGGAGGGAACATGGACTTTTAAACTATTTCAGGGAGTAAGTGGTACTGATACCACCAGAGATCTGAGAGAATTAAGAGGATGACAATGGTGCCTTATGATATTGAAGGGAAACATCCCCCTTCCTGGGTATCATTTGAGGTGGATTTTGGGGAATAGGGAGGGAAGAGGAAGAATGTCTTTGAGACTAGGGTCTGTGTGACTGTCACTTTATGGACATTTTAGATCAGATGAGTGCTATTTATTGTTAATTAAACCTCTTTCTAAAATTTGTATAAAGTGTAGCTAGAAGTCGTGTTTAAAAGGCTCTTCTATAAGATTTATTTTTTCAGGTGGTGAATAGAGATTAATGCCCAGTGACACTTGTTGTATTGTATATGTAATTATTTTATATTTACTTCTACCTAAACTTATACAACAAAAGATGGGATGTGGCTAACATATTATACTCTGAATACTTAGAGCACTTTTTTAAAAAAATCTCTTTTGCTTTATCACATTTTTTTCTGTTCAGAAAGAAAATATCTCTCTCTTTCCTAGTAGATTAAAAGTCCCTGGAGGTCAAGGGCTATATCTTACTAAACTTTGCATCTTCACAGTACCAAGTACAGAGCATAGCCAAAAACATTCAATAAATATTCGTCAACTTTAAATGATTGAGGATTCTGAGGACGGAATACATTTTCCTTTACAAACAAGCATGACAAACAAACCTGAAGCAAAAATGTTGTTTTCTTTGCAAACCAGTCATTAGCATCTAAAAGTAGGATCAGTGTGTTTTTGCTTTCTGTGACTAAAAACATATAAATCAAATGATAGCTCTATCTAATTTTCAGAAGAAGAGGGCACCTTGTCTCCAACCCCTCCCCCATTTTCAGACCTTGCTTCCCCAGCCACCCCATCTTCAAAACTGTCCCTGCACATATACAATCTGAAGATGGAGTCGGAAGGTGTAGGCTACTTCTAATGGATTTATCTCAGGTAAAGCTGAACAATGCCAAAGTCCAAAGGTAGAATTTTTATCTGTAAATTGAAAACCTGTTTCAAACCTCAGCCTGGAAGAATTAAACTTTCCCACAACCTATTTCTCATTCTAGGAATGAAGCAGCTTTGAAATCAAAGGAAGCTCTACAAAGAGATGGATAAGCCAGATGAAGGAATTCAAGGTTTTAAATTGCACACCAGTGTTATTTGAAAATATGCAGCTCACATAAAACCATACCAAGGCTCTCCTTGGAGCATACATTTTAACACCCAACTGAATATTGGATCATGGATGCAGGGACACTGTTTCTAAATAATTCACTGCCACTTTTACAATTCTTTTAATATTTCATGATCATGTCTTTAAAATTATATGCATCTGTATTTCTGGGAAGAGTAATCCATCAAGCTCCTGCTAGACCAATCCCTGGTACTAACAGCTCTTTTTATAGGAAGAGATGACCTCTTATTATCTTATTTATTCACCTATTTAATCCAAATCACCACTCAAATTTTATTTATTTAAAACTTATTGAGGACTAACTATGTGCTGTGTCTCAAAGATGCAAATGTACCATCTCTCTCTTTGATTGGTCCACAATCCAAGATAGAAATGTGCAAACATGAGATGATGCATATTAGGTATTCTTCGTAAGGCTTTCCCTGCTCCAGCCCATTCCATGTTCTTACAACCATATTTCCCACATAATTTGCATTTTTTTTGTCTTTTGTCTTTTTAGGGCCGCACCTGCAGCATATGGAGGTTCCGAGGCTAGGGGTCGAATCAGAGCGATAGCTGCCAGCCTACACCATAGCCACAGCAACGTGGGATCTGAGCTGCATCTGTGACCTATACCACAGCTCATGGCAACACCAGATCCTTAACCCACTGAGCGAGGCCTGGGATCGAATCCTAGTCCTCATGGATCCTAGTCGGGTTCGTTAACCATTGTGCCACGACGGGAACTCCATGCATTTTCATCCTCTCCACTTCCTATCCTTTCACTTAACTACAGTGAACTTTTCCTCTGATGATGTCCTCCTTATGTAGCGAGTCTCTCACATCATGTTTTTTGCTGCGTCCACTTCATTGGGCACCTGGGAAGGTCTGCTTATTTTTTTTTCTCTCTTCTTTCTGCAATCTAAGGGTCAACACTTGACCGTTAACTCATAAATCTCACCTATTTTTTAAGTTAATGCCATTTGATTTGGGACTGCCTCTCGCTCTTCTCAATAGACATGCTCCTTTTCCATCAAGTTTCATGACTTGTCACATAATCAGGTACACGGTAAAAATCGGTTAAGTGGACAAGTTAAGAATTAGTCCCAGGCTCACAATTTTCCTTTCCCTCTTCTATTTCCTTTACTATTTGTTTTCAATGTCCATGTTTATGCCACTTTGAGTTTCTTGGCCTCAGAGTTACCTGATCTCCTTAAGCACAGCAATGCCTATTTCCCCTCCTTCTCTCAACCCCTAGCATTTACGTGCATGAGTGAAATTTAGATCTTTTCATTCTAAGGCTTGATTATTTTCTTTTTCTTGCAGGAGCTCAGATTTTTCCTTTATGTCTTTTCAATATAAATAAGCTTCCTTGATTCTATCATTTACTTATCTTCCTATTGTTTCTAGGAGAGTAAATCTTAAATCTGTATGTCTAACTTCAACCTTCTTCCAATTCCCAGAGGGCATTTCCAACTGCCCACTATTCACCCAGGACTCTAAGATGGCCCCAGGGTTTCCTGCCCTAAGCCATTGGACTGTGAAAATGACCATGATAGCAAAACCATGATCATGTGACATCATATAGCAAAGGGAATTTTACAGATTTTTTTCAGTTGATCTTATGATAGGAAGATGATTCTAGAAGGTTGAATCTAATCAAAGACACAGAGAGTTATCTCAAGTTGGCAGTAGAAGGAGAAGTCAGAAAGACTCTTAAGCATGAGATGTGAGGCAGTGCCTCTACTGTTGAGAAGAACATTGGTCTCAGTCTTAAAGCCACAACGGTCAGACCTGTCAACCTGAAGGAGGTCCAAACAGATTCTTCCCCCAAGCTTCTAGATGACTGAGTCCCGCCAACATGTTCACTTTTATCTTGTGAAACGTGGGGCACAGAACCCTGTCCAGCTGCCTGGATTTCTTACAATGGAGTGGGGAGTATAAACTGGTAAATGGAGGTTGTTTTAAGACACTGACTTTGTGGCAATTTTTTTTTTTGCAGTAATAGCAAATAGAAAAAAATAGCAAATATAAATAAAAAATAATACAACATATTAAAATCAACACACTTTATCTAAACTAATGGTCTTCTCTGCAAAATGTATTTGCCATCACTTTTCTATAGATGTTAATGGCACCACAGTTCTTCCAGAATAGTCCCTGAGCCTCATTCCTGCCTTCCTCCCGCATCTAAATAACTGCTACAGCCGTAGCATCCCTATCATCTGCATCTCACTTTCCACTCTGTTATCTTTACTAGGATGCACGTAAGATCCTCTTTATCCATTGCTTGAGATAATGAAGTAATTTTCTAACCTGAATCACCACTTTCCATCTGAGGACACTGCCAGCGGAAATTTCCTAACGCCTTGCTTTAATTATGTCAGTCTCTTTGCTGGAAAAACAACATCAAAATAATAAATGAATGTCGAACCTGAGTTCTTCATTACCTCATTTACCATCACCCAGCTTACTGCTGGGCCCAATCAACTTTTTGGAAACAGAACAGCCCATCTTACCTTGAAAATTCTCTGTTTATGCCCACATATATATCTTTCTGGACAATAAAAACCTGTTTTTTATTTATTTATTTATTTTGGCTGTACCTGCGGCATGCCAAAGTTCCCAGGCCAGGGTTCAAACCCCTGCCACAACTGTAACCAGAACCACAGCAGTGACAACACCAGATCCTTAACCTGTTGAGTTACAAGAAAATTCCAAAAACCTTTTATTTCTGGAAGAAACCCTCTGTCTGTAGAAACAATATTTTCATGAAACATATATTGTTTGACTTTCTATCTTTATTCCCTCTGCAATAGGCCTTCAGTAAACGTTTGCACAAAGAACAAATAAATGCCTCCTCTCTCCTTGTTCTTCCTGAAGGAAGAAGTTTCCTTCAGTGCATTTCCAGGGCACTTTATGTATGCTTCTTGCACATGACCTGTGACATAATAAATGGAATGTCTACTCTTGACACCTTCCTTATCTCACTGGAAGGTTCCGAGTACAAATCCTACAGAAGGTCACCCCGTAGATTTTGTTTAATGTTTTTGAAACAATGCAAATATTTAAGCTGTTTAAACTCTACCCAATATTCTGTGACAATCTATGTGGGAAAAGAATCCAAAAGAGAATGGATGGGTATACATGTATAACTGAATCACTTTGTTGTATAGCAGAAATTATCACAACCTTGGAAATCAATTCTACTTCAATAAAACTTTAAAAAATGAAAAAAAAAAATCCATGTGAGAGCTCTACTTACTGGGACTGATATGCCCTGTACCAATCATCTCCATCAATTAAACAGGCCCCAGTGGGTTCTTGCTTGGACTGGCTGATGGTCCTCTCAGCTTAGTGTCCTGTGCCTGCGGACACTTTCTACACCCTACGGCACTGAGACAACCTTAAACAGCCCACCTATTTGGGGAATTTCATACTTTCTTTTTTCAACTTTTTTTGCTACTCGAGTAGAAGTATATGACTTAAATTCTTCCCAACAGCAGGAGGGACACAGGGTCCTTGTTTTGGAAGAGACTCTGGGGTGAAAGTAATGGCTATGCACATTGGTTTGCTGACAAGGGTGCTATTGTGCCAGCTTCCCTTTCCAGCCTGAAGCGAGGTCCTGGCCTCAGAGGGTGGTCTGTGCAGTGGGAGCACCATGCTCACCACACTGGAGCCCTGGAGTCCTGTGCGTTGGCTTTGCTGGCAGCCTTTTAAACCTGATTCTAGCTCTCCAAAAGTTTTTGCAATTCTCAAATATCCATTAATAAACCCTTTTCCATTTGAATGTTGAATGTGGCAGCTATTGTTCGCAACCAGAACCCTGAAAGATATGCACCTAAAAGTAGGGAAAGATGTATCAGAAAAGACCCTCGGGGACTTTCCCAGGACAAACCCCTCCCCCATATCCTCTGCTGCAGCTCCTCTCTGAAATACCTAGATACCAGAATTTGATGCAGGTTTTTTGATGAGTTTACAGATGCTAAACCCCACACCAATTGGAAGAGGTAAACTACTTGATGACCATGAGCCCATGAGCCTGTAGCCCCCAGACCTACCGATGCCTGAAGACTGATAATCTTAACCCTTGTGACACTGCTCTTTTAGCTCCCCATCAACCAGTCAAAGAATGGAGCATGAGCTGATCACATTTCCAGGGATGCCCCTCCCTCAGGGGCATTTTAAAAGGCTTTGTTGAAATGCAACCAGGATTTAGGGCTTTTTGAGAACTAGCTGCCCAATATTCCCTGTCTGGAACCCATAATAAATGTTGCCCTTTCCATCACACAATCTGGTGTCAGTATATTTACTTTACTGTGCATGGGTGAGCAGATCCAAGTAACAAAAACACTTACTCAAAAGAATACCTCATTTATTAATAATTTCAAATGCATCTTCTACTCTTCAGAATTAGAATACAGTTACATGTTCCTGAGTGTGGTTTATTATTATGATAATATTATATTTTATCAATATTTTTTCCAGTCAAAAAATGGGCAGAAGACCTAAATAGACATTACTCCAAAGAAGACATCCAGATGGCTAAAGCACATGAAAAAATGCTCAACATCAGTAATTATTAGGTAAATTAAAACTACCTTACACAAGTCAGAATTATCACTAGTAAGTCTACAAATAAATTCTAGAGAGGGTGTGGAGAAAAGGGAACTCTCTTGAACTGTTGGTGGGAAGGCAAATTGGTACAGCCACTATGGAAAACAGTATGGAGGTTCCTCAGAAAACTAAATATAGAACTACCATATGATCCAGCAGTCTCACTCCTGGGCATATATTCAGACAAAACCTTCATTCAAAAAGATGCATGCACCCCTATGTTTATTGCAGCATTATTCACAATAAGATAAAGAAAAACACCTTGTGATATCACTTTTATGTGGAATCTGTAATATGGAATAGATTAATCTATCTACAAATGAAAATAAACTCACAGACATGGAGAGAAGACTTGTGGTTGCCAAGGGGGAGGAGGAGGGAGTGGGATAGACTGGGAGTTTGGGGTTAGTAGATGCAAACTATTACATTTAGAATGAATAAGCAATGGTATTACACAGGGAACTACATCCAGTCACTCGTGATAGAACATGATGGAAAATAATATGAGAAAAAGAATGTATGTCTATATACATACATACTAGATCAGTCTGCCGTATAGCAGAAATTGACAGAACATTGTAAATCAACAATACTTTAAAAAAAACAATTTTTAAGAACTCTGTGTTTCTTGAGTCTAATAAGCATTCTTATTCAGCAATTATAATGTGCCAGGAACTATAAATTTCATATTACATATCAACTCATTCAATCCTTCAGATAGCTCCATGAGTTATTACCAAAGTCCTCCTCATTTTGTGAGTGAGGAAATTAAAATCCAAAGCATTGAATTAATTTGCACAAAATCACTCAGCCAGTAAGTAGCAGAGGATGATTTAGACTTAGTTTGGCTGAAATTCTAGGCTCTTAAACTCTATAATAATTTGTGTGAAAGAATCAGCCACTTTTTGTAGTCTTCTTGCACAGTTATTACAAGGTATAGTCAGAGTATTGCCTTCTGAAATGTTTGAAAATGACTAACTCAAAGTCATTCAAACTCTTTGGAAATTTGCTTATTTTGATGTTTATATACTCATGTATAATATGATACAAAATTCAGAAAATACTATTTGATTTCAGAGAATTCAAATATATATATATATGGAATCTATAGAGAAAAATCTCTTTCGACAAAACATTTATTAGGACATAATCTATGCTTAACTCATGTTAGGTGCTATTGATATAAATAAAAATAGAAAACAGTAGTACCACCAAGGGGATACCATCTGAGGAATAATATTAACAGGAAAGTGACCAAGACTATTTCAGTGTGATGTGGGCTACCATGGATTTCATGACAATGCTAGGGAAGTCCATTGATGGTCAAGGGAAGACTTCCAAATTCTAGAGACGTATTTTCCATTTCACTTTAAAAACAAATTCAGAAGATTTATCTAAAGAAGTCCATTTTAACACTAGGAGAGGTAACATTCTTATACATAGCAAAGAAAACCTAGACATAATATTTGCCACTATTTCCATTATATTAATTCAGATAATGTGATCCATATGGGGCAAAAATACTCCCTCAAAATGAGGATAAGTCACATGAGAAAATCTGTCTCTATACCCCAGCATGTGGAATAAGACTTAGCACATAATAAGAGGTCTTCAACAGTATTTTCAGCCCCAAAATATGAGAAAATGGCTAGAATTTGTTGGAAACCTTCTGGGACTGTTAGCAGAGTTTGGGCAATTTGAAAATCATAATTTACTTTTTTTTTTTAATTTTTTGGGCCACACCCTCAACATATGGAAATTCCCAGGCTAGAGGTCGAACTGGAGCTATGGCTGCCAGCTACAGCCATGCCAGATCCCAACTGTGTCTGCAACTCACACCACAGTTCACAGCAACCCTGGATCCTTAACCCAATGAACGAGGCCAGGGATCAAACCTGCATCCTCATGGGTACTAGTCAGATTTGCTTCCACTGCACCACAACAGGAACTCCCATAGCTTACTTTTTGAAAGGAATCTTCATGAAGACAATGAATATCTATTTTGTTCATGTCTGTAAACAGCACTGACAATGATACCTGGCTCATAAAATATAAATAATGCTTATCTAATGAACTACACTTCAGTCATTAGTCAGAAATATATTTTACAATAATCTTTTACCTGCTGAAGCATTAAATTATGTAAGATTGTATCTGTTTCAGACAGTGTCACAAACAATATCAATTTAAGTGTCATTTCAATCGCTTTTATGTGGCAATATGTTTAGGACAATATAAACAAAAGAGGGAGGCTGTGATAATCCATGTAATGAACATACACACAGATATACCTGGAACAGATTTGGGGGAGTTTGTTTTGTTGTCTTATTAGCAGTTACAGACAGACTGACCAATGGCAATGAGTAAGTAGATCCATTTTGAATGTTGCAGCCCCCCGCCCCCAATGTAGTTTCGTGAGAAATAAACCTTCCCTATTGTAAATCACTGAGATTTGGGGGGTATAATTTGCTGTATTGCACAATTTTGCCTTTTTTCTTTCTACCTCCAGACCTACTTGGTTATGGAGGAGATTTAATTATGAAGAAACAACAGTTTATTCCCCCCCACCTTTCTTCATCTACTGCTTTTCTTGAGTCCATCAATATTTTTCACTTGAAATAGCTTCTGAATAACCTTCTTTCAACAACTTTGTTTTTTATCAGTTCATCCTCCATCTGGCATACTTGTTATATCCTAACTAATCTGATTAGGCTACGCCCATTTCCAAACTCTCCAATTCATCCCCTAAGCATCCAGGACAAAATTCAAATTTATGATCCAGCCTCACATGATATCAAGGCGTCTTCAGCCACTTCTCACACAATCTTCCTCGACATTGTCCAATAATCCCTTGTCCTTTTGTGTTTCTGTCCTCTTGTGCATGACAATTTCTCTGACCAAAGTGGCCTTTCTCTTTCTGAGTTCACCAATCATTCTGAATGAAAACTACCTTAATACATCTTTTCTTAAAGGTGAAACTGTTCCACCCTTTTTCAGTGCAATCGAACTCCTATGGGATAAAAAGAATGTCTGTTTAATTGAGCACTTGTCATACCTCCAGGCTCTGCTTGAAGCATTTTACATGTATTAACTCATGTAATCCCCATGAGTGAATGAAATAGTTAGCATTATTATCTCCATTTTACAAATGAGGAAACTGAGGTTCCATGAAATTAACTTTTCCAAAGTTATTCATCTCTTAAGTGCCCTGGCTGTGTTTCTAAATGAGTGTATCATTCACTTTGAATTATAAATTGTATCTCATATAAAACTGAGTTTACTTTTTCACTGTAAACTCCTCGAAGACAATAGTTGCCCTTGATTTCTACTTTCTCTGACTGCTCTGTCTATAGCATATAAAGATTTAGGTCATATTCATAGATGGTGCATTTTAGAGCAGAACTTGATGAATATATAAGGCATTACATAATTAATGTCATAAAAGTACATATTATTAATATTTTATTTCATCAAAATTTTTTTGCTTTATGCATTTGCTTTATGAAATGATGTTGGGACAGTTTTGCCACTTGGAAGTGATCTTTTTTTTCTGCATAAATACTTGGTATAGTACATTATGTCACTTATATTTATAATGGCATCTTTGGAATGGCCCAAATTGTAGGCAGCTTCTCATGTGAAAAAACATGTCTTTTTTCTTTTTAATCCTGGATCCAATATATGTGACTGTGGCACCTTGGGAAAATTATTTACCCTATCTGTATATCAGTTTCTACCTCTTCAAAATTATATCTACCCCATGACTATTAATACTTTAGTCTCCATTTGGGGACTTTCAATCATGACTGATGTCTAGGGTCATGCTATTTATAACATGGGTATTTTTCAGCAGCGAAATAATTGAATGATTTTTATTTTTAATGAGGTACATTATCCTTACTAAAGAATGCATTCACTTGTAATTATTAAATAATGTCCTCCTGTCACTTTCTAATCATCAATCCCCTTAAACTTAATAGAAATTACGCATATGCCATGACTTTGACAAACTTTTTGACTACACTACAAAACAAGTTTCCACAGAACATTCAGATATGTGAATGCAACATCACCTCTACATGGGCATATGGTTCAGTGTATGCCAGAGTGACTAATTCAGGTTCCTATTGCTAGTGTTACATCGTGGAATAAAATACCCAAAGGGATTTAGTCAAGTCTTCACTGAATGGATATCATTCTCTCTAACACTATGAGGCAGTCTGAATCCATTAGAAGGATTTGCCTGTAGCTGTCCAAAACAAAGATCCCAGATCTTCAACACAGCAGGAATAGCTGACTCTAGGGCCTGATGAAAGATTTTTAGCTGAGCACACCTCAATAGCATCTGGGTAAACATCACGAAGCTTATCATATGTTCCGAAAAAGAAAGGATGCCTCTAAGTTTTCTTCTTCAACAATAAACAAAACCTAAAGCAGATCCTCTTGTGTACTCTGTATCTACACACCATCTACTCTTCCTTAGCTCCAAAGCACTCTTCATGACAGCTCTCATGTGGTCGAAATCTGATGCTGGGCTAGAGGATGTGCTTAGCCACTGGTCTCTCCAGTAGCCTCAAGGCTGGAAAAAGTATAGACCCCACATCTCAGATACCCAAGAGGAACCCCCAAACTCTGTATTTCCCTGAAGACTTTCCAACACTAAATAACAGATCCCTCAATTTTGTCTTTGATATTTTTGCTTTCCCTGATAAACTGAGGCTACCTTGTGGGTTGATATTAAGCACTTAATTTCTTCACTATTATAAATCTGTTGTCTCCCTGCCATCAACTGGCTTTAACTGAATTATGACTGTTCCCCAAGGATAACGTCATTGCATGTGGTTAAAACTGCAAATTCCAAGAGTCAACCTTCACATGGACCTAGACTGACCAATAGCTAAGGCTATTAGACACTTGATGTGTGGTCAGGGAGACTACAACCTGGCCGAGAGACTGAAGAACTACACTTACACTTTTATTTTAATTAGTTTAAAATCATGTTTAAAAGCTGATACCCAAGTCAGTTATTTGAGTGTATTTTAAGTATTTGGGGAACAAGATGGGTATGTGAGTCTAGTTATCCAACAATAAATTTTATGAAACTTAGAGATTAAGAATTTCTAATGAAATAGCTTCTGAATTAATATGGGCTATAAAGGTAATGTAAATACCATAGTTCACAAAAACTTAATTTTAAGAAGCAAAATATCAAATTAATAATGTTGTATTGATTATATATTGAAATGAAAATATTTGGATATATCAAATTAGGTAGAACATATCACAAAATGCATTTCACCTGTCTCTGTTTCCTTTTTTTAATATGGCTAATGGATCATTCAGCATTACATATGTGGTTCACCCTCTATTTTATTGGATTGTGCTGCCACAAACTATAATGTGGATGGTACATTTTGAATCATTCAGTGTACAACCTACAAAATTATGCTTGTTGACTTTATCAATAACAGGGATTCTTCTATAGCACTTAAGCCTGTCTAGTTGTAGCCTAATATCCTTCATTCTTTATGGCTCTTTTCTCATTTTCTAAAAAAATTTTCAAGTAAACCCCCCTCCCATCACCACCACCGCATATATAATGCCATTCGATTCTACCACCTTCTGGAACTTCTTATCGCTGTCATCTCCTGAGCTTGTGGTCACTTCCTCATTTCCTGAAGACACTAGAATCTGACCCAATTCCCTTGTTGAGTTCAAGACCTGTCTTCTTGGTGTCCACGTTTTTTTGAGTTCCTCACCTTCAATGACCATTCACACACTGGTTCTCTTCCTTGATGGCCACACCCTGGACTTAGTCATTACTCAGTTGTCTGATTTCTCCAAATTTTTATACTTTAAGAGCCAATTATCTGGTTATACTCATCTGTTCTCCTAGTTCACCCTTGCCCTTGGCTATACTATACATGGTCTTGGTTTCCAAGAGACATCCTTGTCATGATACCTCAACTTTCTCTCAGTCAGGCTTATGGAAGCCACTTCACCTTATCTACATATATGTAATCTCAAGGACAAGTAATTGAACATACATGAATTTTTAACATCCTGAAAGTCATATAACATATATCCAAAGGACTCAAATCTATCTTCTTCTCCTATATGAATAAGCATTGCTAGATAAAATGACAAAATTTTACATATTCATGCCTCTGTAAGTCATGAAACTGATGATCTTCAACAAGTGTGTCCTTAAGAATATCTACCAACATTAAAGTAGTTTATGTTTGAGTCCTCTATCATTGTTTTTAAGACGCAGCCAAAAAAATAAAATAAAATTCTTAAGTCCCACAATCCTTGCCCATCTACTCAAAGTAGAGTTTCCCTTAAACTTCACTGAGAACTCCAAAGTTATTAATTACAACTGTCTTTGAATACTTGTCTCATCTCTACAGACTCCTATTATATATCCAAACTAATTTATATCTCTCTTCCTCTAGCATCAGAGGATAATTGTATCTTCTTACACCTATTGAAGTCCAACTCTTGTATCTGGGCTTGCAGTGAATAACAGTAATACAGATAACAATGAATACAACCTTCATTTCATGAGAGCTAAGCTTGGGCCAGATAATGTGCTAAGTACATCACCAAAATGAATGTCACTGATATCTCATAAAAATTTCAATAGGTAGATATTATTACACCCATTTTATGTATGAAGAAATTAAAAACTTTGCTAAAGTTACATAACTAATAAGATGCAGGGACAAGTTTCTAACAGGTCTGAATTAATCTAAAGGCTTTGGTCTTTAAGGCTATACCCTAAATTTATATGCAACACATAATAGACTCCTAGGATCTCTGGAACCTTACTTCATCAGTTGCAGAGTTTCTTTTTTTTTCTTTCTTTTTTTTTTTTTTGTCTCGTGTCTTTTTAGGGCCACACCTGTGGCATTTGGAGGTTCCCAGGCTAGGGGTCTAATCAGAGCTGTTACTGCTGGCCTACGCCAGAGCCACAGCAATGCCAGAGCCTAGCTGAGTCTGTGACCTGCACCACAACTCACGGCAATGCAGGATCTTTAACCCATTGAGTGAGGCCAGGGGTTGAACCCACAACCCTCCTGGTTCCTAGTCAGATTCATTTCTGATGTGCCATGATGGGAACTCCAGTTGCAGAGCTCCTTGATTGTATTCTCAGCTAAATTTCCTCTTTCTTAGGGCTCTTTTTTTTTTTTCCTAGAGCATTCTTAGATCTCACTCATATTAAAGAGAACATCTTGTCCACATCCTATCTCTGTTCTTCTTTAATTTATCTTATTTTCTTTTATTGAAAAGTTCTGAAAATGTTGTCTGCATGTGATGTTTATAGTCCTTCACCTTACATTTATTCTTCTATCCATAAAACTAGGATGCTTCCCATAAATTCTACTGAAGCCCACTCCTACAAAGGGCACAAGTAATCATCAAATTGACAAACAAATATGTAAGGTCTAGTCCTTTTTTTTTTTTTTGTCTTTTTGCCTTTTCTAGGGCCACTTCCCATGGCATATGGAGGTTCCCAAGCTAGGGGTCTAATTGGAGCTATAGATGCTGGCCTACACCAGAGCCACAGCAACATGGGATCTGAGCCGCGTCTGCGACCTACACTACAGCTTACCACAATGCCAGATCCTTAACCCACTGAGCAAGGCTAGGGATCGAACCTGCAACCTCATGGTTCCTAGTCAGATTTGTTAACCAGTGCTCCACGACAGGAACTCCATAAGGTCTAGTCTTTTATTGCAGGACCTCTATGCTGCATGTGGCTTTTTAATTCTCCTGATCAAAAAGATGTCATGGTCTTCTCATTTTGCTCATTTTTCTGTGACTTCCATGTTTCTGTAAAGGTTTTCTCTTCCTCTACTAAACTTTCTTGGTGTTCTTACCTTCTACTAAATAACCCTGAAATATTTCTTTCTACTCCTAATGTTTCTTCAGAGAATATATACACTCTAACACCTCTAAATATGGTTATCAAGCTACTTTCTATCTTGGATTTCTACTCAGTACATCTGAATCTTCAGATATCTCCCTATATCGTCTTCCTTTCTCCAACTTTATCGTTGGCCTCACTGAGCAGCCCCATCCTCTGATTTACCAAAGATAGAAATGGGTGAGGACCATTTATTTTTGCTCTTTCTGTTTTTTGATACCTTTCATCTCCAATTTCCATTTCCTTATTGTTTTTCCTTTATAAATATTTTATGAATATATCATCATCTCCCTCTTTTTATAATTGTGAACCAAGTCTTGTTATAAAAAGTAGATGGAGGAAAAAATGAAGGGCAAGTATCATTGGGATAATCAGTGACTGAATGGGAAATTTTTTATGAAGTCATCAGATAAAGCTTCTAGAAGGTGGTATCATTGGGGTGAGCTTGAAGTAATTGAGTGTGATGGTCTTGCAAATGGAATTTTAGGCCGAGGCTGTAGCAAGTACTAGAAATTGCAAGGAGGTGGCTAGAGAGGAGTGAGGGACCCTAGGGCATGAGTTCAGAGAGACAAGGTATAAACAGGTAAATAAAGTAAGAGCACTTAGGTCTTTGCAAGAACTTTGGTCACTTTGACTCTGAGATTGAAGTCCATTGGAGAATTTTTTTTTTGGAGGTTCCCTTATTTATTTATTTATTTTATTTTATTTTCCCACTGTACAGCAAGGGGGTCAGGTTATCCTTACATGTATACATTACAATTACATTTTTCCCCCAGCCTTTCTTCTGTTGCAACATGAGTATCTAGACAAAGTTCTCAATGCTATTCAGCAGGATCTCCTTGTCAATCTATTCTAAGTTGTGTCTGATAAGCCCAAGCTCCCGATCCCTCCCACTCCCTCCCCCTCCCATCAGGCAGCCACAAGTCTCTTCCACTGGAGAATTTTTAAGTGGAAGAATGATATGTTCTTTTCTGACTTCCTAATGATTACTTGTGCTGCTATGTTGATAAAGTGTTTGGGGCAGCAAGAAGGGGAAATAATAGAATCAGAGAATAAAATAGAGAGTAGCTCCTATATAATCCAGATGGAACGGGATGCTCAATTAGCCCAGGTATTAGTTTAGGATATGGTAAGAAAGGGTCAGATATTAAATCTACTTTAAAGGAAGAGCTTGGTAAAGTTTATAGGTAGAGTATATGTGAAAGAGATACGGGGACTCCAAGATTTCTGTCCCAAATCAGTTGCCATTTACTGAGATGGAAAAGATTCTAGGTCAAGGCTGGTTTAAAAATCAGGGGTTTTGTCCTGCTCCTTTTCATGGTAATCAAGGATCTCAGTGATCCAACCTCTATCCATCTGAATCCATTTCTTGCTACATGCTTATTCTCACTCTAAGTTCTGGTAAAGCCCAATTACCAGTCTTTGAAATCTTTGATTATATTTTTATTATACTAAAAACTTTAAATGAGATTATACAAAATAAATACTATTAATACTTAAACCTGCTTTAAGAAATATTCCCTGAACTCTCCTCAGCAAGTTAGATCATCTGTTCTCTATGATACCACAGTTGCCTTCATATAATTTCACTGCCTTTTGTGCAACCATCATGTTCATGCTATGCCCCCCACTTAGTTCCTCAGTCTGTGAGCTATTTAATGGAAGTTTACTGTTCCATATAAAACTAAAACAAGTTGGAATATAATCGATATTTGAATGAGGGGACTATATAAGGAAGGAAAGAAAAAAGGGAGAAAGGAGAGAAGAAATAAAGGAGGAAGTATTTTGGTCTACTCTAATAAGAGAAAACTCAGCTCCCTCAATGGACTCTAATAATCCTCTTCATTACAAAATGTGTCTATGCTCTTTTAATTTATACTCAGATGTCACCTGAGCCTTCTCCAAATTTGGGGTCCAGGACACTCATCAATAGGCTCAGACAAACAGGGCCTCTCCTAATGATGACCCCACTTCAGAACTCCTAAAAAGTTCCCCTGTCAATTCTTTAGAGGTTTAAGCTCCACATTGAAACGAGTCTTTAGGGGTCGTGTGTCCTCAGTTCAGGTATATTTATTAAATACCTGGGCTCCCTTATTCCTTTTGACCGAACAACATTTCAAGATGTACTTTGTATTTACTTAGTCTTCTCTATTAGGCCTTTCCAAGTCTTCCTTTGTATCTCTGGGTATTAGAACCATCTGAGAGAGCCATGGCTGAAAGAATCAATGACGTCATCATAGTCCCTACACCCACCCCAAGAGAACTGGTCCTAGTCCATTTGTTCAGATGGCTGCTTTGAAAAGACACAACCAAATGTACCATGTTGGCCTTGTTTTGTTGGAGATTTGACAAATCTTAATTTGTTACAATTTATATTTACAAGCAGCAGACAGGGTATTTTTTTTTCACAGTTGTTTTGTTCCTTCTTTTAGATACAAAATGTCTTAGTAATAAAAAAAAAAGAGAGAGAGAGAGAAAGAAAGATTGCTAAAGTTCTCTCCCAGCCTGAATAACTCAGTTACATAAGTGTTTATGAATAATGAATGTCTAATTGAGCTGCCTGAAAATATGAATAACTGTACTATTTCAGACTAGAGTGAGATGTAGAATTATCATTCCGCACAGGATTTTTATTTCTTCATTTCTGCCTTCTGTTTTTCCCACTGTAGGGTGTGAAACTAGCACAGATGACATTTCAGCATTTCAGAACTTGTGAAGAAATCAATCTCTCTCTCTTTTTCCCCCTTGTACCAGCTAAGCCAACCAAACAAATGGTAGGGGGAGAGCCCTGTGAGTGGACAACAAAGTAGACCTTAAATCTGGATTAATCCAATATGCAGAAAGAGAATCACAGGGTTTCAGATTTTAGTCTCAGTGAGAAATCTATTTGAATTTAAACTGTTGGCATTCCAGAATCTGATGAACTCGTTCCAGGCTGCTAATAAAACATCTTGCCTGTCTCTCTCTCCTTAGCGAATCCTTGCAATTTATTGATATATTGCTAAAGAGAACTGATTATTTCTAAACATGTGTCATATCAATAGGGAGGAAGATCCAAAGCTCTCACTATAAATTAATATGAAACTACAACAAAAGGCCATCATCTTTTCTCTCCGTCTTCCCTATTGACAGAATACACCTCATTTTCTGAGTTTCCCTTCTCCTTAGTGCTGCGAGAAGCAAAAGGGGTCCTGGTGGGTGTCTCTGGGCCTGTCCACCCACAACCACAGGAAGCTGGCTATGAACTCAGGAATCCCTAACCAAATCATGCTGATCAGGCAGCATTTTGGCTGGAAGGCATTACTTAGGCATATCCAATGAGCATCCCCATCATGGGCCATTTGAGCATTTCCTCCCAAGTCTGATGGCAACTGTTTGAGAGTCTGGCACTCCCTCCTGGGAGGAAGTAAGGCTGCTTCCTATTTACAGTGTCTCCTTGTCCTCATGACTGATGCCCTGTTAGTGCATCTTTCAGTATAAGACCAATAAATACTGTTAGTTTTTCAAAATACTACAATCGGCTCTCAAATATCTCTTTCAGTTGTGGAAATTCAAATAAAACAGTTGAAATGGAAACCCAAAGCATTTTGTGCTTTTCTGAAATTCTTTTTAGAAAATTATTTTTCACCATCAATGATTAAGTCTTGAATTTTATGTACAGAATACAGAAAATAATATTTTTGAACTAACTGGCCAACTAGCTTTTGTGTTACTTATTCCAATCCCTGGTATGCAGAAATATAGATCTCTATAGGTGTCTAGGAAACATGGGCCATTCTATTAAACATTAACAAAATGAAAGACAAAGTGTAACATTGCTGCAAGTTTCATTTGGAATAGAAGAAAGAATTCAATGATTGAGAATGAACATACAGTGAGGTCTTGTTATTATTAATTCCAGATTATTCCCATCTCATACCAAAGAGAGATTCAGGTTATGGCATGTCCATTAGATCTCAGACATTTTCTATTTGGGGTTTGGATTTTATTTTCTTTCACTTTGTACTGATTTATGACTTTTCTCCATGTTTGCTTTGAATATTAAGAATGTTAGTGACTTAAAAATATTGCTTCTGTCAGTTTCTAGCATATTGGAACTACACATCATAATTTTTTCTTATTTCAGTTCTCATTGTTTTGTTCCAGTCTTTGGCTGTTCTCACATATATAATATTTCAAGTACAGTTATATCTTTTTTGCCTACCACCTCATATTAGCCAAATACAGAAACAAGACTATAAGAGTAGAGATTCTAACTAGACTTTAAGTGTAGGGGGTAAAGAGGGGTGTGTATCTTTTAAAACTACATTACTATACATAAGTACTTAAAATAATGTCTTTATTACTCTTTGTTTAAAACGAAGATAATAAGCATGCAAAAAAATCACATAGTCAATGTATACTTCTCAGAAATAAAATGGAGAAATGTGTCTGTTTTATAAAACACCACTGGGAACATTTTAGTGATGTTCTATAACCAACTCAAATAGTATTCCATTTGTTTCCTAGAGAGAAGCTCACATAGGTAGAGAAGACATGTGGAGAAGAGACCAGTGAGTGATTTTGAAGTCAGAAGTGTCTGTTTCAAATGCTCAAATCTCCTTTCTCTTAGTTGCAGCCATGGGCAAGAATTTAACTTTGTGACTTTAAGCTTCCTTATCCATAAAACTGACTTTTATTACTGCTAAATTCTTTCCTAGGGTTTTTGGAGGGCTCAAAGGAGATAATGTGTACATGCCAGTGGTTGTTTCAGTATCTGGGAGTATTCCATCTATGCTGGGTACCATCCTAGATGCTCAATATACACAGATTCATGAGACAGAGGGCTTATGTTCCCCTTACAACCAGCCTCATGGGTTCAGACAAACAAGTCTATGGTATAATACCATATGCTAAGTTCTGACATAGAAAAAAAACATGGCACATCTTGAAATATGGACAGACCTCGTCTAGCCATAGTGATGACTTTTTGACAACTATGTAAGACAAGTAATTTAAAAGCCTTGATGCTGTGTATAAAGAACAATCTGTATAATAAAAATCTGGAGGCCAATAGGAACTGTTGATAATCTCTTATAGTTTGAACTTAAGATGTGGGTTGATTGGAGTATGGGTAGTGACGACACACTTTGGCTTTCTGGCCTCCCTGGGACGTGTTTGTTGTGGATCACCTGCCCTTCCACAGTGAAGAAGGGGTCATCATCTCTATGCTGTCCATGTCTTCCTCCTGTTGGAATATTCTGAAGCTCAGTTTAATCACCCTCCTTCTGAGATCTCTATTTGACCCTGCAGGAATGTATGACCTTATCAAAAACTAAAAAGAAGAGCCTCTAACAACTACACGTGAATCTCTAATATCAGAGAAACACATGGGGATCACCAAAGCATATGGTTTCAACTTCCACTCTATACAACACTCTGGGAGAAAGAGTAGGGAAATCAACAAAGCTTTTCATCACCTTGACAGTAGGGCCTTAGAAGCCTTATCTCAAGTTCTAAGCATCAATCGAAAGCAAAATAAAAACAAACAACAATCTCAAATTCATAATCCACTGAAATTCGTATATGTGCCAGAAACTAGCTCAGGAAAAATCCACAAAACATGTAATTATACCTTGTTCACACATATGCTCAAGCACAAAACTTCTGATACAAAATAATTTGCCCTAGAGGTAGAACAGTCTTCCTGGCTGCAGATGTCTGTTGATGTTGAAGCAGCCAATAAAATTCAGACAGGGATCCTCTAACTGAAATAAATGGCCTTGCCCACCAATTTAAAAATGGAAAACAGATACAAAGGAAGTAAATTCCAGAAGCTGCTGAGGAAGAACACAAAGCAAAATAAAAATACATGACTAGAATTCCTTACATTGCTAAGAAAATAAAAATAGCTAAGAAAAAGTAAAATAAAAGTGACTTTTGGGTTAAAACCAGAGGAATAAAGCTTTCTACAATTTCTGTTTACATTTTAACGTTAAAGATGCAAGAACAATAAAAGCAGACTGCCTTAATGTCATGGTTTATTGTCAGCAATATTCATGTCAAACATATATCTTGGTTTTAAAGCAAGGGATGAATAAATAATGCACATTACTCATTTGCAGACCACATAAAGGGCAGTGCACTAACAAAGGCTGGACTGCTTTGAATTGTTATTAGTGACAATGTTTTTTAAAATTAATATAAAAGAGGGCAGTTCTAATTTTTTATTCTTCCCAAAGAAAAATGGGTGGAAAAAGTCATTAATTTGCTAAAGGTATTAAGGTGAACATCTATTTATTCTAATAAGGATGACCTAACCAGGTCACTAATAGAGTCATGACTAGATTAAATCCTCCCAGTTGTCTTGAAAATAATTTGGTCTTTTTTTTTTTCTTATTGAACGAAATAAAGGGAAGGAGGCAAATAGGCAAAAAGCATAGAACTCTCTAATCATAGAAGAGTAGATGTTGAATGTGACAAAGAGTCACTCATCTGGTGCAGAAGGACTGTGATTATAGGGCTGGAGTATATTTTGAAGATAGGTGGTTGTTTGGGCCCTACCCTTAATGAATGAATGGATCCTTTACAGTGCCCCTCCCTGTGCAGTGACCTTCATATGATCAGCAGATGTGAGTTTCCCAGACAGCAACTGGAGGATATGCTCTGCTCATTTCTGACCTTTGTTTCTTTCCAGAGGTTACACTGATGCAAACAGGATGCAGAGTGCATTACGTACAGGTCAGACAGATGATATAAGGGCTGATAGAACACATTCTGTTACCCAAGGCACCTGTTCCCAGTTGGATGCAGCAGCTCCAATTGAAAGCCTCATCTGTGGAACAAATATCCTGAGATAAGAGGAGCATGCTTTACCATTCAACATCATTATCCTGATGGTACCTGTGTTATAATTTCTAAAGCATTGGGAGACACCAGTGGAGACATTTTCTGATTATTCTGCATATACATATTAAAAATTTGATATTTAAAATTTTCATTTAAAAAGGATGATAATAATGTTTTCAGTAGTCACTTATTCTCTATTATTGCCTGGACACCAACTGGCTACAAGAGTGACTAAATCACTTGTGAAATGATTTTTTGAAAACTGAAAAATGTTAGCAAATACCCACTCATGACTGAATGAATCATTTCAATAGAGAAGCAATAAGCCTCTGAAGTTTAAAATGGACAGAATAACCTATGCAATATATACAATTCAATATATTTGTTAATTAGTTCAGAAAATATTCTTTGAAGTTTGAACATGTCCATAGTACTATGTTAAAGTGTTTTGAGATTGTGTGAATAATTCTATTTTAAGATGAATACTTCTAATCTGGTATACATCTATAACATAACTTCACCTTCTTGGCAGAAATGTGGAAAATATTACAGCCTCTCTTTGAATAAAATTAGCAAATATCAAAGGGATAATTAGACACTTACTCTCTAAACATATTGTTGGCATGTATTCTAGAATGGTTTAGAAAGAAAGAAAAATCAACTTGTGAAAACTTTATTTCATAAATGTTTTATCCCAGATAGCCTGGCTCCTTTCAATGTTAGTTAGTAGGAAATATCTCTGTGCACAGAGGAAGAAGTAATCCAGACTGTGAGAATCTGGAGTGTCCAATTAAATTCAAGACCTGGGAATTATGATCAATCTTGGCTACATGGTGAGGGTGTAGCCATGTAGAGATGAACCAGCCCTGAGATCATCTCATCCAAGTTTCTCATTATAGAAGTGATATAATTAGAAAAATTAAACAAATGGAGGACATGGTTCAAGATCTCTTCGTGGGTAAAGGGAAACCTAGTTCCTTTATTCTATATCACAAAGATATATTTCATCTGTATATCTTCTCAAAATGAATATTTACTATATGTCTTTGCTATCTATATATGTCAAGATTTCC
This sequence comes from Phacochoerus africanus, assembly GCF_016906955.1. Lineage (NCBI taxonomy): Eukaryota > Metazoa > Chordata > Mammalia > Artiodactyla > Suidae > Phacochoerus > Phacochoerus africanus. The sequence continues at coordinate 110,481,758 of NC_062554.1, forward strand.
CACCCCATATGCACTAAACATTATATGGTAAGTAACAAACTGTATGGTTTTTATTTTTTTTTCCTTTTTTTTTTTTTTTCCTAGGGCCACTCCTGTGGCATATGGAGGTTCCCAGGCTAGGGATCTAATCGAAGCTGAGCAAGGTGGGATCAGAGCCGCGCCTGCAGCCTACACCACAACTCATGGCAACGCCGGATCCTTAACCCACTGAGCAAGGCCAGGGACCAAACCCGCAACCTCATGGTTTCTAGTTGGATTCGTTGACCACTGCGTCACGACGGGAACTCCCAAACAATATGGTTTTTAATACCACATATAAAGCAAAATTACAAACCAAGTTATCTCAATTGATTATTCACAAATTTTATTTTAGGAAATAAGCTATTAATATTGCAGTACAAGGGCAGTTCTGTTAGAAAATTAATATCCCAGAGTCATTTCAAAGATGGTAGCCATGGTTAATGCAACAGCTCTGATTCCATTCGATTCCTGATTTTCTCAGTGGTAAATATTCACTATGAACAAAGCAAAACTGCAACTTCCTTAAAATAAGTAACTAAATTTTCTTCATTTCAAATGTCCCAAAGCTACAAAATTCTTTTCTCCAATTAAACCTATTTGCTCAACCAAAAATCATCATCCATTTTACCACTATCAAAGAGCCTTGCAAAGCAGTATTTTTAGAAACACAGTCGTGAACCCATGGGACCTAACGGTACTTCTAAGCATATTAAACAAACCCTGTTTAAAATGATTGATGTTCAGAATGTTTGGCTAAATCTTACAAAAGCTGCTCTCAAAGTGAAAGTGTGTTCTGCTGGCTCTAAAGGTGTTCCACAATAAAGAGGCTCTCTCTGGTTCCCCTAGAGAGGACCACCAAATACAATATTTGCCTGCCTGATTGCACTGTGGAAATGTTGTATCACACATATAAATGTTCATCGCACATATTCACATCACACACTTTGGGAATGGTGCTCTATGGGAAATGCTACAAAGCCCAGCATAGATTTATATGGGGAGCATGAAAAAAGGTATTAAAAGTCCAACATTATAAAATTTGATGCCACAGCAGAAATATAGTTATATGGCGAATTAAAAAGACACATCTAAACAAATGTATGAATAATTTCTCAATGAACATGCTTCCAAAATTCTATCATTTTTCAAAAGGTGTCAATGATACAAAGGTATCCTCTATTGCACATGTAATTGTTTAAAGCTCCCAATAAAGCCAAAGTTTTGATTTGTATTTGATAATTAAAATTTAAAAAGTTAAAACTTATAATGTTAATTAGATGGCTACTCTCATTTAATTGAAGAGGTGAATACAAAGTCCTATGGACATGTTTAGAAAAATCATTTAAAATATATATCTCAAAACATAGTCAAAATGTATAATGATGAGGGGAAAATGATTTTTTTTAATTCTCCCTAATGTCTAAACAATTCATTTTGGCTTTTCTGAGTATCATAAAATGCATAAATATGTATTAGATTGGATTCCATAAGATCTAATTCAAATAGCACAAATACAATAATCAGAACAAAATAACCTTTGAAAATCACTGACAAATTCATTTGCATTGAAAGGAGTTTGAGGTGAAAAGACTAAAGGAACATTTAAGTTCCAACAGCAGTCCAGAATTCATACACAAAATCATTAAAATTTTCTAAGATGATCTTTTACTGAGCTTTCAATTATTATGATATCATTTTTTATCTTGGGGTTAATAGAGGAAAAGTGCACACATTTGCAAATGCAGAAATTCCAGCAACCACTTTTTAGGGAGGCTTTGTTTTTTTTTCTGGTTTTTTTTTTTTTGTAACTTACAAACATTGGGGGAATTTAAAAAAATCATTTTCCCCTCATCCTTATACATTTTGACTATATTTTGAAATATATATTTTAAATGATTTTTCTAAACATGTCCATAAGACTTTGTATTCACGTCTTCAATTAAGCGAGAGTAGCCATCTAATTAACATTGTAAGTTTTAAGGGTATTTGATTCAATCCTTGTTTTAAATATTTGAAAGGCAAGGGTATTTGATTCAATCTTTGTTTTAAGTATTATTACCTGTGGTGTTGTTTTAGGAGTTGAGGGTAATTGATGAGAAACTAATTAAATGCAACACAGTTTGTGTAAGTTATTTCATTTAATCTTGACAACAGCTCTGCAAAATTTTATAATTGATTCTATTTCAGAATATAAGCAAGGGTACCATGCCTGCAGGATTACCCTGGTATAATTATTAATAGCACTGTCACTGTCAAAACATCCTGGTTTGGCTGATAAATTATAGAACCATAACCACAGAAATCAGGAAGCTGAAATGCTGAACGTTAAAATAATTGACTAGTATCATGCTCACCCTTGGTCGATTCCATATTGGAACCTAGTTATGCATGAATACAGCCATTTCCCTTCCACTACTCAGCACTGCATGAGGCAGAAAAATGAGCAGGGCTTTTCAGGAGAGTAATTCAAAGATGGAGTATAACCAGTCCAAATAGGAAAGTCAAATATCCTGAAATGCTGCATTAAAAAAACAGTTCTCTGGATTTCTCTGCTCCCAAGGATCTGCTTTTAAAAGGTAAATGCTCCAGAAGGTGATCACTTTGACCAATGAATTCCTACAGAAGTCACAATGAATCATCGGTAAGCAGGAAATGGTGCAGATTAAGAGAAATACTAAGCGAAGTTGGTAAAAGCTAGAGAAGGACGAGAAGGGAAATGATGGAATGCAAGCTGCCAAAGAAGTTCACCAAATGGGAAATTTAGTCTATTTCATAATTTAAGCCTTGATGTTATAGTTTAAGGGAGGAGCTTTGTAATAAAGGTTAAGGATACTACCTGCTCTGGCAGATATTGGCAGCCAGGATGAGCAACATCAAACAGTGGAGTGGGTCAGGGATTGGAGAGAGCAGAGCAGAAGAGCCCCACTGGAAGGCATTCATGGTGCAAAGAAAGACAAAGTCTCCACCAAAAATCTGTGGTTCTGATGACTTTCCCAGTTCATAGTGGACCAGCTATATATAGTCTTGGGTTTAATTAGTTGTGACAGATCCTTTTACTATTTAAAGCTGAAAGAAGAGAAATTATATAAAGAGGAAAAGGAGGAGTTTTACAAATGTAATTAAGGGTCAAGGGACTCGACGGTGCAACAGAGGAGAGAAAATGTTGCTTTCCAGGAGTAGCAGGAGGAGATCTCCGAAGAGCAGACTGAAGTCTGATTGCTTGCTGACCCATTTAGGAGGTTCTGCAAGAGGTGGCTCACCGTGTGGAAGCGTGTGCTGGCGAAGAGGCTGGCATTATGCTAATCACTAAAGCTCCCTTTTGGCCAACAGGAAGCAAAAAATGATTTAAACAATGACTGGACCAAGGCCTGGGGGCAATTATTGACTTCAGTGGTAGATTTGAGGGAAGGGAAGGGCTGCACTTCTTTTTAAGATACACGTGTGCACATTAAGAGGCTTCCAGATGTCTTTTATACATGTATTCCTCCCCTAAGTAATCATCATTCATATGGCCTGCAAATGCAATCTGTTCTCCCTGCTGGAGGAAATCAAGGATACATAAGTGCAAAACACCACCAACAACCACTGCTCTCTGCCCTTGGGTTTAAGAGAAGACAACAGGTTACCCAAATGGGAGGAATTTTCCAAGAGGCAAACCTAAAAAGTCTGAGGAGTGGCAAGCAGTGAAGTATCTACTAAGTAAAAGTACAGTGGCAAGAGGGTAAAAGAAAGAAATGTGAGTCAAACTTGTCACCTTTTTTGTAAGTTCTTTTTGGGTTAATTCAAGTGCAGGACTGATACTGCTTCTTTTGGCATAAACAGCATGAAGAGTGTCAGATCTGAGTAGCAGACATGGATGTGTGTCCCGAACCATGGCTACACCACTTTAGACCCTCGAGTGTAGATTCTTAGTGTCTTTTTAGTTTTTTACACTTATTATTTTGGTCTGCAAAATGGGGACAATAATAAATTTTTTATGAGGATTTCTTCCGTAACTAGGTAGACAAATGTACTAAAATTAGCTTAGGCCAGAGGAAGTGATTGTTAGAACTAGAAAGGTAAGTGTCACAGGCTGAAGCAGCAATACAACCAGAGGTGATGGCAGCAGAATGGGAGGGAGAACAGCGACTTTGTCCATCCTCTACATGGACTCACCTGGCCGCCAACCCTCCCTTCTTCTCAAGCACCTGTTTCACTCCTCTCTGTCTTACTTACACGTGGCCAATCATGGCTTCCCCAGTAGTCTCCTCAGTTCCCAAGTTCATGTCACATAAATAAGGCAAAGATGCTGACAGCATCAACTGAGATTGTGGGTTCTCTCTAATCACCTGTGGCTAGTGGACTGTTCATTTGGGGCAGAAGAGAGAGGATGATTTCTACAAAACGCATGTAGAGTGGACAGTTGAAAATTTGGCAGAAGAAAATGTTAGGCATCTCTAACTTACTCTATCTAACAAGGTTGTGAAGATCCAGGGCCATTTAGAACACATAGGAAAGCACTTTATAATCAGTAAAATATAAATGTAAGATGGTGGATACCTTACACAAAACTCTGAAAGGGTTAACACCTGTGCTACTCTTTGGGAAGAGCAATCCATCTAATTGGTATTGACTTAGGATGACACAAAACTGGGAAATCTTCAATGAATTAAAAATGGGGAGATAAATCCAGAACACAGATCACAGGAGGTATGTATTTTTCTACAACAAATAAACAAACAAGCAAACAAACCCCTCCAAGCTCTTAAAACAATAGTTTCCAAAAGACATGACGGAATTACAAGTGAATTTTCCATTTAAACATCGCATTTCCCCTCAGTTTTGTCACGTTCTATTTCCTGACATTAAGGTTGTGGCAGACGGATCGTATTCAGGAGAACAGAAAACTAAATTCTATTTTATAAGTGTGTGTCAGTTTGTCATCTGAATGTACATATGCATTTATATTCTGCTTTTCTATGTATTCCTATATCTATCTCTCCAAAATGCATTTGAAGAATATCATTTAAATAAATGATAAAACTTGAAGCAATGTTTATCAACAAAAGGCTGAACTGAATTTGTTCTTTTCTGTTTTTGAATAATTAGGAAGTTGCTTTCTTTTATCCTTCTCTGTCAGTATAAGCCCTTGCTTTCACATGCTTATGTGGTATATGTACCAAATGATTCTTGCCAATAGTCAAGTAAGAAAATATATCTCTAGAATTTCTTGCTTTCTTTACATATATTTTATTTTTTTCTCTCTTTGGAACTCTTGGCTGCCTTTATCTATTTTTAAGATGTGTAATTTTGTGCTGCACCAAAAAACAAAACAAAGCAATTCTCAATCAATGCTGATCACTTAGCATGAATTTCACCCAAATGACTACCCTCCCAAGGGTATTTGCATATAAATGTTATAATGGAATAAAAAGCTTTATTTTTTTATTGAAATAACTGTATGTGAATTTCTTTTTTTTTTCTCTTGTAGAGGAAATAAAGCTCCTCTCTGATGCTTGCTACTTTGACCCATACTGAAGTCATCAAGCAGTGTTAACTAGACTTACTGTGGTAATCATTTTTCAATGTGTACATACATATGCATATAAAATCATTATACTGTTCACCTGAAACTATATCTGGTCCTGTCCTTATACCTCAATTAAAAAAAAAAAAAAAGGAACAACTTACTGCAAAAAAAGCAGCTGATGAATACCACTTTTATTGACTACTGCTTTTAATTCAAAACTGAATACACATTTAACAGTTATATCCCTCTACCTTTGCCTATGTATCTCTTTCACCAACAGTTTCTTAATTGATTAAAGTATCTTCACATGTCTATGAATTTCTGTATATATTATTCTACTTTTTCCTCACATATTTTCCTCTCCCCTTTAGTGTTTTTGAACCTCTCTAATATCTTTTTCACTTTTCTGATATTTCTTCTTTCATTTCCTCTTATTTATTTTTCCTCTTTTGCATTTTCTCCTGTTCCTTTTCACCTTTGTTTCTATTTTCCCCCACTCCCTCTCTCCCTCTCTTTCTTTTCTTCCTTCTATATTTGTCCACTTCTTTCCCTTGAATTGACTGTGATTTAAGCTTACTATTTTCTGTTTTAGTGAATAAAGATTATGGTCCTTGTTGGTTGATACATATTTATCCAAGAAAATATCATTTCCTTCCTTTTTAAGCTGCTGCTCATTGATATTTACATCAGGGCTCCTCTGAAGCAAAATAGTTTTAAATTTCTGTTCTTAATCATCTTCTTTTACCATCAACTGCTGTCTGCTTCAAAATCATCATTTACCAATTAATGCAAAGTCCCAAACGCAACTTTTAGTTGCACATTTACAGCAATTTTCTACACAGTTTTAATAGCAAAGCCAAATTCTGAGCACTGAAGGAGAAATTGCAAAGGGTCATACTTTTTCATCCTACATTTTCAGTAGAAACTGTGTATATTATTAAAAAAAAAAAAAGCCGTGAATAACGAAGTATTCTTTTTCATGCATGGTACATATATTTGGAATCAGTTCTTTTTAATGCCTTTCTAAATGATTTTCTGATTAACAAGAATTTTCTTAACTCAGAATTTTTATGTCATTTTGAATCCATTATCATAGGCAATTCCATAAATTATTTCTCCTTACTTTATCACCTCTCACTTCCAACCCAAATGTCTCTGTACCACTCCACAACAGTCAGCTACAAAAGAGGCTTAATAAATGTCTATGGCTCTGTTAATAGAAGTGGGAAGAATGATTTCACGTGCCAGCTAATGGACTCTTGTACAATAAAACATACTTTAGAAATGCAGTTGTAACCCAGAAATTATCATACGAAGTGAAGTAAGTCAGACAGAGAAAGACAAATATCATATAAGATCACTAATATGTGGAATCCAATAAAAAATGATATAGAAGAACTTATGCACAAAACAGCAAGAGACTCACAGATCTTGAAACCAAACTTATGGTTACCCAAGAGGAAATGTTGGAGGGTAGAATAAATTAGGAGGTTGGGATTAAGATATACACTCTACCATACATAAAATAGATAAGTAACAAGGACCTACTGTATAACACAAGGAAATTTACTCAATACTATATTAAGTAAAAACCTACATGGGAAAGAATCTGAAAAGGAATGAATATATGCATATATAAAGCTGATTCATTTTGCTGTACACCTCAAACTAACACAATGCTGTAAGTCAACTATACTCCAATAAAATTTACAAAGAAAGAAATGCAGTTGTAAATATAACATGTCCTCATTTAAAATATTTGTCAACAAATGAAATAAAAGTTGCCTTACCCCCTCTCTTGTTGATCTTGGCATAGCCAGGAGAATAGCTCCCAGACATCGAGGATGAGCTGCTGAAAGCTACATGGGGAAGTCCTGACACAAGTGGCTCATCACATTTTTCTGAAAATAAAAGAGAGTGAGATTCAATGAAGATCTTTAAATAATTGCTGGCATATTTTCACTAAAATAATTGTTGAACATATCCTACATTTAAAAATCTATGCTCGAAGTTCCCGTAGTGGCTCAGTGGTTAACAAATCTCACTAGCATCCATGAGGATGTAGGTTCAATCCCTGGCCTTGCTCAGTGGGTTAAGGATCCGGCGTTGCCATAAGCTGTGGTGTAGGTTGCAGACGCGGCTCGGATCCCGCGTTGCTGTGGCTCTGGCGTAGGCCAGCAGCTACAGCTCCAATTCGACCCCTAGCCTGGGAACCTCCATATGCCGCAGGTGCAGTCCAAAAAAAAGTAAATAAAAATCTATGCTGTAACATCTAGCAAATGAGCAGAATTTGGGTAACTCAATTATGGTACTTCTAATAAACTATAGGAACAGTTTAAACAGCTTCCTGATTTGCAAGAGTTATAACTAAGATAAAGTGCTTTATTCCCAAGGGTCTCAAATGCAGGCTTGCTGTCTCAGAATCATGAATAAAGTCATGGTGGCTTATTTCACAAGCTTTGGAATTTTGCATCTCCTGAAAATCTTGTTATTTATTTACTATAGGGATTCAGAGTTAGAAACACTGAGATTGGGAAGGGAAGACTGGGAGAAATAATATCCAAACCAAAAGATTAGGAAATAGGTGCCAGTGAGGAGAACACAAGATAATCACCAACAGGAAATGCACTGCTGTCTAAAAAATCAATCAGTTCCCATCATACTTGGCCAATTGTCTGCACTGGAACCAGATGGTTCCTCAATTCTATTCTCCACTTGGCTTCTACACTGCCATTCACTTTTTTTTCTCTCCTCCCTTATGACTGCTGACTCTCTCTCTCATTCCACTTTGATAGATCTTTCTCATTTTCCTAATGTCTAAATGCTAAAGTGCCCTGGACTCAACTCTTAGATATCTTCTCAGGCTCCCGCTTGCTCTCAGGGAGACTGCATCAAGGGCTGTGTCTTCTCTTAATAGAATATCCCACATTCTACCACCTCACATCACCTCGTCCAAGCAACCATCAGCAATCACTGCTATGAAGACTGAACAGAGATAGTCTTAAATCTTCAACAGTCTTTCTGTTCAGTCTTGCTCTACCCCTTCTGCACACAGCAGCCAAAGGGACAGTTTTGAAAATGTTCTTTGTAAGGTGGCCCCTACACTCAAAATATCTTCTGGCTTCTGCTTTCAATCACTTGGAATGAAGTCTGGAGCCCTCCAAAGGCCCACAGTGGCCCCTGCCCTGATCACATCTTCCAGCATCCTTGTCCTTTACTGTCCAGGCACCCTTTCCTTCTAACTGCAACAACAGACCTCCTCCATCCGTGGCCTCTGCTGTTACTCTCCCAGCTACCACAAGGATCATCCCTCACACCCCCAGGTTCTGCATCATGCTCTCTTTCACCACTGTAGACAAGCTTTTCTTGTCTGCATCACCACCCCACACTAGCATGGCGCTGCCGTCACTCCCTATACCTACTTCCTGCTTTATTTTCCTTTATAGCATTTAGAGCCACCTGACATGTTATGTTTTCACTCATCCAATTGTTTGGTTGCTTTTCTTTCCCACTAGGCTTGAAGTTCTGTGGAGATTGTTTATTGAGCTTTATGGAACTTTATTGTTTTGGATAGTTTTGCTTAATTGTTTACTTTCCAGTGATCTGAACAGCCAGTGCCTGGCACTTGGCACCCACTCTAATATCATTTGTAGAATGGATGGATGAACAAATGAATGAATGGATGAATGAGTGACAAACAACAACTAAACCTGACAGACCCAAAGAGTCTGCAAGCACAATATTATATTACAGCATGGCACAAAAACTTCTTAGAGAGATAGTCTTAAATCTTCAAGAAATGTTTACACATGCTCAGGATTGTTTAGTAAGACACAGAACTATACTGTATCTTCTCTCTCAGATAGTCATAAACAGGGAAAAAACCAGCAATAGAAGGAATGAACCAGTTTTTTTGCAAAGTCACTCAAGTGGAGTGAAGTCCCCAGTGATACTGGGGAAATGAATTATTATTCATTAGCTCACCACTCAAGTGTGTACAAAACTGAACTTAAAATGAACACGTCCATCCTTGTAAAACACTGTTAGATTTCTTATTTTTCTTAGTTATGTAGTAAGTGCCTCTGGGAAATATGGCATGTGTGTATGAATATATTCCCCAGAAAGTTAAATGTAAAAGAATAAAAAGATGAACATAAAATTTATTTTAAATTATCAGTATACTAAGTGAGAATCTCTAGTGAATGAGTTCACATTAATTGTAAAAATTTACTATTCAGCTTAACTGCCAGTGAGCACACATAGAAAACCTTGATTTCCTAGCTTCTGACTCAGTTTAACTTCTTTTAAGTTCTGCATTTAACTGGAGTAATCGTTAATTATAAAATTTATATTCTATTAAGAATGTGCTCATGTTCATTCACTTTTATTCTATCCACCCAAATAAAAGAAGAACCCATGACATATACACTACTCTATTTAAAACAGATAACCACCTAAGATCTACTGTCAAGACCAAGAATTAGACTCAATATTTTGTAACAACCTATAAGGGAAAAGAATCTAAAAAAAGAATATATATTCACATATAATGTGAGTCACTTTACTGTACACCTGAAACTAACATAACATTGTAAATCAACTATATTTCAATTACAAAATAAAATTAGAAGTTCCTGCTGTGGCACAACGGGATTGGTGGCATCTTTGCAGTGCCAGGACACATGCTTGATCCTAGGTTTGGCACAGTGGGTTAAAAGGATCCAGCATTGCCACAGCTGCAGCAGCAACAGCAGCATAGGTTGCAACAGCAGCTTGGATGATCCCAGGCTGGGAACTCCGCATGCCACATGGAGGCCAAAAAACAAATTAAATTTTAAAAATAAGGTTAAAAATAAAATTTTTAAGAAATTTAAAAAATAATCCAGGCACAGGAAATGTAACAGGAGATGAAACTGACAACATTCCTTTCCTCATGTAATTTATGTTTCAGTGGAAAATAAAAAGTGACTAAAGCAAAAATAAACATGTAAAAACCAATAGGTAAGTTATAGTATGAGAGAGTGATAATTACTACAGAGTTACAACTAAAGATATAACAGAAGGCAATCAATTGGGCTAGTTTCTACCTGATAATAAGGAATGATACATTTTCCAAAAGTAAGCATCCAGTGCATCTATATTGTTACATGTAACACATGGGAAGTCATTAAAATAAAGTTAAATAATTAAGTGATTTATTAGCTAGTTAAAATTAACTTAAATACAGCAGTTGTAAAAATCTGAGGATAGCTTATCCCTATTATATCTTTTCAAAAATTTAAGTTCCATAACAAATTGATCATCTTCATGCCAAATTAAAAAATGTTCACCAATTTTTAAAAACTCCTATAAATCAGAATAACAAAAATTAGAATAAAACTTGGATCAGGTAAGAGAAGAATACATAAAAGATTTTTTGGTTTAAAAAAAAAAGGTGACAATAAATTATCAGAATTTAAACCTTGGCAATCTCACAATTTTCTAAATGGAGACAAAATCTATAACCATATAATTAAGTAAGGAAAACGCTACATGAACTGTATGTTTTCTTAGAAGACTTTAATCACAAATATCTATTGAAATCTTATTCTATGCTTTCTAACCTCTTTGGGTAATAAAATTATCCATTTGTCTATCTACCTAATCTATATTCTATTTCCTATTCCTTCGTGAATGCCAATAATATATGGACCCACTTAAAGTAATTAAATGTGAAACAAGAGAATGGTACCAAACAGTTTGGAAATCAATGGTGAATAGAATATAATCAAATTCTGATAGTATCAAACAAATGAAAAATGCAAGGCTGTTATTTAAGTGACCTCCTTGTCCCTCCTGACTCTATCCCAAGTGTGTGACCTTGAGTATGTCTGTTAACCCCCATTCTACAGATGAATCATACATAACATGAGGAAATTAAGTTTCTTGCAAGCCCTAAAGCCCCTGGAGCATTGTCAAGAGAGGGGTTCACAGCTATGTCCCACAGACCACGTCTGGCCCACTGCTGGCTTTCGTGAGTAAAGCTGTGTTGGAATACAGCCCCACTTACTTATTTAGGTATCCTGGGGGCTATGTTCACACCTCAGCAGAATATCACAAAAAGAGACAGGACAGTCTCCAAAGCTCAAGTGCTTACTATATGACCTTTTACAGAACACATTTTCCAACCCTTCGTGTGGTATAAAAAATAGTCCATGTATCCGTGAAGAAGAATGATTAATGATCACATAATGAAATAATTAGGATAACCTGAAGATGCCTTGAAGACTTCCTGAGGAATTGAGGGGCTAGATGAAGAGGGTTAAGGACACTGCAGAATGAGGAATCAGCGTAGGCAAAATCATGGCGGCCACCATGGGTATGAAATCTCCAGAGACGGTGGTCGCAGCATTCCAGGCATGGTCATATTGCCATACTGACTATTATGATGAACTATCCATTTTTATCTCCAACGGTAATAATAATTATTACACATGCCATCTTCCAAAGAGTCCGCCTGTTTGTTTTTCTGGAACATGTGTCTCAATATTCTGCAGACATTAAATATTAGGATGTCAGGCAAATCCCTGGAGAAAGGTAGAATTTTTATAGTAGTAGTAGCGATTGAGAAAGAGAGAAGGCTAACATTTGAAATAATTTAGTTTTGTATTTTCCCATACCAGGATGGCTTCCAAAACTATGGCCATGCAGTTATGGCAAATATTTGATCTCCAGTGTACTTCTCTTCCAGAGAATCTTGGATGAAAACTAGAAGAGCAGATGGGCCTTGAGTTTTATTTTCACACAATTTCAGTCAATCAGGAAAAGCAGACTAGCTATAAGAATTCCCCACTAATTCAAGCTGGAACAGAGGGAGTGATTGGCAAATAAAGGTGAAATAACTTTGCCCTTCACCTATGAGAGTATGGCTGAGTGAGAGCTCTATTGGCAAGCAGTTTGGGCAGGAGTTTGCAAGGTCAAAGGACTTCAGAATACATGTAATTGACATTAGAATAGCATTCAAAGGTATCTCTGATTAAAACATAGTGGTGGAAAAATTTTCACGACATATCTTTTAAAATTATAGCACTCATCTATTCTCTTACTCTTTTTGGCATACATATATAAATAAAGGTGCCCATCATTACCAACCTTCTCTTCAACAAAGAAGCCAAACAATGCCTTTAAAAATTATAGCACTTAAAAACACATAAATAAACAAATATGTACATAAAAAATATATATTTATATCACACAGGGCAAATATCCAGAAAACAATTAAGGAGAGCAAAGGACTCCAGAACTAAATGGTGGTATCTGGATAGAAATTTTGGCGATATCTTGGATTCGTATTTAGAAAAAAAAAAGAAATCACGGTGAACGGCATGTTCTCAGGGGCGTGCCTCATTCAATGAGCTCCTTACATCCTATGCATTCAATTCCTAACTTTTGAAGCAAAAACTGCACACTCTACCTGCCTTAGGTTTTATGACCTTCTTCACCATTGTCGGGACAAACATAAGAGGCCGGACTTCCCTCTGAACTCTTCTATTTCCAATCAATAGCCTCCTGTCTTTCTCCTAATGGCAAAACTGTCTTGAATTACAAGCTAAATGGTTGTGCTAATTCCTTTCCCTCATAGCATCTCAGTTTCTCCCAGAGATGGTCTGTTTTACCCTGATGTTCATTTCAGGGTCCAGAGCCTTATCTCAGTGCTCCAGGAGTGCACCTTGCCCCTCACTCCTGAATTTCCTTATGCTCTGTCCACTCACCCAAGTGCCCAATGGCAGCCAACTGTTGTACTCACCAGCTGAGTCAGCAACTACCTGAGTATCTACCTACTGATTACCATGTTATCCTCCATACCACCTGCCTGGCTTTCTAGACAAATCACGCTTTGGGTGACCTTGCTGCAAATATCTTGGACCAATAAAGTGTTATTCTTATCTAGCCTAATGGACAGTTTCAGGATTTGAATGAAAAGGAGACTGATGGCATTCATGACACAGGTGCTTCCTAAGTCATCACCAAGGTTAATATAGCCCCTTAAATTCTTCATACATCATAAAGAGCATCAGTTTCCAGGTTCTGACCAGAAGACTTGTATGGGATCTAGCACTTCTTCATTTTAGAGACTTCATTCCCAAGACTGTGATTCCATGTGTGTAATTTCCCTCTCAGTAAAGAGAGAAAAAGGAAGGAAGGAATGAAAGAAGGAAAGAAGGAAGGAAAGAGAGAAATAAAGAGGATGAAAGAATGAGAGAGATAAAGAAAGAGGAAAGAAAGAAGGAAGGGGGAGGGAGTGAGGAAGCAAGGGAGGAAGGAAAGAAGGAAGGATGGAAAAAAGACACAACACTAACAATAACTTCACAATCTGTTTCTTTGCAGCTATGGCAGACCCACTATTTTTACTCCCTATAAACTTGGGCAGCTGGTTACAGAAGTATTTTGTTTTGATGCACATAGAAACATGGTGCTTCATCTTCTTTCCTCACTGTGTGTTACTTGAATAGGCTCTATATTTTTCACCTCAGAACTCTGCCAACTTTATCATTCTATTAAAAAACAAAAACTGAGTGTATTCCATATGTTATCTACGGAAAGCCTGGAGCCTGATTACTTCTATGAAAAGGTGTAATCCAATCTGGAAGCCAAATGTCCTTAATAATTTATACATATTTTACTATTTATATATATTATATTACTTAACTGTATGGAAAGTATAGGAAATAGAAATATGACACTCTCTTCCAGAAATTTTTGTATTTTTTTGCATCATTTAAGTTCATTTATTTTACCTTGATGTTGTCTAACAAATATTTGTGGAATAGTTGTAACTTGCAGAAGTAGAATTAGGCTGAGGTTTCCCCAATATAAGCACATGGAAGAGAGAGCATGTTCTCACAATAAAAAAAAAAAAATCAAGATTTAATTACTAGAGGCATGAAGTTAGATGACTAACTTCTATCTTATCCAGTCTCCTCGGTTTTCTCCATTATTTCAAATGTCCTTTTCTACTTTGGGATAAGTTTTTCTAGGATTTTTATATCATAGCAATAGACAATAAATGGTTAAAAAATCAGTATTATAAGAGCATTCTAGAAAAATGTTTGCTCCTCTTTAGGGCAAAAGCACCAATGACTCCAATTCATCTCCTATTTTATATATCTTCATTTCCATTATATTTTCCTTCCATTTTTATCATTCATACCTTGCTTTGTGTACCTCTTGCTCCAACTTCTCTGGCATATTTTTTTTTCTTTTTTTTTTAGGGCTGTGCATGCAGCATATGGAAGTTCTAGGGCTAGAGGTCGAATTGGAGGTACAGCTGTTGACCAACACTACAGCCATAGCAACTGGGCATCTGAGCCACGTCTGTGACCTACCCCACAGTTCACACCAGTGCCAGATCCTTAACCCACCAAGCAAGGCCAGGGATTAAACTCGCATCCTCATGGATACTGCTCGAATTTGTTACCACTGAGACACAACAGAAACTCCTCTGGTCTACTTTTTGTCACTGAAAATGAGATCAGTTTTTTTTCTTGGTTCTATAAAATTTCATCAGTACAGAGACAGAAAAGACTCTCATAATCCATAGAAGTAATCACTGTTATTAGTCTTCACACACACACATACACACACAAACACATATTACATTAATATAACATATGCTAAATAAACATTTACAATAGTAATATACTTTGACCTATCATAGAAACTCCCATACAAATATTACCTTTTGTTTTAAAGTAAAAACAAATATTGTTTTTTGTATTTCATTTTATAAAGAGTTCTGCATAGCAGGGTCAAATTCCTTTGCACAGGGAAATGCAAGGGTGTTAGCTCCTTGGTAAAAGAGATTATAGAAGTAAATTGAGAAATTAATTGTCTTTCCATACAATGTATGAAAGAATGGATTTGGTTTTACCTAAACACAAAAAGACTTATGGGGACAGCAATCATGATGAGAAGCACAATTTGTTTGCCATCAAGTGCTAATTAAGGGAAAAGTTAAAGATAATGACTTTTGAATTAAATCAACTGAAAGGACACATTTTATCTGAGATGTAATGAAAATCAGTGAGTGAAAAAAGGAAACCCCTTTTCCTTTTGCTGAATCTTCCCACTTTACTACTCCTGTTTTCCTTTTTATGTTTTTTCCATTGACTGGGACACAACCCAATGTGCTACCATATGCATTACAGTAGCCTTGAGTTAAGTGAGGCAGCTTTCCCATCTTCTATCTCAGCAGCATAAGCAATAGAGACCATTAAACTAGAACCAGTAAAAAAGTGAACAGTAACAGCAATCACTTATTGAGTACTTATGTGACAGTCAATGCAGTAAATATTTTGAGAGAATTATTTCAGTGAGTTATTAGAGTAAGCCTTTGACACAGGTATCATTACAATTGTACAGAGGAGGAAGCTTGAGACCACACAGTTAAAGAATAAAAGATCTAGGGCCAGTGCTATACAGTGCTAGTCACTTATAATGGATCATGATAATGTGAGAAAAAAGAATGTATAATGTATGTGTGACTGGGTCACCTTGCTGTACAGTAGAAAATTGTCAGAACACTTTAAACCAGCTATAATGGAAAAAATAAAAAATCATTAAAATAAAATGAAACAAAATAAAATGCATGGTAAAATTAAAATACAATTTAAAATTAAAAAAAAAAATCCAGGGCTAAAACCAATTTGAGCCTGATCACAAGGCCTATGTTTTCTGAAGTCTACATTTCAAGGACATGACACTTCTAGATTCACTCTGCATAAAATTTGTATATGTTGCATTGGATTCATTCCCAGATATGCAGATTGACTAATAATATCGAAGTGCTCATATTTTTCTTACCACCTCCCATTCTGATCCCAGGAATTTACTAGAAGTGATACCCTACAGCATGATACTGCAGCAATTCCAGTATCTTCCTGCACAACAGACACATATCTTTCAACTAAAATGAAGAGACTCCTGCTGTTTGAAATAGGTGTCTTCAGAGAAAACCATACATAATCAGCCACTCAGTTGATACGCCTACATCCAATAAATATAAGGTTTGGCAAAGTACATCAAGCGTACTCCATTTATTCATGTAATAAATTCTATTAGGTAGTTATTTCCTGCTTCAGTCTTAATCATCTTAAAATCCATTTTCTTTACAGTTGCCAGATACATCTTGTAAATATAGGGATCGTATTATTCCTTGCCTTGACAACATCCTGACAGCTTCCCCTTGCACTGAGTGTGAAAACTCAATTCCACCAAAGGCTGCAATGGCTTGGCCCTGAAGTATCTCTGGTGTTACTCCATTTCACTCTTTTCCTATGGGTCACTAAGCTC
The DNA here is from genome assembly GCF_016906955.1 of Phacochoerus africanus. Classification (NCBI taxonomy): domain Eukaryota; kingdom Metazoa; phylum Chordata; class Mammalia; order Artiodactyla; family Suidae; genus Phacochoerus; species Phacochoerus africanus. The sequence goes on from NC_062554.1 coordinate 110,498,619, forward strand.
TAGCTTCACTTCTTTCTCTTTTGCAGATACATCAAGCAAGCTCCTGCTCAAGGGCCTTCCCCTCTCCCTGCATCCTGATTGGAATTCCTCTCACCAGTAAAAAACAAAACAAAACAAAACAAAAAAGGGAGTTCCCTTGTGGACAAGGAAAAATAGTTCCTGATTTTGCCCACTGAGATATATTCACTTTATCCAATGGCCATTTTCTCATTTTTCCATTTGAAAAACTGCTTGTGCAGAGACAGTTGGGTTTATCCCAGCATCTTGTGCATAGACTTTCCTCACTGTACCTCACATATGAAAGATCATCTCTCTGATCCTTATCAATTTAAAATGACTTGTAACTTGAACCCTTGGATTACAGAGAGAGTTTTTCTGCGTCATCAGTATGTGCCTTTACAACTTTTAAAATACCTTGGGAAGTGAATTTCATAAGAGGTGAACCTATTGACGTTTCTGAGACAGTTATTTTACAACTCTTTTTTTGTTTGTTTTCAAAAGAACATAAGAATTTGGTATATGTAATATAATACTTTCACTCTGTATCACTGAAAATCTATTGTGATAAGTTTTGCTTATATGTTGATCTCCCTGCTATATGGTGATCTCTTCTGGAAGAAGGGGACTTCTTTACATTCTCCATATGTGGAACATAGAACACAGGGTAGGGATTTTCATATGCTTTGAAAAATATCACAATCAGTACAGTTGCATCTGATAATGAATAGATTCAATGCTATTATCTAAAAAAAAAATCAGGAGTTCCTGTCATGGCTCAGCAGTTAAGGAATCCGATGAGCATCCATGAGGATGCAGGTTCGATTTCTGGTCTTGCTCAGCGGGTTAAGGATCAGGCATTGCCGTGAGCTGTGGTGTAGGTCGCAGACGCGGCTCGGATCCTGTGTTGCTGTGGCTGTGGTGTAGGTCGGCAGCTACAGCTTTGATTCGACCCCTAGCCTGGGAACCTCCATATGCAGTGGGGGCAGCCCTAAAAAGACAAAAAGAAAAAAAATCAGAGCCAATTTTTTCCTTTGTGTCTTTTTTTATAGGCCAATAGCTATGTTCAGAAAAAACCCAAGGCAGTATATCTAGAAAATCAGTCACGTTTGCAAGAATCATGTCTGTAAATCAAACAGGAAATTGTCTGGTCTGCATGTACCAAGGGCAAATTACTCAAGACTTACAGTTCAAATTTTGCTGGACATTTAACAGCTGCAGCACATTTCTGACAGATGGAATAATAGATTAATCAGTTTCAAATTATCTACTGAACTGTTATATACTAGAAAAAAAGACTTGTGAGGTTTAAAAAAAAAAGTTAAGTTTTTGTCTCCTCTAAGTTGATCTTCTAATTTCAGAGAAATAAATCCTATCATACAAAAAAAATTATAAAAAAAATCAACTTTTACCCTTTACCCTTTGTATAATATAGAAGAGACATTGAAAATTTAATTCATACAACTTCATGCAAAAAAGGAAACATATAAAGTCAACTATTTGCCCTGGAGGCAGAGGTTCTAATTTCTTTTTTTTTTTCCTTTTTTCTTCAGCGCCACACCTGTCACACATGGAAATTCCCAGGGTGGGGGCTGAATCAGAGCTGCAGCTGCTGGCCTAAGCCACAGCCACAGCAATGTCAGATCTGAGTCACATCTGTGACCTACACTGAAGCTTGCGGCAACACCGGAATCTTAATCCACGAAGCGAGGCCAGGGCTCTAACTCCCATTCTCACGAACACCGTGTTATGCTCAGTCATGTGGCCACTGAACCACATGGGGCACTCCTTAATCTCTAAAATAATGGAGACCATGTTTTGTTTTTGTTTTTGTTTTTGTTTTTCAATTCAAGTTCTACAGGCACAGAAGGAGGCAGAGCTACCTGGCACTTTAAATAAAGCAATAATTTGAACAGTGTCAAGGTCAATAGCAATATGACTAAATGAACTTGAGTACTTTTCTAGCTTCCATTAGCAATCTGCCTATACATGAGGCTCTTTCCAACTGTAATTTGTTGGTCTGCTTGTAAACAGCTCAGTTCTTGACTCTCCAGTTTCATTTACTGGTTAATTCAAAGACAGTATTTACCAGTAAGACGCAATGTAATTATTGATAATGCAGTCTATTTCCTAGACTACTTAACTCAACTTTTACATTTAAATAATTAACTCAAGAGCTATAGATAAAACACCTTTCAGTGTTTCTGACTCAGGTAATGTCAGATGCGATTACACACTTGATTGGTACAAAGTGAACAGCAAAGCACTAGACAGTCAATAAAGTGAAGCTGCCAAAGAGTGTTTAATTAATTGACAAATAATTATAGTATGTAAGTTAAAGAAAAATGGGCCATGAAATAGTATTTATAATAGAATCTCAAATTTACCAAGTGTGTATGTATAGACTAAAAAGCATGGCTGAAAGAATGTGTAAACCAAAATGTTAACCATAATGTCACTTTCTGATGATAATTGACCTTTTTTCCTGTTTTCTACTTTTTTTTGAAATGTTCTTCAGTGAACATATATTGGTTTTATAATAAGATATGAAAATAACTAGTATTAAGCATAACTGCTCAATGATGATGAGGACAAAGATAATAAGCATTTATTTATTCATTCAACAATTATTTACCAAGTGCCCACAGTAGGGATACAATAGTGAACAATACAGAGTTATGTATTATAATAAATAACAAATTTTAAAAATACATAGTATGTCAAATGATGAAAATCATTATGGGGCAAAAATAGAGCAGGGAAGGAACACGAGGGTACCTGTCAGGGTTGGGTGAATGAGAATCCTTTCTTTTTCTTTTCTTTCCTTTTTTTTTTTAATGGCCACACCAATGGCATATGGAAGTTCTCAAGCCAGGGACTGAATCCCAAGCTATAGCTGTGACAACACTGGATCCTTTAAACTAATGCACTGGTTGGGGATCAAACCCAGCCTCTGCAGAGACCCAAGCCAATGCATTTGGATTCTAAACCCACTGCACCACAGCTGGAATTCCTAAATGCCCTCTCATTCTGGGGTCTCAGAAGGCCTCATTAATAAGATCTTTTTTGGCCAAAAGTTCATGGAACAGAGCAAACAAGCCATTGGAATTCCAGGAAACAGTAGGTTCCTGTCCTAAAACTACTCTCTGGAATGGTAGTTTTAGGACAAGAAACCCAAGTCAGAAATCATAGGAGGAGGATGGTCATGGAGCCTGGTGTGGAAGGAACAGGAGAAGCATGGAATAAACAAAAAGGAAAGAGGTCAGATAGACCACAGAAAGTGAGAGAGAAGCTGGGCTTGGAGGGAACTGTACGGAGTTAGGCTTTAGTAACCTTCAAAGATTGGAAGTCCTTGAGAGCTGAAAATGTGTTACTATAAAAAATTCATTATAAAGGAAGTGAAAATTTCATGTAAACAGCTTAATGTATTTTTTCTTTTCCTTTTTTTTTACACTTATAAGACAATTTTTTACAGCAGTTTTAGGTTCGCAACAAAACTGAGAGGATGGTACAGAGGTTTCCTGTACAGCCATACACATGCACAGCCTCCCCCACTATCAACATCCCTTACCAGAATGTCACATTTTTTATCAATGATGAACCTACACTGACACATTATAATCACCCCAAATCCATAGTTTATCTTAGGGTTCACCCTTTGTGTTGTGCATTCAATAGGCTTAGACAAACTATGATGCTATATATCCATAATTACAGTATCATGGAGGAATTTCACTGTCCTAAAAATCCCCTTCACTATATGTATTCATCTCCCCCACCCTCACTCCAGCAACCCTTGATTTTTTTTTTTTTTACTGTCTCCTTTTTTTACTATATTGCCTTTTCCAGAATGTTATATAGTTGGAATTGTATGGCATGTAGCCTTTTCAGATTGGCTTCTTTCACTTGGTAGTGTGTGTTTAAGTTTCCTCCATGTTTTTTTTTTCATGACTTGATAGCTCATTTCTTTTTAGTGCTAAATTGTATTTCATTGTCTGGACCTAGCACAGTTTGACTATTTACCTACTGAACAATGCCATGAAGTTTTGGCATTATAAAAAAGCTGTTATAAATATTTATGCACAGGTTTTCATAAGGGGTAAGGATATTTCGACATTTTAATATTTAACAAAAACATGAGGGGAGAAGAAAAAAAAATTATTATATAGAAAATGCAAGAGAGGAGCATTCCAGGCGATAAAATCAGTATCACAAAAAGGCTTAAATATGGGCTGTCTAGTGTCTTTAAGAAGGAATGAGACACAAGTGAACAGAATCGTCACGAACAAAGCACCCAAACCACTTGTTGCAGCTGCTCAACATGTTCTACCAATGTTCTCTTTGACAACTTAAGTCAAATGCCAGAGGAAGAGACCTTCCCTGACTCTGCCATATCCTAAGCTAAATTTAATCTGCCTTCATCCTTTCACAGAGAACCCCTTCCTTTCTCTTATAGTAACTATGACAAACAGGAATCGTGTACACGTCGATGCATTTACTTGTTTAATGAAAACCCCACCACCAGTTGTTCACCCTTCTGGATGAAGCCCAGGATTGTTTTCTTTACTGCTGTGTACTAAGCATATGGAACAGCGATTGGTGCCCAGAATGAAGGAAGAGCAAAGGGTACAGAGAGCAGCAGTCACTGAATTCACAGAGGAGTTGATCTGGATAAGGAGGCTGAGGCCAAACTGTGGAATAAAATCTCATGTGTTGATTCTTGTTTTGCTTGCTCTCAATTATTCTTTCAACTAATGTTTATTGAGTGCCTATTATGTTTAAATCTAGGTATCTTTTATCCAAGACCTCACAGGCTAGTAGGCTAGTGAATTCCATACTATGAATGTGGGTTATATTCTTAGGCTTTGAGAAACCACTGAAATCGTTTGCTTATTAGGGTAGTGTATGACATAATCATTGCTATATTTTAGAAGAAAGGAAACTTTGGCAGCAAAGTGAAGGAGTCACTGAAGGTACATTCTTGAAACAATGAGAATATTCCAACACTGTAAATTAGAACCTGCATGAAGGTAAATGAAGCCAAGAGGGGGAAGATACAAAAGATATTTTGGAAGGTGACTGAACATGGGTATGTGAGGTAATAGAGAAGAGAGAGGTAAAAGTTACTGAGATTTCTTATGTAAGTGATAGTAAAGACTACAAAATATGCTATTTCTCATTTGCTTTCTTTATTAAAACAAGATGTTTGAGTCACTTAAGAGCATATGCCAAGATTATATCTTCATTTTAGTTAAAAGTTAGGCTTTTAACTAAAATTACTATTCATAGGTTCTGTAATTCATTGGTTGAAATAATATTTACTTACATAAGAAACAGAAAGCCAAGAACACAGCATCTATAAAACCTCCAGAAGGCCATGCAGAGTCTCACTGAGATTCTTCAAGACCAAACAACTCCAGTGTTTCATTTTACTTCTATATATTAAATGGCAAAACTTTGTCTCTTTCACCATGATACTGTGCTGTTGAGTAATATTTCTTCAGCATGTACAGCCCCTTAATTGGTGTTCTGGTAACTCGCTGCCTGTTTTCATAATGGCAGATAGCTGTGCACTGTCTGTCCACCTCAGCTTCTGAAGGACATTTTTCTCATCATGTTTTTCTTTTATTTTGTCCTTTCTAATGCTTCTGACTTTTAAAAACATGCAAATTCCCTTATTTTAGGAAGACATACTTTTAATGGAATTGCTGATCCTTCCTTTTAGTCCCAGGCCCTTTGAATGAGTGTTTGTACTCCACCACTTAGAAAATGTCCTGGCAACTTGGGCCAATCTAAAGTGAAAAGCATGGAATATTGATGTTCAGGAATGTATTTATTCCAAAGAAAGTTTCTTTCATATTATATATATATACATGTATATAATAATGCTTAAATTCTAAACAAAATAGTTTTCAGAAGGCTTACCTAAAAGACAAGAAACCATATCAAATGAAAATAGAAACAAAGTAATTTTTTTCAAATACACACATGTAGATGTGCACTAATTTTAGATGGAATGGAAGTCAGAAAAAAAGGTGGGTTTGATCATTTTTGCCCCCATTCCCAGCCAGGAATGGCAACAGATAATGCTATTTCTCTAGACACACCACAAGCAGGAGGTTTTGAGATAAGCAGGCAGTATCTGAGGCATGACCTGCTCTTAGGCAGGGACAACAAGGAGTCAAGTTCAGAAAACTCAGGTTATGGAGTTCTCATTGTGGTTTGGTGGGTTAAGGACCCAACATTGTCTCTGTGAGATGTGGGTTAGATCCCTGACTTAGCTCAGTGGGTTAAGGATCCAGCATTGCTGCAAGCTGCAGCGTAGGTCACAGATGCAGTTGGGATCCAGTGTTGCTGTGGCTGTGAAGTAGGCTGGCAGCTGCAGCTCCCATCCAGCTATAGGCAAACAAAGACCAGAACCCAGCCAGACTGCTGAGAACCTAGCCTAGGAGAAACTCTCCTGCCTTTGTGGTTCTTTATACAGCCTTCTGGGCATGAGAAGAGAAACCATACAAACTTAGGTATTTTTCGTAGTTAGAAGGAGATTTATGCCATCCACAGGGAGGAAGGAAGAGATACCACAAGCAAGCACAGGCCCAGAAATGAGACTAATTAGAGGTTACAAAAAAATAAGTTTGATTAATATGCCAAGTGCATTTTGGGAAGTGGTAAGGAAAAGGGATGAAAATTAAGTAGTGTGTTGAGCCTTGAAAACTAAGCAGCTAATTTTTAATCTCATGCAGAAGGGAATTGGGAACAATTAAAGGTTTCTAAACAGAAATTACAGAGTAAAAGTGCAGGGAAAGTTACCAAAAAAATAAACACTGTTTGGTTGTTAAGCTTCTTTAGGGAGGGAGATTCCCAGAGAATGAATTCCAGATGGGAAAAGAAAATGCATCTTGAGAAGACAATGCAATCAAAAATAAATAGGAAAATGAGACAGCCCAATTCACAGAATTCTGTATTGCTGAAGTTCACGCAGCTACTGAGAGATGGGGGAAGTTGTTGATTATACATTGTGAAAAAAGACACAGAGCCATAGCAGTGAAAAATAAATTGGACATATATATTCATGGCCATGATAATGGAGAGATGGCTGGAGTCTCATAGAAACAATTATATTGTTTTCCCAACACACCTACACTTTTACAGAAGCTGGCCTCCGAACCTGAATTTAGAGAATGCCAGTTCTAATTTCTACTCAGTCTCCAACTCTCTTGAGCAAGACATATATTTACGTTGAATCTCAGTTTATTCATTTGCAAAGTAGGAATACTGGACATAAAATCCTCAGGGTCCCTTTCATGGCTGACAACATTCCAAAATTCTCTAATGTCAAAAAATGCTCATTAGAGTACACAGTTATAAAATTGGATTGTGATGATCATTGTACAACTACAAATAATAAATTCATTGAGTAATTAAAAAAAAAAAAAGAGCTACCCTGGAGTTCCCATCATGGCTCAATGGTTAACGAATCTGACTAGCATCCATGAGGACACAGGTTCAATCCTTGGCCTTGCTCAGTGGGTAAAGGATCTGGCTTTGCCATGATCTATGGTGTAGGTGGCAGATGTGGCTCAGATCCTGTGTGGCTGTGGCTGTGGTGTAAGCCAGCACCAGCAGCTACAGCTCTGATTCAATCTCTAGCCTGGGAAGCTCCATATGGCATAGGTTTAGCCCCAAAAAGCAAAAAAAAAAAAAAAAAAGCTATCCTGTTCCTTACTATCAGAAATTTCTTGTTTATATAAAGAAAGTAAAAGTGTTTCAAGAAAATCACAAAACAGATCTCTTAATCCTGGCATGAATTAATAAAAAAGCAGTGAAAGAAAATTCTTTTGCACTGGTGCCTCACTCTCTGGTTGGGAAGCAATTACTGTGATCTAGGGGAGTCATTGTAAGTAACTAACAGATAATGACACTTCATACCTTTGTCAATAAAGCCCAGGATATGTCACCAACTGGGTTCATTTGGACATATCCAGATTTTCAAGAAATTGACATTCATCTACTTCAAAATTCCTAGCACACGGGGCTCATCATCTTGTTTTATCATCACAATTGTTCATTCTCATGAGAAATATTGGTTCACAGAGATCTGAATTACTGACTCAAGTGTTCACATTAAGGAATTTTTTTTATTACCTAGCCTTGAAAGGAATTTTGCTTTATGACCACTTTATTCAATCACATTTTAAAAGTGAGAATAAAGGATTCCCTTTTCTCCACACCCCCACCAGCATTTACTGTTTGCATACTTTTAGATGATGGATATTTTGACTAGTAGTCTTAGACCAATGTAAGGTGATACATCATGTATTGTGATTTGCATTTCTCTAATAATTAGCAATGTTGAGCATCTTTTTACGTGCCTATAGGCCATTTGTATGTCTTCTTTGGAGAAATGTATATTTAGATATTCTGCCCATTTTTTATTGTTTTTTTTTTATACTAAGCTGCATAAGCTGTTTGTATATTTTGGAGATTAATCCCTTCTTGGTTGTATAGTTTGCAAATATTTTTATCCTATTCAGTAGGTTTCCTTTTCATTTTGTTTATGGTTTCCTTTGTTGTGCAAAAGCTTTTAAGTGTAATTAGAGCCTGTTTGTTCATTTTTTGTTTTAATTTCTATTACTCTAGGAGATGGATCCACTGTTGATGGGAATTTAAATTGGTATAGCCACTATCAGGAATAATATGGAAGTTCCTTAAAACACTGAAAATAGAACTACCACATGATCCAATAATCCCACTCCTGGGTATCTATCCACAGAAAACCAGAATTTGAAAAGATACATGCTCCCCAATGTTCATTAAAGCATTATTTATAATAGCCAAGATAAGGAAGCAACCTAAATGTCTATTGACAGGTGAATAGATAAAAACAATGTGGGTACAAATATACAATGGGATATTACTCAGCCATTAAATTATATACAAAAGAGAAAGAGATCCATAGATATAGAAAACAAAGTTATGGTTATCAAAGGGGAAAGAGGAGGGAAAGGATAAGTTTGGGATTAAAATATACACACTACTATAAACAAAACAGATAAACAATGCAGATTTACAGTATAGTACAAGGAACTATACTTAATATTTTGTAATAACCTATAAGAAAAAAGAATCTGAAAAAGAATATCTATATCTTTTTCTCTATATATATCTGAATCACTTTGCTCTGTATCTGAAAGTAACACACCACTGTAAAGCAAATATAGATTAATTTTTTTAAAAAATGGAGTAGATAAACTGTGGATTAGAAATAACTAGAAGTCAATACCCTAAATCTATATTTAGTGAGCAGTCCTGTAAAATTAATATTTTAATAGTACTAGACAGGAGTTTCTATTTTGGCTCAGCGGTAGCGAACCTGACTAGTATCCATGAGGATGCAGGTTCGATCCTTGGCCTTGCTCAGTGGGTTGAGGATCTGGCATTGCCTGAGCTGTGGTGTAGGTTGCAGACTAGCTCAGATCCTGTGTTGCTGTGGCTGTGGTGTAGGCCAGCAGCTGTAACTCTGAGATTCGACCCTTAGCCTGGGAACTTCCATATGCCATAGATGTGGCCCTAAAAAGACAAAAAAAAATTACTACACATTTGTTTAATAAATATTATTTTAAATTGTCTTATAAACATATATACATATATACAATAAAGTTTAGTGCTATTTAAAATACTTTTGTATTCATTATTATAATATTCCTTATATTGTAGCCCTGTAACTTCAAAAAGGACAAGGATAGGGAAAGATAGAGAATTAAAACATAGATTTTAGATTTAGAATAAGGAGGCCCAGAACTGAAACCTCTCAATATTGTGTATTCCTGGATGCATCTCAATGTCTTAGAACCTCATTTTTAGCTTTAGTATGATAGTAGTTAAATCAAAGTCAATAAAGTCTTACTAAGCATCAATAGGCAGCGTATATTTACAGATGCAGTTTGGCAAGATAGAGAGTGATGCAGATAATAAATATCTCTTGCTGGATGGGATTTCAGAGTACAGAAAAAGATATAACACAAGCAGATAACTATCATTTCATATTAAGTACTTTAATAGAGATATAAATACATCAAGAAAGTGATATAGGCACATAAGGGTAGAATAACTAATTGTGCCTTGAAGATAATATCACCAAGCATATCACGATGTTAATGCGGAGTTCCAAGAAATGGTATAAAAGAAAATGCTTTTTAAATTTTAAAGTCACACACAAATATTAGTTTGTTTCACTAATATAATTTAATAAGCAAAGCTGGAGCTATTTGACATTTTTTTAGATTTCGTATGATGAATTCATCCTAATTAAAACATGAGGCATCACTAGGTATATAAAGATATACAATTAGTGTTTGCAGGTAGTTGAAAAGATTTCATTACCTCTTGCATGCCTTTGTGTAAACAATGTAATAAATCAGAATATTCTTTCCACCTATTTTTTTCATAGAAAATCCATTTAGACTTTAGAATTTCAAACTGATGTTTAATTTGAAAAAGATGCATGTCAATTGGTGAAGTCTAAAGAATTCCTTTAGCTAGCTGTCCACCTTCTATTCAAATTTATAATCATTTTATATCTTTACTAAGTATATTCTAAGACATGCACAATCATAAGGCAAATAAACTTGTGTTATGGACCAAGGCAGCCTATCTGTCTTGTAGATCACACAGGACAAGAATTTCTTCTGTAGTGACTACAGGAACATCTATAACAAAGTCTCCTATAAATAGCACTGTATTATTTGAATGCTTCAATAAATCAGTTTACAGATGTACTCTGCACATTACATTTCCTTGATACATTTTCTGACTCTATGTTACAAGCTAACCCCCAAAGTTTTGAATTATGTGTTTGCTGTTAGTTCATCACTTGACCTTCCATAGTTCCTATTGTTGAACAAAAGAATATGCACTTTTACACACTTTTCTAAGTTCCATTTATTGGTTAGTATTATTTGAAACATAATGTGAAAATGCACTTGACAAGTTACCCTGGAGGTGACATAGCCGTTTGCAAAGAGAAGCATGCACATCATGTATTCATGGCAGAGAAATGTTCCCTCTTTGATTTGAGTTTTTAATATCATCAAATGCCATCATACACAAATAACTATTTTTCAGTGGCACAAATGGCCATGTGGAAAATATTTTTTCCTTAATTTGAAAGAGCATATACATTCACATTTACATTTACAGTCTATCATGTTTGGGATATAATTTCATGCAGATTGCAGACATTCTCTACTCTGTCCAACTCATCCCTGAGTTTTCGTGCCTAGCAAAGTTCCCAAAACAACATCAATGCTGGAGACATGCTGGTTGGATAATAAAACATGTCTGTTTATCCCTATCACTTACAACGGGAGCTTGTGGGGTTTATGGACACAAAGTCCCATTCACAGTTCCAACTAGAACAGACCCTAGCAATGCTGTGTTTTGGGAGAATGCCACCCCAAAATACTACAGAAGATTATATTCTGGGCTTTACTCCTATAAATTGGATATATCATCCAGATTTAATGGAGAAAATACTAGCTTCTTGAAATTTGAAGTCATTTTTCTCTTGGAGTAGAAGCAAATTTCATGTGAGCGGCAGTATTTTTTGCTGTTGTTGTTGTTGAGAATAATCCTTTACTTTGAGATGATTAGAGTAAATTTTGAGGGAGAAAAAGGAAAATAATTTTGAGAATATGGTGTGTGCTTTCATGAAAATTGTACTTCTTAGAAACAGATCCCCTAAAAGAGTATTTCTTTCTATCCAAAATGACAGGGGCAGAATAAATAGCCTCTTTCCCAACCCTTGCCTACCTTGGCTACACTTTTTGCCCCAGAATTCTTAAAAGACCTGCAGAGATCTTTTGGCTCTGTGGCACAGCAATGGAACTATCTCCTGGAGATAACTGGGTCAAAGTCAGCATAACTATTGTATTCAGGTAGATTCAGTAAAAAAAAGAAAAAACAACCTGCATTATTTAATTTCCCTTTTCACTGAATGAAAGCTATGATAGGATATGTGCAAGACAAATGGTGGTCAGCTGACATGCATTTTTATTCCTAATTCCAAGAAGAGCAAAAATTGAAATGCAAGGCAAATAAAAATGTATTTAATTGACATCCTGTTTTCTCCTTGGAGGGGAAAAAAAAAGGTTTAACCTGATGTTGTTTCTTTTATTGTTTATTGGAGGCTTAACTCTACATGTTAACACATCCCTACTTGTCTCAGGGTATTATCCATTTTCTTTAAGAATTTGATTCCTGCTTAAATTAAAATGTAGCTGGAAGAAATATCATTGGAAGGTGCTCTCTGGTCCTGAGAAAGAATGCTTTGAATACAAGCTCTCATGGGTGGTTGTGGTGAGAGAACATGAAAACATGAGATATTAAACTTCAGGTATGATAAAATTTGGGTCTTGGCTGGAAGCAGATAAGCCAGTACACCAGTTTGTCCTGGACTATATCTACCTGTAAATAATTTATCTATGTATTCACAGAAAAATCACAAATAAATATAGATACAGCTGATACTTTTCTTATATACATCTAAAAGTTAATTATTAAGCTTCTATGTTTTCAAAAGATTTTGTATACTGAAGAGTTCCCATCATGGCTCAGCAGAAACAAGTATGACTAGCATCCATAGGTTTGATCCCTGGCCTCCCTCAATGTGTTAAGGATCTGGTGTTACCCTGAGCTGTGGTGTAGGTCACAGATGTGGCTCATATCTAGCGTTGCTATGATTGTGGGTAGACCAGTGGCTACGGCTCTTATTCTACCCTAGTCTGGAAACCTCCATATGCCACGGATGCGGCCCTAAAACAACCAAAAAAAATTTTGTAGATTGGATTTTCATAAAGATTCTAAACATTTGGATCTACATAGATTTCACCCTATATCCTAACCCAGCCTTTTTACAACCTCTCAGTATTACAGATAAATCTTAAAGTAGCAGCAGATGGTAGAGTGATAGCTGAGAAAAATTCAAGAGAGCTGGCAAATAAATGTTCTTAAGATGGAAACTTTGAATGATAAACATAGGTGAAACTGATTTCAATATGTCAATATTTGCCAAGATTGTTTAAAAAGAAATCAATTTCTACCCGTATATTCTCTAAAGAATCTTATTACTTTTGCAAATTGTAAGAGATGAAAATCACGTGATTTCTATATGTTTTGCCTTTTTTTTTGGAATTACATGGAATTTAAAAAGATACAAGAACATAAAAGAGTAACAATGCTTTTAAAATGACAGGTAGCACAGGTGAGCTATAAGGAGACTTACTCTGATCTAGTCTTTAATTCCTAACTTATTATTTGACTTAAAGAAGAATGTACCAATATGTGCACCAGAAAATTTTACAAAACAATAGATATAAATAGAAAGGTTCATAATATCTTTTTTGGGGAATATGTTTTTATTTTCATCACACGCTTATGTACCCATAGCTTAAAGTCCTTCAGGAACCCTACAGTTTCCTACTCTGAAAAGAGCAATTGTTTCCATGTCTTTGAACTTACCTCATTAATTAAATAATTTCTTTCATTAAATAACAGGTTTATATTGTTATATTTTAATTCTTCAATTTTAAATGTCTATGGACTTCCCACTTTGAAGATGAAAGATGAAAGTTTTTCTCATTCCTTCCCTCTACCACACACAAACATATCCTCTCTGTTCACAAATGTAATTACATCAAACTTCTCATTATATCAGCATTCAGTATTTACATCATTATGACTATATAAATGCTATTCACAGATAAGTACTTATGCTCTGACTTTTCCTTTCCTGCATAACTTTTATTTTCTCTATTGGTAGTATTTCTTTCTTTTAAAATTAACATACAGTTATACCAATAAAAATGTCTTTCTGAAGTACAGCCTATCTTATATTACTGAATAATGCTCCCAAATCTTTTGAGTAAATGACATTAGGATTTACTTTTTAAATTTTTTTATTAAAGTTGATTTGCAATGTTGTGCCAATTTCTGCTATAGAGCAACATGACCCAGTCATGCATATACATATACATACACATTCCCTATTCCCTTTCTTTTTTTTTTTTTGTCTTTTGTCTTTGTAGGGCTGCACCCGCAGTATATGGAGATTCCCAAGCTAGGGGTCTAACCAGAGCTATAGCTGCAGGCCTACACCAGAGCCACAGCAATGCCAGATCTGAGCCGCGTCTGCAACCTACACCACAGCTCACGGCAGCGCTGGATCCTCAACCCACTGAGCGAGGCCAAGGATCTAACCCACAACTTCATGGTTCCTAGTCGGATTCATTTCCACTGTGCCACTACAGGAACTCCCCTATTCCCTTTCTTATGTTATCTCCCATCTTGGTCTATTGCAAGATACTGAATATAGTTCCCTGGGCTATATAGTAGGACTTCATTGCAACATTAGAATTTATATAGATGTACTTGACCAAGACAAAGGCACATAATGAACTTTGATCATATAATTCATATACAACTTGTATCATGAAAGGCAGCTCTATGGACCCTGCGGTAAACTCTGACTGTAAAGAGACAAGTCCAACAAAACCATGAACTTATCTATGATTCTTGTGTTAAAGGCTGAATCTAGATGAAAACTGCAGAGTGAATGGAAAGTCATTAACTGGGAATATCGAATGGGGGGGATTAAAGTGAGTGATCAAACTGAGGATTCAGCAGTTTCTTTAAAACCAGAAACATAAATTTATACCCATACAATACCTGGGAGAAAAATTTAGGAGTCCTTTAGTCTAAAACATGTACTTACATGAGGAAACAGAGATTCAGAAAGGTATCTGATCAAAGTCAGTGAAAGTGTGTATGTGTATGTGTGTTTAATTTCCACTCTAACTTAGCATGTAACATTCCAACATTCTAATGATGTGTAGATAACTTACAGTGTGTTCTATAGTAAGTCATCTGTATTTATATGCTGTTCTTACATAAGCATAATGTAGGCTAGAATAAAGGTAAGGATATTTTATTAATTTGGCACATATTAATGATAAAAAATTCTCCAGATTGCTAATTTTTAAATTTATTAATAGGTCTGGGCAATAAAATGAATTTTTCCTAGACTATTAACATTCCTTGAGACATACCATGTTAATAATTCAAACACCATTTTACTATCATAAAATGTTATTGGATTTACTTTCAAGGAAACATATATAAAATTTAATTGTCCTATCTTATTCAAAAACACATTCTTTTGAAAATAAAATGAAATGAATGAGTAAAACCACTTAATAATTCTCTTGTTTATTTCTATCAATACTGTTCTTATAGCTCAGGAAACTAGCCTAAGCAACTAACCTCTATATAAATACTTCACTTTTCATGGAAAAAATAACAGAGCTCCGTTTCTTAATTTCTCAAGGAATACTCTTAATAAGCTCTATGATTAAGTGAGTTACATAAGGCAATAACAGAGAAGATATAAGAATTTCTGCCTGTGCCACCTCCTTATAGTCAGCAGAGAAAAATAATTTAATTATTAACTTCAATGAGACATTACTGAAGTAATTTTAAAGATTATGGCACTTGAGAATTGGTGAAAAAGAAAAAAGCCTTGGCCAAAAGTTGTTAAATAGGCAGTGCCACTTGCTCACCAGGGCCATGATATAGTGTTGTATCCTTTTTAAAGGGCTGATCAGCAAGGACTAAGAGTTTAAGCCTAGAACCAAACTCATGAGTGAAGGCTGCCTCTTTTCACTTTAGGTGGGAAAAACTAATGGAGCAATCATGGAGTCAACATTAAAAGTAATATTGCAAGATGAGCAGCTGAGACTGTGAGAGGAGGCAGGAAAGGGTATCAAGGCACACCTCACAATTCAGTCTACAATTGTAAGGGAGGAAACTCAGGCAGGAATTGGAACCCACAGGAAAGCAGATGCTCTAAATTTCAAATGCAAGAGCAAAATGTAATCTGCACAAAGAACGCAGAAAAAAAGGAGCAGAGGCATATCAGATTGGGGCCAGAATATTAATTAACACTGGGGTTTCTCGGGCCAAGATCTGATGGTTCAGATGTCGGCATGGTGATCCTTTGTCCTCTATTGCTAGAGAAAGTCTGGTATTAACTGATGAGGAGGACCATTATCAAGTCCCAGGACCTCATAGGCCTGGGAGTGTTTTTGAGAAAATGGAAAAGGTAGTCTACAGGGCATCTTCGAAACGGCGAAATCGTGCCTTCCATCATTACTCCCCACCAAACCAGATAATTGTCTGCTTTTCAGAACATGCCGAGGAATAAGTCAAGTGAGATACAGGGTAAATAATAGGCAACAGAAATAGTTCTAACTTCAAGGTCTTTGTGTCAGTGATGGAAAATGGTATGTGAACAGATCCTTCAAATACTGAGAAATCAATACTACAACCCCTGTTTGAAATACATATTCTACATCTAAATATTTACAAAGTTCATTTCATTTTCTTTTTCTGATTTAGTGTATCCTTTTATCTCTTATCTATGCCTTTATCATCTCTTTTCTGGGAGTATTTTAGCTGATGTCTAATGAGAAAGGCAAACATTATCATAATAGTTAAGTTTCTTGGTTAGCCACATTTTGCTTTCTAGTTTAGGTGGACTTTGTTTCATTTGGCCTAAGTTATAGAAGATGCTGAATATCACTGAATCTGATGATATCATTGATGATAAAAAAATCAAAACACAAGTTTAAATAATTATAATAAAATTGTTAAGAATAAAGACTTTCATATCAATTATACAAGGGATTGTTTTTGTTAGGGTTAATAAAGGAATAAAGGTACACATAAGCACTCACACATATGTATGTATCTGTGGATTATAAACACATATATGTAGATGGAAAGAATATGTACATGGATATTTGTATCCAGAAACAGCACGCATATATGTATATACATGTATATATTTTAGATAGATAGACAGATAGATAGATATTGAGTAGAGAGAAAGACACATCACAATACCTGGTATATTGTATGCCCCCACTGCAAATCATGTTCAGCAAGAGAATACCTTAAAAATTAAAGGCGATTCAATAGCTTAGAAAGCAACTACAGGTGACTTATAGTCAAATGGCTGGATTGTAGGTTTGTTGAACATACAGTACAAAGACCTCAAGTTGGAGACCAATCAATTCAAGAAAACAACTAAGTCACAAACGATTTATATTTTAGAAATCATCTGGTGCATCTTCTGCCTTGAACAGCTACTTTCCAACCTTCTAGATAGATAGCCACTTAGTTTCCATTTGATCAAAAAGTTTACTTAGAGTCCTTGTTGAAAAGTTCCATTTAAAATAATTCCATTGTATCCTAAATGTTTTCGTTATATCTAATTAAAATCTTTAGCAAATTTGGCAGTCCAAACTGGTGAAAAGGGGATTATAGGATATAAAAAACAATTATACTTTGGTACAATTATAACTAGTGATTACAACTTTTCCTATCATCATTCCTTTAATTGCTTTTTTTACTTAGTGAGATAAACAAAACTGGGTAACAACCACATGAAAAAATGCTCAACATCCCTGATTATTAGAGAAATGCAGATCAAAACTACCATGAGATACCACCTCACACCAGTCAGAACGGCTATCATTCATAAGTCCACAAATAACAAGTGCTCGAGAGGGTGTGGAGAAAAGGGAACCCTCCTGCACTGTTGGTGGGAATGCAAGCTGGTACAACCACTATGGAGAACAGTATGGAGGTACCTTAGAAATCTATACAATGAACTACCATATGATCCAGTAATCCCACTCTTGAGCATATATCTGGACAAAACTTTCCTTAAAAAAGACACATGCACCCGCATGTTCTTTGCAGTTCTATTCACAACAGCCAAGACATGGAAACAACCTAAATGTCCATCAACAGACAATTGGATTAGGAAGATGTGGTATATATACACAATGGAATACCACTCAGCCATAAAAAATGAAATAATGCCATTTGCAGCAACATGGTTGGAACTAGAGACTCTCATACTGAGTGAAGTAAGTCAGAAAGAGAAAGACAAACACCATATGATATCACTTATAACTGGAATCTAGTATAAGGCACAAATGAACCTTTCCACAGAAAAGAAAATCATGGACTTGGAGAATAGACTTGTGGTTGCCCCAGAGGTGGGAAGGATTGGGAGCTTGGGGTTAATGTATGCAAACTATTGCTTTTGGAATGGATTAACAATGAGATCCTGCTATGTAGCACTGAGAACTATGTCTAGATACTTAAAGGGAGCACAACAATGGGAGGAAAAAATTATGTATACATGTATGTATAACTGGGTTCCCATGCTGCACAGTGGGGAAAAAAAGTGTGTTGGGGGAAATAACAATAAAAAAAATAAATAAATTAAAAAAAACTGGGTTTGAAATCCCAGCAATTATATCTAAAAGCTATATAAACTTGAGTAAGCAACTTCATTCTCTAGGTTTCAATAATCTCACCTCTGAAGTCAGAATGAATGGTAATTTCCAGGGTTAAGGGGGGCAAATAAGGAAAAAGAAAAGAGGGAGAAAAGAGAGAGAAGAAATAAAACTAAAATGTTTTGTACATGTGTTAATTCGGCTCCAGAGCAGGCAATTTCACCCACTGTATCATTTAATACTCCTTTATATTAGATAGATATTGTCAAATATATATTTAAAATTGAAAACAAAAACAGTTCTGTAAAATTTAAATCAAATTCCCTACAGTTTTAAAGCTAGAAAATAGTTCGTATTTATCTTAAACCATTAGGTAAGATCTTCCCAGGGCAAATTTTTAAGAATCTACATCCATGGGAGTCACTTTCATATAGCACACTTTTAAAAAATTTTAAATGAGTCCCTCGACTTATATTAAGTAATATAACGTTCACTGGATTATTTTCACCTTTGTTTTGCATTTTGGTTTTAAAACATAAAAAGTCATTAAAGAATGTTATATTCTTTTTGCACTAAACACTTGAAAAAAATTCATGTTGGTATTAAAGAATTATTTATGCGCTTTGCATTGTTAAAAAAAAAGACAAAAATACTTCTGTGAAGGATAGGTTTTTAACCCTGAAAGAATAAAAACAATTATTCATCAAAAAGGAAAAGAAAAAGACAATCAACTTATTTCAAATTCTTTCTCAGACAATAAATACACATAGAGATAGAATATAAGGAAAGTACTGCTGGTCCAAGTGGAAAGACTAAATTCTAGCCAATATTCTTTTTGAGGCTCAACTTTTTCCTCTGAAAAGTGATGATCAAACTATTTTCCTTGTGTTTCTTGCAAGTATGCTATAAGTTTCTAATCAGATAATATGTGTAAAAGTTCATTGAAAATTACGAAAAACTATTCAAGTACAACGGATCACTATTAGAGAGCCATGCAGATAAAAAAGCCATGTATATATGATGTTTCAAAAGTTTTAACAGCTTTAAAATGTGAGTAATGAGCATGTTAGAGACAATGCCAGGTGCCAAGGCTACATAGATGCATCAAACATGTTCCCTAAGCACTCAGAGATTAAATCAAAGCTTCAGTCACACCCATCCCTTTGAGTCAATATATCCATTTCTAAGGATTATTTTCTATAGAAATCAGCCTATGTATGGAGTAAAAAGATGACATAAAAATCCCTTAGTTGCAGGGTAATTTATAACAGCAAACAATATTTGAGGTGATAGTATCACCCATAAGCATAGAGCTCAATTACATAACTTCATTTTCTCAATAAAATATTAGACCCATTAAAATTATGATTATAAAGAATATGATTGGAAAGTGCTTTTGATCTAATGGTCAGTAGAAATAACCAGGATAGAAGCTTGTTAATTACCTGAATTTATAGGTAGATAAAATTTTATGAAGTATATATTGTCATACGGGAAGAATAATGAAAAGAAATATACAAAGTTATTACTTACTTTTAACTTTGGTGGGTAGGATTATGATGCAAAAGCTCACTAGGGGATCTTCATTTCCATAATTTGCAATTTCTGATGAATCTATTATGACCATAATGACTTTTATTATATATTTATTATATTTATATATTTATATACTTATTAATGACTTTATTATAGATATAATCACATGACACCAAGGAGTGAGCTCAGTAATGGATTTTATTATTGCTGAGTACATGCATAACTTGATGTTTCTAATTTGCTCCCAATCTTTGTCATAAAAATCACTTGAAAAAATTTATACATCAAAAATTTTCCCAACAACTTCATTTAAAATATATAAATCACACTTTAATTAATTGCGCTCTGGATTAGCAAATTAAAAAAAGACTTTTCTTATTTCTACTCATTATGTTCCCAACATTAATTTAAACTGTCCTAATTTCTTTTACAAAGTTAACTTTTATGACCAATACATTTTGTCAAGATCAAAATCTAAATGCATGAAGAATTAACCTTGTACAATAATGAATTAACAAGATCTGAGATAGATAAAATGAATCACTAAATGGATATCGTTAACAAAAAGTTCCACTCTGCTCCCTTATGGAGAATGATGGAACACTCTTTTATTGAACCCCATTATCCTAATGAGAAGATATTCTACACTTGATGATAGCCAAAAGGCTGGAGAAGATATTGTAATGACTTACTGCCAGTGCTTAATGAAGAGATTTCATAATTATTGAAACCACATCTGTTTGATTAATGAGTTTCTTCTAAGATCCATGCATCCTCTGCTATTTAGTGGGTGGCAGAATGCACATACTGCATATAAACTTTGGTTTCTCTTCTTTTGTGACGGGAAACCTTACCTACCAATGGCAAATGCTTCTCTTAATGAACTTTAAAAAGAAGGAAAGAAAAAGGCTTAAGTCTCTATTTTGCACAAAATTTAAATATTGGTTCCATCACTTACTGATTTTTGACCCTGGGCAGGTCACTTAATATTCCATTGCCTAAGTTTGCTTTTCTAGAAAATATAATAGCAACCTTATAATGCTACTCTGAGGATAAAATAAGATAATAAATTTAAAGCTCTTGGAATAATATCTGCACAAGTAATCCTGTGTTTCTACCATTGGACATGATTCTAAATAAAGTGAAAATTCTAGAATCCATTGGACCCTTGATATTGTTATTGGTCACAATAATTATAATTAGTAATTTATTATTTGTTTCTTATTTAAGGACACAATGGGGTGATTCTGTTAATGTTTCTATGATTTTCAAATGATTTTTCTCACAGACTCACAGATATAGAAAACAAATTTATGGTTACCAAAGGGTGGAGGGAGGGATGTACAAATTAAGAGTGTGGGATTAACAGATACAAAGTATTATACATAAGGGAGATAAAAAACAAAGATTTACTGTATAGCACAAGGGACTGCATCCAATATCTTGTAATAACTTATAATAGAATATAATCTGAAAAAAAGGTCACTTTGTTGTATACCTGAAAGTAACACAATATTGTAAATACACTAGACTTCAATAAAAAAAAAAAAAAGATTATTCTCAGTTACTCTGAGTTACAATGCCCTAGAGCAAGCAACCTTGAAATTCCAAATTTTTTCTAACAGAAAAGGAAACTAAGGCAATGGAATAGTAAGTGACCTGCCTAGGAATAGGAATAGAAATTTGCATATTCACAACTTGATTATTAAACAAACAAACAAAACCAAACCAAACAACCCCAAACATGTGCCAATTGGAGTTCCTATCATTGCTCAGCAGAAATGAATCCGACTAGGAACCATGAGGTTGCGGGTTTGATCCCTGGCCTCACTCAGTGGGTTAAGGACACTGCGTTGCCATGAGCTGTGGTGTAGGTCGCAGATATGGCTCAGATCTGGCATTGCTGTGGCTCTGGCATAGGCCGGCAGCTGTAGCTCTGATTAGATCCCTAGCCTGAGAACCTCCATTTGCCACAGGTGCAGCCCTAAAAAGGACAAAAGACAAAAAAAGAAAAAAAAGTGCCTATCTTGTTGGCATCACAAAACGTAAGTATTCTTTCTACATAGGACAGATTCTTCCCATTGTCTCCAGTCCTCAAAGTTAGGAAAAGTGGACTAAGGCTTATCTTCAGCTATGTGTTCCAAGGGAGAGTTTTCTAGGTATTTACACCTGATCCATTCTATTCATTCATAGAACTGGGTTACCTGGCAACATGTTTACCACCAAAATACACTTGAAACAGCCATGTGCCCTACTGCATTTGTGTAAGATGTAAGGTAGTTCTAACATTGGAGGTCTTGGTAAACTACACTAAACATATGGGAAAAGGTACTGACATCTTAAGAGTTTTGTCCTAACAATTTCATTTTCAGGTAATGCTGGTATATGGTACACAGAGAAAAGCAATTTGCTCCCTGAAATTTTGCAATCATAAAATCTCTGGGACAGTGCTAAGTACTTAGCAACCACTTGTTAAATACTTGATAATTAAAGAGAAAAAGTAGGTGAGCCAGAATCAATTTCTGACCTCTCTACTAATTTTAAATAATGAAAGAAGAATCAGCATAAAAATGGAAATCTTTGAAATCATCTCCTCAAATATAGTTTACTTCATTGATAATATTTAGTATATATCTAAGTTTAATCACATGATATTTAATCAAGTTGTCAGGATTCTGATTAAAATCATATTTAAAATTAAATATTTTTTTTGGGTTGGAAAAACTGCTAACTTAAAAAAGAACACTTTTTTTGAACTCTTGCAAATTTAAGTTTAAAAATGTGCAATTAGTCCCACAAGTTAATGCTGAAATTATACTTGCAGACTGTTTCTATTTCAGTCATGATGTAGGGTTTGGCTTTCTTTGGCTGATATTTCCTATGGCCTGGAGCTTAAAAATATCAGGTCTGCTTCATGAACACCACTCATTAGTGCTACTAATCAAAGGCCATGTATTGTCATGTTACAGTTTTATTCATGTAACTTTATCCAAAGGCTTGTGCTATGCATGCTTATGGCCTTCACATAATTAAGACACACGCTAAAATAAAGTGTCACCCACCACATAGGCAGGAATTGCAAAGAAAATAGTGACTCACAATGAAGCTTCCAAACTGTCCTTCTGAAATGAATGCCTTTTTTTTAGCTAAAGACAAAAATATACATGCATAACTTGATATAATCATCAGGGGTAATAAGATGCATTATTAAATTCTGAAGATAAGAAATCACCCTGGCGTCATGGTGTCAAGTTCAGAGAAACAAGCATTTGCAACTTCTTCCAATGAGGATCACCAATGGTTCAATTTTAATGGAGACAAAAGGGCCATCTTGTCAAGTTCCTTGTTATATAATACTTATTTGGATTTCCTCTGGACTCTGACATGCATTCCCCATAATAATAAGAAAGGGGACATTTTAATTCTAATTCATAAGCATTGTTCTTCACTAATCAATTCCACTATGTCAGAGTTGACAGCATACTGACTGATGTACCAACTTAACTCTGGATTTCACGTTACAAAAAAGAGGTGGCACAGAATACCTATCAGGGCTTCAATGCAGAGGTTTGAAAGAAAAAAAGGGTTGCTATGTTCAGCCAAACATATTCCTGCAAAAATTATCTAACTGATAAGGACTTCTGTCTTTTAAAAAAAGATGAAAGCACCTTAACCTTTAGAATGTCAGTCTCCTTTATGAGCTCTAGACCATCACATTATCAGATTATTAACAATGTGTGTTAAGTATTTGTACATTTGTCCATAATCCTGCTAGTGCTGAACACTGGTGTACCTAAAACAGACTCAGTTTTCATCTCCATGTGTATTCTCCTCCTAAACATTTCGTCGTGGCACCCGTCATCTCAACTGTAGGTTATCAGTCATCTTTTCATCCATTTCACATTAAGTAAATCTCCGAGTTTTACTTTTCTATCTTTTCCTATTTATCTCCTCTTATTTATTCTCAGTGAAATCAATTCAACTTATGAGACTGTATAGCCTTCTGATTCTCTCTCTACCATTAACCTTCCTCTCTTGTGTCTAAGAGCACTCCCACATTAAGCTCTCTAAAGTGTCCACTTGATAATATCACCTTCCACTTAAAACTTTACAGTGGCTCAATATTACCCTTTGGTCTGGCATTGAAGACCCCTCATTATCTTTCTACCTTCACTATATTCCATAAAGTATCAATGTGAACCTTATAGCTGGATGCATCTTGTCTATTCCTTCCTGGGTCAGGAAGACTAAGGGTGCCTATGCTGGGGGTGGGTCATTAGGTGGGGACTGTGCAAAGTACTTGCAGTAAAGAAGACTCTTAAGAATGATGGCAATTTATGCTGGACATCTATCCTCATTCTATCTGGCTACTACTTTAGAGAAATATATATACATACATATATATATATATATATATACACACACACACATATACATACACACATACATACATATTTATTTATGCTCTGGGAAAATAAATATAAGGGGAAAAAAAAAGACTGTGAACTAAGAAATCAGGAAACCATGAAAGAAGGCAGATGGACAAAAATTCCACAAACTGGCTCACTGGAGCACTGCCAGAGTGAGTTTAATTTTTTTTAATGCAATCTAAAAGAAGAAGCAAGAGAGTGAAAGCACATAATTATTATTGTTATTATCCTCACTACACTCTGTAGCAGTTGTTCAGTCAGGAGAGTTCATTATATGGTTCGCAAAACGGGCCAACATGTCTACCTAAGGTAATCACTGCACGCCTCAATTACTGCTATTGCCTCTTGCTGGGCTTCTTCCCTCCAACTTCTTCTCCTTCCTAACTATCCTCCAATGCCACCCTTCCTGGATCCATGCCCTCCTTATTCCTGTTCCCACCCTAGTACAGAGTGTGCTCTGGTTTCTTACTGTCAGCTGCTCCACTTTCAGCTCCAGGTCAACGCTCGCTAGCAGTCTGATGAGACTTTCAAGTCTGTTTCCTTTGTCTCCCAGTTTAAACTTTGAGCTTTGGTTATTCATATGGGATTTCCCTTCTGTCATGCTAATTTCACCATCAGAGATTGTGCTCACAATGTTTTCTCCACTGAAAATGGTCTTCATGCTTCTCACCATATCTTTGTCCTTTTAGGACCAGATAATATTCTTGGTGCTCTGGCCTTTCTAACTCTTGTTTACTTATCTTCTATTTTTGATAATATTGTAGCATCCATAAAATGTACGAAGCCACTATGTGTCTCTTATAAACCCCGAATTCTGCTCCTGTGAAATAGAAGCCAGTCCTGTTTAGGTCTTCATCTGTACTCTCCTCCTGCAGCTCATAATGGACAGCACAGCAATGGACCCACAGTGAGCAGCCAAAAGTGCCTCACAATTGACTTCTAAAGTAACCTGCCAGAAACAAAAATCCTAGTTTAACTTACAGATTCTTTACAGTTTCATATGAATATCAGTTTGGGGATTGTTTTACTTTTCCTCACACTTAATTCTTTTCTTAATGGGATACAAACTCGTGGTTAAAAGCTCCCTCTACTGGTTCTCCTTGACATATCACGAACATTAAAAAAAAAAAAAAAAAAAAAAAACTGTCCAAAATATATGTCCTAAGAAGTTGTCATTAATCTAAAAAAGAATTCAGAAACGTCAATAACGATATGTCTTCTTTTTCATCTGGGACTTTACTCATATATTCCAGTTTCTGAAGAATTGATGCTGCTAGAATTTGTAATCTTTTATTTCTTTAGATGAAAATACTTGATTTTTCTTTTGTCCATAAATTTTGCTATGCTTCTTTCTGTGTATTCCAATCATGCTTACAACTACAATATTTCCTGGGAGGCAAAATAGCATATAGTGAGGGAGGGTGAAGCTTCTGAAATCAGGCTGCCTTCCTAGGAAAACTGGCTTGACTTTTTATTGGTAGCAGTTCCCTTAGTGAAGGTTACTTAATGTCTGCATATCTCACTTTCCTCACCAAAAAAAAAAAAAAAAAAAAAAATGGGGGCAACAGTAGTTCTTCTCTCACGCTGTTACTGCAGGTTTTAAATGTTCAGGCAAAGCATTTAGCACAAGTGTTAAATCTTCAGATCCTGGCAAGGCCGCGCCTCACTGCTCTCTCCGAAGCAGCGAAGGAACACAATTTGCTAAGTCTTTCTCCCAGGGTCTTTGACTTTTCTTATTCTCTGAACTTTGTGGAGCTTCGCTTGTCAATATCCTTATGTTCTTCCCAGTGCTTCTTGATGATCTTCTTTGTTTAGCCTTCTGTTTATTTATTTTTTATCATTGTGGTAATGACACTTAACATGAGACCAACTATTCTAACAAATTTTTAAGTGTCCCATACAGTATTATTATCTACATGTACAATGTGGTACAGGGGAATTCTAGAACTTATTCATCTTGCAGTAACTGAAACTTTTATCCCAAAGAATTAGAAAGCAGTATCTCAAAGAGATATCATCATTCCCATGTTTACTGAGGCACTATTCACCACAGCCGAGAAGTGGAAACAACACAAATGTTCACTGATGGATGAATAGGTTTTTAAAAAGTGGAATATAACTCTAATGGGATATTCAGCATTAAAAAATAAGGAAGTTCTGTAATATGTGACAACATGGATGAATCATGAGGATGTTATGCTAAGTGACATAAGCCAGCCACAGAAGGACAAATACTGCATGCATGTAAGTAGATTGTATGAGGTATCTAAAACAGCCTTCATATATTCTTAGGTGCCTTCCAATTTACTTGTTAGATACCACCAAAAATGACTCATACTCTATACGTGCAAACAGAATTGGTCTATTCCTTGAATGAAACATAAATGTATTGACACACACTTTCATTAGAATCTTATTTTATGTTTTTTTTTTAATATTTCACTGAAGTCGATAAGTAGGTTTTCAAAAAAAAAAATGAGTTGATTCAATGATTACTCAATTTCAGAATCATGGCTGCCAATCTTCAAATTATACGCCGTAGTTTTAAGAGCATGTTTATTGAGGTGAAGTATGTTGTTTGTGTAATATAAAGAATATAAACCTTAGAGACTGAACCTCTGTTCCCATAATGTGTTTGTCTTTAGCAAATAGGTAATTTTGTCCCTCAACTATAAAATAGGTATTATGATTATTTCTATTTTCATATAGTTAAAGATTATTGAAGTAGATTATCATGTAGCCTGGTTCTAAGCCCTACCTATTATCTAACAGATACATAATTGAAAATATCTATACAAATGGATGAGCAGTGCTGGTAAGACTATTATGGGGTTATTTAGTTATATATATACATATGTGTGTGTATTTCAAATGAAGTTTTTAACTTTATAATCATATCGACTTGGTTTTTGGTAAGAACGATATATGAGGAATTTACATATTTTAAGCCATGGTAAAGTTAAGACTAAAAAGAATGAATACTTTCAACAGAAATCTCAGAATGTCGATATTGTTCACAGGGAAGGTCATTTCAACAGCAATCTGTTTTGATCTTCCTGATATTTTGGAAACATGTCAGCATATTTCCAAGAGACTGTTTCAAATTTAGATTTCATGGTTAAACATCTGGATTTCCTTCTCGGTCCATTTAGCTACATTTCATATACACACCCTCTACTCATTCAGAAAATAAAAATAGATTTTGTGAAAATTCAGGAGGTGAAAGATAACAGCACTTCATAAAATGAAGGGGTTTGGGTGACTTATTTTGGGTAATCAGTTTTGATTCTAGAAAACACATTGAGAATCCTTGAGGAAAGGATATTAAATATATTTTAGCATCACTTTGTGAAGGCAGAGTTTCAGAATTAGGGAGTATGCCTAAAATTCACTCATTCAAATACAAGTAGCATCATCAATATTTCAAATTGTTTGGTAGTTAATATTACTAATCTTGCATTGTATGTTCCTAAATACTTGATCCAGAATTCTTCCTTTTATTCCCACCTGCTATTCTCTTGACACTAAATGTGTTGACATATGCATCAGACAAAAATGATGTACCAGGAGCTTAGTTTTTCCTTTTTGTGACTTCAACTGAGGAAAGATAAATTTCTTTTTTTTTTTCATTTTTAAAAGGCTCATTGAATTGCAGTTGATTTACAATGTTGTGATAATTTCTGTTGTACAACCAAATGATTCGGTTATACATGTACACACATCCATTCTCTTTCAGATTCTTTTCCCACATAGATTATCACAAAATTTTGGGTGGAGTTCTTTACGTTATATAGTGGGTCTTCATTGGTCAATCATTCCATACACCTCAGTGTGCATATGCCAATCCCAGACCCCCAGTCCACCCTTTCCCCACCCACCTGTCTACTTTGGTAACTAATTTTTCAAAGTCTGTGAGTCTGTTTCTGTTTTACAAATAAATTCATTTGTATCCTTTTTTTAGATTCCACATATAAGTGATATCTTATGATGTTTGTCTTTCACTGTTATGACTAACTTCACTTAGTATGATAATCTATAGGTCCATCCATGTTGCTGCAAGTGGTATTTTGTTTTATTTTGGTGATAAGTATTATGGATACAGACTGCTAACATCTTTATTATTTATTATTTCAAACAAAGTACTGACTTATTAGTTAAAAAAATCAACATATCAGTGTAGGCAGATTTGAGAAGTTCTAGAAGAAGAGAGAACAAGGAGAATGGTTCTATGTTCTATAAAATATACACATTCAAAAACCAAAACCAAAAAGAACTGCAAAAATGTCTCACACATGGATATGATTAAGAGACAGTTGTAGTGTTGGTGGGAATGTAAATTGGTACAACCACTATGGAGAACAGTACAGAAATCCCTTAAAAAAACTAAATATAAAACTAAATATAGAACTACCATATGATCCACAATCCCACTCCTGGGCATATATCCAGAGAAAAACATAATTTGAAAAGATACATGTACCCTAGTGCTCATTTCAGCACAATTTACAGTAGCCAAGATATAGAAACAACCTAAATGACCATCAACAGAGGATTGGATAAAGAAGATGGGATATGTATATACAATGGAATATTACTCAGCCATTAAAAATGAAGGAAATAATAACATTTACAGCAACACAGATGGTGCTAGAGGTTATTATATTTAGTGGGGTAAGTCAGAGAAAGACAAATATCATATGGTATTATTTATATGTGGAATCTAATAAAAAAAAACGATACAAAAGAACTTGTTTGTAGGACAGAAACAGACTCAGAAATTTTGAGGTCAAATTTAGGGTTACCAAAAGGGAAATGGTGGAGGGGAGGGATAAATTGGGAGCATAGGGTTGGCACATGCACACTACTATAAACAGGGTAACTAACAGGGACCTTCTGTATAGCATAGGGAGGTCTATTCAATATTCTGTGATAATCTAAATGCAAAAAAAAAGAATAGATATATGTATATGTATAAATGATTCACTTTGCTATAAACCTAAAGCTAACACAATATTGTAAATCAACTCTACACCAATTAAATTAACAAGAAAAAAAAAAAACTTAAAAAAGGAACAGTTCTAGGAAGATACAGCTCTTTCCCCACAACCTCACTCATTCCTGTTTCAGCCTCAGACCCAGTAACTCCATCCTTATCTCTCCTCAAGTCTTGTCTGGTTCCTTCCTTTCCTCACTTATCTTTCTCTTTCTCAATCTGGACAATTCCTACATGATTGCACATTTAAATCACTCAGTCTTACTATTAAGCATGTAGTAACTTTTTAAATGCTGATGCATTCACATTAGGGTATGGTAGTAAAATGAGGTAATTCTTGTTTAATCTTATTTATTTATAATATGAAAGCCCATTAATTCCAATAAATTAGAAAAAAGGTTAATTGACACTGTTTCAAAATTTGAAGTTAGATTTTTAAAATACAACCTAAAATGTTACATTTTTTAAAAAGTCAATGTGTACATTTAATTTTATTTCTTATGTTTTTGGCTCTTTCAATGTAATAATAATAATAATAATACAAAGAATGAAACAAAGATAACAAAAAGAGAACTTTGCTTTCTACTCAAACATTTCATTTTTATGTACAGTTTCCTTGATAAATACTTTTAGTGATGGCAATAAGTAAACCTAACATTGGCTTAGTTTGCACTTCTCACAAATTCAAATTGCTGGGGGCCGGATTCCTGAATCTTTGACAAAACTGAGTAAATGCCTATTTATCATAGACTATTGAGAGAGTAGCAATTAGAAAAATTAGTCTACACAGCCCCTTAGAGACTCTTTTTCAGCCACAATAAAATCTTATTCTTAATCCCAATCAGATCCTTTCCATTAAGAGTCTATGATTGTTAGTGGGTGGTAGTTTTTTTCGGATTAGAATACCAACTTTTAAAAATGTAGCTTCTTGTCTACACATTTTATATCTATATACACACACACACACATTATAAATATACTGTGTGTGTGTGTGTGTGTGTGTGTGTGTATGGTATATTTGTATGATGGTCAAACCAACTTTAAAGAGAGGGCTGGAAATCTATTACCGAAAAATAACATCGGTAAACTTTTAAATTATAAATGCACTGAATCTCAAACTATTCTTTCTAAAAGCCATAGGACATTATATAACAACACAAATAAAAGCAGAAGACAATTTTAACAAGAGGGGAAAAAAAAAAAACGAGGCTACGCCAGGTAGCTGAGATAAAATACTTCCTTCATGCACTTAATGGAAAAGAGTAAGGCATGTGTGATGAATTCTGAGTTTCACTGGAACAGCAAGGTAAACTCATTTTAAGTTGAAACAAAGTTTGAAGGGAAAACAAGTTTTAGGATATGTGAAATGACTGTTTTTGTATAATGAGCTTTTATACATCATCAGCACTAAACATAAAAAGGATACCAGCAAAAGAGTGAGATTTAAATTGTGTGAGATCCATGGAAACCAATTTGAGGCTACTGTTACAAAACTCTTTTGAAACTTCTCCATTAAGTTTAAATTCTGGCATTAAATGTTCACAAGAAAAAAACAGGATTTACTTGATGATTTCTGGTCTCAGTATGAAGTGATTTACAGACTAATTCCCTGATGTATAATAGATGATCACTGGGAATAACTGTGTAATTCAAAGTGGGTAGGCAGCCTGAAATATCATACTCTTTTCTAATGTATTTGGATGCTCAGATATATCTACAACTTAAAAATATAGATGATTCTTAACAGATATCAAATAAATATTGAAAAATAAAAAACTGAGATATACATTTATATATTTATTCAACAAATAATTTAGCACCTCCTAGGTTGCAGGCACTGCCTTGCAGGCTGGGGATCAATGACGAACAAAAACAGAACCTCTGCGCCAAAGCAACTTCTGCAAAAATGTTAAAGAAATCAAATATCAGACACAAATGATAGTTGTCCAGCCCACATCTTATGATGCTGTTTAGCTTAGCAAAGTTGCTGGCCAGTTCTCAGTTAAAGATTTTCAGGTGTTCCTCAACAGAAGGGACCAATTTCCAGGCTGCCAATCTGATATGTTGAGTTATATCAAAGGATTGCAGGCCATGTTCTGAATTTAGGAAAGGTTTCTTGATTCATTCTCACTGTACTGCTTAGGACTTTGAAGCCAGGTCTTCTGGGTTCTGTTCACTAAATGTTCCCTAAACAATGAATGAAAAGCCCGATGAAAATAAAAAGCAGTGTATGGATGTTCATGTAATTCCATGTTTCCCTGTTATCTCTTCCATCATCTGACAATGCTGCTGCCTTTGTCTTACTTCTTTTCCTAAGCTGTCATCCTGCTGCAGCCTGAAACATTAGTAGCTTAGAAACCAGGAGAGCTCTTGTACAATCTGGACACAGCAAGGCCTAGTAGACTTTGGTTTCAACCCCAGCTGCCACTCACGAGTGATCTGACCTTTGGCAAATCCTTTAACCTGCCCAGCATTCAGTTTTCTCATGGGTAAAATAAAAGTTCGTACTAGATGCTTCCCAAAGTCACTTCAAGCTAGAAAATGTCATGAGTTTATGAACACAGTAAACACTAGGAGCCTGCAATTTTAGCCCAGTCCTGGTTCAGTTTTTCTGGATGGAAAATGACTTTAAAAATAAGCTAACATTGCCATCAATGAAAATTTTAAAAAGATAATTATTATTTGTCAAAGTGGTCATCGTGTAAAAAGCAAAGGTAGGAAGGGCATCATTAGAAGTGGGGAGTTGGACAAACAATGACAAGGAACCATAAGGACAAAGGAGTTAATGGAAGGCAAAACAGAGTGGGAATTCTATTCACTGAACTATTAGCTGCTCCTTTGAAACTGTTATTGAGCATTTATGTGCTAAGTATGGATCTTGGCCCTGAAGACACAGCTGTAAACAACACACATAAGGCCTCAGTCCTTATATATTTACCCTGTAGTCAGGGGGAAGGAAGGCACATACTGCCAATTTGATGTGTTGAGTTATATCAAAGGATTACAGACCATGTTCTGAATTTAGGAAAGGCTTCTTGATTCCTTCTCACTATACTGCTTAGGTCTTTGAAGCCAGATCTCCTGGGCTCTGTTCAGTAAATCTTCCCTCAATAATGAATTAAAAGCCTGATGGAAATAAAAAGCAGTAAAAGATAATTTTACATTGTAATAAATAGTAAGTTATAAATAAGGAATAAACTAGGTGAAATATGAAAGAGGGGCATAGGAAGGGGAGGCTACTCTACTTTGGATGTTTGGGAAGACCTCTCTGATAAAGTAACAGGAGACTTTAGTGATGACAAGAGGACACCCATAGGACCTTCTCAGTGAAGAGCCTCCCAGACAAAAGGAGCACCAACCTTAGACAGTACCAGTGTAGCAAACGTGGGAATAAGCTCAGACTTAGATGAATGATGAAAGCCAGTGTGACAGGACCACAGTGAGCAAAGGGAGGCTGCTTAGGCCTGAAGGCAGGTGCAGGCAGAGCCCAACTTCCCTAAGGAGTGGTAAAAATGTGGGGCCTTTGTCTATTTCAATGAAATATGGAAATTTCAGGCAGACATTGAAGGTTTTTAAGAAAGGCTGTGATACTATCAATTTGAAAACATCTGTTTGCCTGCTACATGGAGATGAGATCCAGAATGGTAACAAATAACAGCCATGGGATATTGTTGATGTTTTAGAACTACAGGAGAAAAATGATGACATTTTAGGAGAGGTAGGTAAAATAAAAATAGTGAGTTCAGCAATTCATAAGTATAGTGAATGAAGCCTTAAGGGTAAGTAAAATAGGACGTGTTTGCCCAATGAAGGCCAGAACTAGAAAAGTCTGTATTTAATCATATTTACACATAGAGCAACTATTGTCTCATTACAATATCGTAAGCAATAAATTAGGCTTTTATTCTAGAATCATAGCAGGCCCTCCTTCATTTTCTAATGTTAACAGTTAGAAAGTTAACAGCCTATGTTAAGAGTGGCTTTATTGGGAGTTCCCGTCGTGGCGCAGTGGTTAACGAATCCGACTAGGAACCATGAGGTTGCGGGTTCGGTCCCTGCGCTTGCTCAGTGGGTTAACGATCCGGCGTTGCCGTGAGCTGTGGTGTAGGTTGCAGACGCGGCTCGGATCCCGCGTTGCTGTGGCTCTGGTGTAGGCCGGTGGCTACAGCTCCGATTCAATCCCTAGCCTGGGAACCTCCATATGCCGCGGGAGCGGCCCAAGAAATAGCAACAACAACAACAACAAAAAAGACAAAAAAAAAAAAAGAGTGGCTTTATTGAATGTGACAAGATTGCAAGTTTCTAACTGTACTGCTTTTGAGAAGCAGGACAATGTACTGATAATCCATGAATCCATTATGTCTTTGTTTAACACCAAGGTGGATAGTACAAGTGAGGATTAAGAAGTCAAAAATGAGTCCCACATTCTTCTTGGTGGACGTAAATTGGAACAAGATATGTAATCAAGATTTGAAACTGTTAGAATGGTGAGGAAGAAGGAAGCAGAGTCTGCAGCAATGAGGTTGCAAGCAGGGTTTATTAACCAACAGAGTGGTTGGGAGCTCTGATCAGCACTGCCCCCCACCGTGCCAGGGGAGTGCTTGATTTTTTATAGACAGGGGTCATTCTGTTGAGCCATGTAGTCTGCGGCCTTGGGGCAATCTTTGTTTTGGGGAACTCATCCATTACGTGTGCCTATAAGGTAAGAAGGAGTCTGCAAGTCTGGATTCACCTGGGTTATGTTGATTTTTTGTTCTTTTAGGCCTTGTTTCATTCTCCACCTAAGAGAAACATACTTTTCTCTGGTGTTTTAGCAAACAATCACAACGTTATAGCAGTATAATTGCCTAGTTGTTTTGTTTGTTTGTTTGTAGTTCCTATTTTCACTATTCATCTAAAAGAGAAGTTGTAAGTATATCCCTTATCCAATTCCACCATTGATTTATTTACAGAAAATCAAACTGCAGAGATGAATGACACAGGCATCGTTGGGTACATTTTATAATACCAAACCTACCAAGTTACTGAGGGAAAATACCACAAGCTCAATCCTGTTGTATTTAATTATAGATATTTATTTAATACATATAATGTGGAACTGGACTAGGGGTTTGCAAAAGATGTGCAAGGCACAGGGGCTTAAAATCTATTGGGGAAAACAAGGCGCATATGGAACAATTAAATGACAATGAAAGTTAATGTGAAATCAAATGACAAAATTAGTTACAGAGAAAATAATCTTTATGGAAGTTTAGAGAAGGGAAAGACAATAAATTGAATTTGTCACCAACCAACTCCAAAAACCTTTCAGATATTAGATACATTATTTTCAGCATTGTATTCGCAAAATGTAGCTTTTGATTTTTGGTTAGAAAGAGTTGTAAGAGAAAAGATTAAATTATTTTAGCAGACGATAAAGGAAACAAACTTAATAGCTGTTTGGACATAAGAGATAACAGCAAAATGTTGCTGACTCACAATTAATTGTGTACTAAGATGCTCTTTTTCCTGACTAGAGATGATTAACTACCTAGCTATTAATCATCTAATTGTTAAAACTGATTAACTACAACCTTGCTAGCATTTGAAATTAGCTTTATTGCCCCTCACTTTTTATAAACTATGTAACTTTTCAAAATATATTAGAGTTTTGATTAGACTAACAACAAGCTGTCCATTTTATGTTACTTTGAAGGTGAAGAGTGCTTCAAAGGGTTTTAGAGAGGTAATTTCTCTTACATTTTGCAGAGAAATGGAGGCAAACAATAAACAGATGAGAACAAACGAACTGGTATAATGGGCCTTTAGACTAAACTCAGAATTAGATGGGCTACTAATTTAATGAAAATCCTAAATTACTTTCTATTAGGTAGAAAGACGTCTCTAACTATCTATCTTTCTATGTATATCTAAGTGTGTGTGTGTGTGTGTACATATATATACATATGTGTATATATATATATCACTACTTACCTGATACACATATGTATATATGTGTGTGTGCGCGTGTGTGTTTGTATATATATATGCACATATGTTTTTATTATATATCTATGCTAGCAATTAACACAATTTCCTTTTATTTTTGGAGTCATGCAAAGTATAAACAAGCATTTCTCTAGATTTCCATTTTTTCCTTTCTTATTGTAAATGACTCAGCACTGATTGTTGGAATAACCTCAATCAGTGTACTGGCCTCTGTACTTTTGTTTGACCTTCTCAGACTGATTTTTCCCCTCTGTCCTGAGCCTGAGCTTTCAAAAACTGGAATCTACTAATACCAATCCTGTCATTAAAACCATTGTTATAACTATATATTATTTTAAAATATTTGCATCTCAACAATGTGATATACATGTATGTGTTAGTTGTTTTCATCAGTCCCCCAGAGATGGTAAATTGACATATGAAGAAGCCTAATTTTGAATGGGTTTGGTGTACTGGACAGTTAGCCCCCAGATGAAGGACTAATCAAAAGCCCACCTCGCAAAGGGAAGCACTGAAAGTGCTTCGGTGGCCCTCCTCTCTGATTAGCCCTGGGGAGTAGTTTATTCAGATACTGAATGACTGAAATGATTTTTCACTGGTGAAATGAGAGGCATTCAAGATATGTGGAGACAAGAATATACAGTGGAGAAAAGACAGGCTTTTCAGTAAGTAATGCTGGGAAAACAGTCTCTAACACCATACACAAAAATAAACTCAAAATGGATTAAAAACCCTAAATATAAGGCTGGAATACTATAAAACTCCTAAAGGAATACACAGGCAGAAGACTCTCTGACATAAATCACAGCAATATCTTTTTTGACCCACCTGCTACAGAAATGAAAATAAAAACAAAAATAAACAATTGGGACCTAATCGAACTTAAAAGATTTTGCACAGCAAAGGAAACCATAAACAAAATGAAAAGGCAAACCACAGAATGGGAGAAAATATTTACAAATGCAGGGATGGAAAAGTGATTAATCTCCAAAATATACAACCAGCTCATACAACTCAATAACAAAACAAACAACCCAATCAAAAAATGGATAGAAGATCTAAATAGACTTCTATGCAAAGAAGACATACAGAGGACCAACAGACACATGAAAATGTGTTCAACATTGCTAAGTATTAGAGAAACGTAAGTCAAAACTACAATGAGGTATCATTTCACATCTGTTAGGATGGACATCATCAAGTAATCTATGAACAACAAATGCTGGAGAGGGTGTAGAAAAAAGGGAACTCTCCTGCACTGCTGGTGGGAATGTACATTGGTACAACCACTGTGGAGAACAGTATGGAGGTTTTTTAAAAAACTAAAATTAGAACTACTATATGATCCAGCAATCCTACTCCTGGGCACATACCCAGAGAAGAATATAAGTAGAAAATAAATATGAATGCCAATATTCACTGCAGCACTATTTACAATAACCAAGACATAGAAGCAACCTAAATGTCCATCAACAGAATGGATAAAGAAGATATTACATATATACAATGGAATATTACTCAGCCATTAAAAGAATAAAATGATGCCATTTGCAGCAACATGGATGCACCTAGAGATTATCAGACTAAGTGAAGTAAGTGAGAGAAAGACAAAAAGCATATGATATCACTTCTATGTGGAATCTAAAAAAAAATGATACAAATGAATTTATTTACAAGACAGAAACAAACCCACAGACAGAAAACAAATTTATGCTTACCAGAGTGTAAAGGTAGGTGTAGGGGGTGTAAATCAAGAGTTTGGAATTGAAATATACACGCTACTATATATAAAATAGATTATCAGCAAGGTTCTGCTGAATAGCCCTGGGAATTCTGCTTGATATTCTGTGATAACCTATATGGGAAAAGAATCTGAAAAAGAATGGATATATGTGTATGTATAACCGAACCACATTGCTGAAACTAACACAACATTGTTAGTCAACTATACTCCAATATAAAATAAAAATTAAATTAAAAAATAGGAGTTCCCGTCGTGGCTCAGCAGAAACGAATCTGACTAGGAACCATGAGGTTTTGGGTTCTATCCCTGGCCTCACTCAGTGGCTTAAGGATCCAGCATTGCCGTGAGCTGTGGTTCAGGTAGCAGACGCGGCTTGGATCTGCTGTTGCTGTGGCTGTGGTGTAGGTCAGCAGCTGTAGCTCCAATTAGACCCCTAGCCTGGAAACCTCCATATGCCGCAGGTGGGCCCCTAAAAAGCCAAAATAAATGAATAAATAAGTAAATAAAAAATATATGTGGAGAGACTAGTAATAATGAGTGGGCATCTCTCCCTTTTCCTGAATAGGCTTTAAGAATCAAAGCCAATAGTATATACCAAATATATTTCCTTTGAAAACAATGACACAGCCTAAGAGCCCCTCTCATTCTACCCTAAGCCATTGACAGGATTGTGCTGCTTGATTCCAAGAAGATAGGTGGCCGGATACTGCTACTTGAATTGTGTCACATCTGAACATGAGCCTTGAATTTAAGATCTTGTTAGAGTGTCTAAAAGGCCAGAAAGTGAGGATCTCACTTAATTCACAGAACAGATTGTGTGACTGCTTCTTGTTACTGTTGCTTAATAAATGCTTTAATTTATAGCAGAGTTAGGACTGAGGCTTTAAAAAAAAAAAAAGCAAACTAATTGCAGCCATTTCCTGCATCTAATGAAGGATGTGGATATCTAACAAACGAACAAACACTTTTAATAAATATGAATAACCACATTGGTTTACATCAGTTTCCAATACAACACTGGGCATGTGCTAAAGGTCTTACATGTTTTCCAAGAGCTATCCACTACCTCACACTGCAGCTTCCTCACAACATACCTGGCATGCTGGCCCATTCCTTTCCCCACCCGCCTCAACCCAGAACCATGATATTGTCGGTTCCTGCAATTGCTCAAGAGATTTCCTTGGAACCCTATGCCCTGCACCTACATCTTACTCATCTCTATAAATTAATTGAGGTGTAGTCTCCCCCAGAAAGCTTCTCAGCCTTTGAAGGCTGAGTTGCCCACCTCCCCCATATGCTTCCAGGGCACCTTTCTGATTCCATGTGCCACAATGTGTTAAAATTGTCTGTTTAGCCATTGAACCTCACCTCTCTACTTTATGAGCAACGTAAAAGCGAGTGCCTTGTCTTTTCCTGACATTCATAATACGCAGCAAAATGCTATTTGATCCGGATAAAATCTCCTGTGAGTACTTCAATGGGCATTTACAGAAAAAAAATCATTGCTTTCCCTGTCTGAAAAAGAAATGTTGTTTACAATGAGCATTTTCTTAAGATTTATCTTTTCTTAAGATAAACTAGCAGAGCGAATACACTTGTCTTCAGATATTTATTCTACTAACAATTATATATTCCTATGTAAATACTACCAGACAGACCTTATAATTATAGATTTGAAGATGTCCTTACATAATGCCAAATGTCCTAGAAAAGGTGACACTGTATGTTCAAGATCGGTTTTTAGGCAGCATGCTAGTGAAAATAACAGGTTCTTGGGAAATGTCTACGTAAATTACAAGCAGGCTATCCAAATTATTTGATTTTGGTGTGTGTGTGCTAGTCGAAATTTCTTCTGTGAGGAACACAGGAATTGTCTCACCATCTGTTAGCTGATGGACGTGGTTTACAAATTACCTCATCCCTGTATCCTTCCTGTGGTAAGTGGCCTGGATGTAAAGCAGAGTCCTTTTCAGTGGTAGTAAATTATTGACTTTGATTATCTTTAAGGACGATAACATCAGCTCCATTAGTATGTGCCTTTAT
The DNA here is from genome assembly GCF_016906955.1 of Phacochoerus africanus. NCBI lineage: Eukaryota > Metazoa > Chordata > Mammalia > Artiodactyla > Suidae > Phacochoerus > Phacochoerus africanus. The sequence continues at coordinate 110,537,715 of NC_062554.1, forward strand.
ATTCTGAATACACCATCTATGCTTCAGTGATTCAGTTGTTTCCCAGAAATTAGCAAAATGAGTGTCTTGTTATCCTTACAATGCAAAGCACACTGGATAGCAAGAAATAGTTCACTGGACAAGAGCAAAACCATGGTTGGTATTTCCCACATTTATTCTACTGATCACCTAGAAACTGCTGATGGTGGTTTATAGGGTCAACTGTTTTCTAGCCAATCCTCATTCATATAGCAACTAGGCATTTGTAACTTCAAAACACCAAAAGCAATGTCTTCCTTAGTCCTATAATTTCCCACAAGAAAAAAGCAAAGGCAAAACCCAAACAGTAACATATACCTGTTTATTTAATTAGCATGTCTGAGTGGTTTCTTAGGGTGAAAAAAAGAAGGGAAGAAAAAGCATGTTATGAATATTTATTATGCAAAAATCTCTGTTATAAGCACTTTAACCATGTAGAATATCTTAACTTGGCAATGGCATTCTGATTATACATTTAATCCTAATTTATAAATGCGTAAAGTCCCATTTAAGATCATTTATAATTCTTATTTATTATTCCAATTTTGGAAGTATTTGTGAAAGTTGTAATTTTTGAGAATAGCCATATTCTATCTGTTAGCATTTAAACTGAGCAAATTTATAGAAATGTCTTTGGAAAATGATGAAAACTGATTTTCATGCAAAAATATTAGAGTTGAAAATATCTTAGCATTTAGCCCATCTATTCTCTCACCTAAAAAAGAAAATTTGCATAGTAACAGCATACACTGGTTATACAACTGAAAATTAAACGGTACTTTAAAAATATCGAATAGGTCAAACTACAGAGATGAGGGCCCACAAACAAGGGAAGATGGAAAAAAATTGTTTCTATTACTAATTATACTTTTTTTTCCCTACATTTCTTCCTTGAAGTTGGAAATTCTAGGCTGTGAAATTTATTTTATAATTACAAAATGTTTAAACATAGTATTCATATATTACCACCTACATACCATTTCCCTAAACAGTTTCTAAAACTCTGCACTAGAAACATTGAAGAAAACGTTCTATTTTTACAGAAGACATTTGTATTTTTCTACACCAATGACAAACTTCCTTGACATCTCAAATATTAAAATACACTGTAGATCGACTGTTATCAAAAGCAATTTGATAACAATTCTCAAAAAGCTCCGAAGTGTAGATGCAAGGCTGTTGTGGGGAACTGAGTGCTCCCCAAACATACACTGAAGTCCTAACCTTCAGTATTGTGAATGTGACCTTATTTGGAGATACAGTCTTCACGTTAATCAAGTGAAGATGAGGTCGTCCTGGATTAGGACTGCCCCAATCCTAGATGACGGATGTCCTTATAAGAAGAGACACATGCACACAAAGGGAAAGCCATGGGAAGAGGGAGGCAGAGATAGGTGTGGCTCTGACACACGTGGAGGAATACAAGAGATGGCTCTCACCAGAAACCAGGAGAGGAAGGGAACAGACCTGCCCTTAGGACCTCCAAAATGAACCACCCCTGCCACCACCTGGATTTCAGACTTCTAGCCTCCAGAACTGTGAGGGAATATACTTCTGCTATTTGCAGCCCCCTAATCTGTGCTATTTTGATAGAGCAGTCTTAGGAAAATAATACATTGGTGATATCCATGTCTATATTCAACAGGAGGGCTTTCGGAGGCTTCTAACATCAGATGCCTCATTAGGCACTAATCTGGAATCTTACCAAGTGATTCAACAGAACAGAACAACACAAACAAACTAAAACCCATCTTTTTTCAAGGAAATGATCTTCAGTACTCACAAATGGAGTAGAGATTATTGTTAATAAAGGCATGCATGCAGCCATCTCCTGTATCCTGACTCAGGACACAAGATAGTTCTCTAAGCATTACATTGGATGATGAAAAAAAAAAATCTCATGTGACATTTACAGAGCCAGAACTCTTCAGCAGGAACCATTGCAACACATGTAATGGAATACCCGGTTTAGTCACCAAAACCCCCTAAGACTTCAGTACTACGAATGGCCCAGAAAATCATTAGAGATCCATTGAGATAGCAAATAGGCAGTAAGTAAAAGAGGCTAAGTTAATGTAGCCACTTCCCGGTGATGATTCTTTTGTTCCTCATCGTGGGTCTCCTGAACGTGACTTTTACCCCTACCGAGGTTACCATACTTCACAAATGACAATACAGGACAGATAGTAAAATTGGAGTTTCAGACGGTGAATATTTATTTTAGTATAAGTATACCACAGATACTGTATAGGAGGCATTTATACTTTAAAAAGTGTGTACTGTGTATTTTTTTACCTAAATTTCAAAATTTAACTGGACCTCGTGTATTTTATATGGCAACTCTAGTCCTATAAGACTTGATCTTTGGGAACAAAATGTATGATTAGCCTATAGAAAATTCTGGAGTTTCTGTTGTGGCTCAGTGGTAAGCGAAACCAACCAGGAACCGTAAGGTTGGGGGTTCCATCCCTATCCTCACTCACAAAAGATTCCTAAAAGGAAATATTTGGTCTTTGTTACATACACAACCAGATTCTTAATGTCACTTATTATTCTTTGCATCCTTGTTTTCCCCAGAGGACTAATGATATGGTAAATTTGTTAGATGTTATCAAACAAAGTGAATTGATCATTTTAACCAATTTCTCTATATACGAAATACACTCTTACAATAACCTTACTAGTCCTTTCCAAGTTACTAGTGACAGTGCTTCTCATTTGTGGGTTATCAATTGAATCTAATTGCAGCTTCATATGCCATAATTCTGGTCGGCTTCTTTAATTCAATTTGAGGATATTTTATAACAGGTATAATATTAAATGGTAAGGCTAAGTTACTAATTGCATTCAATTCCTAGGATTACTATATTGAAGTGCCACAAAGTGGATGGCCTAAAACAACAGAAATATACCATCTCACTAATTCTGGAGAATTAAATGTGTGAAATCTACTCAACCCACGCGTCAGCAGGACCATGCTCACCCTGGTACTTCCTTGCCTCTTCCAGCTTCTAGGAGCCCCAGGAATTCCTTGGCTTGTGGCAACATCCCTCCAGTTTATGCTTCCATCTTCACATGCCTGTCTTCCCTCTGTATCTCTGTTGCCAGGGCATTCCCTCTTTTATAAGGACATCAGTCAAACTGAATTAGTGCCCACCCCAATGACCTCATTTTAACTGGATGACATCTGTAAACACCCTATGTCCAAATATAATCATATTCAGTGGTACTAAGATTTAGGCCTTCCCCTTTTGGGGGACACAATTCAAATTATAACACTAACCTATATAGTTTAGAAATAACGCCCGCTGATTTCTAACGATGGCAGTCCTGCAATTTACCTAATAAAGGCTGCAAATCACTAGTCCCTTGGACCAAGGAATCCTATCTGTGTCACCATATCCCACCAGCTAGAACCAAAATGAAAATCCCTAAACCATTAATGCATTAAGGAGAAGAGAGATTATTCTTGCTGGTTGTAAACTTTTGCATTGATGTCTAGATCATCCACCTAACTAAACAGAACAATAATCATCACTGAGGACATATCAGTACAATTAATTACTTATCTCCTCTGTTCTACTCCAAACTATAAGTGTCTGGAGGGCAGAGATCATGTCTTAGGCATCACAGGATGCAAATGGCCAGGATTCATCTAATGCAAGTTTCAGGTGCCCCTTTATCAGCAACTTCCATGTTGCATACCTTACAAAATAGTGCTTAACCCACAGTTTGATATGCTTAAGTAAGGCTGTCTCTCTTTATAAATAATACCTTAGTAATAATGTTTTGTTTGCTTCTTGTATTTAATGGCCATGCAAATTTACACGCTCAATAATGTGATTAACACATAACACGAAAGAAGAGTAAAACAACCAAGCCAAAGAAAGGTTTACAATACACACACATACACACACACACATACACACACAAAAGCACAGATAAGTAACACGTGCTGGGTGGGGAAGGAAAGGAGACACTCCAAAATAGGTGTCACTTTTATTTTTATTTTAGAGTTCCTTTGAAAATCAGTCATCACCATGGAAATTATTCACTATTGGCAGTTACCCTAAAAGGATAATTCTTTAGCCAAAAAATGTGGTGTTTTTAACCTTCTATCCAGAACTTAATTTGTAATTTGGAGTCATCTACAATTGATTCAGGTCAGTCCCTGGCAAGTGTAAAGTATATAGGAACTTCTCTGCATGAGTTGTTTTTTGTGTCCCTTAAGCATAATAGATAATTGCCTTCTCTGGGGAGACTACCACGGTCTTTTGTAATATGGAAAGCTGCAACATTAGCAAACTCAGGTATTCTAAAGGGAGCAAGCAAAGAGGTGCTACTCTACAGGGTGATAAATGGGGCTGAAGCAACTGTGCTGACAGCATTTCAGAGTACACAATAGGGATAAGAACTATGAAAATCAGAACCATGCAGCAAACCACAGGCACAGTCCTTTCCTTTTAAAATAACCAGAAAAAAAGTTTTATATGAGGATAATTAAAAAATGCACTACAGAAGCAGGGCTTTTCTTTCCTTTATAAACAATTAGTTGTAAAACCAGGAAAAGAAAGGCTTTTTTTTTTTTTTTCAGAGGAAAGAACTCAGTATATTCAGTTCAATAGATATTTCTCTCCCTATTTCAAACTTTGGGTCACCATACGTCTTTATGAAACATAAGCCAGAGATCTTACAGGCTGTTCTGTGGGGTCTACGCTATGGACATAGTTTTGGACATTTATCAGTGTGTTATTTTCTATCCGTGTTTTGTATTTTAAATAATAGTTTCCTTTGGAGAGAAGAACAAAACAAAAGGCGACTTTGCTTTAGAAACAAAACATTAAAGGGTTTAAAGAGACAGAGACAGAAAGATACACAGAGACAGAGAGGGAGAGAAAGGGAATTCAGACATTCATCTGTCTCTGAGAATTGAATTCAAAAGCAAGTCATGACTTTTCAATTAGAAATATGTAATATGTAAAGATAGCAAAAATATTAAGCAAAAGATTCAGGAATAATAAAAATACGGATAAAATCTCAGATGGTCTCAAAGACCACAGGGCAATCAGAGGTAACTGCTAATGTGGTTTTGTTTTACTTTGTTTTAAAAATCTGGAAATCTGCCTGTGAACTCAAATGTGGATTTCTAAACATAATTCCAACTCATTGATTCTAAAGTCTGAAAAAAAGATAAAGACAAAAAGATGAAAATAATTGTATCACTTTGGATGCCATATTTATCTCTGACTCTTTTCTATTTTTCTCAGTTTATTCCATTTAAAGGTGTTTCAGGGCATAGCAAGCTCTAATACTTGCTAAAACTGTATTTTCTCAGATGAGCAGCCATAGGGTTGTTTGACAAATGTTCAGCTTAGCTTCCCTCTTTTATGTTAAAAGCCAATGGTGGCATTATATATCTTCACAGTCTCAGCAAATGTGACTGTTGGACTAAAGAATCAAAAAAAAAAAAAAAAAAAAAGCCAAAACCCAGAAAGGAGCAAAACAAAGGGGCCAAGTGAATGACATGGCATTCCACACCCTTTGCTTATCATGAAGAGTGTGAAGGGGCAGAACCTTTGGAATTTGAGAGTCAAGGAAGAAACAATATTCTTTTTTTTTTTTTTAATTGCTTTAATATTGGATAGGAAGAAACTACTTTAATTTTAATTTAAAAAACAGAGTGATCTGGAGTTCCCGTCGTGGTGCAGTGGAAATGAATCCAACTAGAAACCGTGAAGTTGAGGGTTCGATCCCTGGTCTCACTCAGCAGGTCAAGGATCTGGCATTGCTGTGAGCTGTGGTGTAGCTCCGATTAGACCCCTAGCCTGGGAATCTCCACATGTCGCAGGTGTGACTAAAAAGCAAAAAAAAAAAAAAAAAAAAATCTGCCTTTTTGTGAGAGACATCTCCCTTTACTTTAGAAGCAAATAAATTTAAATTATTGTGAATATGAAAACTCAAGAAGAAAAGCAGATTTCACTGTCAACAAATGAATGGAACATCATTGTAAAAGAAAAAAACGGACCATTTTCAAGTGGTAAATATGAAGACAGAAGTAAAATATGACACCAATGAATCTATCTGCAGAATAGAGACAGACTCACAGAAGAGTGAGGGAAAGGGAGTGGGATGGACTAGGAGTTTGGGGTTAGTAGATGCAAACTCACATTCAAAATGGATAACTAATGAGATCCTGTTGTATAGCACAGGGAACTATATCCAATCACTTATGATAGAACATGATGGAAGAGAATATGAGAAAAAGAATGTGTGTGTATATATATATATATGTATATTATATATATATATACACACACACACACATGGCTGGCTCACTTTGCTGTACAGCAGAAATTGGCACAGCATTATAAATCAACTATAATATAAAAATAAATTTAAAAAAGAAGTTGCCTGCTTAACTCTAGCAGATTTGGAACACAGAGAAGAACCTCTCAAAGAAATAAATGCCAAAGGAACCAAATAATGAGACAAAAGCGAACTTTCTTGGCGTAAGAGACTATTCTTTTTTCTGTATTTATCATTTCTTGGTAAGTGGGGGAGGGGCGCTCCTGTTAGCAGGTAATTAACTATCAAACAATAAAACAAATACTAAGAAGATAGAGACAAGTATGCAAGTATGCCAAACTACAATGATTATTTAGCTGAATGATAACCAACAGTGTCAGCCAGGGACCCAGAATTATTTATTGCTCCTAACTTGGAAAAGTAAAACTTGCTGTCTGCAATCCTTTCATTGCTCTTTAAGTGAGCATAAAATCCAGCATCCTTCACTGTAATTACACAGAAAATGGTTTAAGGAAGAGATGTTGTTTTCAGCCGCTGCATGCCATTTTTCTCTCCACTAATCAGATGTATGCACTCATAAGCATAGCCACCCACCAAGAGACACAAGTCTTCAGTCAATGAGGCCACAGACAAGCCACAGAATCTTTTATCCCAGTCCTCACTTTTAAGAACCTGTTCTTTGAAAAAAAAAAAAATTAGCCCAAGGTTACTGAGAGAAAAGGGGAAATTCAATGTATTTCATTGGTTAGTAGGCAACCAGTCTTGTGCAACTGGAGGAAAACAACTGAGACTTTTACAACATGACAGTGTAAATATTTAGTCCAGTCAATAACACGTATACCAATTGTTTATAGCGATGCAGATGGAAGACAAAATGGACTAGCATATGGAATATTAAAAGAACACCTGAAGATGGAGATGCCTGCAGCAAATTAAGATGGTACTTGCTAATATTTTGGAGCTTACTGGGCTGCTGCCTAAAATGTATTTCCTATCATTAATTTGTTAAACATGTAGAACTAGCATCAGAGAATAATTTCAAAAAAGTGGTTTAGTTATCTGAAGTCAATGCATCCCTGTTTGGACAATGCCTTTGGCCACCTCTAGGACATCCACTAAACCTCTGTTTCATCATCTGTCCAATAGGCAATGTTACTGCATATTAAGATCACAGGGGTACTAAAGAACTGTAGAGAGCACCTGGCACCAAAAAAATACCCCCGAAAAACAAAAAACAAACAAAAAACCCCATCATTTCCTGTTCTTGCCACCACTGTCATCATTACTCAAGAGGAAAAAGAAAGTGTGTCGAATTTAAAAGGAAATTCATATCTAAACATTTTCACATTCCTCTGAATTACCTGACGGCTTTCTCCTTGGCACCCTAAAGTGGACTATTTCCATATAATACACTAGCCAGACATAAGAATCCTCCCTTTATACAGCTATGCCCAAGGAAATCCAGCCAGGTGAATGTCTTCTCATACAACCAAGAAAACCAATACCAGGGTTGTCTTACATCTTGCTACAGAGTTCTCCTATAATGAGAGTCTGTCTTCTTGAATGTCTTTCTAGATGTAATCGGGGCCAAGTTTATTTTCATTTTCCTGATTATTGAAGGCATTTTATTATAAATACTATAACTGCATAATAGAGGTGTGACCTTCTTTGGCAGTTATCCAGGCCAAGCTGCAGCCCTTCTCTGTAATGAACACGTCTTTCTCCTTAAAGACTACAAAGCATGCTTGCATATTGATTGCCTCTGATCCTAACAACCACTGATATAAGCATACAGATATTATAATTACCCTCTCCACAGCAGAGATGAGAAAATGGGGACTCAGCAGCATTTGGTGACTGGTCCAAAATCTCCCAGGTAATCCAAAGAATTATAGACTCCTAAAATATTAATCTGATTATTTGGTCAAGGTGTGTCAGATATAAATGAATGCAAGGGGCAAACACATAACCAAAAGGCAAGTTCCAAGCCTGGGAAAGGCATTGGAAGGGAAGGTGTTTGTCTTGTAACAAAGCATAGCCATCCGGTAGCACTGCCTTCATAGAAACACATTAGGAGTAATTTTAAAATGTCAAACAAACAAAACTGCCTCAGGGTTATATAGCGTTGAAGGGTCTGAGGTTTTCATCTCTGATGTCTTGAACTCTAGTGCTCGCTTTTTAGCCCAAGGAAGGGAAACAGAATGTTCACATTCACCCCATCGGCATTTGGTACCCTGAGGATAGGCTGAGCCCATGCCCTCTTGCAGCCCAGCCAGGAACCCACAATAGCTCTTTTTTTCTGCAGGCTTGGCTTTTTGCCAGAGGGCCACACAAAGCTCAAGGCAGGAGATTCAGACAAAGTGTCAGACCACTGTTTAAGCATAAGCGCCACACTTGAGGTATTTTGTCCCCTGTGCCAAACACCCGTCTTCTTTCCATCTGGTTCTACGTCGGTGTTGTAGGTAGGTGAATGATGTCTAGAGCATGCTCATGACCTATTGCAACTACTGCACTTCCTCAGGCTGGCACACATAAGACATTACCCCCTGAGGTGCAACAATGCGGCTAAGATGATATTAGGAGCAGTAAAATATTTTCTGAAAAATTGGATCAAACCTTGGAGCCAACACTGAAGTTAGAGAGATGAACATGACAGAGCTCCATGTGCCAAGGTTCCAGGGCTGCTAAAGCAGTGGCTCCCATGTTTTTCTACCAAGTTATTTATTTATTTGTTTGTTTATTTTTATGGCTGAACCTGAGGCACATGGAATTTCCCAGGCTAGGGGTGGAATTGGAGCTGTAGCAGAAGCCTAATGCCACAGGCCTGGTAACACTGGATCTGAACTGCATCTGCAACCTATGCTACAGCTTTCAGCAGCGGTGGATCCTTGACCCACTGCAAGACTAGAGATCGAACCCACATCCTCACAGAGACTACGTCTGGTCATTAACCTACTGAGTCACAATGGGAACTCCTTCTTGTAAGTCTTTTGGGCAGGTAATTAATTGATATTGACTAGGCTAAAATACTGAAATACAAAAGAATCTATATTAAAACTTGGATTGAACCAACCTTCTTTCCCTAAATAAAAACTGTGATGATCCTGGAGATAAACTGGATAAGTGATGCATCAAGAGCAACATATTTCTGCCTATCAGTTTGAGAAGGGGGATGTTCTTTTTTCTCTCAGTGGTAAATGAAAATGAATTCAATATATGGTCTATGGAGAGTTGTTTGCTGCTGAAAATGGGCATAAATCAAAACTAGAGCCACTGAAATCTGAGAGGTCCAGCAAGATGAGCCCCTGAAAAGATGAGTAAGGTAGTAGACAAGCAATGCTGGATAACAGATGAGGTCTGAAGTGACAGGCCCCTCTTATGTGCATATATATCAAAGACCCAGAGACTTGTTCTATGTCACAGTATCTGCAACTTTATGGAGTTTTGGAGTATAAAAAGCTTGCACTTGATTTCTCTCAGTTTCTTCTTCTGGCTACTACTGGAACAGATAGGAAAGCATTATTACTTCCTATTTACAGATGAAAAACTGACAAGCAAAGAGATGAAGTGACTGGCTTCTGATGACACGTATAATAAGGGCTAAAACCTAAAGCCCAGAACTTCACATTTGTGAAGCACCCCTGCCACAGTGATTCTTTCTGTGTCACATATTTTTAAGGAACAGTGATGAAGTTTGGTAATGTGTCATCAGGCATTTGTATAAATATACATTTGTTTTCCTCAATTACATAGCCTTACAGACAGCATTTTCTATTTACCTTCCATGTCCGTACAATAACCAAGTGGTCATTTTAATATAACTTCGCAACTTTGATTCTGTGTTCTTAAGGTCATGGCTAGGTCTATTTCCTCTAGGCATATAATTAAAGACAAAGAAGTACTAAGTAACCCAGGCTGGAGTCACAGTGAAAAGGAATTTGTCTTAATCCCAAGACAACAGAAAACCAGCTATTTTAGCACTGTATGCAAGAAGCATGGAAGTAAGTGACAACACCGGGAACAGTGAATCTCAGGTCAGGTGATAAAGTAAGGGGAGAACTGGGCTCTGGGAACAGAATTCTTAACTTTCTCTGGAGCCGGCACAGCTTATGCCCTCTGTCAGGTTAGTAGTTATGGGCAGAATGACAAACATGAGGATGAGTCGAATCGTTTCCCATTAAGAAGCCAGCTACAAAGCAAATGGCCTTCCAGAGAAGCAAAAGTATTGATTGAGCATTTAGTGCAAATGATGGAAGCCTAATTAATAACTGCAGCTGTCAGGAAGCAGTGATTGTTTGGTTTCCATATAGATTTCTTCCCTTCACTCTCATTTGCTTTCATGTTCACAGCTTTGTTGGATGTGAATTTAATGCTTCCTTTTCTCATTCTGTTAATTCTTTGAGTATTTTATTCTGTATCCTTTTGTGCATACCTGCCTTTACATGTTTTTTTTTTTTTTTCCCCTCTTGCATTACTGATGTCATATTTAGGGTCCTCAAAGACTGAGATTTCTTATAAGTTTTAGTTTTGAAAACCAAATGAAGTACTTCAGAGAGGCAAGTGAACTTCAAGGTGAAGGTTATGAAGTGCATTTCATCTCTGGTGATAACTTTGAAAGGAGGGACACAGGTCAGTTTGCAGAAATCAACATGAAGGGGATGTGTACATATTAAAAGAAAAAAGGGAACCAATAGAAAACAAAGGCAGGAAAAAAAAAAATCCCAAGAAGCTTTTCTAAGACATATTATTATGAAGTCCCATCGAAGACTTCTGAATTAGTGACAGGAGCAAAACATGAAAGGTAAATTCTAAACATCTAGTAAGATGTGATTTGGAGGGGGAAAAAAGAGTACTGTTTAAAATCCATTTTGAACAAAATGTGTTGTGGATGTTAGGCCACCTATTTTATCTTAAATTGAAAAAGCTGATCAGAATTCTTGTGGTAGAATTTTTTTTTTTAAAGAAACTGACACATAGGATGGAAGAATGAGCAAGAATTATTCTTTTTTTTTTGTCTCCCTGCAGCATATGGAGTTATGGACTTCACGGGCCAGGGATCAGATCTGAGCAGCACTTACAACCCATATAGCAGCTGTGGGAGCACTGGATCCTTTAATGCACTGTGCCAGGCCGGGATGGAACTTGTATCCTTGGTGCTGCAGAGAGGCCACCCATCCCACTATGCCACAATGGGAACTCCTAAATATTCTTTTAAGGGTAATATTCATATAAATTGGTCTGTTACTCAACTGTTTTGATAGCTTTGGGGAGGGAACCTTAAAAAAGCCCAATCAAATGCCCCCAAATTATTATATTTTATCTTCTTCCTCTGTACTTTGGTATCATGATTTTTAATATGTTTTATTTTTCTGTATATATGTGTATATATATATATTATGTGTTATATATTTTATATAATAAAATATAAAATCTTTTCAATGAGATAGGTAGATATTTCATATATATTACATATATGCATATATTACATATTATATATTACATATACGTACATATGTAATATATATAAAATCTTTTTAAGAAGTGCATTGGTTGTAAATTGTGAACGTCTGTGTCCTTCCTAGACATGAGACATGAGATGATAGAGGAGGAGAAGGTCACAAGGTCAAATGGAGGATTAGTAGGCAATCAGAAGCAGGGAGTCAGGCAGACACCTGAACTTTTGCTCTGTCTGAAGTGCTTTGTAATTGGCCTATGGGAGAGCTTTTAACTTGACTGATGATTCCCAATGCAGGGACTAGCCAGATATGGAGATATATGGAGTGAGGAGTCTGAGCCCTTTATCCTGAAATATCATATCATCTGGTGACACAGTTTTGAGAGGCTCCAAATGGTGACTGATTAGCGACTATCCTGAGGAGGCCAAGTTATATCTGCAAGGACCTTTGTCTCAAGAGATAAAACCTTTACAGGGTAAATTATACGTAAAAGGCCAAATAAAATAGGGGAATAGAAAGGACAAATAGAACTACTTTAGTGACAGTGGAGGGAAGGGATGTCCCCAGATGATGCCCTTAGGATACCCCTATGGATAGAAATGTTGCCTGCCATATACTGCCCATAAAATAATGAAATAAAACAAATTTTAAAAAGATTACTAAAACTACAAAGAGCAGACGGCAGTTGACTTTACGTAATTAGAAAGCCCTCTCTGTGTGCATAGGGAAGATATGCTTCTGATGGCTGATTTCAAAACTTATTTATTTAATTTGTTTTTTTGTCCTTTTCTAGGACCGCTTCCCAAGGCATATGGAGGTTCCCAGGCTAGGGGTCTAATCAGAGCTGTAGCCACCCGGCCTACATCAGAACCACAGCAATGCTGGATCTGAGCCGCATCTGCAACCTACACCACACCTCATGGCAACGCCAGATCCTTAACCCACTGAGCAAGGCCAGGGATCGAACCAGCAACCTCATGGTTCCTAGTCGGATTTGTTAACCACTGCGCCGCAATGGGAACTCCTCAAACCTTCTTTAAAATCCACGTCAACAGAAGTGAGCTTCTGGGAGAGCCAGGCTCCTTCTGCTGCACTTTTCCATGTAAACATCTGCCCTAATGCTGGAATCAATGCAGCAACTTTCAAGCAGCAGTGGATAAGTTCTTTTGAGATTCAATTCTGATGATTCCCTCACCATATTCATCTTCATCTCCTGGAACTGGTGGGTGGTCATTAGGTTCTGTATTTTTATTTCAGTTCTGTATATGTTAACTCCCCATCCTGATCAAAATCCATAAACTTCCCCCTCCCCCTTTCTGTCTTTCATCTCCTGCCACACTGCATTCCAAAGAACCAGCCCTCCTGCCTCCTGCCTTGGTTTTTGGCCAGTTTCTTCCTGTGTATGCGATGGCCCTTGGTCAAACTACCCCCTTCTCATTCTTGGGGCTCCACTTTTTGAACTTGTCAGGCTAACTCCTCTAAAGCTCTCAAATGGTTGTGTTAACAGGAGCCTCTGCTATAAAATACTGACCTTTTTATTGCTCTAAAGCTTTTCGCTTGAAGCTAGCCAAGGCTTTTCCAAATTGCCAACTGTCAGTTCCTGGGCTCTGAACAGAGCTGCAAAACCTCCTTTTCCATCTGGCTCGCTTCCTGCCTGAGCCCCTCTCAAGATACACTGCACACCCAGAGTTTTTAGTTCTCCAGTTCTGGCCTCCTCGCTTTCCAGATTCTACCACTATGCAATGTCTCTTTTGAATCAGGAGAGGCTGAGACCATGTGTGGAGACCAGAGTATTAGCAGGAATCAAATTTAGATTTATTCTGTGTTTTTAGATGATCCTTTCTGCTTATGCCTCTGTGCTCTTTAGCTAAGTGATTCTCTGGACCATTCTATCCATAATTTTGTTTCCCACTCAGCAACAGAGTAGTCATGCACTGCCAAGAGTCAGCCTGACCTGGCCCAATCTCATGAGTGAGGTCCTCCAAGCCTTCTGGCCCGGACTTCTGAATACAGGCACAAAAGTCAACCACCCCTGTGATGGATCTCCTTCTACTCTGGGTTTCTTATCAATACCAGCAGTTGGAGTGGAGCTATAGATCTACATTGCTTTCCATGTTTAGGACCCATGGTGGTGAGGGCAATAAAACAAACATTCATAAACATGCTCTGGTCCTGGCACCTGCTAGTTAAGGATTTGGGGCAAGTCCTGTGGTCCTATGAACACTAAATAATCACAATTTTTTTTTTCTCTTAAAAATTAGGCATTTAAATAGACTTTTTCTATTGCCATATGATCCAGAGATCCCACTCCTAGGCATATATATCTGGATAAAATAATTTTAAAAAATACATGCACCCCGTGTTTACAGCAGCACTACGCACAACAGCCAAGACATATGAACAACCTAAATGTCCACTGACAGATGAATGGATTAAGAAGATGTGGCACATATAAACATTTGCAGCTACATGGATGGACCTAGCAATAATCATACAGCTAGCAATAATTAAACTAAGTGAGGTAAGTCAGAAAGAGAAAGACAAGTATCACATGATATCACTTAAATATGGAATCTAAAATATGGCACAAATGAAATATGGCAGAAACAGACTAACAGACAAGAAGAGCAGACTCATGGTTGCCAAGGGAGAAAAGGGGCAGAAGAGGGTGGACTGGGAGTTTGGGACCAGCAGATGCAAACTATTATTTATAAAGTGGTTAAACAGCAAGGCCCTATTCTATAGCACAAGGAACTGTATTCAATATTCTGTAATAACCATATTGGAAAAGAAAAAAATAAACTAGGCTTCCTCTAGAACGCTTTAATTCTGTAATATGAAAAAGAAGTATTTGATCTACATAACATAGCCTTCTATTTGTCTTCACAAATGAAATCACAATTTTGTTACGCAGATATATGATGTTTACAGCTGTGATTTATTTTATCTGCTCATACATAGAAAATAATCCTCTCAAAATCTCATAAAGGATCATATTTAATTCCCAGAGTGATTTGGAACCTTTATACTTCTGAAATTTAATTTATATCTCACACATTCATAAATCAACCAAGGCATCTGAACTTAAGAATCAATTTTTTTTTTCTTAAATAGAGACTAGAGAGCACAAAACTGCTATTTTAATGTACAGAGATATAATTTCTAGAAATAGCATGCTAATGTTTCAAGCTAAAAAGCTCATTTATATGTTCTAATTAGTATAACTATTTTAAATGTATTTTAAAGTATTTAACCTTCGGCAACAGTTTCCTAAAAGGGAACAACAACGACAAAAGATGTCAAAAAATTGGCAATAAGTGGTACTTTCTTATTTCTGTTGACATGTATATATAATGAATAATTTGTTCAGTATTTAATTATTGCTCAAGGTGACGGACTGCGTACTAATGAAGGGAGCTACAGCATCAAGTAGGACCGAGTGTATCACAGCTTAGTGGGGAAGTTACAGGTGTCCGAGTTATATAATACAATACAGAAGGTAATACATTTTTATGTAAAGAGACAGGCTCTTTTTTGTTTCCTCTTTATTTCTTTGGTTTTTTTATAGAGTTTTGTTTTTCCCATTTCTTTTACTAAACTGTCAATTCTCAGGCCTCAAGTGTGAATACAGTAGCTTTATTTTTGGCTTATAAACCCATCGCTCTTGTAACAGATACAAACAGGTGCCATAAATCATAGCTGCTGATGTGTACATAATCACAAATGTCGCTTTATGTTACCTGCTCCCTGCATGAAATGGCAAGAAAGGTACTCTGTCTACTGTTGAGATTTCTCTGTCAATTATCAAGAATATAGTAGTACTTTATGGCCTGGCCTGAAGATTTAACACTTGAAAGACTGAGAGAGCATTCTTATTTTGATTATCAAACAAAGGTACAATGCATAATTTCTTTTTACATCAACTCTTCTTTTGCTTTCTTTTCCATCAGTTGAACAGAGAACCTAAGAGCATACTTAAAAATAAGTACCAAAAAGGAACTAGATAAACTAAAACCTGACCACATCAAAGCTTATTTTGCACTAAAAATTCAAGAAGCAGAGGTCCTGCTGAGATGTAGAATGATGTCAAGGAGTCATAATGGTTAACCAGGCCGTCACAGCTAAGGACAGCCACCCACACCTGGAGAACTAGCAATGAAGAGAAGACAAGGCAGGCCTATGGGGTGGCCAAGAACAGAAGCAGAAGTTTGCATTAATATTCTGTTAACTTATAAGTCTCCCACTAAAGAATCTAGGTACACCCACTAGCTCTTGCGCCTGGCTACTAGAAATGACTGTGAAGGAAAAATATCAATACCCACTAAAAAAATCAGGAGAAATGTCATCCCTACTCCAAAACATTAAACAGAATAATTACAGAAATTTCTGAATTCACATAGAATCCAGCTTGCCAAATTTAAAGGTGACTAACTTTCACTGCAAAGATGCTTGGCTATCCCAAAGCTCCACCATTGAATTTTTGCAGTGCGTACTGCAAGGCAATAGAATTTAATACATTTTTTTTTCTTTTTGCCGCACCTGTGGCATATGGAAGTTTCTGGGACAGGGTTTGAACCTGAACTGCAGCTGCATACGCCATAGCTGCAGCAACAACAGATCCTTAACCCACTCTGCCAAGTCAGGGATTGAACCCATGCCAACACAGAGAACTGAGCTGCTGTGGAGACAACTCCTTAAACTTCTCTGCCATAGCAAGAACTTTGAATGCATTTTAATCTCAAGTATCCAGAATTTGGGCATTCAATGGCTTCTTGGCTTATTTAGAATAAACTCTTATTAGCCTGCCATGCACAATCTGTAAAATTATGGCCCTGACTCTCTCCACAACCTCAGCTTGTACCATTGTCTCCCTTATTTATTCTGTTCCAGTCATCTGGACTTTTATGATTCCTCTACTGTGTCAAACTCTTTCCAGGCCCTAGGCCTTCCGTCCTTTTGAAATTGATTTTTCTATAACCCATCATCTAGGTAAGTCCCACTCATTCTTCAGATGTCGGGACTTTTCCAGATGGCCTTTCCCTGGCCATCCAGGCTGAGACGATCCTCCATGGACCTCATTCTTTTCCTTCATCATACTTAGTCACTACAATTAGTAATTTGTATTTATTTCTTGCTTAATGCCCTTATATATCACTATGCCATATATTTGGTGAGGGTGGAGACATTTCTATTTGGGCCGCCACTGTATCACCAGCACCCAGGGAGCACATGAAACATAGCAGTACAATGAAAGGTTGCTCCATTTCCATTCCTCTATTACAGTGTCTCTGGCGTGGGGTGGGGTATGGAGATTTGGCTCCCTGGGGAACATCTCTGGATAATTAGAAATATTCCTGCTTGTTACAACTGTAGGGTTGTACCTGGCATCCAAAAGCTAAAGATATTGCTAATCATTCTACAACTCACAAGACAACCATCACGACAAAGTATCTGCCCCAAATGTCAAGTGTTTCTCTGCTCTACTCAAATGTATTAAGTCAGTTGACATACTGAGACAGAAGTCAACTTCTCGCCCTAAAAGCTTTTCTGTCAAATGCTGTTATTGAGACATTACTGAAAGGCTAATGTTTGAGCATCTTTTTTCTTTTTTTTTTCCCCCCCTTTTTTATGGCTGCACCTATAGCATATAGAAGTTCCCAGGCTAGGGGTTGAATTACAGCTGCAGCCGCAGGCCTACCCCACAGCCACAGCAACACCAGATCTGAACCACATCTGCAACCTATACCACAGCATGCTGGATCCTTAACTCACTAAGTAAGGCCAGTGATGGAACCCATATCCTCACAGAGAAAACGCTGAGTCCTTACTGCTGAGCTACAATGGGAACTTATTATTTGACACTGTTTCCTTCTCTTTAGAGTGCCAACTTATTGCATCAATTAATTTATTCAAAGGCAATTTTGAAATATGATTCACCTATCAATCAAAATTGACAGATATATAACATACAAGTCTCTCACTTAATATATATGAAAATGAAATGAGAGAAAGCACTGATAAAGGATTTTTTTTAATTTTAAATTGTTTTTTGCTTTTTTTAGGGCCACACTCATGGTATATGGAGGTTCCCAGGCCAGGAGTCGAATTGGAGCTACAGCTGCTGGCCTAACCACAGCCACAGCAACCCAGGATCCAAGCCCTGTCTGCAATCCACACCACAGCTCACGGCAACGCCGGATCCTTAACCCACTGAGTGAGGTCAGGGATCGAACCCACAACCTCATGGTTCCTAGTCGGATTTGTTTCTGTTGAGCCATGGTGGGAACTCCTGATAAAGGATGTTTATAACAGAAGAAAATAATAATAGGAGGCTTGGAGCAAAGAAAGTAGAGAAAATCGAAAGACAAAAGGAACAAGAACAGAAATAAAGTAAATGCAAGATAAAAATAATAAAGATGAGTTTGGAGCCTAATTAAGATGTAAGATGTTCGTTTTGTTGGATCTTAAGCATGATAAAGTTATTAACTCTAAAAATAGTCTACAGGGTGTGATTTTACCTTCTTTGTACACATAACCAAATAGGACAGCCTTGCCAGGAGGTTATTTTGCTTGACCAGCCATTCTGGATTCTTTCCAGAGAAATGGCTGTTCTCTCTGTTTCACTTTGTTGAGGTCACATGGCTTATTTCAGGTTAGGCTAATGATTTTTCAATAGAACTGAAAATAAGAGTGTTATTGAAGTTCCTATTGAGTAAATGTTGGCGTACGACAGGTCCGAGATATCTTATAAGCATAAATACATCTGCTTCCTCCCCTGTAACTATGAGTTCAGAATGTACTGGAAGAATAACTTGCTTTGTGAGAAAAAAAAAATCCTTGTTTTTAAAGGTCCCTTTAGGATTTGTCTCACGTAAAAACAGAAACTAACAATTTGCATGTAAGATCAACAGCAAAGCTTTCCTGGGGTATGTTAGCAATGCTGTCAATGCATATATCCAAGAAGAAATAATATCTTGAGTCAGATGAATATGGAAATATAACATACTAAAACTTATGGGACAAAGAAAAAGCAGTTCTAAGAGGGAAAACCATTGCAATGAATGAATGAATTTAAAAAAAGAATGAGCTAAAATAGCATTCTAACTTAGACTTCAAGAAAGTAGGAAAAGAAGGAGTTCCTGTCATGGCTCAGTGGCTAAAGAATCTGACTAGGGACCATGAGGTTGCGGGTTTGATCCCTGGCTTCACTCAGTGGGTTAAGGATCCGGCGTTGCCCTGAGCTGAGGTGTAGGTTGCAAACACGGCTCAGATCCTATGTTGTTATGGCTCTGGAGTAGGCCGGTGGCTACAGCTCCAATTAGACCCCTAGCCTAGGAATCTCCATATGCTGTGGGAGCAGCCCTAGAAAAGGCAAAAAGACAAAAAAAATAATAATAATAATTAATTTTAAAAAAATTTAAAAAATTTAAAAAAAGAAACTAGGAAAAGAAAAATAATCTAAGCCCAAAGTATCAGAAGGAAGACAATAACAAAGACCAGAGTGAAATAAATGAGATAGAGCATAAAAGACAATAGAAAATATCAATAAAATTGAGACCCTTTTATTAACACAATAATAGAGAAATCTTTAACTGAACTTACTAAGAATGCAAATAAAGACAAATAAAATTATAAACAAAAGAAGATACACTGCATCTAATATCAGACAAATACAATGGAATATAAGAGAATACTATGAACAATTATATGCTAATAAGTTGGACAACCTAGATGAAATGGAAAAATTTTTAGAAACATACCACCTGTCATGACTGAATCATGAAGAAAACAAAAACCTGAACAGACTAATTACTAATAAGGACATTGAATTACTGATTTACAAATCTCACAACAAAGCAAAGTCCATGACCACAGAGATTCACAAGTGAATCATACCAAACATTTAAAAAAGCATTAAAAGCAATCTTTCTCAGAATCTTTCAAAAAGAAAATTGAAGGACCAATTCACACTCACTTTATGATAAGACCAATTTAATCCCAATACCGAAACCAAAGCAACATATTACAAGAAATGAAAATTACTGACCACTATCACTCATGAATATAAATGCAAACATCCTCAAAAAATATTAGCAAACTGAATCCAAATAGAAAAAGATTTATACACCATGGCTAAGGGGACTTCATTCCAGGTATGCAAATTTGGTTCAATATTCAAAGATCGATTAATGTAATCTATGACATCAACAGGCATAAATAAGAAAAATATAATCACATTAATAGATGAAAAGATTTTGAAAATACAACAGACTTTTATGATAAAAATTCTTAGTAAACATAGCATAGAGGGGATCTTCCTCAACTTGATAAAGAATGTCTACAGAAGTGGAGTTCCTGACGTGGCTCAGTGGTTAAGGAATCTGACTAGCATCCATGAGGATGCAGGTTCGATCCCTGGCCTTACTCAGTGGGTTAAAGATCCGGCATTGCTGTGAGCTGCAGTGTAGTTTGCAGACGTGGCTTGGATCCTGCATGGCTGTGGCTGTGGCATAGGCCAGCAGCTACAGCTCTGATTTGATCCCTGGCCTGGGAAATTCATACTAAATGGCAAGAAACTAAATACTTTCCCCTTGAGATAGAGAACTAGACAAGGACATCCACTGTCACCACTCCTATTCTACACTGTAAATTGAATGGAACAACTAACTAATGTAGTAAGATAAGGGGATTAAAGTTATACATATTGGGAAGGAAAAATGGAAACTGTCTTTATAGATAACTTGATTGCTCTTGTAGAGAATTCCAAAGACTTAACAACAACAGCAAAAAATCCTTGGAACAAATAAGTGATTATAGTAGGTTGCAGAATTCAAGGTTAAAAAAAGTCAGTTGCTTCCCTATATAACAGCAATGAAAAATTAAGACATGAAATTAAAAACACAAAACATTAGCACATGAAAAACAAAATACTTAGGTAGAACCCTAACAAGATTTACATGAGAAAAATTGCAAAATATTAATGAAATCAATTAAAGATCAACTAATTAAAGCAGAGATATTCCATTCTCATGGATAGAAAGGCCTGATCTTGTTAGGATCTTCTTTCTTCCTACATGATCTACAGGTTAAACAGAACCCCAATCAAAATTCCAGAAAATAATTATGTGGATGTTAATGAATTGATTCTAAAGTTTATATGGAAAGACAAAAGACCTAGAATTTCAAGACATTATAAATTTACAGTGATCAAAATAGTGTGTGGCATTGGTGAATGAACAGACAAATAGATCAATGGAACATAACAAAGAGCCTAGAAATAGATTCACAAATATAGTCAATTGTTTTTTACAAAGGAATAAAGACAAGTGAATGGAAAAAGGACAGTCTTTTCAACAAATGGTGCTGGAATAAGTAGAGATCCATGCAAAATAATAATAAGAAGAAGTCTAAATACTAAAGACAACACTTCTTACATAATGTAATTATGGTTTATACAGTAATCCAACTACTTTCACAGAAAAATTTTTTCTTCATTCCTCATAAACAGTAACTCTCCTCAGCTCTCTAGGGGATCTGAGTTTTAATGCCATCACTTGTTTTGTACATCAACACTTACTTTCTAATTTTCTAATTATTTTCTTCAAAATATCTAATTTACCACTCATCTCAAAATAGTATTTACAGCTTCATAAGACAAGGGTGCAATATTCATACTTTATGTTTACTGATGTCTTTATTCTGATAGTCTTTAATATAACAACATTGATTTAATTAAACAATATAATGCATTGCTCAGGATTTCATTTGATATTGATAAAACTAGTAAAACTATCCATCTCATTTGACAGATGAGAAAGCCAAAGGTAGAAGAGTGAATGTGACTTGTCATTAATGGTATAATGAGAACTAAATATATGATTTCCAACATGTTTCTCTCTTCTGAGGACACTGAAGCCTAGGATAGCTTAGGAATAATTTATACTTCAACTATTTCCAATAAAAATAACTCATACACAATAAGAAAATTGAAAGAAAAAACTCAAAAACACATATACAGAATATGAGGAACAATCATACTGGATTACAGAAATTTAATTGAATACATTATTTTGTTCTGTTTGCAAGATAATTTTTTTTGCAAACAATGCCAAAAAAAGACAATTAACTCAAAGCATTGATTTAAGAAAGTCAAATTGTAAGAGCAACCAGATTCAATTCCAAATATAAATTTCTGAAAGCATTTACTATATTTGGAATAAATTTATTAGCATTAATCAAACGCTATTAAGTGCCTAATATGTTAAGTACAAGGCTACATTCTTTCATATTATGTAATTCTCCCAATGATCTCATGAATAAGTCTCGACTTTATTGCTAAAAAGTTTAAGTTTCAGAGATACTTAATGATTTGCTCAAGATCACAAGGGCAAACAATATACCAAAACTGACACTCGATTTCCTGATTTCAAGTCTAGAGTTCTTTCAATGGAAGGAGCTCAATGGAAGGAACACTGGTGAGTATGATGGATGGTGTGTTTAATAGCAGTTTCATACCATAGTGACTGGTTAACTGCAGGGTAAAGAAAGGATTATATTTTGATTGGTTGTATGGTAGGATGAGCAGCAAGATGATTAATATTTATAGTCATAATAGCCATCATTTCCTGAGTAGCTGTCACATGACTTATACTGTGTTAGGTAGCTTAGAGTTTCTGTCTCATTTCACCGCCACAACTTTACAATAAGAATATTATGATTCCCATTTTACTAATGAGGAAACTAATGCTTTGAGTAGCTAGGTGACTTGTCCAAGGTCAGACAAGTAAATGTTTAAATTGATGTTTGTTCCTCAAGAGTCCACACTCTTCCCAATGTATTTTAAATATTTCTTAATCACAGTCAAAAGTGTCACTTGCATCCTTTCTATTTCCCCTCTTGACAATATATTAAAATTACACATACAATTAATCATTTCTTCATTTTGCTAATTGTGTGCCTGATCCTGTGCTCTGGCTGAAAGCACCTACGATTAGCTAGCACTGATTAGAAACATACGCAATTTCCTAAAGGAATACTTTTACTATGCATAAAAGGCCAGCTTTTAGGAAGATGGCATTTATTGGTATAGGTTTTGAAGATTTTTATGTAGGTAAAATGTCAATTCAAATACAACATGAAGCTGTGTTTTCTAAATGCATTTTAAATGCTTGCAACTGTGACAGACCTCGATGTAAATGTTTATCATATGAAAGCATAAACTCTGACAGAAAAATATTTCCACAAGACAACAGGGGGTGTAGGAGACTAGATAAAACTGCTGAGATGACAGTAACTAGAGATGAAAACCAGAAATGTGCCCGTTATCTCCAGAAACCTGAAAAACACATTCCTTATTTTCTGGTTATGTTGTCATCTCTGACTAGTTTTAAAGCATTTCAAGTCAGCGATTCTACAAGTCTCCCTGGGCTTCATGAGATGTCTCAGCAGATTAGTAATGGGTTTCAGGACCTGAAACGTATAGGTCACTGGTTTGAATCCAACCCAAATCATTACCATTTAAAGGCTATCTATTGTTAAGGTAGTCGCTAAAAACTAATTTGCCCATTTCATACATCTCTGAGTACTGTTGAATGTACGCATTAAATTCTCATATTCATGCCAACTTGACCACTGCATGATACACAGATTTGAGATGAGAGTCAGTGAGAAACATGGGAGGAGGAATTTTCAGGAGTAAACAGTATGGGTAAAATTCACTGAACTGATTCTAACTTTCTAACATTCAGGGGAAAAAAATATTGGGTACGTACGGAGCATCCTTTCCTTCTGGTTGAAAAGAAAAATACATGTATTCCTCAGCGAACAAGTTGCTTAGAAAAAAAGAAACAAACCCAAATCACCACTTTTATGTTTCTCATTATTTCTCAGTATTTTCTTAAAGAAGCTGCCTATCCAATGGAAATATTAAGAAAGTTTAGAAACCTGCTTTGTTAAAATGGTTGTTATTTGCATGTAATTAAGAAGCTATATGCGCACATGTGGATATACATCATGTATCATGCAGGTATTAATTAGAAGTAAGGTTCAAAGACAAATCAAAATGACGAATCAATGCACTGTCCATTTCCCAAAATCATAGATAGCATCATGACAAAATAGTGAATTTGTGGGTAATCATTCATTTGGGAACTGTTCCAAGTGATAGTTTTCGAGATTCTTTACAAATTATTCTAGATGTTCCTATTGTGGCTCAGCAGGTTAAGAAGCCGACTAGAATCCTTCAAGATGTGGGTTGGATACCTGGCTTCGCTCAGTGAGCTAAAGGTTCCAGCATTGCCGAGAGCTGCAGTGTAGGTCACAGACATGGCTGGGACCTGGAGTAACTGTGGTGGTGGTATAGGCTGGCAGCTGCAGCTGCAATTTGACCCCTAGCCTGGGAATGTCCATATGCTGCAGTGTGGCCCTAAAAAGGAAAAAAAAAATATTCTGTAAATTTTTTAACCAGGATGACAAGTGCAATATACTATCTGCTTCACAAACTATATTTCATTTTCTGCTTTATACCCAAAACAAACTTTCTGAGAGATTAGAAAAAAAGCCCTTTAGGAAAATCATCCGTCATGATATATTTCTCTTTTTCCTATACATGTAGGAGTATAAGAAGACATTAACTTTTTCCATAAAATTGTTTTTTTACATAATTTTTGGCAAATGCTACAATCACTTTCTCCTGGATAAGAGTAGACTCTAGCCTCAATAAGCATCAAGAAACTTGCAAATGAGATTAAAAAGCCTGGAAAATTTTCACTGATAGACAATATTTATTTCGATCTCGGGTCATTTTGATTTTGTTATGCTAGAGCAACCAAACCTATTAATAGCTATGTATTGAAAAGACGTACTGTATGATATCACTTATACGTGGAACCTAAAAAATACAGCAAACTAGTGCATTATAACAAAAAGAAGCAGACTGACAGAAAAATTAATGGTTACCAAAGGGGGTGAGAAGGGGTTGGGAAAACAAAGGGGAGGAGATAAAGAAGTACAAACTACAAGGTGTAAAGTAAGTTACAAGGACATACTGTACAAAATGGGGAATGTAGCCAATATTTTATAATAACTATAAATGGGGTATAACCTTTAAAAAGTGTGAATCACTGTATTGTACACCTGTAACATATAATCTTGTGTATCAACTACACTTCAATAAAAAAGATTAATATGGTAAAAAAAAGCAATGATAGTAAAAACCGTTCAGTAAACAAAACAATAAAACACTTACAAATATTGTAAACGAAGTGGGCTCAGCCTCAAGGCATTCTAAGAGCTCCAACTGGCTAGAACCCAGCTGCATGCCAGGCTATCCTGTGTGAACTGAGTAACAGATGCACTGTGACCAGTCACTGCCTGACTTTGGAAGAAATGATGTGATTGGTTACTGATCATAATGAGCATCTGTCGATTATGTATTTACAGACCAAAAAACCAGGTGCAACGTTTGTTCTTCATGCAAGTATAGTTCAAATGCTCTGGACAGAACTGTGAACTCTGTTGTTGGAAGCTGGTATTATTGAAATAGACTGTGGTAAATGAAATTAGTTCAGAAAGGAAATCTGTAAGATGTCCTATAATTATATGAATCACATTGAATTTAGTAGGATCTTGTGTGAGATCATTTGTAAAAAGGGTTTCCTTAGAGAGTAAGGAATTTTAAAAATGCAGTTCTGTCAGCAAATCAAGTTTTGATTAAAACATGATTCTTTTTCCTATAGGGATACTATCCTATGTGAAAACCTGACATTTTAATGACAATTTATTTAGATATTCCCCCCCACCCTCTTTTAGAAGAGAAAAAGAAAGACACACAATATTTCTGCAAGATGAAATGTAGTATATTCATATCAAAGACTCCAGGAAATAATTCAAGATATGAAATGCTTTGGATGCTCTGAAGAAACCAAATATATTCTTCAGTGCACCTCACAACTGCAGCTTTTTATTAGATCGTTTTAATAACGGCACTACTGTTCAATTTGGTATATTTCATCAGACATGCATGGCAGCAGTATAAAGGAGAAGTCAGACATTAAAATGAACTGTTCAAATCTTCCAATAATAACAAGAGAGTGGCAGATAAAATTATAAGGCAGCAACAGATAAATGAAAGATTCTTCAGGACGTTGGTGGCCTATTATTTAGATCCTAAGGGAAAAACACCCCAAGAAAATTCCTTTTTTTCAAAAGGAAATGCATTTTCAATTTGCATAAGGTTCCTGCCCTTGAGGAACTCATGGTCAGTTAGTGAGATTAACATACAAACGCAGACTTAGAATAGAGCAAAAAAGTGGTAATAAATGCACAAAGAATTTTATGGCAATTTGCTGCTTTGTAACTCACCTATCTCATTTTGGTGGGAATTTGGAGAACCCTTCATAAACTAGAAAACTCTGATTTACAAAATGGAGTCATTTGCTCAAGGCCACCTGCTCATCAATGGCCAAGTCAAAAAATAAACAGTTAACAATTTACTACAAGTCTCTTTCCCATATACCACCGTGCCTCTTTCACTATGATTGTAACAGAATTTTCCAGTAAGACTGCAGAGGAAATGCTTTTGAAAATGCCAACATTTGCAATTATTTTGATTTTTTTGGAAGCATCATGTAGGCTATGTAGAAAAGATAAATGCGGAAAGTTTTAATAGCTAAGTATCTTAGTTTGGCAAATTATAATTTCCCCACCAATTCTGTACATGTGTGCTCTAATCAGCGGATAAAAGTGGTAGTTAACTGATGAAGAGTTTTGCTTTCCTTCCTAGGATAATTAGGATGATCATTAATAGTCTCTTCCTTCTTCATTTTTATGTCATCTCACGGCAATATTTTCTAATGGGTTCGTGATAACATGATGACACAATAATTGTTATAGAATTCAAAGTAGAACTTGAAGAACAATTCTTATGACTATTGCTGTATCATTAAGTTCACTCTGATTAATATCATTAAGGTAAACAGCACAGAAATTAACAATGATTTGAGTAGTGTTTTAAATGGGTGCCTCCTCTATAAAAGAACCATTTCATTGCAGAGCCTGCGTGGAACAAAGTCTGTTTCGCACCATGGAATTCCATCTCTGCTTTAGGGCCATAAAAGCTTAGGCAATCAACTGTGTCTGTCTGGTGATCCCTTCACCTTCAGCCATTCTCAGTCTCAGAAATGAAGTTTGTGCATTACACCCTCTCCACCATGAAATATACTCCTTAATTGATTATCATGGGGAACGTTTGTGTTTAGGCAAGTATAATATACAAAAACTTGAACACAGACACATATGCACACACACAGACACACAGACATCCAGCTGCCTCTTTCTATGGAAAGTGTTGTTTGGTTGCAATATAATTAAATGAATTTGACTAACTCTAAACAACTAAATCTTGCAAAGACTAAGGAAGTTTTTGCTTGCTTCTTCTGACTCCCTCTTTACCCCACCTTTTGGCATTATTATCTCCTATGTTTAAACATATTTCCTAAATGTTCAAATTTTCAGTGCAAATGTCCATTTTCACTAGTTTATACAAAGACCAGTTGTATAGCACAGGGAACTCTACCCCATACTCTGTTCTCTACATGAGAAGAGAATTTTAAAAATCCATGGATGTGTGTACATGTATAACAGAATCACTTTGTTGTACAGCATGGATTTTTACAACATTGTAAATCAACTATACTTCTATAAAACTTTAAAAAATGAAGAAAAAAAAAACTGAGAAAGGAGTAATCTGATTCTGATGCCTTGGTTCTAAAAACAAACCATAATACCTATATGACAATAAAAGGCCAAAACTATCTCAGTATAAACCCGTGTAGTCTAAACTCATGTATCTGCATCATATATGTGATTACTACCAAACAACTTTTAAGTCTGGTTTACCCCTCCTTGCTATGGTGATACATGACAAAAGGAGACACAAGCTACTACAAGGGCAATGCCAACCATCACAGTGAACATGTGTTAAGTTCTCACTATGGCAATACATTGTTCGTGTATTATCTCTTTTATTTTTTCTATTTATTTATTTTGTCTATTTTAGGGCCACACCCATAAGAAGGCATACAGAAGTTCCCAGGCTAGGGGTCGAATCAGAGCTGTAGGTACCGGCCTACATCACAGCCACAGCAATGCGGGATCTGAGCTGCATCTGGAACATACACCACAGCTCACAGGCAATGCTGGATCCCCAACCCACTCAATGAGGCCACAGATTGAACCTGCGACCTTATGGATACCAGTTGGGGTCGTTACCACTGTGCCATGATGGGAACGCCGTATTATGTCTTTTAAACTTCACAATGGCCCTATAAGGGTGGTTCTATCTTTATTCTCTTTTAGTATATCAGGACGTTGAGGAACAAAGAAATGATCATCTTGCTCAAGGTCATATATCTAGTAAGTATCTAAGCAAAGCTTTTTTCCCCTTAGGCAGTTTAACTATAGATTCTGAGCTTTTAACCACCAGTTAATACTTAGAGATCTTAAGGACTGTTTTTTGATAGACTGTGTGGTTTTAGAGAGTGAGGCACTAGAACTGAGTTCTAGAGTTATTCAACTGTTGAGAAAAAAGAATGTTCTCAGTGAAATGATAAAACTATGATTAAATGACACACTTAGTAACAGTGATGTCAGGTAACTCAAAACTTTTTCAGAAAAGGATTCTAATTGAACATACAAGTTAATGCGCCTTATTGGCAGAATATTTTATTAAATAAATATAATCTACACAGTATCTACTTTTTATAGTATAGCACTGGAACATACAGGCAGCAAGAACTATTGGCACCACCTGTACTGATGTCATGATAAATTTTGGCTGAATCTACACCAAAGCCCCATGAGAAAAACACCGACTACATTTAGAAGTTGGTATGTTTCATCATGAAATTTCTAGGGAATTAAAGATGTCAGGGCATATTTCTTATTATTATATAATATTTTTAAGCACCAGTAGAAAAGCCAGTGTTTTGTTCTAATATACCATCTCAATGGTAATCTTATAGAAAGTCATTAAGAAATGAGGGGAAATAATCCCTTAAAGGAGGTCCTGCTGTGGCATAGTGGGTTAATGATCTGGCTTGTCTTTGTGGAGGAACCAGTTCAACCCCCAGCACAGTGGGTTAAGGGTATGCTGCAGCTGTGGTGTAGGTTTCAGTTGCAGCTTGGATTTGATCCCTGGCCCAGGAACTTCCCTACGCCATGGATGTGGCTGAAAAAGAGGGGGGTGGGGAGAATCATAAGCCATAGGTGCAGCTGAAAAAGGAAAAACAAAAAGAATGCTCTTAAAACTTAAGTTTTGATTTCCTTTTCTTCTAAGTCAGTGAACTGTAAAAGTGGGCAGTCTGTCCATATGATGGAAAGAAGATGCCAAATTAATTGAAGATAATTTAAAATACTTTTTAAAACCTGCAGTTAGTTTTTATCCTATGCAAATATAATAAATGCTGCTCTCATGTGTAAAAACTATTTCTTTCACATTGCTACCACATTGATCTGGCATTACAGAGAAGGGAATTATTTGCAAATAATGAAATACTTGAATCTTCTTATGAGGCTAGCTATCAACATTTATTTTTTTTAATGGGACTCCTTTAGAAACCATTGATAAGGGAGTTCCTGCTGTAGCTCAGCAGAAATGAATCTGACTGGTATCCATGAGGATGCGGGTTTGATGCCTGGCTTCGCTCAGTGGGTCGGGGATCCCGTGTTGCTGTGGCTGTCACGTAGGCTGGCAGCTGTAGCTCTGATTCGACCCCTAGCCTGGGAACCTCCATATGTCGCGAGCCGGTGCGGCCCTAAAAAGTGAAGAAAAAAAAAAAAAGAAAGAAACCATCACTAAGAAATATTAAATGCATCTGGACATAAAAGATTCATAAAAAATATCCAAGAAGGAGTCATAGCAATGATGCAACTCAAACTCTTGAACTTGAGAATTACAGGTAACTTTGTTTTGTGGAAAGAGAGTTCTTCAGCAGAACATAGGACCTATAAAAGCAGGACTTTAGTCCATGTTTTATCCCTATGCCTAGCACATACTGAATGTTCTTTATATATTAGTTTGAAATTTGAGAAATGAATGCAGGAGAATCTGATTGAAATTTCAAAAGTCATGCAATCCTGATGCACTCATCACATGCAACACATAGACGCTCAACACAGCAACACTGTTTCTCTAGTCTTAACTTCAAAGGTGGTTTTGGATTATTTGTTTATTAACACTGCAAGGTCACTATTACATTCAGTGTTATTAAATATTACATTTTAGTTAAACTGACCAGAAGAAATAAAAATTTTCTAGTACCAATTAGTACAATTGGGCACATGCTTTGAGGGATTTAGACTGAATGTTTTCCTCTTGAAGCTCTTTTTCATGCACATCAATTACAAATAATTCTTTTTATTTGACAAATAATTATTTCTAAGCTTCACAGAAAATATACCAGTAAGTGAAATAGATAGACACATCTCTTAGAAGTCAAAAACATTTTTTTCTAATTACATACCCAGAAATTTTTCTCCAATAGTCTCTTTTACTTATGACAAAATAATTACTCCTTTCCACATTACTATTACCACTGAGACACTTTTTTCATTCAAATGATCTTTATCCAGCGCCTATTATGTGCAAAACACTGTGTGATAGTAGAAATGTAGAGATATCCAGCATGGATTCTTTACTCGGGGTATTAGCACAAGTTATATCTAAGAAAGGTAATATTTTTCAGACTCTCCATCCTTACAACACAATGTATCAACCACTGTGCCCCAGGGTGACCTAAGAGATCAACCAAAGCTCAATGATGCATTATGTTCATATATGTTCATATAATACTATGTTCCATCTAGTAATCTGAGACTCATCATTTGTGGCATCTGGCAATCATAAAACAATCTTTGTAGAGGCGTGGTCTAGGATGCACAAATCCTTGATTCTTTTACAAGAAATAAGATGGCACATTACAATGCTATTTGAAATAGGCATGCAACAATATAAAAATAACTAACTTAGTGGTTAAGAATGTTGCCATTCCTACATGTCAACTTGTTTGGGTTTGAGACCTTGCTCTTCCACTATCTGGCTGTGTGTTTGCTATACCTAGTTTCATCTTTAGAGAAATATGATACCTTTTTTGGTTTTATTTTATGAGGATTAAAGTGTTTGATATTAACTCATTTAATGTTGCCTTAAGGATCATTATTTTTAGTAACTTTGTTATTCACACTATGTAACACTTTAAAATTTACAAAATTCTTTTGCATAATTACCTCACTTGCACTATCCAACAAACCAAATGTCCTGCTTACAGCTATAAGGTCATGCATTACATTAACCAATATATTCACTAGACTACAATAAGAATGCCACTTTGTGGAGTTGGGTAGCCTAATTCTCTGAACATAGGCCTATAAGACCAATGGTAGTCTTATTTGTGATCTGAGGTTATGTGATTTACAAATGTGAAAGAAGTGAGATAACTTTTATAAGGTTAAATAGCCAATAACTTGCAGAGCTGGGGAAGCCTACAGCCCTTTGTTTCATGCTACTTCTATTACTCACATCTGTTTGGGGGGCACCCATTCTGTGACAGTAGCCTTGTCGTTGTATAAACATTAGAACTCACCATTTTTCAGTTTGACACACACAAGCCACGTATGCCATATACCACACATTACTGAGTACTCCCATTACTGAGTAGTACCAGGCTCTGCAGTGATTTAAAATGGTCATATAAATTTTAAAACTGAAATATAACTAGCTTTAACAGATACTTATTTTGTTGTTGATCTCCATTTTACTTTGATATACACATAACTATAAAAAATGTTCACTACATACCCCTTGCTAAGTCAACAGAGGTCATAGTCTAATGAAATTCCTTTTCTGTTACTATTTTGATCTTATTTTGCTCATTGATAACAGCAGTTTTTCACACTGCCCTTTGCCCTTAGACTATCCCATGTGAGTTCTTCAACTAGTTTATGCTGATCTTATATATATGTGTATATATTTTTTTTGTCTTTTTGTTGTTGTTGTTGTTGCTATTTCTTGGGCCGCTCCCGCGGCATATGGAGGTTCCCAGGCTAGGGGTCTAATCGGAGCTGCAGCCACCGGCCTACGCCAGAGCCACAGCAATGCGGGATCCGAGCCGCGTCTGCAACCTACACCACAGCTCACAGCAACGCCGAAACCTTGACCCACTGAGCAAGGGCAGGGACCAAACCCTCAACCTCATGGTTCCTAGTCGGATTCGTTAACCACTGCGCCACGACGGGAACTCCTGATCTTATATTTTGGTATGGTATCCAGCACAACCAGGTCTAGTGAAAGACTGCACCAGTGAAGTTAGAGCCAGCTCACAAACAGTGGAGGAAAGGAGCTGCTCTGAGAGGCAGTGCAATGACTGACTTGTTATTTCTGGAGGGCTGGGGACAAAAAAAAAAAAAAAAGAGGCAGGCTTGGCAAAGAAGAGCAAGAAGTTTTGACTAGAAGGTGGGAGAAGGAACTGGGGCCAGTTCCCTGGATCATACAAAAAGGGTGGCTGCTGTGACTAAAGGATGCTAGAGGTCTCAGGTGAAGGGATGAAGGCAAGAAGGGCATCAATCCTGCAAAACTACAGGGCGATGTTCATATATTCAACACTTGTACAGTGTAGGTCTTAGGAGCTTGAATCTTTCATAATGTGCACGATGTCACATGTGATGCACCTTAACATCCCCTAAGTAGGAGAATCATTTCACTCACTATCCTTAGGCATTTCAAAAATTTAAACTGCTCAAACATGATAGGTGGCCCATGACTCTTGTGATGCCCATAAAAATGCCAAGTACACAGTAAATATGAAATAAACTCTTGGCATACTTCTTTGTTTTTGTGGTCTGTCCAATGTAATTCAAATTAATTGAAAAGCAATTAATGTCACATCTAGTATGGCATACTGCCAAATTATTATGCATATTTTATTGAACTTTAGAGTTTCAGAAGTTCTTCTGAGAGCTTCAAGTATAGTGATAACCACTGCAAATACTAAAAGGGAGATATCTATGGAGGGAACCAATATTATCTGATAGTTTGAAAGTTTTGCTGGGGATCATTTTAAGGAACAAGGACTCCCCCCACAAAAATATTTGTATTAATTATAGCAAATATTACGTATATTTATTACACACACAGAGTAGAGAAAAATTAATGTGAGAATGAATAGCATAGCTATTTTGTCATTTTAGAAAGCCACTTAATTTCCTCAAGATAAAATGTGGTCATAATAACTGTATCTCTTATCTCAAGATTTCAGTCTCTCAATAATAATTGAATAATGATGTTCAACAGTAAGTTATCATCAGGATTAAATAATTCAGTTTATGGAAAACATTTGGTACAAATCTGGCACTTAAAATGCTGATTCTTTTTTTCCACCTTTGCTTAAAATCTACTGAATGCAGGGTATATCTGCTGGGCAATGCAAAAATCATTGCCCTGAAATGTCTGTTAACTAATACACTCTTTTTTCCCCTGACTATATTCTAGCTATTGATATAACTTTCACAGTCCTTTTATATAAGAGGGTTATGTTAGACCTTTAGCTTACTATTTGTCTGGTTTGCACTTACTACTTGAAAAAAGTAATTTTTCTCTTCTCTAACTAATGCAATTTGATATTTTAACAATGTTATGCTTGTAACCCAAGAATAAAGAAAACTCATGGCAAATAAACTAGAAAAAGTATACTTGGTAGTAGATCTATAGCCTAACATACTATTCATTAATCATGATTTTCTTGTCATTTATGTAATAAGATGTTGATAAAATCTGTTAACATAATGCTTACTATATAAATGTTTCTAAAACTCTTATCTACTGAGCAATGTCCAAAGATTAGTCTGATATATTCTTTGTTGGCTGAAAGTTATCATGTTCTCATCCTGGGTTTATCACTCTATATTAAGAATGTTCTGAATGAGAGAGCTCTGGAATTTTAAATATATATATAATCAATATATAATAGATTTGCTATTATATAATATATAATAGATATACTATGTAATATATATCTAACTATATATTATGTATATAATCTTTTCATAATAAAGAAACTAGATCAAAACTCTTCATTTGATTATTATAATTTAACAATATGTGTGAAATTCACTGTCTCATTTCACAAGCCATCATTTATTCTTAATTGTCTTATTCTGACTAATGGTTCTGTGACTTAAAACATCAAAGTGATCAGATATGATTATGTAGCTGATACATGCATTTCTGTTTTCATCTGTGAAACTTTGGGTGGTTTTATCTCAAGTATAATGCATTAAAATATTCAATATTCTTAGATACTTTGTGAAATATCTGGATTCAGAAAATGAATTAGAATTCCAAGAAATTATAGTGGGAGAGGGAAGGAAACTCTGAGAGGCCCTGGTTTTCAGGTATGATGCATCAGCATATGCATTCACAGGTTTTAACAAGGCATTGTTAAAAAGCCTCCACATTCTCACATATGAAGTAGTAATAACAACAAGCTTCTTGCCAACCTAGGATCTGAGTTGTGGGCCAGATGAATCATAGACACAAAAGCACTTAGTAAACGGTAATTCAGTATACTTAAAGAAATACTTATTGTGTTTCTGATATGCACTAGGTCATAAGCAATTAGAAAAAGGTCTAAGATGTCATCAGAGGGATAAGCTAAGCTGTGGCAAACACTGCGGACCCAAAGGAAGTCCCTGTGAGAGAGCAGGACTTCTTGTGAAGGACGACCAAGACCATTAGAATGCGAACCAGCAAAGTAACAGAGATGTAGAGAAGGACTGAGAAAGAAAACCTATAGCACTGAAACCCAACAATCAACTGAAGTTATAATGTGCCATCTAAGGACAAAACTCCATGTGAAATGTCACAATAAGAGTTTAAAATTTGTGTTCGGTTATTCCAAGAATAAGTACATCTCCAAAAAAGCAAGGAAATACATAAAGAATAAAATTTAAAATGTGGTCAAATTGTGCTTATAAGTTGTTTAACTACTAAATACTACATGTAGGGAAAAATGTGTGAAAATTACGAAGTTTTACCAGTTTATGTAATTTTCTGCCTCGACAGACACTGTAGGGTTTTCTAAGTTCATTTAACATAAAATTTACTTAGATATTTAATTTAATGCATTTTTACAAACGTTATTTCACATATCAATACTACAACCAGTGACCTTGAGAAATTAATGAAGTAGATTTTTCCTTGGGTTTAAAATAAATTCCAGCAATGGTTCAAATTATTTACACATGTTAAACTTCTTCATGCTAAGTTTTTTATTTGCATAGAGAAAAAATTATTCTTTGTCCTTAAACTAATAAGACTTTATATATGAAGACCAATGACAAGTAAAGGCATAGCTAAATTCACTAATCTGCATAAGCAATCATTATATGTAAAATCATTTTAGAGGAAAAAGATCAAAATTTCTGCTAGACTCTAGTTATAGTATATATCATAAATAACAGTATTAACTTTGGCAGATAAGTTATTTTATCCTTATATGTAATACTTTGTACAAGATTTGGGTACACAGTAAATATGTAACTTCTCAAATTTGATTGACACTGAGATAAGCATTCCTTATGTTTTCCTGTAGCTCCAAAATTTATTTTTAACCTATGTCTTTCCTTTGAGTATGCCGTGGAGGGTGAGGAGACCAATAATTATAATAGTTAGTCTAAAATAGTTGTGCAGTGTAGAGAAATTATAATAAGGATAGATAATCTCTAACTTGTAGCAAAATTCATGACATTTTGCAATCAAAACTGTTCAACCAATAACCTGAAGTGTCTGATTTACATGATCCATAGATAAAGAAATTATAAATAATGTGTTTCTAAAAATAAATCAGCTGATTGGAATTATTGAGACTCTACACACACACACACACTTTGATGGAGAGAGAAAAACAGAGATTTTAAAAAATAATTTTGCTAGGGACTGGTGAAAAATATTTTCATTATTATATTTTGTAAAGAAAGATATTGAGGATGGACTATGGAGGGAACTAACATGTATAGGGGTCATAATATTTTTCTGGAACACATTAGGCTTTTTGGTATATAATTTCAGAGTAGAAAAAATATCAAGAGGTGTAGGTACTACAAGTGATGTTTTTAACACCTACAAGGAGAATGAAAAAAAAAAGCAGCTTGAATCCATTCCTATTCTATAAACCATACACTGTAAAATCACATGTAAAATATTGCTTACAGGGCATAATGGACCATCATTTACATGCATATAGTAGTAACTATGGATTTAGTGACTATTACGCTATTTTTTAATGATGTTGACTATGGAAAATGAGAATGTGGAACAAGGCAAGATTGAGGCTTGAGGGTAGGGGCAAGGGAACATCTTCCCAAATCCATGAACAAAATTTTGAGAAGAAAGAGCTTTAAGAAGGGAGATCACAGTATTCTTTAATATTCTTATAAGCATATATGTATATATATATATGAATTTAATAAAATAAACAGCACTTCTAAACATTAAGAATTGTGATTTAAAACAACTATTACATTGAATATCTTCTTTCTTTAACTCCCCCTGCCCCCAAAACACACCTTAACCACAAAAAAATTTCCAAAGTCCTCTGAACATGCCATGACTTTATAAAAGTATACTGGACTCTCTGTTTTACTTCTCTACCTCTTCTGCAATATTTAGCCACCTTTCCTGAAAAGCTTTCTGTGACCCTCCAAGTCATAATTGATTACCATCATTCTCTGATCCCTTAGCAGGCGCTCAGTGGACATTGCCACTAGAATTGTTTTAGGATATTCAAAGGTTCTAGCATTTTGAAATTAATAGATGCTGCTTCTTAAAGGGCCAGTGTCAAACTATGATCAACTCTTTTTCATTTTTACCTCACTAACTTTCCTGTGAAGTCCCACAAACATTCCATGTTGATCCCATACACCTTACAATACCTTTATCCAATCTCAGCAGAATAAATAATATATGCAATAGAACCCATGTAAAAATGCCTTTGTTTGTCCCCTGAATATTGTCTTTACAGTAGATTCCTGATCAATGTAACCATAGATGATGTGACCTTGATATATTTTGCATTACTGCCATTAGTGCAGTACATAAGGGAAAATAGATGGTGTCAGTAAATTATAATCTCACTTACAGGAACACATAAAAAAACCTTACCTCATAAAAGCAACTCATGTGAGCACTATGATATGACTATGGGCTTAAATGTTTTGGATTTTCCCATAAAATGGACTAAGAACAGTGCAGGTGAAAGATTAAAATGACTTCTAATAACACGGAATAAGAGAAGGATTAAGAGAAGCTCTATCTTACTCCTTTTCTCTCAAGAGTTCTTCAGTTGCTGTGATAAATATTACAAAGATTTTCCAATTTGCATCAACACTCCCTTCCACCAAGCTGTTAAGAAAAAAATAAATGCCGAAGCTGACAGGTGACATATTGACATAGCCCAGAAAACAGGATTTCACATTTAGTTTTTTTGGTGGGGTATTGTTTGCTTTCTATTGTTTGGGAGGTTTTTGACTTGTTCTTCTTTGTTTTATCCTGCATGCATAATATATGGTTATACAATCTAGGCAGCCTGGGTTTGAATCTTAATTCTATGGCTCACAAACTGACTACTTACACAAAAATGTCTTGATGTCTTTGTGCCTCAGTTTCTCAGCTCTAAAATGGTCATTAAAATGATACCCACCTCAAAGGAATAAGATACGCCTATCTAATGATTTAATTATGACTAGTGAATTTATTAATATTGGGAAGTGCTTCTTATAATGGTATCTGACACAGAATAGGTGCTATATATGCGATTAAAAAATAAAACACAGGACGGTCCTGTTGTGGTTCAGCAGTAACAAACCCAACTAGGATCCATGAAAATGCAGGTTTGATCCCTGGCCTTGCTCAGTGGTTAAGGATCTGGCATTGCCGTGAGCTGTGGTATAGGTCGCAGACACAGCTCAGATATGGTGTTGCTGTGGCTGCAGTGTAGGCCCCTAGCCTAGTCAGCGAACTTTAAATGCCGTGGGTGTGGCCCTAGAAAGCAAAAAATAAAATAAAATAAAATAAAATAAAATAAAACAAAACAAAACATAAATGTATCATGATACAGTTATTCTTTACAACTGATAAATGGAACATACTTCTTAGATGTTATTAATTTGTATTGCAGGGCAAAATAAAAGACCCCTTTAAAATGCACAATTAATTTGGAATATAAACAAATATAAAGAGTTAAACTGGAAAGCTCAATCAACTCATGTGAATTAATTGCACTGCTTTGGAAACACAGATGAAAGCAGAAAAAAGGAAGAATGCAAAGAGAGATTGACCAGAGAGAAAAAGGAAGCGGAAGCACAGAATGGCAGCGGGAAGGAAAGAAGGGAGGAAAGGCAGGAAGGCTGGCTGGCAGGAAGGAAGGCTTTATTACACCTGAAGAAAAGATAATCCTAAAACGTTGACATAATAATCAAAATATCTAAACTGACATAACTTTTATGAGCGTTAGAAGGGCTTTTTAAGAAAGTAAGTCACAGCTTGAAGATAAATTAGCTACTATGAGTATTATACGATATGACCTCAAATTATTTCACTTATTTTACCTGTCCACTGACTTTTAAATATTTAATTAGCCTATTTTAAAATATTTTATATTAATTATCCAAAATTAAAAAGATAAAATTGAGAATCTATTAAATTTTTTACAATGTTTGAATTAAATTAATTAGACATCTTCATAAAACTTTTAGGCAAGGTTTGCTTTCTTTGGAAATACATATACTTAAAAAGTACACAGGCATTAATTTGCAACTTTCTCCTATAAATTATCCTAATTGAACCTAATACACTCTACTCTGTATTGTGGAATTTTTCCTTACTAAATTATATATGCAAATTTTCAACAGTGTAAATTGACTATTTCTAAGCAACATCAAAAATAAATGTAATTATTTCGCATTTGTTTTTTCATATTTAAATGCTCCTGGGTTTTCTTTAAAATATTGCATTTGAAAATTATAAATATCAGAATTAAGATAACAAATATGCCATCTATATGCATATGAAACTATATTCATAAGTATCTTGATAGTCAATCTAAATGTCCACAGAGAAATTCTAGGGCCAATGAATGATATTTTCTATTTTCTACTAGAACTTCTCAATGGATATTCTTTGATAATTACATTTAAATTATTAAGCTATCTGGAAAACATAACACTGTTAATTATATACAAATTTTGTTATGGTATACATTTTACATTTATTAAACATAAGTCTTTTCCTAAAAACATAATATTATAGAATGGTATATAATACGATATTACAGAAAATATTATAGAACACGGATGATCAGGAACAAGTTTATATCCAAAAAATAGTCCAAATAGAATAGAAAACTTTACCAACATAACATGACTGAAGTAGTCTAGGCACTAAATTTCACTTTGAGCTTCCTAGTATCCAAGAGAAGGAAAAAAGACAGTGGTTTATGCAATTTCCTTTGATTTACAAAAGGAAACATATGTACTGATACAGAAAGCAAATTTTATATCACTGAATTCATAACAATAGGTAGCACTAAGCACATAATCTCCAACAACAGACATTCTTACGGTTCATTTACATAAGAACTTTTGAAAAAGGCAAATTTTAATAAATTGTAACTAGGAAAAGTTGTGAGGCAAGTTGCACTTAGATAATTATAATGGCTAAGTTTATTGAGTTCTTACTATGTGGGGACTCTTCAAACAGTTAACATATATCAGCCTGTTTAAACACTACAGCGACCTAAAAAAGTCGATACTATAAGGCATGCATTTATTCAACCATATGAATTGATGCCCTATTTTTGTTCTAGACACTTAGAACTCGTAAGTAAAGGAAATAGCAAAAAGCCTTTATGATCGTTTTAGACAAAGATACTGAGATTTATAAAGGTATAGAATCTAAGTTCACAAAGTAAGTCAGCAGCGAAAGCCACACTTTCTTTGAACCAGGCCGTTTGTTAAACCTGAGTTCTTAACAAATTAAGTCAGACATGCTTCAGATATGTTAGTACATATTAGTAATACATATTAGTGTTGTTTATAAATCCCTCTCAAGTGACCAAAGATCTTAGTTCTCTCTGACCAAATGGGAAAATATGTTGCCTGTAGGAGATAAAAGAGAAAGTGAGGAAAGAGCTAGTTTAGAGTGAAAATAGCCAATCTCTCCCAAACCAATGAACATTTCCACAGAAAAGAAAATCATGGACTTGGAGAATAGACTTCTGGTTGCCAAGGGGGAGAGGGGGTGGATTGGGAGCTTGGGGTTAACAGATGCAAACTATTATCTTTGAAATGGATTAGCAATGAGATCCTGCTGTGTAGCACTGGGAACTATGTCTAGTCACTTATGATGGAGCATAATAATGTGCGAAAATAGAATGTGTACATGTATGTGTAACTGGGTCACCATGCTGTACACTAGAAGAAAAAAAGTTGTATTGGGGAAATAACAATTTAAAAAATTAATTCTTCAATTTATATGTTTTTCTCAAGCCTCTTCTGTGTACCTATACTGTGCTATGCACTATTACAGACCCTAGAGAAGTGCTGATAACTAAGATATGATGTCTTTCTTGAAGAGGCACAGTCCTGCTGGCTACAGGGTTAGTAAGGTAGATTTATTCCTGACAATTTAGTGAAGAAAGCACACTGATATCCATATGTTCTGGAACTGAGGCAGGGAGATGGGACAAAGAGGTTGTCCTGAAGGCTTTAGAGGGAGTCTCCTGTCAAGACATCAAATATGCAAAAATTGGGATGACTATAGATTAAAGAGAAATTCTTTTTAGAAAGTAAGGGAGAAAGGCAAGCTGATCAGTCATATTAGTTAGGCACACAAAGCAAGAGAAAAGGCAGATAACATTGCAGGAGGGAGAGAAGAGAGCAGGCGGGGAGGGGAAGAGAGAGAGACACAAACACAGAGAAGGAATGAGACGAGAGAGAATCTAGAGGAAAACACAGATGAGAGAGAAGTGTGATCAATATTGGTTTTACCACGTAGTCGTCTGGGATGTTAAAGAACTAATGTCTCCTCAGCCTCTATTTTCTTATTTCTGAACCTAGAGAAATCATATCTACCTCAAAACATTGTTGAGAAAGTAAATAAGATACTGCTTATGTAATATCTGACACATAGTTACCCAATAAATGGGACTTTTCTTCTTTTCCCTATATATATTATTTTGGATCAACTCTTTGAGGTAGTTCTGAGGTCCTGAAAGTGATGGGTTCAGTCAATAATAATGAACTTTATTTGGGCATATTGCATATTTAAGACTAAGAGACTTGACAAATGGTTGGTGCAGGAAGAACTTTCTGACCTACCTCTGAAGCAGGTCAGAAAACCCCTCACATGAAAGGTACTTTCCCTCTATACCTGAAGGAAAAGTGCCTCCTTATCTCCAAAGACAAAGGAACAATGAGAAGAATCCTTACAAACATCATAAGGATGCTAAGTTCTCCCCAGTTCACTACACTTGGCTCAGACCCTTGTGTCTTACCCAATTTTTCCATGACTTTCTACTTTTATCAAATGGAGCATATAAAAGCTTAGGTATAACCTCTCATTTGGGTCTTTGTGTCCTTATGGAGTTTGCCATGGCAAGTGAAACTCACATAAATGTATGTGCTTTTCCCTTGTTAATCTGTCTTTTGTTAAAGAGACCTTGCCAAGGACCTAGAAGAAACATATCTTTTCCTCTCCTACAAAAGAGCACTAAAACTTGGACTTCTGAAGATTTCAGAAATCTCCTTTTAAACTAAGATCATGTTAACTTAGCAGTTGTAATTGATAATTACTTCATCCAGTCATTCATTTCTTAATTCACTCTTAGGTTTGGCAACTATTTAATAAAGAGCTAGTGTTTGGTGGCATCATACTAAATACCACAGGATCAAATTTAGTGGCTCCTACCTGAGGGGAATTCAAAGTATTCACAAAAGTAATTTCACAGAAAGGTTCCAGTTGAGAGATGTAAAGGTCGAATCTAGAACACAGAGGCCTGGATAATTTGATCTGGACTTTGCTCTTATTATCGTTTGTGTCAGAAATCCGGGCTCCCGCAGAACCTGAAAGTAACATTTCTCAACTTCATGTTCTTCTTTGGCTGAAATGCTTTATCCAACAACAAATCTAGTTTGTGATTCTAATAATTTAATTCTCCCCAAGATATCAAATAATTTTCAGGACAAATTGTACAGGCCAAATCTTTCTAAGAAATAAATGGGTTCGAATGTAATTTATGAGTACAGTCATGTTCCTGAATTAATTCCGTGTCCTGGAATTTGTGTAATTTCACATAGACACAACAAACTAGATTGTGTGTGTGGGGGGGGAATCTGTTTTATTCCCCCAGATATTTGACTATTAAGTCTTCTAACTACTATTGCGCTACTGAAAATACGTTTTAGCTCCTACTTCTTGGCTTACACACTCTATTACATCACTCCTCCTATAACTCAAACATGCTTTTTTGCAAAACATTTAGACATTTTAGAATGCTGTTTCATTGTCATACTAGTTAATGTATACTAATAACCATCAGTTTTTATTTATGGAATACACTTGATCATAATCAACTCTCACTTAACACAAATATAAAAATATAAAAAAGTAGGAAAGGAAGAGTTTAAACTTCCTTGTTCTATGTAACTTAGAGGAACTAAAGTGTGTGTGTGTGTGTGTGTGTGTGTGTGTGTCTGTGTGTGTGGGTGAGAGAGAGGAGAGAGAGAGAAAAGGGAGATAGAGAATATGGGGCGCTGTGAATATTTAGGGGGAGCCAGATTACTTACAAGTGTTACTATTTTTATGAAAACATTTCACTTTTCAGTGCTTCACTTTGCTTCCATCTCTACAAAGAGACATCCCCACTAGATGGTTAACAGACTTCATGGCCAAATTCAGTAGTCCTAGAACTTACTCTCTTGGCTACCCCATTACCCTTGACAGTTGCAATTTCTTTGAAATGCTCTCCTGAGCACTCTGCTCTTACTTGCTACCTAATGTGTCTTGGCTTCCTTTGCAACTTCTGATTTTTGCCTCATAAATGTTAGGACCCTGCCTTCCAGGTATCTTGAAACTTAAATTTTTTAATGACTTCTTCCATTTTATTAGATTTTGCAAAAAGGATAAAGTGAAGAGTTCATTCTCACATATTTTTCTTTCACTAAATATCTTAGTCACTTTTCTAGCGCTTAGGGGCCATTCCCATCAGTTCTTTAATCATCTAATATCTTTCTTCTGAAACTGCCTTCCCTTTGTCATTTCTTTGGTTTGTTGCTAAAGAGTCTTCTTTCCTCCCATATCCAGAATCCTAGAGCAGTTTTCTGTCACAGGCTTCTCTCTCTGCTCTCCTGCCTTTGTGCCTGGAAACTTATCTACACTTTTTGTACACTTCTACCCAATTTCTCTGATTTATACATAATTCTCTTTACATTATCGTACTGGAAAAGTGGAATTTAAGTAGTTTGGACGATAAAGCCAAGACTCCAGGATCTGGAGTTTGAGATAGTCTATTACTTTAACTTTTCATGTGTGTACTTGTTAAAAATAGCTAATACCTGCTAAATAGTGAACATTTATCATGATCCTTATTAATTTCTTTGTATGTTTTTCCATTTATTCCTCATTAAAACCAGGAAACAGAAGTGATTGTTTTGCTTCTTTTACAGAAAAAGAAGATGAAATTTTGATGGGAAAAGTGCTCTAAGCTAGGTCCAGAGAAACCAATTCATTTACTTGACATTTTACTGCCTCTTCAATACAATCAAGCTTCTCTGTCGACTTATCTGCCAAATGGAATTTCTGTTCTAAAAAGTTCAACATCTCTTTATCAGCCTTCAGTTGACCTCAAGTTTATTTCTATCCCATCTCCTAACTCATTCTTTTTTCTAATGTTGAAATAATTGTCTCCTACTTCCCCCAAAGTGCAGCTTCAACATTTTCCTCAAAGCCTACTTCGAGCTGATCTTCCTGAACTCTTCTTTTAAAAACTCTACCTTAAGTAGTTC
Organism: Phacochoerus africanus; assembly: GCF_016906955.1. Taxonomy (NCBI): domain Eukaryota; kingdom Metazoa; phylum Chordata; class Mammalia; order Artiodactyla; family Suidae; genus Phacochoerus; species Phacochoerus africanus. The sequence goes on from NC_062554.1 coordinate 110,581,607, forward strand.
TTATGGCTATGTTCTCTACCACGTCAATATGCTCTATGCTATACTGACCGACAACATTCTGTAATATTCCCACTGGTATGCCATGTAGTTCTCCAGTTTATTTAAATTTCATGGGGGTAACACACACATCTTCTAGATCCCTTTACAGAAGTCAGAGGGCACACTAGACCAGAATGGAATGCGTGAGTGGAGTTGGATGGCTAAGATACCCTTTTTCCCAGAGGAAATGGAAGAGGAGCTGCCCTGGGAAACAGTGTCCAGTGATGGGACCTATCTCTGCTGGTGCTGGACACATCATCCAACCTGTCACCTATTGAAAGGCATGTGCAGACAGACAAATCTGTATTAAAAGCCAGAATTAAGGCATTCAACAGTTTTTAAAAAAATGATCAAGCTAGTACCTGATTGGATCTTGGAACACAAAGAAGATATTAAGTAAAACTATTAAAATTCAAATGAAATCTGGAATTTAGTTAATAGTAATGTATAAACACCAAACAGTCAGTGTGGGTAAGGAGATTTAAAGGAAATTAAGGACACATTGTGAGCTGAGGCAATATCAGATACCTTTTGTATCCTCTGCCATGTACAATTTGGTTTAAGTACATAATAAATACATATTGCAAATCTTTTTATATCAAAAAATATGTTATTTAATAAAGGAAACAGGAAGTTTCCACATTATTTCTGGTATAACTGCTATATATAAAAGATAAATATTTTAATTATAAAATTTAAACTTAAAATTACATATGATATATTATGACTGAACTTTAGTTAAAATCAGAATGAGCATTGTCATGAGAAAAATTTATAGATAAGTGATTTTTGAACATAGATTGGATGGCTTACAAATACCTGGAAATAGTTCAAACCAGAAGAATTCAATGAAAAGCAATAAAGGATTCTAAAATGAAAGATAAAATGCCTAAATCAATGAGGGTCATTTGAATATCAAAGAGCCGATGACTGAATCTATGATTCTGAACTAATGTAAAAAGAAAAAAATACTCTGCTAAAATTTACATCATTTAATGGAAAAAAATTAAGAAGTAAATCAACCAGGATAAATTTTGATAAGAAAAAAAATTGCTGAGCAATAGGCAGTAACCAAAACCATAATGACAGTTTTAAGTGGAAAATTACATTTATTGCTTTAATACATTCAGATTACAAAAATAAAAGCCCAATAAAAATATTCCTCCTAACAGTAGAAGAACAAGATGGTACAAAAACAAATGATTCTAACACAAATAGGAGGTTGCAAATATACATGTTAAAAATACCTGTTCTCAACAGGTGAGTATTTCATGGTATTTTTTAGGTCTTCAATATTGCAGAACTTTGCATTTACTCGAGGAGTCCTAGAACCATGGCTTTTACTCTTAAACAACTTAAAATATTATTTGGATGCAATAATAAGACTTACAATATCAGTGATGCCAAGTATTTCCCAAGAGGAGCACAGCCAGTGCTCCCATCCCACAACGCCTTTTGTGATGTGACTTTAATGCCCTTTCCATAAGAACAGGAGTATCTTTCTCAGCTCCCTCTTCTACCTTTAATCTTGCTTTGGCCAAGAGAGTGCAGCATATGCAGATATGGTGCTACATGGTTCAGAGTTCTGAGCCTTAGAAAACCTTACAGCTTCCCATCTTCATTCTCTTGAGCTCTGCCTTTGTTCATAGGTGGCATGACTATGCCAAAGAATCAAGAATAACAACAAAACTTTAGAACATCCCAAAGAATCAACACCAACAATAAAACTCTGCTGGAACCAACAAAAGATAAATTCTGTACAAGAATAAATGAAAAGGAAAGCAATGGGGGCTGTTACATCAAGAGTTTTGCAGGAGAACAAAGCAAGATGACCAGGCTTTGGAAATTTTAGGTGTAACCAAGAGAAGAGGGAATTTCTGGTGAGGGAACACAACATGGAAATAATTTCAAATGAAAATGAGAATACCGGAGTTCCCGTCGTGGCGCAGTGGTTAACGAATCCGACTAGGAACCATGAGGTTGCGGGTTCGATCCCTGCCCTTGCTCAGTGGGTCAAGGTTCCGGCGTTGCCGTGAGCTGTGGTGTAGGTCGCAGACACGGCTCGGATCCTGCGTTGCTGTGGCTCTGGTGTAGGCTGGCAGCTACAGCTCCGATTCGACCCCTAGCCCGGGAACCTCCATATGCCGCAGGAGCGGCCCAAGAAATGGCAAAAAGACAAAAAAAAAAGAGAATACCATATCTGCACCAAAGTAAAATTCTTTTTGACTAAAATGGAGGGAGAAACATAGGGCTAAATTGGGGCTATTTATTGTTAATTCTGGTTTAAGTATTGTCCTAAAGGCTGTATGAGAATTATTTAACTTGTTTATCACGAAAGAGAATATGAGTTCCAAATTCTTAGAATCCACTTTACAGGGGGAAATTGAAGCTTAGAAAATCAGAAGCTTATAGAAAGCATTCTTTTCATAAATATTGTAGCCTCTAATTCCAATCCCAAATTATGTTGACACTTTATGCAAGAACCAATAGAGATGGAAATTTTGATTTGGTTTTTACAAGACTGCCTCTGTATGAGTGTGTATCTCTCTCTCTCCCTCTGTACGTGTGTGTGGGGGGGGGGGGCGGGGAGGAGAGAGAAAGAGACAGAGATTGAGATCATGAAAGAGACTCAGAGAAGGAACATGCTATAAAGAGAGAGACTAAAAGTAACCTCTTCTTCTTTTTATTTTTCTGCTTGTCTAGGTGTGTGCACCTTGATAGCACTTGAAGGGTCTTGGAAAATCCCAGGGTCACTAAGAGAGGCCTCAGTTAAAAGGGCAGACAAATAACCTCATTGCCTAAGGAAAGGGGAGAACAATCAGCTCATTTCAATTTTGAAGGTTTATGAAGAAAAACTACTTAATCCCAAAGAAGACTGAAGTGGAGGGAATGATTAGAAAGCTACTATCAATTAACTTGCTTTGGTTAAGCATTCAAGAGCTGGCTGGCATCATGGAAATTGGTCGTGTTTATGAACTGGAAGAGCTGAATGCTAACAGTTGCTGCAGTTGGAGAGCATGGGTAGAGAATATCTAATTAATTAATTAATTAATAATAAAGGATACAATCTAGATAATTAATAATAAAGGAGAGCGTTGTTTTCTTTCAAAAACCCAGGGGGTGGGGGTGGTTCTGAGTGAGGCTTCATCTTAGTAATGGCCCATCAGCGTGGACATGCCAAGCCCTCAGCGGGTGCCAGTGCAGGAACGGCAGGTCTGGCTGGGGTGGGATGGGCAGTCCCCTTTTGGCTTGGACTGTGTACGCCTTTGAGAGTTTAAGTCATTAAAAAGATAAAATGAAGTGCTTGTACTCACATCTCAAGTTTGTGGAGCAGGTTTTATCTGTTTCATTATGAAGTAAGCTGTGAAAATATGCTTAATCGCAATGTTCAATGTTTCTCTAAGCCTATTTAAGTAGGGCAGGAGATTTTAACATTTCCTTTGCCAGACTTCATATTCCTAGAAGTGAGAGTTTTGTTTTATCCCCTGGGCTTCAATTCTAGGAACCTCTCTCGCTATATTTTTCATAGATACAGAAACATCATCCATGGCACAGGCTGCTATTCTTTAGTGACAATATTGACAAAGTATACCCACAGCTCAGCGTTTAGTTTCCTCTGCAGCCTACTGTTTCCACCACTGATAGTCAAAGATGGTTTTTTCTAAGAGTCCTCTTACTGAGATTTGAAAAACTGGGCTAGTAAGCATGGAACTAGTTCTATGTCCTCAGTACAGGTTGACTAAGGAAAAGTGAAAGGCCTACAATTTCTAGTTCCTTAGAAGGAATTTACCTGCTCTAATGCCAACTGCCTAAAATAATACATAGACTTTTTATTTAAAAATGATAAAACCATGTTGAACAAATGCACACATACAAGCATCCAAAGGGAGATAAAGGGTGCCTTTTATATCTATTCCTTTAGAGGAACTGTGGCAGATTGAATGATTTTTTGAACAAAACATGAATGTATGCTCTTTTAAAGATGACAAAATTTGATTGCTCTCTGGAGGGTTTGAAAGACAAGAACTACCAAAAAAGCTGTGTTCATTCCTTTTTTTGTCCCTGAGAGTTGTCTGAGAAAAATAATGTGAGAAAGTGGTTACTGCACAGTTGCTTTGAAAAATGTTGTTCTGGTATTGAAGTTTAAAGGAAAAAGCTGACTTTTTTTTTTTTTAAAGTGTAAGGCATTGATTTTTCTTAAACTCATTTAAAATACCCATTCCCAAGGTGGGAGGAGATAATGCGACTTTTACACCTGAAGTGTTACCTATATAGGACTGCTGTTCTGGGAGGATTCTAAGTGTTAGTCTAAAATCAAAATAACCAAAAATTTGGTATATTTTAAAGCACATTTTCCACAGAAGATATTCATATACCTTCCATAAAACAAATAAAATCTTAAATATAGATTTTTTTTACATGTGATCAGTTACACATGACTGATATTATAAATATAATAATAAATATAATATAATAATAAATATATATATAATAAATATAATTGAATTACATTTGAACAAATAGATGCCTCTTAGGCTCTCCTCTGCTTTGAACTTTATTTCATCTCTGACCTATACTAAAGGGATGAAGACTGAGTGGCAAAGTCTAAAATGTAATAGATGATTTTTTTCAGATCTGCATCAAAACAACTACAGCAAAACCACTATGTCAAAGTAATTAGAGCATAATAATGGAGAATGCGGGTTATTACAAAAATATGCTTACTGTCTCTTCTTCAGTTTGCCTCTACATGTCCTCAATAACTCAACTTCAAGACCGTCAGAACAAAGCCACGTGCTATCAATACAGTTGGGACAAAAGTTTCCTTATAGCTTCTGGTCATTTTTTTTTTTTTTTTTAACTTCATGGCCACACTTGCTGCATGTGGAAGTACCTGGGCAAGGAAGTGAATCCAGTCCACAGCTGTGACCTACACTGCAGCTGCAGCAAGGCTGGATCCTTTAACTCACTACACCAGACTGGAGATCAAACCTGCACCTCTTCAGTGACCCAAGATGCTGCAGCTGGATTCTCAACTCAATGTACCATGGTGGGAACTCTGTGGTCTAACTTTTAAACTACAGACATCATTAATTCTTAAACTCCTTACCTTTTCCTCTATTTTTCAAAATACATTTGCAAGAAAGTATCATCACATCAGTTTACTTGATCTTTATAGAATGCCCAGAACAGGAAAATGTACAAGCACATATGGAACATTCACCAAGATAGATCATATCTAGAGACATAAAACACATTTTAACAAATATAAAATGATTAAAATCATACAATGTAAACTAACAATAAAAAATTAAACCACAAACCAATAATAAACAGGTATCTAAATCAACCCAAAATATTTGAAAAATTTGGAAACCATACAGATGTCTAAATAACCAATGGGACGAAGACGAGCTCACAGGGAATTATAATTAGAAATCAATAAAAATTTTAAAGTTTATTAAACAAAGAAAAGACATGAAACCAAAAGCTTGTTCTTTATAATTACCAATAATAATGATAAACCTATAGTCAGACAAATCAGAGCAAATGAAAGAGCAAGAGAGGGAATAAATGATTAACATCAGGCAGGTAAGAGAATATACCTGGAATATACCAATGCTATTAAAATGATGATATAACATATTAACAAATGTCTGTCAATAAATTCAACAGGAGTTCCCGTTGTGGCGCAGTGGTTAACGAATCCGACTAGGAACCATGAGGTTGCGGGTTCGATCCCTGCCCTTGCTCAGTGGGTTAAGGATCCGGCATTGTCATGAGCTGTGGTGTAAGTTGCAGATGCGGCTGGGAACCCGAGTTGCTATGGCTCTGGTGGAGCTCCGATTCAACCCCTAGTCCGGGAACCTCCATATGCCGCGGGAGCAGCCCTAGAAAAGGCAAAAAAAATAAAATAAATAAAATAAAATAAAATAAAATAAAATAAAATAAAATAAAATAAATTCAACAACTTAGTTGAACACACATGCAAAGATATAAACTGCCAAAATTACTCAAGAAGAAATAGACTGAATAGTCCTACAGTTAGTAAAGAAATTAAATTCATAGTTAAAATCCTTTCAAAAAAGACTTTAGCGCCCAATTATTTACTCGTGAATTCTCTCAAACACTGAAGAGAGAAAGAATACCACCTCTACACAAATCTTCTTGAAAGCAGAAAAAGAAGAGAACTTTCCTAATTCATTCGTTGAAGTCAATACTACCCTCCAGCAAAATCTGTTCGGAAATTATGTAAAACAACAACTAATATACTTACGGATATGACACAGAATTCTTACAAATATTAAGCCATACCCAGCAAACCCAGCAATTTATGAAAATAATATATTCTATAGAGTGAGTTTATTCTAGAAATATAAATTTGATTTAATATTTAAAAATCAATCAATATAATGTACCAAACCAACTAAACTAGAAGAAAAAGCACACAATCATCTAATTGTACACAGAAAAATCATTTGACAAAATTTAAGTCATTGTAAAAACTCCTAACAAAGAATAGAACTTCCTCAACCTGATGAATTATCTCTAAAAAAAGCATACAGCTACCACCAGACTTTATAGACAAAGACTGAATGCTTTCCCCCCTAATATTGGGAACAAAGAAAGGAAATTTACTCTCATCACTCTCATATGGAGGTCCTAGTAAGTTTAATAAAGCAAGCAAAAAAAAAAAATGAGTGTAGGAATACAGATGAGAAAAAGAAAATATAAAACTATATTTCTATGCAGGAGACACGGTGATCTAAGTAGAAAATCCCAAATAATTTACAGAGAAGCTACTATAACTAGTAAGTACATTTAGCAGGGAACAAAAAAAAAAAATTATTGCATTTCCTCACAGTAAATGAACAATTAGGAATTGAAATTAAAAATAACAGTATAGTTTAAATAGCAACAAAAACAAAACTAGCAAATATATAAAATATTCATGTTAAAAATGAAAACATTAAAGAGATAAATTTATAAAGCCCAAATAAATGGCACTACATAACCTGTTCATGGATTGGAAGAGTCAATAATGTTAGAATGCCAATTCTTCTCCAAACCAAAGTACAGATTCGATGCAATCTCAAAAACAATACCAGCATAGTTATTGGTAGAATTGGGCAGAGTAATTCTAAAGTTTATATGGAAAAGCAAAGGACCCAAAATACAACTTTAAGAAAGAGAAACAAAGAAGAATTCATACTGCATGATTTCTGAACTTAATACAAAGCTAAGCAATAAAGACAATGTGGTATTGGTAAAATAATATAAATATACATCAATGAAATAGAATAGAGGTACTGGACATAGAATCACACATATATGGTTAATTTATTTTCCACAAAGTCATCAAGGCAATGCAGAGAAAAGATATTTTCAACAAAATGTTCTGTAACAATCAGACATCCATATATAATTTTTTAAAAAAGACTCCAACTTGAAATACATCATAGATATAAAATACAGAACTATAAAACTGCTCAAAGGAGATAAAGAAGAAAATTTTATGACATAGGTTTAGGCAATGATTTTTTATATAGGACATAAAAAGTATGAATGATTAATTTGATAAATAAAAATTAAAATGGATGCTCTTTGAAAGACACTGTAAGGAGATCAAAAAACAAAAAACAAAACAACAAAAAAAAATCCTATACAGACTAGAAACATCATTTGCAAAACACATATATGATTAAGGACTGGTACTCCAAAATATATAAAACAAATTTTCAAAACTCGACAATGGGCAAATAGCTTAATTGAAAAGTGGACAAAATATCTGAACAGATACTTCACCATAAAGGGATAATATGGCCAACAAACACCTGAAAAAAATGGTCCACATCAGTAACCATGAGGAAACTGAAACGTAAAACCACAAACAGAAACTATTACCTACCTATTAAAATGTGTAGGCATCTATATAAACAGATAAGGGTGCACAGTGACTAAACTCATATTTTTCTGGTGGAAATACAACATGGCACAACCAGAGCTTGGCAGCTTCTTATAAAATTAAACATACAAAAAATACACTTATCGTACAACCCAACTATCCTACTCTGGCTGGACACCCAGCAGAAATGTAGACATGTGTCCATGCAATAACCTGCACAGGGAAGCTTAGAGCAGCTTGATTCAAAATCTGCAAAACTCTTGGAAAAACTCAAATAGATATAGCTCAGTGAGTGGATAAACATTGAGTGAGGCAGTGATATGGGACGAACTACTCTATATGCTATATAAGTAGGAATCTCAAGAGCATTATGCTAAGTGAAAGAAGCGAGAACGGAACGGTTACAAAGGGGATGATTACACTTACATGACATTCCAGCAAAGGGTAAAAACTATAGAGACAGAAAAGAAAAACAGTGGTGTTACCAAGATTTGGGGATTGAGGGAGGCACTGATTATAAAGGAACACAAGAGACTTCTGGGGGCAGTAGAAACAAAATCTGATTTTGGCACTGGTTATATGACTATCTTTGCCAAAATTCATAGAACCATATAACTGAAAAAGGTGGATTTTAATGCTTTAATGTATGCTATAATGGACCTGATTTACATATTATATATTATAATTAAATTACAATTAAATTAGCTTAAGTATGGCTTATCCTAAGGTTGATAGTAGACATTTGAAACAAAATGCTAAAGAATGAAAAATATATGATTTTCAGGCAGAAATCAGAAGGAGAGTGTGTTTTGGGGAGAAACCTTTCTAGAAACCCACGACGCACAACATAGGAAGCCCTTATTCAAACTGTGAGTGAATTCAGGGCAGACGCAATGTGTGGAGTGACAGCTCAGAGCCTCTGGAAAAATGCCAGCCCCAGAACTGTGTGACTATCAGGAACAGATCAGCTGCTGAACCTCCCAGTCCAAAAACCGAAACTGGACATGTTCCAACACACTTCACCCTCCATTTCCCATCCTTATCTCAATGTTCCAATCATTCAATCACAACCCTTTCACATTCCCAGCCTCACGTGTTCAGAACATCATTCCTCATGAGGATGTGAGGTGACTGGAGCCGTGAAATACAAGAAAAAGATGAGGGAATAAGGCCCGTTAGCCCATAAAAGAAATGATGAGCGAATTTACGATTCCTATCTTCAAATATTTGAAAGTCTGTCAGTAAAAGATAAAATACCTTTACTGTGCAAAGTTCCCAGGCTATAATGAGGATTAGTGGATTCAGGTTACTGGGATACTGAAATTAGTTTAGTATAAGGAAAATGTCTATAACCATTAGAAGCATCCAAAGAATAATAATGACAACAACCATATATTGAGATAATGTCACACACATTATCTCTTTTAATCTTATAACAACCCTTTGAGGTAGACATTTATAGATGATGTAAAGCACGTAATTTTATATAGCTAATGACCAGAAGAGCAAAGATGTGAACCCAGGACCTTCTTTGCTCTGCTATCCCATCTTCCAGTAAGTTGTACGTGGTAATCCTGACTTCCCATTATTGACTCTACTCAAGTCTACTTGGCTGGGATATTTTATAAGGGATTCTACAGTGGAGGAGCTGAGTGCCATCTGCTTGCTACTTATGTAGTATCAGATCATGAATATCATGAGATTCTTTTTTTTTCTTTCTTTTTTTGTCTTTTTGTCTTTTAGGGCCGCACTTGCAGCATATGAAGGTTCCTAGGCTAGGGGTCAAATCGGAGCTGTAGCTACTGGCCTGCACCACAGCCACAGCAGCACAGAATCTGAGCCATGTCTGTGACCTACACCTCAGCTCTGGCAATGCCAGATCCTTAACCCAATGAGCAAGGCGAGGGATCGAATGCACGTCCTCATGGATGCTAGTCAGGTTTGTTAACCACTGAGCCACGACTGGAACTCCTCAGGAAATTCTTTATTAATGTATTTTCTTACTCACATAACAAAGAATCTATCCTGTCTTCTTTCATTTTTGTGTGTGTGTCCTTTAGTTTCCAAGTTTATTTCTCTTACATGTAAAGGGAATGCATCCTTCTTCATCACCTTGCACCACCAGAATTTGTTCAGGTGGAAGCAAAGGATTTTTAGGCAATAACAGCATAATGGCACCCCTGCCAGTGAGTGTAATTTGCCAATGGGATAATCTTCTCTCACACACAGATGCTGCTCCTGGCCCTGATATTTGAAGCTGGCAAGTTGGCTGCCACCCTTCGGTACTGTGCCAGTGTCTGCGTGGAATCTTTTCCCACCCAAATCTTGCATAGAACCCCAAAGGCTTATTTGGAGTGCTGATGGATATTTATAAGAAAAGTTCAGAATCTTGAAAATGGTTGATAAGAAAACCTCTTTGTGGACTCATTATTTCCTGGTGATTGAAACATGTTGAATATATACAATTCCTTTTGTTTTTTTCTTTTAATGTTTTGTATATTAATCCATCAACTTTACTTTTTTGTTATTTTTAGATGAGTGGATTTAGAAGCCAGATAATTATAAAATTCTAAGGCTCTCTAGATGCCATTCAATCCAACCTACCACCTACTATATAAGAATTCTTTCTAGAGCAGGCATGAAACAAGTTACCATTAAATTTGTGCTTGAACACTTCATTTAATGACAGAGCAGAACATTCCAACGTGGACTTTAGTTACGAAGAAGTGATTTTATATAAACACCAAAATTTCATCTCTGAGTAACGTCTACTGTTTACTCAGAGCAACACAGAACATCTCTTCACTACCTTTCCAAAGGCAATCCTTTAAATATTTGTAGATAGGAATTCTTCTACGAGCATTTCAATGTTTTCTCTATATATCCTGCCTGGGTCCTTCTTTCTATGTAACTTTTCACCTTATCTGTGCCAGCACCCCCTACCTACACTTCCATTATCTCCCCTGTGCACTTTTCCTGCCTCAATGAGAATCAGAAAACTAACACTGCCAGGACTCCACTGCCAGATGGATTTGATCAGGTTGGGAGGAGGAACTAAAGGCTGGAGGAGAAAGAAGGCACTGAGTTTCTGGCTGTAGCCCCTGAAGCACCAGTAGAGTCTCCTGCCATGAGAGCAGCAGAGGTCTTGCCAGTGGTTGTAGAAAAGGTGGCTCCTACTGATGACAGCCACAAATTATGGGGTCCTGGGATCCAGGTGAAGCTTCCTGCTCTCTGAATAATATCAATTTTTCCCCCTTTTTCATATATTGCATCTCTCTCTACCTGCAATATTTAGGGGCATTTGTTTTCCCAACTGAACACTGACTAGGAACATTATAACACCTATCACATTCTGCACTGGTGTACAGATTTCTGTGTTCATATCTTACCTCACCACTCGATCAGTCATGAGGATTCCCCTTAGCCAGTGACCACAGAACTTAGGCTGCAAAATTTTTGTCATTGGGAACCACATCTCCCCTTAGCTTCCTCTTTTTCTGACTACACACACTCAGTTTACTTATTGTTCCTCATAAAACATCATTTCTTAATATCTCATCCAGACTTTTCCACCTGACATAGTGTTGGTGAGGATGCAGGTTCAATCCCTGGCCTGGCTCAGTGGGTGAAGGATTCAGCGTTGTTGTGAGCTGTGGTAGTGGTCGCAGACGTGGCTGCTGCTGTGATGGAGGTTGGCAGCTGCAGCTCCAATTCAAACCCTAGTCTGGGAACATCCGTATGTTGTAGGTGCGGCCCTAAAAAAAGTCAAGCCTAATGCAAGGATAAATAGGACATTAATACGAGGGCTATGGAGATCATTTTGGCTGTTGAAGAAGTATATAAGTACACACACATACACGTTCACATAGGCAAAGAGGTAACTGGCATATCTCAGTGAAGAGTTCAATCTCAGAATGACATTGTTTGAGCTAAGGTTGTAATAAAGTTTGGAAAAAGATGGAACTCATATTGTATTGGAACTTAAATGTCCAAAAAATTTTTTTACTCTAGTCTATAGGAAATGGGAAAATACTGAAGTGTTTTGAAGAGAAGATTGATACAATGCCTCTTAGGCAATCCGTCCAGGAGCAGATATTCATTGATTAAGGTGTTTGTAATCTTGCTTTTTCGAAGCCAGACAGCAAAGAAAATACCTGAGACTATTTTGCCAAAGGTGACATTTTAATCATTGAGTCAGAAAAGAAGTCTTATGTAAAAGTCTTGGCAAAATCTACCCAACTAGCTTAACAACAGCTGCTTTTGTGTTATCTTGCCTACACTGCATACCTGTCAAGCCATGGAGTCCCTAACTGCCCAGGAAACCAAGAGAGTCATCTAGCCTAGGAAAGATGCAATCTCTCCTGGATGCTTAAAAGTGGCCATTTAGTAAAATGTGAAACTAAATTGCTTCAGTTTTGCTGGCTGAATTTGATGGATCAGTGGCAATTTCCAACACTAGGCAGTTTCAGAGGAGTAGATATATTGTTCCAAGTTTTGGTTTTTAATATACCTGATCACTTTTCTTTTTTGTTGTTACTTCTAATTTTAATGGTCCACTATTTGCAAATAAAATGAATAATAATGAAGATGGAAAACAGCTGTGCTTAGTTCCTTTGCCAGGTAAAACAGTTTGGGATGCAAAACAAGTGTGTGCAAGGATCTTAGCAGACAGAAAGAAAGCAGCAATAACAGATGAACTTGATCTTCAGCCAAAAGACCATAAAGGGTAGAACATGAAGAACCAGTCAGAATGATTGAAGGTGGTTTGGGTGTTTAAAGGGGTGGCAGTCTAACTCCATGGTTTGTCTTTACTGAAGGATAGTAATTTACAAATTTTCTAATACTGCCTGTTTGCCATCTGCTTTGGAGAAATTATATCTGATAATAGACAATACAAAAGCATGAACTTGCTAAGCTTCAGTGGAAACCGCCCAAACAAAACCTGTGGCATATTTTCCCCCTTATTTCTAGAGAGATACTCAGAGAAGACAGGAAAAGGCATTTGTACAATTAAACCATACTGACATTAAATTTTGTTTCATTTATTCAAGGAAAGATCACAGAATGATGGTCCAATGACCACTCTATCTTGTAATTAGCCATGATTATGTAAGAGTTAGTTTCCATGAATATATTTGAAATCATTTAATTAATAAAAACAGAAAATCAACTAGCAATAGATTTTCCAATACCTATGTTGGTCAGAAACACCTGCTATATTACATTAGAGTCATTATTTGTGTCTGATTTATTTTAAGGAAATAACATACAGAATGCTCAATTTTTTGCTATATTTACAAGCTTTAAATTTTTTTTTGGGGGGGGGCTCTACCCGCTGCATATGGAAGTTCCCAGGCTAGGGGTCAAATGTGCAGGCCTATGCCATAGCCATAGCAACGGGGGATCCAAGTTGCGTCTGTGACCTATACCACAGCTCACGGCCATGATGGATCCTTCACCCATGAGAGAGGCCAGGGATGGAAACTGCATCCTCATGGAAACAAGGCAGATTCGTTTCTGGCAAGCCATGATGGGGACTCCTTGTTTTTTGTTTGTTTGTTTGTTTGTTTTAATGGCTGTACCCACAGCATATGGAAGTTCCCAGGCCAGGGACTGCATCCAAGCCATAGCTCCGACCTATGCCACAGCTGCAGCAAAGCAGGATCCTTTAACCACCTGCACCAAGCTGGGCATAAAACCCGTGCCTCTGCAGCAACCCTAGTCACTGCAGACAGATTCTTACCCCAATGCACCACAGTGAGAAATCTTACAAGCTTTGATTTTAATGGGCATTTATCTGTTTTCAAAAATCAAATACAACTTGTTAAGGTAATGGAAACAAGAGTTTTCTAAGGACAATTTTCAAAAGAATATATCTGTAGACAATGCAAAACAGGGTATGATTTTAGGCAATGGAAGTGATACTGAAATAAGTATATCTTTTAAAAATTATATATTTAGAGAAAATTGCATTCATATCATGCATTGTGGACTATGACTTGAGTATGCTTGGTAAAACAGAGTCATGTAAATTTATAATCATATAATGTGAGTTAACATGCTATGTTGACATGAATAATCATAGATTTATCATAAATTTGTCTATTATGTTAAAGGGTATTTACTTTTATAAGAGAGATCCATTTAATTTTCCAGTGAAAATGCTCATAAATGCAATGCAATTTGGATTTTCATCAGCTCCAAGTGGTCATGTGATTTCAGGGATTAAAAAAAAAAAAACGCCTAAAACTCACTTTAGAACAGAAGAAAAATGGTTTGTTATTGAAACTCTTGGGATAAAAACAAGAGGAATCTAAAAGGAACTGTTTCTACTATAAGCCAAAGACTTTGTTTTGTAAAATGTCATACCACAATTATTTCATTCAAGAAAACAGTAAATTAAAAAGCTACAAGATAAATATTAAACTACATAAAAATCAATATATAAAACTAAAATCAGTAAGTGCTTCAACAGCAAATTATGCAACTCTACAAATTTGTTTTTGAATAATTCTGTACATTCATAATACAAATAATATTATTCTTAGTCCTTGATATTTATGTCCTTTTATCTAGCTGCAAATTGCCTTCATATGAATCACAGCATTCATTTCCGGGAAGTCAAGATCTTAGGCTACTTATCTCTCAATAGAAACAGAAAGATACATTCTAAAGAGCGTTACACCTGCTACAAAAACCACACAACTCAATATAATGATGCAGACTAGAGATACCACACACATTCATCAGTATAAACACAGGTGACCCAAGCATGCCAGGCCATCTATCTGCTTCGAGCTGCCATCCTGCTGAGACTGGTCCAGCTCCCTGACAGTAAATCTTTATACCATTATTTTATCCCCGGTGCTGACAAAACATCTCATGCTGTGAGTAGCCAAATGTTTATGTGCAAGGACAGCACGTCCATTATTGTTATTAGTTCTCTGCCCCCATGTATGCACGAGGAACATTAAAGGCCAAATGGGTGAGAAAAATAGTTTCCCCTGGGCCTCAGCTTTACAAATGGAGCCTGGTTCCTACGGAATGTTTGAAGGGATTTATCTTTTAGAAATATACAAGGAATTGTTCTGAAACTCTAATTTCTTACCAGGAAGTCAAAGGAAACAACAAATTCAAGAAAGCTCAGTAATGGATGTATATTGTACTAGATCAAGTGGTGAGGGATGTGATTTCTGTTTCTCCCATTAACCAGCTATGTTACCTTAGCAAGTCCCTTACTCTGGTTCTTAATTCTCTTCTATTTCTTTCTCTTTAAATGAGAGGCTTCCTTTCAGACTTCCCACAAAAATGTGTTAAAGATCAAATGCTCAATAAATAAACTTTCAAGGTAATTTTCAATACTTCCTAAGGTAATGCTTTGGCCAAGTGATTATAGGCATACTCAAGGAAACCCTTCTGAATTGTTCTCAATTACAGTTTTTTACTACTGCATTCACATTCAACAATTGAATAAACTGGGATAATTTTAAAATGTATATTTCTGATGAGTGTATTAAGAAGATGTGGTACATATATACAATGGAACACTATTCAGCCATAAAAAAAGAACAAAATAATGCCACTTGCAGCAACATAGATGCAACTAGAGATTCTCACACTAAGTGAAATAAGTCAGAAAGACAAATACTGTAAGATGCCACTTAGCATGTTGAATCTAAAATATAGCACAAATGAACTGAAACAGACTCACAAGAGGGAAGGGGGAAAGAGAAAGAGGGAAGGGGGGGAAATGGGGGAGTGATTGGGATGGACTGGGAATTTGGGGTTAGTAGATGCAAACTATTACATTTAGAATGGATAAGCACTGAGGTCCTACTATATAGCACTGGGAACTATACCCAGTCTTTTGGGATAGACCATGATGGAAGCTAAGAAAAGGAATGTGTGTGTGTATGTATATATACGTGTATGTATATACGAATATATATATAATATATATATATTCATATATATATATATATGAATGATTGGTTCACTTTGCTGTACATCAGAAATTGGCATACCATTGTAGATCAACTATACTTTAATTTTTAAAAAGGGAAAAAATAAAATGTAGTATTTCTTTTCCAAAAGACATTCTGAGATTTTGTATTCTTTTCAAAAAGTAGTTTATAAGTGTTGATAAGTATCAATACAAATGCCCCATTTCTCTTAAAACATAAAGAATTAATATGTATATTTAATAATTACACAAAAGCTTGTATGGGATACTCAAAAAGGCAGTGACCATGGGTGTCTTATTCACTGTTATATTTTTAGGTGCCTAACAAAGTATCTGACACATAGCAAGCACTCAGTAAATATTCATAATGGAAAATGGGTTAAACCACCATGATTAAAAGTAAAGGTGTGAACAAAGATTCCAACCAATATCCAAGAAAAATGCGTGCTCTCCCAGTGACTTGAGAAGTTAAGGAAAGTCTGGCATGGATCCAAATAGAAATGGAATACTCATTTGGATATAAGAGAATTTAAACTGGCAAGCCTTCAAGTTGTAATCTTCTTTTCATTGGAAAGCTGTTTTTCTTGTAATCAAAACACTGTCCTGTGAATATGGAAATCCTGCCAACTAAAGTGCAAAGGCTTTTCTACCATACTGGTTCCAGAAAGGAATTCTCATTCTCAGAATGGTAGTAAGAAAGTGAAAGCAAAGGCATCATTTTTCACCACAGTTAAGCCTTCATGGCTCCTTATATATAATTGCTTTCTTTCCTCTTATGACTACAAAATTGCAATGTCCAATAGAAACAGACTAAAATAGTGCAATTCTGGAGTTTCCACCGTGGCCCAGTGGTAACACACCCAACTGACATCCATGGGGACGTGTGTTCAATCCCTGGGCTCGCCCAGTGTGCTGGGGATCTGGCATTGCTGTGAGTGTGGTGGAGGTTGCAGATGTAGCTTGGATCCTGCATTGCTATGGTGGTGATATAGGCTGGCAAGCGCAGCTCTGATTCCACCCCTAGCCTGGGAACTTCCATATGCCACAGGAGTGGCCCTAAAAAGCAAAAAAAAAAAAAAAGCAATTCTATCACTTCATTGTAATTCCACACTTTGACCCATGTCATCATCTATTTAGTCTGAAAATATCCCTATGTTCAAATGCTCATTTATCTAAATTCAAAGTTATTTTATTATATGTATTGGCTGCACCTATGGCATGTGGAAATTCCTGGGCTAGGGATCAATTATGCACCATAGCAGCAACTCTAGCCACATTAGTGACAATGCCAGATCCTTAACCCACTGAACCACCAGGGAACTCCTCAGTTATTTTAGAGGTCTTGATTTAATATGAAAGAGGTCAGGAATATCCTTCTCTCTTTCTTCCCTTTAGAGCAAATCAGTCATTAACAATTACTCAAACAGAAAACACGTCTCCAGAAGTAAGAAGAAGTGAGTAAAAGGGGTCATGGCAGTAAAACTTTTTATGAAGTCAAGTGTCTCGTAATCTCATTTACCAATAATACTTGTCAAGAATCTTTGATTCAAAAATCTCAAGAGAATTTACACATAAATTAGTTCTGACAGCAGCCTGGTAATGTGCTTACATCATAAATAATGATTGGAAAAAGAGAGCCCACAGTGAGATAGTTAGAGTACTGATGATCTTAGGTCAGTTTCAAAATTCTATTCTCTGTTCTGATTCTAGTCACCCCATCCTTCAGAAATTGTTCCTCTTTAGAGTTGCTGCTACTCTGTGCCATGAAAATCACAAAATGAAGCTTGGAAGTTTTTCTAAATCCCTGTGATCCCAGCAATACATTATCTAGAAATAATATGATCATGTATTTTAGAGGATCTAGTTGTTTTCTAATGTGTAGAACCTTCAGGGTAACTAATGTACCCTCCTGCCAAAATCTAGTTATGACATTATGTTTACTATCACTATTGTTTCATTTTCTCTTTGACTGAAATCTTTCCAGGTATTCCTTCTAACACATTGTTGGGTATAAAATGATCAGTTCTCTATACAGTTGGCCCTCAAACAACAGGGGTTTGAATTGCACACATCCACTTACACATGGATATTTTTCAATAGTAAATACTTTAGGACTGCAGGATCTGTGGTTGGTTGAATTCGAAGATGTGGAACCAGGGAAACAGAGGGTTGAGTACACACGTGGATTTTCGATTGTGTGGAGGGTCAGTGTCTGTAATCCCCCTGCAATTTTCAAGGATCGACTGTATTTCTTTTTAGGATATCCCAGACTGTAGTTTGGGGAATAAATGGGAAGACAAGAAATACAAAGAAGAAAAGCCAGTTGGACAATGTCTACCACAGTCAGGAAGAAAAATAACAGCAATCTACACCAAAAGATGTCATTAACATCAAAGAGGGAGAGAAATTAGCAAAATTTTAAACATGACTTTTTTTAACCACTGAGAAAATGTAAATTTAGGGGAAAGTTTTAAGTGAGTTTATTTGATAAGAATGGTTATTCATACTAAAAAATGTACAATATTCAAAATAGTTCATACTTTCTTGAAGTTTATTTTGAGATAGCATTTTTTTTAAATCACATTTTAAAACAATAGTGAAGAATTCATGTAGTTACTTCACTGAAGTTTGAAGCTATGATAATATGTACTTACGTGAAATCAATTCTCCAGTAGAGGTCATATAATAAGTCAGATTAAGTTCTATGAGTTTATGCATTCATCACACTCAGTATAAAGAAATGTATCAAGGTATACTGCACAGGTTGCCTGTTACCATTTTATTGGAGATTGCCATTAATCAGTAAAATTGGTTTTTCCCATTGCTTTAATTATCAGTTTAGACTAATCAGCTGGAAGAGAGATGAGCAGAACAAAGTCTTAAAAATAGTGGCCATTCAACAAATAGACATATTTATTGACTTGAATATGAATGCTGTTCAAACTACAGTTGGTTTTCTAATTCATTTACCATGTTTTCATTTAAGAATGTAAAGGATTAGTATTTCCTCAAGAGGTTCATTTTGGTTTCCATTATTAGTTGACTCTGACTTATCCTAATGACATTTTGGCTTTTTCTTCCTTTTCCTCTACTCTGTTACAAAGCAAAGCTATATTTCCCATCATCTGTCTGCTAACAAATAAAGTTAATGTGATTAAATTGGGAATTACCTTGTGAACTACTATAATCAGCCACTTTCCCCCCTCCGTTTATTTGATTCATTTCTTTTCTTCTATTTCCATTTTAATAATTATTTTATCGTTTCACATTAATTTGCTTGCAATAAATTAAATTAAATGCATCGAAAGACCTCAAAGTAAATTACCTTTTTCTAAGTCAGTTCTTAAAGATCCAAAATAGGATTTTGTTTTTCACCTTGCAAATTATAAATATGCATTCCATATTGGGAAAAAGCACTTTCAAGTTAATTTTCCATTGCTCCTAAAGTACCTAAGATTTCCTCCAAGGCCAAAAGAGGTTTTTATTATGAATCTATTATGTCTTTTAGACTCAAAATCTTCACAAGATAACTTTAGAAAATAATAGTTTCCTTGTAAAATTTTTAAAAAGCATCAAATAATAAAAATTTCACTCATATACTAAAAAGAAAATCTGATTCTTAGCTTTCTCTCTTTTTGGTGAATTTCATAATTTAAAATTCTCCCAACTATTGCTTTCATTATTTTATCTTGATTATATTTATACAGGGAAAAAGACATTTCCTCATAAATGTATAAAGCATTCTATCCTTTCTCATGGGGAAAACTATTCTTTATTTCACCTCCCTACATCCTTGGGGCACAGAAAGGTACAGCAGAGTTTATTCCAACACATCACTTGGGAACTGATTTAAATCTGAAAATCTATCTTTTAGAAGATACAAAACATTGTATTTACATTTCTACACTAGTCAGCATGATATTGCTGAAGTGGAGACATGAAAGTATTTTTATGAGAAAGGTTTATCAAACCTGGATATGAAGATTTGATCTCCCTGTAAGGTGTCAGAGCCCCCTTCTCTAGGAGATCTATGGAAACATCTATGGCCAAGATCCAAGCTTTGGTAAGACAAGGACTATGGTGGGCTGAAGTTGAGTTGGACATGTTGACAGCTGAGAAGCAATGGGGGCTCAGCCCTAACATTCATGAATTCACATGTACTGAGTATCTCGTATGTCATGCTGCCATCTACCTCCAGCATATGAATATAAAACATATTTTCTTTACATGAGAATTCCTCCCAGGATGTGGGTTAGTAGAGCAGTAAAAGTCACAGAAAACTCTAGTCGAAAGAATAGTAAAGAGATGTAAAGTTTACCAGAGAAAATAATTACTTCTGAAATATTGGGATCAAGAAAGGTAACCTGTTTTTTGTTTAGTTTAGTTTAGTTTAAATTGGGTTATTCATATTTTTGATATAAAGCTGTATGAGGTGTTTGTATATTTGGGAGATTAATTCCTTGTTGGTTGCTTTGTTTGCAAAGATTTTCTCCCATTCCGTGCGTTGTCTTTTTGTATTTTCTTTATGGCTTCATTTGCTGTGCTAAAGCATAAATGAAGTAAGTCAGACAGAAAGACAAATATCATATGAGATCACTAATGTGTGGAACCCATAAAAAATGATACAAAAGAACTTATTCACAAAACAGAAACAGATTCAAAGATTTCAAAAACAAACTTATATTATGGTTACCAAGGGGAACAGTTGTGGGAGGGATAAATTAGAGGAGTTTGGGATTATATATACACTACTACACATAAAATAGATAAGTAGCAAGGACATAGGGAAATCTACCCAGTACTGTGTAGTAACATATATGGGGAAAGAATCTGAAAAGGAAATGGATGTATGTACATGTAAAACTGAGTCCCTTTGCCGAAACTAACACAATGCTGTTATTCAACTATACTCCAATAACATTCAATAAAAAATAAAATTTTTAAATTTAAAAAAAAAAGGCAACCTGGAGTTCAAGCCCAGGGTTCTCCAAGCCATGCTCTTTCCCATATCAGTCCTTATTTTCTCCTCTTCAAGTCACCTTCTCCTAATGCCTGTTGCTTTTCCTACCAGATTCTCTTTCATTGCTCATCAGGGAACGAGGTGGAAATTTACCTCTTTTGTCCAAGATTAAGCAATTTATGTTTTATTATTCATTTTAGTGGTATAGTAACAAAGAAACAGACAAGGGAAAATGTTTATGCATCATGTTTTTAATGAATTATCTTTCTTTACCTACTCCCTCAGACAAGATTTTTATAAAGATACTTTTTTTTTTGCTTTAATGTATACAGAGGACCAAAGTAAATTCTTCTTCTTTTTTTTAATAACAGGACATGCTGCTCAGTTTTTCTGCCATTTTTTTCCTTTTTTCTTTTTTTTTTTTTTTTTTTTTACAGGAACTAGGGTATGGTTGAGATCCCAGGATAAAGTTCAGAATAAGGTCGTTTAAGGGAAGGAAACTAGATCTGGGGCTGAGACACTGCAGTAACTCAGGATCACTCCTGCTCTGGTACTAGCAGGAGCTGCCGGGATTCACCTGCCTCTTGAAATCCCTTCCATCATTGACATGGCAGAGTCTGCCCTCAGCCAGTCCTCTGATAAGACACGGACATATGTCACAGAGCCCCTGTGCTCCCACAGCGGCTGAACTGGTCTCCAGCCTTGAAGACTGCTTGACTAAAGAATAATTGCACATCATTTCTCTCCAGTGCTCTCTAGGACTTGCTTTCGGATGTGTCCTATGGCAAACTGGATGGATTCCAACTATTTCATTCCTGTTCTTCTTCCCTGGTCACCAACACCATGCCTCCAGCAGACCTGTGTTTTCACCTCTTCTTTCAGGTTCACTGGCTATAGATCATAGCAGACTGGTTTCCCCTGCATGTGACTGTTGTGGTCAGATTGCATATCTGCGTGTAATTGGTGAATCAAAACTCCACTATTAATTAGACACAAGTCTAGTCAATGTTGGATAACAGGAATGACTTTAAAAGGAAACCATCGTATTATTTAGGCCAGAAAATGTGAAAACTATGTTTATGGACAGGACTTTCAGAAAAACATTTAAGAATGAATTAGTTCCTCAGTTATAATTAAAAAAATATATATATATATGTTTCAATAGATCTATATTACAATTGCATACATATAACTATAATATATAAACTATATATGGCATCATATATTTATATGATTTTTATATACTGGGATATAGTTTATATTTTATGTAATAAAATAAATGCTATATTTTATATAGTATGTATTACTTATATTATACATATTCATACTAGTTATGTTATTTCTGAACCCTGTAAAGAATTTTCTATAGATAATTAAATTGAGTAATTTGTTCCAATGTATACATATATATATGCATGTGTGTATGCATACAGACACATACAAATATGTTGCATACTTCTTGGGTGTATAAACACAAAAAAACAGATGATGAAAACATTTGAACTCCCTTCTGGAGCATAGAAGTAAATTGCATTATGTAATTTTCTGAACTGAAGATTCCTCTATGCTGTCTTTCACCAGGCTTTAAACAGTTATGATTTTACTTTTATAAGAATGGCTGAGGCTTAACTAACCTTGGCAAGGCGTTTGCAAGTTGTGAGTAAAAGACTAAATCATTAATATGAATTTATTTATTTATTTATTCATTCATTCATTCATTCATTTATTTAGGGCTGCACCCACAGCATATGGAAGTTCCCAGTCTAGGGGTTGAATTGGAGCCATAGCTGCCGGCCTATAGCACAGCCATAGTAATGTAGGATCCGAGCCACATCTGTGACCTACATCATGGCTCACAGCAATGCCAAGTCCCCAATCCAAGGCCGGGGACTAAACCCTCATCCTTGTGGATATTGGTTGACTCATTTCCACTGTGCCACAATGGGAACTCTCCATTAATGCAAATTTAGTGTTGGAAAATTTTTCCCTGAAAGTTTTAACATTGTAATTCATTTGTCACCTGAAACAGTGATATATGTGACTTTGTTCCATATAGTTTAAAATGAAAAAAATATAAAATGCCAGGCAGGATCTTCAGATAAAATACAGTCGCAGAATTAGTAGAGAAAATTTGCTTACTTTATAAATAGGGAATGAGCAACATTTCTGAGGAGACACAGATACGGATGGTCTGGGACTTGATGTCCCTCTCTCCACTCCCCCACCATCCACACACACGTGTGCACACACAAATTCACATGTCTATGTGCACATGCACCCATGTATACACACATCATACACATTCACACACACAAAGTAGATTATCTGAGGGCTGACCCCACAGTTCTGACTTGGCTCAAGGATGCACAATTCTGTAAAAGACTAAAAGCCATTGAATTGCATACCTTAAATGGGTCAATTGTATGGCATGTGAATAAGTATGTCTCAGTCAAAAAATGTGATGCAGTTACTGAGTTCCTGAGTCCACCCCACATTCATTGTCCCACTCCTCACCTCCTCATTCAAGGAGCTTTTACTGCGTCACTGTCTCATATTCTCTGCCCTCATTTCCTGCATTATGCAGAGCATGCGGGAGTGCAGACTCTTCCCTACTGGAAATCTGGCCATGGGGAATGCAGACTCCCTATGTCTAGCATCGAATGAGGAGTAGAGTCTAGGTCTTGAGTGTCCTCTACTACTTCTCGGATCTTATGTCCTCCCATGCCCACTCCAATGAGCCTATGACATGTGTACCCTCCTTAGCACTAGTGGGGAATCTCTGAGACTCTTCTGAATGACAACCATATCATGATTTCTCCCTGTGATATACATATTCATTCACTCATTCATGCAATGAACTGTGCCTCAGAGAGAGCTGGGAGACAGAGCAGTGAACAAGACAGATGCCGATTTCACTCTTGGGATCTTATATTATCAGAGTACACAATCCTTGGATATTTAAAGTATTGTTTTCAGAGGTACTTGCCAATTTTACTTATTTAATCTTTTATTTTTACTTCTTAAACAAGTTATGATTTGCTTTTTTTCTTTTAAAAAAATAAATATAGGTGCACCAACCTAAAAGTTCTCTTCCATTATCCTATTTCATAGCCTCCATCATTCGTATTTTTTGAATATGATCCATGATCTCTTTTCCTGAATGTTTTCATTTACAAACTAGGGGTGATTTAAAAAAAAAAAAAACAATTCTCAAGAGTTAAGAAGAACAATTGTGCCTTCGCAATTGCTATATCAAGTTTACAAATAATTAAAAAATCAATTTAGTAATGCTTACTATTTTTGTATTTATTTTATTTTTTATTAAAGTATAGCTGATTTAAAGTGTGCCAATTTCTGCTGTAGCGCACAGTGACCCAGTCATACACACACACACACACACACACACACACACACACACACACACACACACATTCTTTTTCTCTTACTATCTTGCATCACGTTCTATGCCAAGAGATGGGATGTGGTTCTGTACAGTAGGACCTCATTGCTTATGCATTCTAAAGGTAATAGTTTGAAGCTACCCATGCTTACTCTTGTTAGACATATATATTTATATTTATCTGTTCTGAATCTGCAGTGTCTTTGTGAAATCGTGTTTCTTTCTGAGATGCCAAAATTGTTAGGGAAAACATTGTTTTTTGCCCTATCCTCCCAAACACCTGCACAGAACTCTGGAGCAGAGATCAAAGAGAATATAATCTATTGGAGGGTGATCAGCACTGGGCCACTGTCACACTGCACCTGCCTTTCAGAACCACAAACTCAAGAGTGGAAAGAGCCAGAAATGAAGATGGAGAGAAATAATTGTAGCAATGAAGAATAAATGAGAAACAAGGAAATCTAAGAGGAGAAAAGACCAAAAGAGAATTAATTTTTCCACTACTCCATATTGAAAAGGACTTGCATAATAACTACAATAAAACATGTTATAAATGGTCAGAATAGACTTGCTCAGGCATTTGAACTTGTTCTGGAAGAAGCTGTTTTCCTTCCTCTCAAATGCCAAACTATTGGAGGGCTGGCTTCCCTTTATTCCCAGGTAGGTTTTTACACATTTTAGGCAATTCTTCCCTCTAACTCAAGCATTAATAGATAAGCCCTATTCACCAGATGCTGTCTTCCTTATGCTTGCTTATTATTCTTTCCACATGACCTATAACAGTGAGATTTATTTCCCTTTTTTCTTTCTCTAAGCCTATCTATTATTTTCCTTTTCAGAAAATCAACATTGCTTCATCCTTCAAACACTGGAGTTTAAAATTCTCCAAGCTAAGATGCTTTATATTAAAGAAGGGAAAATCCACCAAAGAAAAGCAGATCTGTGCGACCACAGGGCTATTGGCTCCTTTACAGGAAGTGATTACACTGGACAGTCTGGATAACCTCAGCTGAAAAAGAAGCTGCATAGCCAAATCCTCTTTTAAACAAACAGAAGACCGCAAATAGATACTGTGGTGCTCCTCAGACTAATTTGGTAAGTTTATTCCCTCATGCCCAGTTTGTCACTCCACTTAGAGAACATACTCTCTGCCAAGCAAAAACAGAGAAAGAAAGAAAGAAAGAAAGAAAGAAAGAAAGAAAGAAAGAAAGAAAGAAAGAAAGAAAGAAGAAAGGAAGGAAGAATGAAAAGGAGAAGGAAGAGGAGGAAGAGAGAAGGAAGGGAGGAGGAGAAGGGGAAGTGGAAAAGAGAAGAGGAGAGGAGGAGGAAGAAGAATTGGCACATCTTCAATAAGGCGTCAGATTAAGTCACCAAAGATGACCTTCTGGCCCTAAGGAGGTCGTTAGCAATTGATCTCACAATGTACACAGTATCCAACAAGGATGCAAATTATAATTATCCACCAAAGACACTCACTCTAAATGATTTCCTGACATTTCCAAACATTAGAGAAAGAATATATCTTCCCTTTGGGATTCACATCAGTGTTCAGTCTAATTTCCTTCTAAACTCCAGATAGAAAGATTCCAAAGAAGGAAATAAGAAAAGCCATAACTCTAACAGGTGGTTTATGTTTTTGAAATAGAGATGTTTTGTTAAGCTATTTTATGAAAAGCAGAGACTTTCACAGTTTTCTTGTTTCTATCTCCATAGAACAATAGAACAGGTGGGAAGAGTGCATAGTAAGTTCAGAAGCCCCAGGAAGACTTTTTTTTTTCAGGGTCACAGGTATAGCATATGGAAGTTCCCAGGCTAGGGGTAGAATCAAGAGCTGTTGCTGCTGGCCTACGCCACCGCCAGAGCAACACCAGATCCGAGCCTCGTCTGCGACCTACACGGCAGCTCATGGCAATACTGGATCCTTAACCCACTGAGCGGGGCCAGGGATGGAACCCACATCCTCATGGATACTAGTCGGGTTCGTTTCCACTGAGCCACAATGGGAACTCCAAGACTTTCTTATACAGGTTTCCCCCGCTACCCAAAATCAGAGCATTCCGATGCTGCCTTCCCTAAGCCAAAATGACACAGAACAAAGAAATGATTACCTTAGGACCCATCTTGCTAATGGCTGCACAAAATAAATTGAGATGAGGCACAGATGCTCACAGATACAGTTCAGAGCTGCTGCAGCTGATACTGAGATGCTGAGCGTGGTTCCCAGGAAGGAGACTGGGGGTCTCACTCAGGTTGCCTGGGGTGCACGCTGTCTCTATCATGACTCACTGCAAAACAAATGCTGTACACAACTTCTCCTTTTTGCCCTCTTTCATAAAAGCAAAAATCCTCTGGATTTATTTCAGGGTACGAAAACAGGCACTTAAGCAGATCTTTCATAAAAGTGAAGTGTAAGGCAAACCTTGGCAAAGCAGGGAATACCTGTACCTTGGACTCATGTTTTAAAAAACAACAAAAACAAACAAACAAAAAAACCCAAAACACATCCTCAGAGGTGAAGCTTTATAAACTACTAAAGTTAGGATGGTGCTGGCTGTCTCCAAGTAGTTACCAGAACAAATTTTGGAGTCAGATTCCCTCTCTTCCACTCCTGACTCTGTCATTGCTTACCTATGGTGTAGTATGAGCAAAGACTTAACCTTTATATACTTCAGCTTCCCCTTTGAGTAAAATTTTATTAATAGCATTATCCACATCTTTGGTTATGTTTTAAGTATCAGATGAGATAATCCCTGTAAATACTGACATTGATGCCTGGCTCATACAAAGTGTTCGTCAATCTCTGCCTACTATTTTTACTGCTAGTGATTTACTCAGATCAACTCTACTCCCCTGAGGGGGAATGGGAAATGTGAGATCACAAGGCTAATTAATGCAGGGACGGCAACATTGATAAAGTGCTAGCATGTGGATCAGGGTAAATGATGATAAGTGCTCATTAAAGATGAGCAGTTATCAGGTGTTTTCTTTATTACGGAGAATGATGTCACTTTCTGCATTTTATAGCGATAATATTTTATTCTTTTTTAGTAGTGCAGATGAGACTAGCACTGTTCACTACTTTCAGAGAGAAAAGCATGCTTATTTCTCCATCTCTCACCCTGGAATTATCTAGGAAGGGTCATAACGCTGCACAACCAACCTCCTGAATGAGTCTGTATCTGAAAGTTTGAGACAAAGATGGAGAAAAAGCTCCATACACGAGAGGAAATATAATTTGAAGTTTGGGAATCAGTGAAGAGAGGAAGGGACGAGGGAGAACCAAGGTTTGCTACTGAGTCAAGACTGCAAAGCATAAGCAACAGGAGAAGACTCAGAAGCAGGAAAGCAGAGGTTAATCACAGGGAACTGAAGACTTGGGAGCATCAGGAGAATTTGGGGCAGCTTAGGGCTTCCCTAGGGCATGGATCAGGGGGTGGGGGTCTCAGACAACTCCTGACCCAAGGCTGGGAGGACCCTATTGACACGGAGGCCACATACGGGCACAAACTCAAACTTTTGTGACCTCTTTCTTTTTTTTTTACATTAAAAAAATTTTTATTGGTGTAGAGTTGACTTACAAAGTTGTGTTAGTTTTAGGTGTATGGCAAAGTAAATCATATATATTTGCATGTGTACAGCAAAGTAAAATACATATATTTATATCCGTTCCTTTTCAGGTGCTTTTCCCACATAGGTTATTATGCAGTATTGAGTAGATTACCCTGTGCTATACAGTAAGTCCTTGTTATCCATCTATTTATATAGAGTGTTTTTGTTAATCCCAACAAAAAAGATACAAAAGAAATTACAAAACAGAAACAAACTCTAAGATTTTGAAACCAAAATTCATGGTGACCAAAGGGGAAATGTGGGGTGGGAGGGATAAATTAGCGGTTTGGGATTGCCCTAATACTTCTACAAGCCATTTTCGACTCGATGTGAGAGAGCAGAGTCTTCTCTATGTTTCTGTAGGCTGTAGCTGTTCCTGCTTTCTCTGTAATCAAACTCATATTATGTCCAAAATGTAAATGATAGTACAAAAACACTGGATTTAGGGAGACCATGACTACAGGCTTGTCCTGCCACTAACCAGATAGAAGATGTTGTCAGTTGTTCATCCCTGCACCTTGAGCCCTTCACTGATAAAAGATATCAGACTAAATGATCAATAATTTATATTAATAATTTATCTGTACTCTTAATTTTCTTCACTGAAAAGGGTTACGTGACAAGGTGAGAAGGAACGTAATTTGAAAAGTAGAATGACATGATTTTTAAATGTGTGTGTGTGTGTAAAACAAAGCATTGCCATATTGTCCTTTTAGCTTAGCTTCAAATAAGTAGTATTTCCAGATATGTCTTACCTCTCAGATGGAATCAGAAAATTTATACCTGAGATATAATACTGTAAAAATGTCATTGTCAGAGCCCTGAAGATCTGCATTTTTTTTTTTTTTTTGGTGGAATCCCAAGTGAGATTTCCAGTGATAGTTGCCGCAGTCAAAGCAGGATATGCACGTTAGGGCTCCCTTCCCATCCCCACCTACCTTGTCCAGCAAGCTAAAGGTTATTGTCAGAGCCTTGAGAAACTCAACACTGCAGCAAGACACGGAAATCTTATAATGCTTCATCGTTTAAGTCATTGTCAGTTCAGCCTTGTGGATATGGTATCATTTGGGAATAGTCATAAACTCCCCTTTAGTTCAGTCAGTTTGTC
The DNA here is from genome assembly GCF_016906955.1 of Phacochoerus africanus. Taxonomy (NCBI): domain Eukaryota; kingdom Metazoa; phylum Chordata; class Mammalia; order Artiodactyla; family Suidae; genus Phacochoerus; species Phacochoerus africanus. Next base: position 110,610,592 of record NC_062554.1, read on the forward strand.
TTAACTTTGATATGAACTCACACACAGGAATACAAGAATGTTTAATGCAAGCAAAACAAGATTGGGCTTATCACAAAACCTGATTTGGTATTTGGAAAATACCACGCCATACAACCCGACTATACAGCATGAGTTACTAGGAAAGTAACTAAATACAAATACGAGGTCACAGAGGTTCCCTATGTGACCATATGGGTTATGGACAATAATTATGGACTAAAGATATGGATGATGCTATAGAATGATGCAAACTTCTACAACTCAAAGAATTTAAACATTAATATTGGGTTTTGTTCTTTTAAAATAATCAGGAATAGGATAAGCATAGTTAATACTGACTTGAATAATGAAACCACTCTATTAATTCTTTCTGATATCTTAGTATTTTGTATTTTCAAATTCAACTGCCTATCTAAACCAGTCTGGTAACACATCTTTGGGATACAGGAATCACCTCTTTCTATACCTGGGTTGGAGGTACTCTGCACATGGGCATGACACAAAAGTGTTTGTTCAACTTCAAAAACTGCCTTGGCCCTGAGAAAAGAGAGGTTAAGAAGGATCAAGTCTAAGAGCATTTTCTGATCTTGACTGCATAATTCAGGCAGTATTGAGCAAGAGTTAAAAATACACCTGAGTTATTGTTGTGAGGTGTAATATAACACAATTAGCTATTGGGGCAGTGGGCATAAAGCTTCTTATTAAAAAAGAAACAGGAGTTCCCATTATGGCTAAGTGGAAACAAATCTGACTAGTATCCATGAGGATGCATATTCAGTCCCTGGACTTGCTCAGTGGGTTAAGTATCCGTCATTGCCATGAGCTGTGGTGTAGGTTGCAGACACGGCTCGGATCTAGCGTTGCTGTGCCTGGGAGCCTCTGTATGCCAAAGATGCAGCCCTCAAAGGACAAAAATAAAATAAAATAAAATTCTGGTGAAAATACAAAAAGAATGAAAAGCAGTCGCATGTCTCAGTGAGGCTCAAACCATAGCTACAAAGAATATTTGGGGAAATAAACTGTCAATCAATGTGTAGAGCACAAACGCAAAATGCTCTTTGTTTAATAGAAGATTCTCAAGTAGCTTCCATGTATAATATGCAACAAAAATGTGAAATTAAAAAAGTAGTGTTTCCATCTGTCTGCAGTGTCACTATTTTACAAGGTGTCCTGATTAATATATCAGGGAATCTGCTGGTCATGTGACTTATGATGTGGCTGTTAGAGTTTATGAAGCCTTCCTTTGATCATTGAAAGGGAGCTATTACTTGGCCAAGTTTCAATATTAGGTTTTCAGAAATAAACCGCAATTTCTTCTTAGGTGTTCATGTAATTAAGTTTGTTGCTAGCATTACTGCCCACACTGTGAGTATTACATTAACTTTTTCAGAGATGTGCAATTTATATGTGTGCATCCAATAACATTGGTAGTCTATTTTTCTCTATGTATGCCTCTGGCAATGACTGCAGGGTCAATTTCAGTTTTCAGTCTGAAACATAGTTGAGAAGTAAGGTTATGAGAGGATTTTGAAATCACAGCTTAGAGTTGGCAAAAAGAGTCCTAACATTTTCTGTACAAACAAATGAAATGCCAGAGCAGATTCTCAGTGTCAGAGCTTTTGAAAGAAATCGGGTTTGGCTCAACTGGAGTTAGCTGTGTGTGCTGTGACAATCTGACCTAGAAACAAAATGCTCTCTACAAATAATCAGTGAAGCTGAAGGAAAATTAAAATGATTTTTAGTGTTTGACCTTAGTTGCATACTAGACAATTATGAGAAAATAATAATTATCATCTGAGCATAGATTGTGGAATAATGACCATTGCTAGTATGAAGCTGCCAAGTAATTTCAGATTTATTTAGTTGTTTAAACATAGAATCATAAGAGGCAAAAAGTGGAAAAGATATTGGAAATAATAGCCAGCTGCAGCAGTGTTTTAGATGATGAGAAACTCAGGCTATTTCCAGTACAAATATATATGTATATTTGTACTGGAAATATATATATATATATACATATATATATATATAAAATCATAATACAAAATATTTAAATCTTTCTTCAAAATTCATTTTTAAAAATGTATCAAGGTCCACAAAATTCATCACCTACAGTATAAAGTTCTACAAGTTTCGACAAATGCAAAAGGTGGGCAATCCCCAGCACGTTCAATATATAGAACGGTCACAATACCTACTCCTTTAAATTTCTCTGAACCTCTCTGTGGTCAAGTTCCTCCCCATATCCAGTTTCCGAAAATAACTGCTCTGTCTTCTATTTCTATAGCTTTGCCACACAAGCGACTTTTTAATATAAGGGAAAATGCACCTGTTTATTTTTTAAGATGTTTGAAGGAAATGGCATTATAAAATTTAAAAAGACACACACACCCATTTGATCATAGCAGCACTATATACAACAGCCAAGACAGAACCTAAATGTCCATTGATAGATGAATGGATTAAGAAGATATGGTACAAATGTATACTACTACCCAGCTATGAAAAAGAATGAAATAATGCCATCTGCAGCAACATGGATGCAACTCAAGATTCTTATACTATATGAAGTCAGAAAAGAAAGACCGATACCATATGATATCACTTATACACAGAATCTAAAATAGGGCACAAATGATCCTTTCTACACAATAGAAGCAGACTCACAGACAGAGAACAGACTTGTGGTCACTGGGGTAGGGGATGGTATGAGAGGGAATTTGGGGTTAGTAGATGAAAACTATTGCATTTAGAATGGATAAGCAATGACGTCCTACTCTATAGGACAGGGGACTACATCCAATCACTTGTGATAGAACATGATAGAAGAAAAGAATGCCCCACAAATGACTGGGCCAATTTGCTGTACAGTAGAAACTGGCACAGAATTGTAAATCAGGTATACTTCAACAAAAATAATTAAAATAAAAATTAAAAACAAAACAAAATAAAATAAATTATCCTTATGCACTGTAAGGCAGTTTCCTAAAGGTGAACAAGCTATACATAGCATGGTTCCATTTGTACTGAAATTGTAGCTCCTTCTCCTTGTCATACTTTCAGTCCCAGGGCTGGGAAAGGGAATCTTAGTCTTATTGGCAGATTAATTTCATATCCCTTTGAACTGATACTCTAAATATTTATTCAACATTTTTAGAAATCCCAGTACCTGGTGGAGTGCAAAGACAGAAAAGGAGGATTTTGAAAGACAGCACCCTTGCTTCTTGTATAATCCACTTAGCCAAACAAACACACAATAAACCAATAATTCTTGGACATACAAGCTTTGCTGTGAGCAGAATGGACAAGATCTTTTTGCTGTTTTCCCCAGGCAGTTTAACCAAGAGTTTCTTTTAATATATACTCCAGTAGTCTCTTCTGGAAGAATGTTGATAAACAAAATTTTCTTCTTTGCTTTACACTTTTGGGGATTTTTTATTGCTTAGTGTCTCAAACTATTGCTAATCTGACCTTCTGTCCTTTCTCTACCATGTATTAGCTCCACAACTCACCTAAGGAGCTCAGCTAGCAATTAAGTTCCCCCTGACACTTTAGGTCACTCATGCTCTCCCCTAACTCCCACCTTGGAGAGGTGACCAGATGTGCTAGAAACAACTGATCCTGCTTCTGGTTACTAAGGAGCAGAGGGGTAGAAAGGGAGCCCCTGGCGAATCCTCCTACACTGTGGGTGGGAATGTAAACTGGTGTAGCCAATCTGGAAAACAGAATGGAGATTCCTCAGAAAATTAAATATAGAACTACCATATAATCCCACAATCCCATTCCTGGGCACATCCAGACAAAAGTGTAAGTCAAATTATATATGCACCACCACTGCAGCCCTATTTACAATAGCCAAGGCATGGAAACAGTGTCCATAGAAAGACGAATGGATAAAGAAGTTGTGGTACATATATACAATGGAAGACTACTCAGCCATAAAAAAGAATGAAGTAATGTCATTTGTAGCAACATAAATGGACCTAGAGATTATCATATAAGTGAAGTAAGTCAGACAGAGAAAAACAAATACCATGGTATCACTTATATGTGGCATCTAAAATATGACACAAATCAATTATCTATAAAACAGAAACAGACTCATAGTCATAGAGAACAGATTTATGGTTGCCAAAGGAGAGTGGTAGCAGAGGGATGGATTGGGAGTTTGGGGTTAGTGGATGCAAACTATTATACCCAGGATGGATAAACAACATGGTTCTATTATATGTCACAGAGAACTATATTCAATATCCTGTGATAAACCATAATGGAAAATAATATGAAAAAATGTATACATGTATAACTGAATCACTTTTCTGTACAGCAGAAATTAACACAATGTTGGAAATCAGCTATATTTCAATGAAATCATTTTTTAAAACAGTGCCTCTCTGTTTCTTAGAACCAACACTGAAACTTGGATTAAGTTTTCATGTAGAAACACAGTTTAAACCATATTTAGATTTTTCTACTCGAATGTTACAACACATTCAGGTATTTTTATTGTTGTTTCTTCCTTCTTTCTTCCATCTATTTATTTATTTAGTGCCTGCTATGTTGAGGCATTGTGCTCATCACTGGATACATACTTTGCACTCAGAGAGCCCAAATTAAGTGAAGTTAAATCAGCTTCTATAAACTGGTCTAACATTTTATCATTGTTAAATCATTTCTTAAGGAAAATATGTGATTCAAGTTCCAAACAGTCAGTATATTTATAAATAAACTTCAGTAATTCCAAGACCATTTATCAACTTGAAGTTGCTTGCGTATTAGAAATGAACCACTAGCTCATTGTTAATCAATAATTTGCCTCATTCCTGTTAAAGTACCATAAATATAATTTTAGTGAGGAAAGAAAAGCTAATCATTGTCCTTGCATTTGGGGTATAAGAAATTCTCTTTTCCAGAGTTTCCACCGTGGCTCAGTGGTAATGAACCCGACTAATATCCATGAGGATGTGGGTGAAATCCCTGGCCTTGCTCGTGGGTTAAGGATCCAGCGTTGCATTGAGCTGTGATGTAGGTCACAGATGTGGCTGGGATCAGGCATTGCTGTGGCGTAGGATGGCAGCTACAGCTCGGATTCAACTCCTAGCCTGGGAACCTCCATATGTTGCAGGTGCAGCCCTTAAAAAAAAAAAAAAAAGACTGTCTTTTCCCTTTCTGCAGATATGTGTCACATGAGATTTAACAAAAAGAAATACAACCCAACAATTAGGCCCATTTGCTTGCTTCTTCTTTCCTCACAAATTAGGAATGGCAGCTTGTTATCAACGTTACATGATTGGTTACATTTTAATATTTAGCATCTAATGACTGACGTGATAAATTTCTCATTAAAATATTCATGAATAATCAGAGTAAATGTCCCATTTCTAAAGAAAGATCATCTTATCAGGGGTAACATCAGTTAATTTCTTTCTTTGTTTGTGGAGCACTGTTAAAATGAAAGCAATTGGTGAAAAACCTCTCTATTGGTGTGTGGATTACATATAAATTATGTGTTTCCATGTGCTTAGAACAGCAGAGAAAAATCAGAAAATACTATTTCTTCCAATTTTAAGAAAACAGATGGGAAGGGCCTATTTTCATTAGTAATATGATATTTTTTCTACCAATACAATGCTTCTATATTGACTGTTATAACTTTTCTAACTAAGGATTAAGCATAGGAACTCTGATATTCAGAATGTTTTGAGTATAAGACAGACTGAACAATCAGATGTTTTGGTTACAAAAGAATCGCAGTACCTTAATCTTGTAGTGAGCAGGTGACTCCACTGAGAGTCTTTGTGCTTAATTTGGCATTTATGTACCAGTGGGTGCTACAGAACTGAGGTAAAAAGGATATGGTTAGGTGGTATGAAGCTGGAGTTGGAGTCTTGAAAAAAGGCACCTTACTTGCCTTCAAGGAAAGCTAAAAGGGCCCCAGAACTGGCCCATACACACTCTCCACGCTGGGCCGATCACAGTTTAGCCACCTTGCCAGAAGGCAAAGAGAGAAAAGACTGCCATTTCTTTTTTATTTTTTAATGCCCTACTATATTTATTTATTTTTATTTTAAAATTAAACCATAGTTAATTTACAATATTGTATTAGTTCCAGGTGTTCAGCAAATAATTCAGTTATGTGTATCATACACATACGTTATATGTGTGTATATATACATATATACTTAGTGTATTTACTGGTTATTATAAGCTATTGAATTATATTTCCTTGTGCCATACAGTAAATCACTGTTGCTTATCCATTTTATGTACAGTAGTTTGTATTTGTTAATCCCATACTCCTAATTTATGTCTCCTGCCCCCACTTTCCCCTAATCCCACACCAAGGTATTTATCTCAAAAGCGTGAAAACTCTTAATTCAGAAGGATACATACACTCTGATGTTCATAGGCTGTCCTTTCTTTTTGAGGGGATGCAAAAATGATTCTTAGTGATGCTCAACATATTAAATATGACTTTCTAGTACAACACCCACACAGCTATTTTTAACCAAAAGTTTATATTTATTTTTCCTTAAAGATTACTGATACAAAAATACCCATGCTCTGCAGATGATAACAGCATTTATATATGCTATTTATTATGGAATTATATGACAGTCTATCAAGTAGTTTGTGGTTAACTTCCCACTAACATCAAAGCCATATGGCGACCTAGCCATTTACTGAACAAAGCTCTCTCCTTAATGTCATTTACCATAGGTTAGTTTATGATTTGGCAGAAATGCTACAGAAAGACACCATCCTTTCTCAGAGAAAATTTTAGCAAATAAAAATGAATTAACCTTGCTAATTTTTATCCTCTTTCCAGCCAATACACAATGGCTCTAGGGCACAATCTGCTCTCAAAGTTTCTCAGTTTAGTTAAAGCCGTAGGTATATTTGGTAGACTTTGAATTCACAAACGCATTTCGTCTAAAAAGTACAACCTACAGGGTATGTGTCCACAAATATTCCCATGATTGGATGTCTCCCATTGGGAACAGCGAAGTATTCATATGGTCAAACAGAGGCAGTTTATTGAAAAGGGGATAAAGGAAGAAAAGACGGTTCCTTTTCGTGGCAGTATAACTACTTCTTTTTTTCATGATGTTGCCTGGGGAAGAGATTTCATTCTCTCAATTCAGTGACTTCTTCCAATATTTCAAATAATTTTTTTGCCCATGATATTTTCTGTTGTGTGTGGTCACTTAACTGACCATATAATTTGCAAACCAGCTCACCCAAGTTGTTAATTCATGTAAATAATTAATCTTTCACTATAAATCCAGTCTTGTTAAATTCTAATGTGGGTTTCAATATCTGTGTCATAGATTATAATTTTAAATTCCTCATGACAACCTGATTTTAATTTACATTCTTTCATTACACTAAAAAATAGCATATGCTATCTAAATAGAGGCCAGCATTTACTGAGTCTTTGCAAGTTTCAGATAAATAGGTAAAGATTTTAAAATAATATTTTAATTATAATTTTCCATTATAGTTAAAGTTTTATTTCTTTCACTTTTGTCCAGAAGTTGTTCATTTTCAACTAATTAACAGCAATAATAATTGGGTATTCCAAGAATGTCATATCACAATGGTTTTTATATTCAAATCAGATCTTTCAGAACATGTGACCAAGTTTCTTAAGTCTAAATAGAACTTTAAATTCTCATTTTTTTCCAAACTTGTTACCATTGGATGTCAATATATTTGGATATCATTTTACATTTGGTTCTGAAAATTACATTTGCTGTACTATGTTGCTCATGTATTTTTAGCATCATATTTTGTAAAATATAAAATAAGAAAACTGTACTAACATGAAATGAAAACTATAGTTTATTTTTTAAAATTTCAAACCTTAAAAAATTCCCTGGAGTAGGTTTGGGCCTACGTATGGGAATTCATGAGAGAAAAATATGACCTCTAGAAATGCACTTAGGTTTCCTGATTTGGTCATTCTTTTCTATTCAGATAAGCAAACTGCCTCGTTCCTCATTTGAAGAAAATGAAGCACACAGAGATACACTGGCATGTCCATGTTCACCTCGGTGAGACCAAAGCTAAATGTGTCTTTTTGGCAGACATTGTTTTTCCTAGACGTGTCCTTGACAGAGATTAGGCATATCATATATATTGAGTAGACAATAGGTACCTATAAACAAATGATTTTAAAATGGAATTTTAAAAGTATTTCCTGAAACCTTGTGGGCAGGCTTCAAAACAACAGAATATATGTAAAATATTGAAATTTTGTAGTTGGCAGAACAAGAGTATTGACTAAATTACACTTGAAAAGTGGTCAAGTGAGTTACACATGGAATGAGATTCTTAACAGCTACAAGCCAGTATGTAGTTCATCATGAGATAATTTAAGAGTTGTCTGGGTCTTAATAAACCACAGTCTCAAGACAATCCAATAATGTGTCACATGCCTACACATAAAATTTGTTCCTTTCAGAATTCCCACTTCAAAAATATTTATGACCTGGAGATAGATAATTAGAATTTTGAAATGACTAGAGACTTCCTCTTAAGAACAACTGAAAAAACTGGTATTATTTAACATGGCTGTAAAGATTCTTAAAGAAAGCATTCAGCATCCAGCAAGTCTTCAAAAAGCTCCAGGTATGAGAGGTTGCAGACTTACCTTGGAGCAGAATTTGGAGCCCTTGAGGGGATAGCAAAGAAGCAGATTTCAGTTTAGTGCAAAAGCACTTCCATAATAAGTATCCACAGTGGAAATGAGTCCCAAACAGCTATGATTCTGGAGGAATCCCTTTTTGATAATATTAATTTGTGATAGTTAATTAACCTCTTCAAACCCTTCAGTGTGATTGATTCACACTGATCATTTCAAATCCTTTCAAGGCAGTCTAAATATTCACATTTGGGAATACAGTATTCCATGTATTTACACGGGTGCAGTTATCTGATGAAATAAAATTTCTTAGCTTTCCAAAATCTAACTCTTCTAAAATAATATAATACATAGCTTATCTCTCCCTAATAGATTCATTATCACAGCATTTCTTATGTTAACTCCTGATGGCAGTTTCTGCATAAAACGCTCTCCAAAAAATAAGATTTTAATTTGCTTTGGCCGCTATTATTCAGGGAAAACATGTAGTAAAGGTTTAGTATTTTTCAGGTAATAAATATTTTGCCAAAATTATTTTATACGGCCTATTTATTTATTTATGTCATACCTTCAGCATATGCAAGTTTGTGGACCAGGGATTGAATCTGAGCCACAGCTACAATCTGCACCATGGCTGTGGAAGTGCGTGATCCTTAACCCACTGTGCTGAGCTAGGAATCAAACTGCTCCACATCAGAGACAACGTGGATCCATAACACGCCGTGCCACAGTGCAAACTCCATATACTGCCCAGTTGTATAATTCCGATAACTAGTAGCAACCCCCAAAATATGTTTTTGATGATCATCAAATGCCATCTAGGGTCAATGGAAAATTTAGATTATCAAGGAGGAAATATTCCCTTCTAAATAATCATATGACATGATGCATTCTTTAGGATAAATATTCCATTGTTCAAAATATTTTACATACTGGCATGCCTAAGTAGTATCAAAATGATATGTCTAGGGAAACTATTCAGTTGCTCTGTTCTACATTGTAACATATACTATATATATTTTGATAAAGTTATATATTTTAAATGCATTTTTAAAATCATAAAGAAGAGACACATTTTAATTTCTTATGAGTTTTAGCAGGAATAGTACTAAGACAATTTGACAGAGTACAGCAAAGATACCAAATCTATCATGCCTGCATTACCCCTAACTTTCTAGATTGTGCGAATTTCTCTGGTTTGGGCTCACCAGGAGGGATGGGGAATTGAAGGGAGACTTGGGGACTGGTTGGCAATCAGTAAAAATAAACAAACAAAAAAACAAAAAACATGCATGTAATTTGCAGTGTATGACACGTATAACATTACTTTTCCAGGAGGTACATTTTTGAATTACATGACTTTGAAGATAGATAACATCAGCCAAGATTATGAATCATGACATGAAAGATATCAAAATCATTAAAACAAACTAAGGATTACTTTAGTAGTCTGGAATTGTAAGGTTATCTCATGAGAATGTAAAAGTTTTAGGCCACACTCATGGCACATACTTATTTCTCTCCATTCTATTATATAGAATTATAATTATATAGAATAGAGTAAGTTGTTATGAGTCTCCCTTTCCATTCATTAAAAAATAGCCTTCGAGCAATGTGCCAAAAGACTGTTCTGAAGGTGCTTTTCAGCACCCTCATTCTCATGACTTTGATCTGGTCTGGGAGGGATTACTATTTTTGCTTCAGGGCTCTCATTTCTAGGGCCTTTTCCTCTCATGTACCTGCTTTAAGTCAAGTGTCCAAACACTGACATTAATTTGACAGGGAGGTTTTTTCTCCTTCCCAAATGGTCAAGGTTTGCATAGAACAAGTGGTACTCTGGCTATAGAATTTTTTAAAGCTATGCTCTAGATCTATAATCAACTCATCTTTCCTTCAGGGACCAATATTGCCTTCATGTTGTGATCATGGGAGCAATTTGAAGCCCACTTCAGTCTAAGGAATTACTTCTTGCTTGAAAGAATTAGAAAAAGATATCTCATGTGTACAAGAATTGGTGCCATAGAATGTTGACATAAAACTAACAATTATCTCTGGAAAAAGTGGATGCAAATGTTATATTGTGTAATGAATCACACATATATGTAACCAACTCTCACTCACAGACACATGTGAATTAATACATATTTAATGCAGTGCTTTCTGAAACCAAACAGAACAACAAAACTGAAGAATTAAACCTGAAATTGAAAATCAAGTAATTTTCATAAAAGAAATAGTAAAGTTAGTCACGAGTTCATTTGTTCTTCATAGTGCTTCCTAGAGGTAAAAGCAGTATTCTAAATTTTAAAAATGCATTTATACTCAAGATATTTTAAACTTTTAGACTAAATAGTGAAATTGCTGAGAAGAATATTACAACTGTAATTTAAACCAGGATCTGAAACTTTAATGTTGCCCTAATAGGTCACAAAATGCACACTATTAAGGTCATTATATATAATGTTTAAATTCCTTGCCTTAAAATTCAAATTTTACTCCAAACATTAGCTAAGTCAGTTCTCTTTGAAGTTATTAAAGTATCATATACCATATGGGAATGATATGAACTGGTTTCAGAGTCTTTCACTCATTCTTTTAATCTTTTTTTGCTTGGTTTTGTTTTGTTTTGTCTTTTTAGGGCTGCAGCTGCAGAGTATGGAGATTCCCAGGATAGGGGTTCAATCAGAGCTGTAGCTGCTGACCTATGTCAGAGCCACAGCAACGCAGGATCCAAGCCACATCTGCAACCTACACCACAGTTCACTGCAACGCTGGATCCTTAACCCACTGAGTGAGGCCAGGGATCAAACCTGCATCCTCATGGATGCTAGCTGGGTTTGTTAACTGCTGAGCCACAAAAGAAATTCCCATTCTTTTAATCTTGAACAATAAACCATTTTTTTCAGTTGTGGTACAAAACTGCTTTCTTTAGTATAATAAGTCAGCTCTTGTTTGGTCAACTATTTGGTTAACATAAAATGATATGCATTTTTATAAATAATGCATAAATATATCAAGCGGTCAATTCAGGAAATGAATGAAAACAAACGAGCCTGGAATTACAAAAGAAGCATGGACTTGCAGAGTTAGAGATGACCTAAAAGACTGTGTCTTCAGAGGGGCCTCCATTTTTAACCTGTTAGTTATAACTAGTTGTTAGAAAATTTAAATGAAATATACAAAGAGAGCACCACAGCACTCAAAAGACAGCTATGCAAAAAATTAACTTATGGTAATACTGTAACTTTTATTTTAATGTAGATATTATCTAAAAAGAAAGGAGTTTCAATTTATTTTTGTCATTTTTTTGATCTCTTTAAGTCTTTCATCTATGATGGGTTTATTTTTGTATGTTCTATAAATAATAAAGGAAAACACTGTGTATGGCCCAGTGCAATAGTTGTGCATTTATAATTCAATAAATAATTAGGTTTTGCATGTTTGGATGTCTATTTTAACCACATATTGAAATATATTATTTGATCTCACTCTTGGAGTGCTATTTCATTTCACACAATTACATTCCTATTTTTGTCCTCTTTCTTACTGTGTTCTTTAGAATTGGTTTTATATGCTTCAACATTTAGTTGGAAGTTCCTACTCTGGCTTTATCTTCTGTACCATTGTTTATTCTTGCATATGGATGTTAGAATATTTTTTCTTTGTTTTTTAAAAAAATCCTAGTTACATTTTTATAAATATAGATCAGTGGAACAGGATAGAAAGCCCAGAATTAAACCCACACATGAACAGCCAACTAATCTATGACAAAGGAGGCAAGAATATACAATGGAAAAGGGACAGCCTGTTCAATAAGTGGTGCTGGGAAAACTGGACAGCCACATGGAAAAGAATGAAGTTAAAACACTCCCTAATACCACACACAAAAATAAACTCAAAATGGATTAAAGACCTAGATATAAGACCAGACACTATAAAACTCTTAGAGGAAAACATAGGCCAAACACTCTCTGACATAAATGACAGCAACATCTTCTCAGATCCACCTCTCAGAGTATTGACAATAAAAACAAAAATAAATAAATGGGACCTAATCAAACTTCAAAGCTTCTGCACAGAAAAGGAAACCCTAAACAAAACGAAAAGACAACCCACAGAATGGGAGAAAATCTTTCCAAGTGAATCATCTGACAAGGGATTAATCTCCAAAATTTGTAAACATTTTCTGCAGCTCCTTACCAAAAACACAAACAACCCCATCAAAAAATGGGCAGAAGATCTAAACAGACAATTCTCCAAAGACATATAGATGGCCAAAAAACACATGAAAAGATGTTCAACATCACTCATTAGTGGAGAAATGCAAATCAAAACCACTATGAGGTACCACCTTACACCAGCCAGAATGGCCATCATCCAAAAGTCTGCAAACCATAAGTGCTGGAGAGGGTGTGGAGAAAAAGGAACCCTATTACACTGTTGGTGGGATTGCAAATTGGTGAAACCACTGTGAAAAACAGTATGGAGATTCCTCAGAAAACTAAACATAGAACTACCATTTGATCCAGCAATCCCACTTCTGGGCTTCTATCCATGACTCACAAAGACACATGTACTCCGATGTTCACTGCAGCACTACTTGCAATAGCCAAGGCATGGAAACAACCTAAATATGTCCATCAATAGAAGAATGGATCAAGAGGAGGTGGTACATATACACAACGGAATATTACTCAGCCATTAAAAGCAATGAAACACCGGCATTTTTAGCAACATGGATGGACCCAGAAATTATCATGCTAAGTGAAGTCAGTCATACAATCAGACACCAACATCAAATGCTTTCACTGACATGTGGAATCTGAAAAAAGGACAGACTGAACTTCTTTGCAGAACAGATGCTGACTCACAGACATTGATAAACTTATGGTCTCCAGAGGAGACAGTTTGGGGGGTTGGAGGATATGCTTGGGTTATGGGATGGAAATCCTGTGAATGATCATTATACAACTACAGACGTGATAAATTCATTTGAGTAATTAAAAAAAAAATCCTAGTTGGGATTAACTGGAAAAATTCAATTACTAAATTAATGAAGGTCATTGATATTCATTACATATAGCATTTTTTTTTTGTTTTTTTAGGACCACTCCCACGTTATATGGAGGTTTCCAGGCTAGGGGTCAAATTGGAGCTAAAGCTGCCAGCCTACATCACAACCAGAGCAACATGGGATCCAAGCCACACCTGCGACCTCCAGCACAGCTCATGGCGACAAGGGAACCTTAACCCACTGAGCGAAGCCAGGGATGAAACCTGAATTCTCAAGGATACTAGTCAGATTTGTTTCTGCTGCACCACAGTGGGAACTCCCACAATTTTTTTTTTTCATACAGCATTCTTAACTATATACACAGTATATGTACATGTATATCTATACATACACACCCTCTTCAAACTTCTTGAATGCATTTATTTAGACCTGATTTTTGAAAATTGGCCCCCGGTCCCTTTACTTACACTAGAGTTTTTGATTATTTTATTTGGCTTTTTAGGGCCACACCCATGGCATTTGGAAGTTCCCAGGCTAGGGGTCGAATTGGAGCTGCAGCTGCTGGCCTACACCTCAGCCACAGCAATGACAGATCCAAGCTGTGTCTGTGATGTATCCCACAGCTCACAGCAATGCTGGACCTTAACCCACTGAGCGAGGCCAGGGATTGAACCTGCATCCTCATGAATGCTAGCTTGATTTGTTACTGCTGAGCCGCAGTGGGAAATCTGACCCTGCTTTATTTAACAGTATTCTTCCTGTCCACCTTTTCAATATGTAATTTCCAGATAGCATCACCAGGGAGAAGCATCAAGAAGCACTCTCCATCCTAGGGATTTATTGTCCCTTCCTCCTACTTCATATCACAATGTAGCATTCAGAGAGTAAAATGCCTATCACACTACAATACCATTGCTATCTGTTCTCCTTATTTAGTCTACATGCTCCTTGGTTAAAGAATCTTTGACTCTTATATTCCAAGTCCTTAGGAAAGTTCTAAGCATACTGTAAATGTCCATTTAAATGCATGCAAAAATCTAATAAGCATAACTTCCTGGTGGCCTAGTGGTTTAGGGATCCAGCACCATCTCTGCTGTGGCACAGGTTCCATCTCTGGCCCAGGAACTTCTGCATGCTCTGGGCACGAAAAAAAAAAAAAAATCTAATAAGCAAAAAGTGGTAACTAAAAGCAAAACAAACAAAACAAACGAACAAAACACTGTTCCTTAACTTTTGATATTTTGCAAAGAAGAGTCTAGCACGTTGTCTTGAAAATTTGTCTTTGGCTGAATTTGTTATTTTAATAGTCTTTTTTTTTTTTTAATCCAGAAAGGCACTAATGGATTATAGTTTTGCCAAAATTATTTAAATGAAGTCTTTGAGAAGATTCCTTAAAGTGATTTCAAAAAAGTGACCTCCAAGGGATTGTGACAAGTGCAACTTTATATTTTAAGTGTGCATATTTTAAAGAGTTTGCACTTGTCATAAGTGCATATATATGTGTATATATATCTTTAAGAATTGATACATTATTTAGATGCTCAAGCATATTTATGATCCGGAAAACTCAATGCCTTATATGTTTTCCTAAAAGAGTTGCTAGATAATTCAGTTGAGTAAGGTTTGTGAAGCCTTCGCAAACTTAGAGGTGCTTTTTTTTTTTAGTATGGTTACTTTTAATGTAGTCTTTGATATTTTTCATGAATACAGCAATAATAATTACAATTTTGGAAAAGCATAAGAATAAAATAATATTAGTCTTAATAATAAAATCTCAACATACTATTATATACTACTACTCA
This sequence comes from Phacochoerus africanus, assembly GCF_016906955.1. Taxonomy (NCBI): domain Eukaryota; kingdom Metazoa; phylum Chordata; class Mammalia; order Artiodactyla; family Suidae; genus Phacochoerus; species Phacochoerus africanus. The sequence goes on from NC_062554.1 coordinate 110,626,055, forward strand.
ACTATAAATAAACTTCTACTTCATTTATATTCCCCATTAACATTTAAAAACTATTGATGAGGGGGAGTTCCTGCTGTGGTGCAATGGGTTAAAGATCTGGCTTGCCTCTGTAGAGGCTCCAGTTGGATCCCTGGCCAGGAGCATTGGGTTAAGAATCTGGCATTGCTAAAGCTGTGGCGTAGGTTGGAGCTCCAGCTTGGATTTGATCCCTGACCCAGGAACTTCCATATGCCACAGGTATGGAAAAAAAATAAATATTTATGAGGAGCATAAATAAACATTGAATGCATGGATATTTCATTATCAACATTAATTTTTTATATAGGCACACAGTCATAGACTTCCCTTCGTACAAAGCATTGAAATTATACACAATTCTTTCTTATCAAATGTAAGATAAAATTAGTAACTGTATAAACTAATGGGACCTAATTAAACTTCAAAGCTTTTGCACAGCAAAGCAAACCATAAACAAAGTAAAAGACAACCTATAGAACGGAATAAAAGACTTGCAAATTATGCCACTGACAAGACATTAATTCCCCAAATATACAAACTGTTCATATAGCTCAAAACTACCATGAGGTGTCACCTCACACCAGTCAGAATGACCATCATCAAAAATTCTATGAATAATAAATGCTGGAGAGGATGTAGCGAAAAAGGAATCTTCTGGTGGGAATATAAACTTGGTGTAGCTGCTATGGAGAACAGTATGGAGGTTCTTCAAAAAACTAAAAATAGAACTACCATATGATTCAGCAATCCCACTCCTGGGCAAATATTTGGACCAAATTATAATTTTAAAAGATTCACACACCCAGTGTTCACATCAGCTCTGTTTACAGTAGCTAAGATATGTAAACAACCTGAGTGTCCACTGCCAGATGAATGGATAAAGAACATGTGGTATATATTACAATGGCATATCACTCAGTCATAAAAAGAATTATGTTTGTATGTGGAATCTAAAAAAATGATACAAATGAAATTATTTACAAAACAGAAATAGTCTCAGACATAGGAAACAAACAGGTTACCAAAGGGGAAAAGAGATAATATATTAGGAGTTTGGGATTAAAACATATACACTACTATATCTAAAAATACTTAACTAACAAGGACCTACTGTATAGCATCAGGAATTATATTCAATATTTTATAATAACCTATAATGGAAGATAATGTTAAAAAGTATATATATAAAACTGAATCTCTTTGCTGTACACCTGACACACATTGTAAATCAACTATATTTCAATGAAATTTTTAAAAAAATAGTAACTCTAAATCAATATACTTGATAATCGAATTAGGAAGTATTTTAATTTACACTTTAATGCATGCTGGACTTCACTGTTTTCAATATTGGTTTTAATTATTTATAGGCACCTCTAAATCAGTCCTTTCAGAAAAGAATAAGAGATACAGATAAAATGAGTTGATTTGCAAAACAATGCTTTCTTTTTTTAAATTTTTTTGATATCATTCATTAAGATTTTGAGTGTCTTTCAACAAAAACATTTGCTTATTAAGAGAATGAAGTATAATTTTGCTTTAGAATGTAAGTGAGCACTTTTTAGAAAATTGCCCACTGACATTTTATTGTTAATGTGTTTCATTTTTAATTTCCTTTAGATCTGGAACTTCATTTGTTTAGTGTTTTCTGTGTTTGCAACTGATTCAATTAAAGTATCACAAGTTTGAAGATCTGAAATTGGAATTTGAACAAAAATACAATGTATATATTTCAGAATAAATGAGAAATGATTCATCCATTCCTAACCAGTGTAGGGAAGACAAATAACCTCTCTTGTTTAATACGTAGCTCAGGGGGTATATTTCTTGAGTGTGGCACTACAGTAGGATTCTACAATACAATAAGGTAGGATTCTTTTGCAGCTTGGAGTTCCCAGTAGCATCCCAGCATTTGTGGGTATACTGAGAATAAATCATCCTTTGTAGGAGAATTCATTACCAGTAGCTGATATTTCATGGCTGAATTACTAAAGGGAATTACTTTAACCACGTTTTTCTGAAATTAAAGAAAAAATGATTTTTTTTTAAGCCAAACATTTGCTGGGATGTTAACAACTAAATAATTGTTTGGAATATTTACTTCCTCATATGTCTTTGCCTATCTTCCCTTTCTATTACATTTTTTGAATTATTTTTTAAGATGTCTTTTATTTGAAAGGTAATTCTCACTAAAGTGCTAAGAATTTGCAGTACTCAGAACAACGATAGGCTATTAATTTGAAAACAATTTAGATTCAAATAATAAGTATACTGTATTTTACCTTCTAAACATTCCGTGATATCTCTCTTTTTTTTTTTTTTTGTCTTTTTGCCATTTCTTGTGCTGCTCCAGTGGCATATGGAGGTTCCCAGGCTAGGGGTCGAATCGGAGCTGTAGCTGCCAGCCTACGCCAGAGCCACAGCAACGCAGGATCCGAGGTGCGTCTGCAACCTACACCACAGCTCAGGGCAACACCGGATCCTTAACCCACTGAGCAAGGCCAGGGGTCGAACCCGCAACCTCATGGTTCCTAGTCGGATTCGTTAACCACTGCGCCACGACGGGAACTCCATTCCATGATATCTTGATTATTACTTTTCAAGTTTCATTTTTTGGGTGGAGTAGAACACTTTTCTAAGTAATTCTTTCTGGACTCATAACTTGAAATTGTTACTGATTTTTTCAAAGCATTTTTTCCAGACCTCTATATTCTTTCTGCATCTACACTCTAATGAAATTGTTTAAGCTATTTCCTATTTCGTATTTTTTTTCCCCCTCCAGAGAATTGTGTATCTGGCTTCCTCCACCACGTAATTAACAGTGAAACATTGCTCCCTGAGATTCTTTTTTTTTTCTCTCACAGTATGTGGCAGTCTTCTGAATAGTAAATTTCAAATTCATCAGTGTCTGTAATATTCAGAGCAGGCTCATAATTAATGTAAATCCAAATATGTTCTGATAAAGTTCTCACAAGAATATATTTGGAAATCTATTAGAATGACTCAGATCTTTGTGTATCTATTTGATCTTGATCTCTGTTATTTGTTCTATGCAGACAATTTGTCTTTTTTCCTCTTCTGAAGTTAATGAGTTATTAATTTATATTTAATGGAGCAAACACATGTTATCAGATACTGGCACAGAAAATTTCATTATTGCACAGGATAAAAACAACAGGCTATCGGAGTTCCCGTCATGGCACAGTGGTTAATGAATCTGACTAGGAACCATGAGGTTGTGGGTTCGATCCCTGGCCTCGCTCAGTGGGTTAAGGATCTGGCGTTGCCTTGAGCTGTGGTGTAGGTTGCAGATGAGGCTTGGATCCCACGTTGCTGTGGCTTTGGTGTAGGCTGGCAGCTACAGCTCCTACTCAACCCCTAGCCTTGGAACCTCCATATGCCGTGGGAGCTGTCCTAGAAAAGACAAAACAACAACAACAACAATACAAACAGGCTATTGAAGATATGTTCCATGTTCATGGGTCGTTAGACTCAATATTGTTAATGTCTACTCTTCCCACATTAATCTATAAATTTGACACAATTCCAATAAAAATTCCAGCAAGTTAACTTGTGCTGTTAACTTGACAGACTTTCTATAAAATTTATAGAAAAAGGGAAATGACATAGAATACCCAAGTCAGTGCTGAAAAAAAGAAAGTTGGAGAACTCACATGACTAGATTTCAAGACATACTGTAAAGCTGCTGGAATCAAGACTGTGACTGATGGAACATAATAGGAAGCCCAGAAATAAACCCATACAAACATAATCAATTGACCTTTGACAAAAGTAATATAATGGAGGATAATCTTTCTTATTGTTGAAAGGTACAGAAAAAAATGTCGCTGGACATTAATAGATGAGAAAAATTAATAATGTAGATATAGATTATTCACCTCATAAAAACAACTAATTTAAAGTCAATCATAAATATAAATATAAATGAAAACCTATAAGGCACCTAGAAGAGAAACAAAGAGAAAATCAATGTGTCCTTGGATTTGGAGTTGTCTGCACCAAACGCATGATCCATGAAAAAAAAGTGATAAATTGGACTTTACTAAAATTTTAAAAGTCTGCTTTTCAAAAGACAGAGTTAAGAGAATTAAAAGACAAAGCACAGACTTAAAAAGTATTTATAAGACATGTCTTGTAATATAATTTTATCCAAAATTAACCATGAACGCTTAAAATCCAGGAATCAAAAAGCAACCCAATTAATACATGGGCAGAATAACTGTACAGAAACTTGATTAAATAGAATATAGGCAGATGGCAAGTAGGGATATATGGGAAAATGTTCAACCTCATTTGTTATTAAGTTAATGCACATTATACAACCATAAGATGTGAAACAGATAATTCCAATTCCTAGTGAGAATGCAATGTGATGGGAACTTAAATTCATTGCTAGTGGGAATGCAAAATGGTACAGCCACTTTGCAAGAAAGTATGGCTGATTCTTATAAAGCTAAACATAGTCTTACTATATAACTCAGCAATCAAATGCCTACTTATTTACCTAACTGAATTGAAAATTTATGTGTGTATACACACATACACACACTCATGCATCCCTTGCCCATGAATGTTTCTAGCAGCTTTATTTATAATTGGCAAAACATTGAAGTAAAGAAGATGCCCTTCAACAGGTGAATGGATACAAAAAAAGCTGTGACACAACTGTACAACAGAGGAAAAGTACAAGTTAGCAATCCATTCAAAGATACATACGAATCTTAAATCCTATTTCTAAGTAAGAGAAGCCAGTCTTAGAAGGCTATGTAATTTATGCTTCCATTTATATGACATTCTAGAAAAGACAGAACTAAATAGATTTGTGGTTGACAGGGATTTAAGGGAAAGTAGAATATGTAAAACGTAGGAAAATTTTACAGGTAGTGAAAGTATTCTGCATGATACCATAATAGTGAATATGTGATACTGTACATTTGTCAAAACCCATAGAATTTTACAAAAGAGTGAATCTTAATATGCAAATTAAAAATATTTAGGAAGTCAGGGGATCACAGGATAGAATACAGAAGGTGACAAGATAATCTAACTAATGGCGACATGTGAAACAACTTTGCTGATGTGGGAGTAGAGGAAAAGGTTCTGACCTAAATAACTACGGAAACGAGTGCAGTTTGTAAAGTGAAAGCTGGAAGTAACTGCACATAAATGCTGTATTCTAGTTGATAAAGTTACCCCCCCCCCATGCAAATATGAGTTAATCTGAAACTACTTTACATGTGGACTGGAATTGAACAATTAATTAAATGGAGGGAGGATGGTGGGATCCCCATTTCTCACTGTTAGAGTGAGAAGGTACAAATAAGCAACAGTGGTAGATTAAAATAATCGAAGAGCTAATGGGTTATAGATATCAATGTTAACTCATTGCTAGTTTAATACAAATACAAATAGATATGTATAGTTACAGATAGACATAGAGATAGTTATCAAATGCATATAACAAGGATTAGTAAACACACACATATCCTCTCACTCTGTCAGCTGAGAAGGTCTAGAGGCAAAGACACAACAGTATCACTGGTATACCCTCCATCCAGATCTTGGCTTTCTAGTACCATTCTCTAATAAAAAGAACCAGGATTCATTAGAGAAATGGCTGACTCTGAAACCAGGGCATAAGATTCATGACACAATCCTGGGGCATCTTATAGTGCCCGAAAGTACAGATGTGCTTTAAAAGTTTAACGATGAGGGTATACCAAAAAGACAGAGGACAAATGAAAGTGCCTCTAGTGGCCAAAGCTGGAACACCTTGAGCAACAGATAACAGAATTAGATTACAGTCAAGTCACTATTCATGTGTCCATACAGATATAAATAAAGGATTAATTACATAAACAGGGAGAATAGGTCCATTCCTCATGCAGAATAATTCCAAATAATTTATACTGATACCATCCCGTCAAAGAAGTAGGACATAATTCCCCAGTCCTTGAATATGGGCCACATATAGTGACTTCAGAGTGCATTATGGAAAGGGTTTACTTTATAGTACAGAAACCAAACAAACCTTACCTAAGCTAGGTAATCAAGATTAACATCAACAGTAATAAAGTATCTTGATAGTAGGCACCTAAAGTGTAATGTGATGAGAATAACACTTCGGATGTGATCTTCCTCTCCAAAACCAACAATACCAGTCTAATCATGAGAAAAACATCAGACCAATCCAAATTCATGGACATTCTACAAAATTCCTATCCGGAACTCCTCAAAACTGGCAAGGTCATCATCAAGTTAGGTCTGAGACTCTGTCATAGAAAAGAGAACTCTAAGGAAACATAATGACTAAATCTAAGTGAAAAACTGGATGGGATCCTGAATCAGAAAAGACAAAAATTTGGTGAAAACTAAGAGACTGGAATAAAGAATCAATGTAATAATAGATGAATATTGTTTTTTTTTTAATTGTGACAAAAGTTAACAAACAAGGTAAGAGGTTAAGTGAGGAAACTGGCCTTTGGTTACATGGGAAATGGGAATGCTCTCTACTTCACAACTTTTCAGGAAATCTAAATCTGTTCTAAAGTTAAAAAGTTTAATTTAAAAAGGGGGTTGTAAAACTTTATATTAGCACATAAAATGGGGTTCTTTATCACTGTGATTTCTTAAATTCCACTCTAGCTTACTATTTGCCTCTGGTAGTAAACGGAGTCAAAGCTGAGATCAATATGATGAGTATCTGTTCTAGTCTGGTATAACTAAGTAAAGAATACTCTAAAATATGTAGAGTAAAGGGGGAAAAGTTAATGGAAAAGAGAAAATACCACAGATTTTTCTAATTTTAAAATGATGTAAGAGGTCACTTTATTTCTGCCCTTTTTAACTACTTGATATTTAAAATTCCTTGGTTTTCAAGTTTTTAGAAATTATTCAATTAAATCTCAAGCATGAAGTGAGTTCTTAAAGGCCAGAAAAAAGCCGCAGAAGGGTGAGTATGCATGGAAAAAATGTTAATAATAACATACAGCTGTCATTTTCAAAATTCTTTCTTACAGAATCTCCTCCAATCATCACAATATTCTTCTCTGCTAGGATAGGTGTACTATTTCCAGTGTATTTCAAACTAAATGCGACATAATACATGTGGAAGATAGGGGATTCAACTTTAAGGATTTAGGAAAAGCTCTAAGAGTTAGCATAGTATATTTACAAACATCATCTAGCTTCTGCATCTCATGGCTGGAGAAATGGATCTTGGTAGAATTCTTCACCCATAGTCCACTTGATAATAGTGATTTACCTGAGTAAGTCTCTATTTCTCACAAGAAGGATAGAAATGCTAGAGAAATGCCTCACAGTTTCAAGGCTATGATTAACACTTATAGGGAGAAAGGTGAAGCAACTAGCTAGTAATTATCAATGCACTGCACTATTCTACATCTCTAGCAAGAACTTGACTTTTCTGATCAAGGACCATGCAGCACGGTCAGCCATGAGCTCTCACAGTCACGATGAGACTGTAAGTCTTGACATGATCCAACAGGCATCATTTATATGCTATGTCAATTGCAGGGAAAATGTTATAGTCAAATGATAATCAAAAATCCTTATAAACTTACGTGCTGAATTCTAATTTCACTATTTACAGAGAGAAACATTTTATTAGGAATACAGATACTTTGATTATAGTATGATAGAATTCTCTACTGTTAATGATTGAATGGACTGACTTTATAGGAATAACAAAGTTCAACACGGCTATAGAAACTAGTAAATTCCATATAGAGTTAACACTGACAAAGACTAGAACATCTTTTTAGCTCTTGTTAAATAAGTTTTGCAATGTTTCTTCAAATATACATCCTGTACACAATGTATGGGACTAAGAGAGAATATTTTTCTTCATATAGTATCTTGAATTGGGGTTTAATACATCATTAATGTTTAGCATACCTTATATTTAACAAATAATGTATAATTAAGAATAGATATGATCCAGCAATCCAACTCCTAGGCATATATCCAGGCAAAGCTACAATTCAAAAAGATACATGCATCCGTATATCCATAGCAGCATTATTCACACCAGCTAAGATGTAGAAACAACCTAAATGTCCATTGACAGATGGATGGATTAAGAATATGTGGTACATATGCAAAATGGAATACTACTCAACCATAAAAATACAACAAAATAATGCCATTTGTAGAAACATGAATGTAACCAGAGATTCTCATACCAAATAAAGTAAGTCAGAAAGAGAAAGACAAATACTATGTGACATCCCTTACATTTAGAATCTAAAATAGGGCACAAATGAACCTATCTACAGAATAGAAACAGACTCAAAGACATGAGAACAGATGACTGCCAAGGGGAAGGGGGAGGAAGTGGGATGAACAGGGAGTTTGGGCTTGGTAGATGCACACTATTACATTTAGAATGGATAAGCAATGAGGTCCTGCTGTATAGCACAGGGAACTATACCCAATCACTTGTGACAGAACATGAAGGAAGATAATATAAGATATATAAGATATATAACCTATATATATGTACATATGATTGGGTCACTTGGCCTTACAACAAAAATTTACAGAACATTGTAAATCAACTATAATTTAATGAAAAATGAAAAACAAAACAAAAACAAAAAGGAAATTAGACAAAAATAATTGAAATATTACACACTAATCTCTGACTACTTAAAATTAATTACACTTCAGTAACTTTCATGATGCTTTCTTTGTACTTTTAAGAGTTTTAAAAAGTACTTTTATCATGTTTTAATTTTAGGAACTCCACTTATATGTTTAAATCATGTTTGACACAGTAACCCTTACCTTAATAGGCTTTAATTATTTTATATAAACATTTATATATTTTTTCAACAAAATGTGTTGAGATCAAATATTTATTTTTAAAAAACCATACTTTTCAGAATGGCTAGTAATCAAAAAGTCTACAAATAATAAAAGCTAGAAAGGGTGTGGAGAACACGGAACCCTTCTACAGTGTTGGTGAGAATGTACATTGGTGCAGCCACGGTATCAGTATGAAGGCTCCTTAAAAAACTCAAAATAGAGTTACCATATGATCCAGCAATCCCACCCCTGGGCATATATCTGGAAATAATGAAAAGTCTAATTCAAAAAGATACATTCACGCGTATGTTCACAGCAGCACTAGTCACAATAGCCAAGTCATGGAAGAAACTGAAATGTCCACTGACAGAGGAATGGATAAAGAAGATGTGGTGCATACATGCAATGGAATATCACTCAGCCATAAAAAGAATGAAATAACGACATTTGCGGCAATATGAATGGACCTATAGAAATGATCTATGCTAAGTGAAGTCAAAAACAAATATCATATGATATCATTTACATGTGGAATCTAAGAAATGATACAAATGAACTTATCTACAAAGCAGAAATAGACTCACAGATGTTCTTTTTGTGGCACAGCATTAACGAATCTGGCTAGTATCCCTGAGGATGCAGGTTTGATCCCTGGCCTTGCTCACTGGGTTAAGAATCTGGCATTGCCACGAGCTGTGGTGTAGGTTGCAGATGTGGCTCGGATCCAGAGTTGCTGTGGCTGTGCTATAGGCTGTGTTAATTCATACAGATAGTATGAATTAAAGTAGTATTAAACTGAGGAAAATGTCTTATTTCTTTAAGGAATTTGTTTTAGTCAGTTTTATATACTGGTGCTTTTATTAAGCTATTTACATTCCAAATGACCTGAGAATTTTATTTTCTATGCTTGACTTTCACAAGCCTTCTAAAAGAAAAATCTCTTGTTTAACTCCAGTCACTATTACAAGGATTTTTTAAATGCCACATTTGTTATGTGTATTTCTGAACAACTATCAGTTTTAGTTCGTCCTAACATTTAACAATAGATCTACTTTTAATTGTTAAAGAAACTAAACAATACCATTTTATGTGAAAAAAATTATGGGTAGATAAACCATTATTTCAAGTCATGTGTAACTGTGATATTTATCTAAGGGGTAAGTCTGTTTTTTAGAAACAGCTATACAAAATTTCTATAGAGGTGATAAGTCAGAGAATTATGAAGCAAAGAATATTAGACAAAAGTAAGATCTTCAAGGCATTACAATCCCAGAATTCTTAAAATGGTCTGAATAATGGCAACCTTTGAGTATTTGATTAAAAACTATGTTCTCTCTTAAATTAAAAAAAAAGAAAATCATAGGTCTGAAAATGTTTGCATTCAGTTCCAGTATATTTGAAGCGCAACTTGGAAGTCTGTTCTTGGAATGCAAGTTGTAAAACACTGGAGTATCATTCAAGCTCCTCATTTTATAGGAATGTGGTTCATCAAAGTTAAATGACTTTTCAAGGTTAAACAGCTAGTACCAGCTCAATGTGGAACACAAACAAATTTCCTGGAACTGGCACTTTTTTTTGTTACATGCAATATTAGTCAACTAGAAAGAAGAATTCACAATAAATAAACCTATTATACAACTTTAGGTTTTATTCTATATAATAAACTATACCTTATTTCATCATTGTATATTTAAGTATAAGCGATAATTGTGTAGACATCCTGGTTCCTCAGTGAGGTTAAATAGTCCCTGATACAGAGCAAGGGCTCTGTAATTTCTCTTGAATTTCACATAAAGAACTTCTTCAGTACACTGGAAAAGGACTCTTGGAAAATTGGCACAAGAGCATTATAAGAGATAAGTTCCCTGAAAAAAAAAAAACTAGATATTTCAAGATTACATCATATTTCAGAGTATTAAATAGGTATGAAGATGTTAGCTGATTGTTAAGCAATGTCTCCCTCCATCGGCTTATTTTTTCTTGATATGTAGATTCACAGAATTGGTGAGGAATACAGAATAACATAATCCAAACACATGTCACCATACCATTTGAACAAATTCAGCAATGCAGGGGTTGTCATGGAGAAGTAGCTTTACGCTGGTGAGTCATCTTGAACAACCAACCATATTGAACGACCATCATCTTCACTGGACATTTCACTTATTTGTTGAAATTCCTCCACCCAGATGAATACACATAAAAATAATTCATTTTCTTCCTCCCTTTCCCCCTTCCCCCCACCTCTCTTATTTGGAATCACTCTGTTGTTCCTTGTCCAAATTTTCACCGAGCCATTTCAAAATAATCATACTTTCTGCAAAGATACCTCAATGACTCCTTCCTTTCCTCACAATGCTACTTTTCTCAATTATGTTCCCTAGGTTTGATTCCCTTTCTTATCACCTCCTTCTTATTTCCCCTTCCTGTTTTTCTCCCATACCCTCTTACTCTTGTAAACATTTTTCCCTCTCCCTTATAAATTTTCTTTCATTCTTTTGCTACATTTCAGGAGAAAAGAAGCTGCTGGTCCTTTATGAAATGTTAAAAGATCAATTATGATTTTAATGTTGAAATCCCAACTTCCAGAACTGGGATTATAAAATAAGTGGAATTCCTTGAGAAGAAGATCTTGAAGAAGTGGATGAATTCTAATATTGGTGACAGGGACATGATCCCAAGAAGCACCAGTATGAGAAGAAGAAATGAGGCATGGGAGGGAAGGAAGTCGATAAAGCATGTTCTTGGAGGGCACACAGAGAACTTTGGAACCCAGTTCCACCGGTCAACTCCAGAAGACAGCACAGACTATGGCTCTGTTATTCTAACCAAGGATGTAATCCACCAATTTTGTCAGCCACTGATCAGGACAGCTCCCTGGTGACAGGAACCCCTGGCATTTCTGTGTGTTCTTTTGTTGAGTCAAAGGCTTTGACCAGAAAAGCCTTTGCAAAGTCTCAGGTGTTTCCAGCTGGAATGTATAAGAATGGTGTGTGCTGATGAGATTCCAGTGAGGCACCAACACCACCTGCAATAATATTTCCTGACTGTGTGTTTGGACTTATTTACTATTTGAGTGGGACTTTAACTATGATACAAAGTAGAGTTTAATATCTGGTTTCTATATTTACTGTTTCATTGGTGAAATCCCTTGGTTCCTCCATCTGGTGCTAATATGTACTCTGTTGATCTAGTGACTCATAAGAAGGTCCAATATGCCATGTGTCTGTCTAGTGACATGAGTGGCAACACTCAGAAGTGAAATTTCTAGTCTTAAACTGGTTTGGAAGCAACGTGCAAAGAATGAGCACTTTGCAGTTGCATGTACCTAGCTTTTCAGCTAAACTTCTGTTAATAATTGTGGAGTCTTATGCAATTTACTTAATTTCTTCTCTGCCTCAGTGTCCTTTCCTTTGAGAAGATATTAATAGCACACAGCTGTGGTGAGCACTAACAGAGACCAAGTAAAGTAGACAGAACACAATTTTGCTACTTAGTAGTTATTCAATATAGTCGGTTGCTTCCATCACTCCCTTTACCCCAAATCACCAAGATTATGATTTTACAATACATGGAATTAAAATGGTAACATTCTGTAATTTTTCTCAAAGAAAAGGTCTAACCTTATTTTTAAATGTTCTTATAATCTGTAAAATATGGATGTAGGGAGTCACCTTAGCAGGGTGTATAGAGTGGTGGATAGAAAATTAAAAATAAATAATCCATTATTTTATTTATATGATAATGGCCACAGTTTATTGGTTTCTGTAATACTTTCTGCCTGAACTTCAATTTTTCTAGGTCATCCAAGTGTGTGGTATTTTATAACCCAAATTGTTGCAGCAAATTGCAATTGAGTCTAGTTTTCTTCTCCAGGATGACTATATATTATTATGGGCCATATTGACTTTATTGTCTTTTTTATAGGCATGCAGAGAAACAGATTGCAAGCACAATATTCAACAAGTCTACCTACCATTTTCCCTGCAGGTTCTGCATTCAGCTGGATGGTTGTAATATTATAATGTAAATCCCCAGCAGACATGATTGTGGCCCTTTTCTCCATCACTGCATCACCTCTTCACACCTGAGTAACCAATCATGTTTCCTGATTTCTCTTTTTTCTTAGTGAATCTGACTTTGCTGGTTATATTCAAGCCTCTTGGGTGGAAAATTTTTTACTAAATTTTCTAATCAACTTTGTCTATGAATTTTTACTAGTAAAATTCATACTTTGCTAACATTTATATGAATTTCCTTAACTACGTATTTAGCGAGCATACAAATATGGCTTACATAAGTAATGTGTTTATATGAATTATTGTTCATAACTTAGTCACTAGTCAATTTACCTTTTTTTACATCATGACCATTTAAATACATTTATAAGAGGAACTCTAAGTAGTAATAGGAAAAGAAAGGTTAACTATAGTGAAAACAGACACATTATACTAACGTATTTAAAATTAAGTGGGATTTATAGGCTATTGTAATAAAAGTTTAAAATGTATTTAAGAGTATCAAGGGAAGAATAGCAACCAAGAAATAAGTGGTATTCCTTAATAATAACAGGACAAAGGCTACACATGGAACATTTTCCAAAACAGACAGCTGATGATGAGAAAAACATGAGTTACTTCTTCTTTTATTACCAATGATTTTAGAAAGATATTCACTTTCTACTTGGTCCTTGGGACACATAGGTTAGAGATCTAAAACTCATTCAATAGAAAAATTTAAAAAGTAAACTAAAAGAGTCATAAAGATCATCTAATCTGTATGCTTTATTTTGGAATTGATCCTGGACTGTCCGATATGGTAATCACAAGCCACTGTTACTTTCCAGAACTTAAAAATTAACTACTTCAAAACTGAGATGTGTTGCAAGTGTAAAATATACCTCAAAATCAGAATTAGCTTTACAAAGACACCAATCCCATGAATAATTTTACAACTGATTACAAGGTAAAATTATAACATTTTTTTATTATATTCGGTTAAGTAAAATGTATTTGTAAAATTAATGCCATCTGTTTTTTTTTAAACCTGATTTTAAATGCTGTAATTGGAAAATTTAAAATCACATGTGACTTGCATTATATTTCCAGTGGACTGCTGGATATTACTGTAGGAAAAATTTACACCATAAGCCAAATGAATAAAGTAAATATGGACATATCATGGAAACTAGATGACAATTTTCCTAAAGTTTTGAAATACTTAATGAAGGAAATTGGAGGACTGTTGTGACCAAAATGTAAGTATCATTCTTATGGAATGTTTGTCAGAGGCCTTTTGTATTAGAGCCTTTTTGTGACCACTGTGGTAGTATTTGTTCATAAAAAGTCTTCCAGTGATGACTGAAGGGATTATAGACAAATGAGTCTCATCAGGAGAGTGGAAACTTTAATAACTGGTAGATAGAACCAAGATAATGTGTCTGCAAAGATCTTACACTTCTCACGGAGCTCTCTGAGGAAAAAGATAATATATGAGAGGAAAAATACATCGAAGCCAATTAGCCTCCCTACAATTTCTTGACAAATTGTTGTCATATTGAATCTCCTTGGTAAGTAGAAAGGCAAGAAAAAAAATGGATAACTACTAGATGTGGCTACAAAAGAGATTGTAGCAGAAAAGTCAGATGACCAGGTATGTAAATGAAAGAGAAACTGTCCCCAGGTATAATTAATGGGTGCTAATTTTATTTACCATTAAGTAACATTGATCAATATCATTTCATATTTTTTGAAAGGAACTGAAAAGGGACATCACAGAAACTTATAAGTTTTATAAGACAAGTTCTTCATTCAGATTAAGGAAAGGCCAAAGTAATAGATAAATACTTAAGTATCCTTCTCTGCGTATGGAGCAGTGGAATGGTTGGGATGGGAATAACATGGGATTTTTTAAAACAGGTGATATAAGCAGTTCCTATCATAAGCATCCATCTCAAGTTTTGAAAATAACACTTTTTGAAAATAAAAATATCTTTTAAAATATTTTTTAAAAACCTATCACCCTGTTTCTTACAGTTCTGACTCTTTTGCTCACTGCCTTAAAAAATAAACAGGACTGATCCAAGACAAATTCCAGTCAGATTTCCTGGGAATACTTTTTTGTTGTTGTTCTTTTATGCTCTAAAACTACTGGTAGTATCACTTTTTAAAATACAAAGATAAGCTGAATATTTTCCTTTACTTTTTTTAAGGTTTCTCAAAATGTTACTTATCTAAAGGAAGAGAATATCTGAAATAATCTCCACCCTTCAGTCTTTCTGACCTGAAACTAATTTTACTGTCAACATCGTGTGCAATGACAAGGTCCATGTTTGCATATGTGAGAGAGATTATGTCATTTTGTAATATAATGAATATGAATCACATTTTAGTAATAGTAATAGCTACTTTTATTAAATAATGATCCAATTTACTACGAGTATTCTAGAATCTTCTTAAAAGAATTCAACATCTAATTTAACATTCACAACACTATGAGCCCTGTTATTGTCCATTTAAAGATATGTCAACTACATAGTGTCAATTTAAAGATACATCAACTCAATATCAGAGAGATTAAGTACCATAATCTAGGAAACATTGCACATAAGAAATTTCAAAATAAGAGTCATAGAAACTATCATAAGAAGGCTAGATACTCAGGAGATGCATCCATCAAACGGCTTATTTAGAAGGCGGCCCAATTCTGACATTTGCGTTTGAAGCCCCTCCTCTGTAAAGTTCAAAATAAATCTCAAGGCTGCTTTCTGATGCCACAATTAAAATCCCTTATTTTTGTTTCAGGAAGTGTTAAATATATATGTCCCCTTGACTCATCTATGAATAAGAATAATCTTTTCTGTATCCTATGTCTATATGAGCAGTGAACAGAGAAATTGAAACAAATCTGTCTCAAACTGAAAGGTCTGAAAAACAGTTTTGCAAAAAGACTTTCTGTTTGGCCTGAGGACAGTGCAGGTGCCTGGGATGGCTGAGGCAAGGTCAGCAGCTTGGGCATTTGGGCAAGCTAAAGGCACAAAACATATAGAAAGCATTACTTTTGTGTAAAGCTTGCCTAAGCTCTTACTAAAAGATATAATTAATGCACTCTTTTGCAGTTTTAACAATGGTTTTTCTTATTGAAGGGAGATACAGACTACAAAAGAGAAAATTTTACTTATATTTTAGAGTAAAGAAATGTATAAAGAAATGTCCATTACAGAAAGATCTTAATATTGTAGTACCAGGAGATTCCTATTTAAGTAACCATGAACCTGCTTTGTTTCACCTCAAGTATTTCTGCTATTAGCCCTCAATTATTTTCACATATGATGGGGAAGCAAATTTTCAGAAATACTAGGTATTTTTTTCTCTTTCTCAGCATTTCTACAAATAGAATAAACTAAAGTATTTTCCAATTAACACCCTAGTGGTTTATTAACTTTTAAAGCAAAATACATTAAATGGCTTGGCTTATAGATTCACAAATATCATTTAAATGCTCCTTAAAATCATTAAAAATTTTATGGGCAATTTCGCTATCATTTTTGAGGTTCTATTAGCTTGTTTTAAATTCCTAACTCAAATCCCATAGGTTAGGATTTTCTTATTTGCATTAATATAATTTCTTCTTAAACATATATGAGACTGACTAAATTATTGTGTAAACAGTATCAGAGAACCCAGAGCTAAGGGCAAGAACATAATTACTCTGGGAATAGAATACTTCCAGAATATATTCTAATTCAAAATTAGGTTTAGGTGGAATTCCCACTGTGGCACAGTGGGTTAAGGATCTGGCATTTGCACAGCTGTGGCATTGGTCTTAGCTGCAAGTGCAGTTTTAACCCTGGCCTGGGAATTTCCATATGCCATGGGTGTGGCCAAAAAAGAAAAAAAATAGGTTTATGTGCTAATGTGCTAAGCAGTGACTAGCACCATTTCTAAACATAGAACTACTTGACTTAATATGTTTAGAGGCCAGACTATCTTTTGAAAACAACTGATTATTTATTGAAAACAACTGAAACCTTTTAGGGTCTAAGTTTGTACAAGTATAAATAAAGATTATTTTGGAAGGAAATACTAATGAAAAGGAATGCAATCGGGTCTCAAAAATAGGATTTAACAGATAAATGCATTTTGAGATAATAATAGGAGGTCACAATCAGGTTAACTACTTTTACTAAAATTATATTTGCTGGCATAGTTTGTCTTTTATTCTGAAATTGACAATATCAACATTGAATACGTTATAATCTTTTGAACTGTGTTACAGTTTTGGCATTACCTCACCTCCCTCCAAACGTGCACACATAAATAATATACAAGGAAACAGACCAAGCCAGGCTTCGTATTGAGGAACCCATACAAGTTCTCCATAACTCTCATATGGCATCTTTTTTCTGCCCTGTCAAGTTTACCAAAACTACATGGGCACTGCCCACATTCCAGGCCTTTCCAATTTCTCGATTTTCTTATATATATCTCCGAAGATATTCTTATACATACACTTTCCCCAGTTCCTTACTTTCTGCTAGAAGATAGTTAATTCCATATAAATGAATGGATGTGTAAAGTCCACATATTTCTATACTGTTTAACACATACCATCACAGGATGATGTAGTATTCAGTAATTTTCAATCTTTTTCAATGTTGGCAGTACAGAGGACTCACCTGAAGATCATCATGGTTTAACTGGTAGAGAACAACAAATCTCAATCTTAAATTAAGGCACATATATCACCTGGAGGTCTTGTTAAATCACACACTGCAGACCATATCTGCAGAGTTTCTGATTTAGTATGTCTGGGGTAAGATCTTCCTATTTACATTTTTAATATGTACCCAGGTGATTCTGGTGAGGCTGATGCTGCTGATATAGAGTGAGTACTTTGAGAACTAATGGTCAGGAGTTTAGACTTAGGAGATCTCCATCTAATTCCTATATTATCTAGTATAATGATAAGTAAGAAATCTTATAAGGGACATTTCAGAGGTAAAGCTAATTTCTTTCTTTTGCTATTAGGTAGAGAAACTTTTTTTTTTTTTTCTTAAAACACAACGCATATTACACACTTAGGGACTCTTCTGTTTACCTGTATATGCTTGTTAGCTAATTACTATTTTTAAAAAATTTCTGGACAAACTTCTATACCATGACCAGAAATCTCTAATTATAATATCCAGATCTATTTAGGTACATGGTAAAAATTTATGTACTGACTTTCTTCAAGGAGCTCAAATGTTTTAAACTTATCGTAGAATAGACAGCAATTAGATTGGAGTTTAAATTTTCAAATGTAGATCTCGGGGGCAAAGGTCACTCAAGGGTCAATTCACAGTGGAATATTATAATATTAGCTTGTGATACCCAGCTAACGCATTAGGAATCCTATTTTCAGGGAAACACTTGGATTTTGTAGAAAAATTGTAACATCCCATGTGTGAGTGAGGGACAGAACATCACAATCCTAAAATTATAAAATGTGAATGAACACTGCAGTTATGGGGTGGTCACAACTGTGGGGAATGCATTCACTTTACTACAGAGAAGACAAAATAATACCAGCTGATAGACAGTATGAAATGTGTTTTAGTACAGCACCACATAGTTTTTAATGAAGCTCTCTGACCAAGGAATGGGAAGCTGATTTGATCAACATAGTGAAACTTGAGTCATAGGAAGTAAAGTAAATGAGCCTTTAGAGCCACAGTAATAATTTGGCTGATGGTTCCATAATCTTTCATTGTTCCCAAGCATGAATGGTCTTAGGAAGAAAGTTCTACAGTAGCATTTATTTATCACAACTGTATTTCTGCCTTTTTCCCCCACCCCAGAAAATTAATTTTAATTTTTTAAAAACCTCCTAACAAGAAATCATTTTAAATAGTTGTGCAAAAACTAGGATGCAATCTAATCATCTCAGGAGAAAGTTTAAAAAGTATATACAATTCAACTTGTTGAAATGGTGAAAGCTTAAAATCAAAAATCACAAATAGAAAAAAATGGGAGAATTACTATAAAGAAAAGAAGAGGTGGAAATGGAACACATTTGAATAAAATGGACAAAATCAATAATTGTCACTATAGTCCTTTAAAAAATACCCTATTGGTTAGCAGGAATGCTTGAGGGTCATATGAAAATAAGCAGTGGAAATTTTCATAGCACAAAAGACAACTTATTATATTTACATTAATTATTTTGAATAGTATGTTCTGTGAAAGGGATAAAAGGATAAAGACATTGCCTAACGATTCTATGCAAATGTACTTTATTTTTTTTACAAATAAATATGCTTCCTTGAAGCATGTAATCTGTACTGTCATTATTATCTCAATAAAAAATTTTACTTTCTCTTGACCAGCTTCCTCACATAATTTTCCTTTCAGAGAAACAAATTAAACTTGTTTATTAACAGTTAATTCAAATAGATCTGTATTACTAAGTGCATTAATTCCACAAATACTGAATTAACAATATATATTATATTAGATCTATCTTATACAAAGAAATACATAAACATGTTCCCTGCCCTTAAAGAGTTTTAAGCCTTGCAATAGGAACAATATATTAGCCTAATTGTCTTCAACAAATCTGTATATGGCATTTGAGTGATACTGACAGTGCGAGGGAAGGAGAGAATATTGCTGAAATGATCATGAAATACTTTATGGAGAATGTGAAGTGTAGCTCAAAATATTAATAGTATTAATAATTATTAATAATTAATTATTAATAATTAATATTAATAATACTAATAATGTTTAAATCTCAATGCTCTCTCAAGGGATTTCTACATTCTTTTTTTATATAATGATTTTTATTTTTTTCCATTATGGTTGGGTACATTCTTAAATGTTTCTCCATTTTCTATTTACTTTAAATGAAAGTGTCCTTGCTATAAAATGAAGAAAATAATTATTATTAAATTAAATAAAGGAACTGAAGGCAAGATAAGCTGTAAAGGAAAACTGAACACAACTTTTTTTTTTTTTTTGGTCTTTTTTAGGGCCGCACCTGCAGCATACAGAATTTCCCAGGCTAGGGGTCAAATCAGAGCTGCAGCTGCTGGCCTACACCACAGCCACAGAAATGTGGGTTCTGAGCTGCGTCTGTGACCTATACCACAGCTCACAGCAACACCAGATCCTTAACCCACTGAGCAACATCAGGGATCGAACCTGCCTCCTCATGGATACTAGTTGGGTTCACTATGCTGAGCCACAATGGGAACTCCTGAATAGAATTTTTAAAATTGATAAGATTTTGGAGGTAGAGAAAGCAAAGTATTATGTTTGGTAAGAATCGTGTGAGAAAACATAGTCAATAGATGATTTGGGAAGATAGGTTTTAGGCTTATTGAGTTGGGTAACACCAGCTAAGGGCCTATCAACATAGGTGAAAGTACCACTAAGAAAAGGAGCTTGGGTGGTGCTGGGGGGCGGTTCAAGCAGATGTGGGATCGTGGATTCATGGGACAGAAATATTTGATTGAAATAAGCCTAGAAACATATTAAAGACTTGAGTCTTGGGAAATATTTCTATAGGCAATTAAAATCTGACCTAATACATACTTGAAATTAGCTCAAAACTGGCCAGACTATCAATGTTTCTATATTTTTTCCTCTGTAGGACTACCTGACCAACGAATACTGATTTAATTGTAATCTTTGAAACCTTCTTAGTAAGGAGAAAAATATACCTTCATCTCCTCCTTTCTTAAGAGAAATAATATGAATAGTACTGTGTATTTAACTATGAATTCCTCACAATAGTAAAATAAGAAGCCTGAACTTAGCCCCAGCACAAACTGCTTTGCTGTATGTTTCTGGCTGCACAGAAGAGCAGACTGGGTTGTCAGCATGGTCACCTTTAATTTCTGCCCTGCCTAACCAAGGGAACGCCGTGGAGATGATGACAGCTCCTTGACATCACGGACACTCACCGACTACTTATTTCCTCATCGAGAGGGAATGAGTGTCAGCTGTCAGAAAAAGGAGGGATGAGGTCTAAGATATATGAGGCACTTTGCTTTAAAATTATGGTAATTTCGAGTACTCAATCTCAGGCACCTGCTGGTTTTGTTTTTTCATTCCTAAAGCAAAATAATATTCTATTTCTGCTTGTTGCATTAAACATTTGAGGTCAAAGTAACAGAATTCGTTCCAGATAATTATGCAATAGGGATAAAACATAAAAGTAAATGCTCTCTCTATCTTGATATATCTAGTGACATATATCTAGATATAAATACATAGGCTAAACTGAATCAACAAAATATGGTGATATGACTTTTTCAATCTTCTCCATAACACATATTCAAATGGGTTTCTTCAGACAATTTGATATTGTGCAATTTTAGAGTCGCTCTTGGCTCCTTATCAAAAATTATCTTTATGTCACCTAATTCTTTCTACAGTCAAGTCTGATGACTACGAAAATAACCTATGTGAAAATTTCTCAGTGTATTATTCAAAATTCCATTAAAAATTATGTATAAAGTTTCTCTGATCCACTTTATTCATTACATCCAGGGTCAAATGACCATTTTCTCACTTTCCAACAAGATTATATAACTTTTATGTACCTGTCATCTACAATAATAAAGCACATATAAAATATAATACAAAGTTGGAGAGGAAAAAGTTTTGTACTGTGACTCATTCTAATTATTTTAAATATCACATTCATATTTATAGGTAGAATAATACTAATTAGTAATACTTATACCAATAGTAAGTGGTTTGATGCCAACAATGCTTTTAGCCCTTCAGCAAATTTACAACTGCAATCAGATCTGCCTCCAAAAATGTATACAAAAATACCAGTGTTTTAAGTAAATCAGAGGTTTACATCTAAACTGATCCTAGGGAACAAAAAGAGCTAATGTTCCTCCTCTACCTATTTCACTTTTCTCAAGTCAACTGAAATCGCTGAACGCTCAACATGATAGAGATCTATATATATTCTGTAGATTTATGACCCATGGAAGAGGCCAGCTCACCACATCGACTTATTTCAACAGCATCCAAGACAGATGGCCACCCCCCCGATTTGCCTGATCACAGCAGTAAGAACTGATCATATCAATGATTTCACTATACCAGTTATAAAACCATGCTCTGTTTATTGAAGTAAGATGTGTTATATCTACCATACATTGTTCTATGTTCTTTTTAGGATTCAAATAAAAACAGCAAAAGTAATATTTTAAGCATACTTATTATCATCCATTGATGATATCATGGCCTTCAAAATACTTTTAAGAGCTTAATATCTTAGTTCTTCATGATCCCATATTGAACATCTGTAGTTTATTTTTGTCCTAACTTGGCTGGAGGACCCTTTAGCATCTTTGGCTCCCTTTTTCCCTATAAACCATAAATGTATTAAGAACATTAATACAGTTCAGGTACCAGGGCAATACCACAAGTTGGTTAAAAATCTGGTCTTTGGAGTCAAAGAGTTGTGTTTTATCTTAAAAAAGTTACTTAAGCTCTGAGGCCATTTCCTCACTAGCAAGATGCAAATAAAATAATAACAACAGTAGTAGTAGTAGTAATAGTAAATACTGTCCCACTTGATAGTGTGGAGTATGGAATACATACAATAATGCATAAAAGACTCAGCAGGGTTCCTAACCATATAGAAAGATGTATACAAATGTAAAAATAAGACATGGTCCCTGCCTCCAAGAAGGTTTCACATTACAAAGGAGATAAAATAACAGTAATAATGTAAAGAAGATTAGTGGAAATAAGATCAGCATTTTTTAATTGACTTATTTTACTAAATTAGGTTTACCTGTATATTTCTTCAAGGGCAGAACCTCATGCTTGGGTAGGTAAGTTTCACTAAGATCCAAGTTACACAATATGATTATATTTTTTATACTTTTAATTAATTTGGAAATTATGTGTTTACATTGAAGACATAAATAAGAAAATGCTGGCATCTGAGAAAGACTAAGGAAAAAGGGCATATGGGGTTCTAAAAGATTGCCAAGGTGGGATCACCATGGTTAATTTTATTACTTTATCTCCATAATATGGTACAATCTTTGGAATTTCAAACTTGAAAATTTCACTCTACATTTTCTCTTCTACATAACTTAGAACATATTGAATAACACTCCTGCTAGAACTGATTTTTAATAGCTTCTTTTATAACATATCTTCTCCTCCTGAAATAAACTGTTCTATCTATGTATTTCCTAACCAGTAGAATTTCTATTTTCACTAGACTAGGGGGCAACATGGTTATGTAATATTTGACACTGATATGACAAATACTTTTGAATTGGGGACTTACTAAAGTATAAAGAAAATAAGAGAGCCCTATAAATAATCTCCTTTTAAATGCCAGGTAAACATTTTTTTTGGTATGGGAAATTGAAGATTATTGAAAGTCATAGTGTGTAAAATAGAAAAATTGTGTATGAAAAATAGAAGCAATACCTCCTCATGCTCATTTTGCTACCTCTGCATCTCCTGTTCAAATTTGCACATATGATGACCTCTGTTCAACATGTGGTGCTGCCCATGACCTGGACATCCTATAAACCACCCCCTCTCCAGCCAAAAGTTCCTTCTTTGGATCTTACCTCTTTTCCCTAATAACTACATATTCTCTTAGCCTTTTCTATGCAAATTAACATAAACATTTTAGCCTCAAACGAAATTCCTACCTTGTACATATAACACCCCCAGGTTTCTATCACCTCAAACTCATCATTTCTTCCCAACTCAAACCAGTTTTGATACCCTTCTCTCCATCCTCCTCCAAATAAAACATTTGTCTTCACCTACATGTTTCTGTTGATTTTTGCCTAGAATAACTGGCATATCCATCTTCCCCCTGACTATAAAATTATAGTCACTACTTCACTTGCTACCACTTTAGTACATTTAAACCTTCAATCTTGGAATTTTGTCTGTGTAAGGGTTGATATATGAAGATAACTTATTTTTTTTCTACTTTTCTAGTTGCATTCACACCATTTTCTAGGTACTTGAATTTTCCACATGTATTTGGGTTTATTCTTATTCTGTTTCTTGGTAGCAGTTCCCTACTATTTCATTTACTGAGACTTTATCATGTGTTTTAATACCTTATAAAGCTAGCCTTCTTTCATTGCTTCTCTGTACCAGAATTCTCTTAATTATTCTTGCAGATTTTATTCTCATATAAACTCTAAAATGTCTCTAGTTCAAAAACATTATTTTTTTTTATTTCTGATTAACCTAAGTATGGATTGATATAGAAGGAATTGACATCTCTATAATATTGAGTCTATTTACAACCATAGGATGAATCACAAATAAAGAATAATTAATAATTACTTTTTTCTCTGAGATTTTTATTATAAGTAGCAATTTAAGGACCTCTGCATTTTCATACTTTCCCTAAGTATTTAGCTAACAAAATAACCATTTTCATTGTTTGCATCATATCCGTGCTTTCTACATTTAAGCAAAAATCTCTATTCCTTTCATATATACAATCTATCTGCCATATGATATTGCAAGCACTCAGGAAAGAATTTTTACCTGCCCTGAGTTGGACTTGGCAGGAAAAGTGGATTTGTCATTCTCACTCTAAGCTTAAGACAGTCACTTTGTATTGGTCTTAAGGCAGTCTAATTCTAAAATTGGGGTATTTGAGAAATCAGGGGGAGAGATACAAAAAAGAAAACATTAGGAAAATAAGTTTGTTAACATCTTAATGTTAAAATAATTATATGTTTTAATCTCTTTTAGTTTCTTAGATTAATAATGTTAAACATTAGTACAGCATTTCAAGAAGGGTTTAATATTCTGAGTGTTCTATATGTGAAACCCTAGAATACCATTCAGGTATTTCAGAATTAATATAGTTATTATAACAGAGTGTAAACAGTTGGCTCAGTACAATAAAAACACTAAAGACCAATGTAACATTTACTGACAAACTACTATATGTCAGACACTGAGCTAGGTTTGGGGAAGGCAGAACTTAGTAAGAAAATAAGTCCCATATTTTCTTTTGGGGTTCACAATATTTGGTTAAAAAATACATATGATGTAACATATGTATACAGGATGAAATATATATATATATATATAATTTACAATGCAATGTAGAAATGTAATAATAGAAGTATAAAAATACATATACGTAGATATACACATACATTTATATACATGTGTACATATATATGTATGTATATACACACAGAGTGCAATATGAAAAGACATGTAAGCAAATATTTTAGAACTGGCAACTTTTGTCACTTCATCATTTAAAATTTTGATTGCATGAGCAAATAAATTAAAAGTAAAAAAATGGAATTAAAAATAGTTCTTTGTTGAATCAATAAGACATATAAATATTTTCTAATTTGGGTACTAATGAGAACAAGGAATCAGATTATTTAAAAATAATTTTAAGTGGCAATACAATTTAATGTCAAAATGCGAATTATAAATGTATGGTATGTAAGTACAAGTGAAAAGAAAATGTCCACATTTCTGTCACTAAACACAGCCAGGACTTCATGAGTCCCCTAGAATTAGCAAACATTTCTTTCCATCTCTAAACTGACTGTATAGAGGGTTGTTAATACATAGTTGAGAGTCACCTGGACATTTAAATACCTCTTTAGTGGAAGTTGTGTGGGAGAAATGAATGGGGTTAGATTGAAGGCTTACAAAGAGAAATGCTCTTAAAGATAAATGCTAGACCCCTAAAGTGTGTTTAAGGTCATTTTACTCCCCAGGGCAACATATTATTGAGAGTATAATGGAAACTAATGGAAAAATATAAATCTATATAAATCATCATTTTGCACATAGTGTTATAACATATCATCAATAGCATACAGCACAAGAGCAGTAAATAATTACTTGCTTAATTAATCCATTCGAAAATTATTTAGTGCCTGTTAGATTTCACATATTAGTGTAAGTACTGGTATTCTGGCAGTAAATAAAACTAGTATCTATCTATTTATATATATCTAAATTTTTGTAGGAGGGCTCACATAGCAATCAATACATTGGTAATAAACCAGTGATTAAGAGTTATATGTAAAACACTGAAGTCATATAAGAGGAAGAAGGATCTTGTGGTGGCAAAAGAAGGCAGTCCACATTTTTATAAGGTGATAAGGCAAATGGCCTAATTTGAGGGAATATTTGAACAGAGATTTGTAAACAAAGAGAGGGAAGAAGGCATGTGGATAGTTCCAGCAGGAGAAACAGTAAGTTTGAAATAGAATATGTCTTTTGAAGAGGGAGAGCAGCAGACAGGGAAATCAGAGAGGAAATAGGGAAGACATTGGCAGCCATCTTAAGACTTGTGGCTGTTTTTCTTTCTTTCTTTCTTTTTCTGTCTTTTTGTCTTTTTCTAGGGCTGCACCCACAGCATTTGGAGGTTCCCAGCCTAGGGGTCTAATCTGAACTGTAGCTGCCAGCCTACTCCAGAGCCACAGCAACGCGGGATCTGAGCCTTGTCTCTGACCTATACCACAGCTCATGGCAACACCAGAGCCTTAACCCATTGAGCGAGGCCAGGGATTGAACCCATAAGCTCATGGTTCCTAGTCAGATTCGTTAACCACTGAGCTACGATGGGAAATTGTGGCTGTTTTTCTGAGTGAGATACTAAACAATTGGAAGATTTTGAGCAGAGGGGAAACATAGTTTGACTTAACTACTGAAGGATCACTCTTGCTCATACATTGAGCATAGATGATTAGAGGTGAGGCAACAGTAGAAGCAGAGAGAATGGTCAGCAAGTCACAGTCATTTAAAGGGGAGATGATGGTTGTCTGGCCAGGCATGACAGGCAAGAGTGGTAATAAGTAATTAGACTCTGGATACATTTTGAAGGGAGAGATGACGGGATTTGCTGATAGGTTCTATGTGACATGTTAGAGAAAGTAAGGAGTCAAGAAGGGCTCCAATACATTTGATCAAACCTAGAAGGCTGGAGTTTTTAATTACTGAGATGAGAACTGCTAAAGAGGGAACTCTGGGGGTACTGGAGGATTTCCATTTTCAGCACATTCCATTTGAGAATCTAATCAGTGACATGGAGAAGACGCAGTTGGATTTGAAAGTACAGAATTCAAGGAAGAGCTCTGGGTAAACACACACACATTTGTCCTCAGAGTACAAGTGGTATTTATAGTCATGATTCTGAGCAACATCACCCAAACAACGATGTGGATAGAGGGTAAGTCTGAGGGTAGAATTCTGGGCATTCTGCAGAAGTTCCAACCAAAGAGAAGATGAAGAAATTGGTAAGAAAAGGGTTCCAGAAGCCAAGTGAGAGTATTCCAGGAAAGAGAGTGGCAACTGTGTCAAACATGACTGATTGATCAATAAATGAGGACTATGAACTGAATTTAGCCATGTGAAAATTGTTGGAAAGCCTGACAAGGGCTAAGCTGGATGTGTTCAAAGATAACTGGCTGAGAGAATATATGAACAGTGAGTGTAAATAACTCTGCAGGAGTTTTGCCCTGATGAGGTACAGAGACATCAACAGGGACTTGAGTCAGACAGGTCAAGATTTGCTTGAGTATTTAAAAGGAAAAGTAACAGCATGTTAGCATGGGAATGGAAGTGACAGAGTAGAAAGGCATAACTGGATAAATAGGAAAGAGAAGAGGCAATTGTTCTACTGATGTTTTGAGTAGATGAGAGGGGATGGTGCCTAGTGCTAAAGGCACGTCTAAAATTAGTGGTCATAAGATGGTTTGCTGGATCATATAGAAACAATTTTTAGAACCTCCATACTAGTCTCACCTATACAATTTACATTCTCACCATCAGTGTATGAAGTTTCCCTTTTCTCTACACTCTCTTAAGTATTTATTATTTGTAGACTTTTCAATGACTGGCATGAGTGGACATCTCATTGTGGTTTTGATTGGCATTTTTCTAATAATTAGCAGTGTTGAGCATCTTTTCCTGTTTCTGTTAGCCATCCGTATATCTTTTTTTTTTCTTGGAAAATGTTTATCTAGGTCTTCTGCTCATTTTTCAAGGGGGTTGTTGTTTGGTTTTGATACCAGCTGTATGAGCTGTTTGTATATTTTGGATATTAATTCTTTGTTGGTCACAACATTTGCAAATATTCGGCAATTCCACTCCTGCGTATGTGTCTGGAAAAAAGTGAAAACTCTAATTCAAGAAGATAATGTAACCCAATGTTCATAACAGCACTATTTATAATAACAAAGACAGAGAAGCAACCCAAGTGCCTATCAATAGACGGCTGGCTTAAGAAGATGTGGGCTGTGTGTGTACAATAAAGTACTGCCAAACCAAAAAAGAGAATGCATTATTGCCACTGGCCACAATATGGATAGACCTTGAGAATATTATGCTTAGTAAAATAAGTCTGAGAAAGACAAATACTACATGATATCGTGTATATGTAGAATCGTAAAAACTACAAATGAATCTACCTATGTAAAAAACAAAAAGAGATGCACAGACATAGAAAACAAACTTAGAGTTACCAAAGGGAAGAAGGAGGGAGGGAGGGAAGAACAAATTAAAAGCATGAGGTGAATGGATATAAACTACTATACATAAACTAGATGTGGAACAAGGATTTACAGTATAGCATAGGGAATTAATACCCAATATCTTATAATATCCTATCATGGGAAATAATCTATAAAACAAGAATCACTATGCTGTCTACCTGAAACTAGCACAATATTTTAAATCAAATATAATCCAACAAAATCAAAAATTAAAATAAAAAAATTAGTGGTCATGTTTTCTTCTAGGACTTTGATGGTGTCCTGTCGTATATTTAAGTCTTTCAGCCATTTGGAGTTTATTTTTGTGCATGGTGTGAGGGTGTGTTCTAGTTTCATTGCTTTGCATGCAGCTGTCCAGGTTTCCCAGCAATGCTTACTGAATAGACTTTCTTTTTCCCATTGTATGTTCTTGCCTCCCTTGTCAAAGATTAATTGACCATAGGTGTCAGGGTTTATTTCCGGATTCTCTCTTCTGTTCCATTGGTCTGTCTGTCTGTTTTGATACCAGTACCACACTGTCTTGATGACTGTGGCTTTGTAGTATTTCTTGAAGTCTGGGAGAGTGATGCCTCCTGCTTGGTTTTTGTTTCTCAGGATTGCTTTGGTGATTTGGGGTCTTTTGTGGTTCCATATAAATGTTTGGATTGTTTGTTCTAGTTCTGTGAAAAATGTCATGGGTAATTTGATAGGGATTGCATTGAATCTGGAATACTACTCAGCCATAAAAAAGAATGACATAATGCCATTTGCAGCAACATGGATGGAGCTAGAGAATCTCATCCTGAGTGAAATGAGCCAGAAAGACAAAGACAAATACCATATGATATCACTTATAACTGGAATCTAATATCCAGCACAAATGAACATCTCCTCAGAAAATAAAATCATAGACTTGGAGAAGAGACTTGTGGCTGCCTGATGGGAGGGGGAGGGAGTGGGAGGGATCGGGAGCTTGGGCTTATCGGACACAACTTAGAATAGATTTACAAGGAGATCCTGCTGAGTAGCATTGATAACTTTGTCTAGATACTCATGTTGCAACAGAAGAAAGGGTGGGGGAAAAATGTAATTGTAATGCATACATGTAAGGATAACTTGATCCCCTTGCTGTACAGTCGGAAAATAAAAAAAATGAAATAAAAAAATTAAATTAAATTAAAAAAAAATTAGTGGTCATGAAACTCAAAGGAGAACAGTCATGCAATGTGGGTGTTTTTCTCCAGACTGCTAAGTTGCCTGCAAGAAGGAACAGAGTAGACAGAGATTGGAGTTAATGTGAGTAGGGATTTCTCCCAGGGAGTGTGATGAGGGAAGAGAGAACACACCCATGAGGGAAAGCAGTCTTGACCTGAAAAGGCTGAAAGGTCCTTCACGGGAACAGGAGTCAGAGCCCAGAGATGCACAGCCACAGAGGAGAGGAGATCGTGCTAATGGCTATGATTTTAGCAATTTTGTGAGTGAACATTTCATAGTTTAATAGGGATATACTATTTATTTTATTCTATTAAGATTAATATACAATAATGCAATGTGAAATTATCATAACAGTGTGTTTTCTTAAGAGTGTCGATCTATATAACTAGATATATTTTCCTGTTTTTATAACTCAAAAAGCAATATCCTAGAAATGCCAATATTTTCAGAGTAAAAAATACTTATTTTTTAATCATAATATCTTTTTTTGTAAGTCAGAATGCTAAGTATAATTTGACTCCAGAGAAGACAAAGGATTAATGGAACAGTGCATGAGTACTATTATTATGCAAAACCACCAAGAAACAGCAAAAATTGTGCTGTAAAATGTGACAAAATAAGATGTATAATTGAGGCTCATGGTTCTGCTAAATATTTTCATTTTTTAATGGCCATTATGTACCACCATGTATTTATTTCATCTCTAAAGCTAATATTGAGATCATTTTCTGTGGATAGGTAATCAGAGGCTACATGTTCATGGTTACTGAAGCAGACATTCTTATTCCAGCAGAGGACACTAAATAATCCTTAAAATCTCATCAAAATCTATAATTCTATGATTATGACTTCCTTCCATTGCCATACCCTCTGTGAAGTTCTATCAAGAATGCTTTGAGAGTTCCTTAATGAGAATAAAACACTTCTATATTACAGTAACATTTTGTTTTCATCTCTGTCAGAATGCATGTATGCCTCATTTCAATAGTTATCTGTGAAAATGTCTTTGATGGCAATATGAATTCACTCCATCCCAGGATTTATTGATGCTACTTGTCCCCATATTTACTAGGCAATGGGGATGAGAATATGAGCTAACTTTGGGGAACATTTTCAGCATGTTGGGCAGTGCCAAGGGCTTTCTTTGCATTTTTTCATTTAATCCTCACAACAGCTTCATGAGATATGATGCCTTTTAAATCAGAATTTCAAAAATGAGGAAAGAGGGACATAAAGAAGTTAAGTTACTTGCTCAAGGTCACAAAAAGTAGGTAAATGAGAAAGCTCATATTCAAATCCACGCTGGTTAATGCCTGAACTCAGATTCTAAACCATTATGGTACAGTGATGAATAAAACCATTATGGCTCACACTAGCCTTCTCATCAGCTTTTTTTCTTTTTCTTTTTTTCTTTTTTGTAGTGAATATGGTCAAAAATTGTTTGAAAGAGCTCTTGTTGAGGCTGCAACTACAGCAACATTTGTAAAAAACTGACGGTGTTTATAGCTTAGCCTCATCATTTTGGAGCCTACGAACTCTCTTTAATCATTATGCCTCTGATTGCTGATTATTTGCTCTTCTGCCTGTTGGTGTTTCCTCTTATTATTCCACAGCCTGCTATATAGCCTGGTATTGTGCTTTTGTGTGTCCTTGTAGCATTTCACCCCACTTTAGCTTGTCATAAAGCAGCTGGTTTCCTCTCTCATCCACTCACTTAATATGTTCTGCAGAATTGTCTAACCAAGTTTCTACAAGATACTGTTACACTGTATTCACAATAACATAAAACCTACATTGTTATACATTGAATACGTGGATATAAAGGAAAATTAATATTGTTATTCTGTGGACTGTTCTGGAACACTGGTACTTGATCTCAAGGAGTTCAAGACATGGACCAACTCCTTAATTTATCCACCACTTCCATAAATTTTAGACAATTCAATGACAACTTTCAGGCCTACAATGCCAACAAAATTATTTTTTTAAAAAAAGTATCAGCAATTTTGCTTTATGTAACAAATATAAATAGCAAATTTGCTTTATATAAAGGCCTTAGCAATTACCACTTACATTTGGACAAGTTGATACATTAACTATAAATAAATATCCAATAGAACAGCAAATAACACTACTTCAAGAATAGCCACTGAATCAGGTGATAGCCAGAGCTGTGTCCAGAAACAAAGTTTTATATATGCGTATGAAATTTAAAAAATCTCTCTAATGTTGCGTGGCATTGCAGGAAAACTAACTATACATGGAAAGACTAGGTTTAACAAACAGCTCTTTGGATGTGCTTGCTATTATGAGATCAAATGATAGTTTGGAGAATGCCTAGCATTTGTCTTGATGAGAAGCAATTTTTTACATTGCTGAGTAGATGTCTACCTACTGTTTGCAAGGCCCTCCTACCAAAGGCTATGCACAACTGTATAAGATACTTAAATACACAGTATACCATCATTTTGGTCTGTAGAATAGTGTCCATTGGGAGTACGAACATTCACTCAAATATTTCTTAAAGTTTACTACTTTTCTAAAACTATAATATTGTTCTTGATCACCATAATTCCATACATTAACACTATTACACACATATTTTTCCAGATATGCCGCCTTTGTATACTCACATAGCTTGATAGCTGGGTTATTAATATGTTTGTCTTAAGAGACAACTGACACTTATAACGTCGTTCTTCTTTTTACAGCTATACTTACAGCATATGGAAGTTCCAAGGCTAAGGATTGAAGCAGAGCTGCGGCTGAGGCCTATGCCACTGCAACAGCAACACTGGATTTGAGCTGTATCTGCGACCTCTGCTACAGCTTGCACCAACACCGGATTCTTAAGCCACTAAGTGAGGCCAGAGATAGGACCCATATCCTCACAAAGATGTCAGGTCCTACACCCACTACACCACAGCAGGAATTCCTTATAATATTTTAAAATAGCAGAGATTTTAAGAATAACACTGATGAAATCAAATATCATATATTCTGTTTCTTAATAACTGGTCTATACTCAATTTTAAAAATTTATTTGTAGGTTAATCATTATTCTTATTACATTCTTGAGGGCTATTATGTAACAAGAATATTAACTGACTTACAAATAAATTTTTTGGAAGGCTGAGAGCTGATGGCTAAATTTTCATGAATTCATAACTATCATTAAATCTTTAATTTTACTATTATTTACGTCCTTGATGTTATTCACATCTGTTGTATCTGTATAGAATGATGTGTCACTGCCCATCTCGTCTCAACTCCAGTAACATCACATTGCTAGTTAGAAATCTGTCATGGTGGGGATAATTACAGTATAAAAACCAGCAAACACTACAAATAGGGCTTTTAAGTTTGGGAAGAGCAACCAGTTGTTAAACATATACCAGTGTACTATGCCTATTATGTACAACATGTCCCCTCTTTATTAGAATGCATAGATCAGATGTGAGGACACAAAATTGCAGAGCATCGGTTATTTATTTTAAAGCCTCTGTGAACCACCGGTGGCTACTAAAAGTTTGACATAAATTTTTCTCAACAATTAATTAATACTCTAAGAAAGACTCACTTTTTATATCAATTGTTTATGCTTCTAAAATTCGGGGGATTTTTAAGTTGCTGAAACAAAAAAAAAAGTTTAAGGTATTTACTCAAGGGTGCAGATATGCCAATAATAACTATGCGTGTATGTGTGTGTGTGTGTGTGTGTGTGCATAAGAGAACAGTCAGAATATGTTAATATAACATACTAATAGAGGTGCAAATTACAAATAACCCTATAAACCCAGAAAATGGAGTAATTAATTACCCAGGCTGGCTGGAAAATCCTGGGAAGCCTCCATATGGGAAGTGACACTTAGGTTGTTGGGATAAATACAATTTCAAAAGTAAAATAAAAGAAGAGAAAGGCATTACAAAGGATAAATACTGTGAGTAGAAATCCAGAGATGAGAAAATAAAAGGGCACTGATTTGTTGTGGTTTTTCATTCAATATAAAAAATTTATTGAGCACCTACCTCATGCCAGGCATTGAACTTTGTTCTGTGAGGAAATCAGAGAGCTTGTGTGCTGAGATGATGAAGGGCATGGTGGAGGGTTGGCAGATTAGGCTTTCAAGTAGGTTAAAGTCAATTTTTAAAAGAAGTTGGTTATCACTGTTTTTGGTTTTATTTGGTTGGCTTCACCTGTGGCATATGGACATTCTTGGGCCAGGGATAAATATAAGCTGCAGCTGTGACCTACACCACAGGTGCCACAACAGCAATGCCAGATTCTTAACCCACAGCACTGGGGCCAGGGATTGAATCTGTGCCTCAGCAGTAATCTGAGCCACTGCAGAGACAACACTGGATCCTTAACCACTGCAGGAACTCCAAATATCACTGTTTTAAAAGTAACCTAAATGTCCACTGACAGATGAATGGATAAATAGCATGTGGTGCATACATACAATGGAATATCAGCAATAGAAAGAGTGAAATAATGTCATTTACAGCAACATGGATAGACCTAGAGATTATCATTTAAGTGAAGTCAGAAAGAGAAAGACAAAAACCGTATGTTATCACTGATACAGGAGGATCTAAAAAATGATACAGATGAACTTAACTGCAAAAAGGAAATAGACTCACAAACAAAGAAAACGAACTTATGGTTACCAAAGGGGAGAGTGGGGTGGGCGAGAGATGGTGGGGAGGTATAAATGAGGAGTTTGGGATTAGCACATACACACTACTATACATAAAACAAATAATAAGGGCCTACTGTATAGTAAAGGTAACTATATACTCAATGTCTTTTAATAACCTATAATGGAAAAGAACCTGATATATATATATATATATAAATCATTCTGCCATATATTTGAAACTAACACATTACAAATTAACTACACCTCAATTTAAAAAAATAAATAAAAGCACAGCAAAGAGTTTTGATTCAAAGGACGGAGCCAGTTTCCTCCTTTTAGATGCAAGACTTAACATTTAAATGTTTTTCTTCTTTATTCAATCCTTCAACCTGACCACCCTCTCCATCCCCATCAAAGGGGTCGAGAAACCTGAAGGGCTTGTTTAAACACTAACCAGATATGCAACCCAGCTGTGTCCTTTCTTGGCCATCTCTCAATTATTTTATACATCTTGACATCCAATGACACAGTTTAAAGTACACATTCACAGACTACTTTGAACCTTTGAAATTCTCAACCAGTTGCCTGGAAGAACCTGTAGTTTTGTTTCCATGGTTAAGAGACTGACCACATGATAGTATGGGAGTACCATCACTCAGAGTTTAAGGGTATAATTTGCTATATTCATTAATTAAACAAATACTTTTCATGCTGTAGAGTCTTTGAAAAAGAGCTGTGGTATAATGGAGAACAGACAGGCATGGTCATTTAAAGGCTTACAGACTAGTTGGGGAAATAAACATTTGTCAAATACTATCCCAAATGCTACAAGCTATATGTTATGAATGATAACATGAGGCAACATAAAGTGTAGAGCAGACATCCTTGCAAGATAAATCTTGGAATTGAGTCTAAATTAAAAATAAACAGAAGTGAACTGACCAAACTAGGTGAAGTTAAAAGCATTCCTTGTAGAAAGAACATCCTGTATCAGGACTCTAAAAACTAATAAAATAAAAATGAAATAAACAGAAAAATGTCAATATGGGTCAATATGTCTAGAACATACAGTGAGAAGAAGACTGGAGGTAAATGAAGCCAGAGAGCTAGGTAGGTGTCATATCACACAAGCAATGTTCCCCTTCCTTCCTGGCCATTCCTTTGTGTCATGGGCAGTTATAGACAGGGACAGACTGAGTTCTGGCCAAAGTAACTTGAGTGTAAATGGCACATGTTCCCTCCATAACTGGCTCATAAGAACTCTTCCCATGTGATGCCCCTCATTCTCTTCTTTAGTTTCTGTTTGGATGCAGAAGAATCAAGGGAGAACTCTGATTCCCTCTGTGACATGGAGGGATGTCTTATGCTACCCAGGAACACACGTTCAAACAGTAAGTGAGAAATTTATATTGCAGTGATCCACGCTATATTTGGGGACCTTTGTTTTGTTTTGTTTTTAACAGAAGTTCATGTTGCCCTAATTAACATACCTGTTTTACTGTAAGCATCACCTCCACTACTCCTCAAATCCTCTACTTAGAACGACAATATTCACATGGCTCAAAAACAGTGTTCTAGAAAACATTCCATCAGCTTTCTAAAAATGGAACAGGAGAACATGGAGTATGTAAACTGCAGTTACAGGAGATATTCAAGGTGGGGTTTTGTGGCCATCTAATTGGGATGCTAAAGAAAGGAAGGATATTGAATAAGGTGCCTCTGGTGTCAATTTTAGGTGTCAATTTGACTGGTTAAACATTATTTATGGGCATATCTGTGAGTGTTTCTGGAAGAGATGAGCATTTGAATTTGTCAGCTGAGTCAAGAATATTCCCATTTCTGATGGGTAAACATCACGCAATTCACCGAGGTCCTTAATAGAACTAAAAGGCAGAGGAAGGGTGAATTTGCTCTTCTGCCTGAGATGGGACATCCATGGTCTCCTGTCCTTGGACACTGACGCTCCTGGTTCTCCAGCCTTTGGACTCAGACTGGAAGTTAATACTACTGGCTCCACCATAGGCTTGCAGATTTGAACTGAAACTACAGCACTAGCTTCCCTGGGCCTCCAGCTTGCAGACGGAGGATACAGGGATTCCTCAGGCCCTACAATCATGTGAACCAATCTTCATAATAAATCTGTCTATATAACTATATACATAACTGTATATAACTATAGAGATATACATTGGACTGGTTGTATTTCTCTGGTGACTAATAAAATGTTTTAAAATGCTATTTCCACTCATTAAGTTTTAGTTTTCAGTATTCCAAAAATCAAGTAGTAGAATTAAAGAAAATTTCCAAAGTATACACTGAAGGGTGAGTGCTGTCCTCTTATAATGACCTACTCCAAATTTGTAAGTTTAAGATGTGTGTGTAGGAGTTCCTGTCGTGGCGCAGTGGTGAGTGAATCCGACTAGGAACACTGAGGTTGTGGGTTCCATCCCTGGCCTTCCTCAGTGGGTTAAGATCCGGTGTTGCCGTGAGCTGTGGTGTAGGTCACAGACGCGGCTCGGATCCCGTGTTGCTGTGTGGCTCTGGTGCAGGCCGGCAGCTACAGCTGTGATTAGACCCCTGGCCTGGGAACCTCCATACGCCGCGGGTGTGGCCCTATAGGGAAAAAAAAAAGGCAAAAAAAAAAGATGTGTGTGGCCTTTCAACAGACCTTTAAAAATATTAGAAAAATTCAGAACTATCTGAGCCCATCCTTAAGCTGCAATAAATGATACACTACACCAGAATCTCTACCTACTGAAAATTTCTGGATGTAGCAGAGTGTATGATTCAGATCTGGATTTCCAGAGTATTCTATAAAGCAACTGGAACTAAAATTGGGCTTAATACAAAGCGATTATTTTTGTAATACCATTTATAAATACATAAATATATACATATATGCATACACATATACATGTGTATAATATATAATATACACTATATAATTAGGGTTCTCAAGAGAAAATTAACCAACATTATATGGTGCTTTTAAATAACCATACTAAAATGTCACTGTGGGGGAGTTTCTGTCGTGGCTCACTGGAAACAAATCTGACTAGTGTCTTTGAGGATGCAGGTTCGATCGCTGTGGCCTCCCTCAGTGGGTTAAGGATCTGGCATTGCTGTGAGCTGTGGGTGTAGGTCACAGATGTGGCTTGGATCTGGCATTGCTGTGGCTGTGGTATAGGCCAGCGGCTACAGCTCTGATTCGAACCCTTGCCTGGGAACCTCCATATGCCATGGGTTCAGCCCTAAAAAGACAAATAAATAAATAAATAAATAAAATGTCACTAGTTAGCATGATCCACACCTGACAGGTGATGATGCAGAGTGACTCAGGCACTAACAATCTCATGTGGCTGATGGTCAAACATGGTCTTACCTTAAGCCTCCAGATATTAGGCTGATGATCTTCCCAGTGGGTCTTCATGTCTCAGAGCTCACTGAACTAGCAAGACTGCACTAAGTTAATAAAAGACACAGTGTGAAGGCTGTGAAAATGCTTCCTCAAATGCTATGTTAGCAGGGTAAAGGAACTTAGTGGATAAAGAATGCATTCACAACAAATCAAAGTGACTAGCAAGCAGTGTTGGTGCAGTGTGGTAACTTCAAGGACCTTTGATGGGAGATTTATAAGTTGATGGCAGTTCCTGTATGGAAGGATGCAGCCTCTGACAATCAGATGAACTAATTAATCCACATTTAACCCAGCTGGCTCTTATCCAGCCTGCCTGTTAATGAGCATTTATTACTTTGCCCAGCAAGGGCACAATCTCTTTAAAAAATAATTGTCAGGGTCATGTTTGCTATAAGAGAAATCCCACTTTGACACGATAGTTTTTTTAAGTAACAATGTTACAACTGTTCTTAAATATTTCCTATGAATTATACTGGTACCACGGTTTTGTTTTTTTACACTTAGAAACTCAGTCACATCTCTTCATTTAAAGTTTCACATTTTTAAGGCCATATGGTGAAAATTAAGTGTTTCTTTTAGTTTGCTTTTTGCTTCCACAAGATTTGATGTCACCAAAGAAGGCATATACATAAATATGATATAGTGATACATGCCAAACTATTCCTTTCTTGGCAACCATGATACACGTGCATGCCTTTTTGATGCCACGTACCATATTATATGACAATTAATCATTTGATGTAAATATTTTATACCAGACTCTCAGCTCTTTGTAGGTAGAAAACTTATTTTTCTCATTTCTATGTCCCTAGCAGGAAGGTCAGATCAGCACATCTTTAAAATATGGGTATCGCTTTGCTTAATAAAGTACTGCTCTCACAGAACAAAGAGTTCTGACTTGAGATGTGAATAAAGATGGAATGAGAAATGCTGACAGATAGAATGTGAAGTATTTGATGGCAAGAGACTGTTCATATGGCCAAACTGATTTCCTGAAGCTGATGCCCTCAACGAAACATGAGGAAAGTAAGCACTTCGTGAGTGCGATGTCATGTTCACAGCACACACGCGCGCTCACCTTTCCTGCCTTTACCAAAATGTAAAACAACGTCTCGGCAGACAGTTTCTATTGGTATTTTATCTGTTAGATTATTAAGTGTAAAACTTAGTGGGGACACAATATCTAGGCTTATCTTTGATAATGTGTCAATTTCATTCCCCATCGTCAACTCAGAATTCTTAAAATAGCTTGGCATTAGGAGGAGAATAGCATAACAAAGGCATATCTATGGAACACATTTATCATTTTAAACAAACACCTTATTTAACTTCACAGGTTTCCAAGCATTTGCACAAACTCATTTCATTCAAGTGCCTTTTTTTAAGACGCAATTGCCAAAAGAGATGAGGATGGTAGGGAAAAGATGCTAAGATACATGAGCCAAGAACTGCAAAATCACTGAGATATTTTGATCCAGTACATGGACCGACAGCTCAGATGGGCCTTGACCTTTGGCTTCCTTTCTTGGTGGGAAAGATCTGGAATCCAAGACAAGGTGAATTATAGCTATTTTTAAATATACAATGATTTTTATTTTTTTCCTTTATAGCTAGTTTATAGTGTTCTGTCAATTTTCAACTATACAACATGGTGACCTAATTGCACATACATGTATACATTCTTTTTTTTCACCTTATCATGCTCCATCATAAGTGCCCAGACAGAGTTCCCAGTGCTCCACACCAGGATCTCATTGCTAATCCATTCCAAAGGCAATAGTCTACATCTATTAACCCCAAGCTCCCCAATCCACCCCACTCCCTCCCCCTCTCCCTCCCCCTTGGCAACCACAAGTCTGTTCTCCAAATCCATGATTTTCTATTCTGTGGAAAAGTTCACTTGTGCCATATATTAGAGTCCAGATATAAGTGATATCATATGGTATTTGTCTTTTCAACTAACTTACTTCATTCAGTATGAGAGTCTCTAGTTCCATCCATGTTGCTGCAAATGGCATTATGTCATTCTTTTTTATGTCTGAGTAGTATTCCATTGTGTATATATACCACATCTTCCTAATCCAATCATCTGTCGATGGACATTTGGGTTGTTTCCATGTCCTGGCTATTGTGAATAGTGCTGCAATGAACATGCAGGTGCATGTGTCTCTTTTAAGTAGAGTTTTGTCCGGATAGATGCCCAAGAGTAGGATTGCTGGATCATACGGTAGTTCTATGTATAGTTTTCTAAGGTACCTCAATACTGTTCTCCATAGTGGTTGTACCAGCTTGCATTCCCACCAACAGTGCAGGAGGGTTCCTTTTCTCCACACCCGCTCCAGCATTTGTTATTTGTGGACTTATTAATGATGGCCATTCTGACTGGCGTGAGGTGGTATCTCATGGTAGTTTTGATTTGCATTTCTCTAATAAACAGTGATGTTGAGCATCTTTTCATGTGCTTGTTGGCCATCTGTATATCTTCCTTGTAGAAATGTCTATTCAGGTCTTTTGCCCATTTTTCCATTGGGTGGTTGGCTTTTTTGCTGTTGAGTTGTATAAGTTGTCTGTATATTTTAGAGATTAAGCCCTTGTCAGTTGCATCACTTGAAATTATTTTTTCCCATTCTGTAAGTTGTCTTTTGTTTTCTTTTTGGCTTCCTTTGCTGTGCAAAAGCTTGTCAGTTTGATTAGGTCCTTTTGGTTTATTTTTGCTTTTATTTCTGTTGCTTTGGGAGACTGACTTGAGAATACATTTGTAAGGCTGATGTCAGAGAGTGTTTTGCCTATGTTCTCTTACAGGAGTTTGATGGTGTCTTCTTTTATATTTAAGTCTTTCAGCCACTTTGAGTTTATTTTCATGCATGGTGTGAGGGTGTGTTCTAGTTTCTTTGCTTTGCATGCAGCTGTCCAGGTTTCCCAGTAAGACTTACTGAAAAGACTGTCTTTTTCCCATTCTATGTTCTTGCCTCCTTTGTCAAAGATTAATTGACCACAGGAGTCTGGGTTTATTTCTGCATTCTCTATTTTGTTCCAACGGTATGACTGTTTTGGTACCAGTACCATACTGTTTTGATTACTGTGGCTTTGTAATATTGCCTGAAGTCTGGGAGAGTTATGCCTCCTGCTTGGTTTTTGTTCCTCAGAACTGCTTTGGCAATTCTGGGTCTTTTGAGGTTCCATATAAATGTTTGGATTGTTTGTTCTAGTTCTGTGAAAAATGTCATGGGTAATTTGATAGAGATTGCACTAAATCTGTAGATTGATTTGGGTAGTATGGCCATTTTTACAATATTGATTTTTCTAATCCAGGATCATGGAATATCTTTCCATTTCTTTACATCTTCTTTATTTCCTTGATTAATGTTTTATAGTTCTCAGCATATAGGTCTTTTACCTCCTTGGTCAGGTATATTCCCAGGTATTTGATTTTTTGGGGTGCAATTTTAAAAGGTATTCTATTTTTGTATTCCTTTTCTACTATTTCATTGTTAGCATACAGAAATGCAACTGATTTCTGAATGTTAATTTTATATCCTGCTACTTTGCTGAATTTGTTGTTCAGTTTAAGAGGATAGTTCAATATATGCAAATCAATCAATATCATACACCACATTAACAAAAGAAAAGTCAAAAACCACATGATTTCTCAATAGATGAATAAAAATCATTTGACAAAGTCCAAATCCATTCATGATAAAAACTCTTACCAAAGTGGGTATAGAGGGTACATACCTTAACATAATTAAAGCCATTTATGACAAACTCACAGCAAATATAATGCTCAATGGAGAAAAGCTGCAAGCCTTCGCACTAAAATCTGGAACAAGACAAGGATGCCCACTCGCACCACTGTTATTCAATGTAGTATTGGAAGTCCTAGCCACAGCAATTAGATAAACAATAGAAATAAAAGGAATTATAGCTATTTAGATGCCTCAGCAGCTCCCTGCTAGCTTTTCCAAACTGAACTGTAATTTTTTTTAGGGTCTTTCCTTCTTTCATACAGTGTTTCAGGGAATACTGACCCAACCCTGAGCTCCAAAAATGACTCTAATATACAAAGGATAGTCCCCTAAAGGTTGCAATGTATTCTTTTTGTTTGTTTGTTTGTTTTTTAAGGCCACACCCATGACATATGGAAGTTCCCAGGCTAGGGGTCAAATCAAAGCTACAGATGCCAGCCTATGCCACAGCCAAAGCAATGGGGGATCTGAGCTGCATCTGTGGCCTACATCATAGCTCATGGCAAAGCCGGATCCCTGACCCACTGAACAAGGTCAGGGATAAAACCCGCATCCTCATGGATACTAGTCAGATTCATTTCCACTCTGCCTTGACAGGAACTCCCTGCAATAATTGATTTAAGAACATCAGTCCTTCTTAGACCATGGCTTTCCCTAGCCAAAGGGACTGGCTTCAGAATGGGCATGTAAGCATGGAGGATCCTCAAAAAATTAAATACAGAAGTACCATATAATTCAGCAATTTCACTCCTAGGAATAAGTCCAAAGGAAATGAAGACAACAACTGAAAAAGGTATCTGCACCCTCATGTGAATATCAGCATTATTTACAATGGTCAAGACATGGAAGCCACATGTCTATCAACAGTTCAATGGATAAAGAAGTTGTAGTACATAATACACAATGGAATATTATCTAGCCATAAAAAAACAAGGACATCCTGTCATTTGTGACCACAAAGATGGATCTTAAGGACTTTATACTAAATGAAATATGTCCAATAGACAAAAAACAAATACGCACTCTAATCTAACTTAGACTCTAAAACCAAACCAACAAACTAAAAACTCATAGAAAAAGTGATTAGATGTGTGGTTATGATAAGCCAGGGAAATGGAGAAAGGTGATCAAAAGCTACAAACTTTCAATAAAATGTACTAGTTAACTCTGTTGTGTGGTACATACAGAAGTTAAGAGAGTAAAACTAACAGTACTTAACACAAGGAAATTTTTTCCTTTTTTTTTTACATGATATCTATATGAGAGATTGGATGCTATCTATACTTACTGTGATAATCTTTCCACAATATATGTAAGTCAAACCATTATGCAGTACACCTTACAACTCTACAGTGATGCATGTCAACTATTTCTCAAAACAACTGGAGAAAGAAAAAAGAAATGAGTATGTGACCCAAATCAGGTCATTTAGACATAGAAAAGTTTGGGGGCAGGGACAACTTCTAGATAAAGAAGTTTCCTTATGACTGATAAGAGCACTTGAGTTCTTTCTTCCTTTGAACAATGTGGTATGAGTTTGTCAAGCCAGATTTCTATGAATGAGATACCGGAAAACAAGGCAAGTACACAAGGAATGCCCCATATGGGAAGGAAGCTAGAATCCTCAGCTCATCTTCTAAACTACACAAGCAAATATATTCCCTAATGGTTTAAAATTCTTACAATGTATTGGGTTTTCTTCTCCTTACAGCTAAATACATCTTTCTTCTATTTTTACTATGCGTTAGTCACTCTGTTAAGCATTGCTTAATTTTTATTACAACCTAATATGGCTGATTATCTACATTCTACAGATAAGAAA
Source organism: Phacochoerus africanus (assembly GCF_016906955.1). Lineage (NCBI taxonomy): Eukaryota > Metazoa > Chordata > Mammalia > Artiodactyla > Suidae > Phacochoerus > Phacochoerus africanus. The sequence continues at coordinate 110,669,292 of NC_062554.1, forward strand.
AGGGATGACACAAAGGAGCTATAATTTTATTTATTTTCCTTTTTTTTTCTATCTTTCTAGCAGCTTTAATTTTAAACACGTGTATTTGTTTTTTTCTCTTCACTTCAAAGCCTATACATCAAGCTGCTTTACTTTGGAGGAAAAAGCCTAATAAATTATTTCAGTTTTCTATATCAGGACTTTCATGGTTTATTAATATTTTTTGAAATGTTACATCTTACAAAAATGGATATGAAAACTTGGGCAGCTAGACCCAGAGTTAAACTGGCCCTATAAATATAGATTTATAACCACATCAGATACAAACACATAGAAGACCCATAAACTTGCCTGTAAAAGAAGTAGCATACAAAAACACATTCATAAAAAAGGGACCTCAATTCCAAGTTGCTATTATAAAACAAGCTCACTTGTATGAGGAAACATCACACAATTGTATATAAATATAGCTCATAATATGTTTAGAATATTTTTCCATATTTAATTGTAAAGGGTTAGACCATTCACCGCAAAAAATGAACACGAGTAAAGCATAAGGATAAAGTCATTTGAAAATAATTCTAAGGGAAATTTATATTTATGTAAGTTGCATTATTTTTAAGAATGGAAAAATGTGAATTAACAAGAACCAGATAAATCTTGTCATCTCAATGCTTTATAAGAACGGACTAAAAGCACATAATTTTTTTTGCTATTTTATCAATGTTCTCTTGTTCTATGGGTTTCCCTACTTAGCCTTCGAAAACAGTTCAGTCACTTGTGAACCAACAAAACCCAAAGCTTCCCTGACCCTCCTCACCTCTGGCTACCTGCAAGCTGTGCCCTTTCTATGTCTTCCTTTTAACCTCAGCCTTTCACCCTCAACTTCACTCTCTCCAACCCCCATACATCTCACCATTGTCACTTTAGAGTCAGTTTACATTCACTACAGCCAAGTCATCTGATTGGTCATTCCAACTGAAACATATTTCTTCCCTACCTGACCTCTATTTCTCTTGAGATGTCCTCCTTCCTTCAATTCCAGAATACTATGCTCTAGCCTAGAGTTTCTTCTGGCTGCTGCTGCGTCTCAGTCTGCCGCCTTCCAGATTGCTTCTGCCCATCCTTCAACACCAGTTCCTCAAAGGCATGTCTTTAATCTTCTTTCATTCCACCTGAACATTGATTCCCTCCATGCCCATGCTTCCATGATCATCTACACGCTGATGACTCTCATTGCTTGCACATGGTCATCCTAGTGCCACAACATACTACAGGAGAAACACCTCCAAGATATTTAAAGAAAGAGGGGCCACAATACCATGATGTTGCCTAGTTATTTATCAATGAGTTTCTACACTTAGCAGATGGAGGATGTTACAGAGCTACTTGAAAAAATTCCTTTAAAAAGTAAGAAAATCAATTTTTTATTCTCTTTAGACATAGGATAGATTCTAATACTTTTGCATTTATTCTAGATCCAGTTGTATTTGGTAAAAATCTTTGAAAACAGAACTGCATTTAGAACAATCTTGTCTCTGCATTGCTTGGAACAATATTAGCCAAGATGATATCAGTACCTCCCTGCTGTTACTCACCCTGGATAAGGCTTTCTAGAGTCACCCATGTGAGAAACACCTTGATCGCAAATCAGCACCTGCAATTCCAAGCGTCTGCCCTTGTGACTTTCAAATCGAGGCTTGTGTTATAAATCACTGTTTATTTTCTCTCCCGTTGCATCTTAATATCTCTGGCACGTCTCTTATGATCAGCAGTTACAGCATTCTCCAGGATGATAACCTATGTCTTTGGGGTGTCTTCCAAGCCTGCCTACAGGGAATTTAAATGATGACACAACCTCTATTTTAAGTCAGGTCATCCTAAAGTAGCCTCTAGAGAAAACCCATCTAGCTGTGTTTTTGTGTAATCCAGTAACAGAAGCAGGGAGAGGCTTATGTTTATTTATATGGCATATAAAAGACAAAAAAAAGTTGTCAAAATATAATCTCAAAACCTTTGGGAAGTTTTCATTATTTTGCTACAGTAAAATCTGTCCTTGACGATATCCAACATTAGATTTCTTCTGAGGGTAGAGTACCCGTTCACTAGAGATCCAGCGAAGGCAAGTTTAAAGGGGACAGAAATCTTATTTTCCCTTAGTGTCAGATTACACTTTCATTCTTCATTGTTGCCATAGTCACTCTCTTTTTTTAAAAAAAAATCTTACTGGAGTATAGGTGACGTACAAAGTTGTGTTAATTTCAGGTGTACATCAATGTGAATCAGTTATATATACATATATACATTTATCCATTATTTCTGGTTCTTTTCCCACCCAGATTAATTACAGAGTACTGAGTAGAGTTCCCTCTGCTATAACGTAGGCCCTTGTTAGTTGCCTATTTTATCTATAGTAGTGTGTATATGGTAATGTCAAACCCCTAATTTATCCCTCCCTTCAGCGGTTCCCCCTTGGTAACATAAGCTAGATTTTGAAATCTGAGTGTCTGTCTCTGTTTTGTAAATAAATTATTTTGTATCATTTTTTGGGTTAGATTCCACACAAAAGCCATAGTTACCCTTATTATAGCTACTTATGCTTATGACTGTACTTCTAGATTGTGAACTCCTCCAAGTCAGAAACAACTTATATTATAAATTCCTGCTCCATCATTTTGTGCAAAAGGAAAGAAAGCAATGGAGAAAGACAGAACAAACTTGAACAATGCTATTATTATTTGGCAATCTATTTGGAAGCCCATTTACTCTGTAATGTGTTCAATAATGAAGAGATAATTAAATATTATTAAAAACTATACATGTTCTCTTTAAATTGGCAAAAAATATTGTCTCAGATAAAGTCAGAATTTTCTTTTTCTTTTTGTACTAAAAGTAGCTGTCATTTTCATAATACATTACATTGACCCTTTGCTTAGGATAACTATTTTAAAAAAACTATGATGCATTAATGCACCTTTTTTTTTTTAATATAATGTAAATCTCTCCTGCTTCTCAATATAGGTCACTTTCAATATTCTATCAGTTAAAGTATTATTGTTTTCATAAAATTCCAGTTCTAAATCAGATTTATATAATCTTGAAAAAGTTCAGGTACTGCTGATAAAATCTGTCATTGTCTTATTTTCGTTTTTTTTCATAACATTAGAAACATTAAATATTATTGCAATATAACAAAATTTAAAAAATATATAATCTTAGGATATGCCAATTCTGACCTTGCTATTATCATGTGGAGAAAGGATAAAAGTTGCTTTCATTTACTGCATGTGAAGTCTAATTAAAAATAAAAAAAAGTTCCTTCTGGAAACTCACATTTTAGTCACTTAATAATGGAGGATTTATAATTAAAGGATAATTTACCATTTTGATACTAAGGCTAGATTTCCATCAATTCTTTGACCTATATACTTTGTAGCACTGATCACACAGAAGGTACTCTTATCAGAAAGCCTTTCCTTGGAAGGTTTAGGTTGCTTATAGGCCAGAATTTTAGCCTTAGTCACCATTCAGTCATATCGCTGTGAATCAAGTCATATTTGACATATTTGACAGTTATTCCCATAAAGTGAACTAATTTTCCAATTTTCTCTAATGGATTTTTTTTTGGGGGGGGCATGCCCACAGCATTCTGAAGTTTCAGGGCCAGGGATCAAACCCCCACCACAGCAGGGGCAATGCCAGATCCTTAACCTACTAAGCCACCAGGGAACTTTGGTTTTTAACACATTTTTGAGGTGGGAGTGTCATTTGGCCAAAGGTACACAACTATTCAACTTATTCAATGTATATTACTGATTTCCTACTATTTTTTTCAGGTACTGATCTATGTAATAGGGAAAAAGCACTGGCTAAAACATCCTAAATTTCTATCACATCAGATTTCATTTAGATTACATTTTAATAATCTTTATCCTTGCATAGCTCCTAAGAAATTCCAACTCCTCCTAAATATGATCTCAACATACAAGTGTTTTAGGTATTAATTCATTATAGGTATTTAATAAACCAAACACCAAACTCTAAAACAAAACAAACTGACAGGGGTGCTAGCCAGAACAGAACAGAGTAGCCGGTAACAGCTTGGGCTTTGCTCTTAGAAAAAATGTAGGCTTGTGTTCTAATTTTCTTCCTTATCTTAGGATTTTACTGAGGTATTTCTTAAATCTCCAAAGTCATCAGTTTTTCTTTCTGCTTTTTGACTTAATAATTCATTTTCAGGGTTGTGTTGAGGATTCCATAATTCTATAAAATAGTTTAATTTTCACCATGTAGCAATTAATTGAGATAATAAGGATGATAAAAAGATGTACTCACTGCCTACTCCCTCCTTTAAAAACTTTAAAATCTAATTTGAGATGCAAAGTTCAATAAAACATCAAAGACACATGAAATCACTATTTTACTTTCAACACAAAAATCACATAATTCTGCTTTTCTAAGTGAAGTATGAAATTAGGTGCTATGGATAAATTATTCCTGATAAGTTTCTACTGCTTCAGAATTACACTATAGATTAAAAAAACAGAAAAGCTAAACCTTAGCACTTACTATTTAGTATTTTTTTTCTTTTTACAATTGCACCTGCAGCATATGGAAGTTCCCAGGCTAGGGGTCGAGTGGAAGCTGCAGCTGCCAACTATACCATAGCCATGGTAACAGCCAGATCTGAGCTGCATCTGCAACCTATGTTGCAGGCTGCAGCAAACCTGGATCCTTAACCCACTGAGCAAGGCCAGGGACTGAACCCAAATCCTCAATGACAATATGTAGGTTCTCAACTTGCTGAGCCAAAATGGGAACTCCAGTATTAGTATTCTGTAAAGTCGTTTAAAGAAATGCATGCCTTTTGGATAGAAAATGTAATTAATCATGTGAGGGCTAAGATTGTCATCCGGGGCCCATTTTGGACATGCTGCCTTGGTTGGATCTAAAATTGCAGGACTCTGGGCAGCTAAAGAGGTCCAGTGGCATGTGGATGAAAAATGAGAGGGTTATCCTCTGCAATATTACACAGACTGAGAAACTTTAAAGCAAGCCGTTATTTTCATGCCCATAAATTGTTTTGCATCATGTAATAACGAGGTACCAGAAATTACATCTTATTTTCCACTCAATGCCATTCAGATTTTTTGGCTGCCTCCTAGATTCATGTCAAGGGGATGGAATTAAACAGCTTGTGTGTGCAGTGATTTTCAGTCTCTTCCTGGCACCAAATCTCTAAAATGATCAATGATCAATGATAACTGCCTATCTTTCAGTGAGCAAGTCTCCAGCAGGCAGATAGTCAGCAGCAAACGGAACACCGGTCTGACTGATTTGAAAGCTTAAGTGAAGGTTAAGAGTCTGTTCAATCCGTGGAGCTTTCTGGAGGATTGCAAACATTATTTACCATAATGTTAACATCTCAGTGGGCTGGCATTTTGGCACAGAAAGAGGTTTGAGGTGTTTCCTATTCCAAAATTCTCATTAGTCAAAAGAATGTTTTGTGTAGTTGCTCTTATTATCAATACAATCCATCTAAGATTTCTAGGGGCTATTTGCTTATTTATGTTTCTAAATCCTATCATATCTTTACAGAGATCAGCAAGGAATGAGATTTTTTTGTTTGTTTTGTTTTTTTTGTTTTTGTCTTTTGCCTTTTCTAGCGCCGCTTCCCACAGCACATTGAGGCTCCCAGGCTAGGGGTCCAATCAGAGCTGTAGCCACCAGCCTACACCAGAGCCTTAGCAACGCAGGATCTGAGCCGCATCTATGACCTACACCGCAGCTCACGACAACGCCGGATCCTTAACCCACTGAGCAAGGCCAGGGATGGAACCCACAACCTCATGGTTCCTAGTCGGATTCGTTAACCACTCACCACGACGGGAACTCCAAGGAATGGGATTTTGAGGAGTTTTTGAGCTATTTGAGACCAGAGACAAACAACCCTTGTTTAGAAAATATTTAACAAAGAGAAAGTTCTGAGAGCAACTCAGGTTCCGACAATTTTCCCAAGTGAAATATCCCAAGACCCGGAATTTCTCTGTTGGATCAAACATATAATGACCCATCTAGAGAAAGTGGTTTTAGACCTTAACAGTCAGTGGTTTTTACCAGCTAGAATATTTGTTTAGTACATAAGCAAATAAACTCAAAGTAAAACAATTTAGCTGTAATTTTGTAGACCGAAATCTCGAGGGTACAGCCATCTGCTATATATTGTTGAAAATGGTTTAAAGGACTTTCCCATTTGGAAAGTGATATGAAGCATACTCTTGGAAATAGAACTAATTGAAAAGGGAGTTTAAGGAAGAGGAGGAAAAAAAAAACAAACTGACCGTCATTCTTATTTACCAGGTATTCAGAGCAATAAAAAAAGCCACAACTAAATATATTCGTAAGTACATAATTCAGAATATGAGTTTTATGTTATTTATTTATTTATTTATTTATTTAATTTGTCTTTTAGGGTTGCACCCCCAGCATATGGAGGTTCCCAGGCTAGGGGTCCAATCAGAGCTGTAGCTGCTGGCCTACACCACAGCTACAGCAAAGTCAGACCTGAGCTGTGTCTGTGACCTACCCCAGAGCTCTTGGACCCTAGATCCCTAACCCACTGAGCAGAGGTCAGGGATCGAAGCTGCATCCTCATGGATGTTAGTCAGATTAGTTTTCACTGAGCCATGACGGGAACTCCAGAGTATGAGTTTTAGAGCTGACATCCTGGTGCTTTCCACGTAACGGCTGGAAGATGTTGAGAGTGATAGCTCATTTCTCTAAATCTTAAATATTCTTATCTATAAAATGAGGATAAGGAATTCCCATCGTGGTGAGTGGTTAACAAATCAGACTAGGAACCATGAGGTTGCAGGTTCGATCCCTGGCCTTGCTCAGTGGGTTAAGGATGCAGCGTTGCCGTGAGCTGTGGTGTAGGTTGCAGACGCGGCTCGGATCCCGCGTTGCTGTGGGTCTGGCGTAGGCCGGTGGCTACAGCTCTGATTGGACCCCTAGCCTGGGAACCTCCATATGCCGCAAGAACGGCTCAAAAAATGGCAAAAAGACAAAAAAAAAAAAAGGATAAGATGATGTTTAGAGGATAAATACGTATGAGGGCATGTAAAATGCCTGTTATGGTATGTATTTGATAAAAAAATGTAGCAGTAGTAAGCAAAAACACATGTAAATACATTGAACATATTGTACCAATTATTCATTTTTCTTTCCAAAAGATAATTTGGAAAAATTTTTAAGGCAATTTAAGACTACTTAAAACAGTTAAGGACTCCATTTGTCAATAAGTTTAAGATTCCTATGTATTTTATTTCTGTATCTTATTTAAGGATGTATTTTTCTGAGCAGAAGATAAATAACATGCATGTATCAAGATATAAGTGTGAGATCCAAGTAACAAATACTGTATAAATTAAATATTCAGTGTCTCAAGTTTTATCTGAACAAAATTTAATATAGACTCACTGATTAACACCTGGAGAAGGAGAGATTTAATAGCAGCTCAAGGCAAAACGATCTCCCTCAAGATTACACAGTTTAAATTCCAGTTCTTTCTTTCTGGAAAATGTATTATAACATAAAAGTATTACTTAGGGGACCAAAAAAAAAAGTATTTATAAAGAATTTAAAACTATGGAAAGCAATCAATATGAAAGAAATCAAGGACAAATAAGCAAGAGTATTAAGATAATTAATAACCAGATGTAAAATCTTAAAAGCACAGACCATAGGAAAGAATCTTAGGATGACTCATATTTACCTTATCTCTGACCTGGGTTGTTTCCCTACTGTTTGCCAAACCTGGGCCTCTGGCTCTCTTCCTTCCCTCCTAAGCAGCCCTAAGTCAAAAAGTGAAACTAAAACTATTGACCTTACTCTTAATTTTCAAAAGCAGAGAAAAATGAATGCATTCAATATTTACTTGTATCCATTACAATTAAAAATGAAATTAAATATTAATGTGTTCAAACCTTTATTTTGCATTTTAAATGAGCAAGGGAAATTATAAATATGAATCTTGTTTAGCTTTCATATAGTTTTATCTTTATTTTAGGATATTATATCCTTATACATTATAGCTTTATCCTTATATATTATCCTCATAACCATTTTATCCTTGTATATTAAGATTCTTTTGTATGTTATCCAAATAGAAATTTCCTTATTCTTTTTTTAAGTTGAAAGTTTTCTGATTGGCTGAGTACTTATTTTAAGTTTAATCAGGTACCAAAACTTCTTAGAAGATTAAAAATTCTTAGAAGATTAAAATTAGGTTTGTGAAGCTCAGCACATTCTCTTGAAGTATATGTTGATAAACAGGCAAATCTCTTCCTGCAAAAAAGGAAGCTTTAAATTTAGTCTCAGCACATAGGTTAAAAACCTACCTGCAAAACCAAACAGAAGCCACAGATAATCTACTTTGTGTGCCTCCATGCCAGTAATAGTCTTGTTTTACTTTAGTGGTAAACTACTGTTTTTAACTAAGTAGAGCATCATTGAATCTACTCTACACTCTTCATTTTCCATATTAAATATAAATTATATACTAAGAAGTTGTTACATTTAGCTGGTCAAATTCAGGTGCCTAAGTTGCACACAGAACTTAAACTTTATGCAAATAGAACTTATGAAATGATAAAATTATCAGCTATTAGGTAACATTGTTTTTAATTTGGTACCTGCAAATGAACGCCTGGAAAATTAAAATAGTGTCCTATCCACAACAGTTACTATGGGGTCCTTGTGGTTCTTTGCATCTGTAGATTTTATTAGTCATTTAAATACACTATTTTATTTTAAAAGATTTATAATGGGATTGTTATTTCTTTCACTAAATGCATGAAACCAGAAAAAGTATCATTATCCATGGGGATAAATATAAAAGAACTACTTTACAAAGCTATGTTCTGAGTGTGTGTGTCTCCTCCCAGAATTCATATGCTGAAACCCTAGCGCCCAATATGATGGTGTTAGGAGTGGGGGCCTTTGAGAGGTACTTATGTCATGAGAGTGGAGCTCCCATGAATGAGACTGGAGTCCTTCTGAAAGAGAACCCAGAGAGATCCTTCACCCCTTCCACCTGGAGAGGGAGGACAGGAAGTCAGGTGTCTGCAGACCACAAGAGAGCCTTCATCTGCCCATGCTGCACTCTTATCTCAGACTTCCAGCCCCTAGAACTGTGAGGAATAAATGACTGTTGTCGATAGGTCACCCCATCTGTGGCACTTTGTTATAGCAGCCATAATGGACTAAGGCAAAAGCCATCTCTAGAACTCCAGAATCCGGAGGCAAGCAAAAGGAGGAATCCTTGAAAGCAAATCCTTGGAAAAATGAGGAGAAAGTAAAGAGAGATTGGGAGTGATGCTTCCAAGACCCAGGTGTTCATTTCCCTCTTTTAAAAAAATGTTAGAAAAAGTCTTAAATTTATGGTGGGAATCTTCTCAGACTTGTGAACTTCCTTCCTGTGTTAGAAGGAAACATGTCAAAATGATGAGTTATTGCTTAAAATATAACATTTATGCCCACAATCAAGGAGCATAAGAGCTGCATAATATTTTAGAGACAGAGGAGATTAGGGACCTGACATACCTGTCTGATGGCCTTGGGGTTCAGGGCAAGCATGCCTGGGATTGCTGCCCTCACCCTTGATTCTTCCCACCCAGGCCTGGTCAAGGGCACTGGAGGTGACAGGAATCTGAATAGTTTTAGGATGTCCATATTGACTACAGAGAAATATTTAACCCCAAAATGTGGAAGATTTAACCTGATTGGGAAAATTCTCCCTTTCAAATTGAGCTTTCCTTGAGAAAGCACTTTATAATGTTTACAGACAATTAAGTAATGATTCAAGATGGAAACATAATGGCAACCTGGAAAGAAAACCCAACACATCTTATCACATGGGAGTCACATGTCCCGGATTATCCATTCATTATCTCTCCTCTGAATCCTTCGAGTGGCATAACAAGGTTGTATATTTTGTGACAGTACCCAGTTCCTCACTGCCAGGGTCTCCCAATGCAAATTACAAACAGATGTTTGTTGCTTTCAAGCCAGATGCTGGCACATCAGCAGGTGTTGAAGCTTATTTATTTGTACACAGAATACACTGAAGCCTTGAATCACAATTAAGGTGTGCCTTCACCTTCCTCTTAGAGTCACTTCCTCTGTCTGTCCTTTTTGCTCTTTCTGTAAGAAATTCTATAGATAAGATCTAAGCTGTTTGGGCATTATTCGTGGCTTAAAATGGACCAAAGGAAATTGCCAAAATTCACTGCCATGTGACTGCTAGGAAGTTGTAGTCTTATAAGATTTTTCTACCAAACGTAGAAAATTTTTATTGCCTTAGAGCCTTTTGTAATAAGATTTTGTTAGAGTCCATTCAAACTCTTTTCCCACTAATGACATATTTCAGTCTCCAAGGCTGACAATCTGGCCTTTATCACCAACATTAAAATTCCCTCAAGGAGAAGTCACACCTGATGCTTCATTCCTTTGGAAAACTGGACTAAATTAAAGATCGACTTAAATGATATTTACTTAAAATATACTAAAATAATTTTTAGATTGGTCCTGAGCATTTCATTCTTTAAAATCTCTTCCCAATTAATTTGTTATCAATAATTACATGTGAGTATTAATTCAAAAGTACATTTAAAAAAATTCTTCTGCTGAAATATTAGAGTTTAAATTGCATCACCAAGTTAAACGTGAATTGTCTTCCTCTAGGTGAAGCTATTTCATTCTAAGCCACTGATCTTTTGCTAAAACCTGTTGTTCTCTGAGATAGGAATGCAGCATGAGAGAGGAACTGAGAGAAAAAAAGGGAGGAGGATTTCCCATCGTGGCTCAGCAGAAACGAATCCGACTAGCATCCATGAGGACGCAGGTTCAGTCCCTGGCCTTGCTCAGTGGGTTAAGAATCCAGCGTTGGTTGCCTTGAGCTGTGGTGTAACTCGCAGATGCAGCTCAGATCTTGGTGTTGCTGTGGCTGTGATGTAGGCCAGCAGCTACAGCTCTGATTCGACCCCCTAGCCTGGGAAACTCCATATGCCTTGGGTGCAGCCCTAAAAAGAAAACAATAAGGGGCAGGGAGAGTGAGCCAAAAAGACAAAACCAATTCCTCTCTGAGATAGGGATGCATTAGAGAGGAACTGAAGGGGAAAAAAAGGGAGGTGTGAGCCAAAAAGACAGTCTGCAAATTTTTTGGCACCCTGCTGCTTTAGGTCTTTAGCCCAGAGGTAATAACTTCTGGTACTGAGGAAAAGTTGCCCAATTCTGCCAACCAGCAGTTCATTATTCACTGCTTCTACTATTTTCAAAAAATAAGAAAAACAAATTAGATCTCTGTTTCACAGATATATTAAAAGCAAATGTGCTGTATTTATGAAACGACGAGCACGAATGAACACTGTATCCTTGACCTTAATAAAACAATTTAACTTCGGGTCAAAAGTAGAATTATTAAGTAATTTTACTACTCATGTACATGTAAATGTATGTGAATGTGCAGTCTATGGTAACAAAACAAACAAAACATATCAATGAATTTTATGAAGAATAATGACTCTGTGTGTGTGTGTGTGTGTGTTTAGAGGGAGGAATGAAGTAGCAGGCAAGCATTGGAAATATTCTTTATGTGCTCAAATCAGGACATACAAGTTTGGAAAGAAGCTCGAAGACCTTCGGTTCTTCCCTACTCAAGAATCTCCTCTATGATAAACCCGGAAAGAGATTTCTATATCTGACGCTAAAGTTATGCAATGGTGGAAAATATTACCCTCCTAAACAAAGTTTTAAACTTAGTTATGTCCCTTGTCATCAACAGACTAAGTCTAAAATGGCTTTGTTTGTATTCAAAGAGAACTAGGTCTTCTCTAATCTTTTCTCTGATTTTGTCAAAAATGCATCATGTAACAGGGCATGCATTCGCTGTTCCTACCTCTTACACATTCCAGTTAGCCTACATTTCTTTTTAAATGTGGTTCCCCAAAGCAGGAGTTCCTGTTGTGGCTCAGCCCATTATGAACCCTACTAGTATCCATGAGGATGCAGGTTCAATAACTGGCCTCTCTCAGTGTTTAAGGATCCAGCACTGCTATGAGCCGTGGTGTAGGTTCCAGACACGGCTCGGATCCCATCTTGCTGCGGCTGTGGTGTAGGCCAGTAGCTACAGCCCTGGTTTGTCTCCTAGCCCAGCAACTTCCATATGCTGCAGGTGCGGCCCTAAAAAAAATAAAAAATAAAAAGCAAATAAATGTGATGCCCCAAAACAAACTCAAGTTTTCAGATACAGCCAATTAAGACAAGATAATAATACCTAATGTTTATTAAAGTAATACCACATTTATTATATGCCAGACAATATATCATGCAATTTATCCCTTATCTCGTTTAATTCTCTTAGCAACCCTATAAAGAAAACTCTATGGAGAAGAGATTGAATCAAAAAACATTAAAGAAACTCCCTGAGAGCACACAGCTCATATTGAAGCCTAGATATACACCCAAGCAATCTGACATTGAAGCCTCAGGAAGACAAAGTTGTTCTGTCCTAAGACCTGTAAGTAAAAATAACTGAATTCCCTGTATGCACTACTGGTAAATCATTCTACTTCTTATGTTGGTGTTCTTTTCCAATCAAATGTAGGCTAGGGCATTTCGACATTATTAAGTATGATATTCTGAAACTTCACACAGTTTCAGATGTCCCAGTGATATTTTGGGTGATGGTCAAACCATACAACCTTTCCATCATCCCACCTGATTTCTTCAAGCTATCACTGAAAAACAAAACAAAACAAAAAGGTGGAAAGGAGAAGCCCATAGGTCTATGTATCTTTTTCTAAATCACTTTATAAATTGTAGAAACAGAAGGGCCCAGAGAGACACATGTCACTTAGCATTTACCTTCAGAGTAACCATATGGATGAACACTTTTTTGCTTCTCACCCCATCATTCACTAATTGTTTTCAGCTCATCTACACAAATATCAAGACCTCCCCCCACCAAAAAGGAGTTCCCTTGTGGTGTAGCAGGTTAAGGATCTGGCATTATAATGGCAGTGGCATGGATTTAATTCATGGCCTGGGAGCTTCCAAAGTTTTACAGCCAAAAAAAAAAAAAAAGGCCATATCCTAATCCTACTATGCAAACCATATTATTATAGAATGTGGTTATTTTTACACAAGGTCACACATACGATAGGAAATAAATCCAATGTATTATACTCTGGTGAATTCAACATATTAAAAATTACTATCCTTTCTTTAACTATTTTCTGTGATTTGGCCTTTTCATGCTATTTAATATAATATATTTTATTATAGTCTTGACAATCATAATGGCAATATATTACCTTTAAAAATGCTGTTGAAAAAAATCCCTTGTTTTTGGACAATGTGTTAGGCGATTCCTTCCACACTTCCCCCTGAGTTCTTTGGGATTTTCAGTACCAGGGATTCTCAGTGTCCTTTCCTCTGGATGTTACTAGGGATTGCAAAAATAACAACCAAGGGGGGGAAAAAAAAGCAGCTTTGCCTGTCAGGTAATTTTGGAAAATTCTAGATTAAACAGCCTAGGCCAAGGAAGCCTCTGGACCTGTTGACTTCCAATAAACCATAATATACTAATGTTGTTTGAAATCTATAAGACTGTAATAGAGCGTTTAGTGTCTTAAAATTCAAATAAGCACAGAATTCCAAAGGAGAAAACTGTTAAATATACACGTCTATTATGAAAACCATCACTATTAGTTAAAGGAGAGATATTTGCATCAATTTTCAGATGCTTGTAAAAAAACCTCTAAGTTTCAATATTGATTTTTTTTCCCTTTGTACAGGAAAAAAATAACTCTGAAATTTAAAAAAATATATATGTAAAACACATATACACAAATATCTATTATTTGATACCAGATAAGGTGACTTCTCTACACCCCCACCCCCTATATTTGGATAGTGAGGCCAAAAGGTAGAAACAAATTGTTCAAAAGTGTCTGTTGATTGTATTCTACTCTATTATAGAAGGTTATGTTAGCCAGTGAATTACTCCTTGATAATCAAGGAGAAAGTAAAGAGGAGATGCTCTGTGTCTATAGACCATAGTACTGGGGCACTGTAAGTCAAGATTCTAATGGAAATTTCCTCTGCATTAATGAGTCATACTTATGTTCTGAGAGTGCAGAAATGGGATAGAGAACTAAGAGAGCTAATCTCAGAAAGAAATAAGTAAAAAGCAATTTTCCTTGCAAGAGTCAGTGAGGTGACTTACACACCTTGATATGTCTTTGGAGGGAAAAAAATGTGCATGTAGTCCCTGAAATGGGCCTTGGAGCTCATGCATTTAATTACTGTCAGATCCATAGAAAGCTACAATGACTTTTCATAAAATATTCAAATATACACTTGTGAGGCCATCTCATTAACAGATCTTGACACTACCTTGGCAGATAGGAAAGTTAAAACAACATAGATAAGGTGACACGTGACACTGTCTTATAGGAAACTCATTTGGCCAGCTGCCTACCTGAACAGATACTGTGCTTTTCTTTTCCATAATCTCATTTACAAAGAGCAGAAAATGCTTTTTCGTGCTCATCGGTGAGCATGGAAGGCAAATGAACTCTAGGCTATACTATCTAGATGAATTCAGGTTCCCACTGCATTATTTTCCCAAAAGAACTAAGATGCCCTGAGTGTGCAGAGCTAGTCATCAGTGCTTTGGGAAGACTTCATTTATTTTACTGGAAAAATGAACATTAAAATCTTCACAAGGATATCAGAAACTAGTAAGATGTCAGGAACTTGTCTTCCTTTCTTTACAAAGTACGTTAAGTGTAAATGTCATGTAAGTTGGTATGAAATACATAAACAGAAAAATTCACATAACAGACCAAAGACGGAAAATTGTCAGTCTTAACACTAGAAGTAACCAGAGAGAAAAAGAAAGATGGCAACTTATCGACTTGACTTGGGGGTGCATTTAAGTAAATTATCTCCTTTAATTCAAACAGCCACACCTTGGAACAGATATTACCAGGATACTACCTCCATTTAGTAAATTGTTAAGGTCACAGAACTAGGACCTTGGGAACTAGAAATCAAATGAGAGTCTTTCTGACCTCAAAACCCAACTTTTGGGAGTTCCCATCGTGGTGCAGTGGTTAACGAATCCGACAAGGAACCATGAGGTTGCGGGTTTGATCCCTGGCCTTGCTCAGTGGGTTAAGGATCCGGTGTTGCCCTGAGCTGTGGTGTAGGTTGCAGACACGGCTCAGATCCCATGTTGCTGTGGCTCTGGCGTAGGCGGGAGTGGCTCAAGAAAACACAAAAAGACAAAAAAAAAAAAGACTTTCTTTTAGGGTATTTGCAAAGAGTTTTCCTTATAGTGCACTAGTGAGAAGTTGGTTTCTTTCCACTAAAAATCAGGGAAATCTGTGAAACCTCTCTGAAGCTACAGAGGCAAGAAGACCTTGAATCAAGAATTTGTAGGCAGTCTCTTCAGGTATGTGGCATAATAAGGAAGGATTTGTAACATACAAAATTTAAGTGTAGCACATAGAAACAAATATTGTTAGAGCCACAGGAACACAGTTGAGGAAGAACCATTATTTTAAGTCAGAATGTTGAGTAAATAAAAGAGACAGAAGATTTTTTTTTTTTTTTAAGGGCTGCACCTGTGGCATGTGGCATATGCAGTTTCCCAGGCTAGAGGTCGAATCTTGGATGCAATGCCAGATCACACAGTCACAGCAATGCCAGATCCAAGCCACATCTGAGACCTACACTATAGCTCACGGCAATGCCAGATCCTTAACCCACTGAGCGAGGCCAGGGATGGAACCTGTGTCCTCATGGATGCTAGTATGATTTGTTTCCACTGATCCATGACAGGAACTCCTGAGATAGATAATCTAATACAGTATACTAGTGCCAACATAAGGAAATTGCTAATCTGTATTAATCAAAAAGTGTAATAATTGCCTACTTTCCTGAAAGAAATCAGGAATATAACAGAAAAAGAATGATGAGAAGTAGACAAGAACCTATGGGCAGACATGTTGCTTCATTCAGGTCTGAGTACAGGTTTTGTTACTACTTGAGTGAAGAACTTCTTTTTTTTTTTTTTTTTTTTTTTTTTTTGCTTTTTAGGGCTGCACTTATGGCATATGGAGGTTCCCAGGCTAGGGGATGAATGAGAGCTACAGCTGCCAGCCTACACCACAGTCACAGCAACACAGGATCCAAGCCGTGTCTGAGACCTACACCACAGCTCACAGCAACACCAGATCCTTAACCCACTGATCAAGGCCAGGGATCGAAACAGCAACCTCATGGTTCCTGGTCTGATTCATTTCTGCTGTGCCATGATGGGAACTCCAAATGAAGAACTTTTAATAATAATAGATTATACATGTTGTTCAATAATGAGGTTTCAGCCTTTCATCAACACTTTTGTCACCTTTATTAAGTTTTTAGAAAGCCGAAGTTGAGAGAAACCATGTGGGTCTTCTCGGCATGGCTGGATCTACCCAATTACCCCTGTACTGACTGATCTGTCACACATTGTGTCAGCACAGGTCAAAATCCTGGTACCTTCTTTTTTTAATTTTTTTTTATGGTTGATTTGCAATATTCTGTCAATTTCTGCTGTACAGCAAAATTCTTTTTATCATACAATCTTCCATTATGGTCTATCCCAAGAGACTGGATATAGTTCTCTATGCTGTACAGTAGGACCTCATTGCTTATCCATTCTAAATGCAACAGTTTGCATCTACTAACCCCAAACTCCTAGTCCATTCCACTCCCTTCCCCCAACCTGGCAACTACCAGCCTGTTCTCCATGTCTGAGTCTGTTTCTGTTCTATAAATAGGTTCATCTGTGCCACATTTTAGATTCTACATATAAGTGATATCATATTGTATTTGTCTTTCTCTTTCTGACGTAATTTACTTTGTATGAGAATCTCTAGTTGCACCCATGTTGCTGCAAATGGCACTGTTTTGTTCTTTTTATGATTGAGTAGCATTTAATTGTGTTTATGTATTTTAATCCATTCAACAGCTGATGGACATTTAGGCTGTTTCCATGTCCTGGATATTGTGGTAGTGCTGCAATGAACATAGGGATGCAAGCATCTTGGTGCTTCTTAAAGTATGTACATTTTTCAAAATTAAATATTTAGAAAGAACTTTTCTATATTGTCAAACTTGAAAAATATTTCACTATATTAAAATAATCCATGTTAAAATACACACCAAATTTAATCAAGCTGAGTGTTCACTAAATAGCATTAATGTAATCATTTAAAACTGAAAGCAGGAGTTCCCTCATGGTCTAGTGAGTTAAAGATCTGGCATGGTCACTGGTGTGGCTCAGCTCACTGCTGAAGCATGGGTTAAATGCCTGGCCCAGGAACTCCCACAAGCCTTGGGTGTGGCCAGAAACAAAACAAAAATCCCAAAACAGTGAAAGTAACAACTCAGTGAATTTTTCTGATCTATCCTTCACAAGAATGAAACTAATCAGGAAAAGCAATATAAGTGGGTAATTTAGTACAAAAATAAACTAAATTAAGCCAAATTATCTCAGAGTATAATCATACTTTAAAATTTCTTTTTACCAAAAGCAATGGAAATAAGCAGTTCTTAGACTGTGATCTAATAATTAAAAGTTAGTAATTTTTACTGCTTGACATAGAATTGATTCCTATATTGGCTGGGAAATGTAGCCTTGATGTAGACTAAGTCTCTGAGAGTTATATTATACTTGTAGCTGGTATCATTCCTAAGCCAGTTTATTACAGAAATGGGTATATGCATGTGTGTGTGGTGGGAGGAGTCTTTTCTAAATCTCAGTTTATTTCACAACTGTATTGTTGATTCAGAACTGTACAGTATAACTATACCCCGTCACCTCAACCAGAAAAGGAATACATAATGTAATTATCTATGGTTTATTGTGTGGTTCCAGTTGCTCTCAAGGTAGAGAAAAAAGTAATATTTTTTTTTTCAAGTGAAGTTTTTATGGTGCTGGGGTGTATTTTTCTTTTAGCTTTTAACTCAGACACAAAAGTCCAAAAGCAACCTTATAGTGTGAAGTTTGCTTGGATCACACGCACACACAAAAATAATAATTAGCAAGGAAAGGATCATAATCCAGATTAGGTTTCTTTCAAATATTCTAGAGTTCCTGTCATGGCTCAGTGGTTAACAAATCTGACTAGGAACCATGAGGTTGCAGGTTCGATCCCTGGCCTTGCTCAGTGGGTTAAGGATCCGGTGTTGCCGTGAGCTGTGGTGTAGGTCACAGATGCAGCTCGAATCTGGCATTGCTGTAGCTCTGGTGTAGGCTGGTGGCTGCAGCTCCAATTAGACCCCTAGCCCTGGAACCTCCATATGCCACAGGAGCAGCCCTAGAAAAAAGAAAGCAAGACAAAAAAAAAAAAAATTCTGCTCTATCAATGAAATCCTTCCAGATAGATTCCACTAAAGTCTAGTAAGTTCAAGGAGTGAGTCTCAGAAAAATCGTTACTATGAGATGCATTTACATTTCCAATCAAACAACAAGATACTTGATTCCTTGCTTGATGGGAAGCAAAAGATAAAATCTTTATTAAAAATATAAAAGGTCATCTCCCCTTAGGAGAACTGTTGCAAATAGGGTGGAATTTATTGCTAAGTGCTCATGCTCATGATATATGCCGCACTATCTTGAGGAAGATTAAAATATTGCTCCTTGAAGGACTTGTAGCATCAAATTGTCCTGAACCTCACATTGCCCGAGAGTCAATGTGATCTGCGTGTGAGCCTGCACTGGGGAAGGCAGCCTGGTCTGTGATGCCCTGTCCTGCTGCAGCTCCCAGGCAAAGGGGCTGCTGCCATTTCAGACTCACTGAGTGACTTACCAATGAATATGCATGAGAAGCTAATTTGCAAGGATTCAGTGAAAAGTAAGTGTTTTGATGAGGAAGACTGAAATAACAAGAAGGGAGGAGTGAGGAAATGGGATAAATATACCATAGGCCTTGATTACCCTGCAAGGCTCGGAGTTTATCTTTTCCTTAAAGCTTGCAGTTTTATTTCCTTGAATATTTTAAATATGGCATGGACCACTGAGGGAAGGGAGTCAAAACCATTGACAGTTTATTTTAAATAGAAAATAAACAGCTCATGTGCAGATTTTCTCTCACAATTTTAAAAACTATTTTAGGCCCACATTTTGAGGAGATTTACTTCTTTATTCATTTTTGTTAGCAACAAACCTTCTAATTTACCTTGAGGCCACAAATGGTTTTCTGTATCTAATCAGACTTATTCATTAGCTTTACCTTGATCCTTCATTGAAAAACCAAAAGCAAAAAGCAAATTCCAGAAATGAAATAAAAAAGCAAAACAACGTGGGGCCCTCCTCCTCATATCATTATTACCCCTGAAATTGTAGTACTATTTAATTAACTCTGACATATACTGATACTTTCTTTGGGAATGGAGTCTGTTATTTAACATCAACAAGTCAGAAATAACCATGAACATATTTTCAGAAGAAGAGAATGATATCCCTGAAGAGGATTTCCAATTCTTTTTTCCTTTTTAATTGAAATTGTACCAATTGAAACCAATTGAAACATACTCAGCAAATGAATAAAAGCCATAAAAACTCTCACAAAAGATTTTGCTTGTATTAGAGGCTCTGGAAGCTTAGGACTACATGCTGTGCCCTAAAAGATGAGTGTGTTTGTGTGTGCATGTAATGTCACAAATATCTAATATTGAAAAACGAATCAGCGATTAGAATTAAGTTAGAAATAATAAGACAGAGTGAATGGAAAAGGCAGAGCTGGAATACCGTGATGGAAAAAACACTGGATTAGGTATTAGAAGATCAAAATTTAGACCTGGGGTCAACCCTTAGTCATGTGATTTGGGGCAATCACTTAACCTCTAAGATATTCAATTTCTTATTTATAAATATGTATAATAAAGACTATTCTTAACAGAGTCTTAAGAGGATAAAAATCCAATAATTTATATAAACATATTCAGTAAACTACTGTATTCATATATATTATATTTCCTGTAAGTTCAATTGAGAGTGTCTGACACGCATGTCTTTGTATCTCAATTTTCTCATCAACAAAACGAAAGGAGTGGGATTAAACACTTTCTTAGCATTGTTAGTAGATCCAAATGTAATGGTTTTTTAACACAAAATAGGTTCTGGGTTGGAGGCATGGGCTCAGAATTGTAAAGTCAAAGGGAAGGAATTAAAAATATATGGGAGGGTACAGTGTAGAGAGAGTGGCAGACTACCATTGTTGGGGGGGGGTAGCAATGAATAAAGGAAGCCAAAATAAAGGAAAACGTATTAATTACCATTAATTATAAATTTGAAATAACAGAATCAAGTCATAATACTTATTAGAAGTGAGTATAATGCTATCTTACTAGATTTAGTCAAAAAATAATTCAGGAGGAAGCATTACTCACATAGCCAGTGGGTTGTCAGTTTCCTGTGTGTCTCTAATTGGCTTTTTACTAGATTTAGATCTTCTTCCATCTTTATTTTTTATTTATGCATATCAAGCATCTAAATCCTACCTCCTATATTTCTTTATGTACACAATTATTGGAAGTATACATGAGTACCTCCCTTTACCTAGCTGCTCTTCACTGTAGCTTCTAGATTCTAAAGTGCATTCTGACACAAAGACATGATCAGTTGCCAGGAGGGGAGGTCAGTCAGCCAAAACCAGCACTGTAAATTCAAATAAAAAAAAAACAGCATAAATACAGAAGATGTGTGGTCTTAACTGGGTAGGAAAAACACACAGTTCTCTAAAGGAAGTGAGGAAAAGAGGCAATAGAAGACCATTCATTAGCTGTGTGGAAATCTACCAAGGATCATTGCCCATTGTGTTGTGGGATGCCTAAAAAGAATCTAATAGAGTGTCCAGTGTGTAGTTTATGCATCTACATGGTGTTTTAAAATAATAAAAATAAATACAATACTGGGAATACTAGGATCGGATTGCCCTCCCTCACTCAATTGATTTTTAGTTTTAATAAACTGATTTAGCTGTGAGATTCTTTTATTATCCTATAGAAAGCCCAGACATTTAATTCAGTTTTAGCTACAGATTTAGTAAAACTGACCTTTTAGTACCT
Source organism: Phacochoerus africanus (assembly GCF_016906955.1). Classification (NCBI taxonomy): domain Eukaryota; kingdom Metazoa; phylum Chordata; class Mammalia; order Artiodactyla; family Suidae; genus Phacochoerus; species Phacochoerus africanus. The sequence goes on from NC_062554.1 coordinate 110,690,457, forward strand.
GAACTTTTTTTCCTTCATCACAAAAATAAAAGATAATGGCCATGAAATTTGTCTGAGGTTTCAACGACATATATGGTAGCATTTACAATAATTTAAAAAATGTTAAATCATGGTTGTCAGTAAGTGTTGGGACAAAGCCCTGTCTTAAATTCAACAATGTGTCTTGTAAGTCAGACTATTGCCAGCACATTTTAGCATTTATTATGTATTTGTCTTTAAACACGACCCATTGTTCCCTATTCAATTTAATTTTAGTTCTATTTATGAAGGACAGATTTTATAACTTACTCTAACATGTACGCTTTCTATATTTAGCATTTAAAAACTGAAAGTTGATCTTTTTAATCCCTTAGAACAAACTTTAATTAATGGAAGACTTGAGTCTTATTTTAAAACTTAGCCTGTCCAAAAAAAAATTTTTTTAATATGTATTTCATTAATATCATTTTCTCAAAAAGAAAAAGTCATTCAGATTTAAAATTCTATTATAACTTGAGAGTGTTTTATATTAATCCTGTAAGAGCCAGAACAGCTTTAATGTCTATTCAAGTCCACTTTTTAAATAATCAGTTGAAATAATACTGATTTATAGGTAAGTTAATAACATAATAGTAAGATACAAAAACATTTTTGGAGGGATAAATTTTATTAAAAAATGCATTTTTGGAAATTTCACATCAATCATTTTCATGGTTAGAAAACTTACTGCTGGTATATAAGACAATATTAAAGTTTTTTCTAAGTAGAAACTCTATTCTGACATGTATGTATACTCTACCTTCATAATGATTCTTGTTTTTTTGTGCCTGCCAGTAAGGTAAGTTCTGCTTATAAGGCTAGATACTGTCTTCACAGAATTATTTGAAAGAGATCCCAAGATGTAACTGACCTAGAAGGAGAGGGTCCTATTATTGAAGAAAACATATATAAGCTAGAAGGCACTGCTCTAATTCTCAAGGTCACCTAGGAGGGAGTGGGCCATTTCTTTCTGCCTTTTATATTATAATACATATACATTTTAAAAAATATTTTTGTTTGTATTATGTAATTGACACTAGGATCATGATCTCGAGGGTTGTTCCACTTATTTCCTAGTTAATAAAAGTTTATCATTTACAAATTCCTCCAGTGATACACACATGAATAGGAAAGTAAATCAAGTCCCCTTGAGTTGATGAAAGAAAAGTAGAGACCAATACATAATCAAATCACCACAGCAGAGCACACTGAAATGCTGGAATAAAAATATGTAGAAGGTGCTATTGGAGTCCAGCTGTGAAAGTGGCTGATGTTTTCTTGATTAGGAAAAAAAATAAAAAAATAAAAAAACAAAGAGAGGTCAGGAGCTTCACTTTAAAGACATCACATATCGCTCTTTTAATATGACAAGTGACACAGTTCCACCTCTACTCAGCTGACACAGAAGTATCATCGCTTATTCCTATTCTGCTGGAGGAGGATGCTGAAAAGAATTCAGGGGTCCAGTTTTCATGGAGCTTGGGTTGACAGATGTGAAAGGTATTGGCAACAGTATCTCAGAATGAATCCCCCCCCAAAAAAAATGATTAGTCATATGAGAAATGCTTATTAAAAATGTTTATGAAAATATATCTACTATCTGATTATGTTCCATAATAAATGACCTGATTCTTTAAAACCTCTACCTATTGAGAGTAATATATATGATGTCATTTGTATTTGCATGGACTCGCTGGCATTGAAAAGAAGCCATCAATCAAGATGGCTTATTTAATGCATTTTCCACCTGTGTACATCTTGACTCAGTGGAAGCAAGACAAAATCAGATAACAAGCTAATTACCCTGCAAAGGAATTTAGCAATTGGCAATGGGATTAATACAATAATCAAATTCCAACTGGAAGTGACTGCAGTATTTACTACTGTTTTATTAGAAAATGGTAACATTTCTGCAAGCAAATAAAGGCACTTTAAGTAATTATTCATGTTAAATACTGACAAGGGACTAATATTATAGTCATTGAGTAAATGACCAAATGTGCAGATGTGTGTGGTTGTGCAGAGGAGGGGAGATATTTAAATGGCATCTATTTAATAGAGATGTGTCATTCTTAGCGTGTTCCTTAGATGAAAATTTAAGAGCAGTCATCAAGTATATGAAATGCATTTACCCAAAGTAAAATGAAATGATCTTTAACATTACATAAAACAAGGAGAACAGATGCTTAACAAGTTGAAATATATCCAAAATATGGTTGAGCTAAATATAAAAATCTATGATATTCAAGAGAATACATGATTATAAATGATCCTTCCACAAGCAAGCTATATAACATCCAATAAACAAGAAATAAAAGAATTAGAGAGATTTTCTTGGTTTGTTATGTTTCTAAAAATATATACATTTTTGTTAGTTTTGTAGGACAATTAGGGAACACCTAAAAAGCTCCACACAGCAAACATACCCTGTAGGTTGCTAGCATTTGAGAAACAAACCAGAGGCAAATGCTCCAGATGTGGTTATCACAATGCTACAACTATGCTGATATCTAATAACCTTCAAAAGCTTATTATCTTCCTATAGAGAGTCGCAATATTTTTTCATTAGTGAAATAAGTTTCATTAGTGAAGCAAGGTATGTACTTGCCAAGAAACCATGAAAGATACCAGGTGGGAAATCTTGCCTTGCATTGACAACACTCAGGATTTGGTGTTTGGTCTCCTATACCCCTTACTTCTGCCTTTGGCCATGAATTACATCAGGTCCCAAGAGCAATCACTTCCAGAGAATGCTCTGGCATGATTCCAATTAGATGGTAGCTAAATTCTGCTAAATCTCATGCATGGTGTTTGCGACAGTTTTGTCAAAAAGAAAAGGCTGGTATTTCAATCTCTTGGTAGACTTTATGACTTTTCTCTACTTGATCCCTAAGGAAGAGTTTGAATGTGTAGTAGAATTTGATTTCTGTGGTTTACTCTCATTGTGGCACAAGATGATCTTATGATTTGGCAGTGGAAGATCTACACCTCCCACCTCTAACAAGAGCATACTAAAGGATGTTGCAGAGGAAGTTATCCATTGTGGACAAGCCAATTGGCTTAGGTAAATATGCAGCACACACGCACACACACACACACACACACACACACACACAGACTGTAAATATCCATCCAGGTTTGTCTAACAAGTGAGTAAGCAAATAATTAGTTCATTAATAAAGAAGCATTGTGTAGCAGCAAGAATCCTAGATTGAGTTTTAAAATATATTGGTCCTAATCTTATTCTAGTCTGATTTGTGCCACAGGCAATTTCCCATAAAGCCTTTCATTTCCTGAGAATTGTGGACTATATGATTATTTGGCTACTCTGAACCCTGATGGTCTATAAATTTTATTAAAAATGTGATATATAACCCTAACTGTCACTCTAAAAGACAATATGATTAATCATAAGGACTTTTTTTTTTTTTCTGGAATGATCTTACAGAATATAGTGAGATTCACCTGCAAGCACTCCTTTCCTTGATTCTCATATCCAGTCCCCCCAAATGGTCATCCTAGTAAGTTTTATTTAGACTTCGTGCATAGGAAGGTAACAATATAGCAGTTTCTACCTGCTTTTCTCCTGTTCTTTTTTTGCATTCCTTTATTACATTCTTAAAGTTTCTCAGGAGTTCCCATCGTGGCTCAGTGGTTAATGAATCTAACTAGGAACCATGAGGTTGCAGGTTCGATCCCTGGCCTTGCTCAGTGGGTTAAGGATCTGGCGTTGCCGTGAGCTGTGGTGTAGGTCAGAGACTCAGCTCGGATCCCACATTGCTGTGGCTCTGGGGAAGGCCGGCAGCTATAGCTCCAATTCGACCCCTAGCCTGGGAACCTCCATATGCTACTGGAGCAGTGCAAGAAATGGCAAAAAGACCAAAAAAAAAAGATTTCTCTCCTTTCATAACCTAAACTCCAGGAGTGGGTCTGATCTACAAATCTCCCTCTTACACTTTTAATGGCATTGTTGGGAGAAAAGTAGTAAAACATGGATATCAATCACACTGATCATTAGGAAAACAACTATCATGATGTGCAACTACACTCATTTAAACTGCATGTTGCTTTGAAATATTTCATCCCAGTAATAAAGTGATGTCCATATGCCAACTCCAAGTCTTAATGTTTGTACAATTTTAGAATGGTTATTTTCCCATTTGCTGAATCAACCAGAATTATCTGAAAAGGACTTTGGCCTCGTAGAGTAAGATCCCTCAAGTCTAATGTTCCCATGTTTCTTTTCCATGTGGAATTATCTATTGTGGAAGCTACTCCTTTCTACCGAGGGAAGTGAGATTTACCAAATCGTGCTAGCTCACAAATGTCAGATTTCTCTAACTTTCTTCATCTCTTTGCTGCCCTCTTTGCCCCTGTAAATATTACGCTTTGCTTCCTAAATAAATTGTGCAGCCATTCTGATGAGTAATGTTTGTTTTGGGCAAACATTGGTTCCAGTGAAATGATTAGAATTTTCAACAGTCTTGTTTTCTCTATATGAATTTTTCTCACTGAATCCTCTTACATGCCTTAGGATTTCTGTTGTGTTCCTTTGTTCCTGGAGGTGCTATGTTCAGAAGGGTAGGAATGGAGTTATAAAAGTCAAAGCAATTGAGGAAGGGAAATGAACATTTATTAAGCATCTATCATAATACTAGTACTATTCTACATTATTCATATGAATCGTTTTATTGTTTTTACTAACAGAACTGTGAGGTAAATATTCTTTCATTTCATGAATAAAGGTGTTAAATCTCAGTATGATTAAGAAATTTATCCTAAATTATAAAACTAATAAGAAATCAAGACCATGCGTGTCTGTGAAACAATCCCTATTCTTTCCATTCTGCTTTACTGACCCTCTATCTCCTTCTTCTAAATATTTCAAAGGAATACAGTATATAATATTTTTAGGTGATATTGGTATTTTTTTTCTTTTATTTATTTATTATTTGGCCATGCCTGCAGCATGCAGAAGTTCCCAGGCCAGGGATCGAACCAGTGCCACAACAGTAACCAGAACCATAGCAATGACAACACTGGATACTTAACCTGCTGAGCCGCCAGGAAACTCTCAATATTGGCATTTTAAAAATAAGTTTTCAGTTGTAACTTGAGCAAAACATAGTCTGACATTATGCATTACAAAAAAAAAGGTAATAGTGAAAAATCTTATTTCTTCATGCATTGCTGGAAAGAATATTTGCTGGAGCTTAATCAACATTGCCCACATAATACTGATATCAAATGAAATTATTAGGTGTTTCTATTTAATGTGGCTGATTAAGAATTATAGGTGTGGAAAAAACACTTGTCTCTTTTGAGGGTGTATTATATGCTATGCACTAAGCTTCAGTTCAATGTACATTAACCATTTCATTTTTGCAACACATTTGTAAGTATATGATCATCATTTTGTGCAAAGATATATTACCTGACTCAGAAATTAAATAGGTCACATAGGTCAGACTGATATTAACTGACAGAGCCAATTATTAACTGGGCTTCTGATGCCAATGCCTATATTTTCAAACCACACAGGAGACTGCCCCTCAGCTATCACACCACGTGCTCACACCATATACTTTGGAAGATGATTATATTAAATGTAATACCATTTTATACACTTATAGTACTATGAATTTTTTGTATATGAATATGTATATCTAAACTCTATAGTCTTCCTCATGGCTGTAGTTTTTATGAATTAATGTTTTAAAACATTTGCTTATATTGAAAAAATGATAGATTTCAGATAAATGGATGGATGGATAGATAGGCAGATGATAGATAGATAGAAAAATATTATGTATAAGCTAATACACAAGTAATGTAAACCTAAAGAAAAGGCAAGGTTTATTTCCAGGGAGGGGGTGGGAGCTGGGAGGAAAAGCCTAGAATTGATCAGAATCAGCTGTCCTTCACACACATCTTGAACTTTGCAGTTGATTTCACCAGTGCTCCCTGGGGCAAGGAGACGGTGTAGGAGCGGGACTTAGGAAGGGAGCTCTCTGTACCCTCTCATTCCAGGACTCAGCTCAGTCACAGAGGACACTGAGCTGCTGTGGGGCAAAGAGCAAAAACTTTCAGGCTCGAGATTTGAGCCCTGACTCTGTCTCTCTTTAGCCCCCTTTGTCTTCATGTGGAAAGGGCAGGAAACAATTATTTTAGTATGTCCAAGGATTACTATGAGGTCCAGTGAGGAAAAAAAAAAAAAAAGGAAGTGAAACGCAATTCGTGAACTCTTGAGTGCTACACACTCTTTTTCACCCTGGCGAACACCTGTTTTGTCAAAAAGGTCTTGACGGCTTTTGCACTGACCTGCCTCAGGGACTCTGTGTCATGTAAGCCACCTGTCTGGGCAGCTGTCCATGGCCAGTGTCCTGTCACGTCGAGTTTGGAATGAATAATAGAAAGAGCAAGGGCAGTGCCCACGCCATGTCCACCGCTCTGCAGAAGAGCAAGGAAACCAAGCACTCTACAATCTTTAAAAAATTATACCAGTCCCACCTCTACACACACAACCAACCAATAAAATAAGAACAGAGGAGACAGGGAAGAAAACAAGTTTATGGGGCTTTTGAGGAAGATGTAGGGGGAAAGAAATACAAAGAATATAACACACTCTTTAAAAATATTTACCTTAACTTTAATATGAAGGATTGCAAAAAGAAAACAGTTGCCAATGAAAATATGCCATATGGTTTGTCTTGGAGGAAAACTATCTTCAAGAAAATGTATTTCGAAATCAGCATGAATGATATCTAAGGTTTCATGGATGCGAAATAATTCCCACACTGAGGATAAACTGGTATTGTTAGAAACTACAAGATGAATATGTGTTAGGAGTTTCAAAGCTCACTACCTCAAAGCAAAAGCATTGGCAAAGCTATATGCCCAGACAGAAGGTCGAAGTTACTCAGCCATCAGAGCGCAGCTGAAAATTGTGTGAGCAAGGTTTCAGTGGCGTACAGATGCTTTTGGGCTTAGATTCAACATTCATCACATGGCATTTTCATCAGCCTGAGAGAGAGGAAGGAGTGTTGATATGATGTTTGACCCCCCAATTGGAACGCCCCAAAGGACAACTACTTAACTTCTTTCTGTATGTGCATGTGTGTTCAAACACATCTTGCATTTATTTAAAACAACTCATAAGAATGTTATGCCAGTAAGTGTGAATAAATTATATAACTCTTATATTTACCTAATTAAAGCTGGCACTTCTGGGAATATATGCAGATCATAAGAACCTGGATTTTGGCAAGGTTCTCACCTCTATCTTGGATGTGTAAGGGCTCACACTGACATAGGGATGCATTTTTTAGGAAATGAAACCTTGGCATTTTCATAGCATTACACTGAAATGCTGGTGTTCACTATGTGATATACCAACTTTTAAAATAGCATATTTATGTACTAAACTTTTGATAGCAATCTAAATTGATCACCCTATAATTTCTTTCAAAATCAAAATCGTTAGTTCAAATTTTATAGATGCCAATTTTTCCTTGAAGAGAATGCAATTTGGAATGTCCTATCTAAAAAAAAGAAAAGAGTTTGTCCATCTGATGTCTTCTAATTTGAAATATTAGTAAGTAACACACTCTAGAGCATTTATTAATTTAAGACTTCTTTTCACAAATATATCTAATACTAAACATTAAAGAACATTAGAAACAAATAAATGAAAAATTTTCCACAAATGTATCTAATACTAAACATTAAATGAAGAACATTCAAAACAAATAAAACTACTGCCAGAAACTAATATTGTCGTATTCACATCAACATTTTCAATTTGGTATGTTAAGTACTAAAATGTCAATCAAATCATATAAATTGTGAAATAATAAAGTTTTTAATAGATTTCCTATATGTTAAGATCAGAAGATAAAGATAAATCTGTATTTTTAAATATAGTGAGAGCAATGTCAAATACTACCATGCAAACTATGGCTATGGTTTCATATATCCATGTATTAGGCATTTTTGATTTTCTATTTCCTAGGTATTGGGCACTATTCTAGTGAAGGGATTACACCAGCTAACAAAAGAGACTCAACTAGATTTTTATGGCATTTTCTCTCCAGTGCAGAACAAATAATATGTTAAGATGGGAAATATGAAAAAATTTTTGGAGAGGAGGGATGGAATTTTAGACCGTGGCAGAGCAAGGCTTTATTGGGAGTGACATTCTAAGTAAAGATGTGACAGGACGTGAAGTAGCTGGACACACATTTATCTGAGGAAGGCAGAGGGAACTGCATGGACATTATCTGGAGAATGTTGTTGGTTTAAGGACCAGCGAGGGGGCCATGTGGCTGCAGCCAGAGGCCATGGGGGAAGGGCAAAAGGAGATGAAGACAGAGAAATAACCAGGAGCACAGACCAGAAGCGACCACATACATTACAGTGAGGGACTTTAATTTTTACCCTGGATGAGAAAGGAAGGCACAAGAGAGTTCTCAGGAGAGAAGCACCATGATAAATGGTATTGACAATACAGTTCTGGCTGCCATATTGTGGGCAGGAGCAAAAGCAAGGATCTGGTTGGAGCTGTACTGGAAGAATCTAGGTGAGAGATGACAATGGTAACTTAAATTGGGGGGTGGTTAGAAGTGATCAAGCCCAGAATGTATTTGGAAAGTAGAGTCAATGTGTTAGGTCTAAAAGAGAAAGAATGAGAGGCGTCAAGGAGAGCACCAAAATCTTTATATGCAAAACTAAAAGAATGGAGTTGCATTAATTTTCAGGGAAATAGGAAGGAGCCCTCGAAGGGGGTGGGGTGGCATATGTGGAATTTGGCTGAGGATCATTTAAATTGGTGAATGATCCACTTTATTATCATTTTATTGTTTTTATAGGGAGTATTATAGGACTCTTCATATTTGACCCCAGTTTATGTCAACTGAATTTCGTTGTCTGCATTTTCAGTGAAATGCGTAGATATACATTTTAACTGTTCTCTAATTGAAACTAGGGGGGCTGTATCTTCTTATTCATATGATCACATACATTAAAGTGGTCATATATTAGCTGAACAGCTCAGAAATGACCAATGCAGTTTCTGCCTCTGAAAGGGTGGGGTGAATGGAAGGACAGGGAGAGATAAGGAGAGGGAAGGGAAGAAGGGTAGGAAGAAAAGCAAGTTTTGGTTACATGCTGCTGGTCCCCAGAATGATCCTCAAGGGCCTGAGTATACAAAGGTGGTGCTGTGATGTCAGGGCCAAAAAACCTGAAAACAAATAGCAGCATGTGTGTAAAAAAGAGATGAAGTATGAGTCCCTTCAACTTACTGGTTTGAAATTGAAATCTGCTGAGCTTGAACAGTACATTTACAACAAGCGGCATAAACATCTACCCAGGGATTCCTCGTGCCAGTTTCTCTTGACTCCAGATATATTCATTATGATCAAGGACCTTACTAAAGTACTGCTTTGATCTTGTTACTCCCTGGTGAAGAATCTAAAGTGTTTTTGTGATCAACTTTAATTTCCACCATTTGCACATTTCCCCATAATCACACCTATCAACTTGGTATTGCTATTCTTTTCCCCTCCGGCATATAACCCATTCCTGCCTTTCTCTATCTTCCTGGATTCTAGCCTTCCTCCCAATGCCACTTCCTCCATGAAGCATCCTCTAAATGCTTCTCTTTAATGGCTGGTAGAACAGACTTTAAGCACTAAGTTATTCATAAATATCTTCTCTTGTTAATTGGTTTATTTACTGAATATACACTATGTTCAAGCACTGTGATAGATTCTAGAAGTAGAAAGAGAAAGAGAAAACAGCTTTTTATAAAGAACTTCTTGGTCTAGTATCCCTAAACACCTTAATACTTAAGTAGAATTTACCATGAAACACATATACAATGCAATCATACATGTTACAATTGTAATACAGAAGAGAAAGCAGTTGTTGGCATCTTGGGAAAGGGAAGGGAAAACACACATACACGCACACACAGAGCATGTCTTGAAGTCAGGAATTCTTCATGTTTTCTAGAACAGTTTATCAGATTCACCTGGGAGTACTTTATAAAGTACATACAGATTCCTGAACTCCACTGCTATAAGTTAAACTCAGGAACTCAGAATAGCTGAGCTGGGATCTACACTCTAAGAGCTCCCACTTTGATGCTGTGGATGACTTGGGTTTGATAACCAGGAGGGTCCCAGGCCAACCAGGATAAGCAGTCGCCCTACCTGCAGCTTCAGATCGCCGATCCCAGGATACCTGGAGAATAACATTTCTCTTGTTACAAGAGTCTGCACAAGAGTTAAGTCGAGATGGACCATCAGGAACTCAACTGGTCTTCACATAATCCACTTCTGCCTGTGCAATCAGTTCTACAAAATCCCATCAATCTTATTTTGACCCATTTAATTTTTTATTAAAGTTGATTTACGGTGTTGTGTTAATTTCTTCTCTACGGCATTGTGATCCAGTCTCATCTATCTATATACAGAGAGATAAATAGACAGATACTCTTTTTCTCATACTATCTTCCATAATGTTCTATCCCAAGAGACTGTATATAGGTTCCTGTGCTGCACAGTAGGATCTCATTGCTCTTGCATTCTAAATGTAATAGTTTGCATGATTGCTTTGACAGGAGCTGTTCATGTTGTCCTTTTTGATGTTTAAGTGGATACAACCCTTTGAACTTTAGAATATTGGGCTAATAATGTAAAGACTTAGTCAATACACAGCATTAAGGTTCCCTTCAAGCTATTATACCGTGGATTCTACTGAATGCGGGATGTCCTTGGCAGAGAGGTTGATATATGGGTGTGTTTTACCTGGACAGGTTTCTGCCTCTCGGCAAGAGTTTTCAGCAAATGACTATCTTACTTATTGATGTTCTTTCAATCCTTCACTCTACTCTTTCTTGTAAAAACATCAGTGTGCTGTGTCCTAGATTAACAGGATAAATTTAAATTTATGAGATTTGGGAGTTCCCGTCGTGGCGCAGTGGTTAACGAATCCGACTAGGAACCATGAGGTTGCGGGTTCGGTCCCTGCCCTTGCTCAGTGGGTTAACGATCCGGCGTTGCCGTGAGCTGTGGTGTAGGTTGCAGACGCGGCTCGGATCCCGCGTTGCTGTGGCTCTGGCGTAGGCCGGTGGCTACAGCTCCGATTCAACCCCTGGCCTGGGAACCTCCATATGCCACGGGAGCGGCCCAAGAAATAGCAACAACAACAACAACAACAACAAAAAAGACAAAAGACAAAATAAATAAATAAATAAATAAATTTATGAGATTTGTCTGAAGGTACTTCAAATTCACATTAACATGAATTTATAGAAAATAAGAGCCTTCTTCTGTGTAACTCAAAATAATTTTCAAGTAATAATTTTTATGCCAAGAAAGCTGCAAATAGATCTGTGCATACTCCATATTCTAATAAGCAAAATCAGTATTTGAGTGACTTAATTTATTAAGCAAAATAATTGATAAATTGTTTTAACTATATTTACTGGAAATTTCTAAAGTTTTCAATAACTTAAGATCCCAAATAAATACATTTTCCTTTACAGCACAAAGATTTAAGATTTAAAACATAATCATATTTTTGTGTAAAGACTTCCTTTAATATTGATTTAATATAAATAAGTAAAATGCATTTTGCTCTGTTAGATTTAAATCAGAACCAAAATGTGTCTATAACAGAAGTACTAAAAACTGTAAAAGATTACAGTAAAGAGATCTTATATGAGAACTTAATGTGGCGCATGCTATCAATTTAGTAATTTAAACTGTCTGAAGCATATGCTTTCCTCATAAAGTGAAGAGTATCAAAATGGCTTGAAATGCATATGTTGAAATGGCTTGAAATGAATAAACATGATAAGATTACAGAAAAGTTTGAGGTCAAATGAATTTACATTTACAGTCTAAGTCTTAATTAAAGTTTCAAAATAATAGAGAAGAAAATGATCATTAAATACTGGAGTCATATTTATGTCAAACAAGAAGGCCACTGGAACCAGGACAAGTCCTGATAAGTCTCCAAGTCTAATGCACCCATGAAACTTGGATTTACACTGTGGCTTAAAGGCCAAGTTAAGTTCTTATGACTCAAGTGGCCCCGCTTCTTGTTTTCCTATAACTTTTGGATACACAGATATCCATCACCATTGGAATGACCTGTGCATGGTAGTTTCTGAGACCAAGTATTACTCAAGTGGTGTTCATTAAGAGTAGAAGGGGCAGGAAGTTCCCACTGTGGCACAGTGGGTTAACAATCCAACTGCTATAGTAGCCTGTGCCACTGCAGTAGTGCAGCTTAGATACCTGGCCTGCTGCAGTGGGTAAAGGATCCAGTGTTACCGCAGCTGCAATGCAGGTTGCAGCAGTAGCTTGAATTCTATCCTTGGCCCAGGAACTTCCGTATGCTGTGAGTGCAGCCCAAAAAGAAGAGTGGAAGGGGCGGCAACTAGGAAGACTGATCCATCTCCTTCAGGGAAAGTGGGTTAGATTAGTGGGAGCCTGAGCTTCAGGTTTTAATGAGGAAGCCATTTTTGACTTTGCAATATCTATAGTTCCACTGACTCTTTTACTTTTAGATTTTGTAAATTCTTTCCTTGGTGCGTTATTTCGCTATCCATCCAACAGATCTTGGAATGCCACACTGCACTGGAGGATATTTGAGCACCGCATGCAAATAACCTAAACAAATTTCCCTCTAGCCACTATCCTACTCAAGAAAGAGTCAGAAACTTGCTACCAAATCAATTTTGAAATCATTAGTTCCTGTCATAACTGTCAGACATCTCATAATCTTTCAACACCTGTCTCCCTCTCTAAGCCAGACACACAGACACACACACACAATCTCACATTTTTCAATTTAGAAGGCTCTTCCCTCAATCTCGTTCTGGCTCAAAACCCATACTTGCTTCAAGACCACATCCCACATCTTACATAAGATGCTCTGAACACCACAACCTCCCAAAAGACCATTTTTTCTTTTCTGAGTTCTGATAGTATGAATTGGAATGTATCTTGTCTCATTGATTTCATTGGTTTTTATATCTTAATGTGCTCCACTTGTCCACCATATAACACCATAAAAACAAAATAAAACTGAATAAATCGGTTCACATTTTCCTTGCTGTGAAGGTAACCTAGAACAGTTCACTGCATTTGGCATTATAATTTTCTCATTGCTCACATTCCTCATATATTCTGATGATTCCCACAACCTCGGGGCAGAAACAAAAGTACTCTACATAAAATACAAGGCCTAATGATTCTGGCCTCTATATCCTTCTGAGCCAGTCTTTCTCCTCATTCCAGAATATTCCTTCCCATGCAAGCTGAGCTATTCTTTGGTCATAATAAACCACTCCAAAGACATCTTGACCTGTGCTCTGTCCTTTTGTCTGTGTGTTTTCCTCTGCCTACACACTCAAATCAATCCTATGCATTTTGCTTACTCATAGTTCTTCAGACTTACCTCAATTCCAGAAATTTAGAAATAGCATCCTCTGTTCCTAAAAATGGGACCTGCAGGATATGCTGCTCTTAGCTTACCACTGTACCCTGTGATTAACCAACAACCAGTGTTCTCTCTGACACCGGGCTGCAAAATTCTTTTTTTTAATGAAGATATTTAATTATTTTGAAAAATTGAATAGTATTAGGTAAACACAGATGTAAGGTTGCAATTTTTTTCTTTTTTAAAAGTTTTATATTGAAATACTGTTGAATTATAAGCTTGTGATAATTTCTGCTGTACAATAAAGTGATTCAGTTATACTTGTACACACATCCATTCTTTATCAGATGCTTTCCCCTATAGATTATCACATAATATTGGGTAGAATACACCACGCTATACAGCAGGTCCCCACTGGCCAAGCATTTCATACACCAGTGTGCAAATGCCAATCCCGAACCTCGGTGGTCTGCACTATTCTTAGGCCAGAACCGTATTTTTTTTAAACTGTTGTTATAGCAAGAGCCTATTATGCACCTGGTATAAGCAGTACAACCTTCTAATATTGACTTCTTCATGGCACTCTGCCTCTTGCAAAAGCCATCTTCTTCTTGTTCTTTTAATCTAGACCCTAATTTCCTATTAAATTTAAGGGCTGACTTATCTGAGGACCTGGTTCTCTTTCTTCCTGGGGATAAGAAATCATTGCTAGGGATCAAGAGAACATATAGGCATCTCATTTCTGCGGCAGAAAAAAATGAGAAGAAAGGTAAAACTGTTAGATTTCCAACTGGAATAACATGATCATTCATATCCTGTTAGCTAAGAATAATTATCTCAGGCTGAACATATGGTGAGATATAGTAGAAAATGTTCTTTTAAAGGCAAAAGGCCTGAAATGTCTGACTAAAGAATTTAGACTTCATTAAAACAAATTATTGGGGCATAGTTGACTTATAATGTTATATTAGTTTCAGGCACAATAGTATATATGGTATAAGCAAAATGAATCAATCATACATACAAATATATCCATTCTTTTCTTCCCATGTAGATTATCACGAACATTAAGTAGATTTTTCCATGCTATACAGTACACAGTAGGTTCTCAGACTTCATCTTAAAAGACTAGAATCAAAAGCAAAATGCCTAAAAAGGCTGAGAAGATGACATAGAGAAATTAAGTATGTGCACAGGGCCACAGTGTCAGGACTGTAAAGAGGTGGAGGGAGCTGTCATAAACCGAAGAAAAAATTCACTACTCAGTTCCAAATGACTGGACAGGAGGAAAGTAAGAGTTCAGTGTTTTCCGATATACTTTAAAAAAGACAAAATATTAAATTACTACAAGGAAATGCTCTAGTCTTAAAGAGTAGAAACTAATTTTTAAAATAATTTTGTGAGGAGAAAAGTCACATATGTGAACTGCATTTATCCAATAAGCCATGAATTTGGAACTTCTGACAATGGAAAATCAATGAAGGCTTTGGAGTCAGATCTACATTTTATAAAGTCAGTAGCAGAAGGACAAATAAAGTTCATTAGACTATGGACTCCAGAAAGGAGTTTATTTGCTAAATGAATGACAAAGAATCTAAAGGCAAGTCAGAAATTTATTTAATGGTCTAAACAAGGGTTTCAGTGGACCTGGACCAAAGTAATGATAGTGGCAATCAGGGTTTAGAGATACGTCGAGGTTTCTAGTTTAGCTGATATTTACTAATATTTTGATGAGGAGATAAGAAATATCAATGACAAGGGATTCAAAGGTAACAAAGTTGATCCCAAACTATGCCATTAACTAGTTATACAAACTTGGGTAACTTAACCAGGGGCTTCAATCTCACCTGAAAAATTAAAGAATTAACCATAAGCTGCATCTGAAGAGCCATTCAAAGTTGAAGCACTGTCCTTCTAGGCTGACATCTGATCTCTGCCAGTCTTCTTTAATAACCCCGCTCAAGTGTGATTTCACTTGTATGAAGTCAAGAATGGGCCAAACAAATCTACAATGACAGACAGAAGGACAATGCTTGCCTGTGGAGGCGGGGGTGGGGTGGGGGGGGGGGAGCTAACTTGAAAGAGAAGAGAACATTCTCGGTGTGAAAGACATTTTTTCATTGAGGTTGCAATTACTTGAATTTTACACATGTCAAGGTCATTGAACATACACTCACTGTGGATCTATGCATTTTACTATATGTAAATTAAAACTCAGTGAATGAAACATTGGGGGGAAAACATCCATGTCTTTAACCCAATGGTTCCCATGTCTGGTTGCTCATTAGAAAGACCCCGAGAGACTGTTAACTTAGGTTTAAACCCTACAGACTTTAATTTAAAACGTTTAGGAAAAAAAATCCTAGAAACAAACCATATATGTTAATTCATCAGTTTTCCTATCATAACTTATAATTTTTACTTGTGATTATCTTTCGTTTTTCTGCTCCTTCCATATTACTTGCCAAAGCCTGCTAGCTAAAGACAACCGTTGAAACCACTGTAGTCAAACAGTTAAGCTGAATAGCCTGCTGTATAAGGAAATGCATTCAAGCAGAACTAAGGTGTGCCTCTAAAGGGTAGGTTACTTTTAGATTTGGGGAGGAGGCTAGAGGAAGTGACAGGATGGTCTGAGCAAGAGTTGGTCTGAATTTATAAATGAGACTTACTGGAATGAGGCTCTTTGAATGCATGAGTTCCTACTGGATCGGCTTGCCTCTAATCTTATCTTGGAACATACAGATCTAAAGGAGCCTTAAAAGAATCTGAAAAAGAATTGAATATGTGTATATCTGTATCACTTTGTTGTACAGCAGAAAATTATCACAATATTGTCAATCAGTTAGACTTCCATAAAACTTAGGGGAAAAAATTAAGGAGCCTTGAAAAAGGAGTGAGTGTTTAAACCATCTGTGACAGTGGTCTGGCTTGGTCTAATATGTGTGTTTGTAATTTGTAGCACAGTCTATATTGTTCGTTGTGGTTTCTAGTCTAAGGCTCAGTACTTTGCTGAGCACCTAGCTGCCAGCCAGGATGCTCTTCCCTTTATCAAATTAAACAAACAGAATCTAAACATGTGCCAGAGCTCCTCATCAAAGCTAATTTCCAGAAGAATTAAACAACAAGACACCAGAACAGAGAAGCCACATGTGTTTCATTTCCTTGAGAGACACAACCCGCCTTTCCCTGGCAGGCTGTCACTTTCTGGTGAGCACACTTCACCTAATTTTGAAGGACTCGAGTAACTGAAAATGTTTATCATCGTGGCTAGATAAAACTAATAATTTCCGCCCTGAGGTGACTGTCGTAGTCTGTTATATCGACCCCGCCCAGGGCTAGTTTTTCTTATTATTAACGTAGCAATATGGGGAATTCAATAATATCCTGGCAATAAATCATTCAGGGATAGCATACCCAAGGCAGGGCAGGTGAGGGCTTTTTTGGTGAAAAGGTTACTTAAAAGATTCTGGAGCAGGAGATAGATGGGTCCCAGGAGGCGGGGGGTGGGCGGGGGGGAGCACTGTACTCTGTTCTCTAAGGACAGATAACTTCGAGATAAAAGTTGCATCCTGCTTGGATAAAAGATAGACACCATCTATTTATCTTTCTTAAGGTCAAGGAGACCTCCGGAACTACACACCCACAGAAAGGTTCCTTGGGGTCAGAGAAAGGAGGAGCACCAGACCACAGTACTTCCCATCAACTTCCCAGAGACTCTTTGTGCTAAAATCTGTCCTGTAGGCAGGGCCCTGAGTCAGGCCAAAGCCAGACCAGCAAGACGATTGGTCAGAGGAAGCCTGGAAGGACTACCCCCACTCAAGTGATTTAAACGACCTTCAAAGCATATTTTGCTCTCTTCCTCTCTTGCTCTTTCTCTCTAAGTCTCTGTCTTTCTCTCTCCTTTTCCACCCCCTCCCACCCAGCCTGCCTGTGCCTGTATTTTCTCCCCACCTACCTTCTCTCTCTAACTAAACACTTAATTGTGTTGATACCCTCAGTCTCTTTGCTGAATTCTTTCTCCAAAGGGACAAAGTTCTGGGGACCTACATCAAGTGGTTAGGGTTCAGTATTCTCACTCGACAGTCACCCAAGAACAATTCCTATCATCTTCATGGGTTTGACTGCCCCTTTTCCTCCTCAGTGACAGAGAGGCAAACGACATCTTTATGGCTGCTTCAGTGACAGCAGCATCTTTCTTAGATATTCATCTTTTATAAATGTCCATCACTATATGTTCCATTGTTACTGTTCATAAACTGACTCTCATGTACCCAAAAGACACAGTATTGAAGGAGAGTAACAATTACACCCAGGAAAAACATCAGGTCTATAAAAGCACCTGATGTAAGGTATGTTCCTACAGAGCCAGAACAAAGTGGCAGAGACTGCCTGGAAACTCTTATTGTTATAGACCATGTCTGATTTAATCAGATACTTTTCTAGTTGTATTTAATGATGTCAAAATAGAATGCAGCCCCCCAGAGATCACCCTCTCACAATGTAAACATATATCAAATCATCTTATTGTATACTTCAAATACCTAATATTTTATTTGTTAATTACACCTCAATAAAACAACAGCAACAACAAAAGTAAATTATCTTAAAATTAAACCACATTATCTGACCCATCTCTCCTTATTTGACCTGAAAAAAAGAAATGTGAGAAGTATGTTTTTTTTTTTTTTTTTTAATGCGGTCGGGAGATCAACAAACACACTAGGTAGGAAATCCTCTATGAGACTTGTATTATATTGTGATTTCAGAACACTTCTCTCACCAAAACTCTTGACAGGGAAATTACTGGATCTATTGTTTCTCTCTCCTGCCAGAAGCAATTTTATATTCGTTCCTTTTTAGCTCTGAAACACAGGAGGAAGAAGAGGAGCAGGGTGAGATGAAGGCAGAGGTGATAAATTGTTTCTGTATGTTCTGAAAAAAAAAAAAAAGAGTACTAAAAAGGATTCATGGTAGAGTTATCTTAAGCCTAATTAGGCTTTATAGGTTCTCTAGATTCAGAGGAATTCCCATCAGAAATCCAAATGACAGAGATGGGTTTTATATTTGATGGTAACTTTGGGATGTGAAAATTGATAACCGAGCTCTCCTTGGGTCAAATGAAACAACTCGAAAATTATTCAACCCCAGCATATTTGTAACAAAGCACATATCTTATAAAGGAACCATTTTCCAAAATGGAGCAGACACTTTTCCAGTAGTAAGTTTGAGGGATGTTTCCTAGAAATAGAAGAAACAGGGGTGTTCAAGGGTTATTATGCCTGGTTCCCTAATCATCTCAGCTCCCAAAGAGTAGTACTGCATGTTGAATTGTCTGAGGCATTTCTTCTGATGACCCAGGAATATGGGTAATGCCCAGTTGGTAACCACTGTGGGTAGATTGTGATTACTTCCTCTCTTTGAAGCACGAGGCTATGCCACATTTTGGGACTTAGAGGAGGTCAAAAGAGAGATAAAATGATAGCTGAATGGGCTAGTAAAGCAGAGGAAGGGGCTCTGCCAGTCTTACAGAGCTTAGTCTTTTAAAGACAGGCTAATTGCAATCATTCTCACTATTATCAACTTCCTATTGTTTATAATACAATGCCACTTTCAGCATACTGTCATTTCTCCTTTTTTCCTTGTCTGCTTTTACTTTTGTTTTTAAGGTTTTATTGAGATAGTGTAATTTGCATGCACTAACACTTTGCCCATTTGAAGTCTGCAAATCAATGGCTTTGCGTTTCATCATTTTTTTTTTAAGCTACATTCAAATAGGGACAAAACATTTTTCAAAGATCCATGGCTGATTGTGAAACTCTCCTTATTTTTTTTAAGCAATCCATAGTAGGCAGCATAACTGTGATGAGCAGAAAAACATCAATCTCAATGATCTGATAAGCTTGTAAGAGAACACCTACTGTCATTCTTAAATGCCTGGAGTCTGGGCTCATGTACAAGCCAAGACCATTGATTTTATGCTTTGAAATTATTTTAAAATATTTACTAAGGAATATTTAAAACATATGAAAAGATAGCTCTCTACCTGACACCACCATCCAGACAGATCTAACCAAAGTGAACTGTTTGCCATGTTATCTTCACAACTTCCATTTCTTATATAAACAACACGTGTGTGTGTGTGTGTGTGTGTGTGTGTGTGTATGTGTGTGTGTGTGTACACAAGTTCCATCATTTTTTGATGAAAAGCCTGGCGGAGGATGAGACTGGAAAGACTTTACTCATCTGAGACATGCAGTAGATTCTTCCCAAATCGCACTCAATTCTCAACAGACTACTGAAACCAAGAGAGGTCCCTGACCTGGTGTTGAACAATACTAAGATCAATAAAGATCATTTAACTGCTTGCTCCTAAAGATAAGGTCATGAACAAACTAAAGATCTGACTTGTCAAGACTAAGACCTTGCTCATCCAACCGCTTTAAAACCCATGCTTCACAGATTCAAGGCTATTAGGTTCTCAACTCTGGCCAGTCCTAAACAATGCTCCTCACCCGAGACCTGCTTTCAAATCCTCACCCCAGTTCTGATGCCTCTGTAAATATCCTCCTTCAACTTCTTCGTTTAAGACACAACTCAGAGTTCCTGTTGTGGGTCATTGGAAACAAACCCGACTGGTATCCGTGAGGATGCGGGTTCAATCCCTGGCCTTGCTTGGGTTAAGGATCTGGTGTTGCTGTGGCTGTGGTGTAGGCCCACGGCTGCAGCGCCCAATGCAAGTTCCCCTACCCCAGGAACTTCCATATGATGCACTTGCAGCCCTAAAGAAAAAAAGAAAAAAAAAAAGAGAGAGAAGACATTGCTCTAACAAAGTAATGTTCTCTTTCAGTGCACCACACCTAATAAACTTAGTTTTGTCCCATCAACAGTTTCCATTTTTTTTTTTTAATAAATCACAGTCAACACAACAAAACATTTCCTGAACCACACAACTGGAGACTGTGAGGACCATTATATTGTCAAGTGAGAAAATGAGCACAACTCTGGAATCAAAGAGAATTCTTAGGCAGAAATTCAAGGTGAAAACAGAAAAAAAAAAAAAAAGAATTGCTCTTATGCATGGACTTCAATTGACTTTGGATGTCTGTGCAACTAAACAAATATCTTCATAGTCATATACATATTTTTTTATAAATTGACCCTGTACTAGTACCTACTAGAACTTTTACAGATGTCAAAATCTGTCACCATACAGCATAAATGTAAATTTAAATGATTAATAACAGAGTTTCTTTCTTTAAGGGAGTTGTACAAATGATTTTATTTTCTACCCATAAAATTGTAATATTCCTTTCTTATATCTTCTAACTCATCAGTAATCATTTATGAATAAAAAAATGTATGTCAAAAATAAAGAGAATTGTGGAGCAGCAGGGGTTTGGGAAATTGATCTCCTGATCTCCTCCTTCTCACCTCATTTAAATGAAGAGTTTTCAGGCTTTTTTTTTTTTGGCTGTACACACAGCATAGTCCTCAGGCCAAGGATCGAGCTCAAGACACAGCAGTGACAATGCCAGATCCTTAACCTGCTGGGCCACTAGGGAACTCTTGGGTATTTTGATAGAAATCCATTTTTAAAAGAAAAAAATAACAACAAGAAAAACCCCAAATCTCACACTGCCCTATAAGATGCACAATTTGGCCCTGTTTTCTTCCTCTGCCAGCTCTTCCATAGCCTATATATATATATATTTTTTTTTTCATGTTTCAATTGTAGGTCTGTGTCTCTGAGTAATCATGAATGAATACTTAACCGTTTTACCAACACTTGCAGCCTAGCAAAGGTTGAATTCCATTGAACTGGCAGATTGCTTTTTAATTTTCTGCTTGGATGGGTTGTTTTTTTGTCCTGTAGTTTCCAAAATATTTTATGGGTCTTGATGGAGAGGCTAAAATGCTTGCAAATTTTGCTGATCTCTGCCAAAAGCTGATTAACCCTCCCCTCATTCTTCAGAAACCCATGTACTAGCAGGCTTAGGTGATGTAAGAAACATGTGAAACAGTACTTTCATAAAGGCCGCAAAATACTATTTCTACACAAGGGATAAATACATTGATAAGTATTCTACACAGATTTTTAGACTGCTTTTCTATCTCTGTAGTCGAGAGTAATATTTACAAAGACCCAAAGGTGTGAAGTACAAGGCAGCTTAAACATCACTGTCCCTTAAATGCAGCCAATGATCTGTGAATAATAATTGTGTGACTTTGAAATGGGCTACCCTTATGAATACATATATTTTCATGATGCCATGATAATTATTCTGGATTGTGTAGTTATTTCACTTTAGATTATACTGACTTGGTACCTCGGTCATCTTGTAGCATTTGTATAAATGACCAGACATTCAGGATAACTTACATTCTTAATATCTCATAATAGGATTTAAAACATGTTTAAAATAATTAAAATAAGGTGATATTATTATCATTTTATAAAATACATTTTCAAGTCCATTCCCCCTATTGGCTTTCCTAAGCTAGCATTTCTTCTGGTTGCTCAGCCTCCAAACCTTGATTTTTTCTCTCAAGTCATTGATGAGGCAGGTTGCATTATGGTTTCCAATGATTTGTCCCCTCCTCTGTCACATAAAGGGACTTTAAGGATCTCGCCACTGGAGGAGCATTTCTGTGCCCACCCTGCTGACCATGGGCTTGGCAATGTTGCTTTGGGCAATGAGATGTGAGCAGATGTGATCTACACCTTGTCTCCACACAAGTTTTAAGAAGATTGCAAGTTCCTTAACCAGAATTGCTTTTATAGCTTGGATTCTGGGATTCATGGAAAACAGGAGAAAGAGCCACTCAGGGCCAGGCAGACACACAGGTGAGCAAACCCTCAGCTGCCTGCATGTAACCTGACCAAGAAACCAATGCTTGTTGTAAGTAACAGATTTGGGAGAAGATTTGAGGTGTTTTAATTGCAACATAAATTAAACTAGACAAATACAGCACCTGTCCAAGATATGAACTAATCTTGTACTTCTTTCTTCCAAATATTTCCAATGCCAGACCACTTCTCCTTACCTTTGCTACTATTACTGTGGCTAGGCCACCAAGCTCTCCCCCATGATTATTGTAGCAGCCCCTCAATGGGCCTAGACCCTTATCACTTGACTCGCCAACTATTTTCAACATGATACTAGAATAATTGTTTTATTTTTTTAATTAAGGGCAATTTTTATTTGCTGTAATTCTGTACATTCTAAATTAATTTTTTTTAGTTTTTATTAAGGCATAATTTATTTACACTGTTGTGTCAATTTCTGCTGTGCACCATAGTGACCCAGACATATATATATATATATATTGTTTTTCTCATGCTATCTTCCATCATGTTCTATCCCAAGAGATTGGATATAGTTTCCTGTGCTATACAGTAGGACCTCATTGCTTATCCATTCTAAATGTAATAGTTTGCATCTACCAACCTCAAACTCCCATCCACCTCACTCCCTCCCCCTTGGCAACCATAAGTCTGTTCTCCATGTCTGTGAGTTTGTTTCTGTTCTGTAGGTACGTTCATCTGTGCCATATGTTAGACTCCACATATAAGTAATATAAAATGCAAATCAGATTGTGTCCCTCCTGTGCACCAATCCCTTTAAGAGCTTCCCACATCACTGAGAGGACAACCAAAATGCCAACATGGCTCATAGAGCCATTGGAGGCTCACACAAAATGCCCACCTCTATTCCAGGCAGCCCTCCCCAGATTCACCTCCTACTAATCTTCCCTGTGCTCACTCCACCCAAGCTTTCCTGGCCTCAAGGCTATACCTCAACCTGGCCAGCATGTGCCTCCCTCAAGCAACTGAATTTACTCTGCCTACAAATCTCTCTCTGTCCCCAGGGACAACGAGGATTAAGTTTTTCCATTCCCTTCAGTTCTTCACTCTGACATCATCTATTTGGTGACATTTTACCAAATCACCCAATTAAAATTGCATAGTCTCTCCACTTCTGGAACTTCTCTCATCATCTCCTTGGCACTCACACCATCTGACATGACAGTGGTTACTTATTTATTTATACATAATTCCACTAGATCATAAGTTTCATGATGGGAGGTAATTTTTTTTACATGTTTTGTTTTTAGTTGAGGTCCATCATCTTAACCAGAACTGGTAAATAAATGAATCTGTTGGATGCACAAAGAAAGGAATTATATTTTTAGGAGACAGGTGAAGCACTATATTATCTTAGCATTTTTCTCGTACTTTCATATATAACACTTTTCCACTTATTTTCAAAACATATTTTTAAAAATTTAACATTTATAATAGTAGATGGCAATTCTGAGTCAAGTTTATCTCCTAAATACCTTCTATACCTCTAAACAGAACACATTCATAAGGTTGATGGGATAAAGATGTTGTCATGTACATTTCAGAATTCAACAAAGCTTCTCTTCTATCTATATTTACTACTGTATCCCTGTAGACATGCCCATCACAACTTATTGTTACACTTCTCCACGAACCCGGCCTTAAATTATTAAACACTAGAGGTTTCAGGGTAATAACCTCAACCTCCAAAATATAAATGTCTTTTCAACTTACATAAGGTTCACTATTGAGAAACAGCCAATTACATATTTGGAATTTTTTTTCTTTTTATATGGAATTCCCGGGCCAGGAATCAGATCCAGGCCACAGTTGCCACCTACACCACTGTTCCAGCAGTGCCAGATCCTTAACCCACTGTGCTGGGCTGAGGATTGAACCGGTGTCCTGGAGCTACAGAGATGCTGCCCATCCTTTTGCACCACAACAGGAACTCCAAGTTCAGAATTGTTTTAATGACTCCATTCAAATATACTTATTTGGTAAGAATGTTATGCTACTCAAGCGATTTCAAATAAAGAAGTTTCTAAAATTAATGAGAGTGATTTTCTCTTTCTTTCTTTCTTTTTTTTTTTTTTTTTAGAGCCACACCCACGGCATATGAAAGTCCCCAGGCTAGGAGTTGAATCAGAGCGACAGCTGCTGGCCTACACCACAGCCACAGCAATGCTGGATCCTTAAACCCAATGAGTGAGGCCAGGGATCAAACTTTCTTCCTTATGGATCCTAGTCGTGTTCCTTAACTGCTGAACCACAAAGGGAACTCTGAGAGTGATTTTTCTTTTTCACATGCTCACTAGTATACTGGAGACACTTAATATCATCTGTGGTAGATGCTTACAATGACCATTTCATGACTCATGTCTCGCTGTGTCCTTGCTCCTTTACAATGTGACTATGAGGGTCTTGGGATACTTCATTATACAGCAATAACTAAATGACATAAAAACAGAATTTGAGTTCTTCTGCTCTAAATGCATTAGTTGCTTCTTTATAAATGGTCCACCTTTAAGAATGGTGAAGTGACGAGGTGATGAGAAAGCTAGTCAAGCAGTAAGCACTCAGTATATTATCAGTGTAGTATTTCTCATTACTCCTTATTTCTCTCCCACCAGTTTCCGAGCTCTCCCACCTACCCAACCCTTCTTCAATGCACCATTAAAACTGCAGATTAAAGTACTCAATCAATGAACTCTGATTCTTCTTCCTCTGGACCAAAGCACTTACATCTCAAACATAAATCCCAAGTTGTAAAGGAAACTCATTATTAATATCCATATTAAATCATATACAATCAATTTCAACTCCTAGTTTCTATCTTACATGCATATGAGCTGTGGCAGGCATTGCCTCTAACCAATGAACAAACTGCAGAAAGGAAAGGGATTTAGAAGGGAAGATTCAGCTCCCAATGAATACTGCATAATTCTGAGTGCAAGTCACTGTCCTTTGAACATAGTTCAAAATCACAATTTTACATCAGAGGGTAGAACTTCAAATTGGATTAGGATCCTTACCTATCTGCATTGCTCTTATTGTTACAGAACAAAGAAGGAAGAAGAAAATGAATGTGATCATCTGATGGTTGCATATGGTCATAGCACATTAGTTTTCTCACTAAAGTTCCTGATGGAGATTTCTTCATATATTTCTTCTTTTAACCTTAATTTTAACATAGGTCTTTATGGGAATAATTAAATTCCACTATAAACAGGCAACCATTCACCTAGGCTTGATCCCAAAGTAGAGAGGACAATCCACATGAGATGACTTTTTTTTTTTTTAATGTGCTTTTAAAGGATTCAGGTATCATGTACAGAGTAGTCTACTATGGCTGTATAGATACAAATACTTTTAAGTAATGGTCATGGTACCATTTTTATTTATGTTTTTTTTTATTAAAAGAGCATCTTTTACAAAGTAAGTGAATAGAAAAACTGAACACAGAATGCCTAAGTATCGGTGTGTATCACCTATGTGGAATTTTAGAACTGGCACAAAATATTTATATTACTTCTCAAAACTTTTATGCCCGGTCATTAAGTATATTTTTTTAATTTATGTGCTACAGAAATTCTGATTCCCACATCCATTAAAGAAGTAAACTGTGGAGTTCCCACTGTGGCCCAACAGGTTAATAATATGACTAGCATCCATAAGGATGCAGGCTTGATCCCTGGCCTAGCTCAGTGGGTTAAGGATCCAGCGTTGCTGTGAGCTGCGGTATAGGTCACAGATGCGGATTGGATCTGGCATTGCTATGCCTATGGTATAGTTCAGCAGGTGCAGTTCAGATTTGACCTCTTGCCTGGGATCGTCCACATGCATAAGGTGCGGTGCTTAAAAAAATAAGTAAACTGCTCAGCTTGAATTTGAACCCATGACTTGAGAGTAACATGTGTAATTGTGTTAGTTATGTCTAAATTTTCTTATTTTAAGACTAAGCCTAAAAGCAAGCTTTTTTTATTTCTGTAGATGGTTTATATACACATTTTGTAACATAAGAAGTTAGTTTTCTGAGAATAACTATCTCTGTAGTCAGGAAAGATTAGGCACATGTCGCTCTCATTTCCCTCTTATTACTGAGCATATGGTTAAGATAAACAAAACTTTTCTATATATGGGCCCTTTTATCTGGGCCAAACACATTTCTACCATACTCCTTGACAAATTGCTGGCTGTATACACAGTACATTTGCAATTGATAAATACAGAGACTGTCATAAATAAAAGGCACTCATATTGTATCACTGTTATTTCTGTGTCAAAGTCTACTTTCATGACAGCTGTTCCTAAAGCCTCACGGGCCTGAAAAGTTTCTGTTGCTATCTTTGTCACTTTGCATATTGCATGTCCTTTAACTACATTACAAAAGCATTGTCTTCAGAATAGGAAAAAAATTTCGCAGGAAAAAAAAATCAAGTTCAGTTTCAGTCATAAGCTTGGATTCTATTTTTAATTTCTACCAGGAAGGCTTCCATCCCCTAATTTCTCCTTTTAAGTCTGTTTTTGTCCCAGAAGTCCTTCAGAGGCAGTGAGTCAGCTATTTCATCATCCTCTTAAAAAATTCAAATGTTCTTTGCAGACATCACATATCTGCACACTCTTAGTCATGGACATATGATAAATTAGTTTGTGATATATCATCTAAAATGACAGATGACTTATGAGTAGAACCTTATTTTAGGCCTGATGTTACCAATAAGATTAGAATTTGCCTAAAATATTTCTTTTTGGCAGCCATATGCATGCAGAAGTTCCAGGGCCAGGGATCAAACCCACACCACAGCAGTGACCTGTACCACAGTAGTAACAATGCCAGATCCTTAACCCACTGCATCACCAGAGAACTCCCAAGTCTGTTTGTTTCCCTAACTCTACTTTAATACTATGCCACTCTTTATTAATACTAATAAAGTAATATTAACTATAATACTATGCCAATAAATAACTCTTATTTATGTTATTTCAAGAAATAATCTAGTACACAACTTGTAATTAATAGCTTATTGAGAAAAACACTGGCAATTTGGGGCTAAAAAAAGGCTAGAGAGAAAAATCCTTCCTGTGTACAGAATTGTTTCCTTTAGGACAGACATTTGGTCCATGCCAAGCATCTTTTTTTTTTTTTTTTTAAATTAGGGCCGTACCTGCAGCATATGGAAGTTCCTGGGCTGGGGTCAAATTGGACCTACAGCTGCCAATCTACACCCCAGCCACAGCAATGAAGGATTCAAGCCGTGTCAGTGACCTACACCACAGCTCAGGGCAATGCCCGATCCTCAACCCATTGAGCGAGGCCAGGGATCAAACATGCATCCTCAGAGATACTAGTCAGTCTCCTGCCCACTGAGCCACAATGACAATCCCAACACCAAACGTCTTTCAAATTTAGTTTTATTCACAATGACCATTGGCACATTTGGTCAAAATGGTTCTTGATAGGTCACATATCAAGGACCTACTGGCCGGGATCAAATGTCTTACGGATGTTTTGGACAGGACCAAATGGTCCTGAAAATAACAAATGTGGACCAAATATCTTTTTTTTTTCTTTTCTTTATGCCTTTTCTAGGGCCAATCCCATGGCATATGGAGGTTCCCAAGCTAGGGGTCTAATCGGAGCTATTGGTGCCGGCCTATACCAGAGCCACAGCAATGCGTGATCCAAGCCACGTCGGAGACCTACACCACAGCTCACAGCAATGCCAGATCCTTAACACACTGAGCAAGGCCAGGGATCGAACCTGCAACCTCATGGTTCCTAGTCGGATTCGTTAACCACTGCACCACAACGGGAACTCTGGACCCAATATCTTATGGATCAAATGCATTATGGTTGTTTTGGACAGGACCAAATGTCTAATGCACCAAAAGTCTTATGGTCATTTTGGAAAGGACCAAGTGTCTGCTAACCAACATTGCACATACAGTGACCAATGACCTAGTCAGAAGTAGAAAGAAAACCAACAAACAAGATCTGAATATTGCATACAAACTTGCCCAACATAAAGTCAAGAAGCTGGTTCCCATATACTTAGAAACCTAAGAACAGCGGAAGCCTGAGATAAGGTCAAGAGGAAGGAAAGTGGAGCAAAGGCCGGGTGAGAGGACCCTGAAGAGGGACTTGGCTTATGTTATTTTTTTCAGAACTGGCTCTGGAGCAAGAGTGAATATGATGAGACATGGAACACAAATCTAATCTTATTTTCCAGCAAGTGGCTGTATTTTCAGGACTGTATACTTTGCAATAAATTCTTGTCCTACCAGGAATAATCACATTTTCTTTAGATTGCAATTCTCCCCTCAGCAATGCACAAATGATAATGTTGGATATACATTTGTTTAACCACCCATAAGGTTTATATTTACAGTGTTTTTCCTTTGATTACTTTGTCCTTTTTTTTTATGACATGGTTAACTTTTTTGGATAGTCTGCTTTCAAATTCTTTTACCCATATATAGCCTAGAAGTAGACTTAACATGGAAGCAAATACTGTTGAAGTTTCAAGGGTGACCACCTCCAAAATTCTTGGAGTGGCACTAACAAAGTTCAACACATCATATGTTTTTATGAAATATGAAAAATAACCATTTTTTAAAAAAGCTGTCATCAATAGCCACATCATTCTGTGTTGACTTTCCTCTATGACACTTTCCTTGTGTCAGATGGTCCTGTGTCCATTATCAAAAGAACATGGCAAGGTGAATTAAAAGAAAGTTTGAAATGTTCAGAGTCAGAAGCTACTCTGAGGACAAACCACATAAGTAAGTATATATAACTGCTAGCGAAGAATTAGTTTCTCTTTGGTAACTAGTTAAAATGAGTTCTTCTTTGTTAACATAATTTTTAATATTTTTATTGGCAATCATACAATAGAGAATGAAAATCTCTGTAGTTTGTAGGTATACACTATAGAATACTATGAGTATAAATTCCAATTAACCATCCAAAAGAAAAGACTAAATTGACTATTTTCTCTATAGAGTATTAAAATTTTATTGCCATATTAAGAAGTAATAAAAGTATAATTTATTGTCATTTCTCTCTTTTTAAATATATATTCACTACATGCCTAATTTTGAATGGCCATTTTTATATTATTTTCCTTAAATTGTACAAAACTTGATTTCCCCTAATTTCATCTCTTTCTCTCTAAGATATGGCTTTCCTTTTTCTTTTTCTTTACTGGAAACTGTCAATATCTTTCCAACATGCTTATATAATCCTGTTCAACTGGATTCCAAGTTATTTCATTATTTTTCATTCAAAAAATAAAACCCTGAGATGTTGCTATTTCTGCTTCATACATCTTTCCTCTCACATAACCAAAAATTTGATGTTATTTAAATATGCTATCTATAATCAGCACTCTAAGTCAATCTGTTTATTCCAGGCTTTTAATGATTACTTTATTATTTGCAAGACCACGGGTTATATATATATATGAAAAAGTATATACATAAAAAATATATATATAAAAAAGCATATATATATACATATATATAAATATGCTTTGTCTTTATATATAACTTTCTTAGATCTTTGAAAGCCTTAATTCTCTTTTTAAAATTTTTACTGGCATATAGTTGACTTACAATGTTGTGTTAGTTTCAGGTGACAGCAAAGTGAATCAGTTATATACATAAATATATTCCATTCTTTTTCAGATTCTTTTCCCAAATAGGCCATCACCGAGTATTGGGGAGAGTTTCCTGCTCTGTACATAGGTGTTGTTACGTATCAATTTTATATACAGCAGTGTGTATAGGATAATCCCAACCTATTTATCCATCCCCCCAAAGTCTCCCTTTAGGTAATAATAACTTTGGTTTTGAAATCTTTGAGTGTGTTTCTGTTTTGTGAATAAGTTCTTTTGTATAATTTTTATTAGATTCCACGTTAGTAATCTCATATGGTATTTGTCTTTCTCTGACTTACTTCACTTAGTATGATAATCTCTACTTGCATCCATGTTGCTGCAAATGGCATTATTTCTTTCTTTTTTATGGCCCAGTAACTTCCTTTCATCTGTCACTCTCCTTCATTCTCTAGCACATTGTTGTTTCATCTTGTCTCACAGATTTTTCTCTTCTCCAGAAAAATTCATCTAATTTTTTGGTATTAACCAATATAGTAAGTTTTTTACACTCCCTGCCCTGATGACCTTAAGGCTACTCTCTTCCAACTTTTGTGAAACTCCATTGGAAGCTAATCCATTAATGTAAACTGCATGTGTCATATATGCATTAGTCATATTTAGTTATTTTTCTCCAGATCCGATGTTTCTAAGCTTCTGGGATGAAAACAATGAATATTTTTGAAAATCAGATGAAAGACACTGGCTATCTCTTTAAAATGATATCTCATATACCAAACATTTTGCATTTAATCTCAGGGCATTGATCCTATGTTAAGAACCCCTGTTTTGAACCCAGAGATTCAAACTATATCCTGACCATTTTCTCTGTTTCCCAGAGAGGCACAAAGTCATCTCCCAAATTATGATGGGTATTTAATTTTATTCCACTTATTTTTGGATAATTTTCTGATTTTTCTCTTTGTGCACATATGGAAAAATTTAGAACATTTGGAAACTAAGATATAACTTGCATTTAACGTAGATAGAGAATATACCATTCAACCATGAGAAAGAAAAAAAATTCTGCCATTTGTAAAAATATAGATGAACCTAGAGAGCATTGTGCTGAGGTAAGTCATATAGGGAAAAACTGAAAACGTTTAAATAGAAAAAATTTAAAGACGTCCATAAGAAGGACCACATGCTGTGGATTCTGTTGGTGGAAGATTCACATGAGAAATGTACAAGAAAAACACAAAGAATAAACACCTAAATTTCTTCCTGTAAAGTTACGTTCATGTTTATTTCATTTAGTCTATAGTTTTTGTTTTGTTTTTTGCTTTGTCTTTTGTCTTTTTGGGGCCACACCTGAAGCATATAGAGGTTCCCAGGCTAGGGGTTGAATTGGAGCTGTTGCTGCTAGCCTATGCCACAGCCACAGCAACACCAGATCCGAGCCACGTCTGCGACCTACACCACAGCTCACCACAACACCTGATCCTTAACCCACTGAGCAAGGCCAGTGATCCAACCCGCTATCTCATGGTTCCTAGTCAGATTCGTTTCTGCTGTGCCATGACGGGAACTCCTCATTTAAACTATAGTTTTAGGGAGTTCCCGTCGTGGCACAGTGGTTAACGAATCCGACTAGGAACCATGAGGTTGTGGGTTCGGTCCCTGCCCTTGCTCAGTGGGTTAATGATCACGGCGTTGCCGTGAGCTGTGGTGTAGGTTGCAGACGCGGCTCGGATCCCGCGTTGCTGTGGCTCTGGCATGGGCCTGTGGCTACAGCTCCAATTGAACCCCTAGCCTGGGAACCTCCATATGCCGTGGGAGCGGCCCAAGAAATAGCAAAAAGACAAAAAAAAAAATCTGTTAAACTATAGTTTTAATAGTGTCTGTCATTACACTGTACACCAAAAACACATCATGCTCCAGGCTTTTATTTAGATATACAATGTCATATTTCCCGTCCATTTTTTTCTTAGATCTTTCTGCAACTTTCTTGAAATATCATTTATATATTTTAAGGAGCCCCTTTATTCCTAAGCTGTAACTAGAGTCCGATACTGTCAGTGTTCAGAATGACTGAGCTCAGGCTGCACATCACTCTCTCTTTTGCATCTTGACCTTCCATTTCTCATACGTTTGACAAGGATTTCCTTATGAAAGACCATGCATTCTCTAGATACCATTAGCGTATGGCCAGTTTTGTCTCATTTCCTCTCCTGCCTCACTGTTTTATAATATCCTCACTAATTTAAACAGCTTTTGTGCCTTATCTTTGCAAGGCCTTGAAGAGACCAAAAAAAAAAAAAAATCAACTCTCTCTATTCCTGATTTAGCTAATATATATCACTAAGTATGACAAAAATATGGCCAATCTTGACCCCTAGGGTTACTTAATGATTATTTCTTCATACTGAGTGAGGGATTTCTAGGATGCTTGCATATCACTAATGCTTACTTCCTAGCTTATACTACAAATCTTCTCAATCATATCTGTCAGACACTATGCTAAGTGTACTATGTGTCTTATTAGTTTTTTCACTTACCCCTCCTCCCTCCCCATTCTAGGCTGGATTTCTCTAATAAGTCCCCTATCCTTTTTTTATCCAATCCCTCTTTTCTTTTATTTTCTTTTTGGCTATGCCCATGGCATGGAGAAGTTCCCAGGCCAGGGATCGAACCCACGCCAGAGCAGTGACAAAGCTTGATCTTTAACCTGCTGTACCATCAGTGAACTCCTATTCAATCTTTCTTAACAAGGGTTAAAAAGTATCTTGTGTATCTTAGCGGTGTTTTTGACACCCTCTTCATGAAGATTCTGGGAAATATATGAATAGAAAGAAGATACTAAAAAGACAAAATTTCCCTTTCTATTCATTCACTTTTCATTATTGACTATGGAGCAGATTAAAGTAAGACAAGCTATAACATATAATGTAGAGTTAAATTTCCCTAATGAGAATTTTGATTAAGAAAAATCTATCCTGGACATTGCTACCTTTAAATGATACAATTTTATTCCTATGGAAATATGACTTTAACATTTCAATTTCAAATAATTTAATCACATTTAAAATGATTGAATACATAGTTCAAACATCCCATCAACATTATTAATCACTTGTCTAATATTATGGTTTTATGACTTCATGTTAACCTCTAAAGGAAAGAATGATAAAAGTTATATTATTTTTTTATTTCATTATTTCTTATATAGGATTTTAAGCATTAAAATTTCAAGAGATAATTCATTCTTGCAGAAAGTGAAATCCAATCCTCAAATGTGACAATTAGAAAATTAATGTGAATGCATCGATTTCTAAAATGACCTCATTTTTGTGGTCTACAGATATCACCTATGAACAGTATATTTATGTGCCAATTCCAGATATATGAACCCGAGTCTGATACACACATAGTTCTCTTGCTTATTTTCTGCCTGATGTGTGAGATATAGAGCCCAGTCTCTTTCACTTTGCATTCTAGAAAGTGGTAAATTGCCTACTGTATACACAGTATTTGATAACTATTTATTGAACAAGAGAAAAAACCCTGCTTTCAGAATTCACAATCTAGTGGAAATCAAGTAAGTGATCACTACATGCTTATATACATTCTAAGCATTCTTCTTGGTGATCCTTGCATTGCTTTAAAGATTGTAGCGAACGCTATTCCTTATATCTTTCCAATTGCAGTGCTTTTGCAATTATGTAGACTGTAACTGAAAAGAAGCGAATAATTACATATTTTGTAAACAAGGAATTTTTTTCCCCTAAAAAAGGTAGTGAGAGGAATTTTTCATCATAGAAACTGTACTAGTGATGATCACAATGCAAACTGACCCAACCTTTTTCTCAAGCAGTTTGTAAATGAATGTCATGTCTTAAAAAGTTTAAATTTTAATAAATCCCACTTCTGGAGTGTAACTTGAGGAAATATAGCATGTTTGGATGACTCAGTAGGATGCTGTCTACTACAGAATTATTTATAATGTCAAACAATTGGGAATAACCTAAATAGCCAAAACTAGGCAAAGATTTGAATATTAGCAACTGCACACAATAAAGAATGCCATTCATACACATATATGCAAATCAAAAAGAAAGTGACACACAGCCAAATTTTTAGCAATAGTTTTCTTTGGGTGGTGCAGCCATGAGTCTCTTTAATAACTCATGTTATTTTTTAGCATTCTTTCCATTCCTAACTTTCTTCTGTAATATATGTTTCTTTTCAAATAAGGAGGAAAAAAAAACCTTCACTCAATTAAAAGTTGCATATTTTAATCTCTCCCTGTTTCTACCTTCTCTCAGTGACTGCTTCCCCCAGTTATCCTGCACATATGGCTTTAATCCATTCTATGGCTCCATCCTGAGCAGGTGTAACACATATACTGGGTTTGTTTCTCATTTATGTAAAACGTTAACATTCTCCCAGGCAAGAGTTACACTGATGAGGTGATATCCCAACAGGACAGATGTGAGGTAATAACACTGGTATAAAACGAATAGCACCGCAGCTGTCATCTCAACCAACAATTCCACAGATGCTCCGGACGCAGCCTAGAGAAGACCCCAAAGCAACATCCCTGAGCCAAAGAAATGGCACTGAAGCACTAATCTTCTTTTTATGTAATAACCTCATGCTTACCACAAGAAATAATAAATAAAGACAGATAGAGAGACGGCTAAAAGAGAGAAAAAGCCAACAATATTTTTTTTTCTTTTTTTATGGCTGTACCTGCAGTATATGGAAGTTCCCATATACTCCAGCCAGGAGTGGAATCAGAGCTGCAGCTGCTAGCCTATGCCTCAGCCAGGGCAAAGCAGGATCTGAGCCGCCTAC
Source organism: Phacochoerus africanus (assembly GCF_016906955.1). Classification (NCBI taxonomy): domain Eukaryota; kingdom Metazoa; phylum Chordata; class Mammalia; order Artiodactyla; family Suidae; genus Phacochoerus; species Phacochoerus africanus. The sequence continues at coordinate 110,725,227 of NC_062554.1, forward strand.
ACAGTAGCTTGTGGCAACGAGGTTATCCTTAACCTACTGAGCAAGGCCACAAGGGAACCTTCATCATCATAGACACTATGTCAGATTCTTAACCCACTGAGCCACAACAAGAGCTCCCCAACAATCATTTTAATTTTCTTTTCCCATCATTTCATTACATTTGCTTATGATTAGCTAAATACCCTTGTCTTTTTCTCCTTTAGATACATGATGCAGAGCCTTGTTGAATTTGGCCTAGAAACCTATTTTTTTTTTTGTCTTTTTGCTATTTCTTTGGGCCGCTCCCGCGGCATATGGAGGTTCCCAGGCTAGGGGTCGAATCGGAGCTGTAGCCACTGGCCTACGCCAGAGCCACAGCAACTCAGGATCCGAGCCGCGTCTGCAACCTACACCACAGCTCACGGCAACGCCGGATTGTTAACCCATTGAGCAAGGGCAGGGACCGAACCCGCAACCTCATGGTTCCTAGTCGGATTCGTTAACCACTGCGCCACGACGGGAACTCCTAGAAACCTATTTTTAACAGGTATGCCATTTGTCTTTTCTATCAATAATTCTCTAGAGCAAATATGGCACCCTTACTAAATACTAAATACTAAAAAAATAAAAAATAAAAAAAGGAGGGGGACAAGGAAAAAAAATCTTCATTTCTTTCTTTGAAAATCAGTGATTTTAAGATTGGTTAAGTAAGAACCAGGCACTTTAAACTGTGTGCATTAAAAGCACAGGATTAATAGAGATATGGCCCAACAATTTCATTTTACTAAATAACAATCAAATGATAACCTCCTTACCCATGATCAACTTTTCTCATTATTTCTTTTCTCAGCTAAGCTGGTCCTATACACACTCTACTCATGAAAAAAGTAGAGATTTTCAGAATTTCTGGGTTGCTCTCCTTTTCACATGAAAACTTCCCAATTACACAGCAGGCTACTATCTACAGGGACTCAAGTGAAACAGTTCTTAGGAATAGAAAACTTGAGTTCCCGCTGTTGTCCAATGGATCAACAGTTCCTTGGGAGCTCTGTGAGGCAGTTTCACTCCTCAACCCAGTTAAGGAGCTGGCATTTCTCAAATCTGAACCCTGGCCCATGAACTCCATATGCTGCAGGGCAGCAGCCCGCCCCCGCACCCCCCCCCCAAAAAAAAAAGACTAAAAAGGCTAGGAATCTTGGATGCTTACTCAGAAGCCAGGAGAGTCCTTGAAAAGGGTCTCCTCAATTCAAACACTTTTTATAGAAGAAATGATGATAATACATTGAATCAAGGAAATTCTATTTCATGTGATTTTCTCTAGTTGATTCTAAGGTGTCCTAACCACATAAGTTTTGCACCCTGTATTTTATCATACTCTCACTCACATTCAGAAGAGTCCTGCCATTCAAATAACACAACATGTAATATAAAGTATTTAGTGACACAAGCAGCCTTCTGCTCTATTCCAAAGCATTGGAGTAAGAAAGAAGCTCTTCTTGGACAGGAGACCAGAATGAGAACATTTGTGTTTTAGGTTGAGTGAGGCAAACTGTTGAGGAAACAGACAAAAACAGAAGGAAAGGTCAGATACAATTGTGTTCTGTTGTGTTCTGTTGGCAAAAGTCAAAATCTTTTCTTTCCTATGACAAGACCACAAATTGCAGTGAGTAACAAAGACCCTCATCCGTATGCAATCATGCAAATTAGCTACTACCATGCATGGGCAAAGACCCAGAACAGAATGAAATATGATCATTTCTACCTTGAGACTCCTAGGACTGAGGCAAAATAATCCCAGATATCTGTCACCCAGTTTTCAACTCTCTAATATGACTTGAGGGAAGACAGACTGCAGATATGCTAGAGAGATAAAGAAAAATGATGGGATTACAGATTCAGAGCAACTTTTTAAGTGCTCTGAATTTTCTTTATGGGCCTCTTATGGGCCATAGACATAGTTGGTCTATGTTTTAATGAAGCATTTGACAGATTCACATGATACTCTTGTGAGCAGAATGGCTAAAAGTTGGGTAGCGTTTTAACGGGTTTAATAAGAGAGCCCTGGGATATTGATTGATGCTGGATGGATGTGTGGAGTTTAGCTTACTGGAAATGTGATAGAGAAATTTGCTTGGACTTTTTTTGGATGAGATTTTCAATCAATGACTTGAAGGCATGTACCAAATAAGAATAATTAAGTGTAATAGGAAAAGTGAGAAGTAATATATTTAGATTTGAGAATCTGCTACTCAAATATGGAATCTCACAGGTTGGTAGTTTGCTTTGCTTACTTCAAATTAAAAACAAATACTCTTGAAAATTTAATTGAAAAAGATCAGACTGAGCCATTATTTTGACAGAGTCTCTATTAAAGCTTTTAAAATCTGAGGTTTTATCAACAGTCATTTACTATTTAGGTCAAATACATACTTGAACTACTTTGCCATCGTCATACACCATGTGTATTGTTGTATTTGGTTTTATGTGCAATTTTTAAAACTTTGATTTTTAATAACAAAATGAGGTACCTGTCCAAAATTATAACGACAAAAAGGAATTATAAACCTTATAGTAATAAAATGGTTAAGAGGTTAGAAAGGTTATCTTGGACAAAATACAACTAGGAGGTTGTTGTTAATGCTTCATTTTATTTAAATATTTTAAAAGTTATCAGTGAGAAGGAAATAGACACTCTGTACTCAATAATGGACAGTAGATTCAGGGAGTAAAAATTACAAGAAATCACATTGTGTCCTTATAAAAATATCTTTTTTAATTTAATTTAATTTTTTTGGTCTTTTTTGTCTTTTTTTAGGGCCACACCCGCTGCATATGGAGGTTCCCCGGCTAGGGGTTGAATGGGAGCTGTCGCTGCCTCCCTACGCCAGAGCCACAGCAATGCCAGATCCGAGCCGCGTCTGCGACCTACACCACAGCTCAGAGCAACGCCGGATCCTTAATCCACTGAGAAAGGCAGATCAAACCTGCAACCTCATGGTTCACAGTCGGATTCGTTTCCTCCACGCCATGACAGGACCTCCAAAATACTTTTAAAATTTTAATCACAAAAATGGATCGTTTACCATATCTGAAATATGTATATATATTTTTTCTTAAGAAAGATATCTGTCAACTTTAATGAACAGCATAAAGTGTTTTGAAATTGAGAGCTGGACAAAAATTCTACTAATGATATATAAATATTCAGCCCTCTAAATTTATATGCTAACCATTACATTTAAAATAGTAAATTATTTTGCATGACAGCATTTCACTGGCCCTAGGCTAGTTTCTAACACTGTGGAACAACTGTCTTTCCTTATTTTCCTGAATATTGTAATATCCAAAATACTTTCCTGGAATTTCAAGATTTGATTGTAATATGAAAATCATCCTGTCTTGACCTAAAGATTTCAACCTGCATTTGTTTGATGAGGCTGGGCTGCTTAAACATGTTATTAGAAGAAACAAAGAAGAGTTGCTTTCATCAGCCATTTCTCCTGTTTCCTTTGGGGTTGGATGATGTGGTTATCACACACTAGTGGTGTGTGCCAAATACTGACACCTGCATTGGTAAGGAAATTTAAAGCACTGGAACACTGCAGTTCACTATTTATATTTGGAAATCGACAGCCTGACTTGAAATAACTAAATTTTAATAAAATTTGATAGTTTTGTCTCCAGTATGACAAGACTATTTTATGAACAACAGGTGCTTCAATAATCTCTCTGAATAGGAATTCATAATCTCAAACAACATCGTTCTATGTCATCACTCAAGAAAAGAAATACTGGAACATTAACTTTGGCAATTTTATCTACTGCAAACAGCTCATTAAATTGCCCTCTGCTCTGTGAAGCAAGAGAGGCAAGCCCTTAAAGTCGTCAGAAAATTACTGGAAGGCAGAGAGAGCACAATGGTTTTGTTTCACAATGTGCTCTATTAAATAAAATGTCTACGAAAATTGCATGGATTTACTCTTTATTACTAAAAAGAGTGTGAGTTGTCATCATTTGTGTGTTTTACAATTATTAAGAATTGCTTCAGTTACAGAACTCTTGGGCACTAAAGAAGTAACAGAGAACTAAAGTCTGAATGTTTTAGAACTTTTAAAAAGTCTAGTATTTTCATAATCAGCTCAAGATTTGAAAGCAGACAATCTAAGTCCAAACCTTAGATTTTCGATTTCCTATTTATTAGGTCTGCTTTATCTTTCTAAGTCTGAATGTCCTCAGTTGGGAAATGGTGGATGATTGTGAGAATGAGATTAAGTATTTGTTGAATCTAAATGTGGCTGATGACCCATAAATATCTGATAGCTGGGCTGTTGTTTATAGAAATATTTTAATTCCTGTTTTTAATATGATAAACAGGTATTTTTATACTATTGGATAATGCTTATTTTGTATTGGTAATTCCCTTCTGTGACCTTCCTCACTCTTTTAACCTCTTCTAGAGAGGTTACAGTGGAATAGACAATGGAGAAAAAAAGTGAAGCATTCCAAGTTGCTTTTGGAAATTCCTGGCAGAAAAGAACAGGCTGCATAAAACATCTCTTGCATGCCAAACTCCAAGTTTATGCCATAATGCTAGAGCCAGCTAAGTACATTCTGCAGACCAAATTCAGGCCACCACCTGTTTGGCAAATAAAATTGTGGGCACAAAGTCACATTCATTCATTCATTCACACACTGTGTATGACCACTTTCATGATACAATGGAAGTGTTGTGTAGTGATAACAAAGGTCTTATATCTGGAAAAACCTAAAATATTTACTATTTGTCCTTTTATAGAATAAGTTTACCAACAACTGTCACCCGCCGCAGATCAGGTAAGCAATAATGATGCAGTTAAGAGGCCAGTTTGCCCTCTTTTCTTTTTCATGCTACCTCTTTACTTGTTCCTAAACTGGGCAAGATAAGGGATCATAAAAGCCAGATTTTATAGAAGATTGTTAAAAACCCAGGTAAATTTTGAGGAACTACAAGGAAAGAGGGTGTTTGTGCTAGAGCGCAATCTGGAACATGAAAAGTCAGAGGCCTTCCAGAAGTTCTCCAGAGCAGCACCACTCCATCCTGTGACTTCAGTGGGGATAGAGATGATATTGGTGCCAGGTGAAGAAACATCCCCATATCTCTCAGAGCCAGGGTGGCCCGGGAGAGCAGTCAGTAAGGGACCAGGAGGAATCATGGGCATTTCAGGAGAGGTCTCTGTGCAACCATTCCAGCTTTTAAGGCAAACAAAAATGTCCTGACATTTCCGAGAAGTTCATAACAGTCCTGAAATCTAGGCACTGCATGTCAGGTATTGTAGAATGGTTTCTAAAAACAAAATTCTTTACAAGAGAAAAATTATAATGGAGTGGCTAAAAATGTATTTCCTATACTTGTGTATATGTAATACAAAAGGGTTTTATTATTAGTGTGAATCCACTGACATTTGGGGGATTGCTAGGGCAGCTAGCATCACTCTAAATACACTTTTTTAAAAAAAGAATATGCATAGCTAAGAATACAAGGTAGACATTCAAGACGGCCTCTGTATAAGGAATGACAACTTCCTAGGTGTTTAAGAGAGAGTAGTCACTATGGCTAAGACAGTCCCTGCAGCCAGACAGTAGGTTCAGATGGTGCAGTTAGAGCAACTGTGGTTTTAAAAGTTGGAAGATTAATTAAAAGCCATATTGCAAAGAAACTTGAATGTAAGTGTAGATTTTATCCTCCAAGCGTTTAGCAGCCACAGATTTTTTCAGCTAGTGGTATGGGGATCAAATAAATTGATTACACTGAATAGAGGCAGGAAAAAAAAAAGAAGGGAACTAAATTGTTTAAAAATAATAGTAAATTGTACAACTATTAGACCAGACCTAGCATGAGTTGATGAGCAAATTTTCAAGACCCTCCATGCCAATGAATAAACTTTACTTATTGTTGTACTCTTAGCATCTAGCACAGTGCTTAACAAGGAGAAGATTCCCAATAAAGAGTTATTTTATGAATAGATGTGTGTCTGCGCTACCAGAAGGGGTCATATATAAGATGCAATTTGAAAAAGACTAAATGATAAGATTTGGTTATTGCAGGATGAAGAGATAAAAAAGAGTCTTAGAGGACTCCAAGAATTTAATTCTGTCTCACCAAGATAGGAAAATCTGGAGGAAGACCGTTTTATGTTCACAAAATAAAATGCCGTGTCACTTCTAATGTGCAAGGCAAATTTTGGTATATATTTTATCATTGCATATAAAATGTTTTCAAAGTTATTATCATTTCAATGCTCTAATGAGTTAGAGAATCAACCATAAATATTGTCATTCTAATAACTTTGTGTTTTTAACTACCTTGACTTTCTCAAAATGGAAGCCTACTAATTTTATCCATATTGAAAGGTAAGCTTGGTGTTCTCTTATGACCCAAAAGATTAAGGATCTGGTCATTGTGAAGCTTGGGTTACTGCTGTAATGAGGGTTCAATCCCTGGCCTGAAAACTTCCACAAACTGGGGGTTTGGCAAAAAAAAAAAGAAAGAAAGAAAGAAAGAAAAAAGATAAACTTTTATGTCATTAGGAGTACAGACTGGAATTCCCCAGCCCTAGAGGTAAGTTAGCACGTCCAGTTTTTGAACTTACACAGTAAAGAAATAGGATAACACACTTTCTTCTTAAGAACATCCAGAATAGAATTTTAAAAGCTCTTTTTTTTTTTTAAATGGCCACACCCATGGCATATGGAAATTCCTGGGCCAGGGAATTAATTCAAGCTGCAGTTGCAGCTGTGACCCACACCACAGCTGCAGCAATGCCATACCCTTTTAATTCACTGAGCTGGGCTATGAATTGAACCCACACCTCCTACTGCAGTTGGATTCTTAACCCGCTGTACCACAGTGGGAATGCCTAAAAGCTTTATTATTTTTTTTAAATTGGAACCTTTCCCAAATGTTACCACTGTTAATAGTTGATAGTGTGTTAGGGTATAAATGTTTTCTTTGTTTAAATTTATACAAATATTCTTGTCATATACTGCAACTCTCCACTTAACTGTGAGAGGAACTGTTAAGTCTCAGAATTGCTTCTGGGATTAAAAGATCAAATTCTACATCCTATACAAAGTGGACCTAGGAAGGGGCCATTGCACTACAAAAATACATTAGTCTTACTCTTCAACAGAAATTCTAGCATATAAAAGAAATGTGCACACCTGGAGTCTGGCACCTTAGACCACTCAGCCATCCCACTGAGTGAAGTCAGTCAGAAAGAGAAAGACAAATACCATATGATATTTATATCTGGAATCTAATATATGGCACAAATGAACCTTTCCACAGAAAAGAAAATCATGGACTTGGAGAATAGACTTGGGTGGTTGGGGAGTTTGGGGTTAACAGATACAAACTATTGTTTTTGGAATGGATTAGTAATGAGATCCTGCTGTGTAGCACTGGGAACTATGTCTGGTCACTTATGATGGAGCATGATAATGTGTGAAAATAGAATGTGTACATGTATGTGTAACTGGGTCACCACGCTGTACAGTAGAAAAAAAAATTGTATTGGGGTAATAACTATTAAAAATAATGATAATAACAAAAAATAGAAATAAATTTTAAAAATAAAAAAATAAAGAATGAAAATAGAAAGAAAAATAAATAAATAAATAAATTAAAGAACTATGGTTTGGGACAGGTCATTAGACTGCTTTATTTTCCTCACATCACTTTCTGCAGCTTCCTTGCTTAGAGTTCACAACAGTCTCACCAGCCAATTAGAGGAGGCTATGTTCAATTTAATCCAGCACACATTCGTTGAATACTTCTTGTTGTCTTTTCTCACATGATGGATGTCATTTTTACCTTCACAGCTACATGTCTTAATTTTAAAGTTTCATTCACTGTATCTTAAGATATACTTGTACACGTAACAATGTTCAAATATTAAGTTAATATAGAGGGGAGGAACATCAATAGATTTTTCCTAAATTTATAGTATTGCCAACAAAATTAGTCAGCTTATGTCTTTTCTTTGCTCATTGGAGATTTCAAGCTATTGCAGAAATTTAGAAAAATTAAAAACCTGTGCAAAATACTTGCTTGTGTCTCCCTGGCTAATTATTACGTGAAAAAAGTAACATTCACTTTACAGGCTGAGGGCCTCTAAGAAAGAGCCAGTGTATTTAATATTCTTTAATATACTTTATTCACTCATTCTATATGGCTTTTATATAAATTTTAGTGAGTTGAAGTTTCAAGATCTTCCCCCAGCAGAATTCCTTGAATTCCTCCTGGAAGTTGCAAAGGTCTAACAATGCAAAATATTAATGAAGATATATCCAGTTATTCACTCATTCTGCATGGCTTATATATAAATTTTAATAGTTTTAAATTTTAAGACTTTCCCCGCAGTGGAATTCCTTGAATTCCCCAGAGAAGTTGCAAAGGTAACAATGCAAAATATTAATGAAAATATCTTGTTGTGTTGATATTTAATTCATGGGGTTTCATGATTACCGAATTTATAAATCAAAGAATGGATTGCATATGCACTATTCAAAGGCTAGCTTCCTATTTTCAAGTATCTTCAGTGAGATGTTTCAGCAAATATCCTCCCCTGTGTATTTATTTACTGCTTGATTTTGATCCCTTATCTTTACTATATTTCTAGGTTTCCCCTACATTTCAATTCACTTCTTAAAGGCAACATCAGAAGATTTGCAACAAAGAACTCAAATGGATTCTCAGCAAGCAAGAGAACTTTGTAACCTTTTTCTGTAACATGTGAAAAGTTGACTGGATGGGAATTATACCTTAGTCCAGTGTATTCTGCTATATTAAGCAGACTTTATTATTTTACTCATAGATCATCAAGCAATGGTGCTAAACACAACAGACCTATTTTGAAATTTCTCCTTTGAAATGTTGAACTTTAGTTCAGGAGAGATGAAAACCTCTTGAAGATTTTCCCAAACCACCCTCCCTCCCCTTAGCTACCAGCTCTTCTGAATCTGATTTACATTTCAGCCAAGTGGAGCCTCAGATGGTTAATGATTTACCCATAAGATTATATTCTATAACTAGAATTAGAAACTCCTATGAACTCTTCCTTTTTAGAAGTGCAAATTCCCCAGACACTTCTTGTCAGATATTGAGAACACAGCATAAACTGCCTTACAGTTTATTAGTCAGTTATCAATAATCTGTATTGAGTATGCTCCTATCAGTGTTTCAGACACAACCCTGGGTACTTGGGACACAGGTGTTTCCCTGAAGGACCTCATGGTCTTATACAGATGTAGACATGTATATCCAAACATGTATAAATACCAGGCTTATAATCAATTCTATTTGATGTGGAAAGAAAAGCTTCACAGATGTGACACTGGGGCACTGAAAGATAATTAGTAATTGCATTTCCAAGAAGGTAAAGAAGGGCATTCCACACAAAAGGAATAGCATGTACAAGTTGCAAAAACATCAGTGCATGGCCTTGTAGCCCCAACTAGATTATAAATATATTGTAAAAAAAGATCATGCACGGAGTGTTTTGAAAATTTCCCACCCTCATCCTCTTGTGTCATAGCTCAGTAAATAAGTGAAAACTGACTGACTTCTGCCCAGCAAATAAGTTGTTATTATTATTCCTTTTGAGTTTCATATATTGAGGCCTTCTTCCAGACTGTATGAGATATATTCTCTTTATGCCTCTATTCATGACCAAAATGTTTAAATTTTTAGGCATATAAAGAATTTCTTTGAATAATTTTCTGGCTCTTACAAAAACTCACTTTATGCAAAAGTAAGCAAGTTCTCCAAATTAAGCATCTGCCAATTTATTTTCCACATGTAGAGCTCATGGAAGATTTTTTAGGCAATTCCGGATAAAGTTGAACATTTTAATGAATATAATGAAAGTTAATAATAAGCATAAAAATGAAGTGCCTATTTAAAAAAATTATTGGATGCATAATTTTTCATTTTAAGTTGAGCTCTGAATTACATAGCCAAAGTTTTTATTGGTTTATTTAAGTTACGCACATTCTCCTGGGTTTAATTTTGAATTAAAGTCCAAGAGAGGTTTAATTATCAAATAGCCTCTGATTCCTGCAGGTATTCCAGCATTTCTTCTCTGCCCTACTCAAATCTAAATATGAAAGTCTATATTAAATTCCATAGCAATGTTAAGATATATTTGAATAAATTATAGCATGCTCTTCACACATTATATTAATTCCTATTTCAAAAATTAAAATTGTACTGTTACAGAATAATGGTTGAAAAGGATGATTAAAGTATCATTCTTGACTATAGTTAGGGTTCTAACTTGTTCCCTTTTAATGGCTATTTACAGGGTCTAAATGCTATAAGAGAAGGCAATTTGGAGAATAGAAACTTAATAGTAGATCTCCGAGTACACATCGATTACTTGGATTTTAAAGTACCCCTTCCAATGTTTAAATAAGTCATGGCACATCCATATAATGGGATATTATGCAGATGCTAAACAGTATCCAAATAATTTGGCTATTCTCCAAAGCACCCTAAATCAGGCCAGTTCTCTCCATCTCCACTACTGCCACCCTCCTCTCTTGTATGTGCTCTTAATTGAACTAACTCCATTGTCTCAGGGGTCCTTTCTTAGCTTTCATACCTGCCTATCAACCAGTTCCCTCTCTAAAAAACTGCCAAAGTGAACTTTTAAAACACAGATCATAACACAGACACCACTCAACAGCTTGCATCTCTCCAGCAGCTTCCAGCTTCCAATTCCTTTTAGAATTAAATCTAAATCTGTCCATAAGTCCCTCCATGATCTGTGCCATGCCTCCCTTCAAAGTTCATTTCCTGTCCATCAAAACCTGAGTCACAAGAGACTTTTTTCTGAAGCTAAACTTATTTCCACCTTCCTACTTTATGTCACATCTTCCTAGATGACTATTTTCCAAGATGAACACCTATCTGTCATTCATATTTCAGCTGAAATATCTTCTTCAGAGGAGACTCTTGACTAGAAAATCTCATGCTGTCTCTCATCTTCAAGTCTCTACCACAAAAGAATAAATTACTTTTGCAATAATTGTTTAATTTAATAACGTGTCAGTCTCTCTGAAGGCGAGAATAAATAACATCGAATGTATGAGGTTGTCGACATAAGTGGGATTTCAAAGGGGAGTGTCTCTAAGTATCCTTTGAATTTTATTTATAGCTAAAAAGTACTGTCAGAAAAGCACAGGAGGTGGGCTAGGGAAGGGGAATGTGGGCAAAGAGGAGGAGATGAGTAAGTCTGGTAGCCTTTTCAGTCACATTTTTATAACCTACCAAAATGGAGTTCACTCTGGGTTGCCTGGGCAATAAACCAGCTGAGACAACCTTCCCCTCACACCTCACCAGTTAGAGGGACTATATCCAATCTCAGGTTCCCACTAGGCCAATGGTTTCTTTGTTCTGGCAGTAGGAGCTATAAACTTGCAAATTTCCCTTAGTTACCAGGCATCTGAAAACCCTAGGTTGTCTAGCAATCAAGAACGTCTTTGTTCTTCAATGATCTAGGTTGCTCTTAACATCTCCTTCATACAAAGTGAGAGAAACAAAAGGGGCAGGGGGCTACTTCTACAAGTCTGCCTGTCTGTGTGGAAAGTCAGGATGATCCAGAATTTTGGCAGGTACATCTCTCAAGAGTCTATCCCTCTTCTCATGCCATGTGGTATCCTAACACTGGTCCCAAGTCTAGGATACCTCAGACTCCATCAACTAGCTCTAGCTAGGTGAGCTATGTCATGTTATTAATTAATTACATACTTTTAAAAAGTTGCTTAGCTATTGGGTTTTTGGTACTTCAACATGGTAGGAAAATTTCCTATGCTGTAAAATTCAAAGGAAAGCATATCTACATATTCAATAAAATGTAGTAAAATAGTAAATTTTAAAAAATCACTACATTATATCCTCCTGCCTGGCCTGTCTTCGCCTTTTTCTTAACATCTTTATTTACATAATATTAGTAATTACTTTCAGAGGAGCTCAAAAGCAGAAAAGAATTTTGGATTTAATTATGATCAAATCCTTTCTTGTGCTCTTATTAATAAGCCTAACCAATAGTTCATTTGAGGCAATTCCTAAAATGCTTTAAATCAATATTTTCCATTTAGGTGATCCCTTCTTTTTTTCTCTGTTGAGAACAGTTGTAAGGAGGATGCCTCTCTTTGGTTGTGCTGCAATGGTACGGGGAGGAGGTAGTAAAAAAAGAAACCTGATATTGATCATGAGTCCTTGAAAGCTACAGATGCTGCATAGGAATCACTTAGCATATTAAATTGCAGCAGTTTCAGCTCTGGAAAATATAATGAGGAAAGGGTTGAGCATGTATGGTGCTATCTTATTTTCCTATAATGTGCAATAATGAGATAATTTGGGCTGCACTTGGACAAGACTAATCAACTTGAATTTCCATCTGATTTAGCAAAGTAGAGTCTGACATCATTTCCTATTCCACAAAGATTTCATTTATCTCTCATTTAGTTACATATATGATACTTAGCTTTACTCTTTGCTACATCCACATTGTGGTTTAATTAGCACTGGGACGCTGCAGGATACATTGCTTTGTAATAAATCAATACAAAACATACTTTTTAGCATCTGTAAACAGCATAATATAAGCAAGAGATTCAGAAAATAGATTTTAAAACAAATTCAATTTTTGTTAAAGCAAATTTTACAACGAACATTCCAGAAATATATTGTCCTGACTTTCAACTTTGATATGTGAAGTCACTGTTCCCCGTGCCTGCAGAAACATATTGACCTCTATGTCTTTCTTTCCTGGTAGATTAAAAGTCTTTTTAGGGAAAAGGACTACATTTCATTTCACTTTGTAGCCTATGTGCTTAGTCTTGGTGTTTGGCACATGGTTGATGATCAAAAAGTGCTTGTTGAATGATTTTCTGTAAAACGGTGTCTGTAAGTAGGTTTAAAGAATAAGGATTGTGAGGAATTCCCTTGTGGCATCGTGAGTTAAGGGGCAGTGGTTTGGGTTGCCATGTGGTTTGGGTTCAGTTCCTGGTCTGGGAACTTCCACATGCCATGGGTGTGGCAAAGAAAAAAAACAAAAACAAAACAACTTTCGTCAAAACCTTGACAATACATGTATCGTTTTAATTGATAATATAAAGGTTTCTGCAACTGTTATCAATACTGAACACTGAAGGAATTTAATAAAAATATACTTATTTGATTTGATGTCTTCTAGCAAAAAAGATATTACTCATATCTAAGTTGGCAATTTTTGAGTATTTACTATTACTCTTAATAAAGTGATATTACGTATTAAGAATCAGGGTAAAGATGTACTTTTAAAATGTCTTTATGCTTAAAGAAATTTGAAGAGAAAGTGAAACAAAGTCACAAAGTAATGAATATTGGAAAATAAATCAGAAGATTAAGAGATTTAAATTAAAGACTTTTTTTTTTTTTTTTCCTGAGCCACGTCTGCGACCTACACCACAGCTCACGGCAACTCCGGATCCTCAACCCACTGAGGAAGGCCAGGGTTCAAACCTGCAACCTCATGGTTCCTAGTCGGATTCGTTAACCACTGCACCATGACGGGAACTCCTAAATTAAAGACTTTTTAAAAGGCCATTCTTGTCAATGCCTTACAGTCCCTAAGAAATGACTCATCACATTTAAGATCTGAATGGAACAATGGAGATCAAAACCCAATACCCTCACTTTCTAGACAAAACTAATGAGGACTTGAAGCTAGAGTTAATGGCTGGGAGGCCACATGGCTATTTGGTGGCTCACCAGGGACCTGTTAAAAATGTGTCTCCTTTCGCACTTCCCAAATAGCAGTGTAGAGACCATGAAAATTCACTCCTTTATAATAAACAAGGGGAAGACTGGCAAAAAAGAAATTCAAAGTCAACATTTCCACCACTCTAAAAATTGACCTAAGGATAATAGCAATTCAGAGGGTTTATTCAAGAAAAATGTCTGAATCATCATAAAAGCAATGAGCTTTGTGACACTTTGGCATGCTATATTTACATTTCTCCTTTCCCATTTCCACAAGAGAATCAAAACCTGCAGCCTCACAATAATGTAGTCATTGACACCACCAGTCTATCTGCCAGTAGCGGGGTGAAAATGGTTTAGAGATCCTCTAAAGCTCTATGTCCAGAGAACTGCCACTACTTGAGCCATTTGGCAGTACTGAATTCTTTCATCCTCAAGGCTTTTTTATTAGATCTGATTAAGAGCTCTTCTTACACAATCAACACTATCTCTGGGACTTTTCATCATGGCTCAGCAGCTAATGAACCCAACTTGTATCCATGAGGATGGAGATTCAATCCCTGACCTTGCTCAGTGGGTTAAGGGTCCAGCATTGCTGTGAGTGGTGGTGTAGGTCACAGACATGGCTCAGATCTGGCCTTGCTGTGGCATAGGTCAGCAGCTGCAGCTCCTATTTGACCCCTAGCCTGGGAACCTCCATATGCCTCATATGTCACAGAAAGTGCAGCCCGAAAATGACAAAAAATAACAACGACAAAAAAGCCACTATCCCTGGCGTGTTGTCATAAACAATAAGTGGCAATTGTTTAACATCTCCTGTGGTTGGAGCAGAGACTTCAGTTGAGGCTACTGAAAAACTTATTGAAATGTTTAAAAGGAAAAATTGGGGAACAAGATATCCACAGAAAACTTTTAAAACTTCTGACATGTTCCTGGGAATCCAGAGGCTACATGCATGTGCACACCTGTCTGTATGTCCAGAAAAGATATGAGATGACCCTAATTTCTCACCAGTGGCTAACCATGAGGCTCTGCACAAATAGGGAGTAAAGCTGACAGAGTTATAAATTATACACAGGCACTTTGAACTCATGGTCCAACACATATTGCACCACTCAGAACAGTTATTGTTTCAAAGCATCTAAGGAAATATTCATCCAGTCATTACCTGATAAGTAAGCTAATCATGCAAAGACTTTCATGGTTGCCCACAATGAAGAATACATACTTAACAGAGTTAATCCAGAAAAGTCACTAAGTGAACAGATGGTATCAACTGCTCAATTATTGTGGGGGGGTGACATAATGTCTTGCCAAATTATAATTTTAACCAATTGAAAAATTAAAGTTTTAAATTTTACATTACTACATTTTTAAAATTATGGGACATGCCAAGAAATAGGGGGATTACTTATACACCAAAAAAAAAAAAAAAAAGTCAATATAAACTGTGCCTGAGGAAACCCAGATACTGGACTTACTAGACAAAGACTTTAAATCAGCTATTATAAATATATTTAAACAAGTAAAGGAAACCATACCTTAAAGATTAAAGAAAATTATGAGATTTTTATCACAAAAAGATATATAAAGGATATAAAGAACCAAATAGCAATTACAGAGTAAAAATTATAATAACTGAAAAGAAAAAGTCACTAGGGAGGTTTAATAGAATACTTTAAATGGCAGATAAAATAATCCATGAACTTTAACAGTGGTCAGCTGGGCTTATTAATTCTTAACAACAGAAAGAAGAGGGAAAAAAAAAGAAAAAGAAACAGAGGCTCAGAGACCCATATGACAACATTAATTGTAACAAAATATTTATTACAAGAATTCCAAAAGTAGAGAAGATATGGAAGTAAGTAGAAAGAATATTTGAGGAAATAGTATCTGAATAATTTCCAAGTTTGATGAAAAACATTAATCTGAACATCAAAGACCTCAAGAAAATCCAAACAATATGTAAGGGAATCACAAAGAGGTCCACATCTAGACATCATGGTCAAACAATTTAAAACCCAAGACAGCAATACTCTTAGAAACAGCAAGAGAGGAGTGGCTTTTCATGTAAAAGTGATCTTCAGTAAGGTTTGTTCTATTATTTAATTTTTTATTTTTTTAATTTGATTTACAATGTTCTGTCAATTTCTGCTGTACAGTAATGATTAAATAGCTAAATTCTCCTCTGGAGACATGGAGGCCAAGAGCAGTGGCATGACATTTTCCACATGATGAAGAAAAAAACTGTCAACCAAAAACTTTACGTCAAGTAAAACTAGATAAACAAAAACTGAGAGAATTTATCGCTAGCTGACCTCCCCCAAAAGAAAGACTAGAGAGTCCTTGTGGCTAAAATATAAGGGAATTGTATTGAGAAAATACATACATACATACATATATATGTGTGTGTGTGTGTGTGTGTGTGTGTGTGTGTGTATTACATGAGATATATGTTACAACTCAACAATAAAAATATAAATAACCCAACTAAAAATGAGGCAAAGGTTCTGAATAGAACATTTTCCAAAAGACATATATAAATATACCAAAACACATATGGAATGATAATCAATTTTTTTAATTTAATTTTTATTTTATAATGGAGTATAGTGATTTACAATGTTATGTTATCTTGTAGCACAGGTGTACAGCAGTGATTCAGTTATACATATACATATATCCATTCTTTTTCAGATTCTTTTCCCATATAGGTTATTACAGAATATGAGTAGAGTTCCATGTGCTATATAGTGGGTCCTTGTTGACGATCTATTTTATATGTAATAGTGTGTATATGTTAACCCCAAACTCCTTATCTGTCCCCACATCCCTCTCCCAGCCTTTGCATACTGGTAACTGGATGTTTGTTTTTGAAGTATGTGAGTCTGTTTCTGTTTTATAAATGAGTTAATTTGTACCATTTTTTTTAGATTCCACATATAAGTAATATCATGTATTTATCTTTGTCTGACTTCACTTAGTATGATAATCTCTAGGCCCATCTATGTTGATGCAAATGGCATTATTTAATCATTCTTTTTAAAGCTGAGTAATATTCTATTACATATATTTACCACATTCAATTTCTTTAGTCTTAAGGAAAATTGAAATCAAAACTATAATGAGATAACACTTCACACTAAAACTGTTATAATCAAAAAACATAAATAATATGAAGTATTGAGAGGACGTAGAGAAACTGTAATACTTATACATTTAAGTTAGGAATGCAAAATAGCAGGTTGATTTCTCAAAAAGTTAAGAGCTACCATATAACCCAGCAATTTTAATCCTAGGCATATACCCAAGAGAACTGAAATCATACATGCACACAAAAACAAACAATGAATGTCCATAATAATACTATTCACTATAGTCAAAAAGTAGAAACTAAAAAAAAAATGTTCTCTTGTGGTGGGTTAAGGATCTGGTGTTGCCACTGTAGGGGCTATCAAAACGTCTCTCAACTGATGAATGGATAAACATAATACGGTCATTCCATAAAATGTAAAAATGAATGAATTACTGGTACATGTTAAAACACTGATGAACCTTGAAAACACTGACAAGTGAAGAAAACCAGGCACAAAAGACTACATATTATATGATTCAATTTTTTATAAAATGTCCAGAATAATCAATCCATAGACATAGAAACAGAAAGTAGGTTAATAGTTATAAGGGGTTAAGGTGAACAAGAAAATGGGAAGGGATTGCTAATAGTTATGGGATTTGGGAGGGTTGCTGGTGAAAATGTTCTAAAACTAGATAGTGGTGATTGTTGCACAACAGTGCAAACATATTTTAAAATTTTTCATTTTACAATTTAAAATGGTGAATTTATAGCATGTGAATTACATCTCAGTAACATTTTCATTTAATCAAACAATAACAATAGCACAAAACTCTCTTGAATTCTAGTCTTGTGAGTTTTTCATTAGAAACAGATTTATCTTCCAAAGGAAGGCTTTTTGGAGGAAGACAATATGTGTTATTAATGTGAAGATAATTTCAGTCAGTGATTATTTAAAATGACAGCGTTAAAAAAAAGTCTACTTTTTTTTTTTAGGTGTGACATGGTTTTACCATGTATAGAACTCATATATACTTGTTTTGGCAAGGTGCAAGATTAAAAAGGTTCCAATTTGAAGGATATATGTATACACACACACACACACAAATGACATTATAATTCACGTCAATAGACAGCACAGTAAAAACTGATAAAGTACAGACAATCTATTTAGGATCGGATATGATGAAGACATAGACAACAAGAATTTGTATGGAAGGATGAGTTTAGTGGACTTGCTTTGAGATAAGTACCATTTCTTTTAAATGCAGTGTGTACTATTAAATATACGACATCACACATTATATTTCCCGATCCTTTACTTCAGCAGGTTGTGTTTGGCTGGATTAGCACACTGGCACTCTTGACAGAAAATTGATGTTCTAAGACCTTTCAGCACCCGTACTTTTGGCAATGTGTTTCTGTGTTATTTCCGCTCTCTAAACTGATATGTGAAATATCCATTGGCATAAAATCAGTCTTCCCTCTCTAGAAAGTATACAATTTAGAAGGTCCCTATCTAAATGAACTCTGGAGTGACAGAATATTTTTGGCAGCATTTTTCCTATACATCTTATTTTATTATTGTTATTTTTTGTTCATAGTGTATACAAATGGATAAAGAAAAACAAAACTAGGTGAAAATGACTAATTTGCTAAAAGTAAATACAATTGGAAGTGAAACTTTCTGCCACTAGAGTCCTATCTGATCCACATCCCTGACTTTGGGTAAAAAGCTTGTAGAAAGCTTTTACGCTTTTAAGTGATATGAACTAAATTGGTTTTATCTTACAACAAATATTTTTCATGAAATACAGCAAGTTAGTTTCAAAGCATGGCTTCAAATAATCACTGGTTATGTCAGCTAAAATGCAGGAATCTCAAGAAAAACAACAAAGTAAACTGAAGCATCTTAGTGTGAAGGCAATTTTAATGTTTTTCTCTAAGAAGTGATTGGAAGCATGACAGAAAACCTCGCAAATACTCCATCACAGTCCCCGAAATCTCATTCTTATTGGGTAAGTCTGAATGTGGGTCCAGGCAAACTCATGCTATACCATGTCCTCAAATATTCTTCCCCACCTTTAAATGTCCAGATCCTGTATCCAAATGCCAGCAGCCCTTAGAGTCTCCAAAATCATCTCCAGGTATCAGTTATCGCTGCTTACATTTGCTCAATTCTTCTTCTACATCAACTCTGTGCATTGATTACTTCCTATCTTTAACATCTCTTACAAACTCGTGAATTCACTTTATTTCTGTTTCTTCATTCCAACAGCATGGCAGTACCTTGCCTTTTGTGAGTAATTAATACATATATATGAATTTTAAAAAAATAGCTATGACACAAGAAGGAGTATTTGAGAAATTACAAGGCATGAATTATTCAATAGAAATCAGTCTGACAAGACATAGTCTTTTCATTTTGAGGGAGAGCTAAACATTGGAAAGGTAAGAATTTCGATGAAGGGCAGAAACTCTAGAATGGAAATGGGTTATGGAGCACTGATTCGTGAGGGCAAGTTTGGGTGTGCCACTGAGGAATGAGTTACTAAAAAAGAAAAGTATTGCTTGCTGGAAGGATACTAAGTCATTACTCATTAATAAATAGTATATGGAAGACTGTACAATCAAATTGGAGCCTGTGTTACATTTAACTCTTGATAAAAGGTATTATGTAAATGATGAATTAAGGAAAATGTTTTAATGTTTTAATCTGAAAACCAGCAAAATCACTTAAGATGGGGATTTACTAAATTAAGATTTTTTCCCAATATTCATTATTTTTCATCAATAAACACTGCTCTAATCAGAATTTAGAAACAAAAGAGAAAACTCTAAATTCTGTGACCACATTAAAGAAGGATTGTTTAAAAGGTGCTCACATGTAAAAAAGAGCAGAGACTAAGCATTCTGAGCCTGTTTTCTCAATTATAAAATATACACACACACACACACACACACACACACACACATACACAAACCTGCTTCACAGAATCATTAAGGAAAGGAAATTATATATACAGTGCTCTTGGTATAGAGTAAGTATTCACTAAAGGATACATCCACCGTATAATTCAAATGAGCAGTTTCTGAATTTCTCCCTTATAAAGGCAAGTGGCATTAGGTTAATTATAACTAAACTACTGAAGATGTATTAACAGGTGTTCTGTAACTACTTAGGGTATGCCAAAATTCAGAATACACCATTTACTTCCACTCTTGTTAGACCAGAATGGCTAGCATGTCATTAGGCTGTTATTCTCAAATACCATCTTCTAACAGATGTTCAATCCCATGAAATTCATGATAAAATCTGTGAAGTCCCTGGTAGACACAGACTTAGTCTTTGACATTGACAGAGGAAAAAAAAAGAAAGCTTTTAGAGGATGGAGTAATAAATGAAAATCAGAAGGGCATTTAGCTCCAGTCAGCTTGTTAGATCTTTAGAGAAAAGAACCCTTCTGTGAAGGTCTCATTGGATAGTTTGTGACATGGCATTTCTAGCTTTACAAAATTCCTTTGTGTTGTTTTGATCTAGTTGGTTGCACTTTTGATTTATTCCTCTGGTTCATTTCAAATGTTCTCCCCTAAAACCTTCCCTAATAACAAAACAGAAATGGAGTCATTGTGGTTTTAGTTTCGGTTTTGGATTTTTTTAATACCCACAAACCAATTAGGACTGGCTTCGCCACCATTTAGTGAACAGTTGAATGTCTTATAAAAAGCAAAATTTTAACACTCAAGAAACTGACCAAGTATATGACAGGTTTTTCATATTTTCTAAATTTCATGTTTTTTAATATGCATGTGTGTATGAACATGTGCCCACAGGCTTTCAAGAAAGTCATGAAAGTATCACCTAAACAGAGAGAAGCATGGTTAGAGACCACTTAGACTGAAGTGCCTCAACTATCACCTGAAAAAAATCTCCCTCTCTCTCTTTTTTTAAAAATTTTTAATTTGTATCTGACGTGGGCAACAAACAATCTTGGTGGCATTAGGGCAGTGGGGAGGTATGGCAAGATCTCATTTAACACAGACACACTCTTTCTCGCCATTCTTGGTCAAGGCACAAGGGGGCTGCCGTTTAGAGCCAGCAAACAAGGGGGGCAATTGGAGCCTGTTCCATCATGTCACACTCCCTCCTGATTGAGCCCTCACATATCCCTAGTACATCTTCACTGATCATTTTCCCCCGTTATGAACTTTTTTGAAATTTTTGGCAAGGTAGATTTTGAGATCCCACTTTTAAGAAGTTGATTCTGGGAGTTCCTGTTGTAGCTCAGCAGGATAAGAACCCAACATATATGTTCATGAGGTTGCGGGTTTGATCCCTGGCCTCATTCAGTGGGTTAAAGTACCCAGTGTTGTCAAAACTTGCAATGTAGTTCATAGATGTGGCTCAGATCCAGTGTTGCTGGGGCTGTGGGGTAGGCTAGCAGCTGCCACTCTGATTCACCACCTAGCCTAGGAACATCCATATGCCACAGGTTCGGCCATTAAAACACACAAACAAAAGTTGATTTTGTCTCATCATTTGACCCATAAGTTAATCTTGTTTAGTTTCCTGGGCCTGTAATTCTCCCATACTCTTCCGAATTTTCTTCACCTCCTATTTATGCTTCTGCACCTACTAGTAAGTACTCCTGGAATGCAAATGGAAATAACAAAACATTTTAAAAGCTGCCATTCAGTCTCAAATAACATAATATATATAATTTTACATTCTCTATCCCTTCCTCATCCTTGGAAATACTCAGTATACAAAAGTAAGCTTAAAGATTACGTTTGAACACTCTCACTGAAGCAAGAAGGAATGACACGTTAGCAGTGGCAGGACTCTTCAATATGGTTCAGAGCATCTTTATTATTTTGCAATAAAGAGGCTGAGAAAAGAGGGTAAAGGGGCTTTTTCTAAGGTCATAAGGTAACTAAGTATCAAAGGCGAGGCCAGGACACAGATAGTTTCTCTGAATTAATCTGGTTGACTTTCCCGCATGTCAGCACTGCTCTCATGAATTCTTGTCTCTAATCTGTGGTCAGCTAGAACACACCTTACTTGGAAGGAAACACATGACATGTAATATATCACTTAGTCAACATGGAAATGGGAAAGCAATAAAGGGTTTTATATTAAGAAAGCTGTCTCTTCCTTTAGATCCAGAGACAAGTCAAACATAAGAAAATGTCACTGAAGCCAGGGCCCCAGAGGAGCTGACCCCGTCGAACCGCATCACAGGCTTACCACAGATTTGACAACCTCGGTCATAATTTTATCAAGAGATGTTCTATTTCTACATTGCCCAAAGCATCGCCTTCAATTTAATCACTTATAAAACTCCATGGCTTCTGCTAGAATGGTTGATACATTGATGTTATCCTCTGGTAGTTGGGAAGCACTAGTCTTGTTTAGCTTTTGCTGTGAGCATTATAAGGAGCTGGCAAATGCACATACTCAATTATGAACATATTCTTAGGTGTGCAGGCGAATTGTCTTTACAGGTAAATTGTCTTTACAGTTCATCCAATGATTTTTTAATAGGAGATGAAAAAAATGTGATCAAATATTCAGTTTAGTAAATGTATTTCAAAGTATCCCATCCTCTAAAAGGGAAATGCTTAAATCTAAAGTGAAAGAAATTTATCACAGTGAAATGCTTCAGTGCAGATCCTCTGCACTCCTGTCTGGTTAAGCAACATGAATCTCGGTCAGCATAAAAAGGTCCAAAGCAGTCATCACCTATCACAAAACAAAGTATTCTCTTCTCTTGACTACTGGTTTCATATGCAAGCCTCATCCTGTTCTCTTCACAGGGTGTCAACATTATTTCATTTCATTAAAAACGACAATTTATTCACAACAAAATATTCTGTAAAAGAGTTTGGGAGATGATATTCTTTACACTTTCACGAAAATGATTTTATTACTCCTTAAAAATAGTTATTACCTTAACCCTTTCATATCTTTTAGAATTTTATGCATATAAAGCATTTTTATGGTACTATTACCTAATTAATGTTGTTCCATTTCATAGGGAATATATGTTGAGTTTCATAAATAAAGTTGATTAGATTTTTCAAAAACTTAATTGATTTTCATTTTATTCTTTCTCCTTTTCTTCAAGAATAACCCTACCAATGTTCATTTTATAGCAAGAACTCACGCAGAGATGATGGTCTTAGATGGTAGATGAGCAGATAAAAGGAACCTCCCAAGGCCTCTTAACTGCCTTTTATAACTCTTGCTCAGTATAGATTTTTAGACCTGGGCTTTTTATTTCCTTATCTCTCTCAGAAACCCAAACATGCTATTTTCTGTTCCCTAATTATCTTCTTTCATCTCCTCTTAGGTTCCTTCCAGATCACTCCAGACAAAACCGTCTGAACAACAAACACAACCTTTTTCAAAACCATCATATTTTATTTTCAAAAGCCATAAAGTGATTTAAGACTGGACATAAACATGACTCCAAAACAACACATTCACTTAGAGACCCCCCCACTATGGATCTTCTGCTCTACAGGATAGTTTCTTTTTTAGCATATTTGAAAGGATATTAGATGAGAACAGTAAAAATGGTCCATTTGTTGGGAATAGATTTGACATCATTACACAAAACCTAGGTAGCTTTTTTTGCTGTTGCTAAAATCAAGTTTGATTTGATCTATATGTATACACAGAAGTCTATACATAGACTTCCTATGATAGGAAAATGTGTGATATCAAGACTGATCTCAATGGGGTTCATGGCAAGGAAAACAAGTTACTCCTTTATTTACAAGGGTTATTATTTAAATACATCTGTCTGGATTATAAACTTATTAAAATAAAAATATGCTTATATTACTCATTATATCACAAATCTCATTTTGTTTTGTTTACCCAGTAGTAATAAAGCCCCAGTAAATATTTGAAGACTCATCACTTCAAATAAAACCTCTGCCAGATGAGGCAAACATGAGGCTTTCGAACCATCATTAGAACCATTGAGCTTTTTTTGTTTAATTTACAATCTTTATTTATTTATTTATTTATTTTGTCTTTTTGCTATTTCTTTGGGCTGCTCCCGCGGCATATGTAGCTTCCCAGGCTAGGGATCGAATCGGAGCTATAGCCATCGGCCTACGCCAGAGCCACAGCAACGCGGGATCCGAGCCGCGTCTGCAACCTACACCACAGCTCACGGCAACGCTGGATCGTCAACCCACTGAGCAAGGGCAGGGACCGAACCCGCGACCTCATGGTTCCTAGTCGGACTCGTTAACCACTGCGCCACTACGGGAACTCCAGGACCACTGAGCTTTTAAAGAGCATCCTTCCCCTGTGAAGGTACATTGTGACATAACCAGTGCATGTGTACCATGCAGAGATGGAGCCGTGAATCTTCTGCTGGCTTATCCATTTTAGAGTTGTCTACAAAGAATTTTGCCCAAGAAGCCAAGTTCATACTTGTTTAAGAAAGATACAAAAAGACTTATAAACTGATGTCTAGAATAAACAATTCAAAGGAAGAGGCAAAATACCACGATCAAACTGTAATTTTTTTTAAGGGATTAATTCATGATCCCTAACATAAACGCAGAAGTTTGCTAAAGACATTCTTATGAGCAAGACAAACATGAGGGTGAATGGGGCATTTGCCAAGGGAAAGTAAGTTTGTCGAGAAGTTTTGTTTTTATTTTGTGGATATCAAAGAAATTGCCTGTGTCTTTCTCCCCTCTCCCCTCTCATCCTTCCCTGCCCTCCTCTCTCTCTCTCTCTTTTCTGTGTGTATTTGTCTAAGCAAACATTTCCAATTGACAGTGGGCCATTGTGTTGTATAAAGATGAAACCTAGCAAGACACATTTTTTCTTTCTTTGTTTCGATACTGGTTACTTACATTCCCAGCACTAGGCTGCTAAGACAGCATGTCTCTTAGTTCAGTACAGAAAACCACAGCAGATTTACCCTTCAGAGATCCTTCTGGGAGTCAAGGAAGAAAAACAATAGGCCTTTTGCAGCCTTTTCTAACAGTGACTGCTGATATTGCATCCCTCTATCTTTAGATTATGGATTCGGAATTTCAGTGCAGGACCACTTTGGGGTATGCTTATATAGGGAATTCTACCAGCAGACACATAATAAAAGAAGACAGCTATCTTTCCCTGAAAATGGTGAGAAATTTTGTTTCAGGGGGTAGACGGTTTCTGCACAACTTCAAATTCACAGTACAAAAGCTGATATTGTCTTTATTTCCTTTGTATCCACAGGTAAGGAGCATTAGTTTCCTTTCAGTTTCTGAATCCACAGAAGATTCACTAAGCAGCCTGGGGTTTCTCAGCAGGAGCAAAGCCTAAGGGATAGGGCTGCTCTGATGGGTGCCTGGCCTCCTCTTCAGCATCCTCTTCAAGTGACTGAAGTGAATGGGTCTTTCATGTACAGCCCTCTTACTAGTCACTGTTACATATCCCCTAGGGGATTAATCTGTTAGCACTGCCACTCAGATATGCAGTTTAAAACATGCTAATCCAAGCTGAAAAAGTCCCCTCGAGGGAGAAAATAGGAAATATGTTACAGAAAAAGAAGCTCACTTTCTGACTTCTCCTCACTTTAGGGGAAAATATTTTTTTTTTTTTACTAAAAAAGAAGAAAATGATGCATTTATGATGAGCATCATCATGTCATGAGAAATTAGCACAACCCAAACCAACCTCCAAAGCTCACACAGGCGTAGCTTAAAAGGAACTCACTCAAGATTCCATTCTATGATGCAACTCCATGCACAGAATGCCACTTGTAAGTACAATCATTTCAGTTGTGCATTAAGAATTTACTTTCATCTGGGAGTTCCCGTCGTGGCGCAGTGGTTAACGAATCCGACTAGGAACCATGAGGTCGCAGGTTCGGTCCCTGCCCTTGCTCAGTGGGTTAACGATCTGGCGTTGCCGTGAGCTGTGGTGTAGGTTGCAGATGCGGCTCGGATCCCATGTTGCTGTGGCTCTGGCATAGGCCGGTGGCTACAGCTCCGATTTGACTCCTAGCCTGGGAACCTCCATATGCCGCGGGAGCGGCCCAAGAAACAGCAAAAAGACAAAAAAAAAAAAAGAATTTACTTTCATTTGAAGTCCTTATGATTTCCTCATTTGGGTTTTTCTAGCAAAAAGACAAAAAAAAAAAAAGAATTTACTTTCATTTGAAGTCCTTATGATTTCCTCATTTGGGTTTTTCTAGCTTTGAAGAAATCCACATGTTCTTATTCAGATCATATGTACTCTAGACACAATCAAATTTTAAATAATAGTGAGAGCTATATAAGGCACACTTGTACATTAGTGTCTACTAATGGACATGCCATGTTTTGCCATTGGTGTAATTATATAGTCGGCTTCAATTTTACACGGACAAGCTACCATTGTAGAATGAGAAAGATTTCTCTGCTTCACCACTGGTGGGAATCACATCCCCAAGACAGATACAGAATCTTAAATGCTACAGCTGAAAACCCTTATTTTAAAGTAGATGCAGAGATCCGGTACATTTGCAGAATGAGTTTGGTAATATAAAGAGAATTCTAGAGATACATATCTATATTTACCTAAAACAATTCTTTATTTACATGACATTTTAAGTGCAAACTGTCTTTTAGTATTTTCTTATTGACTAGTAGAGAACCTTATGTATAGTAGAGGTTTCATAAATATAATGTTTTAAATTGAATTTTGGACTTAAATGTCTTACTGCATTGTTTTTTTTTTTAAATAGTTACTTCATTCAACAAATATTTATTGGTCTTTACTCAAAAGTTACTGTCCCAGGGAGATTTACCTTCTTAAGCTGTCCATTCTATCTAAACCACTACCCTAAATTGTTCAGATTCCTTTTCTGTGAATTTTTTACCCTTTAACACTACCAATAATACTCCATGTTTTTCTTATTTAATTTGCTTATTGCGTTTTTCTTATTTATTTATTTATTTATTGTCTTTTTGCCATTTCTAGGGCCTCTCCCACAGCATATGGATGTTCCCAGGCTAGAGGTCTAATCGGAGCTGTAGCCGTCAGCCTACACCAGAGCCACAGCAACGTGGGATCTGAGCCGCATCTGCAACCTACACCACAGCTCACAGCAATGCCAGATCCTTAACCCACTAAGCTAGGCCAGGGATCAAGCCCACAACCTCATGGTTCCTAGTCGGATGCATTAACCATTGAGAACTCCTTATTTATAATAGGGATGGAAACTCCCTGTGTATAATTTACCTTCATGAGGGCAGACATATTTGTCTCATTCACTGCTGTATATTTTCCCTGAAGATTAAAAAAGGACCAAGCATATAGGAGGGAAAATATAGAAATAAATAATCAACAAACATTTGTTGAATAAAACAAATTAATGGCTATCACTGAAACCTGTGAGGTGTCACACAGAGTGAGGTTACAAGAATAAAAGAATTTTTTTCCTATATTGATTGTGTCAAGTTGACTGTTCACAAACCATCACTACTATAGAAACAATAAGGAAAAAGTTCAGTTTTCATTAGACAAGTTAAAAAATGAACTATTTCCTCTTTTAGGACGTTTGTATCTTTCTATGTTGATCAATGTCTTTCCAAGACAACATTCAATATTATTGAAGGAGAAAGAAGATCCTGAAGGCACTGATGAGATGCTAATGGGCTTTGCGCTAAGAACTACTCAAGTAATGAATTGCTGTTGAGCAACAGCAGTTAAATTGCAGATCTGGGGAAATGGCCCCAAAGCTACTGAGAGATGGAGGGTAACTTAAATTTCAAAAGGTATAGATAGCTTCCATTCCTTCTTTGGCACAGCTGCTCTAAGTTAAATCGCTAATGTTGCTTTGTCCCAAGTAAGATTTCACTGGGGAAGATCTGTTTCTAAAACACGTTAAAAAAAAATAAAAATACATTTTTTGTTTTGGTGGCTCAGTGGGTTAAGGATCGAGCATTGTCACTGCTGTGGCTTGGGTCACTGCTTTGACTAGGGTTTGATCCCTGACTGAGGAAATTCCACACACAGTGGGGGTGGCCAAAAAGAAAAAAACTACTTTATGGGGTTTCATTAGGCAGCAGCACATGGTTGGTTGAAGAAGCAGTAAACACACAGCTAACTGAAAAGAATGAAAGTAGGAAGACCAGGTGGGAAGTTCTCAGTAGTGTGTGGCGTCCTCATGAAAGAGAGGGTGTGGTTTTAAAACGATTAACATCCCAGAGATCCCAGAAGTCCTGATTTAACATACTTCTACTCTTCAATAAAGGTGATGTATGCCATATATAAATAACTGATTCAATGAATATTCCTTTATAACTTTTCAATAATAAGTTTATGCATTAAATGAAAAGAAGAAAAGGAGGGAGGGAGGAAGGAGAGAGTGAAAAAAAATGAAGAAAAGGAAGGAAGGCAAGAAAGGAAAACATTCTGCTGCGAATTCCTGCCCACGACTGAGACAGTGGAAATTCTGCCTGTGTGTGAAAGATTCTAAAGGAAGACAAGGGCAGCTCCAAGTTCCACTTGATGTGGAGAGGCAAAACTTAGGGGAAGAAATCAAAGTGTGTTTCAAATTCTCAAAGTGAAGGAAATAAGAAATTTGAAAAAAAAAAAAAAGCCACATGGATGGGAGGCTACATTTAGAGAAGTAAGGATGTTTGGTGTTTAGCTAGAAGTCTTTTGTTAACACTTTTGCAAAAAAAAAAAAAATCTCTGAACATTAACTTTGTGGTTTTATGAACCTTTCATCTTTCTTCAGATTTGTTTGGTTCTCTCTCTACCTAACCTGTTTAGGTGACCCCACCCCACTTGATGGCAGGGCTGCCTCTAGGAAAGCCTGGGGATTAAAGCAGGTCAATTTGGGTCTCTTACATAAAACCCCTCATCTCTGCCTCATCACCTTGCTTTAAGTACCAAGCGCCCAGTGCCCCTACTATTCACTTCTTGCCTGTTTTAGTACCACTGCCTCTAATTCAGTTCATTTGCCTAAGCCCACCCTCTGCAAACAGTGCCCAGACTTTATAGTGACCACATACATATTCTGAATTTTCTTATAACAGTCCCAATGTGAACCACCTCCTTTTCTCATCTCAGTCTGCTATTGGGAAAATTATCACCAAGTCACTCCTCTCTTCACTTTCCCCTCTCAAAGGTAACTCATCTTAACAATCTGTTCAAGATATTAAAGACATTAGCATTAGGTTGTGAATCCCTTTAGTAAGATGTAGCAGTCTTAGCTGCCTTAGAAGGGCAACTACCCTCTTACTTAAAACAAATCCAGACATGCCTGTCAGAATAACACCAGCATTAGTATAAGAATTCTAATAAAATTAAGCATCAATCATCATTTGGCATTGCAAAGCCTTAGAATTTACTTTCTAGTCTATCATAATTAGCTTTTGTTATCCTCTGATATAGGCGAAATGAATCAATGACTTAACTCAATGGGATCCTAATTTATGTGTACTTGTATTTAATCAAAGAGGATATGTGTACTTGCAAATCTCATCCTCTAAAGAAAAGCATTATTTTAAGTTTAAAAATATCGTCCTGACAATGAATACCTGATGGAGACATCTAAAAGCTTCTCTAGTTTTATCTGCAATAA
Organism: Phacochoerus africanus; assembly: GCF_016906955.1. Lineage (NCBI taxonomy): Eukaryota > Metazoa > Chordata > Mammalia > Artiodactyla > Suidae > Phacochoerus > Phacochoerus africanus. The sequence goes on from NC_062554.1 coordinate 110,754,667, forward strand.
AATTGTGTTAAATTCAAGTCACAGTGTGCAGTTACAGTACAGCTGGAAAAGATGCAATGTTTTCTTAGAGAAAATGCTTGGCACCCAGGTGAGGGGAATACATAAAGGAGTAAAACTTAGGGAGCCAGGAACAGATGTGAAAAAATGAGACAGGAGTCTTTTGATTCTCTGAGCTCGAGGTAAAGTCCCATCTGTCAAGCACCTCTCTTGGATTTCCCCAAAGACTCCTGCCTCCAGCTTTCCAGATTGTCCTGGCAATTAAACATCTTCCAAGACCTGTCACATTCATCATTGTAAACATCTCTCAACAGGCTTCCATTTGCACTCTGATTTTCCATGATTTCCATGATCTCTACAGCCTGCTGGTCACCCCCGGAAACCCACGTAGGTTTCTCACAATGAGCCTAATACACGGCAGCCAGAGCCAGCACCACCGCCCCAAATGCATTTCCCTTCTTTCATACTAGAGAACCTTCAGGAAGCAACAAAAGGTGCCCAGATACTCTTTGTAGCACCAACTCTAGGATGATTAGACAGATTTTTAATTTGTTTAAGGTTGCCATGGTTTGCGTTTTTTTGTTTGTTTTTTGTAACTTGTAGTGGTGGTCTTAGTCCTAAAATGTAAAGAAAAACACACAATCTTAAATTCAAAAGGCATATTTTTTATGAAGATTAAAATTTATTTAGCTATAAATGCATCTATTCTATATTAATTATTTAAAGGCACATAAGCTTCCTAGGATTATCATTTCGCTGCAAAGTTCTTGGGAACTGCTCTCCTTCAAAAGGATAAGTAAGGCCTCTATGACACCAGGAAACAGGAAGGAAGCAGCATGTGTTTAGGAAACAGATCAATCAGGGTAAAATCCCAACCTAGACACTTACAGCATGAAAAGGCAGCTATATCTCTGATCTGACTGGCCTCATTTCTAAACTGGCATAATATCCCAAATTTCTTAGACTTCCTATGAACACGCAATAGCCTAGAAAACCATACCCACAGGACACATCAAAGGAGATGAATCCATGAATCATGTCCCTCTTGGGGTTCCCATCTGCCATGACATCCCCTAGTGAGCAGGTGGTTAATAAAGGCTGCTAAATGACAGTGAGGATAATTTTTCCTTGTTCTATTCATTTTTTTTAACATTGCCCACTGTACTTTCCAACATCACACAAAAATGAAAAATTAGCAGTTATTTTCTTTTTTTGACATTTCTTTAAAAGATCATAAAAACCTGAAGTCAACAAAAGAAGGTAATTACTACCATTTCACACTTTACAACAAATTCTTAGCTAAGTCTTCCTCTGCAGTCAAAGTAAGGTCACTGGGCAAAGTCAGAACGTAACACACTCTCTTTTGCTGTCTCTCATACACATACAAAATTAATACAACACTATTAAGAAGACTCTTCTCTTTAGCCATTGCATTGTTGTCTCCATGATCAATTCCTAAGCTGATCATATAGACAAATGGCTTTTTGACCAAGAGAAAAGAAACAGGAAATGACTGGATGAACAACCGCATCTCAAAACTAAGAATATGTAAGTCTTGAGGAGGAAATGCAATGTTCTAACTTGCAGATTGAAGATGGACTAACAAAGAGCCAAAATGACAAAGGGTCATCTGTACCCATGAAATGCAGAAATAAGAGCAACCAGAGTTCCTGTAGAACCTCAGCTGGTTAAGAACCTGATGAGTATCCATGAGGATGAGGGTTTGTTCCCTAACTTTGCTCAGTGGGTTAAGAATCCACTGCAAACAGTGGCATAGTTCACAGATGTGACTCAGATCTGGCATTGCTGTGGCATAGGCTGGCAGCTGCAGCTCTGATTTGACCTAACCCAGGAACATCTACATACTGCAGGTTCGGCCGTAAAAAGAAAAGAAGTGAAACGTAAAGAAGAAATAAATAAATAAATAAAAACAACTGGACTATAACAAAATATCTTCCTTCTAAAAAATCTACAAAGTTTGGTTCCAAAGTAAGGACAAAGCAAGGATGTGTGTGCGTGTGTGTGTGTGTGTGTGTGTGTGTGTGTGTGTGTGTGTGTGTGTACTGATAGTTTATGAAACAATTCTTGAGAACTTTTAAATACATTTTTTTTGCCCACTCACATTGTCATTCATATAAAAAGAATTTAACAACTCTTTTGTGAATATATAACAATCTAACACAGCATACACAGAATTGCATGACTACTAGCATAAACAAAGCAGAGACTTATGTTATGCTATATATCTGATGAAGGTAAGCTGAAATATTCAAGACAAAGATGCAAACACACAAAAGATGTAGATCCTAAATGCTATTTTTAAAGATAATCAATCATTATAAATAAAAAAATAAGATGGGAAAAAATAAAGATAATCGATCAGTTTCAGGTAAAATTCAGGCTTTTCTAATAGGTTATTTTGTAATTAACGATGAAGTTTTTATGCCCCAATTTCAGGAGGCTTCCTCTGAACAGTATCAGATGCACACAGGCAAAGGGATATATTCACTGAGATTTCCTGAATGCCAACCTGTCTGCTAGAATGGGAGCACTTCATCCAACTAGTATTATTTTGGCCTGGCAGCATTGCCAGTCAAATCTTTACATGGATTAAGAAATACTCAAGTTCTAGGGCTATACTCCAATGGGCATACGGCAAAAGTCTCTTAAGTACTATACTCCTAGGGTCCACCCAGCCACCAGAAATTAGAACATAAAAGAAGATTCACATGGTAGATATATCCTTATACCTGGAATAATCTATATAAACTCAATGAAAAAGAAAGTTCACATTGTTATCACAATTTTCAAAAATCACAAATTATTAGGAAACAAAAACCATAGGCTTTAAAAATGAGACCTGTGCTAGGGACCAGCTATTTTGGTCTCCCTTCTGCCATATTTATGACCTTGTTTTCTTTCTTTATTACATATTTAGAGTAATAGTACATATTTATCAATATACGATCATGCATGTTATTTGCCCATTTGTGCTCAGATCTATGGATCTTAAATGGTCAAGTTGCAAATGAAATGCATAGTATGAAAACACATTAAATGAAAAATATTCTCACATTTTAGGTAATAATGTCCACTAAATATATTTTTTAGTAAAAGATGGTTATTTTCTAACCATGAATTATGATTACATCCTATTATATCCATTCTTTTATTACTCAAATGAATTTATCACATCTGTAGTTCTTTTATTACTCAAATGAATTTATCACATAACAATCTAATTTCACAGGATTTACATCCCACAGCCCAGGCACATCCCCCCACCCCTCAAACTGTCTCCACTGGAGACCAAAAGTTTTTCAATGTCTGTGAGTCAGTATCTGTTCTGCAAAGAAGTTCAGTCTGTCCTTTTTTTCAGATTCCACATGTCAGTGAAAGCATTTGATGTTGGTGTCTCATTGTATGGCTGACTTCACTTAGCATGATTATTTCTAGGTCCATCCATGTTGCTAAAAATGCCGGTGTTTCACTCTTTTTAATGGCTGAGTAATATTCCATTGTGTATATGTACCACATCTTCTTGATCCACTCCTCTGTTGATGGGCATTTACGTTGCTTCCATGTCTTGGCTATTGTAAATAGTGCTGCAATGAATAATGGAGTACATGTGTCTTTGTGAGTTATGGTTTTCTCTGGATAGATGCCCAGGAGTGGGATTGCTGGGTCAAATGGTAGTTCTATGTTTAGTTTTCTGAGGAATGTCCATTCTGTTTTTCACAGTGGTTGCACCAATTTACAATCCCCCCAACAGTGTACTAGGGTACCTTTTTTTCCACACCATCTATTGTTTGTAGACTTTTGGATGAAGGCCATTCTGGTTGGTGTAAGGTGGTACCTCAGAGTGGTTTTGATTTGCATTTCTTTAATAATGAGGGACGTTGAACATCTTTTCATGTGTTTCTCGGCCATCTGTATGTCTTCTTTGGAGAACTGTCTGTTTAGATCTTCTGCCCATTTTTTGATGGGGTTGTTTGATTTTTGGTATGGAGCTACAGAAGGTGTTTACAAATTTTGGAGCTTAATCACTTGTCCGTCAATTAACTAGCAAAGATTTTCTCCCATTCTGTGGGTTGTCTTTTTGTTTTGTTTAGGGTTTCCTTTGCTGTGCAGAAACTTGGAAGTTTTATTAGGTCCCATTTGTTCATTTTTGTTTTTATTGTCAATACTCTAAGAGCTGGATCTGAGAAAATGTTGCTGTCTTGTATGTCAGAGAGTGTTTGGCCTACGTTTTCCTTTAAGAGTTTTATAGTGTCTGGTCTTACATCTAGGTCTTTAATCTATTTTTTGTTTATGGTATTAGGGAGTGTTTTAACTTCATTCTTTTCCATGTGGTTGTCCAGTTTTCCCAGCACCACTTATTGAACAGGCTGTTCTTTTTCCATTGTGTATTCTTGCCTCCTTTGTCATAGATTAGTTGGCTGTTCATGTGTGGGTTTAATTCTGGGCTTTCAAGCCTGTTCCACTGATCTATATTTCTGTCTTTGTGCCCCTACCATACAGTTTTGATGATCGTTGCTTTGTAGTATAGTCTGAAGTCTGGGAGCCTGATTCCTCCAGCTCCATTCTTCTTTTTCAGGATGTCTCTGGCTATTCTGGGTCTGTTGTGATTCCAAACAAACTTTAAAATAGTTTTTTTGAGTTCTGTTAAAAATGTCCTTGGTAATTTGATAGGGATTGCATTGAATCTGTAGATTGCTTTAGGTAGTATGGTCATTTTGATAATATTAACTCTTTCAATCCAAGAGCATGATATGTCTTTCCATCTCTTTGTGTCATCTTTGATTTCTTTCTTCAGTGTCTTATAGTTTTCAGAGTAAAGTTCTTTTGTCTCTTTAGGTAGGTTTACTCCAAAGTATTTTATTCTTTTGTATGCAGTGGTAAACAGGATTGCTTCCCTAATTTCTTTTTCTGATCTGTCATTGTTAGTGTATAGAAATGCCGTCAATTTCTGTGTATTAATTTTGTATCCCGCAACTGTGCCAAATTCATGGATGAGATCTAACAGTTTTCTGGTAGAGTCTTTAGGATTCTCTAAGTATAGTATCATGTCATCTGCAGATAGGGATAGTTTTACTTCTTCCTTTCCAATTTGGATTCCTTTTATTTCTTTCACTTCTCTGATTTCCATGGCTAGGACTTCCAAAACTATGTTGAAGAGTAGTGGCGAAAATGGACATCCTTGTCTTGTTCCTGATCTCCGTGGGAATTCTTTCAGCTTTTCATCATTGAGAATGATGTTCACTGTGGGTTTGTCATATATGGCCTTTATTATATTGAGGTAGGTTCCTGTTATGCCCACTTTCTGAAGGGTTTTTATCAGAAATGGGTGTTGGATTTTGTCAAAGGCTTTTTCCGCATCTATTGAGAGGACCATGTGGTTTTTATTCTTCAGTTTGTTCATGTGCTGTATCACACTGATGGATTTGCAGATTTTGAAGAACCCTTGCATCCCTGGGATAAATCCCACTTGATCATGATGTACAATCCTTTTAATGTATTATTGGTTGCAGTTTGCTAGTATTTTGTTGAGAATTTTTCATCTATGTGCATCAGTAGTTTTGGCCTGTAGTTTTCTTTTTTTGTGGTATCTTTGTCTGGTTTTGTTATCAGGGTGATGATGGCTTCATAGAATGAGTTTGGTAGTATCCCTTTCTCTGCAATTTTTTGAAACAGTTTCAGAAGGATAGGTGTTAGCTCTTCTCTAAATGTTTGATAGAATTCACCTGTGGAGCCATCTGGTCCTGGACTTTTGTTTGTTGGGAGTTTTTTAATCACAGTTTCAATTTCCTTTCTTGTGATGGGTCCATTCATCTTTTCCATTTCATTTTGGTTTAGTATTGGAAGATTGTACTTTTCTAAGAATATGTCCATTTCTTCTAGGTTTTCCATTTTATTGGCGTATGGTTGCATATAAGGTTCTCTTATGATCCTTTGTGATCCTTTATGATCCTCTGTGATGTCCCTTGTTACTTCTCCTTTTTCATTTCTAATTTTATTGATTTCAGTCCTCTCTCTTTTTTGCTTGATAAGGTCTGGCTAAGGCTTTATCAATTTTGTTGATCTTTCCAAAGAACCAGCTTTTCATTTCATTGATCTTTTTGTATGGTTTTCTTTGTTTCTAGTTCATTGATTTCTGCTCTGATCTTTATGATTTCTTTCATTCTACTATGTTTAGGTATTGTCTGTTCTTCTCTCTCAAGCTGCTTTAGATGTCAAATTAGCTTGTTTATTTGAGCATTTTCTTGTATGCTGAGGTGGGCTTGTATTGCTATAAACTTTCTTCTTAGAATGGCTTTTGCTGCAGCCCATAGGTTTTGGAGTGTTATATCTTCGTTGTCATTTGCTGCTAGGTATTTTTTAATTTCCTCTTAGATTTCTTCAGTGATCCATTGGTTGTTTAGCATCATGTTGTTTAGTCTCCACGTGTTTGTGTTTTTTGCAGATTTTTTCTTGTTGTTGATTTCCAGTTGCATAGCGTTGTGGTTGGAAAAGATGTTTGATATGATTTCAATTTTCTTAAAGTTACTGAGGTTAGATTTGTAGCCCAGGATGTGATCAATCTTAGAGAATGTTCCATGTTCACTTGAGAAGAATGTGTATTCTGTTGCTTTGCGATGGAATGTCCTATAAATATCTATTAAGTCCATTTGGTTTAATGTATCATTTATCCATTTCTTAAATTAACATTTTTCTCATATAGCTGATTGTTAAGAAAATATTTAAGAAAAATGTCACTGCTTATATGTGTAAACACATGCACTGATACCTCTAAATGTGTATATACATGTAACAGAAAATCACTTATATCCACATTGCATTGTTAAACTTATTTGCATATACAAGATTTATATTTTCTTTCGTTCTTCTTCTTATTATTATTATTTTTGGTCTTCTTAGGGCTGCATCCATGGCATATAGAAGTTCCTAGGCTAAGAGTCAAATTTCAGGTGCTGCTGGCCTATGCCACAGCTGCAGCAATATGGGATCCAAGCCACATCTGCCACCATACCACAGCAAAAGGCAGTGCCAGATCCTTAACCCACTAAGTGGGACCAGGAGTCATACCCATTCCTCAGGGGTACTAGTCTGGTTGGTTACCACTGAGCCACAATGTGAACTCCAAGATTTATATTTTCTTTACAAGTACTTTACTATACAGTAAGTCCCTTATCTATTTTTAAAATTTGTCTTTTTTTTCATACTTAGTTTTTTTCACACTTTGTTTCTTCTATTATAGTTCTTAGAACCAACATGTTAATTTGCAGTGAGCATACACTAGGAATTTTAATTACAACCTGTTACTGTTGAATTGATTGACCTTAATCCCTTCCACCTTTCTTTTAGCTCTCTTACATGCTTTTAAGTTATTATTATATTTTTATTTTTGATCATGAACGGAGCTTTATATCTGGGTATTCTTTGACATTTAGATTGGAGATGCTTTCCTCCAGAGAAAATTTGTTTTGCTTCTGACAGGCTTCTGAGACACTTCACAACAACTTCTTAGCTGAGTCTTCCTTTGCAGTCAAAGTCAAGGTCAATTGATATAGGATACTTCTGCTGCTCTACAAGATCCATGTCTATCACCACCACTTCTGCTTTTGCTGAGGATGTGGCCCATTGGATCTTAGCTGTATTTAAATGTCAAGTTCCAGTCAAGAATGGCTAAGGTTATAATTATATGAGTACAATGAGCTAAGAATAATTAATTCCATACATTCATTACTCTAAGCAACAGTAAATATCATGTCATATGTATTTTTACAGTGCTTAAATCTCCCAGTAGAATATGAATAATGGTTGAAAATAATAACCATAATAATTCCAGTGGTGATGAGCAGGAGGGGGAGAAATATATTTGAGCAATTACTACTTCCTAAAAATTGTGTTAAGTGTTTTACAATATCATTCAATTCTCAAAAAAAAACCACTATGCAGTAGATGATTTTATTATCTTCATTTTACACCTGAGTAAACAGAAGATAAAAGACAGTAACTTGCCAAGCATCATGTAAGTGTATGATGTGACATTAAACTCCAGATCTGTCTGATTTTAGAACCACTATGCTATATTTGCCCTCAACAATTTTTGGTAATACAGATATTACTGCAATATTTCTCCAAATATCAGGAATGCATAAAAATAAAGGAGATGTTTGACTAGGACTAATTAGCAAGGATTAAAGAAGGAAACTCAGGGGTATTGGGAGATACAGTAAATTTATCTACAGAATACTTATTTATATTGCTAGAATATTAGTTGAGCCATTTTAGTGGTTTGAAAGGGTTCACCTTTTATAAGAAGTGTTTACTACTGACTGGCAATTTCTGGTTAGGCCACTTTGGGAAGATATTGGTGGAGTCACTGGATTTCCTAGATCTAGACTTTAACCTTGAGATTTTGAAAATTCATTTTATTAGTATACCCTGCTTCAGAGAAACTGCTTTTGTCACAAAAATTGCAAAATCACTAGTAACTGTCTATTTGATGGTAGATGTTTAGATTCGGCAACCTGAGCCACAGAGTATCTACAAAGGGGGCCTATCTATCAACTATCTGTCTGTTTATCTACCTATTACCCTCTATTTATCCTTTTCATAACATCCACCTATCATCTATCCATCCTCTACTTATCACTTATCTATAATCTATCTACCCTTTACCTATCATCTATCTATTATCTATCTATGTATCACTTTTTAAACTTGGAGCAATCTATTAAAATCACACCTATCTTTATAAAGTCAGGAGACTGGTTACCTATAATCCAACCACTCTCTCCTGCTAAACAATACTTCTTGCCTATTTTCTAGCCTCCAAACTTCTTTCTATTTTGCTATTTATAACGATTTTTTTTACAAACTTACCCTTCTGTACTTTATAGTTCTGAATTATATTACATTTATCCAGTATGTCAATTAATTTTATGTTTTAGATAACAGCAAAAATATCAGGGCTTGATTCTATAAAATTTTTGCTCTAAGTGGATTCTTATCACTTCAATCCAAGAGGATGTCACTTAGATGGACATGACTTTCTTGCCTTAATTTTTTTGAGGGTGTTATTTTGACACACTTACATGCATTACTCTAAAAATGCTTAATTTAAAACAAGTTTAATTTTTAGTTTATAAAGTTAATATTCGACTGTGCTTATAAAGTTTGTCTATAAACTTGATAAGTTAATTGCTTATCACTTACTTATTGATTTTATGCTTAAACAGTGAGATACACAGAGATAGAGGAAGGTATTTTTTCTCTTTATGCCTTTTGCCATAAGAACAATTATATTTACCATATTTTCAAAATAAAACAATTGTTTTAAATTCAGAAAACTGTTATAAATTTATGTGACATAATTAATATGAAATACACATAAACATTTCTAGGGATTGAATATTTACTGTTGAAAAGAGCTTTGGAAAAACTATCAAAATACAGAACTCCCTCTATTAGACTGGTTTTCTTATGAATTTCAGGGATGTGTTTACTGAATGGAAGAACAACTGATAGATAATTCATCTTTATGGGGCATCTGTTGCCAAGTAATGGTAATGTGACATCCTTGCAAGGGAAGGTTTTGTTCTAAACACAGTAATGAGTAACATCCCACAGACTCCATTCAAAAATGAAGATGAGTAGGTTGAGCAGCTGTTTTACTGGGAACGAGTAAAATGTAGTATCCTGACAGTCTCATTAAGGCATTTCTCCCTGTCACATCCTATTGCCTGCTATTCAGAAATATTTTTTTTGATTGTATAAAAGTTCCTATTCAGTGTTTTCCTGTTAGCATATTAATTATATAAAACAAAAAATATTGCTTTGGGCCAAGAACAAGAGCAGAACAGTGCACCTTTAACAAACATCCAAGCTGCAACAGTTACCTGGGGGAGGACCCATCTTCAATTAATACATTGTATAACTACATTAACTAAAAACAAAAGACTACTGAAAACTAAAACACATTAACAGAAATCTTCCTCAAGGGACCCACATTCCCCAAATTTTACCCTTCAAATGTCTCTAAATAGTCCATTGACACACTTGTCTCTTTATCATTTATTCAGTAATATTGCTAAGAATTTGCCAGGCACATGTTGGCTACAACATTACATTCTTCTAGGTTGTGGGGATCCACAGTGAATAGAATAGGCAAACGTCCTTAGCAAGGAATAATAAACCCACTGTGTGTGTGTGTGTGTGTGTGTGTGTGTGTGTGTGTGTGTGTGTTGAGGGGAAGAGGAGTGTTGCCCATTTGGATATCTGTCCTTGAAGGAGAAGCGGAACCTACCATTAGGTGGTGGGTATTGGACCTGGCATTCAGGTGATGCCTGGGTGTGAAGATTTTAAAAGTATTAGGTCAAATGAACCTAACTTTCATATGCAGGGTTCACAACTGGATCTCATCCTGCTGCTACAGGGAGGCCAAATCCAAAAGGCTCAGTCCATAGGATATTTATACCCAAGAAGCAAAAAGTGTGAAACCAGCTTGGAACTTAAATAGAGCTGTTAAGTACTGATCACCTCTCCTGGGTTTTTATTCTCCTTATTCCTTTCTACCTGCTTGATCTTTGATGCCGTCATTCTTCCAATCTCCTCTATTCGTTCTGCCTCTCCACTCTTTCTTTGGATTTCTCCTTTACTCCTCTCCCAGGCTTAAGATGATCCTTAGGAGGATTAGTTGATGAGACACAAATGAGGAAAGAAAAACCTTTAAACTTGGAATAAATCTCCATGTTCTGCCATAAAACTGCCTGAAACCATTCTCTCACCTGCGATGTTTTCCCTAGGTAACTCTCCTACAACCCCCAAAGTCTCTGTTTAGGGTTACAAAGTAGTAGAAGTTAACTTTTCTGGGGCTTTTACACGGTGTTCATTTTGTATTGGGGGTCATACGTGTTTGCAGGGGGTGGGGAGGTACATGTACAGTCATTCAGGACCACCCATATCTCAGGTATGATATCACTCACTCTGCCCCTTATCTCAACCTTAACATCAACCATCTAACTTAAGTATCACTGTCTCATTTTCAAACTAAGGACTCAAAAACTTAAGCAATATGTGGATAATCACATGGCCTCTAAATGAATTTTTTCCTAATATAAATTAATGAATACAAAATCTATATAGTTTTACCTTATAATTTGGAAGACAGTGTTTGTATATCTATGAGAGATGGAGAGAGAGAACGATTGCTAAAGAAAAAAAAATGATTTTGCTATGGTAAGCTTAAGTGTAATTTTTAACTAACAGTTAAATAAAAACTAATTCAGATAAATCCAGCACAATTCCGCATACATTATAAAGAAATCACATTATTAACACAACTTCCTTTTTATAGTAAATCTTTATGCCAGAGGCCTCATACATCATTTAGCAAGCTTTATATTTCACTGCCAACTTAAAAATAATATATCTAGAATGGAATCATCCATGAGATAAATAACAAAATTATAATTATCCTAGGAGCATATCCATAAAGCAGTTAATTAGCTATAGTCACTTTATATAATATATACGGTCCGTAGAGCACGTCTATCTACACTGTAAATAGTCCTTGTTTTCCTACTTGGGGAGTCATTACCAACAAACTATATCACAAGAGTCTACCTGAGGTTAGTTTTACTTGTATTTTAAAATAATCAAATAAATTTACTCTTAATCCAGTTGTTTCAAAAGGTTATTTCCAGTCTGTATAGATTTCTCATATACACTTGGGCAAAGATTTTAAACTTCTCTCTACTTTCAACTATACCCTCGGTTCACAGCAAAACCATACACTTTCCTAAAACTAAAAAAGAAAAATAATAATAGTTACAATCACACAAAAGAGAGGAAAACAAATCAATTTTTCCCCAGAAAATAAATACCAAGAGTTAGACTGCTCTTCTTTCCCAGAGCAGCTATGAATTTTTTTAAATATCCAAAAGTCTGAAGCTTGGACAAACAAGTATATAATTTTTGTTTTGTTGAAATTTTGGATATAAAATAGAATATCTAATGAATATGAACTTTTGCAAGATTCCTTTGGTGAATGTTGTAATTACTTGGCAATAGACACTGAGAACATATTCTAAATCCATTTTCATAACTGAAAGGAAAAAAAACCACCTTTATCCTTAAATTCAAAAGAGAGAAAAACAAAGGTAAAAACGATACCATTTTTATGCCCAGATTTGTGTACTAAAGAAGAGAAAACTCAATGGAAGACACCTTTTAGTGTGTGCAGGTCTACAATATTTGGTTTCAACTACTACATATACAGAGATAGATCCCCAATCAATATCTATTTACCTGGGCTACACCTCACTTGGGCTACATTTCAATTTAGAGTGCCTTTAGGACATTTTAAGTTTTCTAACCTAAAAAATACAAATTTAGTTGAAAACTAAATTCTTCATCTTCTCCGAGACTCCTTCTTTTCATATCTGCTGTGACAACATTGTCAGCTCAAATTCCTTGGCTAGAAATACATGTGATAATTTTCGCTATCACACGTATTTGGGAGGAGCCCAAGTGTGATCAAATACTGTCAGTTACTCATTTGCCATCTCTCTCAGGTGCACTCATTCCTTTCCCTTTCTCTTTTCACCACTGTAATATAAGCTCTTGTCACTTCCGATTTAGATGATTACAACAACTTCCCATTGATATCCTGTCTATCAAGCTCTGTCTCCCAAGTTTAGACTGCATACAATTCATTGCCAGAATAATGATTCCAAAACTTCAATCTAATCATTATACCATGTCCAGAACCAGCCAATGACTGGTCCTGCCTTCCTGCCTCCTGCACACTGTTTAACACAGCCTGGTCTTCCGAAGTCTCTTTAGTCTAAATGTATCTCCCCCCATTTCCCAGTGGGAGCCCCTTCATTCATTCCAACCCTTCTCCTAGCATCCTCAAGAAGTGCTATAAAACATTTTAAAGCTGAACTTTCTTCTCTGAGCCTTAGACTGCCTTCTTTCCTCTGGTCTACTGAGTTAGATCCCCTTCTTCACTGAAGATGCAAACCTCATCTCTGTCAGGAAGCCTCTTCTTACCACGTCAGTGCTGGGTGAGCCAAGGGATAGTGAAACCCAGCAATCTAAGTACACTAGAAATCACATCATCAAGTAAATTTGTTATCCAAAGTTTAAATGTTTCACAGGCAGACTTCTTAAAAATATGGTCTGGAGAAAATATGTGTGTTTGCGTGTGTGTGTGTATTTCAGGCCAATGACAGAATCATCAAATATTAGGGTTAGAAAGATAACCACAGATTCTCACCTCATAATTCTAAAGATTAGAAAACTGAGATCAGAGAGTGGAAGTGACTTGCTGAGACCTGACCCAGCTCCCTGTTTACAATGATAGAGATTAAGAACTTCATTGGATTAAGCAATCTGCTACTCCAGACAAAAACGTCAACATCTTTCCTTCCCTAATCTAGATGCATCCTGGACTAATTTTACTTTTCTTTTGCTTCATTAATAATTCCCTATAATTCTTCCATAAAATGCAAGTCACAAATTAACTTAGATGCTCTTAGATGTATTTTTATGATTGAAACTAAGACTGTGTTATTTTGAGATCGAGTCATGATTTACAGTTCATATTTAATCAATAATTAATCTTTTAGCAATAATAACAGAGCAGTGTTGATGAACAGGAAAGATAAGAGCATGGAGTATCATCTTTCTCATGTGCTAAATTTCCAACCCTGCAGAAAAATAAAGCATCTTATTTTCCTTCTTGGGGCAGATATGTAAATAAATAAGAAAATGAACAGAGGTAAATGGTATAAAATAATTTAAAATAAAGATATAAATTATATAAATTATCAAATTTTATAAATTTTAAATATAATTGAAAATCAAGATCTACCTATCTATATCTATCTGCATAAATCCAAACCATTTATGTGGGAAAGAAGCTTCACAAACCGTTTATGCCCTCTCCCCAAAGCAAATATCTACAGTACAAAATAAATAAATACAAATACACTTTGAAACTGGAATAATACCTACATAGAAGCCCCCCAAGTATCTTGAAATATGTTATGCAGAAAGAATGATTACTGCTCAGATTCTCCAAATGCTCTCTGACAATCGTGACCTGAAACATGGAATCATTCCAAGTCAGGCCTCTGTACTGAGCAGAGTTAAACCTGCCAATCACGTTAAAAAGTCTATGCCATCCACTCAGTGAGCTGTGTCAGATTCTGACTGATTAAAAGATAGTTCTTAATACATGGTGTTATTTTTACTGTGGATACAATCCTCAAACCTTTTCCCTATGAGATAGAAAAAACCATAATGCAAATATAAGTATTAAGATGTGCATACTGAAAAAAGAAAGAATACTGGGAGAAACCTGAAGGACTCAAGAGACTGTATCATTGTGAACAACTTAACTGAATGAACTAATAACGTAAACAGTCAAAATAGATATTTACAGATGTATTTTATCAGAAAAGTCTAATTCTTCATATTTGAATAGCTTAAGTCGCAGGTGGAAAGAACATTAACTGAACAGAGGCAGGTCATGATGAAAATTAGTTTTAAATTAAGGAGAATTTGTTGAGAAGAATTTCCTTAAGAAAATTATAGCATCCAAGGAACATCAGTGCAATACTGTCCCCCAGGCAATCAAAAGATTCTTTAGAGCAAAATTCAACCCAAATATACAATGATGTATTTGGTTGCTTGAGGCACCAGGGAAGAGATGTGTGCTCTTAAAATCTTTATATTGAGAAAAACACAAGGAAGAAGGAAGAAATTCATGAGATTTTATACAAGGACCTTTTATTTTTTATATATATTTTCCCCATAAATCACCTAATAAGCCATGCCCCTCAAAATTTTGTATATATCACTCCTAGTCTTCCAGAATTGTCTATGGCCACCTTGGGACTAACTGAAAGGAAGTGAAGCTTTTTCCCTGAACAAGATAGAGTGATTGCTCCCCACACAGTCTGAAGACTTCCCTTTAGAGATGCTAGATCATGGACCACTCCCACGGGATGCTCAAGGTGTGTTCTCAGCATATACCTCTCAGTCTAGATACTTTCCTTTCCAACTTCCATTCACTCTGCTTCATCTTTTGGTGGCCAAAAATGGCATCCACCTGTAGTAAGCTTTCCGCTCAATAAATTATAATGGTGCTTTGTAACATTCACTTGGAATGAATCTCATATTTACGTTTAAGTAGAAATCTAAAGAATAGGATAGGAGATGGGTGAGAATATTGTAGACAAACAATAAACCTTATATAAAAATAGAGAATTTTATTTTGAGAAACTGATATAAGTTCAATTCAACTGCAAAATAGCATGAGGGCAAGGAGCAGGATGAGGCTGGAGGTGAAAGATTTGCTATGAGGGGCATGAAACACATGTTTCCTATCAAGGAGTCAATGACATCTTTCCTTAGGGATTTGAGTAAATATGATTGATACTTATTTTAGAACTTTGACCTCACATATGGAGAACTGATTGGAGGGGCACAGGAAAGTGTTTCTTGAGCCCAAGCTTCTCTTTATGTCCACGGGCACCCCCAGGAGATGACCTGAAGGTACAGTGACTAGGTTTATTTCACAAATTTCACAAATTTTCTTTAAATCTTGAATGTTGAAAATTCATGCAACTATATAATTTTGTATTATAATAGAATATTTCCTATCCTCTTTAAACATACAATAATTGTGCAAATAATGCTGGGTAGATGTGTTATGCTTATGATCTGGCTTCACTTATTTATTGCCCCATTGCTAATATCATTAGGGTAAATTCTTCCTCACTTAAAATAAAAGAGTGGGAGTTCCCATTGTGTCGCAGCAGAAACAAATCCAACTAGGAACTATGAGGTAGCGGGTTCAATCCCTTGCCTCACTCAGTGGGCTAAGGATCTGGCGTTGCCGTGAGCTATCATGTAGGTCTCAGATGCAGCTTGGATCCCATGTTGCTGTGGCTGTGGTGTACGCCAATGGCTACAGCTCCAACTAGACCCCTAGGCTGGAAGCTGCCATATGCCGTGGGTGTGGTCCTAAAGAGACAAAAAAAAAATAAAAAGCCTTAATAAATAAATAAAAGAGTGTAAGCGATGAACTATAAAAACGATAATATTGAAAGGGTCTCTTGGCTAACAGAATAGAACCACAATTAGGTTTATGCTTGCCAAAGTATGATGTACTCAAGCTATATCAGACTCTCAGATAGTTAATTCACTTTTTAAAATATCAGTTATGTCACCAAGAAAGGTGAATATCTTCAGCTCTTTCATAAAAAAATATTTTTAATCTAAGAAAGAGACAAGTAAAAATATTTTAATTTACTTGTAAATAATCTTTTGTTTTAAAGTTTGAACACACATTATTTTTCTCCATCAATTGTTGCATAACGATTATACTTTCTAATAATTATACTAATTTCTACTATGGTATATATGAGTGTTGGGTCCTAATATATTTTTAAATTAATGGTAAACAAATAGTCTGAAACAAAATTGATTAAAATGACTATGCTCTTGAGGTCCTATTAGTTATCCGAGTGCAAAGTAAGTGTTGCTCTAAATTTTGAGACTGCAATATTATGTTTGGTTCACAAATCAGTTATCTACTTAGAAAGCAATTTTCTACAGCAGAAAAGATATGATTTTTCTCTAAAACATGGAACATAATAGGTGTAATTATTTGGATGCAGGATATACAAAACTTCATTGTAAATGATGCATAAATGTGGCCTCATTTTTGTATTGATTTATGAGTCATATATAGCCCATCCATCCATATCCCCAGGTATAAATATGTTGATGTGGAACTGAATACTCTTATCTACCCATTGTGAAATAGAATTACCTGAAATGGTACAGAACAGTAGCCACTGTAATGGTATATTTACACAATGAAAATAATGTAGGGATGTTAAGTTGAGCAACATAAAATGTTTATAATGTTTCTCCAAACCAGAACACCCGAAAGAGCTTTTATTTTCATGACTTTGGGGTCATTCTCACCTAAACAACAAGTCCATTTTAGATTTTTTTAAGAACTATGACCAGCTGATAGAATCTCTTGGAATTTTATTTGACTCCAAAAGTCGGTGCCAGTGATCCCCATTTCCCACAGTACATGATTCGTGAACCTTAATTTCTGAAGTTAAATTTTGCTTTCCATACAATCCCTGAAATTCTCAATGATAAGGAATCACCAACACCCACTAGTAGGAATTAAAACTCAATTCTCTGGATAATAATGTGCCTAAGCCATGGAAATAGCTCTTGTAAAAATAATTGTATGTTCAATATATTTGCTTTCAATGACAAAACCAGACACCCAATATGGAGATGTCATTTGAGGGTTCACTGTTGATGGAATTTGGAAATATAAACTGAGAGACTGCAATGTGCCAAGCATTATGCTAGTGCAAGCCCACCAGAAAATGGAACCAAAAGGAATGCTGTCAGTGTAGTACAGTCAATGTCAGGGGACTCACTACATTTTTGCCCCTGAGGGGAGCGGGGGGGTGGGGGGTGGGGAATCAGCCTTGACTAAATCCAGGGACTATTTATTTGGTTTTTGTGTGTTGTTGTTGTTATTGTTTAGGGCTACACCTGCAGCATCTGGAAGTTCCCAGGCTAGGGATCTAATCAAAGCTGCAGCTGTCGGCCTCCACCACAGCCAGAGCACTATTGGATCTAAGCTGCATCTGTGACCTATACCACAGCTCTCATGGCAACGCCAGATCCTTAATCAACTAGGCAGGGCCAGGGATCAAACCCACATCTTCACTGACACTATGCCAGGTTCTTAACCCAAGGTGCCACAATGGGAACTATCAGCAACTATTTGTTTATTTTTTATTCACAGCTGAGATGCCTCAGAGGTGAAAGGCACAGAACAAGCAATATTCCAAGACCTGTAGAAACATAGCATCTACAGGTAGATAAAAAGAATTCTATCTTAAATGAGAAAGGAAGACTTGTTTGAAACTCTTGATTCAAGGGAGGAACCTCCCTGGGGTAGACTCTGGAGAACACAGAGAGCAAGATCGTGGCTCAGCAGAAATGAATCCCACTAGGAATCATGAGGTTGCAGCTCGATCCTTGGCCTTGCTCAGAGGGTTAAGGATCCGGAATTGCTGTGAGCTGTGGTGTAGGTCGCAGACAAGGCTCAGATCTGGCATTGCTCTGGCTCTGGCGTAGGCCAGCAGCTACAGCTCCGATTAGACCCCTAGCCCAGGAACCTCCAATATGCCATGTGTATGGCCCTAAATGGACAAAAAGACCAAAAAAAAAAAAAAAAGAAACAGTGCAAAGAGCACACCTGATACTGGTTCCACCAGATTCTCTAATAGATGGGAATTAAAAGATTTATCAAATCCATTCAGCATTGTATCTGCACTTTGTTTTCAATAGAGCTAAGATTTATCTATGCAATTCTCATTCCATTCCCAATCATTCTGTAAACTTTGCAACTTGTTAATTAACCCAGGTCAGTAGAATTGCAAAGAGAAAAAAAGGTTTATTGGGTCCAAGATTCTGAAAGCCAGAGTGAGGCCTTTTCCAGAATTCTGCCTCAACAAGGTTTATTTCTATCTGGCTGTACTACTGAGTGAAATAGATATTTGAGATTTACATGATAAAATAAAATATAGCTATTAGGGAGAGAGCAAGAAACTGAAACAAAGAGTATCAGGGGAAAATCACGAATGAATGATATTCGGGCAAAGTCTCTGCCAGAAGAGAAGAACAACTCACATAGTGTAAGCTGTTTCTCTCTCTGCCCTTCATTAATAATTCTTATCTTTTCGGTTGTCTATTTCTTCTTGTGAGCTCATTTTTTTTTAATCCCCTTGACCCTTCAGATGTCTTAGTGGCACACACGAAATGAAGAATAACATCAAGAGGCCAGTTCTATATCAAACATATGGAAAGTCTGAGTTCTCATTGTGGCTCAGTAGAAAGAAACCCTAGTGTTCATGAGGATGCAGGTCTGATCCCTGGCCTCACTCAGTGGGTTAAGGATCCAGTGTTGCCATGAGCTGTGGTGTAGGCTGAGCTGCAGCTCTGATTAGATCCCTAGGCTGCGAACTTCCATATGCCTCAGGAGAGGCCCTAAAATAAAATAATAAAACATGATGTTTATACATACAAATATAAGGTTAAATTCATAAAGGAAAACAAGAAATAGAAAATTTAAAAACCAATTAAGAGTACGGTTACCTCTGAAATAAGTGGAAAAAATCTGGAATGAGAAAGAGTTACGCTCACAGCTTCAAAGGAAAGAGTTATATTCTAATTCTTAAGTTGGTGAGCAGCAACATTTTTGATTCTTTAAACATTGTCTTAGAGGGGCTTCATTGGGTAGCATTCTCTGAGATGGAGTGAGAATGGATTTCCCTTTGAGCTCAACACCTGTGAAAGGGCAGAGGCAGAGGGAGGATCAGGCAGAGGCAGAAGTCAGCTGTGATGCAGGCTCACCACCCTTAGCCTAAGTCGTGGGAAGTACAAAGCTGAACTGTCACTCC
Organism: Phacochoerus africanus; assembly: GCF_016906955.1. Classification (NCBI taxonomy): domain Eukaryota; kingdom Metazoa; phylum Chordata; class Mammalia; order Artiodactyla; family Suidae; genus Phacochoerus; species Phacochoerus africanus. Next base: position 110,774,190 of record NC_062554.1, read on the forward strand.
TCTGAGGGAGCTAGAAATGGCTGGGTCTTTATAACCTGCATCATCAGTCATCACATGTGACCTATTCCCAGAAAGGCATGATCCCATGTAACTAAAGCTATCCCTGGAAGGACTGACCACTGAAAGCTGTCCACATGCAGCATTTCCAACAGCTGGACAGCACAGCCTGCCTTGAAGAGTGATCCGATGGGTGCATGTGACTTTGTACAAACACAGCATCTTAGAAAATTTGTTTAAAATAACCTCAACTTATCAACACTTTGCTTTTAGAATCAGATCCTTTATTTTACCTGAAATCAAGGAAAACACAGGTTCTATACTGTGTCTTATGCCTTTTTCTCTTTGGAAGGTTTTTAATAAAAACATATTTTCAAGTTTTTTCCATACCCTGGGATGTATTGGCAGGTCCTAGAGACTAATCTCGTGAAGTTTGACTGCACAACTCCTTATGGTTGGTTGCTTTGCCTATTTCAGTCCTATAATTTGCATCCTATAGCACTGTTTATAAACCCTTTCCAGTTTTCCAACCATTTCTTCTTGCTGAAAAAGTTGGAAGCAAAAGATGAAGCAACTTTTACCTTTTTTGTACAGCTGTAATTTAGCATCTCACAAACTTTCCCAAGCAGGAGGCATATTTCTTCCTTGGGACTCTGTTTTTAAAAAGCTAAGTATGTATTCAGCATTTTTTCATGAGCCTCAGCACAACAGTGTGACTAATTCCTGCTGATATTTATTAGATTCAGCTTAATTTTATGGCCTCTTGACACTTCGTAGATTCTCATTAGACTAGGTTACCCACCCTCCCCAATTTCCTAACACTTATGGGGGGGGAGCCCATCCTGATCTTTCTCACACTGTGCTTTTATCACCAGCTTTCTTCATGGTCTATATGCTAAACTGAGATCATTTCGATGTGCTTTTATTTTATCCTAAACGTCTAGACCCACTCTTCCCCTTGCCCTGAGTTTCTTTCCATACTTTCAATTAGGATTTCTTCTTGAGTTTTTTTTCGTTTAAAAGAATCATGTTAATGGGCCTAGAGATCATCATACTAAGTGAAGTTAGTCAGTGAAAGGCAAACATCATATGATATTACATGTGGAATCTAAAAAAAGGATACAAATAAGCTATTTACATGACAGAAACAGACTCACAGACTTCGAAAAACTTGTGGTTACAAAGGGGGGCTGGGGAGAGACAGACTGGGGGTGGGAGACTAGCATTTGCTCACTGTGGTATATGGAACAATTGGCCAAGGGGGACCTGCTGTATAGCGCAGAGAACTCTACCCAATATTCTGTGATAATCTATGTGGGAAAAGAATCTAAAAGAGAATGGTTGTGTGTACATGTATAACTAAATCACTGTTGTACAGCAGAAATTATTACAACATTGTAAATCAACTATATTTCAATAAAACTTTAAAAAGTAAAAAAAAAAAAAGGAAGTTCCCATTGTCGCTCAGAAGTAATGAGCCTAACTAGTATCCATGAGGATGTGATTTTAATCCCTGGTCTTGCTCAGTGAATTAAGGATCTGGCATTGCAGTGAACTGTGTTGCAGGTTGAAGAGGAGGCTCAGATCCCGAGTTACTGTGGCTATGGTGTAGGCCAGCAGCTGCAGCTCCAATTCAACCCCTAGCCAGGGAACTTCCACATGCCAAAGGTGTGGCCCTAAAATGAAAAAAAAAAAAGGAAAAAAGATTAAATTAGAGAACACTAATACCCATTCTACATGAAATTGTTTATTTTTCCTCTTGCATATTTTTTCTCCAAAAATAAAAGATGTTTAAGTCTATCACTCTATTTGTTTTTAATCAACTGTCATTATATTGAACAGCATTTCCCCCACACTGATTCAAAGTATTAGTCAATACTTCAATAATAAGAGGATTTAAAAAATTTGCACTTAATAATTAATAATTTGATTTAGCAGGAGGATATGTGGAGCTATGTGAACAACAGATTCTCATGGATCAAAGTTACTTGAATGAATAATATCTCACTTGAGATTCAAAGGACTTGTATGATGCTTATTGGGGATTTATTTAAATACTTATTTCCCAAGGAAACTCAATAATTGTGAAACAGGAAATTAACACCTTTGAAATATACTCTCAGCCATCTTGGTAGGAACTAAAAACACTCCAAAGCCATTTAATGTAAAGATTCACTTTCTTCAGGATTGCCCAAATTATTTCCTGCAGAGTTTATTGAACAGACTGTTCCAAGAGATAGATGGATAGTCTGGAAAGGATGCAGAATCATCAATTGAAATGACAACCACATTTAACTTTATCAGAAATGACCTGAAAACCCATTTACCACAGTCATCTTTTGCATCAGTCTGTGTGATAGTGCTTTTAATGAAAGAGACAAGCATAACTTAACTAATTACTTAGAGACACTAAAATCATTCATGTCAATGGCTCCATCACACATACTCCCTTCGTTTTTCCAAAAATTTTCCTTATATACAAAATAATTATCAGAAAATTCTACGTTATAAAATAACAGACCAAATGGTAATAACATATTTTAAAATTATGCTGAAGACTTATCTAAACTAACGCAATAATTTAAAAATATGATGAGTTTGTAAATTCTTTAAAATAGTTTGACTATTTTAAGAATGCTTCATGTATTCTTACTTAATAACACTGAATTATTAAATAGCCAATATTCCCCCAATGACAGATTAAAAGGAAAAAAAAGTTGAAAGATAACCGAATGCATAAAAACACACATATTCCTGAAAGATTCTATATAAGTCATATTCATTTTCATAAATATCAATATAATCTTCAAAACCATGGCTGTCTTCAAAGATACAATGGTGTTCTAAGTACAATACAATGTAAAATAGAGATGTTTTAGATCTGAGCCTCCAGTTTCAGGATTAATTAGTTGTCTGTCAGTTATTTAGCAATTGGAATTCCTGCTGTGGTGCAGTAGATTAAGAGTCCAACTGCAGCAGCTGGGGTCCCTGAGAGTTTAGGGTTCCATCCTTGATCCCTGACCCAGAACAGCATGGTAAAGGATCTGGCACTTCTGCAGCTGTGGCATAACTCAAGCCACAATGACTAAGTAGGTCAAGTTAATATGACTTACATAGAATCTTTCAATTGCTGGCCTGGGAACTTATGTCCTGGGTGAGGCCATAATAATAATAATAATAATAATAATAATTTAGCAATTGATACAATCAAAAGATCAAGTCTTAACAGACTTCTCAATGACTAAAATAATCAAACTATGATTAATGACTTTAGACCTTGAAATTATTATCTTTTTATTATGCTCAAAACTACTGATTACTTCAAAATCAGCATTTCCTCCCAGGACCCAGAACAAACAATGGTGAGGAAAGCAACTTGAGGGAATGAAGGAGAAAGGATCTTGACCAAAGGTGAAAAAAAGTAGATGAAATTTACTTATTTTTCTGCAATAACAATTCTTTCCATGAGTTCCTATTACGTAAAATTTAACAGAGTTGACCAAGGTTGAAAAGAACTGTTATCAGGCATTTGCTCAGCATTGTTGTAGTCCAAGTTCAGGCTGCAGTACTGAAGCCTGTGTGGGTACAATGACACATTATGAAACAGAGCCAGGATTCCTAAATGTGGTTTGGCGGGGACTTCTTAAAAGGTTGATGTGATTTTGTTTCCAGCCACTAACATAAAAAGTCTGCAAACCTATACTTCTCCATTCTTCTCACTTGCCACACCTACTTGGTGTGCTTTGCTGAGATCCATCAGCTTGTGAATGGCTTCCACCAGGAAGCAAAGGAGGTTCAGGAACCTTAATACACTCCCTTGGTGTGTTGCCTCTTGCTGGATTGAGAAAACCAAAAGCACCCTTCCAGACCGCAGGTCCAGGCAGAGGCCTCTAACTCAAAAGTCTACTTTCTCAGGTAAGCAGTAGAGAAAAGCAAACACTGCCACTTAAAACAGTATGTTACCCAATAAAAGGGCACACAAAACAGTTCTTGATCAATTAACAAATATTTACACATTGTTATACAGAATGATGACTCTAGATTAAATTTTATTTCAATTACTGATTTTGAGTCTTAATGTCTTAGCCAAAGAATCACACAAAAACACAACAAAATAAACCACATAAATTCTCATGTCCTGAACTATGAAAATATTTTCATATATTAACCTGCCCTAGAGCATCAGGAGATGCTTCTAGTCCTGTGATATAAAAGAGGTTTGAACACAGCATGCAAAGTCTCAGAACATCCAATTTTTAAATGACTCTCTAGAAGCTACTAGAAGATTTAGGCATCCTGCTTAAAGGGAACTGATTCTGCTAGATATATATAGAATGCATAGGAGAAGCTCTCTATTTGATTATTTGAAGAGACTAGAGAATGACCTATCTAATTCTTTTCTACAAACTAGTCCCAGGACTTCAATTTACCTTAGTATATTAGTAAGCATCTTAGTATACTAGAGATGCTTATGGCTCTGGGTCTTGACTGGAGGAGAAAAAAATGACTTAGGTAGATTTCCAACTCTTCTGCGCTGGAAACTTGCATCCTAATGCTTTGCTCAAGCCTGCTCAACAATATGAACCCTTTTTGCTATTATCCACTATCCTAACACATTTAGAGGAAAACAAAAACAAAAACAATTCAGCCATCGTTGAATCATAATAAGGAAAATTCGGCTAGTACCATCCCCCTTTCCAGTCTCTGAATATTTGGACTCGAGACTGTAACCTCTTATACGAGAAAGCCCAAACTTGAATGAAGGGCTGTAGTTTCCTTTAGATAAATGAGAGATGCTTTAACTAGAGATACTGTGATGGCAAAGGCTTTTGACTGTCTTTCTAAATAGGTCAGAGATCACCAGGGGCCATCAAAGGGGGCCTATTAAAGTAGAAGACAGACTAGGTTCAGAAACTGATGATCATAGACTGTAAAAAAGGCAGCCCCCAAACTGGAGTAAGGTTGATAAGATCTAAGAACTGAGACAGGCTAAGAAATCATTAAAATTCAGGAAAGTGCTCGGAACCAAAACAACACAGTGACACAAGTCTCAAATTCATTCTCACTTGCCCAGCCAATTTGAAACTAAGGGATCCTTAACATTCTGTGACCAAAGTTGTTTGTACGATTTTCAACACAAGCACTAAGTGTGGTGCCAGGCTTCCCATTTATCTGTTAGATTAAAAAAAAAAAAAAAGTCTAGAAAGATGAGGCACGGCATTCGGTATTAGAATACATGATGATCACTTCTGAATCACATTTTTAGTATTACAAAGAATGATAAGTTAGCAAATCCAGCAGATAATTCATGATGGAACTAGAGGAGGGAAAAAGAGGGAGGGGATGTAACTGTGTGTTTACACATTTATTTTTTTTTCAAAAAGGATCTCTCCTATCTACCTAATAGGTTTTATGGATTATTATTAATTAGCTAAGGTTTCCAATTTCCACAAGGGAGATGAGTTAACAAATAAGAATTCTTCTTAGGTTCTCCAATTATCATTCATTTTAGGAAAATGCTTTCAGTGTGCTTTATTATGCAGATTTAATCTGTCATTGCTGCAATTATTTCCTTCCATAACTACACCCTTTTTCAATATTCTCATAGGGCAAGAGAAAGACTATAAATCTGCCTTAAGAAATTTACATGGAATGATCAGGTTTTTGCAGTTATTTGTTTGCTTGTTTGGGGAGAAAGAAAGGAAATAAGGACCAAGAAGCTTCAGGAACAGAGGAAAAAAGAACAAAAACAAACAAACAAACAAAAACCCAAAACCTAAACAAAACAAAAAAACAGAAAATAAAATTCTGTGTAGACGGTTTAAAGATGAAAAATAAACATTTTATTTCAAAAGTGCCCTGTGACCAAGCTGAGCATAAGAAAATGAGTGGAATGTTATTAAAATAACAGCAGGATTATATCCAGAATTCTTGATCTGCTCTTAAATTCAAATGGTTCTAAAGCATTGCTTCTGATATAATCTCCCCCTCAGAGGCCACCTAAAGCCATGTTCTACTCCAAATGGACGATCTCAACTGTTTTCCTATTTTGATTCAAAAAGGATGAGTGAGTGAATTACATGTTATTCATTTTTACATTTCTCCCATTTTTTTCTCATGTTCTAGCACTTGTTAACACACGTCTATATTAGAATGTAGTATTCTAACTTTCCTCAAAATAACATGTTACTTCATTATGTCAGATTTTATACATTACGTAATTATTGTGACATCGAGTTACCACATCACAGTCACAATTGAGGACAAAGTTCTTGACATGTGATTAATTCAGCACTTTGATTCCAAGGTGTTTTTAGGGAAATAAGAATCTCTCTCTAGCGAAGGAGAGATTATCTTTTCCTTGAATTTGGACATGAGGGAGGACATGAGGGAGGGCAGAAAGGATATAGGAGGAAGAGACAAAAGAGTGAGGACATGAGGGAGGGCAGAAAGGATATAGGAGGAAGAGACAAAAGAGTGAGGACATGAGGGAGGGCAGAAAGGATATAGGAGGAAGAGACAAAAGAGTGGAGGAAAACACATGGAGACCAGGGCAAACTGATCATGCTGGCAAAACTGATTCAACATAACCAGCCCTTGAGAGAGCTTGGAATAGACTACCACCAGAGATGAAAGGAACGGAGCAAGATGACTCTTCTCCTGCATTCTCTCTCTCTCCCTTTTTCCTTTTCTTTCCCCTTTTAAATTTCCCACCTATCTCTTCCCATTTATCCTCTCAGCTTTCTACACTATCCAGTGGTTTTTGTTTTGCTTTCTTTTCCTACTCCCATCACTCCCTCTCCTTGTCTGTGGATACCTGGGAGTGGGGAGGGGAGTCTGTCTCACCTGGAAAGAAGGAAGGGCCGTGTCTGCTGGCCAGCCCTCCTTCCTCTTCCACCTATTGGTTATTCCCGTCTCGAAAATACAGGAAAGCGCTGTCCTGACACTAATTTAAAGGACTTTGAGAAATACTACTTGTTTCCGAACTGTTTGGAAAGTGTTGATGTGAGAGATACCCAAACTATTGTTGGGGAAATCAATGATGACACCCAAAAGGCTATTAAGTCAATAAATTTTTCCTCACACAGTGAGCTAAATAAGTTTTTCTTAACGTCAACAGCTTTGTGTGGGCTTCACATATACTTTACCCTGCATTAATGATAGATTTTGACCACAAAGTCCTCTCTTCTGATACTCTGGAATAGATCCCATTTTGTGTGCTATACTCCATCTGGCTCTGATAAGAAATATTCTGAAAACAAAGAATAGGAATGGAGCACATCCCAGCATCAGGAGAGGTATTGTTTTAATAAGAAGACCGGCTAGTGATGCATGTCCTGAGATGTTCTGAAAAGGATAACTCCAAGGTGAGAAGTGAAGGAACATGTCTGGATTATTAGAGGCTCCCTTTCACCCCCAACATCTGAGGGGGGAAAGAGGCTGTGTTGAAAAAGGAAAGATAATCTATTTTCCTTATCAGGAGGCTGCATATCAACAGAGTTGGTGCTCTCATTCTCATTCAGACCTCTGCTTAAGGAAGGGAAAACAAATTATAAGGGCTGAACAAAGAAGAAAAGAGACCCGATAAATTATACAACAAACCAAACCAATGCTTTGTAGTTTAAGTAGAAATGAAACGGTTACACAACAAAAACAGGGAATGAACTCAGGTAGGCATATCTGCTGTTCCTCTTCTTGGACCTAACCTATTCTTTGAATTACACTGGTTACTTTGAAAGTTTTTCTAACTCATTCTGGTATCAGAGAATAAGCCTTTCAATGTGTTCAATTAAAAGTATCTTAATTGAAATACTACAAGAAAAAATAGAATATTTTAATTGATAGTTGCCCTGAGTTTCAGGAGTAAGAATTATGTGTGTAGGATGAAGTAGCTCCTTAGGGAACAAGGGAAGAATTTTATCTTTTCCATTTCTGCTTCATTTTTAATAATTACAGAGCACATTGGCATAAAAAAAGAGTTCAGCCCAAAGTGACTTTTATATTTTACCAGAAAAATGGCCTATAAAATGATCATATGTGAGGATTTTGTGTGTGCGTGTGTGTGTGTGTGTGTGTGTTTGTGTATTTTTTAAGGCCATACCTCTGGCATGTGGAAGTTCCTGGGCCAGGGGTCAAATTGGAGCTGCAGCTGAGGCCTACCCCACATCCACGGCAACACTGGATCTGAGCCCCATCTGTGACCTATGCCACAGCTTTTGGCAATGCCAGTTGCTTAACCCACTGAGTGACGCCAGGGATAATATCCACATCCTCATGGAGACAACATGAGGTCCTTAGGCCACTGAGCCACATGAGTATGTGTATTTTTAATTCACTCTAGCTATGTGAGTTTAAGTTATCTACCCTCAGTATACTTACATTTTTTTTTGTCTTTTTGCTATTTCTTGGGCCGCTCCCGCGGCATATGGAGGTTCCCAGGCTAGGGGTCGAATCGGAGCCGTGGCCACCAGCCTACGCCAGAGCCACAGCAACACAGGATCCGAGCCGCGTCTGCAACCTACACCACATATCACGGCAACGCCGGAACGTTAACCCACTGAGCAAGGGCAGGGACCGAACCCGCAACCTCATGGTTCCTAGTCGGATTCATTAACCACTGCGCCACGACGGGAACTCCAGTATACTTACATTTTGACAGCACTGAATCCTTTTCCTGTAGTTCTCACCACTTACAGTATAGAGAGTCAAAAGACAAGGGACTAGATTCTGATTCTACCACTTACTAGATATGAATTTAGAGAGTTTACCTATGTTCATTTAAACCCACACTGCCACAGTTTTTGAGCTCCCTTATAATAGTTTTATGAGAATTACATTAACATTATGAAGGATTTTGAAAAGCAATAAAGATGCTAAAATTATTATACCTTCTTACCAATTTCTTGTTGAAAGAAATAATTTGCCAAACTGCTTTCACTGAGAAGGTAGAACCCTCTTCAAAATTACAGAATATCACATGTAAGTGATCACAGGTCCTGTCAACATCTTCTTGAGATTTGGCCAGTTTAGTAACCTGATCTTATTCCAATATTTCTAGATTCCATGCTGAGTCTCCATTTTGATGTTAATCTTCCTCTTTGTTCCATCTTTTATAAGCATCTACTGGCCTATGTTTTAACACCTCCTCCTGGTCTCTTGCACCTTCTTGCCTTTCTTCTTATACCAACCAGATACTCAAAAGTTTATACAGATATCATGGTAAGGAAGTGTTTTACTTGCTGACTTTCTACCACTTAATTGACTTAAGGAAAATGGTAAGAAGAAGTGACAGGTTTCCTCTGAAGCAGGGAAAGACATGGAGAGAGCGGTCTGAGTTAGATGTAGCATATACTCTGATGCTGATGTCATAACCTAGGTCCAGTCCTGAGTCTTGGATCCAGGGCTATCAGAATCTGAACTACCAGAGGTGGTCAGGAGTTGAGTGAGCCACTAAACTAAGGTAAGTGCTAAATACAGGACAAAGTTCATGTTCACAATTGCACACACATATGCCTCCTCTTTCTTGGCAAAAGTGGAAGAAGTCAGCACTCATGGTGAAAAATCAATCCTTATATTTATTCTGAGAAAATCAATTTCATTGGTGAAAGGCCAATGGCAATTAGGCAGGCCTGATTTCTCCATTATATTTTAGGAATTCAAATGGGGGAAATTCAGTAAGTTATAACATTGGAATGGAATTTAATCTTGTTGCTTTGGGATAGTTAACTAGCATTGGGTGCTAACAAAGTTTTTGATATCTGACAGTATATTTATAACACCAAGAAAAAATATACACGAGTTTTGTATTAATGGAATAATACCAGTAGGATGGGTAGGTATATAGGAAGATATTTATTATAAGGAATTGGGTTATATGACCCAAATTCAAAAGAAACAAAACCAGTAGGATGGGTAGGTATATAGGAAGATATTTATTATAAGGAATTAAGTTATATGACCCAAAATTTTCAAGGTGAGCTAGAGAGCTGAAGACCCAGGATATTCCAAGTCCAAAGACAATCTGCTATAGGACCAGGAAGAGCCAGTGTTGCAGATAAGTCTAAAGGTGATTTGCTGGAGAAATTTTCCTTGTTAGGGGAGGCTGTTTTGGGGGTTCTATTCAAGCCTTTAATTGATTGGAGGCTTACCCACATTATGAACGGCAATCTGCTTTATATATTTATTTATTTTTGCTTTTTTAGAGCTGCACCTATGGCACATGGAAGGTCCCAGTCTAGGGGTCGAATCAGAGCTGTAGCTGCTGACCTAAGCCACAACCATAGCAACACGGATCCAAGCTGCGTCTGTGACCTACACCACAGATCACAGCAACGCCGGATCCCTGACCCAGTGAGCAAGGCCAGGGATCAAACCCCTATCCTCATGGGTCCTAGTTGGATTCGTTTCCACTGGGCCACAAGGGGAACTCCCAGCAATCTGCTTTATTCATAGTCTAACAATTTAAATATTAATCTCATCCCAAAATACCCAGAATAATGTCTGAACAAATATCTAGACACCCCATGGCCCAGCCAATGTGACATATAATTAGCCATCATTGGTATTTTATCTAAGTTTTATTTATTTAAACATATATTATTTATATACATAAAACATAAAAATCTATAAAAATCTATGTTCTACATATGTTAACCTAATATTCCACAAGACCTAAGATACCAAGAGATTATCTAACATTCTTGTACTCACTGCATACCAAAGTTCCAGAAAAAAAGTACATGTGAGGGTGACTGAAACCCCGATTTTGTTATTCCTGGATAGATTTTTTTTTTTCTTTTATTAGGAGGATTTTTTTTTTTTTTTTTTGCTTTTTAGGGCTGCACCTGCAGCACATAGAGATTCCCAGGCTAGGGGTTGAATTGGAGCTGCTGCAGCTGCCTATGCCACAGCCACAGCAATGCTGGATCAGAGCCGCGTATGTGACCTACACCACAGCTCATGGCAACGCTGGATCCTTAACCCACTGAGTGAGGCCAGGGTTCAAACCCACAACTTCATGGTTCCTAGTTGGATTTGTTTTCACTGAGCCACAACAGGAATTCCTAGAAGGGACTTTTTAAGTAGCCTTCAAATAAAAGCATAACATTAACTCATCATGGAATGGTGATCACATTTTAAGTTAGCTTTTCTTAAAAATACTGTTCCACATATTAAAAATGAATATACATTATATTGATTAATTTATACCTTCAAAAATGTAGGTATTAGCATAAATCTTTAGAACATTCTCTCTGATTAATTTTTTAATCATTAGTTTTATTCTTCATGTGAAGTCCCTTGATGATACTGTACTTTGCTTCAGCTTCTAAAACACTCATAATTCCACACTTTATCTACCTCCTGTGTTCATTATTTCCTATAAAGATCACAGAAGTATTGAGAATATGAAATCTAATTCAACACTTCTAAAAATACATCTGTGATTGCAGAGTTGTCTTTAAGCCATTTATTTTTCAATTACGGCTTGACATCACATTTAGTAAATGACAAACACTGATTCTAATCCACTTGGGCCTGATTCCACAGGGCTTTCCACATCAAAAAGGTAAAAGTTTAACCTGAATTAGGTCATCAAATAAAGACTAGAGGGCCATGCAATACAGTTTGAAAGAACACATTTAAATGACTTAACTTATGTAAAATGTTTTGTAGGTACAAAGCATAGAAGTTTGTCCTTGATACTTTATGGATTAGATAATTTCTAAGACTGTCTTTCCTAACAATTTCTTTATCCTAGTTATTACCTATTCTCTGTCCAATTACAGCAAGCTGGTAATGGGCTATTTCAGAAATGGAAAGCATAAGTCCTCTACACTAGGCTGAAAGCTTATGGAGATGTTTCTATTCTGACCTTTAGGCTGAATGCTCAAAAGCCAGCACTTAGCAATATCACACCTGGAGAAAATATCCTGAAGCCTTAAGGAGAACTTGGTAGATTTGGGGAAAGATTATATAAAGATCAAATGCCCAAAAGAGCAGGTCACCCAGCCTGAAACGTTTAGATTTGGACGAATCTGGAGATTTTAGTTCTATTCTCGTATCAACTGACCCTTCAGGAAGATTTAGGAGATTTGGAAACATTTATATAAAGACCAAGTCCCTAGCAGAACAAGTTTTCTAGATCCAGGCTCTCAGATGTGGGTGAATCTGGAGCTTTCTATTTCTGGTGTCATCAAGCAAGTTACCCTTGAAAGAAACACACTGTAAGTACACTGGGGCTTTCATTTAACCACCAGCCTTGCCTAGAAATTGTATCACCATTTGAGGCTCCACAACTTTGTTTTGTCATTTGTTTGTTTTTTGCTCCAGAATATTTAGGTAACAAAAGTTTTATATAAAAAACAGAAGAAAGGATGTGTCACATTGAATAATGCACTGAAAGCATATATATATGGTTGTGGTTTTTTAATTTCTCTAAAAAGTTTACCAGCCATGATGGAGTTAAGAGAGTAAAAAGACTTTGAGGGATACTTCAAAGTACAAACAGCAGTGCTAATTTTTAGGAAATACAAAGAAAGCTTATAATAAAATGGACTTTAAAAATTACAAGTAAAAATCCATACTTCAAGGATATTTTTCAGATTTCTGGTGGCTTTGCTCAAAAAAAATTTTTTGGAGTTCCCGTCATGGCTCAGTGGTTAACGATCCCAATTAGCATCCATGAGGATGTGGGTTCAATCCCTGGCTCAGTGGGTTAAGGATTGTCGTGAGCTGTGGTGAGCCGTGGTGTAGTCGCAGATCCTGTGTTGCCATGGCTCTGGCATAGGCCGGAGGCTATAGCTCTGATTCGACACCTAGCCTGGAAACCTCCAAATGCCACTGGTGCAGCCCTAAAAGACAAAAAGACCAAAAAAAAATTGTCATTAATTAAAGAATCAAATAATGAGATATCTTACTTCTGATTTTGGAAATCAATAAACTTTTTTTCCCTGACATTTGCAAGCTTCCAAAAATATCACATTTAATCAGTCACCATTTAGGCATTCTCATTAATGTAAATTAGTAAAGAATTTCATGTTGTAGGAAATTAAGCAAGTATATTGAAAAATAAAACTTGTTTGGAGTTACCATCATGGCTCAGCGGAAACGAATCTGACTAGGAACCATGAGGTTGCAGGTCTGATCCCTGGCCTTGCTCAGTGGGTTCAGGATGCAGCATTGCCATGAGCTGTGGTGTAGGCTGCAGACGGGGCTCAGTTCTGGCATTGTTGTGGCTCTGGTGTAGGCCAGAAGTAACAGCTCTGATTTGACCCCTAGCCTGGGAATCTCCACATGCCTTGGCAGCCCTAAAAGGGCAAAAGACAAAAGACAAAAAAAAATAGAAAAAGAAAAATTTTTTGAGAAAAAGCATTTAGTTATTCAAAGATGAGGGATATGTATACATGTGCTCAGAGTTGACATTATTTCCTGGTTTATCTTCAATATAGTGTAACTTTATAAAATAACATAGAATGCAGGGTTCATATGTCCTATGTATCTCACTTTTTAAGTGATTTTTAAGGTTATTGTTGCCTGATTTTTTATAACGATTTTTATTTTTTCCACTATAGCTGGTTTACACTGTTCTGTCAATTTTCTACTATACAGCATGGTGACCCAGTTACACATACACATATTCTTTTTTCTCACATTATCATGCTCCATAAGTGACTAGACAGCTCCCTGTGCTACACATCAGGATCTCGTTGCTTATTCATTCCAAAGGCAATAGTTTCCATCTATTAATCCCAAATTCCCAATCCATCCCTCTCTGTCCCTGCCCCCTTGCCAACCACAAGTCTGTTCTCCAAATCCATGATTTTCTTTTCTATGGAAAGGTTCATTTGTGCCCTATATTAGATACCAGATATGAGTGCTATCATATGGTATTTGTCTTTCTGACTTGCTTCACTTAGTATGAATCTCTAGTTCCACCCATGTTGCTGCAAATGGCATTATGTCATTCTTTTTTATGGCTGAGTAGTATTCCATTGTGTATATATACTACATTTTCTTAATCCATTCATCTGTCAATGGATATTTAGGTTGTTTCCATGTCTTGGCTATTGTGAATAGTGCTGCAATGAACATGTAGGTACCTGTGTCTTTCTCAGGGAAAGTTTTGTTCAGATATATGCCCAAGAGTGGGATTGTTGGATCATAGGGTAGTTCTATGTATAGTTTTCTAAGGTACCTCCATACTGTTCTCCATACTGGTTGCAACAATTTACATTCCCACCAGGTTCCCTTTTCTCCACAGCCTCTCCAGCATTTGTTATTTGTGGACTTATTAACGATGGCCATTTTGACTGGCATGAGGTGGTATCTCATGGTAGTTTTGTTTTGCATTTCTCCAATAATCAGTGATGTTGAGCATTTTTTCATGTGCTTGTTGGCCATCTGTATATCTTGTTTGGAGAAATGTCTTTTCAGGTCTTTGCCCATTTGTCAATTGGGTAGTTGGCTTTTTTGCTGTTGAGTTGTATAAGTTGTTTGTATGTCTGATGTTTCTGATGATTAATTTTATACTTATTGGTGGTTTTTTAAATGAAAGTGTAAATAAAAATGGACCATTTTTTCTACTATAAGAGTTTACAATAAATATTAAAAGCTATTAACATATGCATTTGTCTAAGGATTTTATTGCTTTTATGCCCAGGAAAATTAACAAGCTGGATAGTTTCCTACACTATTATAAACCGACTTTTCTTTTCTTTCTTTCTTTCTTTATTTGCTTTTTAGGGCTGCACCTGTGGCATATGGAGGTTCCCAGGCTAGGGGTTGAATCAGAGCTACAGCTGCCAGCCTACACCATAGCCACAGGAATGCAGGATCTGAGACAGTCTGTGACCTACACCACAGCTCACAGCAAGGCTAGATCCTTAACCCACTGGGTGAAGCCAGGGATCGAACCTGCATCCTCACAGATACTAGTCAGATTCATTTCAGCTGAGCCATGATGGGAATTCCAGAAATATCCTTTACAAACAGAAGAAAGTTGCTTTCCGTATGCCCTTACATAGCCATTGTTTTCCGCAAGTTTTTTTCTTTTTTTTTTAAGTATGGTTGATTTACATGCCAAGTTGCTTTTGTAGGCTCACTATATACAATGCCTGACTACTAAGGAAGATATACAGATGAATAAATTAAATAATGAAAAGACTTAACTTGATATCTCAGACTGACAGGAGTCTTAGAAATCCCCAGACAGTAGTTAAGAGTTTTTAAACACAATTTGCATCAAATTTGGACATTTAAAAAAATTTAGTATCATTGATTTGCATGTTCTGTCAATTTCTGCTGTACGTCAAAGGGACTCAGTCATACATATATACATTCTTTTTCTCATATTATCTTCCATTATGTTCCATCACAAGTGATGGATATAGTTCCCTGTGTTATATACAGTAAGACCTCATTGCTTATCCATCCTAAATGTGATAGTTTGCATCCACCAGCTCCAAACTCCCAGTCCATCCCACTCCCTCCCTTACTCCCTTGGGGACCACAAGTCTGTTCTCCATGTCTGTGAGTCTGTTTGTGTACTGCAGATAGGTTCCATTGTGCCACATATTAGATTCCACATATAACTGATATCATATGGTATGTCTTCTCTTTCTGATTTACTTCACTTAGTATGAGCATCTCTAGTTGCATCCATGTTGGTGCAAATGGCATTGTTTTTCTTATAGCCATTACTTCTTTAATATATGATATATTAAATATAGCTATGTTTCTTTAGATTTTTTTTTCTGCTTTTCTGCCCTTCCAGGACTCCAAGTCGTTCCACAGATCACTTATGGGCTGTTAATTTTTTTGTCTTTTTTTTTTTGGTTCCTTTTTGCATTCCATTTTAAATGATTTCTGTTTTTGTCTTCAAGCTCACACATCTTTAACAATGTCTAAACTGACATTAATTGCACCTTACGTATTTTTTAATTTCAAGATATACAATTCAGATCTCTTTCAAATCTTCCACATCTCGAAGTACCATGTCCAATCCTTCTTCTAGCTCCCTGAACAAAGGGAAGTTACTATCTTAATGTCATGTCTACTAATTCTAATTATCCATGTTATTTCCTCATCCATGTTGACTGTTTTATTTGTCTACATTATGGGTTAAATTTTCCTGCTAATTTCCACATCTAGGAATACGCAAATATCCAAATGGGACTAGATAAACTTGACAATGCCTGCTGATATAAATATTCCAAGTTTTATTTTATGATGCAGTTAAGTTTCTTGGAAATATTTTTGTCATTTGGGGTCTTGCTTTGAAGCTTGTTAGATGGGATCAAAGCAGCATTTAGTCTAGGACTCAATTTGCTTCACCACTAAGGAAAATGTTTATGAGGGCTCTATCCCATGTCCCATGAAACATGAGGTTTTCCTCTCTAGCTATGGAAATAGGCACTGTGTTTGGCATTGTGTGAGCTTCAGTATCATTCTCTTTTTTTTCTTCGACTGCTCCTAAGGCATGCAGAAGTTCCCGGGGTAGCAATCAAACCTGCACCACAGTAGGACAACGCTAGATCCTTAACCCATCGCCATAAGTGAACTCCTAAGTATCAATCCTTTTATTCGCTTACAGACAGTAGTTTTTCCTAGCTGAATTAGTCCCACACTGGAGGGTTCAGAGGGATCCTTTCCAAACCTCCAGAGCTTCCTTTCTAGGCAACTCTCTCCTCTCTAACACTCTTTCCTGAGATCTCCAGCCACGTTGGCCTCTCAAGACTCTCAGCTCTGTCACCTCAAATCAGAGAGACAGCTAAGCTCCTCTCCTATAACCTGGTCTGGTTCTGGAAATGCTCTCAGACAAAAGCTGGGGCCAATGCAGGTCCCTCTTCATTTGTTTCTAATCTCTAAGGATCACTGCACTTTCCTGACTTTTGCTCAATGTCTTGAAAAATTCATGATTTCCTATGTTTTTTTTTTTTTCTTCTGGTTTTGTGGCTATTTTAGATGGGAGGGTAAATTTGGTCCCTGTGACTTTCTCTGTCTCGGCCACAAGTGGGAGCCTCTCCGTGAACTTAGAATCTAGTTGTGGGGGAGTTTGCAAAGATGAATGAATGAAAGCCTACAGACTAGCACATGAGAAAGTATTAAGCTATGTGTATGACTCTTACTGTCTCGATGAAGTTAAGTTTAAAGGAAAAAATTAAGTTCAAGTAAGAACTGCATGAAGGTTACTGAATATCTGGTAACAGTATGTTTTATATTTCCAATAAGAAACAAATAGAAGGCTTGGGCAAAATCTCTGAGTGGTTCTGGTAGAGATAAGAGGAGAACAATGTTATCAGCAGACAAATTAACCTGGTATTGAAATATATAATGTCTGCTCATAATATTTTAAAGACAAGGATACATAACTACATTGTATTCATCTATTCACTTGTTCTTTTATCAAGTATTTATTGGATATTTACCATACATGCTATAGACCACACACTGGGAATTTACCAAGTATGTAATAATGAATAAGGCATTTTTTAAGCCCAACTAATGGAGGAGAAAAATGTACACACAAATATTAATAAAAAACTAATTACTATAATAGAGGTTTATGCCAAGTGGTATGGAACCAAGATATACATAGAAAAAAGCCACTGGTTCCCTCTGCAGGTAGACCTGGGGAATCAGAAAAATTTTCAGAGGCAAGGTAAAATTTAAGCTGCATCTTAAAAAACTTGCCAGATAAATACTATGAGAAGTAGAAAGTTCCTTCTAAAGATAAAAATAAGATTAGTTCACAATTTGTGGCAACTAGTACAAAATGAAAATACAGCGCCCTTGTTCCAAAATTGTGAAGAATCGTGAGATAGAGATGGCAGTGCATGAAACCAAGTATAGGTTCCTTTTGAGTGCAGGACTCTGCCTAACTGCACAGGAAACTGGCCCTGTGGTTCAGCTCCACAGCATATGTGGACAGTGGAGAGAGGGTCAAGAGCCTGGAAAATACATGTTACATAGGAAGGAGTGGAATTCTAACCATTCAACAGAAAAAAGCAATTAAAACTCTTAAAATGTCTTTATAAAAAACTAAAAATAGAGCTACAATATGATCCTGCAATCCCACTCTTGGGTATATATCTGGAGAAAAACATAATTTGAAAAGATACTTGCACCATAACGTTCAGAGCAGCACTACTTACAATACTCAAGATGTGGAAGCAACCTAGATGTCCATCGACAGAGGAATGGATTAAGAAAATGTGGTACATATATACAATGGAATATTACTCATCTGTAAAAAGAATGAAATAATGTCATTTGCAGCAACCTGGATGGACCCAAAGGTTATCATATTAAGTGAAGAAAGTCAGACAGAGAAAGACAAATAACACATGGTATCACTTATATGTGGAATCGGAAAAAAAGAAAATGATACAAATTTGTGTACAAAATAGAAAGAGACCCACAGACATAGAAAACAAACTTATGATTACCAAAAGGGAAAGGGGGGAGTGAGAAATTAGGAGTTTGGGGTTAAAGTACATATGTATAAAATAGACAACTAACAAGGACCTACTATATAGCACAGGGAACTATACTCAATATCTTTTAATAACCTATAAAGGAAGAGAATGGGAAAAAAAGAAAAAATATATAAAACTGAATCACTTTGCTATACACCTGAAACTAGCACGACACTGTAAATCAACAGTGTAAATTTCAATAAAAATTTTAAAAATTAAATTAAAAATTCTTAAAATTTATTTCTAAAAAAGCTCTAACTTTCCTTCATCTTTTTCTATTGTTTTTCCAGCCTCTATTTCATTTCATTCTGCACTAATTTATACTATTTCCTTCTTTCTTCTATATGTGGGCTTAGTTTGTTTTTCTAATTCCCTGAGGTGTAAAGTCAGGTTGTTTATTTCAGATTTGCCCTTTTTAATCGTAATTATTTAAAAATAAACTATTTTAATACTATCATAACAACATCTATAGCTGAAAATTATGAAATAAGAAATTTCACCCAGTAAGTCTACATGGCATATTATTTAAAGGGGGTCGCAAAACAATATCTTTCGTTACCTAAATGCCTTTTGCAAAAAAAAAAAAAATCTGATCTCTCATCAAAAAGTGGAGTCTTTTCCCTCCTTTCTTGAACCTAGGCTGGCTCCGTGATTAGAACAGAAAAATCACCCATCTGATCCCTGGTAGGACTGCAGACCCAGAAATTTATAACAAATAAATTATTATTTTTTTAAGCCAGTTAGTTCTGAGGTGACTATTTTAAAGCAATAGAGAACTGAAACAGAAATTAAATCTACCCAGAGATAGAAGCAGATTAATTGAAAACCTCACATCATGTTCTCTTTAAAATGCAACACATTTTAAAACCTGTTATTAATTACTAAAAGAAATAACAACCATTGTCTATTTTTGCTGGTGTTATTTAATCAGTTTGGAAGGACTAACTTTTTAGAAAACACTCAAAACATAAATATTATTAAACCAAAAAACCCTATTTAATTAATGTGAACATAAAATAAACTGATGATTAACAGGAACACAATTGAAATCGAGCGCAATGTTAGGGCCTACTGACAGCTAACTATAACTAGGCAGACCATATGTCAGTGTTCCACAGAAGTCATGATGTGCACATCACCGACAAATAAAATCTTCCTTCACCTAAAGGCAGTTAATATGGATCAGAGCTGACAGAAGAGTGGATCTCTCAATAGCCACTGATTACAATCTGTAATCTGACAGATTTTACATCCCTGTCAACTAAAACATTATCACTTTAAAAGACATATCAACCACTTTCATATGGAACATTTGTGAAATAACACAAAAACTACACCACCACCTTAAACAGCTTCCAATGTCCATTTCCTTTCTTTAGTTGATAGCTTCTATCATATACATTTCCACAGTATCTCACACGACCTGGGTCTTCCAGCTCCAGACAAAGATGAAGTTTATTCACACACTATTAGGCCTTCTTGTGAAGTGCAATTAAACCCTTGGCATCCTAAATCAAACAAGTGTAAGAAGACTAACACTGGAGACAGGAGGCAGGCTGCCTAGGGACCCTGAGATCTAAGGAACAATAGGGCAGTGGTTTCCCTGTGTTTTCTTTTTTTGCCTCACATATCCCAGACTGGTTGCTGGAGAAACTAGTGACCCAGAAATATTAGTAGACACAGGCAAAGAAATGAATACCCACAAAAGCCAGTTTTCTCTTGCCAAAGGAGTAGGAAAGAGGAAGCCTACCAAGACAGAAAGTGCTCTGGCAAAACATTATGAAAAAAACCCACCTCCCTGCCCATCAGCAAAGGCCAAACCTATATTCCCATCCATGCCAGGCTCTGCTCAGGCATGCCTCCAGCCTCTCTGTACCCTCTACAAAGAGAAGCAGAAGAGTGAGGTTCTGGATTTCCACCCTAGCCAAATGAAGCCCTACTCTTCCTTCCCACTTGGGCAGTGTGAGCCAAGACTTAGCAGGGGGCTTAAAATCCCACCTCCGCTAAGCAGTGATAAAATATCCCTCCCCACAGGAGGTGTTAAAAGAGGCTGAATGGAAACCTGGACTTATCCTCCAACGTGGCAGTCACAAGGCAGTGCAGTGTCAGAAAAGAACTGCTAAAACAGAATATGTAATGAATGTTCTGAGTCTCATAACATAATACCCCCAAACATCCAGGATAATCTCAAAAGCACTCATTAAACCAAGACACAGGAAAATCTCAACCTAAACACAAAGCCAGCCCTTAGCTGACACAGAGGCTGGAGTTGTGGGTCAAAGATTTTAAAGCAGCTGTCATAAAAATAATTCAATAAGAAATTGTGAACACTGATGAAACACAAAAGAATAGAAAGCCTCAGCAAAGAAACAGAGAATTTAAAGAGCCAAATGGATGTTTTAAAAACAAAGAATTCTATAAGCAAGACTTAAAACTCTAAGGACGGACTCAACAGCAGAACATGAAGGGCAGAGGAAAGAACAAATAAATTAAAAGATGGAACAATATAAATAAAGCACTGATAGGAAAAAAAAAAAAGACTGGGAAAAAAAAATGAATAGCATCTCAATGACCTGTGAGGCTAACAAAAAGATTCACTATTCCTGTCATCAGAATCCCAGAAAAAGAGATAAACGTTTGTAGATGTGAAAGATTATTCAAAGAATAATGGCTGAAAAGGACTTCAATGGATTTAAGAATCCTAATTCCAGCACAGGGCTCTAAGTCATCACAAGTAGGGCTGGTGGGTGCCAGCAGGTTTGGTTATAAAGGACAGGAGTAGCAGGAAGAGTATGTTTGTGGTGACAGAACAGTTCTGTATCTGGATTGCAGAGGTGGTTACATGACTCTATACATGCAATATATTATACACACATTGCACCAATATCAATGTATTGTTTTGTAGTTTTGAAAAGATGCAACCATTGCAGGAAAGTAAAAGGGTACCATCTTGTTACTATCTTTGTGACTATCTGTGGATCTATAATTATTTAAAAATAGACCTCTACTCCAAGGATTCTATATCCCCTCTCCCCCTCCTGAGACTGTCGTCCAGTACAGGGAAAAGAATTCTGAGCAGAAGTCTGGAGTCCCAGCTGTAGTTGCCACTTTGTGGGATGTCATCTTGGGAAAATACATCATCTTGGAACAAGGTCATGACTTTTCTGTGTTTTGTTTCCTTAACTGTGAATAAATGGATAAGACTAGATTTCTTACCTGTGTAATTTATGATTTGATAATTTTGTCACAGTTAATAGCCATATTATATGACATGACTACGATCACTAAGTACATATAGGTAGCATTACAAATTTTTCTTTACTTAATGACTGCTATTTCAAAATATTTCACAGGAATCTTGTGGATTAAGGATATATAAAAGAGCTTCTTGTCCACAAAGTTATTTAGACTTTGACAGGCTTTCTAATTGTCATTCAATTTTGGAAGCCAATGCCATTTTAAAAAATGGTCAAAAATCTATTGCCCCATTTTCTCATATGTGTATATCACATGTAAATTCAAAACTCTGAGAATTAAAGAAAGAAAGGAAAGAATGCATGTGGAACTTGAAAGACAGTATTGGTTCATTGATATGATTCAATCTGAATCCCCAGGATAACAAGCAAACTGCATTGTAATTCTTTTATCATAAAGAATTCATTTGAGGATGTTTAATAACTCTAACAGTCTTCTGCTTGGCATTTGAAACTATTAAAATAAACACTCTTGTGATTATTGCAATTTGAAATATTACTTTGTCAAACTGTTAAACCTGAATTTATAGCACAGGTGTTAATGAGGCATGAAAACTTTTCCAGCCTGATTTGCAGTTGCAAGATCCTCATACTTTATTGCAATGCAATTTTTTTAAGTTTAGACAATGCCAAAAATGAACACTGTCTTTGCCAGTATATACTCTGTATTAGATCATCAAATTAATAACAATTCAGGGGACAATTTGAAAATAGTCAATCGGTTCTAAAACTAATGGAACACCACAGGGAAAACTTAAGTCCTGTGGTCTTTAAAGGGGTCATTCATCACTGGGCAAAAATGAATGCAGCTGCTGATTTTCAAAATCAGAAATGCACATTCCTTCCCCTAATATAAAGTAACAATAGAGTTTTAGCCCTTGAGACAGCAAAAGATCTTTTCTCCTTCACTGAAGCTGTGTTCTTGGCATAATTGTGCTGTGGCACATACTCTCAATTAAGCAATAAAAGTTAAGCCCACAGCAGCTTTTAAAATCATGTTAATACATCTGTCCTCAAATTTTAGATTTGACATAAATCTCACAGAAGTATATTATTTAAAATGTGACATCAGTAACGTAGTAAGACCTATTTTCCTAGGCGTATTGATGAGTATTTTACGAAACATTTAAAAAAAATGTATCTCTTGGAAATAAATGGCTTTTAAAGTTAAAATAAAAATTTCATCTATCTGTACATTGAAATTATGTACATGACTTGTTTGTAAATACTTCAAAAACTTAAGGGACTTAAAATTAATATGCTGTATACAGAGCTGGACTTGAGTAAAATTTTATAAGCAGTCTACTTCCCTAGTCAGTCTCTTGGGCTTTTTATAGGATAAAAAAACAATAAAAGCAGTGAGAGGTTTTGTTGAACCAGGGCAAGATGCATAGGCAAGCATACTATATATTTCGACTAGATTTCTCTGCAGGCATCTAAACAAGAACCTTCAAAAGCTGCTCAAGTGCTCTGTGCAATATTAAATACTCAGAGTGGGGCAAGTAAATCTACATGCGATAAAACTCACCTAAGAGCTGCCTTTACACACTTCTCACTCACTGCTTCAATGTCTCACACGTTTTGCTTCATTTTTCCCCCTAAAACCAACTGACCTTTTTCTTAGCTCAGCGACCACCACGGCAGAGAATAATAGGCATTTGTTTTTAAGAATAATGTTCACTGATGTGAATCTGACACTACAGTGCTCTCAAGAAAGTGCCAGTGTGCTTACAAATATAATTTCTTTTTTTTTTCTGCCACACCCTCGCCCTTGTGCACTGAAGAAAAGAGTTTCTGGATTGCTGTTTATGCAAGCAATTTCTCTAGATACTTTGCGACCGAGTGAAATATTAAAATATTCCCAACCACCATCCTCTGAATTAGTTTAGTCCTCAATAATAACAGCAACTGCTACCAGCATCACTTCCTGTTTCCAATGTGCTTACTTCAGGCTGTGTCATAATTACCACAATTATTATTAAACCATAGCATTTTTATTTAAGCAGAAGAATGGTACATTTACGTAAGCCCATGTTTTCCAGTTGAATTCTTTGGTGTAATTTTGCCTTGGGCAATCTTTCCCAATTCACATGCAAGATCAATACATTTCCTCAGAAAGGCCTATGATGCTTTAATGCTCTGGAGTTAAACTGATTCTTATTTTTCACAATGTACTAACAAGCAAGAAGCAACTTGGTAATTTCACCAAGATTAATCCCAATACATGAAGGAATTTTAAAGGTTATATTTTCTAATGGTTCCCTGCAATAAATTTCCTACACATACCAAAAAAAAAAAAAAAAAAAAAAAAAATCCTACACAAAACATCAGAATTCTATTTAGAAAGAAAAGCAACAACTGATATTTGTTACACCTTCAAGTTAACCAAGCATTTATAAAAACTCCTACTATCTTCCTGCTATAAAGTGGGCTTTTAGTAAATGTTATGTCCACTACTAACCATTCTTCCTTTCTTCTCCTCTCCTCTGCTTTTCTCTAGTATATGCTATCTTAACATAGATTTCAGAAGTGTTGCTAAAATAAAAGTAGAATATTCAAAAATTGCCTAGATAATGTGGGCACAACAAACAAGAAAAGAAACTATAAAAAAGTAAACACATGCACTTAAAAGTACACAACAGCCCTTTTGGCAGTTATTTGATTCCCTAATAGAACAAAGATTTTTGGTCTTCAGCAATTAAAACATTATCTTTACCCTATACTTCAGCCTGCTGGTGATCTGGAAAACCAGTTTGGGGATCCTTTTTTACCTCACATGAAATTGTTTAGTCTGGGTTTATATTATATAAGGCATCTTGTTCCAATAACTCAAATGCTATCATGTTATTCTTTTTGATGTGATGATGAACGAGGATAGTGTTTTCTACTGAGAAATGGGATATGGATTGATTTCCATCAAATTAAAAAAAATCTATTAAACATCAACCTAGGGGATGATAGTAGGCATATTCACATTTATTATTGGCCTAATTCACCTTATTGCTCAAAACTACCATGAAATGGCTTTTATACTCTCAATGAACAAATAAGAAAGTTGAGGCACAGAGAAGTAATATAGCTTATGGAGGGTCACAGCACTAGCAGAACTAGTAAGCCAACTACATCTTTGTCCTCCAAGTCCAAATGTCTTCCTTTTGTTTTTGTTTTTTTGGCTGTGCCCACAGCATATGGAAGTTCCTGGGTCAGAGACAGAACTCACACCACAGCAGCAACCTGAGTCTCTTCAGTGACAATGCTGGATGCTGAACCTCTGATCCACAAGGGAACTCTCAAATGTCTTGGTTTTTTAAAAGGAATGGGCACAGACAAATCAGAATATACAGTATGGCTAAAAATTAATTAAATTTGGGGGTTTGGAAATTTCCAAACAGTCCTACTTGTAAAATGGAGATACCTGCAAATTTCATAATAACATAACAAATACACACAATATTACTGAATGTATTCTATGATCAACTCTTTGATCTCTACAAAGTCTTCACTGTAGGAGTGTGTGGAATACACCTAAATTTCTGACTCTTATTTTAGAAGCCTAGGACAAGTTTTCAATGTAACCTTTTGATTTACATCCAGTGGGAACTAGAATAAATTGTGTGACATTCCAAGTGTGCAATGAACTGTCATCTTAGATATTTGATAATGAAGATGATGCCTCACTGAACTGGCATCTTCCTGTCTCATACTCCGATACTGAGTTTTTCAGTTAACGAGACAAGCAATTGATATGAAATAATAATGATAACACAATCAGATGGGAATTTACTTATATTGCTATAAATTAAACATGAGTTCTTCAGGATTGTTAATATTTTGAAAGGCAAAATAGCTAAAGATTACTAAATAGTTTTAACCCCAGCATCATATTTCCCTTTACTCCCACTAAACTTCTTATTCCTATAGTGCATGTTTTCAAAAATCAATCCAAATAATGATGCAACTGATCAGGCAAATTCTAATATACTTATGTGAAGAACAGGACAAACTAACATGCACACATAACACACTGAACAGAATAGGACAGAGTATTTAAATGTGAGTTTGTCCCATAAATCTAGAACAAAGGCTTAGCATGTCTGCAATACAAGGAAAAATGATGTGTTAAATGACCCTCTGAAGCAGGTAACCAAGCTGGAACCCATGCAACTTGGACTGGCGTCATACTGTCCCCAGACAAATGGAAGGGAGGAGAAATCCAACATGGCGGCGAGTTGCAGGACGTGTACACCTTGAACATGAAGTGGTGGAGGCACTGGTGGATTATGGAACTGTGTTTGGGGACATTTGAAAATAGGAAATGAGTTAATGAAATGAGATCTGGACTGAACATGGGGTCTTTGAATAACCCACACGGAAGTAGTAGCTGAAGGTAAGGAAGCAGGTCTGACATTTGAGGGAAAGAAAACCCAATAAAATGTCAAATAAATTCCTAATGAATATCTGTATTGATGGGAAGGAATAAAGCCTTATAAGGGTTTTAAAACTTGTGACAGAACGAGAGAATAGCAACTCTTATTTTTATGTCAAGAAAATCAGCAGCCTCTACACCAATCCACTAAACACTTTAGCAACCCATACTAGATAGGAGGTAACATCATTTTAGTGCATGGCCTCAAAATTGAAGAGAAAGTTTTAGAAAAATCAATTATCTTAGGTACAGGAAATAAATGGATAAATATTTCCTTCTCTGAGCAGAAATGTACTCCCTAAAAAAGAAGGTGTATCAATGGTGGACACTCCAGCCATCAGCTATTGGTCCTGCATTACTTTTAATAAGAGATGCAAAAAATGATACAATGAAATGCTAAATATTTCAGATAATCTTACCTTGCTTTTCAAAATGCAATGTCAAGCTAACACGAATAAAAGAACAACTTGTCAGCGTATGAAAATAGACTGAAGAATAGAAATGATTTTAGAGGAATACAAAAATTATGCTTCAGAGGAAAGGCTGTGGTCAACAAATTTCAAATTTCTAAAAGAACCAGGAAATAAAATGAACTGCTATTTTTTTCTCGTTACTCAGTCTCTATGTCCACTCTAAATTTTTAAATATTTCAGCAAAAGCTCACTAGAAAAACGTTTTTCTTACGCTTTATAACCCACTGCAAAACAGTTTTTTTGTTTTTTTGGCCACACTCGCAGTATATGGCAGTTCCTGGGCCACAGATCAAATCCAAGTCACAGCTTCAACTTATGTCCCAGCTGCAGCAACATTGGATCCTTAACCCACTGTGCAGGAACTCCTGCAACATATTTTTTAAGGACAGTTCCTGTACATTAATTATGAATAGAGGACTTAGGACAATCTAGAAAAGAACAACAAAGACTTGGGGGAAAATACCTTATGAAAGGGACTACTGTATTATTACTGTTGTTATTGTCAATGTTATTTCAAGGAGAATAACCTAACCATCTGAAAAGGTAAAGGATGAGATAAGATATGATTAAAACTCATTGTCATAAAGGAAACATAAACATGACTGCAAATTTTCAGTTCATTATGAATCTATATTCCAAAACTCTGAGGGTAAAATTTGGACTAATAAAAAAGAAAAGCCTTCACACTTTTATCCAGTGGCAGTAAACCTTCATAGTCTTTGATACCACACAGTTAAAAAGGATGATAAGGTGAAGAAACATTTAAAATCAGTGTTTTATAAACTGCGCTCCACAGAACACCAGATCAAAGGAATATGAATAGATTTGGGGGAAAAGGGGGTTTCTATAGTCAAATACATTTGGGATATAAGAGAGAAAAAATTTCAGAGCTTCCTTTACCACAGGGCTTCTACAGCTTTTATTATGTAATGTATATTACACATAATTGTCTGGTCAACGTAGGCCAGATTATACCTTGGTAAAAAACCCTGAATTCCTAGTGGCTTAACACAATAAATGTTTATTTATGATTCATACTGCATGCCCATCACAGGATAGCAGTGATGCTTTGTTCCACAAAAATTCCTGGCTGACGGTGGTACCATATATTGTAGCTACATCATATGTAACATGGGACTTCCTTCCTTACTATGGTAAGAAAAGGGAAACAAACAAAGGAACAACAACAAAACAAAAATTGAAGAGTTTTAAAGTCTGATTGCATTTTCCAGTGTCTTATTCCAAAATTTGCTTCACTTCGTTCACATTTTCATGGTCATGACTAGTCATATACCCAGTAGCCAATGGGGACTGAAAAATATAAAGAAGCAAAATTATGTTTGGTGAACATTAATATCTTTTCCCTAGTATTCAAGAGTGAATTTTAAGATGCAGCATTTCACAAGCTTATTTGAGGGCGGAATTATTTTTTAGTGTGGTACTTCACAGAATTAAGTGTCAGTGATACACAGTTTCAGAAATAACCAATTTAAATAAGCTTTTGTTTGATAAGAAGGAATTTAAGGAATAGGCTTATAAATTAAGCCATACTATTTTCATATAAATACACTAAAGAATGGTAAACAGATGCCAAAATAATTCCAGGGCACCTTAAGATGTAATGCCAATAGAATTTTTTTCTTTTTTTGTAATTAAAATGTAATTGATTTACAATGTCATGTTAATTTCTGCCATACAGCAAACTGACCCAGTCATACATACATATATATACATTTCCTTTAGTTTTTTCTTTTTTTTTTCTTATTTTGAGAGTAACATCTAGGGGTTGAATTGGAGCTGCAGCTGCAGGCCTATGCCACAGTCACAGCAATGCAGAATCTGAGCCCCATCTCCGACCTATGCTGCAGCTTAACACTGGATTCTTAACCCACTGAATGAGGCCAGCGATTAAACCCACATCCTCAAGGATACAAGATCTAGTTCTCAACCCGCTGAGCCATCATTCTCTTTCTTATATTTATCTTCCATTATGGTCTATCCCAAGAGACTGGATATAGTTCCCTGTGCTGTAGAGTACGACTTCATTGCTTACCTATTCTAAATATAATAGTGTATATCTATTAACCCTAAACTCCTCATCCACCCCACTTCCTCCCCTCTCCCCCTTGGCAAACCATAAGACTGTTCTCTACATCTGCGATGAAATACATTTTTGATTTAACTTTATTCTGTGTTAGGTTATACCCACATAGACATATACACTTGAGCTGTTTCTATATATTTGTAGGAGCAGTTTTCATTGTTTGGAACTGCTCTTTAAAGAGATAATTTTCCCTCCAGTATTTCTGCAGCATTAGTGTTAACAATACCAGCCTTTGGTATCACTTGTCGACAGGGAAGTCAGCTTTAGCCCCTGGTCTGTAGTATACTATCCATTCCTTAATATCACTGAAAAACATGTATATATTCAATGTTTCATAGAGCTCATGTGCCAAGCACTTTATATTGTACTTTTTAAAAAGTTCCATAAGCTATTTAACTATTTTAGAGTATATACTTCAAAGTTGGATTTTGAAAAAAAATATTAAATTTTAAAAGTTTCTATTTTCAGTAAACAAATAATCTCCTCTGCATTTTATGTTTCCTCCAAAATAGCTTTTTTTTAAGTGTCCCTGTAAAAAAATGATCACATTGCTTTTAGTCACTAACTGGATTTTAGTAAGTGTGCTTGGTTTTCTTTTTTTTTTTTTTCTTTTTAGGGCCACACCCACATTATCTGTAGGTTCCCAGGCCAGGGGTTGAATTGCAGCCGCTGGCCTATGCCACGGCCACAGCAACACAGGCTCCAAGCCGCATCTGCGACCTACGCTGAAGCTTGCAGCAATGCCGGATCCCCCCACTGAGTGAGGCCAGGGATTGACCCCATATCCTCATGGATACTAGTTGGGTTCTTTACTTCTGAGCCACAACAGCAACTCCAGCTATTTTAAACTGGAATAACTTTCTTTTATTCTCTTTTTTATGATAATTTAGGTGCTTATTTCTTTTTAAAATTTAAGTATTTTTATTGTTTTACATTAAATTTGGACTCTATATCAACACAAACTCTTCATATTTATCATTTTCCAAGTATGCATTTGAAAAACTATGAATCCACACTTTTATTACCACCAGTGCAACATTTTCTCATGTTACCATGGTTAGTAACCAACTGTATTTATATTCTAATTCTCCACATAGATATGCCTAATAATCTCCATAGCATAAGAACGTATCTATCATGCAGCTCTCGTATAATCACTAAACTAGCCCAAGAATTGTCAATTTGCAAAAAGGAATAAATAAGTTTTACTCACTTTCCCATCACAGATGTAAAACTTCTGAAGTATTGTTCTGATTTAGACTATAGTTCATTCTATCCAAGGATCTCTTTCTGAGAAATACTATAGCACACTAATTATAGGAGATTATCAGTCTCTCCCAGACTATAAATTCAGAATATTACACACATTCCCTAAGCCATCAGTTTCCCCGAATAACTCATGAATAGTACAGAGAAATGTGTTCAATAATTGGATTCTTTGCAAAGAGATGGTACACAATGGTTATTTCAACAAATTTGGGTTTTATTTCAATCAAATCTTGGTATATTACTTACCCAATATATTATTTACTAGCTATCTACCTTGGGTTTGACCAAATCCAACTTTTTGCAAATATGCTTCTATTGCTACTTGCTCTTATTTTCTAAATCAACTCTTATAAATCAAATGGAATCTTAAAGAGAAAAAAAAAAGGTTACAAATGTACTTATGCGCAAAACAGAAACAGACTCACAGACTTTGAAAAACTTATGGTTGCCAAAGGGGACAGGTGGCAGTGGGAGACTGGGTGTTTGGGATTGGTATACTGGTATAGCACAGGGAACTCTACTCAATATTCTGTGAAAATTTATGTGGGAAAGAATCTGAAAGCGAATGGATGTGTGTACATGTATAACTGAAACACTTTGCTGTATAGCAGGAATTATTACAAACTTGTAAATCAACTATATTCAATGAAACATAATGAATAAATAAATAAATAATATAGGCTATTATGCCTATGTCATTTTGTGAGGAGAGAAAATATCTGTCTGAAACCCATCTCCAAACAAACACATTGAATGAAAAAGCCTGAAATACCTTTTTTTTTTGAAGGCTGCACCCATGGCATATGGAGGTTGTCAGGCTAGGGGTCGAACCGGAGCTGTAGCCCCTAACCTACGCCACAGCCACAGCAACGCCGGATTTAAGCCATGTCTGCAACCTATACCACAGCTCATGGCAACACCGGATCCTTAACCCACTGAGCAAGGCCAGGGATCAAACCTGTGTCCTCATGGATACTAGTCAGACTTGTTTCTGCTAAGCCACGATGGGAACTCCTGAAATATACATTTTAACATAAGTGATTAACACCTATGATATACACAGGTATTTTCTGAATCTCTCAGAAGCACTAAGTGCTTAGTAATATATTAACTGAATTGCAGATATTACCAATCCTTCTTTATGTATAAGAGCATGGAGCTTATAAAGTTCAACTAGACATTTTCACAGCCAATGAATAACTGATGGAGGTGGGCGTGGATGTCAATTCTAACTGATACCACATCACATACTCTTAAAAACTCTGCTCTCACATTAACTAAAAGACAAGAAGCAGAACTAAAATGAAAACTAATCATATATGGACCACACGTTTTTAGGAGGTGCTGGAAATAGCTAGAATTAGCACATAACAACATACTTTCTTGCAGTGGTGGAAGAGGGTGTTAAAATAATAATTTATAAAAATTATTACTGAAAAAGTATATCTTTTTGGTACAAAGTTTTGGATTAAAAGAAATCAGTGCAATCTGATGCTAATAACACTAAATTTTAAGTTAAAACATCTAAATTCCAGGTTTTATATTCTCTTCTCGCCACTTAATGTTAAAGCTTTTGTCACTTTAATAAATAAGAAAATGAGGAAGATTGCCTCTTAGAAATTCAGTAGAATACTTTGGCTCCTATTTTTATGTCACTTTATTGAGTAGAACCAATCCAACTGTAACTTCACAGGGTAATTCTCTCGTGAACATCTTCTGCAGATTTAGATTAAAATGGTATCTGGCCACATTAAAAAAAAAAAAAAAAGCAGTTTAATGCTACAGTGAACACCATTCACTAATCCTTATGTATCATTTGTGAAAGTCAGAATCTGTGTGGCAAAAATAAATGCCCTTTGCCCTTAAGTACTCTTTGAAAATGGGGACTGAAAACTGTACCCAGGAATTGGTTGCTTTGGGGAAAAAGTGAAAAACTGGGATGGTCAAGACCATTATTATTTTTTTTTTCCTCTCTCTTTTTACAGGCACACCTGCACCATATAGATCTTCCCAGGATAGGGGTTAAATTGGATCTGCAGCTCTGGCCTACACCACAGCCACGGCAGCAGTGGATCCCCAACCCACCGAGCTAGGGAAGGGATTGAACCCACATCCTTACAGAGACAATATTGGGTCCTTAACCTGCTGAGCCACAACGGAAACCCTGATACCATTATTTTCATTCTAGTAAACAAATACAAAAGCAGCTTCTTCAAAAATAAGAGGAGAATTTTTAAACCGTGGAAGCTGTGGTTTGCTGCTCCTAGCTGTAAGCCTGGCCTGCTTCTAAGATGATCACATTTCTGTGCATACATTCAACATGTCTTGATGCAGTTCTCTCTTGCAGCCAGCTCTGCCCTGGAGGTTTTCACAGTTGTTGTATCACCCACCCCAGTACAGTGGGCAGATGGGCCATCTGGAGAGAGAGGCATTTCACAACCTCTTTTGGATTCACGCTTTTTACCTGCTTTTTTACTCCATCTTCTACATTCCTCCGACAGGCAAAAAATATCCACCTTGAAGTTTATATTTTGAAAGGAAGAAGTGTGGAGGATGCCTTTTTCAGACTGCATCCCCAACCCCACCCCACCCCACAATTTTCCCCCTGCAGGTTTTATCATGTTTAAAATCTGTCTTCTCACTCTTTCCTTCTTCCAGTTTCTGAGCATTATAGCCCCAAGAGTTGCTGAAGTGGAGTTCTGAATGAAAAGATGTGGGCTGACCCCAAAGAAATTAAGTGGAAAGTGACCCCCAGGTAGCTTTTCTGTTTTTAATTATTCATTTGCTTTCTTTCTGTGTATACAAAGGCCCCAGTGACCACCTGTAGTAAATATGCTAAATTCAATTTGACAGAGAACACATGGATATTGAGATCATTAATCACCCGATGTTCAATGTTCGTGGTCAAAACAAGCAATTACAGACAAGGACTGACTTAGGCAATGCAAGACATCTCTTAATAGATGAGGAAGGAAAAGTCAGCCATTGCAAACATCACTGTTTGGGGCTTTAGTTTTCACTGGCTCTGGTACCCGTGGAGAGATGGCCAGGCTATAAAATGATACTGTTTTAATAAGTGCAAGTATACTTTATTAGTGTTCCAAAATCAAATGGTATGGTAACTATAATTTGAAAAGACAAATGCACCCCTATGTTCACAGTAACAGTATTCACAACAGCTAAGACATGGGAACAACCTAAATGCCCTGTGACAGATAAGTGGATTAAGAAGATATGGTGTATATATAACGGAGGATTACTCATCCATAAAAGACTGAAATAATGTCCTTTGCAGCAACATGGATGGACCTAGAGACTCTCATATAAGTGAAGTAAGTCAGAAAAAGACAAATACCATCATATTATCACTTATATGTGAATCTAAACTATGACACAAATGAACATATCTTTGAAACACAAAGAGACTCACAGACATAGAGAACAGAATTGTGGTTGCCAAGGGGGAGGGGGTGGAGCCGGGAGGGATTGAGAATTTGGAATTTAGCAGATGCAAACCAGTATACACAGGATGGATAGCAACAAGGTCTTACTGTATAGCACAGAGAACTCTATTCAATATCCCGTGATTAACCAATGGAAAAGAATATGAAAAATAATATATATATATAAATAAATGAGTCACTTTTGTACAGAAGAAATTAACACATCGTAAATCAACTGTACTTCAATAAAATTAAAAAATAAGTCCATAATTGCTTTTTATTTAAAAAGCAAAGTCAACTGGGTATGGCCCAGCTTAGATTCTTATGAACCCAACACCAACACTCTAAACTGTATAAAGAGACTATAACTAATTAAATGTTTTCACTATTATTTTAGTTTTGCTCTTCATACTTTGAACATAAAGAGTAAACCACCAAATGTATCTAACAAATACAACCTCAGAACTAAACAGAACTTTTGTAGCTATGAAACCCCACACTTCCATTTGACCAAATGAGGAAAGAGGTAAATTAGTCAGAATTTGTGTGGAATTCTTATTTTCTAATTATCAGAACAACATTCCTTCCACTGTGACACATGTTCTCAAAATACTTGAGATTTTTTTTTTTTTTTGCATCACCCAGGAGCATCCTATATAATTTTTGGCTCCACAGCTTCCACATTTACAGTATTCTATCATGAGAATTTATATTTAGAAGACCATAAAGAACAGCAGAAATCTGAATGAGAAGTACATACAGAATTAAATGTATTTATTCCACTGAACTTAGTGAGGCAAGACAGAAAAACAATGCCTTCAGCTTTTCAGTATGTAAAAATAGTGAACATGAGTCAAGATGATAATTCATAGCAAGATGTTCTCTGAAAAACTATAAAAACAACTCTGTTCAGTCATTATTTAACAGAAAACACCTCCATCTCTTGATCTTCTGATTTAAGTGTTTTTTCTTGAATATGTACTTTTTTCTAGTATCAATGAGTAGGTGGAATCATGTGAGTTTGAGTTTTTCATGGTACTGGTGAAAATTAGGTTGTCTTGTTGAATAATTTCTATAACTTGAATACTTTTTAGTAAGGCCATTGAACAAAATTTCCTGTTCATAATGATTCTTCAATATGACCATAAGGTTAAAAAAAAGCTACTTTTAATGATTGGGTATTTATGTGTTCTTCTATGCATGAGACACCAAAGAATGAGGAAGAGGAATGTTCTGCGTAATATTTCTCAGATCCTGGGAAAGGTACTTTTAAAGAATTTAGAGTCATAGGAATAGGACCCAATGATGAGGGATAGATAAGCACAAAAAGTAATTTATTACTTTAGGGGTTAATTACTCAGGTCTTAGAGCTAGACTGTCTGGGTTTGAATCCTGGCTCCCTACTAACTAGCAATGTGACTTTGTTCCAGCTACTAAACCTTTCTGTAACTCACTTAGCAAGCTGTGGGGCACTGGTAGAGCTTATGATAACTTAGTTTCTTATGATAACTGTTTCCTTATGACAATAGAAGCAGTTCTAGAAGGCACCCCACAGACCTGTCATAAAAAATAAATTAACACACATAAAACATGTAGAATTGTGCGTGGCTAATGGTATGCACTCAATAAATGTTAGCTACAAATACTAGGGTAAGAAACACGGAAGTCACATCTTTAGAAGCAACTTTCACCCACCAGAGAAGGTGAATTTTTGAAGCGTTATTCCAAAGAGCAGAGCTAGAATCAACAAAAGGAAGTTTTAGGGCACAGACTTAAATGGGACCAGAGGAAACACTCCTTAATAACTTCTAATGCTTATGAAAAGGATGGATGACTTCCAGAGATGCCCAAAGTGTTGTGATCCAAACTCCCACTTGAGGAGCATAATACGTGATGATAAGAGTCTATGAGGTTATGTGAGCAACACGCAGGAAAACTTACTAGAACATATGTGTTGGCATCTCTCTGGCCACAGCCACTGGGTTTCCTGAATTCTATCAAGCCAAGCTTCCCTGACTCCCACTTTCTCCTCCCAGGAAGAAACGGTTTTCTTAAAGGGTTTCACCCAGAACTGCACATAAAACTATTGCTCTATTAATACAGAAAAATAGAGCTTTTATATAGATCTGAATCTATAGTCTACAAAAAAATATGCACAGCAGCCTGTGATTTATTTTTACTATTTCAAAGAGCCTAAGAGAAATTTACTATTTCTCATAATGAGGATGAATGGAGTAACTAAACTGTTAAGTTTATTTTAAATAAGATTACCTCTTTTTTTTTTGTCTTTCTGTGCCTGCACCCAGGGCATACGGAGGTTCCCAGGCTAGGGGTCGAATCGGAGCTGTAGCCACTGGCCTACGCCAGAGTCACAGCAACACGGGATCCGAGCCTCATCTGAAACCTACACCACAGTTCACGGCAACGCCGGTTCCTTAACCCACTGAACAGGGCCAGGGATCAAACCTGCATCCTCATGGATACTAGGCAAATTTCGTTTCTGCTGAGCCAAGACAGGAACTCCAGAAATCAAATTATCTTGATTGCATTATATTATCTCAGATTTTTGATCATATGAAGTTCTAAATATTTTCATTATTAAAATCCAGGAAAATTAACCATTGATTTATACAAGCATTTTAGTGTTAAGAAGCTTTCAAAATATGTGATGCTTTGGTTAAAAAACAACTAGAGTAGTAACGAGATCAAAAGATTGGTAACTGTTCTCCATGTCTATTAAAATAGTCGATTAAATGTTAGTTCTTTTATAAGACAAAATTCTTGGAGTCAGAAGAACTGGAGTGCATCCAAGGCTATGCTGGTTGATTGTTTTGAGAGCTTGAATAAATTATATAACCTCACTGAATATCAGCTACTGTCTTTTTAAATGAGGAGAATGTCAGTATTTGCTTATTTTTGATTTGGTCACATCTTACCTAATTCCATGAAAGATCTTATATATAATATCATATAAGAGAAAGATTACATTATAAGTGGAAACTACTCAAAAATTGGTTTTACCCTAGAGAATATTTTTATTGCTCTCAAGGTATTCTAGTCCCAGAAAAAAAAAAACTTTTGAAAAAAATTATGATTTGTTACTAGCACATGGACAGTATCTGTGATTATCACCAGGTTTGTGGCTTGTTAGAAGGCTTTCTGCATCCATTGGCACTTCTTAAGGAAAAATAGATTAGACTAGAAAACAATGAGAGAGGTTTACAATGTTAGTTTCATGTTTTATGATAAAAATTATAAATAAATGAAAGCAAAAACAAACAAACAAATAAAACCCATGTCCTTTGCAGGGTTAAGCAATCTTGGATTAACCATGGATTACCCTAGCAATTTTTATTTATCTAGACCCAGGAACAGCAAACTCTGGACCTTGGGCAAAAATCTGACCAATGCCTAGATTTGTTAAGTCCCAGACCTAAGAATGGTTTTTATGTTTTTAACGGTTGGAAACAATCAAAAGTACAATAAAATTGGGAAACATATGAAAACTATAAGAGATTCAAATTTTAGCAACCATAAATAAATTATTACTGGAACACAGCCTCATTTATTTATATGTGTCCCCAGTGGCAGTGAGTAATTGTGACAGAGACTAGCTCTCAAAGCTTAAAATATACATATACTTCCCAGAACTTTATCAAGATGTTTGCCCTGGTCTAGATGGCACAGAATTGAACCCTTTCCACTAAAGACTTTCTTACTGTTTATTTTTGAGTCATAAAGTAAATACGACTTTGGAGGTGAAAACTTACAAAGTATATACTTAATGCATGTGAAATCTTTTTAATCATTATGACGGGACTAAAAAACAACCTTTTCTTTTCAGACATTTAATATGTGGAAGCACTTAACTAGAAATTAGAAAGTTTTAGACAAATGGTATAAAAGAAATAGTTATTGAAATGTTACTGAAATAAATTTTGACTTAAAATGGATTTAAGTGACTGATACTCTAAATTTTTTTTTTTTTTGTCTGTTGTTGTTGTTATTGTTGTTGTTGTTGTTGCTATTTCTTGGGCCGCTCCCGCGGCATATGGAGGTTCCCAGGCTAGGGGTTGAATCGGAGCTGTAGCCACCGGCCTACGCCAGAGCCACAGCAACGCGGGATCCGAGCCTCGTCTGCAACCTACACCACAGCTCACGGCAACGCCGGATCGTTAACCCACTGAGCAAGGGCAGGGACCGAACCCGCAACCTCATGGTTCCTAGTCGGATTCGTTAACCACTGCGCCACGACGGGAACTCCCCTGATACTCTAAAATTTAAAAAAATATTTTTAATATTTTAAGTTATATATTTGTGTGTATATATGTGGATTATATACATATACACACACACATATATATATTTTACATATATACATAAACACATTTTTGTCCCCCTACATACATAAGAACACAGGCAGGACAAGCTAAATACTAGCTCCAGCCTCTGGTATTAATTACAGTGCTAGTGCCTGAATCTCTACTCTGCTCCCTTGTGCCTACTTGCGGAATTACATTGTCCTTGCCTTAGTTTCTTCATTCTTGAAATGTGGAGGATAATAATTATAATAATAAACACCTACTTCAGAGAGTTGATCTAGAGAATTAAATAAGGTACACAGAAAGCACATAGGGCAGAGAGCCCATATTAAGCACACAGAGCACAGATTAAGCCCGGAACAATTTTAGTTAACAATTATTCTTCTGGTCGTTGTTGTGTTTTCTTTTCCCCACCATCAGAAGGGTCTACAAATACAAGAAAACACCTTCAGGGACATGTCATCTGTATGGTGAGTCCAGGAAAGAAATGAGTCCATTAACCTGAATATTTACTCAGTAAAAATATTTATGTGTGTCATGAATGCTACAGATGGTGTGGAAAGGACAATAGCTGCTAAGATTTTTCCCTATCATCTTTAGCAATGTTGATTGCCCTGAAAATGTCTGCTAGTTAATCGAAGGAAACTTTTGTAACAAGGAAGGAGAAAAGAGCTCCACGTTCTTTTAGGAGTTATGGCAATGAGAAAGTTTTACCTGTTCTTAGAACAAGATTTGTTTTTATCATTCATCTAAAAGTACGGAGCATATAATAGTAAATTATAAAAATTGTTATTAGGAAGGTTTAGAAAAGTATGAGGACATACTAATAACCAAAGCCCTACAGAATACAAAAATAATTTGAAAAGTCATAAAATTTTGAAAATTTGAAAAAAAAATGTTTGCAGAAATATATGGGGGAGGAGATGCTTTTTGGTGTTTTATTTCATTTATTCTGCTTTTGCATATTTCACTATCTAGTGCTTCCATGCATGCATGTAATGTTGCATCTATCACATTTCTCCTGCTGGATTAGATTTTTTGCCAATGAGGAATAATAAAATATGAGCAAGTTGTAAATGTATTAGATGATAAGCCACTGATAATTATGAAGCTTGATTTATAAAACTCTTCAATATATAGCTGAATAATTATAGCAATTGTTTATAGACAATATTGTAATGACTAGGGTAGAACTTGTCTTTGAATGATGAGTTTCCTATTCTTGATGAGCCTTCACT
Source organism: Phacochoerus africanus (assembly GCF_016906955.1). NCBI lineage: Eukaryota > Metazoa > Chordata > Mammalia > Artiodactyla > Suidae > Phacochoerus > Phacochoerus africanus. The sequence continues at coordinate 110,813,192 of NC_062554.1, forward strand.
ACTAGTATATCTTTTCCCAAAATGTGTCTCTGCTGCAGTGTTGCTACTAACCTATACAGAAGCAAATAAACACAGGAGGCTTGAAATTGCTTTCCTTGCAAATGGTTACTTGTAAGGCTATCACTTGGCAGTTGCCCACGAACCTGACTGGTAAACAGCTCCCTACACTAATGTAAAACTTTCTCTAAATGATAAGAGCAGTATACTGTGCCTAAACTGTTTGTGCAAACAGCATGCTTTGTATTGAACACCTGCTTTTCTTCTGGGGGACTGAATCTGTTATTTGCTGGATAGAAGGTGCCTACTAACCCAGCATAAATATCTTTGACTTCTAGTCTCAGGCCAGCTTCCCTAGTAGATGACTTTTCTCTTGTGTTGCCACAATACGCTGCTGGAGGACTTAAGTGCCTTCTGTGTGATTCCAGTAGGAGAAGATTCTTGGAAGCCGCCACCCAGTGTTCTCTGGATTTCACCTTACCTGTGTTTTCTCTCTGTTGATTTTCTTTGGACTCTTTTGCAGCAGTGAATCACAACCATGAGTATGACTACATGCTGAGTCCTGTGAGTCCTAGTGAATCAGATAAACTGAGGGAGGAACATGAGGGGGAGTCTTGGAGATCCCCCACAATACCCAACTTAACAGTGCTGAAAATCTGGTGGGGACGAATCCCAGAAGAGTTGTTTTATAATTCTAGATAAACTTTGAAATTGAGTTTACGTTTATCACCACAGATTGGGAGTACATGACGAAAATTTCTTGAAGGAAATACAAAAGGTGTTAACAGTCACTGAATATTCTGAGCTATTCAGATATGCTGCAGTGATGTATTTAATAGCTGTATTATCTAATACAGCTGTATTATTAATAGCTGTTTAATGTTAGGTCTGTGTGAGCTTAGGGACGGTGCACCAACCGTTATGCTGTACAAATTCTCCTTAAAAAATCAGAGAGAAGAGTTGCCTTCTGTTTTGTTCTAAATATGTTTGTGATAAGTGTTTATGGATTTAAGTGCTGCTGAGCATAATGACAACTCAGTGTGCAGAAAGGTCATGCCCAAGAGAACTGTACAGACATAAGGCAGCTGATAAGTATGGCCCAGAGCATTTGCATAAATTTTTGGTCACCTCCTCATATGGGTCACTGTCACGCATTTTCCAACTTGACAGGTTACATATTGGGTGGTTGCCAAATGATTAGAACACAGCTATCCTGGATTTATAAGGGAAGTGCTCAAAATGGGAGAGGGAGGTCTCTCCCTTCAGCCTTTGTTCCTTTAGACATTTGCATCTAAAACTTCGGCATTTTCCTTCATGACTTTCGACCCCACAATTTTTCCCCATGGAGTTAACTAATAATTATATAACCATTCATCATACAATGCTTGTAGGCAAAGACTGTACTATTCATTTTCTAGAAAAAAATAAATATAAGCAAAGTAGCTAAGGAAGCAAGAGAAGAATCTATTTACAGAGTTTTGTCTCTCCTGTAATTATAACATGCACGAAATATTTAAAGAAGGCAGGGTTCAAAACAGCAATTCATATATAGCTGTTGTTCCTTCCCAAGAGAGAATAAAGAAAAAGTGAAAATGTCAGCTGTAACAAGAAAAGTTATCCTAGGAGTTCCTGTTGTGGCTCAGCGGGCTAAGAACCTCACTAGTATCCATGGGAATGCAGGTTTGATCCATGGCCTCGCTCAGTGGATTAAGGATCGGCGTTGTTGCAAGCCACAGTGTTTGTTGTAGACACAGCTCAGATCCTGCATGGCTGTGATAGGCTGGCAGGAGAAGCTCTAATTTGACCCCTTTCCTGAGAAACTCCATATGCCAAGGGTGCGGCCCTAGAAAGAAAAAAGAAAAAAAAAAAGTTGCCCTAGAGATGAAAGACTCTAAGGAAAGGATATAAAAGGAGAATGGAAAGTACATATTAAAAGGTTTTAGCTACAACTATTAAATAACCAACATTAGATAAGTTTTGAAGAAAGCTAAAAAAATAATTCTGGTGGTCCGTAGAAGTATTTTCTTCATAGAAAATATAGAGAGTTAAAGACAAAAAAAAATTCTCAAGTGACTTTGATTTGTGTTCCATCCCTTTTATCTTATGATAAACTACATATAATACAGATAAGGTATGTTTTAAGAAATTAGTTAAGATATGAGTAGATCAACTTTTTTTTTTAGTGGTTATAGTATGGCTAGCAAAAAATTCATACTAATAGACATTTTGTGTTATACATTACCAGGCAATTTAATCTTATAAATTGTCTTGCCAAAGCATTTGTTTGAGAGCCTCTCAGAAAGAAAAGCGTCAAATGGGAAAAATAAAGCATGGTTTTTCAGGTAACACAAAGAAAGATTTCAGGGGTACAGTAAGGGCAAAAGAGCATAACAAACTCTACTTTGAGGGTAAAGAATAATGCCTGGAAACAAAACTGTGACTCACTTCACATGCTGTACACAAGAATGAAAAGATGATATATAAGAATGTTCATTACAATATTGTCTGTAGTAACAAACATCATATAAAATTTTCTCTATAGCGAAATCATACATTGATATCACTGCCATTGAAAAGTATGGGGTAGACTTTTGTGTGCCATTATGAAAATATTTTAAAATGTACACTTTTTCTATATAGAAAGTCATACTATATTTTAAAAAACCTATCACCCAGCTATATTGGTGTATATGTGAGTGTATAACTGAGAAATTTCAGAGACAATACAAAATAAATTGATGATACAGTTCTCAGGCTAGGGGTCGAATCAGAGCTGCTGCAGCTGCCAGCCTATACCACAGCCACAGCAATGAAGGATCCAAGCCACATCTGTGAACTCTACCGCAGCTCACAGCAACGTTGGATCCTTAACCCACTGAGCAAGGCCAGGGATCGAACCCACATCCTCATGGATACTAGTTGGGTTTGTTACCACTGAGCCACAATGGAAACTCCCATTAACTATTTAAATGACTCAAAATATTGACAGGAATAGTATTTAAATGACTATTTAAAATAATTAGGTGATTAATTTTCTGAATACTATAACTGACCTACATTTTTCACCTGCTGTAAAATTCAATCTCAATTTCAAATTAATTGTGTTTTCCATGAAACCTTCTGTATGTGTACATTTTAATATCATTCTAAATGATTACTATAACAGATAATCATATAATGGATTAGAAACTAATTAAGCAAGAACCACAAAATATTTGCTTACATTTTCACATCTAGTAGTATTAACACTATAATTCATTGCCAACTTTTGCTATCGGGATAGCTTATTCTATTTCTATGTGAATAACATATTGTACTTACTTGGGAGAGGAGAAATATGGCCCATGTCAAGATAGATTCCATTAGAAGATTTCGTCGTTTTAGGAGCAGACCTAACAAATGGCCAATCTGAAAGTATTTCTATAAAACAAAATTCGTTTTCTAATTTTTACTCTTCTTGACATGATGGCTTTTTCTACTGTATACCTGTTTTGCATTTTATGTTGTCAATGCAATTATACTAATACTAATAAGTCTAAGATTCTAACATCATGAATAAATTTCATGGTTTTTGAACCACTGTAAAATGGACCAGGCACTTTTAAAAGCTCCCTATCAATAGGAAGATTCAATGGGAAAAGGAATTGTCATAAGGATTGTTGTAGAGGAAATTTCTGTTTAGGGTGGGAAAGTTGAACAACTAAGTTTCTACCCAACTATAAAGTATTCTGTTTGCAAACATATTTTAGTTCATTAGTTTGTTTTTCAAAAGAATGTACATTGCCAAAAAACTCTTATTAAATATATTTTCACCTCAGTAATGGAATATTAAACATCAGATTGAGAAAAATTATCTCGCCTTTTTAATACAAATTCATTATTGCATCTCTCTCCAGTGATCTAGTAAAGATGGATAAGACAGAGAGGAAAAGACATTTCAGAGAAGAAAATAAGCAGGTAAGATGTGGACTTTGTTCATTAAAAGAAACACTTGCAAAGACAAATTAGGTCCCTGACATTAATTCCTTCTGAAGTCAAAAGACAAGTTCATTCAGGACCCTCAAGCTTGAAGGTGAGATTCCAACAGCTGAGCTCTACACAAATTGCCTGGGCTTTTTTCACCAAATAAAAGCTAGTTATGGAAACTGGAAAAAAGAAGTAATCTTTCAAGTCTCTATAGGCCCTTTATAATCACAGAATCATAGAATTTCAACAGAACTTGGGTCATGAAGTGTCAGTTGACTTGGAGACTGAATTCAACTGTAAGGTCAATCATTCAATCAATCTTGCCCATGTAATTAAGCCCCAGTAAACACTCTGAGCATCTAGTTCAGATGAGCAACCATGGTTGGAACTACTTGGCATCTTGTCACACATGACAGCTAGCAGCCATACCAGGCATGACTCAATGGGGAAAGGAGGATCAGATGCTCTGTGTTAGGACTCCTCCCAGATTCTGCCCTATGTGTCTCTTCCCTTGACTGATTTTATTCTATATTGTTTCGCTACAATATGTCATAATCATGAGTGTCATAAACTTTCTGCAAGTTCCTTGTGCCCTTCTAGTAAATGATTGAAACTGAGGGTTTTTTTGGGACTCCTTCCCTAACACTTGCAGATGGTGTCAGAGGTCAGGACAGTTTTATAGGAACTGTTCCCTCAAATCTTAGTATGGCTAACTTTGTAACCAACTTAAATAGTCAAGTATTACATTTAGAATGGATAATCACCTGCTGTACAGCACAGGGAACTGTATCCAGTCTCTTGCGATAGAACATGATGGAAGATAAAATGAGAAGAATGTGTGTGTGTGTATACAGAGTATGTATATGTATATATATACTGTATGTATGTATGTGTGTATATATATGTAATGTATGTGTGTATATATATATATATATACTTTGTAAATCAACTATAATTAAAATTTTTTTAAAAAGTTAAATTGCTTTATTTTTGGAAGTAAGGAAATGAAGTTATAAGAGTAAACACTCCCTAAAAAAGAAGGTGTGATTAATAATTCTGTGTCAACTGGGCTAGACCACATACCCAGATATTTGGTCACATAATATTCAGAGGTTCCTAGGAAGGTATTTTCAGATAAGATTAACATTTAACAGTAGACTCTGAATAAAACGAATGACCTCTGATAATGGGTAGGCCCCATCCAATCAGTTGAAGGCCTTGTTATAAAAAAAAAAAATGAACTCTTCCAAGAAAAAGGGAATTTTGTCAGCAGGCTGCCTTTGGGCTGAAACTGTAATATCAACTTTCCCCTTTTTCTCCTGCCTCCTGACCTATCCTGCACATTTTGGACTCAGCAGTCTCAAAATCATGTGAAACAATTCCTTAAAATGATTCTTCACCCTTCCTCCCACTACAGGCCTCCCTCCCTCTCTATGTGCACACGCGTGCGCACACACACACACACACACACATATGTACATACACACACTTCCTACTGGTTGTGTTTCTCTGGAAAACCCTGATTAATACCATGCACTCAATTTCTACATATAAAAAGCACTAGTAGGCACTCTAAAGTTTGGAGATCTGAGAGCTAGGAAATCCCAAATGATAAAATGAAATTGATTGTAATGATATTTTCTAAGTGCTTTCTTACAACCAACAACTTAACAGAGTTTGTAAAACACTAAAGCCATATGTTATGGAATAATTACAATTTATTTAAAATCCTTATTTTTTTTTTCTTTTTGGCAACACCTACAGCATGCAGAGATTCTCTAGCTAGGGATCAAACCCGCACCACAGCAGCAACCTGAGCCACAGCTATGACAAAGCTGGATCCTTAACCCACTGAGCCACCAGGGATTTCCAAAGTCCTCTTATATGGAATATTATTGATGTAGTTTGGCAAGAATCTAAATGAAGACTAACACAATAAGATAAAAAAGGAAGTTAAAATCAACACAAAGGAAAAAGTGCTGACAACTTCCTCATTTTTCCTTTCCCATATAGCTACAAATATTTCTTGAAATGCCTTTGTGCTACAAGAATCTATGAAAGTTATTTGACAGACCTCAACTTCCTCTTCCTCACACCATTACATAGGATGGCCCAGAGGAAAACAATTCTGTCAATGAAAAACTCTTTTTTATAAATAACATTTCACAGACTTTATATGTTTTTATACAATATATCAGAGGTTCTTACACACTGGCTTCATTAATAAGCTTTCTTGGTAACACAGTTCAACCCACAACTATTAACAATATCTTAACAATGATAACAATTCAACCATCACAATCTTATGGAGGACAGAATATTATATTATTTCCTAAAACATTAGTTTTCTTCAAATTGCATATAAGGTGAAGAAAGATACTGAAGAAGGATTTTCATTGTATGTTTTATATTTGTGTAAATTGTAATAAATATATTTACTATATTATGTATATTATATATATATATATATATATATAGGTATGAAGTATTTACCTATTTTAAAAAATAATAGGCAAAAAGTTGCAAACTACCATATTTTCTAATCAGATTTCTGCCAAAAAGATCCCAGGAAGTTGTTTATACAACTATTTAGAATACGAATAGAAAAATGCAGAAACAACTGTTGGTAGTAATTACCTCTGGGGAGGGAAACTTAAGTTGTAAAAGAAGCTTACAAGGACTTAGGCTTTTAATTTTCTCCCTTTTCTACTTAAAACATGTTTATGATTTCACTTTATGATTGAAAAAATTCTTTCAGAGACCCCCCACTAGTATTCTTTAAGGGAGTCCAGATAAGTGCTGGGATGTGTCCTGCAACTTAAGGGTCTCCTGCGGAGTGAAACAGTCATGCAAGTCAGAGCCTCTGAGGGGAGCCCCTGAGATCATCCACCTGCTCACAGAGCTCAGGGCTTTGGGCTCTCTCTGGCTGAAACTGGTGATTTTAAATTTTTCATTCTGTAAAAGAGGCAAGTCACATATTTTAATTCCCTTTCCCAAAGGAGGAAGGATGTCTGAGAATTCAAAAGAGGAGGAAAAGTGGGGTTAAATCTGCATCCATCTGTCCACCTGTTTCCAGGACATCATGGTTCTTATTTGTGCCTTTTTCTCTCCCTCCCTCCCCCACTAGAAGATACAACTTCCAGAACAGCATCCAGTGCCTCTTTCTCAGCCACTGCATCTCTCAGCCTTGGGCAATACCTGCTGCCTAATACATCCAATGTATCTGTGTGGAATGAATGAATCAATGAATGAGAACTTCTAGCAAAGACGCTTATGATTTATCAGACCAGAATGGGCTTATATCTACTAAATAATCACACTGTATATATACATAACTTTTTACAACTTATATTTTAAATTTCCTCTTGAAACTACCTCTAAATTCCAGCTCTCACGTATTAACTAATAATGAATTTAAATACATATCTATGTAAACATATATACACATATATTTTCACAACACCAAAACACACACAATTTTAAAATTATGGAGTTAAAGAAAGATGATTAAAGATAATCTCAGTTTATGTTGCTAATATCACCACACCTCGACCCCCCCCCCAAAAAAAAGATAACTCAAATAACTCCAATGGTAAGTAAACAACCCATATTGGACTTAAGACAAAAATGTAAAGTTGTCTTCATGTTTAACTTGGGTCTGCTTTAGAAATCTGCCTTAAGCACAAATGGTAGCATAAACTTGCTGTTTTTGAGAGCTCTTCTTACCAGAGAGGCACTTAGCATGCAAATCTGTAACATAAATTTAGTTCACAAACGGCATTGCAGAATGATTGCTGCTACATCTTATTCTCTAGTCACAATAGATGTGAAAAAGATAACTAGTTAGTGAAATAACTATAATTCAAGTAGAAAACTGACATAAAGTCCCATAAGCTTCTCCAAGGAGCTTTACTTTTTGACAGAACAGAGTTCTTTACGCAGATATATCTTTTGGTTCCATGACAGTTTTACTAGAATAAAGGATGGACAAGATTTAAAGTGCCTTAGGGTAGTTAAATATGAGTAGATAGAGTTAAGGATTCTTTCTCTCTTGCGGTCCCCTAGTTCTCATCAACTGTCAAACTTACATATGAGAGTAAGTCCAATGCATAGCATTTTAGGATAAAATCCAAGTTATCCTGATGTAGCTTTTCATAAGATCAGGGGATGGAATGTCACATAATATTTAAGGAAAAAACTTCTCTCTCTCAGTGGATTATGTGAGTTGCAATTTAGTGTATCATTTCTTGGTGCATAAGTGCTATGTATTTTAAAGAGACAAAGACATCAGGCAACTGATTGATCCTTGTCTTCATTTCAAAAATATAAGTGGAAGATCAAATACAATCAGAACTTAAACAAGTAGTATCTGCAATACAGTAGAAAGACAGGCATTTCTGAACAAAAGGAACTCTGATAAACAGAGACAAAACCAGCCATAGGAGGATAACACAAAGTTTCATGAAATTTTATCCCCTCATAAAATACGTTGAATGGCTACAGAGGAGTTTTTCTTTTGTTTTGTCTCTTTGTTTTTTAAGATAATAAGTTACATAGAAATCCCTGTAATTAACTTAGAAATAACGTGTATACACATGACATTATGGTGTTCACCACAGCCACAGCAACATGGGATCTAAGCCATGTCTGTGACCTACACCACAGCTCATGGCAATGCCAGATCCCTGACCCACTGAATGAGGCCAGGGATTGAACCAGCATCCTCATGGATACTAGTCAGATTTGTTTGCGCTGCAACATAATGGGAACTCCCGATATGCATTATTTTCAGCTGAAAGATAGTTTATTTTGAATTCATAATAAATAAGAACCATTTAGTTTTACAGTTTGAGAGAATTTTCCAGAATTCTAGATATATAAATATAATTTGTAGGTTTTCTCTTTTACTAAATTATGGGAAAAATACTAAAATGAGAAATAACAGAAATCATTGGTGGCAAAAATTAGTTTTATATAGTTTTCTAAACCTATAAGGAAAATAAGATGTAAAAGATCTTCCTGTGACTCTAAAGGGGCATTGTCTTGATTACAGGGACATTAAACCATGTGGGTCAAATACAACAGGTACATTTAGTGGAAATCAGAATGAGTACCATTAAGGTAACAGCTACAGTTTTCAAAGAGTTCATTAAACATACATTTAATTTTACTGGATGTAATATTTTATAAGTGCAAATAAAGAAATTTTACTTAAAGTGTACCTATCCAATTATTTTGAAGTAAAAACACAAGTGCTTGAAACTGATTCCTATTAATGTAAGAAAACAATATCTTGGAATTGAGTACATTTGAAGTTGGAAATACCCGAGAAACACAAATAAGAATTAATTTGAAAATCCACCACTCTTCTTTCCGTGAAGCGTTCATTTTTTTCTAAAGCTGACTGCTCACCAGAGCAGTTAATTTCTTCGTGGATTCTGGTGCTTTGCTCCTTATGAACTGAAGCTGTCAATTGTGATTTTTCCACTTGAAGTTCTGTTACAAACTAACATGCTTCGCTGGGCACATAGAACTTGGAATATAACCAGACCACATTCTATGCTTTGCTGCCAAGGGGCTCCTCCTAACTTATATGCAAGTAGCAGTCATTACAGAATACTCTCCAATATTTCCACATACTGCTTCTTTCTTCCTCTCTTCCTTCAAAAGAAATGACATCTATTTTCTTTCACTTTAAATTTTATTTACGAAAAAAAGTAGAATGGAAAGCCTCTATTAATCTGTTCTCGAAAATTAGGAAAGGATATTTTCTTCTGCATATTGCTGATATTCCACCAGAACAAAGCTTTTAAAACATCCTTCTCTGAAGGAAGGGGACCAGCCCCTCCAGCCGCTGTCCAGCTCCCAGGTGCTGAAGAGTGTTTTCCCCAATCTTGTGGCTGTATCCCAGAGCCCACCTACTTTCAAATCCAGCCCTTTTGCCTAAAACCCTCAGAAACCATAGCCATCTCGCTCCTTCCAAACCCCCTTCAGTTATTCCTTACTGATCTATGGGGTGGTACCTCAAATGTCAACAAAGTGAGGACAGGAAACTGGTGAATGAGGCTCAGGGGTGAGACAATGGCAGGTGCTGGGATGGTCAGCTTCCAGATAATGGTGTTGTGGGGAGAATATAGGTCCCATCTTGCCAGAGCCTCTGATTTCTCAAGAGGAGGCACAGTCTCTGGATACTTATGAAAAATTTCTTGGTGTTTAGAAGCAGACACACAGCTATTTCTAATATTCCATGGGCTAGATAAAACAGTTCTGTCGAAAGCAGCCATTCTGCCCCTTTTCTGTTTACTCATTTCTGTCCCATTCTAACCACAAAAACCTAATTATAGGAATGAGATCACTAAGCAATTGAAACTAACTCCTGACTTATGTTCTCCTGAACTCACATCATGCCTTACCTAGCCAGTCAATTCTTTTCTTAGATAAAGAGAAGCAAAAAGAAAGAATTAAGCAGTTAAAGAATGACTAGCCCTCTACCCTCAACAGCCCCCTAAGGAACCCTGCAAACACAATAATATCTGAAGAGAGTGTCGGCCAATCTGCACGCAATGGAGATTAATGCAGATCTAACCTCAGTGATTCACTGAGGTTCTTCCTCCCATGTTTTCCCTTTAAAAACTCATGGTTGAGCAGAACCTTCAGAGTTGGTCTCAGAACATGAGTCCCCACCTTCTCCCAGATTGCTGGCTTTCCTGATTAAATGCACATCTCCTTTATACTGACACTTGCCTCTCAAATTATTGGCTTTTGAGCAGCGAACAGCCAAACCTGAGTTTGGTGAAACTATGATCCAAATCTGAGCAGTGAGATGGCAGAGTCTACCCCCCCCACACACACACATAATTTCTTCAAATTCTTAAACATTTAAGAACACTGCTTCATACCTAGTTGATAACCATTAAGAATTTATATTACTACGTATACATGTATGTACACATAGAAGTGTATACAGTTAGCCCTTGTGCTGCAAATATTAACACTGAAAGAAACATAAAGGCAGGCAAGTTTGGAAGTTAATTACAGAGCTAGTGTGCCTGTTTTTTTTTTCTGAAAAAAGAAAAACAAAAACAAAAAAAACCCCTAAGTTTTGTGTATCCAAACAACTTGACAGACTGTAGAAGCTGCAGAATATTTGGTCTTGGAGGTCGCTAATGTTTCACTGAGGCTGACAGAAGTGAGAACTGCTACACACACACACACACACATCTTATAAGCTGCACAAACAAGAAAAGAAGGATCAGTAGATGGTTGCTTTGCTTTTACAGGCTTATGTCAAAAGTCGAAAGTACCCTTCCCACCCCACCTCACCCCCTGCAGCCTTGGAGAAAAGTCTGAGTGTAATTTATCAGAGTAAATAAAGTCTCTTATGCAATGGAGATGCAGAAAGGGTAATATAAGAACAACAAAAAAAATGTTAAGATGTGACCAGATGAGATCACCCAAAGAAGAAGCTGTGAAATTCTTTCAAGATATTTTCAACCTGCACAGCTGATCTAGAGCTTTGTTTACCATGTTCTTTCCCCACAAATAGAAAATAACCTGCTCCCAACAATGTGTAATGAGTCTTTACTCAGCTTCTTATTTTCCTTTGCTCAGAAAGACTGAAGTTTCTTTCCTTATTTCTCTTTTGTGAGTGGAGAAATGCACAAGAGCACCTCTACACCAAATTCCAAGTGGAAAACACAACCGGATGAAGGGGATACGGTAATTCTAAACAGCACGAAGCAATTGTCCCCATATGAGCTCAGGCCCTCTCAGTTCATAATGTCACAGCACAGTAACTTTTGATTATTTTCTTACCTGAATCTTTCTCATGTATTAGGTAAGAATGAATTATAACCAGTCTGAGGCCCTTTTCACTCTATACACAAGAAAAGTCCTTTTTCTTCACCACGATATGACTATATTTTGCTGTTTTCATTACTTCAATGAAAATTGCTTTCTTTTTGTGTTTTCTGTCTACAACCCAGCCTGTGTAACTATAATAACCTGATTAGTCAAAAACCAGCTGTGTTTTGTGGCACATCCAAGCTGAAGGGCCTCCCCTTTCTTATGGGTCAGGATCTAAAAGCTAGTCTCTTTGACTATAAAGAGAAAATGTACTTATTTCCATGAGGCACAGATGAAAGTAGGGCATTCAATCCCAGGATTTTAGGTTTCCTCTGACTAAGCTAAAATCCTTCACCTTCAGTTTTCAGATTTCACAGTAATATTTGAGGAGCTACAGAAAATTCACCAGCTTCATAAACTAGCAAAACTGACTTCTATGTCAGCTGGCTATAATTAGTCGATTAATTCTAACCACAGGGACTTACAGCTCCGCCTCACAGATGAGGCACTATTGCCTTCATACGCAACTAAAAGAAATTGCTGCACTAACTTTAAACTTCAACAGCACGCATCTTCCACACTTTGGAGGGAAGAATAAATCTCACAAATGGTGGAATGAACACATGACTGAAGTGGGCATTATTCACAGAGGAAAGGCAGTCGCCTATGTGCCCTGAAGAAATCTAATCTAAGTCTTGTCTAGATTCTTGGTCCTGATTTGACTGAATCAAACAAGGAATATCTCTTCCTGACACTCTTCCCCCAGTCTTTAGCTCCCAATTGACAGAGGAATAACAAAGCACTTGCACAAATCTAATCATTATTTCACTGGAACATCTTCACAGGCCTGGGAAGCACCAGAATTTTCTGATTTGCAGATGAGAAGACTGCAGCTGTGACGTGAATAGTGCCTTTAAGATGTCCAACTTGGCTGGCTGGGCCCAGGCTCCTGGTCAGCTTAAACTATCCTACCTAGCACCAGGTGGAAGGAAGGTGGCTGCTTTGTGCTTCTCTCCCCCGCTTCAACAAACTTCAAAATAACAATTCTAGGATTATTCAAAATAACTGTGTAAGATGACAGGTTAATCTACTGAAAGCTGACTTCATACCACACCCCCTGTGGACTGAAGAAAAAAAAAAAAAAAAGTACCACATGAGAGTTGTGAGTTAAGTTTTATTTGGGGCAAAATGAAGATGATAGGCTGGGAAGCAGTATCAGATAGTACTTAGAAACAACTCCAAAGAAGTTGGGGAGAGTCAGTATATATGTGGTTTTGATCAACAGGGAGGTACATGCAACCAAGCATATATTTTGCCAAAGATCACTGCTAGTCTCATGAAGGTTACTGCTAGTCAGAAGGAGCAGATGTCACCATGAAGGATTTTACCGCTTTTCTAGATATGAAGGGATGCAGGAATTGGGCTCATAAAATCTTCTCCTGAAAATATTTAACTATCTCAAGACCTGTTCTGCTAGTTTTCCCAGAGCACAGAGTGCCTCCCTCCTGATCTCCAACCTGAGCTCTTTCAGAGGGTGTTAAGAATCAGCAGCTGCAGTGGCTCATCATTTAATCCTTGAAGAGGTAGATGGCAAGTGCCAATCTCCAGTTAGCAACCCTCTATATTGGACAATTTATAACTTTTATTAATGGGAAAAGTTGTGAATCTGGGTACAACATGACTAAAGCTACCATAATTATTTTTGCAAAAGTTAGTATCTTACAGATAACTTAAAGGGCTTGTTGGAGTGCCAATCATATTCACTTACAGATTAATAACGTTTGCATCTGTTCCTCTAAGGGCAGAGGTAAGCAAACTCTTTTTTAAAAAACAATTTTTTTTTTACAGTTGCACCTGTGGCATAGGGATGATATGGAAGTTCCTGGGCCAGGGACTGAATGAGCCACAAATGTGGCAACACCAAATCCTTTAATCCATTGCACTGGCAGGGGACCAAACCCATGCCTCCTCAGCAACACAAGCAGCTGCAGTCAGATTCTTGACCCACTGTGCCACAGTGGGAACTTCAGAGGTAAGCAATCTCTTTCTAGAATTAGCCAGATAGTAAATATTTGAGGTTTTGTTGCCTGTAAAGTCTCTGTCACAACTACTCAACTGTCTCTGTAGCATGAAAGCAGCCACAGACAACAGCAGGCAAAGGGATGTGGCTGTGCCCCACTAACAGTTTATCCACAAAAACAGGCAGCTAGAAGGGCTGGGCTCACTGGCAGTCGTGCCTCCCTTAGAGAATGGCATTTGTGAGGACATCACAGTCACTCTGAATATTTAGCTTAAAGAAAATATGGAAAGGTCCAGAGAATAGACAAAAGATAAAAAAGCAAGGGCAGCAGGAATGAACATTTCCATGGGAACATGAAGTAACCTTGATCCTTGGGTCCCTTCTAGCTCTAATATTACAGACTCCTTGGGAGAAATGCAGGATCCTCACAGAGAGACAGAGTCAGAAGGACATGGAAAATCATTTCATACCGGCCCTTGCCCGCTTTTGCTATCACTGGGACTTTGAAATGTTAAGTGTCAAGTCTTGTTGCATTACTATTTCTGCTCTTTCATCCTGATCCGGGTAACTGCCTAAGAGTGGTTCTTGCAGAAGAAGATTGTATGTCTATGAACTAGGAATGAGATATCGTAGTAGGAGGTCAGAAAGCCTTTGGGCAGGCAGACACAGTGATGAATTTTAAATAAGGCAGAATATTACTTCCGGGAAGAAATGAAAGTCAAGAAAACTAACAAATCTAACATTTGATCATTCAAATCATGACTCAGTTTTGTGTTAGATATTTTATATATCACATTGACATATCTGATATTTAAAAGACAAGATATCTGAAAAGTCTAATTAGTAGGATATTTTCTATTTACTTCTTGAATAATTTAATCAAGTGTTTATCCATGATATATGGATTATGCTGCCAACTATTAAATATTTGTTTTTAAAATTTACTCAGTTCTTACAAGATTATCTGAAAAAAACTGTTCTTTTTTTAAGTAATTTCAAGTAACTTGTTTTAAGCAATTGTTTTTAATCATAAATAAGACAATTATATTTGCTTCTCAAAACAACTGAATTCTTCAGATTTTTTAAGTAACGTATTTATTTTATGGAGAAAAATAGTTCCAAACTCAAATAACGTTTTAAATTACTTCGTGAAATTTAATGGGATGGATGTGAAATTGGACTTAGCATCTTCAAATAGGGCTGTGATCTGCAATATACAGTCATACTTCATTTTATTATACAACACAGATACTGCATTATCTACAAATTGAAGGTTTATGGCTACTCTGAGTCAAGCAAGTCTATTGATACCATTTTTTCCATCAGCTTCTGCTCATTTTGTGTCTCTGTGTCGCATTTTGGTTAACTCACAATATTTTAAACTTTTTTATCATTATTTAACCATCGTGATCTGTGACCTTTGATGTTACTATTGAAAAAAGATTATGACTCACTAAAGGCTCAGATTATGCGTAATTTTTTTTGCAATAAAATATTTTCTAATTAAGGCATGTGCCTTTCTTTTAGACATAATGCTACTGCACACTTAAAAGACTACAATACAGCATAAATATAACTCTTATATACTTGGAAAGCAAAAATTCCTGTGACTCACTATGCTAAATACTCACTTTATTGAGGTAGTCTGGGACAAAATCTGCATATGCGTCTGAGGTGTGCCTGTAATTTACTTATGATAAGTGATAAAATAGATGAATAACATACAGCATAAAATATGACCAAAATTCGTTTAAAAATAAAAAAATAAACACAACGGTTGAGCTTTCAGAACTGTCACAAGGATTAAATGTGATGGAACCAACAGTGGCAGGTTCACCTGGGATGGATTTGAAATTGGACTTGACTACAAGGATTCCCTCTTTCCTTGATTCTATTGTTTGTTTACCATTAAGGAGATTTACATATTTTCAAGTTACTCTGTGTTGTTAATTTAAAGAGATCTCAATGGAATTCCTGCCATGGTGCAGTGGGTTAAGAATGCAGCAGCTCACGTTGCTGTGGATGCATGGGTTTGATCCTAGCCCAGCAGTGGGTTAAAGTAACCAGCACTGCAGCAGCTGCAGTGTAGGTCATAGATGTGGCTAAGATTCAATTCCTGGCCCGGGAACTTCCATATGCCATAGATGCAGCCATAAAAATAAAAATAAAAATAAAATTTAAAAAGAGATCTCTGTGATAGTTCTCATTCTTTTTTGAAGAATACAAGTGCTGGGTTTTGTGCACAAATGTTTGCAAATAGTCTCCTTCAGTAAATAATCCTTGATTAGAGGTGGGAGAAGGACTATTTTTATAAATGTATTCTGTCAACAGATAGTCTTTACAGGAGAAATGACCTACTTGTTTTTAAGGGTTAATTCTGTTTAAATAAAGCAATAGTATTCAATGTTTTCTCATTTTTTAGAAGACCTGCAAGACATTTTCTGTATATACTATTTAATGTTCAGTGGCCATGCTACCCAGGTGAGCATCTTCTAGACTTAGATTATTTACATACTTTATTCCAAAATACATGACTTTTGTTGACAGTCTACAGAACTCTCAGCATACTTCACATCTTTAAACAAATCACAAAAAAGACTAAACTGATTTAAAGCTCTTATTCAAAGAAGTCACAGCTTTTTGAGCTTCTGGAAGAGTAAGAAGGAGATGATTATGAGGTAAATGAAGAACCCATGTCCATGGCTATCCCAGAAGCTTCCTGGAGATGGCTGCCTTTATGGACTGAGCTCATTTTCCTGCAACTGTCTCCTCAAAGTCTCCCTTACAGCCAGAGCACCTCAAAATAATTTCACAGAATTGTAACTCACAACATAAACCACAGTGTACTTGAACAGAGTGGATTAAATATGTCAAGTCTTGACATACTTATGCTTTGAGTTGGTACATGGATGGATGCTTTTTCAATTTGGAGAAAACACAACAGCAACGACAGAGCCCCAGAGATACAATTATTTCATGAGGTGTATCACACTATACTTCTCTCTTCATATTTTCTTATTTCACCACATTTAAAGATTAAACTTTTTCTACAAGATGCTATAGCACTTGAAATATTAAAATCAACTTTTTTGCTATGACTGAAAAAAATTGGTTTTTTCCTGATATTTTTATAATGAAAATGCAGGCAATATTAGAAGTTTACAAACTTTATTCTGCATCCATTGATTCTCCTGTCTACATCCCCTTCACACTACTGATATCCTCTGCCATTAGGTACCCAAGGCCCTCCTTTGCCACCCAACCTAGGCCTACAACAGGTCAAACTACCATTCCATCACCTAGCAATGTTTCTAGTTAGAAAGTAATCTATAAAAAATAAGGTGTTTTTTCAAATATCTGTGACCTAGGTGATAAGCTGAAGAACATACACCACAATTTTAAGGACTTTTAGAATATTCTTTCACCTGGAAATTATGAACCACCATAACCTCTCTAGTTCCTCATATTCTATGCCTACACACCACCATCCTTCAGAACTTAGGATGCTAGCCCTGAACAATGACAGCAGTCTCTGGCTTTCCAGGAATCAGACACTAACACAAAAGTTTATGCAACTTTGACTCATGAAAGTCCCATGAGGATGGCTCCCATCCCACCTGCTATGACACTATGCTTAAGCCCAACCCTAACACTCCCTTGATGTCCTGCATGTTCTCTTCCAGAAACTCCTGACTGAGTCTTTCAATTATGCACATCCATAAGTCACGTCTTTCATCCAAGCTTTTGAGACATTAAGATCCTAATTTCTTATGCTCTGCTTATTTTTTTTATTGTTTTAGTAAGCCAAATGGGAATAAAATACAAATCCAGTTTTTGTCATTGTCCTATTTAGGAATATATTAAGAATGTTATTTTGGAGTTCTCGTCGTGGCTCAGTGGTTAACGAATCCGACTAGGAATCATGAGGTTGCAGGTTCGATCCCTGGCCTTGCTCAGTGGGATAACGATCCGGCGTTACTGTGAGCTGTGGCGTAGGTTGCAGACACGGCTCGGATCCCGTGTTGATGTGGCTCTGGCATAGGCTGGGGGTTACAGCTCTGATTGGACCCCTAGCCTGGGAACCTCCATATGCCTCAGGAGCGGCCCTAGAAAAGGCAAAAAGACAAAAAAAAATGTTATTCTCGGAGATAAATCTGCAACTGTTTTCTGAAGAGACATAATTCACATTTCATTTAAATGATTAATATGTCTAATGGATTAATACCTGCTCTTTTTTTTCCCATTAAATCATATGTCTATTAAAAAAAAAAACATAAGGAGGACTTTACGATAAAACTTTTTTATCAATAAATAGAATTTGGGGGTTTTGATTTTAAATGGCATTTGGCAAGCAGTACCTGATCAGTCCAATCTCAAGGAACAGAATATACTTAGGAAGAATCAGGAAATTTAAATAGCGAAAAATTGAAGGAACGGAGGGAGAGAGAGAGGGAGAGGAGAAAAGAAGACAGACAAAACTTTAGAAGATGTCTTAATTAGGAAGCATTTTTCTAATTCTAATGTATAACTAAACATCCATGTAGCTCTGAACCTCTTACCCACACTTTGAACTTGAGATCATCACTCAAGTGACACAGAGTATAATTTGTTCATTTAGGTTCATCTTAAAAAACTCTAGTTACTACCTCTTGAGAATGAACTCTCAGATGCTGAATTTCCAAATAGCGGAACCAATTGGTAAGTCACCATGTTCAGTCAAAGGTTCTTCATGAGGGGAGTTAACCACTCTCACTGCTGCTCACGCATTCCTGACTACTGTGTGCCCCTGACTGTCATAGTGACAAGAGGAAGTTATCTGGGAATTTCTCCCTTAAGTCAGATTATACTGAACCTCATTCTGCCTTGGTGAAGTTAAACATTTTACCAAACATGTGTAAATGTGATTTGTATAACTTAGATCTAAGCAGTAAGACAGTTTTGGTGAAAAAATCAGACATAAATCACTTAGACAAAAATAAACAAGTGAGACTACAAAGCTTCTCCATGGCAAAGGAAACCATTAGCACAATGAAAAGACAACCTATGGAATGGGAGTAAATATCTGCTAAAACATACCCAATAAGGGATTCATAGCCAAAATATGCAAGACACCCTATAGCATAATAGCAAAAAAAGCAAATGACCCAATTTAACGATGGGTAAAGGAGTTGAACAGATATTTTTCTAAAGAAGACATACAAATGGCCAACAACTACATGAAACTTTTCAACATCACTGATCATCAGAGAAATGCACATCAAAACCACAGTGAGATATCACCTCACACCTGCAGAATGACTATTAGCAAAAAAGAGATAAATTCTGGCAAGAATATGCAGAAAATAAAACCTTTGTACACTGTAGGTGTGATGAATATAACCACTACAGAAAACAGTATGGAAATTATTCAAAAGATTAAAAATATGCCATATGATCCAGCAATCCCACTTTTAGGTATCTATACAAAGGAAACAAAATCATCTGAAGGAAATATTTGCTTTCCAATATTCATAGCAGTATTATTCAAAATAGCCAAGTATGAAAACAGTCTAAATGCCTGACAGATGAATGGACACATATGATACATACACACAATGGAATATTATTCTGTCTTAAAAATGAAGGCAATTCTGTCATTTTCTAGGATGACCTAGAGGGTATTATGCTAAGTGAAATAAGTCAGACAGAGAAAAATAAAGACCACACAGTTTCATTCACATGAGGAATTAAAAACAAAAAACAAAAAACACATTACACTCATAGAGAAAGTGTTTGCCAGAGAGAGAGGGGTTGGGGGGTAGGGGAGATAGAAGCAGATTGGTTGAACAAACAAATTCCTCTCAGAGTCCTATTCAATACATTCTGAATCTTTGCTTCGAGCACATAATAAATTTTTTTTCTGAATTTCAAAAAATTCATTAACCTAAATGTATCTTATTTGTAACCTGTTTTTCTCAATAATTTTCTTTCTCCAGGCATAATTTCAGAAATTTACATAGAAAGATCACACATATATTTTTTCTTTAAATTCGACAACCTTGAAATAAGTTAGAAATTATTCCATTCAGCCCATATTAAAGCAAAGAGTAATTATAAGCTATACCATAATTTCTTTTTAAAAAGCTGATAACCGCATAAAATGCACTTATTTAAAAATTTTTGAGTACTAACCTTGCTGAGCAAAGCAGGCAGGATCTCAGCCCCCATAGAGTTTATAGTCTCATAACATATGGTTGTTGGTGTTTTTATTATTTGTTATCCTCGCTACTGAGAGAAACTCAAGTTAACCGGATTAGAAATCAAAATAGAATTTTTACTGACTCACATAATCGCAGGTGGCTTCAGGGGAAACCGCAGTGTCCACCAGACCACCTCCACAAGTCTTCTCTCTCAACTCTGCCTGCTGATTTCATCCACTCCTCCATAGGTCAGCTTCTTATAGCAAATAGTGGCTGTATTCCCTTTCCTCCAGCTCCAAAAATCTTAAGTCTCTGATATGCCAGATTGAATCATGTACTCAGACTTTGCTCAATGGGGCAAGGATTGAGCATCAAAAATCTCAATTAGGAACATTGTTGCAAAAAAAAATGAAATTTATTCTCAAAACTTCTTAAGAGTCCAGTACTGTTAACTATAAGCAAATTTTTTGTACAGCCAATCTCTGGAAATATTTCATCTTGCAGAGCTGAGCCTTTATACTCAATGAACGGCAACTCATCTCCCCTTGCTCTCAACTACTGGAAGCCACCTTTCTACTTTCTGTTTCTGGGTCTGACAATAGGACTCATGCAGCCTTTGTCTTTCTGTGACTTTCACTTGGTTCAATTTACATGTTCAAAAACATCCCTCTGGCCATAGTAGGAAACTGGACTAGAGGAGGTTAAAGTGATGCGGAGGGATTGGTTAAGAAGTTGGTACAGTCATCCAGGTGAGAGATTGAGCCTGGATTTGGGAAACAACATTGAAAATGGAGCTGGAGATAATGCATCTGCTAAAAAAAAACAAAAAAAAAACAGTGCCAGATTTACTCATTCCATCCCAAGCCGGGTGTGCTGTTCCAAGTCAAGCCCTGGAACCTGCATCTGCCTACGGGCTACCGTCTTCTCCTCCCCAGTTTCCTTCCATCTAGTTCAATCCACAAATGTTGTAAAATACCGACTCCGCACATAATAAGAATCTTCAGGAGAAAAACAGACCGGGCCTCTTCAAAGAGTATTCATTTTAATCTCATTAATTCCATGTTGTTCTCCTTGAATTAAGTTGGAAATTGTGTTTTTCCTGCAGCAGAATTCCTGGAAAGTTACGACTGTCTTAATGAAGAGAGCAAGTCTGATTCCACTACTGTTACTGAGCCAGACTCACTTTGCCTGACACAAAGGTAGCCAAAACACTGTGAGGTCTGCAGCAAAGAGGCTTTATTCACCAGGCAGCCTGGATAGGAGACAAGAAATCACAGATCCACCTCCCCAAAGGCAAGGAGCTGGGATACTTATGGGATAAAATACAAAGAAGCAAGGCAGTTTGAGGTATGGGGAATGTGGGGAAAGGTGATTGGAAAAAGCTGTGGGAATCATGGTTCTGTGCAGGTGTAACTAAGTCACCAGTCTCTGCGTGTTCAAAAATGGAGGCCTTGGCATGATAAGAAGGTGGAATTTTCAGCCCTCTGACTTCAAAAGGTCACGGAATAGACACTCATGCATGCCCGGATGACAAGGTCAGCCATCCTACCCAGTCTTAAACAGTTCAGTTTGAACTAGGCACAGATGACTCCAAGTTCCTGGAAAACAACTTTGGCAAACACACAGGATCCTACTGTTCAGGATCCATGCTGTTTGGACACGCAATTTTGTAGCAACAATTAAAACAATCATGATTAGGGAGTTCCCGTCGTGGCACAGTGGAAACGAAATCCTACTAGGAACCATGAGGTTGCAGGTTCGATCCCTAGCCTCTCTCAGTGGTTAAGGATCCAGCGTTGCTCTGAGCTGGGGTGTAGGTTGCAGATGTGGCTTGGATCTGGCGTTGCTGTGGCTATGGTGCAGGCTGGCAGCAACAGCTCCCATTAGACCCCTAGCCTGGGAACCTCCATATGCTGCGGGTTCAGCCCTAAAAGGACAAAATACAAAAAAAAAAAAAAGACCATGATTAGTGAAGACAGGTAACATGTGAAATAATTTGATTTTAATGATTACCCACAGCTGCACTCCTATGTTTGGGAAGAATTTTTGTAAAGTTTTACTTGGTCCAACAGTGTTCTTCACTATTGTCAAATTATTAGTAGAGCTTAGAGGATCTCAGTTTAAATTGTTCTTGTTTGGATTTTTACCACATGAAGGTTTTTGTTGCTGCTGGGTATCTTTGTCATTTTAAGATAACATCTATTTTCAAAAATAGAGTTCAGCTCATTAATGATCAACTTTTCCCCCAAAAGTAAATATATTAAATAGAAACTGATCACAATTTAAAAAAGTAAACTTACATAATCTAGAGATATGTTTCAAAGTTTTATTAAAAACTGACAAAAACAAAACTTTAACCTAATATTATATAACTCCTTATAAGTTGTTAACAATTTTCATATAATTGTAATAAAATAAAAGGGAGCCAGCCACTTATCAAATGACTAAAACTTTGTTTGATTAAGGTACAATTATTTCATCTGATTATAATAGTCAATGCCCACTGGTAATTACTGAATTATTGCTCAAATCATTTTGTGAATTGCATAACTGATAATACTGAAAAGATTATAATTAATTTTTTAAAAATTCTGAGCACTGTGAATAAAATCTTAATGCGAGTTGACTAAACTCTAGTCATACCCTCACAAAAAATTATAATATACATATAAAGTAAAAATGACAAGTGTAGGTGTCAACTAAGGTTCATTAAAAGCTCAAAATTTTTCATTCAAGTGTGGGCATCTCCCAGAAAACACACAAATACATAAAAATGGGTTATCAAGTTATGAATTATATTTTACAGTGGGATAATTAATAAAAAATTACTTTGGTAATTCAAATAAAGTTATAAATGTCGAAAAGTTAAAATGTATAAAGTTTAAAAAAGTAGAGAATAAAACTATACAATTATAAACATAATTGTAAATTACAGGTTGTATACATTCAAGGATTTGTATCCATAAAGTATTCGAAGATTTATATTTTAAAAAAGCTCTATTTAAACTCATTGCAAAACTTTCCAGTTTCAAATTTTCACATGTAGTCAGCAAGTTCAATTATTTTACAGCCTAAACATTTTTCCCTCATTTTCAGGTATGTATATATTAATACATAGAAACTGAGTTTTACCTAAGAAGCTTTTTTAACTTCTGCAAGAACCAACTTGCAAGCCCACAGTACATGCACTTATAATTGCTTTCAGGCTCCTCACACTGTGTTTTAAGTACTTGCCTATTTGCCTCGGCTTGGAGGTAGATACAGGTGTTACAGGTTAGCACACATAAATACTTCTGTGGATGACTTTATCTGTAGTATGGTTAACCTATCCTGGTGATTTTACATCTTATTTTAGAAAGGCTCAAAGAACAATGGCTATCTATGTCTGATTCAGGTTAGACCCTACTGCACATCTGGCACCTTGACTCCTGCCTAAGCAGGAGAGATTCTCTCTGACCCCTTTGGTATTGAGACAAATGTGGATTCAACAACTCATGCAAAATTCAGATTGTATTTTTAGCTCAAATAGAAAACAGCTGAAGCACAGGTTTTTAACATTCACATGTTGATCATACTCTATAAAACACAATATCAATAAACCAGTTGGTAATTTGAAGGTTTACGCAGGTATTAACAACATAAAATAAACACATATTCCTTTATTAAGACTATGTGTTATAGCTGCCCAATGTAAATTATATAAAAGATCATTATATATGAACACATTTTATGTGGCAGATCTTCAACTTCTGAGGAAAATTTATCTTTAGATAGATATTTATAATAGCAATACAAATACATCATGCCCTTAGCTGAAAATAAAACACATTTTCATCTTTTAGATTTTATGCTTCTAATATTATGGCTGTAAATATGAGAAATATATTTTCTAAATACCAGCTTTACACTGTGACCAATTACAGTATGAAATATTTTTTGCATAAAAGAGAATTTGGAGATATATATTTGGCAATGATACAACAGACTTTTGTCAGGGACATTTTTAAGGAAAATAGCTAATGAATTATAAAATAGCTAATAAAGCTATTTGCCCAAATAGCTTTTTGCTGAAATGAAATTTAAATAAACTTAAGGAGAGACCATATCTCACAAAATTTCATGGAATGGAAATGAAGACAAAAGGAAATGCAAAAGACAGAAACTAGATGTAAATCATTCTTTAAGATAAATGTCATCAGACTATTAATTGGAATGTAAATCATAAAGTTCCTATTAGAACACACTTTGCATACGTGTGAAAAATAAGCATATGTTTTTCTATAATACCAATCATTCTACAAGCATACCAAGGAACAGATTCATGGGGTACCATATAAATGTCTAATTACATAATATTGGTGCAGACAAAAAAATAAGGGAACACATGAGCTTCCCACCTGTCAAGTCCACTGACCCACACTATCACATATTCTTTTGTATTCTATTCTTAGTTCACCTTATTTCTATTTTTCTCTGCTACCAGCTCAGTTACTTGCCTAGTCCTTGGCCATATCAACTGAAAAATACATTTATTTTTAACTTCTGTCTGCCCTACTGTCTTAGAAATAAATATACCATTCTTTTAAAAAAATATATTTTACTGGAGTTCCCACTGTGGCTCAGCAGTAATGAACCCAACTAGTATCTATGAGGATGTGGGTTTGATCCCTGGCCCCACTCAGTGGGTTAAGGATCTGGCGTGCCGCAAGCCAAGGTTTAGATCACAAACCCAGCTTGGATATGGCCTCGCTGTGGCTGTGGTATAGGTTGGCAGCTGCAGCTCCGACTGGACCCTTAGCCTGGGAACTTTCATACGCCACATGCACAGCCCTAAAAGAACAACAACAACAACAAAAATATACATATATATTACAAAGTGAATTCTACTTGCCAGCCCAGTAGCAGATGGTATGTGTAGGAAATATTAAGACAATTATACAGACTCAGGAAACTACAAAATGGTACTCCTCAAAGTCATTCCAGATACGCAATGAAGTTTAAATGGTGCTGTTTGTTCTTCATCTATACTCCTTTTCCTGACGTCTCTCAAATGTTTCTTTGGAAGACTTTCTGGTTGGTTGGTTTGTTACTCACAACCCTCAAACAGTACCAAGCTACTGAAATGATTAATCAGATTTTGGTTAGTGTTGATTTGCAGCTGCTTCAAATGGGGATCTCAGTTTTTCAAGATCTGCCTGCCATCTTTTGTAAAGAGGGAATTTCCTATCAATCAAAAAGTTTTCAGAGCATTCCCGTAAAGTTACACAGATTTCAGCTTTCAGCCCTTGGAACTCCTTACATACCCTAAGCCCATTTTTCTATGTTATATTTGGGTTTCTGAGGGTGCAACTGACAACTAATTGTTAAAGCTGGATCTACCCACACGTGATGTTCACATCATTTACTTATTATTCAAAGCTTCTGGTGTCATGGATCTTAAAAGAAACAACAATAATATCAGTGTTTCTCATTTGTACCTCTACTGACAGTTAATTCCTAGCTGCTTCACAAAACTGGAAATTTCCTTTCCAAAAATCATACCCATATTATATCTCACACTAAATTTCACTTAGTAGTTATGTGATATCCTTAGTTCTGAACTCATTGAGACAAGCTATAATTAAGGCAACTTAGACATGATGAATATCCAAGCTTTCTTTTGCATCAATTATCATGTCTCTATTTACTCCAACTGAATGTATTTTACTATAGAAAAAGCAATGAACAAGAAGAACCTCTACCATTGAAGGAAAATGTAATTCAGGGAAAAATATTAATAGTTTTATCTGTTGTCTTCCAACATCCTTGTCATTCACATTTTTTACTAGAATATTTTCCTTAAGTTAGCTTATTAAACAAATGCAGGAAATTCTACTTCTACTTTCCTTCTAGAGGTTTCAAAGAACATTTGAGAGAGAGCTGTAGAACAACTGGACAGCACAGGGTGAGAAAATTGTTGATTCACTGTGGCAGTAGGGAAGGAAGTTTGTCTTAGGAACCATACCTGGCCCAAGGAAGAAATAAAGGAAAGAGTTATCTTATTAGACCTGGAGTTTTTTTTCTTCCGTTCACTCCAGCAACGGCAGTTGCCTATCTACTTCTGTTTTCTCAGAGAGTCTACATGTGTGTTAAGGTCCATGCTATTTAAACAGTAGTAGTATAGCAAAGAGATAATATATTTCTCTTCTTAGTTAAGTGAATCTGAAATAGAAATGATAAAGTTAGGATGAAAATGTGCTCTGTCACACACAAAAAAGTACCAGTCAGCAAGTGAGCAGAAACATGTATAACCAATAGAGAAAAAAAAAATTAAAGTTCAAGGTTAAAAATTAAAGTTCATCTACACATGTAATTGGGATAGTATAGGAAACAGAAATCCTATATATTTCTACTGAAAAATGATTCAAATATTTTAAGAAGTAATATATTCTAAGATTTTAAATTCATAAGAAAAATACTTATTTTCATCCTATCTCTGCACTGGCTGGCTCCAAAGTTTAAAAAGCCATATAAGAGTTTTTTAAAAGTAACCAGGGTTGACTTTTTATAGTCTCAACAAACTTATTCTCTCGAGAGACAGACCTCAGTGTTCAGAGAATATAAAACGTATTTAGGCTCAGCTTCACCTCACTCCATAGGTGAGAGATACTTCCCACTTGTGAACTCTTTATCAAAGTACGTTTAGCTTTGGTTTTTTGATTCAGAGAAAAATGCAATATATGATTCTTGTATGTTAAAAAATGTATATTAAATTTAGGCAGCTAAAATTATTCTTAGCATTTTACTAAATAAAATGTCTAAATCATTCTAATCTGCCCTCAGTTTTATTTCCTTTCACCTTTGTGACTTTTTTATGACAATAGATTATTTCTACTTATTCACTGGCATGTCTGATGCGAGGCTTGCTTATACTGATACTGAATGTTAATGAGGGAAAGGGGTATATTTCCAGATATTCTGAAATATTAATTTCACAATTACTCAATAAATTGGGAATATGGGGAGTGTAGATACTCGGGACAACAAATCATGCCAACTGCACAGTTCAGTCATTAATGGCAAGTTCTTTCTTCATCTTTCACAGCCATTTTCACAAGTTGCATCAGAAGCTTACATTTGAACCTAACTCATACTGCGGCCCTGTTGGGTTAATTGACCTTGATGTTTCAGAGTCTTTCACATCAAAATAACAAATAACTCTTTGAATGACATTTAGGACACAGGAATGACAGGCAATCAACAATCTTCTCCAGAATGATATGTAACTATGGCACCTGAAATGCCCAAGGATCATCGCTGTCATGAATAAGGGTTGTAAATGTTGCCTCCAGAAAATGTATTTATGTCAATTTGCAAAAGACCCTATTGACAAGTAGCAGAAAAGTCCAGCTCTCCCCATGACATGTGGAAGTGTGTATACCAATCAAGAGAAAATCTGGAATCAATGTAAAATGTTATTAAAGCCATAGGGTCTGAACTTTTCAGAGAGAATAAAGCCACTTTACAGTGAACTTCAGCTAATAGTACATCTACACATTGTAACAGAAAAGTGAAATAATAGAGCTCAAATAAACAATCAAAGGTCAATATTATTTGAAAATCCATTATAAATTGTGAAAAATAACATATTGCATGAATCAAAAGGCTGAAATAAATGTAAAAACTTCTAACAAGTGAAGTGTTATGTTTCTTAGATAAATAGAAAAGGTATTTTCTTTTTTATCAATTAATTAAAGGAAAAAATGTATAGAGTAGTATTATAACTCTGAATTAAGCAAATAAATACTTGTATTTCCTATGTTATACCCATACATTTCAGTTGTGTAAAAAATGTTTAAAAAGTAAAATATTATTTTTTGCCTGACAGTAATGATCTAAGAGAAAAGACACATATTTTACAGAATATAAATATTTGACATTTTGACATTTTCTTAAAAAAAGGAATCTGAAAAAGAAAGGAATTAGTTCCAAAGCTTAAGACGAATTTTTCTTTTTTTTTTTTTTTACTTTTTAGGGCCACACTCACAACATATGGAGGTTCCCAGGCTAGGAGTTGAATCCAAGATACAGCTGCTAGCCTATGTCACAGCCACAGCAATGCAGGATGCGAAGCACATCTGCAGCCTACACCGCAGCTCACGGCAATGTTGGATCCTTAACCCAATAAGCAAGGCCAGGGATCAAACCTGCAACCTCATGGTTACTAGTCAGATTCATTTCCACCGCACCACAATGGGAACTCCGGTTTCAAAAATGAAAATATTTTTGCAATAATAATGATACCTATATTTCTACAATATTACTATTATCACATTAGTTCCATAAAACATTTTAAATCACTTCATTGTTCACACAGAAAAAAAAAAAGTGTTTTCTTATAATTCCCTAATCAAGTAAACCCTAATTATAATAGGCTGTGAGTACCTTTGATAATGCTTTGAAATTCTAACCTAGAATTAATGATTTGGTAGTACTAATTAAACTTAGAAACTAAAACTACATGGTTCATTTAAAAATAAAACGTTAACAACAGATATTTTAAAATAGCATATAATTATATTTAAAATAGCATATAATTATATTTAAAATTTTGACTTATATGACAACACTGGAAAAATGAACTATGCAATTGTTGAAATGTTGCAATTAAAATATTAAATAATACTGTATCTAATGTACATTTATATATGTACATTATACATACATTTCTTTTATTTATCTTGAAAGGAAAAAGTACTTCATGAAATATATATCTAAAAGTCTTAACAAAATGTGGGAAATGACTTGATGAGTGTTATTTTCTCAGAAATCTGAAGAGCAGATGCTATAGTATACTATCATACTAAATACTACAGCCTATAGTATGTTAGAAGAAATGATCTAGCAGCTGTCAGGTCAAGCATGGAAGGAAGGAAGTATATTAATTGAAGATATTAAGCATTTATTCCATGCTTTAAAAATCAGGAATATTAACTCAGCTAAAATTGCAACAATGTTGTACTCCAATTTATAGACTAACATAAATCTTCTAGGAAGATTTCCCTGACTAATGCTTTCTTATTTTTTTCTTTCTGAGATATTCATTTTGTCCTTTGCTTGCAAGTAAAGCTCTCTCTCTCTGCCTAACTATCATCTTTTCATTTTGTTTTATATTCTGGCCTGCTACATGGAACATTTATGGTTGTGATGCTATTATGCATTTATCAATCTAATTATTTACAGTGAATGTAAATTTAGCCGTTTTTTTTCTTTTTTGTGTGTGTCTTTAGGGCCACACCCATGACATATGGAGGTTCCCAGGCTAGGGGCATCGAATCAGAGCTACAGCTGCAGGCCTATGCCACAACCACAGCAAGGCCAGATCCAAGCCGTGTCTGCGACCTACACCACAGCTCACAGCAAGGCTGGATCCTTAACCCACTGAGTGAGGCCAGGGATCAAACCTGTATCCTCATGGATACTAGTCAGATTCATTTCCTCTGAGCCACAATGGGAACTCTGCAAATCTAGCTGTTTCTCTATTTTCTCATCTAAAGCTAACATGATTTGGAGTATTAACTCTGAAAGTAAGGACACTATTTGTTCAATTCACTTTGTACAGCAATCTTTCAAATGGTGATTTGTCAAATATTTAGTCCTTATTCATAGGGCTGAAGAATATGAGGGGCAACCTGTGAGGCCCCATCTGCCAGTTGCCTGCAAATGTGAAGGTAGAGGCAGACACAATTAAGTATTAGAATATCAGCTCCCCAGTTTACTAGCTCCATGCCTCAAATTCTTCAGCTGTAATATAAAGTGATAAAAGAACCTACCTCATGAGGTCACTGCGTGGACTAACAAAACCCCCATTCAGGTGCGTAAAATGCTTAGAGCAGTTCTTGATACATACAACAAATAGTATTTTTATTAGTGGTAGAGAGATGAGAAATAAATATAAACTATAAGTACAAGAAATAACCTTTGACCTTAAATATTCTTAGTTTACATCCTTCAGCCATGCTTAACCTTTCATGAAAACATTTATTAAGCACTTGTCTGTGCCAGACCCATAGTCATTTGACCTTTTAAAAGAAATGAAGCATTGTACCACAGATTACACTGTTTCCAGAAAAAACTCTATATTTTTGAAATGGGGAAGTCAGTCTTGTGCATGGGATTAAGGGATGCAGGATAGATTAAAATTCTTCTCTCTGATGCAATGCAGTTGCCATTATTGATCACAAACTCTCAGACTCTATCTTATCCTCCATGAATCTTTTAAGTCTGGTATAACATTATTTATGAACTAGCATTTGGTTACCTGCTCCCCTACCTCCATGTACTCTATTCCATGACAATTTCTTTATTTTTTTTTCTTTTTGGTCTTTTTTTTAAATTGAAATATAATTGATTTACAATTTTGTGTTAGTTTCAGGTATGAAGCAAAGTGATTCATATATACACACATATATGTATATATGTAAAAAGAATCTCAAAAAGAACATAAATCTATTATTTTTGAGATTCCTTTTTATTATAGGTTATTATAAGACATTGGATATAGTTCCCTGTGCTATACAGAAGGCCCTTGTCGCTTATGTATTTTATATACAGTAGTTCATATATGTTAATTACAAACCTCTAATATTCCCTCCTACCCCCTTATTCCTTTGGTAACCATAACTTTGTTTTCTGTCTTGAGTCTATTTCTGTTTAGTAAATAAGTACCAGATCTCTGTTTTCCTTCCCTTTAGTGAGGAAGTCCAGATACAATTCCAGATAAACACACCCACACCTGACGAAGTAATGCAACCCAAAGGCCCATGGCAACTTACAGGATGCACTAATCCTGGCAATAAATCTCATCCCTCCAAACACAAATCACCATGGGCCAGCCAGACTAACTCAGACACATCTATCAACTCCTTTGAATAAAGCAGCAATAAACAGGCTTTGAAAAGACGTAAAAACAAGTCACTTATGGACAACTGTGTCATAAATAGAAATTTCGCACCTTTGTAAATGAATAGAACATTAACATTGGACTGCCAATGAACGTAATTTGGTTTGTGGCTCTTTTAATTGTTCTATCCTTAAATGTTTATATTAGGTAAATTTTCATGTAGTCTCCAATCAAGTTTTTTTCTTTTATATAAGGCTACCAGAAAAAAAAACTTAATTAAATGGCATAGTCTATTATCCACATACATGCAGAAATATTCCAGAGAAGTACGCAAGAATCAAGAGGGATAACAACTAAACTAATGTGGTCCCTGCATGGACTTTCAGCTTCATCAGGAGAGGGGAGATCATGATAGAGAGGCTCCAACACAAAATTCCTAAAGAGATACACTCTTCCAGGTGTAAATCAGCAAATGAGGCATGAAATATTGTAAAGGATATCCATGACTCCTCCCCATCAAATGGCCCTATTATCTATTTTATAAACCTCATTTGTGGCACAGAGGGTTTATTTTAGCATTGGATCCAGCACTGTCATCTCAGCGACTCAAGTGGCTGCTATGGTGCCACTTTGATCCCTAGCCTGAGGAACTTACCCACACCATGGTGAGGGGAAAAAAAAAAAAAAAAAAAAAAACTCACAAAGAAAGTTAAGTCACTCTCATGCCTATACTGAGGCTGTGTTTTTATTAAATCAGTATGAATGTTTCTCCAGGTGAATTTATGTAATCCAAGTTGCAATGAAGCATCTATGATATCTTACCTAATACTCATTTTTTGGGGTGAAAACTATAAGTCATTTATTTGTCAGGTGGGAAGAATACTAAAGAATGTTGCCACTGGAAAAGCATTTCAGTAGATTTACAAGCACATGAATATTGCCCGCTTAGTATAAGCACTGTTAGCTTACATACTTGACACAAACATTGTATGGAAAAAACCCAACAGATTATACATGCTATCAGTTAGAAGGTGATTACAAAGCACGTTGTTTCCCTCTATTTCATTTAAGCTTTGCCCTTTGGATGTTTTGAAGGTGAACCCAACAACTGGCTTGCCATTCCTCTGGGTACTAAGGTAGCCAGCAAGACTAGACTTTTTCTTTATCCTTTTCCTCCACTAAACCTCAACTATTTTATAAAACTCTGCCTCAGTATAAAAGATTAATCACCAGTCACTTTATTTCAAAAGATTTGAAGATGGCTGGAAATCCTAGCCTGAAGGAATTTTCTAAGGTCCTTTGGAAGAGGTGCAATTACTCTATCCCCACATCTAAATGCTTCTCAAAGTCACCCTTCCTTCAGTGGATGATTCCAGTGCTGAGAACCACAGTTTTGGTGAATGTTACATTACTCTAAAAATCAAAATTAAAAGAAGAAAAAAATCCTATTATTATATTTTAAGCTTTACTAGGGAAAAGAAACTATAACCATCCAAAAAAGGTCTATTCTTCAGAATGAACGCTCATCATTGTCCAAGCTGACACAAATCTTGAATACTATCTCAAATATCTGAAATTGCCAACTTCTATGTCTGTTCCTCCAAATTAAGAACAAACTTTTGTTGGAGGGGTAAAAGCATCGATTCAGATTTGGTTAAGATTTAGAAGATATTTGTCTTTAAACTTTACACAATGATAACGCACATTCCACATTCCAGTTTTCTTGGTTTTGTTTATTTTGTTTGTTTATGAACCACCTCTACTTTGTATACTTCTCAAAATGTGATGATGACAAACAAAAATAATAAATTCTGTGAGCTTATTACAGAAACCTCATCCAAAGAAACTCAGAGTGAAGCTCACTGTCACAAATAGCTCAGAAAATAAATTTTTATAACAAAGAAAACTATTTCAACTTTCACATGATAAGAAATCAGGCCATTCTGAAACCCAGAGGACTCAGAAACTAGTGAAGTTCCTATCTGCAGGTCACTAGAAAGTAAATGTGACCTTAATCTTGAGTGGAGTGTAGAAGAGGAAGCCAAGTACAATTAAAACTAGAAAAGAGACTAATAGGCTTGAGTTTAAATTATTTTCTTCTTTTATTTTGTATTTTGAAATGGTTGTACTTAATCATGAAATATGATGTGAAAAAAATGCTCTTAGCTGACCTGTAAACAGACATTCATAAATGTAACTTTAGTAGTATATTTGTTTCCTGGATTTTTTAGGTATTATTTTTTTTTCTCCATTGTACTTTTTTTTTATTTTTTATTTTTTATGTTTATGGCCGCACACATGGCATATAGAAGTTCCCAGGCTAGGGGTCGAATTGGAGCTACAGCTGCTGGCCTACACCACAGCAACATGGGATCTGAGCCAAGTTTGTGACCTACACCACAGCTCACAGCAATGCCAGATCCTTAACCCAGAGAACAAGGCCAGGGATTGAACCCATGTCCTCATGGATTCCAGTTTGGTTAATTAACCGCTGAGCCACGAAGAGAACTCCCATTCTATTTTTTTTTTCTTTTTTAGCATAGTTGATTTACAATGTTGTATTGATTTCTGCTGTACAGCAGAGTGACCCAGTCATACATATATATATATATATATATATATATATATATACATATGTATATTCTTTTTCTCATATTATCTTCCATCATGTTCTATTCCAAGAGACTGTATATAGTTACCTGTATCGTACAGTAAGAGGTATTAGTTTTAAAACCAAAATAAGACCAAGATCACTTTCTGGGGGCAACCCTGGTCCAAGCACCTAATTTTCTACAGGTAGAAGTACAGTGGGGAAAAAAAAAATTGGTAGGGGAAGAAATTTGATCCCTAGGCTAGTCCTTCAGGATTTTGGCTAGCCCTGAAAGAACAGTAAGATTACAAGAAATAGGAGTTACAAATAATTGATATTGGCAGAAGTAAGGAGTTTTTAGAGCCAGAAAGAAACTTGAGATGGAAAAACAAAATGGAAATAGAGAAATATCAATGTGTTACCCTTATATGTGGGGTAAGGTAAGGATGTTTAGAGGTTCTGATCTAGAAACTGCAGGCATAAACTTTTATTCATTCACCAAATGTACTGAAGGCCAGCTACATTCCTGGCTCACTCCAAACAGTGGTGATAAAACAATGAACCAGATAAGCACCTTTTCTGCCTCCAATGATTATTATGGCCAATCAGGCAAGGTAAACAAACTATTAAAGGATGATGAAATTATAGCTGGGGAAGGAAAATATTCTCTGTGAATGCACAGAAAAAAAAAGCCTAACACAACCAAGGCATCAGGGAACTTTCAAAGGAGGTAACCCAAAGGTTCAAAGTAGACTTTCCTGCTTTTAAGCAATTGCTGGTTTAACCAAGGCACCTCAGCCCAATCATGTTGCCTGACCGAGGAACTGAGATATGTGTACATTTTCACCATTCAGCTTGACTATCTGTTGTCAACAGCAAGTTTCTTCAGCATAAATAAACTGAAAGGAAGCAATTTTACCCAAGACTGTGCAATGATAGGCTGATTCAAAAGGATGTATGGAATCAAGACCTCATGGTTCATGGGCAAATTTTCAGCTACTGAGTTCATTTAACAAATGCATGGGGAAACCAGCTCAAAATGAAATGAGAATACCTAAGAAACTACCATTTATAACTCCACTAGTAAGTATTTATTGTCTCTGATGACTCAGAACCTTTCAGCTTGGTTTATGCTTCTCATTTCATGACACCCTGAATGTCTTCACTGCTTGAGTCAATGTTTTGCGCTAGGAGTCTCAAGGTATGTTGAGCTTTATGTTTCAATAGTCAGAAATAATTTCCGTACAATGATAGTTCTAACAATAAGAATGGATAGAAAATGACATTCACCTTGCTAATTATTCTGAGAAAAACACACAATTGGAGTTCCCGTCGTGGCTCAGTTGTTAACGAATCCAACTACGAACCATGAGGCTGCGGGTTCAATCCCTGGCCTTTCCCAGTGGGTTAAGGATCTGGCATTGCCATGATGGTGTAGGTCACAAATGCGGCTTGGATCCCACGTTGCTGTGGCTCTGGCATAGGCTGGTGGTTACAGCTCTGATTAGAACTCCATATGCTGAGGGAGTGGCCCAAGACATGGCAAAAAGACAAAAAAAAAAAAAAGAACACACAATTAACTTTACACATCATATTGCATCATTTCCCTTTTTTTTTTCCTTGATGTACATCCTTGGATATTTTTGTTAGAGAAGCTCAACGAATTTCAGAGATTTCTGTATATTCCTTTTTCAGAAGAAGATTTTGGATGCTCAGAGCTTTGCTCTGGCCCATCTATGAAAGCCACCTGAGAGTGAGCCAAAGCTACCTATGGAGTCAGTGATGTTCCCTTCCACGACAACAAAGGGGCTAAAGATGGGGTTTATCCATTTGTTAAGAAAGAAATAACCTAATTCACTAATGTCTTTTATGCTGCCAAAAAACTTGCTGAGGCTACATACAGATAATGACTCTGGATATGTTAACTTCCCAGAAAAACATCTCCAGCCTCATAAAACATGGAATTTAACATTAAAAAATAGCTGTTTTTCAAATGATACATTGTGCTTTTTAATCCAGAATATCTATGGTCAGAATACATTTAAGACAATCAAGTTTTTTTTAAAGGATCCAGTAAGAAGCATGTCAATTTAATTTCTTACCACTAAACAATGGGACATTTACAATAAGTGTAAATTTTCAAACTAATAATTTGATGGATCAGGTCCATTCAAGTCATATCCAAAAAGAACCTGTATTAAAAAATATTCTTCAATTTAGAAAGTATGAAATGATTCAAGATCATGTAACTTGTTTTTTGAACAGTTTTATTAAGGGATAACTGATATATAAAAACCTTCCCCTTTTAATGCAGAAACAGACAATGGAAATACTGCAGGTTCAGTTCCAGACCACCACAATAAAGCAAATATCACAATAAAGCGAGTCACACAAGGTTGGGGTTTCCCAGTGCAGATAAAAGTTATGTTTACACTACAAGGTGGTCAGTTAAGCATGTGATATCATTATGTTAAAAAAATATGTATATACTTTAATTGAAAAATACTGTGTAAAAATGCTAACCATCACCTAAGCCTTCAGTGAGCTGTAGTAGTAACATCAAAAATCAATAATTACAGATCACCACGCTAAACATAATAATGAAAAGTTTTAAATGTTGTGAGCATTTGCAAAATGTGACTGAGAGACATGAAACAAGCAAATGCTGCTGGAAAAATGGCATCTATAGATGTGCTTGAGGCAGGGTTGTCAGAAATCTTCAACCTGTAAGGACCCATTTTTTTTTACAGTAAAGCAAAGCTTAATAAAATGAGGCATGCCATACTTATATACCCATGATACGATCATCATAATCAAGGTAATAAACATATCCATCACCTCCAAAAGTTTTCCTGGGTCTCTGCGTATGGGTGTTAAGAATCCTAACAAAAAAAAAGCCAGCCACATTATTCCTACTTTAATGATCCTTTCAGTATGCCACATTGCTTGTTATGTGACTTGTGTGAAACTACACTGAAGGGCTAATTTTAAATAACTATGTAAATCTTGTTTGTAATTTTTGATTAATTGGATTAACAATAATTGGATGAACGCATTTCAACAAGTGGAAGCTACACAGAAGTAATCAATCTGCATCAACTACTGTTGTTTCCTTAAAATTGAGTGTCTGTGTGGTATATAAGTCTTACATTCCAGAATAAAATATTTCAACTTTCTCCTAAGACAGGAACTATTTCACATCCATCCTCACTGTTTCCATGACACTAAATAACCACTGCGTTCAGTGAAAACACTAGCTGAAACAGAGGACCTTTTAGGTACAGTGGGATTTCAAAAGAAAAAAAAATAGCTTGGGGAAATTGTTAGTGAAGGGGAAATATATTTTTTAAGCCAAAAAAGCATCTATTTTGGAGTTAAATATCAAAGATTTATATAGTTGCTTCAAATTTTTCATCTGAGCCTTGCCGTACACATTAAAAATATTTCTCTCAAACTCTATGGAGTACACATTTTCAGGTTCATCACAACTCATAGCAGGATAGCTCTAAAAGCAACTAAGTGTAGTTCATTGCACTAATGAGAATGGCTAACTTTATTTATTTAAGCAGAGCTTGCTATGGAAATTGGATTGCCACCTCAGGTTTATTAGATGAATTATTCTGTTTACAGCACACTATGCATTTCCAAAGCCAAGTTGGTTTCAAAATTTTTCAGTGTTATTTATCTATCATATTTGTTAAATTACTAGATGAAGGTACCTGAAAAGTAATTATATGTACCCAGAAAAGCAATTATGCAATTTTATTGATAGTAGGATTGCTGTAGCCTAATGAATACTGAGACAAATTTTAAAAAAGTCAGAATTTTCTACCTTATTTTCAAGCAAACTTTCCTCTCAAAAGAGAGACATAAATAAAATGACAAGGAGAAAATGTTCAGAAGGTGACGATGTTTTCCTCCACTAAACCACCTGCTTCCCTTGTCCTTTTCCTGTCATATTTCTGTAAATTATTCCATCCTTTTCATCTCTCCACGTTACCAACCCCTTCTATGAACCTTTTTTCTTTCTTTTTAAATTGTTATTTTCTATTGGACTACAGTTGATTTTCAATATTGTATTAGTTTCAGGTGTACCACATAGTGATTCACTTATATACACACATATATATTTCTATTCTTTTTCAGATTCTTTTCCCATATAAGTTATTACAAAATATGAGTAGAGTTCCCAGTGCTATACAGTAGGTCCTTTTTTATTCTCTATTTTATATAATAGTCGTGTGTATATGTTAATACCAACTTCCTAGTTTATCCTCCTGCCTCTCCCTTTGGTAACCCTAAGTTTGTTTTCTATGTCTATGAGTCTATTTCTGTTTTATAAATGGCTTCATTTGCCTCATTTTTTTTTTACGTTCCATATATAAAGGATACCACATGATATTTGACTTCTCTGACTTACTTCAGTTAGTATGATAATCTCTAAAAAAGAATAAAATAATGTCATTTGCAGCAAACATAGATGCAACTAGAGATTATCATACTAAGTGAAGTAAGCCTTTTTCTATTTAAAAAAAACTGGGGCCATTGAAGGCACAGAAATTTAATCAAAATTTAATGCAAAAGCTAATTTTGCATTTGGAAAAGGGTGAATACTTGGGGAAAAACATTTTCTTTTCTGATCTCCAGCAACATCTTCCCCACAAACTTGCTTTTGGAGTCTTGCTTTTCTCTCTACCCATGACATACATGAGCCTTCGGGTCCCATCATCTCTGCTGTCTTCATTGTCACTACAGTTTTTCCTACCCTCTCCAGTGCTACCACCACTATTTCCAATAAGAAACCGGGAGTGGTTTGAAAAGGCAGTCAAGCTGAAAGTCTGTCATTTAGACCCTGGGCAAAAGACTGTCTCCAGTTAATGATCAAAATAACACATCCCAGTACGAAAATGCTCATCAAGTCTTTGCTTGTGACACATTTGCAGGTATCCCAATGGCCAAAACACTTCACATGGCCAAGTTCAGAGTCACTGTGGAAGAGATATATATATATATATATATATACATATATATATATATATATATGTATATATACATAATAGGAGAGTTTTTATTTTAATGTTTTCTTTGAAGTTAATAATATAAATTATTGTGATGCAAATGAAGAATAATGTCCGTACTTTTGCCAACATGACCGACATAGATGCAACAACAGAAAATGCAATACAAACAACTAATTGAAATATTTTGTCATGTTTAATAAACCAAGAATTTATTTAATGACTAAAGATAATAGCAACTGCTATGATGATCAGGCTTTTTAAAACGTCTTTGGAAACTGGGCCAAGAATAATGAAGAGACAAAACTAGAGATGTTTTGATAGTAATTTTATTCATTTACTCTTTCCTAAAGAAGAAGACATAAATTACTCTTAGCAAAAAAATACTACTTTTCCTAGTTCTGAAATTCTCATTTAACAAGTTTGCAATTACCTCATTTTTATTTAAGTCCTGCATAAAAATATGAGATATGACATTTTTACTAATGCTCAAATAAAAAGCACTACTAAACAGTAATTAAATGCACTGCATCATTACCTTTTATGGTAGTTATAGGCAATAAGAGCGGTTTTTTTTTTTTTTTTTTGCAGTATACAAGGACATGCTCAGTTAAAAGAAAAAATCATTATAAGACTGATTGGTCTTAACATTTTCTAAGCAGATATTTTATTCTCATTCAAGAAGTCAGCATTCTCAGAAAACATATTAAGTTTAAGAGATTCAGCTGTTTTTAAGTCACCTGAAAAGGGGAACTAATGCACTTTCTTGTTCTACAAAAGAAGAATTGCAGAAAGGCTGTACATAATTTAAAAACAGCTTACATTTATAACTTGAGGCTAAGTGTTGATTATTCAGTAGCAAACAAATGCTTAGCTAAATTTAAAAGCTACCAAAAAAAAATTCCCATTATGAAAGTGTTTCACTTTTACAAGGCTGACTCCTCTTTGTATTTTTGAAATGTATGCAAAATCTCAAGATGTGACCCAAATTTTGTGCCCCAAGCACTTACAAAAGGATATTAAATGATCCTCAGATGATTTTGTTAATCTACATGTTAGAGTTTGCAGGGGGGGGGATGTCTTTACTGAGGATATCCAGAAAAAAAGGCCAATCTCAGTATAGGTTCTTCTTCAAATAGAGGTGAAAATGGAAGCCATTTTTCTATCTTCCTATAGAAACTCAAAATAAATAGCTTTTAGTTTTTTTGATGAAATGCACTGGAGGTCTGAGAACAGGAAAAGGGCAGAAGTTGCCACCAGTCAGATACCTTAAATTCACAATAGTATTTTTAGGGTCTCATCTCCAATTCAAGATTAATTCTCTACCTTCTCAAGATGGACCCCTCACCCTTATCTCTGGACTTAGAATTCGACCATGGGTGCATTCCTAGGGCACCTCTAGGCAATAATTTGGTGCCAATTGCCTGTCCCCCACTTTCATCACTGAAAACCTCCCTCTCATATGTACACTAAATTGGCTTCTCAAGCACTGCTATGAAATATTTGGTTGATTGGTTCAAGTTACAATTATAGCTTCTTCTCCTCAAAGACCTGCCTCATAGTTATCACTGGGAGAACCTCCCCAGAGAAGAGTTGTACAAGCTCTGAAAGTTGGATGGAGTCCATCAAACAGGAAATTCCAAGGTCCCGAGTACCTAGAAGATCCTTTAAAAGAGTGCTCTGGTAGTACAATTCTAGGTCAATCTCCTAGGTCCCATCTACTCTGTACCATGTGGGATACAGGAGGGGAGCCAGAGAGAGTCAGCAGACCCAGGAAGAGCAGGGCCTGTGTGTCAATTGCTCTGGTTGCTCAATCTAAGTACAGTAATCTTGCTCTACTACAAATTCATTCTCTTCTTTGCATGTCCTTCTCTCTCTGCTTTCTTGATTTCCTGGAAAGGATTATTTCTGAAACATTTATATAGCATTTGTTTCCTCTGAACAAAGTTTACTACTTCATTTGTCATATATGAATGCTATCTTCCTATCATTTGACCCAATGATATATTTTTTTTTCTTTTTATTGCCGCACGTATGGCATAAGGAAGTTCTGGGCTAGGGGTCGAACTGTAGCCTCATCTGTGACCTATGCCACAGCTTGTGGAAATACCGGATCTTTAAATGACTGGGTGAGGCCAGGGATGGAACCCACATCCTCATGGACACTATGTTCTTAACCCACTGAGGCACAATGGGAACTCTGGCTGAGTGATATTTTAAAAATAAAGTGATGCATATGCCAATCCCAAACCCTCACTGAGGTGTATGGAATGGACTGGCCAACAGGGACCTGCTGTAGAGCACAGAGAACTCTACCCAATATTCTGTGATAATCTACGTGGGAAAATAATCTGAAAGAGAATCGATGTGTGTACATGCATCACTAAATCACTTTGTTGCACAGCAGAAATTATCACAACATTGTAAATCAACTGTAATTTTTTATTTTATGATTTTTATTTTTTCCATTATGGTTGATTTACAGTGTTCGGTCAACTTAAACTGTACAGCAAAAATTAAAAAAAAAAAGAAATAAAAAGTAAAAATAGCATTGAATACAATTCTACATTTACACAATTGCTTGTAATATGTTTTCCATTATCATAGTCCATGGTTAAGAGCCAAGGGTCACATGACCTTGGCTTAAATACTGGCTATACTACACACAGGTTAATTGATCTTTAGAAAGTTATATACCATTTCTATGCATCAGTTTCCTCATTTGTGAAATAAATACAACAGTATCTACTCCACAGGGTTCAGACAAAGATAAAATAAGTTAAAACTGTGAAGCACTTGAACCAGTTTCAAGTAAACAGCAGGTTCTCAGTGGAGGGAGGCTGCTGTTGATAACCCCATCGTCATCACCATTATCATCATCATCTAAGGACGTGGTTCTTCATATTGCTTGCAAATTAGAATTAGCTTGGGGAGCTTTTAAAGAGGCAGCATCTTAAACCAATTAAGCCCAAATTATTGGAGGAAGACCCAAATATCAACAATTTGTAGTCTTTTTTTCCCAATTTTTTCCCCAGTTTCATACTGTGCCCTATTAATCAGCCCCGCATCCACTACACATCTGTTACTGTTGTTCTGATTGCCCTCCAGACTATTCTGTTATATTTAATAAGCATTTACTCTCCGCTCACTGAGCTGGATCTGGGATGTAAGAGAAGGTAGCACAGGTAAGGTATACATCTTTACGGTGGGAAAAGCAAACAATTTACAGGGATAACAGATAAGCAAATACATACAAATATTGTGATATTCCCATTAAAGAAATAAATGGTGACATAGAGGATAAAGGCAAACAAAGTAGGAGGGAACAATGGTCAAGGAATTGACCTTTCTTTGCTTCTCAACCCTTTACTTGTTAGAGCTGCCGAATTTTGAAAGCCATCCCACGCCATTCCAGAATCTGCATTTTATGTTCCCCATAATCCAACTTCAACAATTATAAACTCACAGCAAATGTTTTTTTATAGCCTTTACTCTAATTATTTTGAAGCAAATCTCCAACATCTTGTAAGTGTATCTATAAATATTTTAGCATGTATCATTAAAGATAAAGACTCTTCTCCTAGGCTTTTAATTTGAGTAACTGAGTTGATGCAGATACCATTTACTAAGATGTAGAAAACAGAGAGGAAGCTTTTAGGGTGCCTGTGGAGAATGGCAAGAAATGATTAGGGGGACAAGAGTCATCCTTT
This sequence comes from Phacochoerus africanus, assembly GCF_016906955.1. NCBI lineage: Eukaryota > Metazoa > Chordata > Mammalia > Artiodactyla > Suidae > Phacochoerus > Phacochoerus africanus. The sequence goes on from NC_062554.1 coordinate 110,855,399, forward strand.
AGACATAGCACATATCAAACTCTCATTAGGCATCCAATGCAGCTGCAGGGACACAGCTGTAAGTATGATCCAGGAGATGAGGGTAGCCCTCAAGGCCAGGGACATACACATGGAAGTCGTCCATACATAAGTGTCATTTAAAGTTTTGCGACAGACTTGAATACAGGATAAACAGAAAGTGAAGGAAGCCTAGTCTCAGGCACTGGTCATGTAGGTGACAGGAGGAGAGTAGAAAAGAACGCTTAGAAGACCAAACCAATTAGATAGGAAGGAAACGAGCAGTGCGGAGCTATATGTAGGGCCTAAGACAGAGATGGTTTCTAGGAGAGACTACTCAATGGTATTCAATGATGAAAAGCAAGATGATGGAATTCCTGGCTCAGTGGTTAACGAATCTGACTAGGAATCCATGAGGTTGCAGGTTCAATCCCTGGCTGTGCTCATTGGGATAAGGATCCAGTGTTGAGCTGCGGTGTAGGTCACAGATGCAGCTCAGATTCTGCATTGCTGTGGCTCTGGTGTAGGCCAGCGGCTACAGCTCCAACTAAACCCCTTGCCTGGGAACCTCCATATACCGCGGGTGTGGCCCTAGAAAAAAGAAAAACGACCAAAAAAAAAAAGATAAATACACATTACTTTCTGCTGGATTTGGCAACTGGTCACATTGACAAAAGATGTTTATATGAAGAGGCCGTAAGCTAAAATGGAATTAATGGATGCTAGATTATGTTAAGAGACTGTCATGGAAGATAATATAGTAAAGGAAATATACATTTATATATATATATATATATATATGAGACTGGGTCACTTTGCTGTACAGCAGAAATTGGTGCAATGTTGTAAATCAACGATACTTCAATAAAAAATGTTTTAAAAAATTAAAAAAATAAAAAAATAAATCAATGGAAGGAAAAAAATAAAAAGAGTGCACCAGTGTTTCCTCAGAGTTTCATTACTCTGTGGATATGTCTAGATCCCTCTTGTGGTATGATAAAAATGCCCAAGTTTTTGAATTATTCCCTTTTTTACAGAAATGAGATAAAGCAATGATAATAAATGCAGATGTAATGGGACAAAATAAAAATAATCGATCTAGACAACTCTTCTAAGACATTTTCCCATGGAAGGAGCAAAATAATGAGAAAGGTGTCAAGTAATGATTTGTGCTTTTAACTGTTTACTTTTGGTTTGTTTTTATTTTATGGATGAGAGATAATTATAGCAGGCTGTATCCTGAGGGGAATGATTCTGTAGAAGAGAGATGAATGATACAGAAAAAGAAGAAGAATAGCAGACACCTGAAATCTTTAAGAGTGCAAAAGGGTAAGGGATTAGGAGCACAAGCAGGGCACTGGACTTAAAAAGAAGTCACGACATTTTTTCCTCACTGGATCCAGAGGAACAAGGCAAAGGTAATGGCTACATGTCCTAGTACATTTGTAAATTAGGTTGTGGGAGGGTGAGGGTGGTTGTCCCTTGTAGTTTTGTTTTTCACTGAATGTCAGAAAAATCATCAAGTCAAAAAATGGGAACTCCATCTCATGAGGAAGAGGCAGCAACACTGGCCCATAAGGTGGGCTGTCAAGGTCAGTGAACAAGCTTAAGATTTTCTAAGTAAAACCAGTCAACCAGGCTGTGTGACTTTCTTCATCAAAATCCACCTTTCGGGGAGTTCCCTTCATGGCTCAATGGTTAACGAATCCAACTAGGAACCATGAGGTTGCGGGTTCGATACCTGGCCTTGCTCTGTGGGTTAAGGATCCCGTGTTGCCGTGAGCTGTGGTGTAGGTCGCAGACGCAGCTCGGATCCACGTTGCTGTGGCTCTGGTGTAGGCCAGCGGCTACAGCTCCGATTCGATCTGGGAACCTCCGTATGCCATGGGAGCGGCTCTAGAAATGGCAAAAAAGACAGAAAAAAAAAATATATTCCCCTCTCTACGCAAAGGCAAAAGAAAAAGAACAAAATGAAGAACTGGGTTAAATCTAAGGGAGTTTCTCCAGTTAAATACAATGGTTGGGGAGGGGTGATGGACTTAAAGGATGTTTGCTTGGAATGAGTAAGAGGAACTTTTAAGATTCTCACCAGGGAACCTTTTTAAATGTCATTCAGAGTCCTCCATTAGGGCCCAAATAAAATGTGATCAAATCTAGATCCACACACTTATATGAGTTTAAATGAACTGCCCTAAATGAAGAAAAAAAAAAAAGAAGCAAAATACTTCTTTCATTGTTTGGTTTTCTTTATAAAACCTATTAGAGTTTCTCATGAAGGTATGTCAAAAACAACAAAATTTGTCCGAAGAAAATACAAACTGTACTAATAACCAAGTAGGATAGAAATTATTCTAAACTAAACTATTCTATTCTATTGGAGAATAGAAAATGCTCTTTATGCCTACACTTTTTCTTAATTTTTTTTCTGAGGGCTCTAAGACTACGGTGCAAGGCGGATTTCTATTGCGTGAATATGACTCACACAACATACAGCAAATGACATACACAGATCTCTGCTCTGGCCTTGCTGAGAGGCTGGGGCCCCATGTGTGCTTGGCTTAGAAAAATATTTCTGGTGATTGTGTAGGTGAGACTGCTCTGGTCTCCACAGGTCTCCACAAATGTCACAGGGGTTTATTCTGTTTGGAGTCCACATGAGTGGTCACAGCTGCAGAGAAAGTGCTAAAGGGATCCCTTTACACAACACTGGAGGGAAAACCAATGGTTGAAGTCATTCTTAAGAGATAGTCTGGTGACAGAGAAGCAATGAAAGTATTACTTTTTCTATGCAATTAGGGAAATGGGATTGCTATATGATTTAAAAAAAATTTTTTTGTATTTTTGTCTTTTTAGGGCCACACCTGTGGCATATGGCTCCCAGTCTAGGGGTCCAATCAGAGTTGTAGCTGCCGGCCTACACCACAGTCACAGCAATGCAGGATCTGAGCCGCATCTGTGTGACCTCCACCACAGCTCACAGCAATGCCAGGTCCTTAACCCACTGAGCAAGGCCAGGGATTGAACCTGCAACCTCATGGTTCCTAGTCAGATTCGTTAACCACTGAGCCACAATGGGAACTCCCTAATTTTTATTTTTAACACAAGTACAGTTTTGTGTTTAAGTGTTTTGTGTTTTTGTTTTTGTGTTCTTTTTATGGCCTCACCTGCAGCATATGGAAGTTCCTGGGCTAGGGGTTAAACTGAAGCTGCAGCTGCTGGCCTGCAGCACAGCCACAGCAATGCAGGATCTCAGCCACATCTGTGACCTATACCACAGTTTGCAACAACGCCTGGTCCTTAACCCACTGAGCGACGCCAGAGATTGAACCCTCACCCTCCTGGATACTAGTCAGGTTCTTAACCCGCTAAGCCGCAACAGGAACTCTTGACACAAATGAGGTTTTTAAAACTGAAAAATTTAGTGCCTTTTTAAAAGACAATATGAACAAACAGAATGTGTGTCTCTTTTTCAGGTTTTATCAACAGTCGAAATAATATCTGAAAGGACTCTTTGATATAGTTTCCTGGGACCCAGACACTTTTAAGCTAGCCTATGAGCATAAATATCTGATAATAAGGCTTTATAAGATCTAAAATAGATCTGAAATAAATCCTGGGAGTTCCTGTTGTGGCTCAGTGGGTTAAGAACACGACTAGTGTCTACGCGGATGCAGGCTCCGTCAATGGCCTTGCTCAGTGGGATATGTATCTGGCATTGCCCTGAGCTATGGTGTAGGTTGCAGCCTTGCCTCATATCCATCATGGCTATGGCTGTGGCTGTGGCTGCATCTCTGATTTGACCCCTAGACTGGGAACTTCCATATGCCCCAGGTGTGGCCATAAAAATAAAAATTAAAAACAAATAAATAAATAAATTCTGAAGTTCAACATCCATGTGCAATTGTATATTCCATTTATAGATAACATCATGATACTGTTGACGCTTAAAATGAGCCCAAACCAAAATGCTGAAACTTTAGCAACTTTAATATCCACGAATGGTAAGACTCACAGATTTGAAAATATGCCTGTTTGATCATTTTTATACGCTTTAGGAAAAACTAAAGCACACTTAATTTCCTTCATCCCCTCTGACCCTAATTAAGAGCCTAGCGTATTTGTTTGTATAGTAAGCATCAATTTAAAAAGTTCAGGTCACATTAGTTATACATTTATTCTGCTACATCAAAGGCCTCATACTAAGGACACACTCTTCCTTTAAATCCTCCCCTGCAGCTACAGTGAACTTTTAATGATAATGTGGTTTCTTGTGAATATCTATCTTGCCATCCTCTTCTCTGTTTTAGTGTGTTTGTATATATATATAAGGATATTTTTATCTTTTAACAGAAAGTATATACAGTAGATTTAGTGAAGAGGCCTTAAATATGTCCATGGCTATTGAGATGGCTAATATTTGAAAATTAAGCTCTGGCAAAATATAATCTATGCACTTCATAAACGTTTTCAATTTGGAGGCTATTTACCATGCGTATTTTTAGATCTTTCTAGCTAACTCCATTTTTTTTTTTTTTTTTGGTCTTTTTGCCATGTCTTGGGCTGATCCTATGGCATATGGAGGTTCCCAGGCTAGGGGTCGAATCGGAGCTGTAGCCACCGGCCTACACCAGAGCCACAGCAACACGGGCCACGTCTGCAACCTACACCACAGCTCACAGCAACGCCGGATCGTTAACCCACTGAGCAAGGCCAGGGATTGAACCTACAACCTCATGGTTCCTCGTCGGATTTGTTAACCACTGAGCCACGACGGGAACTTCTAACTCCATTTTTTTTTTTAATTTAAACTTTGAATTGGATTTTTTTCAGAGTCAGAAACAAAACTTTTAAAGTCAATTTTATTAAAAACATAAATAAAAGTAAATCCTAGCACTTTACCCCTTCTCTTTTCTTCCACTTAGCTACCCAGAATAGCCATTCCAAGTCTTTTGTCTTCTTTCTTGGTTTAAATGCTTTTTTTTTAAATGAAGTACATCTTCAGACCAGAGAAAGTATACACATTTTTTAAAAAACTAAATGTTTGAAATTATTTTAATATATTCTCACATCTGTATGAGAAGATGATTTTAAGCCCCTTTTATTCAAATATTTAAAAGCTTTGCTCCACTTGCTTCCAATATTTAGGAAGATGAGTTTGATGTATCTTCAGATCACTTATATTTTTTTATTTCTAGAATCTTTTTTTGAGTCTTCATTCTCTAATAATATGAAATTTCTCAATAATGCTTTAAATCTGGAGATCCTTATCCTTCAGTTCTGAGATATTTCTTTAGTAGATTTTTGATAAATTTCCACCATAATTTGCTCTCTTTTTCTGAGATTCTTATTACTTAGATTTTGAACATCTCTCATCTTTTCTGCATATGAGCCCATCTCTATCTTTTTTATCTACTTTAGGGGAGACCATCTCAGCTTTTCTTTCTAACACATCTTTGTCATTTACATTCCTGAATTTTGCATATAACATCATCAACATCAAACATCACTGTAATACATCATATTGTCTCTTGAAGGATGAATTTGGTTTCTTTGACACATTATCCTCCTGCCTAAATTGTGTGTTTTTTTGTTTTTGTGCTTATAGTTTCTCCCACTCCTCTTATGTCCAAGCATGTCACGAGATCCCTGGGGATATTTGAGAATCTATTTCTCACTTAGGGTGAGGCACTAAACAGCTAAATAGAAATTCTGAGATACATAAGAGGGCCCTGCTCACATCATAGATTGATTCTTGAGCAATAAATTAGCTATCTGCATTTTTGTGGAAGATCCCCAAATGTCTGAAGTTAAATGTCTTTTCTCCGGGGCAGATCTAATTCCTCGGAGAGGGGTCTTTTAATGTCTGCCAGGTTTCTGGAATAGAATGGAGTGGACAATCATCCCATTCTGCATGCTGACTTCTGTAGTATTTTCATTTCCTTCTACATGTTTTACCCCTATTCATTATCTTTTGTCCCTATGTTCAGAGCCTGTCACATGATTTTTTTCAGATAATATGTGACTTGTCTCACAGACAGCTAAGTAAGTACCTGACTGAACCAGGTTTCTACTGAGAACCTGGGAGTTAACTGTCTCTTACAAACTTGGAGGAAAAAAAAAAATCTCCCTACTTCACTCCTGACTGCAAAGTACCTTCATTTTAGTGCCTTCTATCTCTAATCCTTTTTTCAAATGGCCTCGTATGCTTTTCTCTGTATGCCAAATCCTAAAATTGGGCTCCCATTTTTACCCACTATGCATCTTCAGTTAAAGTCCAGAGTTATACATTTCTCTTAGGTTTCTCAAGGATGCAGTTTATATTTGTCCTTTTTATTCTCCTAACTTGGGATGATTAATTGGGAAAATGAAAATGATGTTACTCTGTTGAAACTGAATTGGGTTCAGTTACTTTTAAAATGGCTGATGAATTTTTCCATATGCATTTGCTGAGGTAAATAAAGAACAGGTAGTGCAGATAATTGAATAAATAAAATGCAGATATGTCTTGAGAGGATTTTTATTCAAAGACTTTCAAGTGTTTTATTCATCTGGCTTTGGTTTGTTCCCTTTGTTGCTTCCATATTAGCCTCACACAATCTGTTATTCTGGAAATGATTTATAATCCATAATAAAGCCATTCTATGACACCAACTAGAAAGACACAGGAATTTCCAAAGTTTCTTTAACATGTCGCTATAGCTGGCTTTCCACTCATTCCTTATCCAAAATAAAGTCAGTATAAAGACAGATACTGAGAACATCAGAAATGGATCTTTAAGGATGCTTCTTAATAGAGATGGTTTATCACATCTGTTCTTTGCCCTCCTGTGTCCTCAGTCAGTACACTTTCCATCAATCCTGTAAACGTGGGTCTTCTTTACAATCACTTTGATTTTTCTCTAGCTTCGGATATTAGGCAATAACATTACATTTTATATATATATATGCAAAATTTATTTCAAAAAGCTTATAGAAGAATAATGGCATATATAATATTGCAAAATAACATACTACAAACACAAGAGACATTCACATTTATATATGTATATGAAGTTATATTTTAACATTGTGCTTAGTCGAAACAGGAAAAGCATTCTTATGAAAAGTTCACGATCACCGCTATTATTAAACATTTCTCTATAGGTAATAATTAGTGCTTATGTATAGGCAAAGGATGAAATAGCAGATGCACAGAGAAAATGGGTGAAGTAGGATTTTACAATTATAATGATAATTATACTCAGAAAAATTCAAAAGAAGCAGAGCTAACATTATTAAGACTATTAAGACTATTAAGACTATTCAGTATTATGCTTGGTGTAAAATTAAAATTTTAGGAATTGTTAGTTATCAAATACTAACTACCTTCAACTTAATCAAGGAAAAAAAGCTGATAACACTAGTATCAATTTTTTTTTTTTTTGTCTTTTTGCTATTTCTTGGGCCGCTCCCGTGGCATATGGAGGTTCCCAGGCTACGGGTCGAATTGGAGCTGTAGCTGCTGGCCTACCCAGAGCCACAGCAACGCGGGATCCGAGCCGCGTCTGCAACCTACATGGCAGCTCACGGCAATGCTGGATCGTTAACCCACTGAGCAAGCGCAGGGACTGAACCCGCAACCTCATGGTTCCTAGTCGGATTCGTTAACCACTGCGCCACGACGGGAACTCCAAGTAACAGTTTTTAAAACTGAAAAGAAATGAATAAGATCTATGCAAAGACACTTTGAAACTTGATTTAATAACATGGATTTTTATTCATTTTAATGTGATTTAATATAAGAAAGTAACAATTATCATAACATTCTATAAACTTATTTCACATACTAATAGTAGTTCTTTTGTTAGTCTTCTAATTTTTATTTTTGTTTTGGAACTAGGCAAACTGACACTAAAATTTATATGGAAATTTTACATTTAAAAAAGACAGAAAAGATTAGAGTGGTAACTAGCAGTACTAAATATTTAAGCATCTTTTAAGTTATATTAATTCACAGTTTGATGCTGGTGCCTGAGTAGATAAATGATATAAAATATGAAGTCTAAAATACAATAAAACACAAATATTTGCTTAATGGATAACAATGATGGCACTTAAAACCATTAAGAGAAAATAAATTTCAATAAATGCACTTTATATAACTGGAAAACAATCCAGATGAAAAACAACCACAAAACATGATAAAAGCGAAGTTGATTCCATATCACTTCTTACTCCAGAAAATATTCCAGATTTAGCAAAGATTTAGACATGACAACAAATAAAAATGCACAAAAATTACTCCTTAGGAAAAGCTGTTTTAAACAGCATCCAAAATCCAGAGACTAAAAGAGACAATATTGAGGAAGAGAATAAATATTAGCAATCTGTGGATGTCAGAAACTATAAACAAAGTCACAGATAAGCAGTACCTTGGGATGTGTGATATATTACAGAAACCTTATTTTCTTAATAAGGAAAGAACTTCAAAACCAGTAAAAGAAAAAAAAAAAACTAACAGTCAGAAAAGAAAATGAGTGAACAATGGACTACAGCAGATAAATACCTGGTATTTAAACCTATGGTCTACCATTAATTGCACTCATATGAAGATAAATGTTAATTGAAAATAAAACGTTTTTTTCAGCATTAAAAGGTTAAAAATTAAAAAGTTCCTTTTGTGAATTCCCTTCTGGCTCAGTAGGTTAAGGTTCCAGTGTTGTCACTGCAGCAGCTTGGGTCACTGCTGTGGTGCAGGTTTGATCCCTGGCCTAGGAACTTCCAGATGCCACAAGTATGGCAAAAAAAAATTCCTTTTGGTAAGGATGTGTAGAAGTGGGAATTGTAAGACATTTTGTGTGAAAACATAAATTCCTATAACTTAACTGAAGGGTAATTACTCAGCACCTAAGTAAATAGTGTTCATAGCATTGACCATAAATTTATTTAGAACATATCCAAAGACACACTTGCCAAAATGTGTTTTATTTACTGCAACTTTAACTATTGTACAAAATATCAGAAAGTGTCTAAACGTTCATCAAAAAGAGGTGAAATGAATAATTATATCGCATCATAATTGCCTCTGATTTAGTTTTCAAAGGTGGCAAAGGGATTTTTTTTCACTATATTTTTCTATTTTATGTTTTACTAAGTGCAAATATTACCTTTTAAAACATACAGACACACAGACACACACACACACACACACAATGGTAGTAATGAAAAATGGAGAGTGAAAAGCAGAAAGTACATATAATAAAGCCAAGAGTGAGAATGACTCAGAAAATGTATGAGAATTTATTTTATGCAGCCTAAATATTTGCAAAGGTGGGACCCAAATGTCTTCATTGTGATAATAAGGGCATAGCCATTTAACAAATTGCTGACAATAAGATTAAGAATAAAAACAATTTGTAAAAGAAGCACAGCTATCTGTGATACTGAAATCTTTCCGTTGGAGTAAATGAACATTTAATAAAGATGTTAACTATATCCTAACATTAGAAAGCTACATAATTTACAAAAAGCTCTCTCTTTATACAATTTTCTTTATCATTCCAAAGCTTACCTCAGGTTTTTAAAAATGTACCTTATAGGAAACTATTATGATGGATTTCAGGTTTCCTGACTTTATGCCTTAATCCAGTAATTCAATTGAACGTGTAGAAGTTTGGAAGAACATGCGTGTTATTTTTCTCCACTGAGGAGTGGAGTGATATTCTACATGAAATACAGGAATTCTAAGTTCTAGGAGAGCTGCACAAATCAGCAAAATCGGGGGCTAGGAGACTGCTGGTTTGTGAAAACCAAAGAGCCACTAGGACATTCATCTCAATGAGAGGCAGTGCCATCTTATATTTATATCGTGTAAGGTCTGTGCAGTTTATCAAACCCTCTAATATAAATTGGCATGTTATTTTTGACTGGAACAGCAACTCCTAGTAGCAAGGAAGTTATTACTATAAATGAAGAAACTGATTTTGGGTGATTTGATCACGTCAGAGGAATAGGTAAATGACAGAGCCAGTTCTGAATGATACTAGGCCTCATTTATGTTGCACATATCTTATATACATAAATTTATAAAATATACACATTTCCTCCCTAGTGCATTTTTTTTGTTATTTTTTTTTCTTATTCGAAATCTGATTAATTCTTTTACGACTTCTAGGAATCTTTTTGTTTGTTTTTTGTTGGAATGGAATTTTTGATACAAAGAGAACAATAGCTAGAGATATGGGATCAAAGAGGAATACACACCCACACCCACCCCTTACACACAGATGCACAAACTTCTAAGAACAGAATATATATGACTGCTGTTGAAGGAAAAGGGAGATTTGGGGGGCGGGTAAAAAAGGAGAAAATGAGGAGAAAATGATATCTAGTGTGTAGACATACCTGGGAACACAAAGCAAGAGAAAAGTCAGAGAAGAAACAGAATGTTCAGCCTTTGAAGGAGACTTTTCTCACTCATTATAGGGGAGAAAAGAAGATGGGTGGAGAGAACTTTTGCCAGTAGGTCCTTAATCTGCGTTCTTTAAAGGTAAGTACCAAGCCAATGTTCAGATTATACTGAATCACAAGTTTTATGACAAATACACTTTATTTCAACACATAATGGTACTGAAATGATAATTTATATATATATTTGTATATATTAAATATAAACCTGTATTAGTACTAAAGAAAATGATGTAATAAATATGTCATAGTTTTAAAGAATTTATTAAAGGAATAAAAAGGCAATCAAGCAATGTTCAGAATGGACTTAAGGGCATAGTTAGCTTAGTGATGAAAATATTTGATACAGTAAAATAAAATTAGGTATCTGAAAGAAATGTGTAAATTCTTAAGCTTTACAGACAGGACAAGCTTTACTGTGAACATGTGTGTACTTCTTTATCCCCTTTGGGAGACTGAAAGCATCCTAAGAGTGAAAACCTTCTTTTCCATGTGTCTTTTATAATATGTTGTTTCATTCATGACCAGTATCATGTGCAGCCTTTATATTCCAACATTAAAGACATTGGTTTCTGATACAAATATATACCAAAGACTTACATGTTTGTTTGTTTACTAAACCACTTTTTTTTGGGGGGGGGTTAGTCAATTCATTTTTTTTTAATAATTTTTTTTTATTTTCCCACTGTACAACAAGGGGGTCAGGTTATCCTTACATGTATACATTACAATTACATTTTTCCCCCACCCTTTCTTCTGTTGCAACATGAGTATCTAGACAAAGTTCTCAATGCTATTCAGCAGGATCTCCTTGTCAATCTATTCTAAGTTGTGTCCAATAAGCCCAAGCTCCCGATCCCTCCCACTCCCTCCCCCTCCCATCAGGCAGCCACAAGTCTCTTCTCCAAGTCCATGATTTTCTTTTCTGAGGAGATGTTCATTTGCTCTGTATATCAGATTCCAGTTATAAGTGATATCATATGGCATTTGTCTTTGTCTTTCTGGCTTATTTCACTCAGTATGAGATTCTCTAGTTCCATCCATGTTGCTGCAAATGGCATGATGTCATTCTTTTTTATGGCTGAGTAGTATTCCATTGTGTATATACACCACTTCTTCCGAATCCAGTCATCTGTCGATGGACATTTGGGTTGTTTCCATGTCCTGGCTATTGTGAATAGTGCTGCAATGAACATGCAGGTGCATGTGTCTCTTTTAAGTAGAGTTTTGTCCAGATAGATGCCCAAGAGTGGGATTGTGGGGTCATATGGAAGTTCTATGTATAGATTTCTAAGGTATCTCCAAACTGTTCTCCATAGTGGCTGTACCAGTTTCCATTCCCACCAACAGTGCAGGAGGGTTCCCTTTTCTCCACAGCCCCTCCAGAACTTGTTATTTGTGGACTTATGAATGATGGCCATTCTGACTGGTGTGAGATGGTCCTCATGGTAGTTTTGATTTGTATTTCTCTTATAACCAGCGATGTTGAGTATTTTTTCATGTGTTTGCTGGCCATCTGTATATCTTCTTTGGAGAAATGTCTATTCAGGTCTTTTGCCCATTTTTCCATTGGTTGATTGGCTTTTTTGCTGTTGGGTTGTATAAGTTGTTTATATATTCTAGAGATTAAGCCCTTGTCTGTTGCATCATTTGAAACTGTTTTCTCCCATTCTGTAAGTTGTCTTTTTGTTTTCTTTTGGGTTTCCTTTGCTGTGCAAAAGCTTTTCAGTTTGATGAGGTCCCATGGGTTTATTTTTGCTCTAATTTCGATTGCTTTGGGAGACTGACCTGAGAAAATATTCATGATGTTGATGTCAGAGAGTGTTTTGCCTATGTTTTCTTCTAGGAGTTTGATGGTGTCCTGTCCTATATTTAAGTCTTTCAGCCATTTGGAGTTTATTTTTGTGCATGGTGTGAGGGTGTGTTCTAGTTTCATTGCCTTGCATGCAGCTATCCAGGTTTCCCAGCAATGCTTGCTGAATAGACTTTCTTTTTCCCATTGTATGTTCTTGCCTCCCTTGTCAAAGATTAATTGACCATAGGTGTCAGGGTTTATTTCCGGGTTCTCTCTTCTGTTCCATTGGTCTATCTGTCTGTTTTGATACCAGTACCACACTGTTTTGATGACTGTGGCTTTGTAGTATTTCTTGAAGTCTGGGAGAGTTATGCCTCCTGCTTGGTTTTTGTTTCTCAGGATTGCTTTGGCGATTCTGGGTCTTTTGTTGTTCCATTAACCACTTTTTTTTCTGCTTTTTAGGGCCACACCCATGGCATACAGAAATTCCCAGCTGGGAGATGCATCAAGAGCTACAGCTGCCAGCCTAAGCCACAGCCACAGCAACGCAAGATTCGAGCCGCATTTGCAACTTACACCACAGGTCATGGCAACTACAGATCCTTAATCCACTGAGCAAGGCTAAGGATCAAACCTGCCTCCTCATGGATCCTTGTCGGGTTTGTTACCTCTGAGCCATGACGGGAACTCTCTGAAATGAAATCTTTAACTGCATTGGCTGTGTCACTTACAAGTTAAGTGAGCACGTTGCTTAGCATAAAATTAATAATAACCCATGGATTTTCATGAATATCTAATGAAATATTTCATATAAGGCACATAGAACAATGTGTAGCACATAGTAAACTTGCTGTAATGGGAGCAACCATCACTTAGTAGTCATCATCAACTGACTGACTGATGAATAGATCAACTGATGATGAACTTGACTAAAGGAAGAAATTATGTACTCTCTTTCAAAACACTGGAGATGGGAATATTCTGGTTGTTCATTAGGTGTCATACAATGCTAAACTTTAGTAGGTAATGCTCAAAACAGCTACTTTTACTTAGTTCATAACTTTGAAAGTAACCACATTATAGTCTTTCAAGGTAAGATACAACTGAGAAAGTTTCCATCAGGTTTAGTCTTATGATTTGACTTGCCCAAATGTCCACATCTATCTAAAAATGGACTCAAGGTTTCCTATGAATTCTATGCCATTCTCCAAAAGGAGACCTTAGCTACAAGACTCAAGACTGCCTGAGAAGTACAACCTCTCTCTAAGAAACACAATGCATCTTGGATCCAAATCACTTTTTACAACTCTTCCATTCAGTACATGACTGAAATAAAGATCAATTCACACTCCAGTCTCTCTACAGATAAATAAATGATGAGCAATATCTCCAAGGCAGGTGGAGCTCTTGGTGATGGAAAAGCTGAATGAATACATAAGCACACATGAAAGACAGATTTTGAGCACACATCCTAATTCCCTTTGGTCTTCCCAGGCGCATCATCTGATGTCAAAAATTCTTTCTGTGGAGGAATTTTCTGTGAGGTTTCCATGGTATATGTAGGTTGCTTTCCTATTATTGTTGTCTAAAGAGTAATGCAATACAAGATTCCTGTGGAGCTAAAACAACTGACTTATCTAGATATAGGGTTTTTTCAGGTTGTAAATAACTTTTATTAGAAAAAATTCAAAAGTGCATTACAAGATCTGAATGAATTCATTATTCTGCATATAGAAAATTCTAGGTTGATATTATGGATAAAAATCATTTTAGGAAAAATCCTCAGCTCTAAATTCTTAGTGTCACCAAATCATGAAAAATAATTAAATCCACCAGAATATATGCTGTCAATTTTTAAATATGTAAATGACCATCGGTATGCAAACATCAATCTATGTATCTATCTACATATCATATATATTCATATCTATGTATCTACCTATCTATACCTAACTACCTACTTATCTACCTATCATCTGGTTCAGATTCAATTAATTTCACGATGAGAGAAAAACTGAAGAAATGAAAAGGACATCCTCACGATTATAGATAGAGCCAGTGTTGATTTTTCCATTAAGATACAGCACAGATGTAGGTCATAAGAATTCTTTCACTTATTATAATCAGGAATTGCCTCCTGGGTACTCAACACAGAAGGAAACACATGAGATATTTAACAGGTAGTACAGGCAGTGACTAATTCATTCTTAACCCACATTTAAACACATGTTTAGCAAGCTTTCCCTCATTTCTACTTCTGATAAGAGCAGCTCATTTGATTTAATGTTGTCACTGAGTTAACAGACATGTCCTCACAATCGAATATTAGGATCAAAAAAGCATTGAGCTTGATCACATGACTGATTTTAAAAAACAAAACATAATTGACTCATGTGCCCATATTACTAATTTTTAATTAGTTCGTATTTCCCTCCCCTTTGTAGAATGAGGTAAATTCTAATATCTTAAGCAATCTAAAACTTTTTTTCCTTATAAAAACACAAATGTAGACAAGCAGGTGAAAAATAGCGAAATAAATGGGCAAAAGATCTAAACAGACAATTCTCCAAAGAAGACATAGAGATGGCCAAGAAACACATGAAAAGATGTTCAACATCTCTCATTATTAGAGAAATGCAAATCAAAACCACTCTGAGGTACCACCTTACAACAGCCAGAATGGCCTTCATCCAAAAGTCTACAAACAGTAAGTGCTGGAGAGGGTGTGGAGAAGAGGGAACCCTAGTATATTGTTGGTGGGATTGTAAATTGGTGCAACCACTGTGGAAAGCAGTATGGCAATTCCTCAGAAAACTAAAAATAGAACTACCATTTGACCCAGCAATCCCACTCCTGGGCATCTACCAGAGAAAACCATGACTCGCAAAGACACATGTACTCCGATGTTCATTGCAACACTATTTACAATAGCCAAGGCATGGAAACAACCCAAATGTCCATCGACAGAGGAGTGGATCAATAAGAAGTGGTACATATACACAATGGAATATTACTCAGCCATTAAAAAGAATGAAATAGCAGCATTTTTTGCAGCATGGATGGACCTAGAAACGATCATGCTAAGTGAAGTCAGCCATTCAATGAGATACCAACATCAAATGCTTTCACTGATATGTGGAATCTGAAAAAAGGACAGACGGAACTTCTTTGCAGAACAGATGCTGACTCACAGACATTGAAAAAGTTATGGTCTCCGGAGGAGACAGTTTGGGGGGGTGGGGGATGTGCTTGGGCTGTGAAATCAGATTGTTATGATCATTAAACAACTACAGATGTGATAAATTCATTTGAGTAATAAAAAAATGAAAAAAAGAAAAATAGTGAAATAAAATTGTGTGTGTGAATATTTTAATAAAGTGAGATCCATTCTGGCACTTGGGTGTGGCAATTAAAGATACATGTGCCTTTTTCTATTCTTCTGCAGGTAGAAATGCAATTACTGTCAGTGTCCTAGCCTGGATGGTACACTTAGTTTATTTGAGAATGTCATCCTGGGAGCATGGGTGAAGAATGAGGGAATGAAAAGGAAAGGAAACCAAAATTAGTTTCATTATGAAAGGTAGCCCCCATTTGGAGGAACAGATGTGTGATCTTTGGGACTTTCATTGAGTCCTTAGAGAGAAATTTAGTCTGCAGGATCCAAGTTGAGATGCTATTAAGTTGCACCTGTGATAAGCTTTTGACAACCACGTGGAATTGGCCACCACAATATACACTAACTAGAGTAAAGATGTGCATATTAAGTGGTTCATTAAAATGAGTCAAGAAAAAATTTAAAACAAAAGAAAAAACTGAAGACGCCACACTTATTGAACTAGATTAAAAATATACAGTGAATAAGACTGAAAGGAAAATATATAGTATCCATATAATTAGGAATTTAAAATTTCTCTTGTTATTTTATAATAAGAGCTTGCAAATTTGTCAGCCATTCTAATTAGGAAAATTTTAAACAGAAACTCTCTCTGTTATACAGAGAAAAATATTAACAAACACATACATAACCTTTGAAAAACTGTCACTGCTATTTTAAATCAGCTCTGCTAAATGAAGACCTGTTAAACTTCCTTAAATTGCTTCTGTAGTGCCTTTGTGTTCAAAAAAAGCAGAACACTGTCTTTCACTGCATCTTTCCTTACATAATCAGGTTGTGCCTAATCACCTTAGCATCCTGATTAAAAGTTAATCAGGCACTTGAAAAATTTTCTTAAAAAAAAAAAAACTAATTGTATAGACAAGGATTCTCATTAGGAAAATCTATACCAGTCATACCAGTAAGTTGGCCTATTTTTTTGTCTTGAAAAACAGTTATGTCTGATTCTCTTGCTTTAAACTGCTACAATCTCCACCTCAAATTCCATTAAATTTTCAATGAACAAATTCATAATCACTAGTCATATTTTATTTTGAAATCCCTCTACCTCTAAATCAATGGATAATTAGGTAGAAAGGGTGGGAAGAACAGTAGGCTGGGAGTAGAGAGACCCAGTTCTTCCCTAAGCCCTGTCAGATCCCAGCTGCACATATCTGGGAGGCTGGTTTGGTTCTTTGAGCCTCAGCACATACTTACTGGTGAATAACTAAGTCAATTTCTAGCTCAAGAATCAGATTTTGGAGGCAGGGTGATTGCCAAGATTTTAGCTCCAGCAATGAATGGGTTTGTGATTTGGGGCAAGTCACCTAATTCCTCTGAGTCTCAGTTCCATCCGTGGTTAATTAAAAACAGAAAAAATACTGATTCACAGTTTTTGAGAATTAATTGAAATAAGATACATAAAGCATCTAGCATAGAGGGTGACTCATTATAAACAGTATCAGCAGTTTCCCATTATTTGCCCCTTTCCATAATGCAGAGTAAGAACCCACTGGCGAAAGGGCTCTACTCACCTAGCGCACACCTTTTCTCACACAGGCTAAATGAGGAAAGGTCCCTCCCTCCATCAAAGGCTGAAACTTCCATTTCTTCCCTGAATCCTCTCTTGCTTTGTTTCCTCAAAGAGGTTTATGCACTGGTATTATTTTTCCTTTTGCATCCTCAAAGACTTCTTTTTCTCTCCTTATCATAAACATATACACTATTGCTCTATCTTTACCCGTTTGTGTGTGTGTGTGTGTTCTCCCTGACTGAATATACATCTCCAGCTATTTCTCTGTCACCACAAAATTCTAAAGAGCTATCTACATATTCTGTCTTGACTCTCTCTCTTATCCACTCTAAGAAAAACAATTTTATTAATACTTTTAAACGTTTTTAACCAAAGGGTAGTTGACACAGAATGTTATTTTCATTCACTCAATCTCAGCTGTTGGGCTTCTTTTCTACTATTTCATGGAAACTTTTCTTTTCAGGGTCAAGAACAATTCCCATGATGTCATCAAGCCATACTCTTGAGTTATCTTACCCACCTCACAGTGTCATTTGGCAGAATCCACCCCTGATTTTGTCCTAGGACACTCTGTCTTAGTTACCTGTCACATTTCCATCCTGAGCTTTCCTTTAATACTGTTTCACTGATTTTCAGTCTTCTTTGCTAGTTCCATCTTTCTACCAAGGCTATGCTGTTGGGGTCACTCATGGCTCAGTCCTGGGCTGTTTCTCTTAAAACTCATCCCCCCCCAAAAAAGAAAATCCCATCTATTCTTAGTTTATACTCTGTTTAATGTTGCTTATACCCAGCTTTTATTTATTTATTTATTGCTTTGTGGGGTCATATCTGCTGCATATGAAAGTTACCAGGCTAGGGGTCGAATCAGAGCTGCAGCTGCTGGCCTACACCACAGGCAGAGCAACGCGGGATTCTTAACCCACTGAGTGAGGCCAGGGATCAAACCTGAATCCTTGTGGATACTAGTTGGGTTCATAACCCACTGAGCCGCAACAGGAACTCCTTTACACAGTTTTAAAAAGATAGATGTTACATACAGCTAGCTAGCCAGTTACTATTTGGGACAAATGACTGTTTGAGTTTAAATCCCAGTTCTGCAACTCAATGGCTACACAACTTCAGACAAGTCATATCACCTCTCTGTGCCTTTAATCTATTTCACAGAGTATTGGGAGTATTGATCAATGCTGAATCCTTTGAAAAGTCTCTGGTATATCTTTGCTGTGTAAATATTCAATATTATTGCTATTTTTACAGTAATTCAGATTTTGTCACTCCCCGACTTAAAACCCTTCTTTCATTTTACTTAGAATAAAATTCAGCATCTTTAAGTTAGTCTACAAGACCCTGCGTCCATCTGATCCCGGATTTTTCCCTCCATCTCACTCATACTCCTTACATCCCCCACCATCTTGTTCACAAGCCTCTGTTCCTTTTTTTAAGGTGGTCAGGAGCAAAAACATCTTTTTTGTTTCTGGGGATTTTTCGTATTCACCCTAACACCTCCTCCCCCCATGCTCCCAGCTCCCCATAGGCAGCTCCTTCACATCCTGGGAATTAAGGGCAAGCCAGTCTTCTTATTTCTCTGATGCCTGTTCCATGGTCATGTCGGTGGTTGCACCCCAGCTCCACTATCCAATTATTTTCTACCTTGGATCCTTCATTGTTTCCTTCATAGCCTTTACCACAATATAATAGTTAATGGCTTTATTTTTGGTCTTCCTGCTAAAGCATGAGGTTTGAGAAGGTAAAAATTCCTTTTTTTTTTTTTTTTTACAGTATCACACACTTACTGGCGCTTAAAATTATTTGTGTAATAATGAGCAAATGAAGATCTAGGAAAGTAATTTTTACCTCAATATAAAATAAAACTTTCTAACAGACCCATCGAAAGAGCATCTTACAAAAGCAGTGAATTCAAACAACATTACAAATTCGTGGGCTGGAGTGACAGTCTTCTCGTTTCTGTATCTTATATTTTTTAATGCATGAAGAGAGGATCTACACTGTTGGTAACATCTTTGTATAATAATATCACTTCTGAATAATAATGATAGATGGTACCACCCTAATGATTAAACTCAAATACCTTGGTCTCACTATGCTTACAAAACTTTATATATTTTAAATATTCTAAATACTCTTTCCCATGTCCTTATATTTACTTGTTGGCCTCTCAAGCTTTCATTACAGGCATTTATAGCTTTTGATAATCCAATCATGACTACTGTATAATACATTTGGGAAGCTTTAGCCTGCTGATCAGATGGAATCTAATTTCCCATTTAAAAATAGATCCTGTTTTACAGAGAACCATTGGGAGTAATCTACTTTTTACCAGGGAGCAAGTGAAACATTTGAGACAAATTCAGTCTTTCAGAGCAGCGGGGTACCATTTAGTAATTTACCTCCTCTGGGGCATTAATTGGTACCCTAGAGGACTGTAAGAGTTAATTTACCTCATACAGTGAACACTTGAATCCTAGGAAAGGATGCTTAGTTTAGCTCAAAACAAAGCAGGATTAAGACAGAAATTACAAGTAGCTTAAACCATGTACTATAACACATACTCGGGTTAAAAAAAAAAAAAAAGGTACTTTGGTTAAGATGCCATTTTTCTTCCATGGGTATTTTAGGTATTTGTAGTTATTAAGCTCCATGCCTCTTTCCCCTGCTTGAAAAAACAGAATTCCTACTGCAAAATATTGACACATTTGCAATTAATACAGGGTGTTGAGTCATTCTCAAAGATCATGCTGCTTTAGAGTAATTTCTAATAAATGTTATTTCTATAATTTCAAATAAATAATACATCTGTGAAATTCTACCAGAAGCAAAGAAAAAAGAACAATGAATGCATTTGTCAAGCATGCATTATCCTGAGATGCCTTAATATCATATATGGCCCTAAACTGCTAAATCACTATTTCACCTCAGCAACTTGGGGAACACGTGGTGCTATCAATTGAGACGTTGCATTTACTATCCCCCAATTTATTTGAAAGTATAAATAAACTTCAGAATTCCTATTAATGCCATAATACACCATTAATCTGGTAGAAGAGACCCGTGACTTTCAAACATTTTTAAAGCTCCAGAAAATGAGGAGAACTGCTCTGACTGAACTGGAATTGGGCGTCTAAGACCTACTCATTTGATCCTTGGACAACTGCCCAAGAGTAGACTAGACAGGGCCTTTCAAAGGATGAAGGTCCTTTGAACCAAAGCAGTTTATAAATTCTTATATAGAATAACATTAAAAGAAGTTGTTTTCCAAATTCAATAGAATGTGGTCACCTTCTTTTCTCACCTCTGTTGCTCTTGGATTTCCCATGTGTCATTCTCCATTATCATTATGTCTGTATATTTCACATATCTAATTCTTTAAAGAAGAGTCTGTATCTTGTTCCCATGTATGTCCCCTGTGGAATATTTACACAGTAGCCGCAGCTGTTCAATAAATATGAAATAATTCATTAATTAAAGTCTTAGGCTCTTTCTCTGTTGTCAGATGCAGAACTGATATGAAGAAATGATTATAATCTCCTTCACCCAAAGTCAAATTTACTCAGCTGTAACCAGAAGGAAGAGAAGGATGTGGAGTTAGGGGAAGCACACTTCTGTCAAGGGAGATAAACACTATAAAGGCTTAACACTGGGGCGGTGGTGGGTGGGGAGAGATTTCAAGAATTTGAAAGTAGGTCAGAATGGCTGGAGCACAGATTGTATCAGAGAGAGAAATGGTGGCCAACTGAAAGCCTAGAAAAGTGAGAAGAAATTGGGTATTGAGGTGCCTGTATTTCATGGTAAGAGTTTTACATTTTATCCTAAAATAACTTGGAACCCTTAAGCTAGGACAGATCTTTTTAGATTTGTAAATCAAAGAGATCTGTCAGACTACAGGACTTTATACTAGCAGGGAAGAAGACTGAATTCATTGAATTTGTTTTTTTGATATCACAATACATATCAATGCTGCACAACTTCAAATGCTCATGTGTGTCTATGTGTCTGTGTGTGTATGTGTCTACAAACAGAGGTAAATTCAAATAGAATATCTCTTATAAAGGCACTTTGGACACTTACAAGCTATTACCTTGTAACAAAGTTAATGTTTAAATGTTATTTATCTAACCCTCCGATAGTTTCAGAATATTTTAGCAAAAGATATATTAGACTATTCACAAACATATTTTTCTACAATCCTACAAAAAATACACAAAATCCTACAGCTGTATTAACATTCCATTGCAGGGCCTCTGTGGTCAGTCATGGCAATCTGTCAATGAACAACAGTTTGCTCTAAAATAAAGGAAAATAAGTTGTTGATTTGTTAGAATGCTGTCTAGTTGCAAAAAATTCAAGAGGTAGAATTATAGGATGGTGGAGCTGACAGACCTTAGTGAGCCTGGAACCCAATCTTATTTCCACAGACGAGATGACTGTGGTCTGGAATGAAAGTGACTTGCTATACAGTCCCTGTGTCTATTCCTTGAGTCCAGAGGAGAAAGCTTTGCCTTCCTTATGTAATATAATCAGAATAACTGGGACCACAGCTTCCTTCTACCATGAAAGTCTTTTTAATTGAGATCAGCCACAACTAAAGGAAAATAGCAGCAGCTGCTTCCCAGACAGAACTTGGTTGACTCATAGCTTCTGTTGGCAACATCTTTGTGAGAGGATGCATAAAACACCTGGTTTTCCTCACCTGTGGAAACATCACCAAAGACCATCCCCAGCTACATAGCCCAGGGAGTGAGGGGGAAAAACCCATGTCTTCCTTTCACTCGTGTTAGATTTCATTTCTTAACCCCAAATAATTTTGAGTGCAGTTTAAGTTTAGCGATTAATTAACATCATTATTTTAAGATTCCTTTTTTTAAAAAGTATCCAACTCTTTTAAGACTGGTAACACACTAGAATAATGAATTCTAATCAACAATCTTTAGCCTGCCATTATCAAAACTCTGAAAGTGTTAATACCGTCTTTTCTCCAAGTTCATAATCCAGCTGTAATGATTTCTTTTGATCTTCCTTTCATTAGACACCATAGAGCTGTAACTTTTCAACAGTATTCCTTTTCCCAAACTGATTCTGAGCATCTGATCTTTGGTCAAAGTGTTCTAAAGAACTCAGTTTTGCTTACATTCAATGAAAATGTTCCAATGACCTTGATCATTACAGTTGGATGTTGTTTTCATAAGAGAAGCAGCTGTGCTTGATGAGATGAGGGAAAACATGGCAGAATTGTATTCTGCATATAAGCTGTAATCATAAGCAGTGACCTGGAGAAAAAAGTCACTTTCAGTAGGCTTCCTTCATGCCTAGGAGCTTAAGAGTACACTGCAAGTAAAATGTTTAAAGAGTGATTGTGTGTGTGTGTGTGTGTGTGTGTGTGTGCGTGCGCTCATGCATGCATATGCTCACACACACATTTAAGGGGTGGATGAGAGGTTTGCCAAGATCTAGTAAAGAAGAAAAACCATGTTCTATATGAAATAGTAGTTCCATGCCTATGTACAAACTCCATAAAAAACCTCTAACTATGTAGCTAGGATGAATAAATAAAATATGTATTTCTAAATTCATACATGTATTTACTTTGCATAATATCCTACATGAGTAATAATTCCTCTTTTTAACAGTTAAATTAGATATAAAATTAATCTTTCTATTGGCATTCAATAGCTTATTGCTTTTTTAAAATCAGATACTACTGATGCTTCTCAAAACCTAGAAATAAGGCAGGAAGTATTTCAAATCCTTAAATCATCATTTCTCAATGTATGGTTACAACTCTTTTTGGCTGGCATAAGAATATTTCACGTCTTTTTTATCATCTTGCTCAGGTGGGTCTCACATTCATTCTCCCTCTATCCTATAATCTCTTCCGTGTGTGTGTATGTTTCTGAAACAGAATGTTCCTATAGTTGGAGCAGGGATCAGAAGGTGAACACCTCTCTACATCCCAAATTGAGAGAGAAGTATTCAGAGGTTAGTTACATCTGATAAAATCAGAGGCTGTTATTTAACAAGCAATGGGTACACAAGATAGGGACAGACAACCCCAAGGCTCTGTCTTTAGCAGCTAAGAATGTCCGTTAGACCTCAGGAACTTGTGTTCTAAACATACAGGTTGTTAGAATTACAAACTCAGGTTACAACCCCAGAATCTCCTGTCAAAGGTCTTCAAACAACAATGTAGACTTTAAGACATAACCTTTCTGAGGTCAATGCATAGAGCTACCCAGAAAATGGAATGTCATTTGATTTGCAGTACCCTAAAATGTGTGTGTGTGTTCATGTGTGCATGCTTTTCATATGTCAACTCAATTGAAACTTTTAACTAGAGGGGTAGTTTTCTTGTTTGAAATATGTAAAGGCAAAGGGCCAATGATTGAATCTGTAATAAGAGTAAGGATATTCATATACCCCCTTGTCACTGTGCTGTGAACAAAAATGAAAGCAATGCTATTAAAAAACAAAAAAAAAGAAAACTCAAAAAACCCTACGAGAAAAAGGAAAAAAAAAAGTGTAAAAGTACTAGTTTAATCAATACTTATTTCCATTCACCCCTGCATCAGTTAACACATGCAAGAGTTCAAACCTTCTCAGATAAGACAACAACAAAAATACATTAAAATGAAAAGCGTTTGACAAAGGTCTTGTAGACTATGTAATGTCATTATAAGATAGCATTTTATTTAAGTAGGGATTAAACAAGGAGCAGTGCCTGTGTTCTTTTCCGATGGGATCTCTAAACATCATCTGCATGAGCTTTAGGGATTATGGGAGAGATATATTATAACAAAACAGGCACAAATGGCCCATGACCAGAGACTGTTGGAAAAGGTGGCCAGGACCCATGAGGAACATGATTAGCAACTTTAAAGGATGCAGTGCTGCCACCACCACCGCAGGGAGCTTCTTGGACTTGGATGAAATAAAGCCTAGAAGTTTGTTCCATTGTTGCTGGAACCCCATGCTGTTAAATAACACTGACTCCAGTTATCTGGCACTATTAGTGTCCCCCCCCCCATTGGTCAGCTAATTAGACATAAACCTATTAAACAAAAATAAATTTTTATGTACTTTCTGTCACTTCTATCAAGCTTTTGCATATTTATTTGTTTATTATTTATTTATTTATATATTTTGTTTTTTAGGGCCATACACATGGCATATGGAGGTTCCCAGGCTAGGGGTCAAATCAGAGCTGCAAGCTGCCAGCCTACACCACAGCCACAGCAACCCAGGAACCAAGCCAGGTCTGCAACCTACACCACAGCTCACAGCAACGCCGGATCCTTAACCCACTGAGCAAGGCCAGGGATTGAACCTGCACCCTCATGAATACTAGTTTCTTTACTACTGAGGCACTAGGGGAACTCCCAAGCTTTTGCATATTTAAATTATCACTTTTTTAATGTTTATTTGTTCCAATGTATACGGTATTTGAACAAAGCAAGGAAGAAAATCTTAAAACCACAAGCACATTCCTACTAATGTTTAAAAACCACAAATCTCCTGAGAACAAGTTTATACTGCATATTTATTTATCTTACTGTATTTTTCATTTTTATGGCTGCACCTGCAGCTTATGAAAGTTCCTGGGCCAGGGGCTGAATTGGAGCTTCAGCTGAGGCCTACACCACAGCCATGGCAACAGCAGAATGGAGCCCCAAATCTTTTATCTACACTGCAGCTTACAGAAACACTAGATATTTAACATGAAGAGAGGCCAGGGATTAAATTGGCATCCTCATAGATGGGTCCTTAACTCTGCTGAGCCACAACGGGAGCTCTGATATATGCTGTATATTTAAAACACAACAGAGAGAGTTCCCTGTTGGCTTAGTGGCTTAAGGATCTGGCATTGTCACTGCTTTGGCTGTGGTTACTGATGTCACATGGGTTAATTCCCTAGCTTGGGGACTTCCACATCTATGGGCCTGGCCAAAAAAATATGCAACAAATGCCACATACAGTCAACTATGTAAACTTGTAAGCATTACCAATAGAACACCCTGAACTTATTGTCATCCTTTTGCCTGCTGCATCATTCCTAGGATGCCTTTCCAATTAAATTTTATGCCATTGGTGTGCCTTCTATTTTTCTCCTTACCCCACTGAAATCATGCCAGGTTTACTTTACCAGAATATGCCCAAAGGCCCAGCTCAGTTTCTTTCTCCTTAATGACCTGAAATTGAATCTATTGAAAAAGGCATCAGGTTGCCCACTCAATATAAGAAAATCATAGAATCCCTTAAAAGACCAATAAAATAGGAACTTAAGAACGAAATATGCTTATAGCTACAATGATATAAACAATCACATTGCCATATATTTAGATATTATAAAAGCACAGTCTCATCAAAATCCTACAGGGCCGGAGAAGTGGACTGAGCTGGCAACATTATACTTATTTCTACATGCAGATTCTAAAGCTCACAGTGGATAAGTGTCTCATCCGAGGTCACAGAACAAAACTAGATTTTTCTGACTCTTTTTGTCAATTTTTTCCTCTACAAGAGTGGTTATCTAAATGTGAGTCTGAGTTGTGTTGGGCTGTAGTTACTGCGCTGAGTGTAAATACGCCTCAACTGGAACCAGGACTCAACTCAGAAATAAGCCTTGGTTGCAAATGCTCTCATCTGGTCTAGGATCACAGCACTGGGGCATACTGGTCGGTGGCCAAACCCTTTCACCTTCCTTTCTTTCCCCAGAATGTTTAAAAGTCAGGGTTCCTGAGTCAGGCAGATCTGAGTCCATGTTCTGGTTCTCCTCTTACAAGCTGCAATACCTTTGGCTAATTACTGAACTTTCAGGCCTAAGTTAGTTTTCTCAATGGAAAGCAGCAGTAATAAAGGGCTCAGCACAACTCAGCTCAGATGAATAAATATGACTAATTATTATAGCAATGTTTTTAATATAAGTAGTTGCTACTGAAATAATAAAGTATAAATTTAAATAAACTGTGCTGATATATACCTTTTCATTCAGAGATACCAATAATTATAACTCTATACTATAGAAGTCTATCAAAATCATCATAATTTATTACTCTTGATAAAATAGGCCATAATCCTCTAACAGGTTGCAAAATATCCTTCTATTCCAATGCAGCTATTATTTTTTTCAGGTGTATGGGTATGCACTCTATTTTGATAAGAAGGTTGTTAAGTAGCTTGGCTGCCATGTTTAGTCGTTATTTGAAGTTTTCAAAATACCTCAGTGGGAAGGCACAAAATCTTGATATAAATTTGCAAGGACAGCAAGAAGTTCACAATGCATATCACTCACTGCTAGAATTATCACAGCAAAATAGTGCATTAGATAACTGTGGAATAAATACTTGAAACCTAGCCCAATGTTTTTTGAAAATATGCAAAAATTGTCAGACTGGTTAATGAATTTTCACTCTTGCAACATAACAGCTCACAGAAATATCCTAGGAGAACTAAGTTTCCTTGGGGCTTATAAATATGTGAAGAAACACATTTTTGCAGAAAGACTTTTTAGGACTACCAGGCAGTATGATGCTAGCACTTTGTTTAAAAAAATTTGCATATTCTTCACATGAGCAGAGAAACAAATGATCAATATTCACTCATTCACCACAGTGATTTAGGATCTAATATATGATGCTCAATGTTCTAAGCAATAGATAGACAGTAGTGAAAAATGAATCAAAATCCTTGCCTCATGGACCTTATACGCTAGTGGGAATTTGTAAGTACAAAAATAACTAAACATTTACATATTGGAGACTGAGAGAAAGCTATTGATAAATCTAAAGCAGAGAATAGATGATCTAACGTTGCCAGGAGTGAAAAAGGGGGTGGGGCTAGTGATTTTAAATAATTGGTCAGGGAACACCTCACTGAGAAGATGTCATTTGAGCAAAGATGTTAAGGAGATGAGCGAGGTCATCATACAGATACCACTGGGAAAGGTGTTCTGGGCAGAGGAAAGAACAAATGAGACAGAAAGGTGGCTAGCATATTTGAGGAACAGCTAGGAATCTTTTATGGGTGGAGCCGAGCTTCTGTCAAAGTACTAAGAGATGTCCCTCGGAGTTCCCGTCATGGCGCAGTGGTTAACGAATCCGACTAGGAACCATGAGGTTGCGGGTTCGGTCCCTGCCCTTGCTCAGTGGGTTAACCATCCAGCGTTGCCGTGAGCTGTGGTGTAGGTTGCAGACGCGGCTCGGATCCCGCGTTGCTGTGGCTCTGGCGTAGGCCGGCGGCTACAGCTCTGATTAGACCCCTAGCCTGGGAACCTCCATATGCCGCGGGAGCGGCCCAAGAAATAGCAAAAAGACAAAAAAAAAAAAAGATGTCCCCAGTGGGGTTGAGGGGCCAGAACATGTAGAACCTTGTAGTATGAGGGTGATAGAATGCCACTGGTAAGTTTCCAGTAGAGGAGGGCCATAATCTAGCACTTAGTGTATAAAGTGTCACTCTGGCTGCTGTTTTCAGTACAGACTGAAATGAAAAATGGCAGGAATGGAAGCAAGAGGTTGACTTATGGGATTATTATAGGAAAGAGATGATAGTGTCTAGGTCTAGGGTGACAGCAGTGGAGGTGCTAGGTGGCTACCTTTTTAGGACAGAGAAAAGATTCATGGATGGCTTGGATGTGGAGCATGAGATAAAGTAGAATCAAAGATGACTCGGAGTTCCCTGGTGGCTTAGTGGTTAAGGATCCCATAGTGTCACTACTGTGGCTCGGTGACTGCTGTGGTGTGGGTTCAATCTCTGTCCTGGGAACTTCTGCATGCCACTGAAGAATGGAAAGGATGGAGTTGCTATTAATCAATATGGCAAAGACTGTGAATAGGGCAGGGTTTTTTCATTTGTTTGTTAGTTTGTTTTTTAGGGCCACATCTGTGGCGTATGGAAGTTCCTGGGTTAGGGGTCGAATCCAAGCTGCAGCTGCTGGCCTACACCACAGCCACCACAATGCCAGATCCAAGCGTGTCTGCAACCTACACTGGATCCTTAACCTACTGAGTGAGGCCAAGGATTGAACCTGCATCCTCATGGATACCAGTCGGGTTCATTACCACTGATCCACAATAGGAACTCCCGGGGCAGGTTTTAAAGGACAAAAAAGATCTCAGATTTGAACATTTTAAGACTATGATGCCTGTTAAACATCTCTATAAGTGGTGACATCACATAAGGCATTGAGATACAAGTCTGGGCTTTTCAGGAGAAGTCTGGAGGGGAGATAGAAATTTGGGAAACATCAACACATGCATGATATTTAAAAACACAAAATCATATTTTGATCCATGAATCAAAATGAGAGAAAAAATTAAAACTGCAAGTATCCACCAAATCTTTTTATGAGTTTTGCAATAAAGGTTTCAGAGAGATAAGAAAATATCTGCCATAATAATGGAATCAAGTAAGTTTTGAAAAATGTGAATTTTAAGTGATGGAATTTTCCATTAGTGAGAGACTGAGAACAGACATTGAAGATTCATTCTCCTGGGTAAGGGAGAGAAGAAGGAATCCATTGCATTCACTGAACACAGGAACATTTTTTCAATAACAAGCAGAACAAAATCAAAGTTTAGAAACAAAGATGCAAATGGATGAGTGATACAATCATTTCAGGAAGTTCTCTGTGGATTCGGGGGTAGAAGATGCAAGAACATCATTGGGACATAAGGATTGTAAAGAGACATTTAGATGAGAAAAATTCCAGAGCTGAATGAAATTTAATTTCTTAAAGTGGAAGAAACAATATAAACCTGAACAAACCTAATAGAGAAACAAATTAAGTCATAAATATTTGAATGGCAAAAACAAAACCAAAAATTTTTGGAAGTAGGGATGATATCTTGATTATATAGGAAGTGGTGATTATTCATAAAACCAATGGAACTTTTGAAAAGGTCAGCTATTTGTTTCATGGAAATGAATGATTAGTTTGAAAATAATAGCCAAAAATTAAATTTAAATAAAAACATTAATCACAAAAAAATTAACATGAAGAATTGATGGGATGAATGTGTCTCACAATTTGGAAATTACTAAAGATCGCACATTCATTTGCCTTTTCTTCCAAGGATTTGGGGACAATGGTTGAATTTGAGGAAGTCATTAACTAATGATGAATTATGTAATTCCAGTAAGATTTTAAAATAAAATGAAAACATCATAGACTACTAAAATATTTTTCATATGGAAAAATTTTACATATGAAACTTATAAATGAAGACTTGGTAGCTTGCTTTCTTTGAATTCAGTTTTCCTTGTTTATAATTAATCCATCAAAGATGAGGATGGTTTTATCCACATTTTACAGATTTTACATACTCTTTATAGCAAAAAGTAAACTATGTTCTAATGATTAATAAATTGCTTTGAGGAAGAAAGGCAATTTATTATTCAGCTTGATTATATATTTTATGTACCATATCTATTCTAATGACTTTCAGACTCATTTCGAAAGATCAAATTTACTTTCAGAGACTGGAGATTTTACACACTTAAGATAATAAAAAGCATATGACACAGATTTAAAAAGTACTCATTAAAGAAATAGTTTCAGTTAGTGTTTAAATCAACTACAGCCTTAGAATGAGTATGTAAAATCTATATGAGACTGTTTTGAATGGAACATTTTAAAATTATTCAAATTATGATTTTATGTAATATGTCATTATAATTCTACCCATATTTAAAACACAACTAAAAATACAAGATATTTCAATTGAAAAACTGTTATGTTTTAACAGTGAATACTACACAGCATGAAAATTCATGGGAAAACAAAACATACACTATTAATTTGATGTAAGCCAATCCAAACCAAACAAACCAAAAACTGGTTCAAAATATGGACTCTGAAATTCTGTATTTGAGCTCCAACTCTGCCATTTCCTAGCTCTGTGTCCTTGAAAATGTACTTAACCATTTGAAATCCTCCTTTTATGTTGGTTCTATTTTGATACCAGCACAGACCTATGTTTTGCACTACACAGCCAAGAAGTTAAAATGCTATTTAGAAAGCAGTATGCCTTCCTTGATGACACCTGAGTAATAAAGTTCAGAAAAACTTAGATAATTCTAACAACTGCAACAAAGTAATTTGGAATCCATTAAACTAACAAAAAGCATAAAGGTAAAACAACAAATAGGAAACAAGTTTTTGTGTCCCAATAAAAGGTTGTGATTAATTCAACAGCATGCACCTGAGGTAAAAAGGGAAAACAAAATTTGAAAAAAGAAGGCAGGTTAGTAAAAGAGTTAAATGAAATGGGTAAACTTTCTAAAACGTTAAGTTAAAAAATTTCTACCTTACCTGGTTAGAGCTCTAATGAGTAAACGATTATCAGTTAAAATCGATTTAATGTAAGTTTTATATAAAACATTTATACTGTCTTGAATTTCTCACAAATTGATAAAACATTTAAAAAAACAATCAAACATAAAAATCCACTAAACAAACTCTTCAACTAATGTAAACTTGGTAGATTTCATAATTTTGAATTATTTCTTTTAAATACACATTGTAGTTTTATTTGATGGGTCTGTTCTCCTGAAATCAAACTTTGTTACAACTTATTTTCAAATTAACTTACATATCTTCTCCATTCTTTTGATCATGAGTCTTCCTTTCATATAGCTGAAATGTTTTATACATGTACAAGCTTGCAATTAGCTTTTGCTTTTCTTCTTCATTACATCACATGCAATTCAAGAAATAAATAGATTAGAAATGAGAGATACCATTTGGGGTAAAAGGCCATTACTAAGTTAGTCAACATATGAAGACAAAATTCTAAGACGGCCTTTGTGATCTCTAATCCTGGGTATCAACACATGTATAATCCCTCTGCTTCTCACATCACTGTACCTTGAATGCTAGAAGAACCTGTGACTTATTTTTTAGTGAAGAAAATATGGTGAAAGTCAAGAGATATCTTAGATGTAATTAAAAGCCCTGTGCAGGTGACTCTGAATTAATCAAAAGGGAGATGATCTTGGATGGGCCTGACCAAATCAGGGGAATCCTTTAAATAAAGGTCCAGGTTTATGGTCATTTGTTATGCAGCAATAGAAAGCTAATACACCATGTTTTTAATCCCTGCTATACTTAAAATTCTCTAAATATCAACAACAAAATTAAGGTGAGGGGAATGAATTCAATATTATGTTGAAGCTCATGGCTACAATAGATATTCATTCCATTATTCAATGTTTTATGTTTGAAAAATTCATAATATATTTTTAAGCATGAAAAAAAAAAGAATTAAAATTTTTTTATCTTTTTTAAGATCTGTTTTATTTGGTTTAAATGAAATAAGTTGTAACAATCTATTAATCTTCCTACTGACAGCAGATTAAAAATGATATAATTTTAATATAGCAAAAGGTAAGTGAAATGCTTAGAAAGAAAATCATAGCTGGAAGAATCAGGCTCCCTGACTTCAGATTATACTACAAAGCTATGGTCTTCAAAACAGTCTGGTACTGGCACAGAAATAGAAATTTAGATAAATGGAAAAGAGTAGAAAGCCCAGAAATAAACTCATGAACCTATGGTCAACTAATCTATGACCAAGGAGGCAAGAATATACAATGGAAAAAAATACAGTGTTCTCAGTAGGTGGTGCTGGGAAAACTGGACAGCTACATGTAAAAGAATGAAATTAGAACACTCTAACACTATACACAAAAATAAACTCCAAATGGATTGAAGACCTAAACCTAAAACCAGATACTATAAAAATCTCAGAGGAAAATACCCTTTGACATAAAGCACAGTAATATATTTATGGATTCACCTCCAAGAGTAATGAAATAAAAATAAAATGAAAATGAACAAATGGGATCTATTAAACTTAAAAGCTTTTGCATAAACAAAACAAAACACCCCATGGAAGGGAGAAAATATCTACAAATGAAGAAACTGACAAGGGCATAATCTCCAAAATATACAAATAATTCATGCAGCTCAACAGCAAAACAAACAAACAAACAACCTAATAAAAAATGGGCAAAAGATCTAAATTGACTTATCTCTAAAGAAGACATACAGATGGTCAAAAAAATATGCAAAGATGCTCAGCATCACTAATTATTAGAGGAATG
This sequence comes from Phacochoerus africanus, assembly GCF_016906955.1. Lineage (NCBI taxonomy): Eukaryota > Metazoa > Chordata > Mammalia > Artiodactyla > Suidae > Phacochoerus > Phacochoerus africanus. The sequence continues at coordinate 110,887,658 of NC_062554.1, forward strand.
CAAATCAAATATACAATAAGGTAGTCATGACAGTCAGAATGGCCACCATCAAAAAGTCAGCAAACAATAAATGCTGGAGAAGGTGTAGAGAAAAGGGAACCCTCTTACACTGTTGGTGGGAATGTAAATTGGTTAAGCCACAATGGAAAACAGTATGGATCTTCCTAAAAAAATAAATATAGAAATACCATATGATCCAGCAACCCCACTCCTGACACGTATCCAGAGAAATGCATACTTTGAAAAGATACATGCACCCCAATATTCATTGAAGCACTATTTACAACAGCTGAGACATAGAAGCATCCTAAATGTCCATGGACAAAGGAATGGATAAAGAAGATGTGGTACATATATACAGTAAAGTATTCTTCAGCCATAAAAAAGAATAAATAATGTCATTTGCAGCAACATGGATGGACTTAGAGATTTTCATACTAAGTGAAGCAATCAGACAGAGAAAGACAAACATCATATGATATCACTTATATGTGGAATCTACAAAAAGATACAAATGAAGCCATTTACAAAACATAAATAGACTCACAATCTTGGAAAATAAACCTATGGCTACCAAAGGGGACAGGTGTGTGAAGGGATGGGTTGGGAGTCTGGGTTTGGCATTTGCACACTATTGTTCATGGAATGGAAGGTCAATGGAGACCTGCTCTGGAGCACAGGGAACTCTACCCAGTATGCTAGATAACCTATACGGGGAAAGAATCTGAAAAAGAATGGATGTGTATATGTGTATAACGGAATCACTTTTTGTATTATAGAAATTATCACAACACTGTAAATCAACTACACTTCAATAAAGCTTTAAAATTAAAATAAAAAGGTAAGTGAAAATAAACCTGAGATTCCAAAGACTTCATCATATACAATGATGATTAACTGCATAAATAAGAAAAGAGTTACACATGCCAGTGAAAATTTTCAAAAGAAAACTTCTAAATCAATTAAATGAGTTTACAGTTGAGGGAACATCAAAGGATTTGTTAGAGGGGAATATTTAGAATACTAACTGGTTTTAATTTTGATTAATATTTTGTTAGAAATTTTGTTCTAATTAATCTTTCTATTGCTTTGTGTCTATTAAGAGCCCATCAGGGGAAAAAATACTACTATATTCTGCTAGTAAGTTTACGTCTAGTAATTATATCTCATTGCATTCCCAGTTCACTGAGCCAACTCTAAAGGGCCACGGAGTTGTGTGTATTCTCACAAATTCATAAATAAAAGTCTGCCATCTGGCATTAAGTGCTTCAGGCACAGAGTTTTAGTTTAGTAACTCTTAAGCTTAAGGTAAAATAACTTCTACTGTGAGCATAAAATGGTCCACCATGAAACAAAGAAGAAACATTGACACTGTCCGATAAATTTGAGAGATCTTACAAAGGTTTTTGAAAAACCCTGAGTTGAGGATCCAGGAAAAATATTCCCAGATATAACCAGCCCATAGTATCCAGGAGGTTAATGACAGAGCAAAGCCTCAGAAGCTTAACTAATAACCTTTTCCAGGCCTCCCAAGTTCAGGGACCTTTTGATTCTAGTATCTGGTTCAAGATCTTTCTTCACCAGCTGGGGGTTGAGGGCCTGTGAAGGGGTTTGGTTGATACTGGAAATATTGGCTGTGCTCTCTGCTTTCTTCTCTATCTCTGCCTGGACATTTTTACTATTTTATTTCTAGTTTCAAAGTCTTCTTTTTTTTTCCCCCACCCATCCTTTATTATTACAGCACTCAAAAGAATTGGATGCATTGAAGTAAATGACCAAGGCAAGTTTAGACACAGAGCCTGGATTCTTAGCCACCCTCTACTTGCTTTCCATTGTGACATGTAAAAAAAATGCTCCAAAATATGGCCTCTTGCCCATTGAAGGAACAGTAGAATCCACATCCAACATTCTAGTCATGGTTCCTTGTGCTAAGGCATTTTTTCATCCCTTTCCTTCCTCTTTGCCAAAAACAGGTTCCTAAGAAATAAACTAATAAACAACCTTTATTCTGCCATGATACAAATCAATGGCCCTATCAGCTGTCCAGATGAGCTCATGACCTCTTTATGTCTTTTCTGTAAGTGTGTCCCTTTTATGTGCATCTTGCCTTACGCTTTAGCCCCAACAGCCTATAATGCCCCTGAGAGAAAGTGTCTCTATCTCACTCATTTTAAGTGGTGGGGCCTGGCTGAGCTCTTAGTGGGCCACTCAGTAACATGAATTCATTTATTATTCTGATGCTGCATGAAATCATGAGCTAGACCAAGCTCATTTTAAGTCACAGCCAGGACTAGTGACTAGTTGCTATTTTGCAGATAGTCCTGGCCCTCTCTTCCTTTCTCTCAGCTCTATACTAGGAAAGAGTTTCCTTTAAGTTTGCTTAAGTATCTAAAGAAAATGACATTTTCTTTTGATTTCCCTTTTGTTCCCATAGCAATTAGAAGACATTTTGTGAAACTCTGGAGGTCAAAACTGTGATGTTTGAAATAGCTTATTGAAAGTGGAATGGAGTGGGGAAAACAAATGACTATGTCTAAGGCCCCATGCTGGCCCTGTTATTAACAAACTGTGAGAATTGGCTTTTCATATTTTTCAGGTTGTATGTGGATGTAGGTAGGAGTGTGTGTGTGTAGGAGTGAGTGTGTGTGTGTGTGTGTGTATTCTCACTTTAGGATTGCAGCTGGTACGATAAAGATAGTGGGAAAGCTCACAGACCTTTGCTCACTGAAGTACTGAAATTGGGAAGAAATGTCAAGCTCACAATGACTTATCAGGCACTTTCAGCCAACCATCTATAATTAATCTAAAAGAACCCTAGCAAGCCTTAAGAATAACACGGAGATTCTACTCTTTCACCTAATCTCTTGAAACATAAAGGGCAGGAGGAAACATGCAAACTGATTATGTCATGCGTAATGAAAAATATCTTTAGTAACATATCATTATTGGAACATAATACATCCTGATGGGCCATTTATCAATCCCATAATTTACTATCTAGTGCACATAGAGAGTCTCATCACAATCATGTACCACTCCACCAAGCCACTTACAAAATATGCTTACCTGCCTTCCTACACAATCTACACTTAAAGAGCTCAGAGTCTTCGCTAAATTTTAACTCCATTTCAATTAGTACTCACCATAGAAATGGAAAACCGGCTGGCTGTTCATTGACCTCGCACTACAATGTACATGCATATTATTCTCCTGACTATTCTTAGCATCTCTTTTTCATGTTCATTAATGCCAGACTTTCATATTTCTAACAAGGGTATTTTTTTGCTCCAATTTTTAGTAATCTTTTTGTGTTTGCTGTAAATGCTTCTAAGGTATATAATAATTAGATTCAATTGCTTAACTGCCAGGCTGAAGGTAATATTCTAGTAAATGCTAATCTAATGAAGAATGAGGTTGAATTATCAGACATCAGCCCTGCCTAAGCAGGTTTGTTTGAAATATCAGTTGGACACATATGAGAAATCAATTTTATTTTAATTATTTTTCTTAAATAAATGACTTTTATTTTGCAAAATGATCACTTAGGATATCAACATTTTTTATAGTAAGAACAATTTACTTTGGTGAAGATAACATGCTAGAATATGCATTCTAGTAAAGACAATTTAGAGGGCAATGTTTGATTGACCTTTGGTTATGCTGATGGAGGTACCATAGTCTGAAGACATTCTTTTCAGAACTTGTGTAATATAGGGAGAAATTATTGCAAAGGAAATAATTTTTAGTTTTGAAGTCAAATAGTAGAAAACACTGCTCTTCAAATTTTGTACAAGAGCATCTTCTCTCTCCATTTTTATATTTTAGTTATTTATGATTTTTTAAATGGATATCCACAAAGATGGTGTCTATTTTTTTCACAATGATATCTCAGTTTTAATGAATGATCATTTCAATTCTATATTTGAGAAGTTAGTATTCTTGGCATGAATCTACCAGTGAATACTACTGATATATAGTTTCGACAGCATGGAACTAAAATCCTAGAAATGTTAACAAATCCTAACAAAAATGACATTTGAAAACTATAGAAGTATTTATGAAGATTTTTATATTGCCCATAATTTCAACAGAGTTACTCAAACAATTACTTTTTTTTTCTTTTGACTTTTTAGGACCGTACTTGTGGCATATGGAGGTTCCCAGGCTAGGGGTCAAATCCAAGCTACAGCCAGTGGCCTATGCCACAGCCACAACAGTGGCTCATGGATCCTAGTCAGGTTCATTAACTGCTGTGCCATGAAGGAAACTTCCTGAATAATTACTTTTGATTCACTTACTCTGGCTTGTTTCAGTTGGGTACATTTTTTTTCTTCTAACAGAATTTTTAAAGAAATCATCAGTTTCTTGTATTACTTGCAAATTCCTTGTCTCTTTTTAAAAAATAGGTTACAGCTGGAGATTTCTTTAACATTTTAAAAGACACTTTAAAGAGTTTCTATGAACTACTCTAATATATGAGAGTAGTTATTTTGGCCCTGGCGAAGGTCACTGTTGCAAAAGATATCAGATAAGTCAAACATATCACACATTTATTATTTTAAATCTGACAGGCACATATGTAATGCGTAAGGGATTGTTCTCTTTACAAAAATGACCAAAAATGTGAAATTAACTCCTCTATAATTTCGTGTCCAGCTTCCTATTTCTAGCCTAACTAGAAAGGCAGTGTTCTCCAAACATGTGTTTCATAAACAACCAAAGGCTAACATTTTATATACCACAACTGAACCCACTTATTCTTAGGAAAACACTCATACGATTTATTCATCATTCAGTAATAACAGAGGAATCCATCTGTTAGAGATGAAAGTTAACAAGAAGATATAAATCTGTATTAAGGAAAAGGAAAATAAAACTTGAACAAGTATAAAGTCAACTTGTTTCCAGATCCCATGTTTCCTTTGTATAACTTTTTTACATTTGACATATTGATACATTGCATGCATAACTGTTTCATACTAATATATCATTGTTTGTGCTATTATATCTATTAATTAAAACTTGTCCCATCAAAGGCCCAATTTGTATTCAATCTTAATTAAAATGAAAATAAAAATTAAAATAATTTAATTAGATGTGTATTGGGATGGATTTAAGACCTGGAGTTTCTGCGTGATAGATCCACTTTCTTGTAAAATTTGTTAATATTTTACATTCTTTTGTTGTTGTTGTTGTTGTTGTAGTTTGTCTTTTTTAGGGCTGCAACCGCAGCATATGGAGGTTCCCAGGCTAGGGGTCTAATCGGAGCTACAGCTGCCTGCCTACACCAGAGCCACAGCAAAGCCAGATCCGAGCGGCATCTGCGACCTACATCACAGCTCATGGCAACGTCGGATCCTTAACCCACTGAACAAGGCCAGGAATCAAACCCACAACCTCATGGTTCCTAGTCAGATTTGCTTCCACTAGGCCAAGATGGGAACTCCCAAATATTTTACATTCTTAAGGCTATGCAAATTAGTGGTATTATATTCATAACTTATAACCTGATCATTTTGTAAAAACTTATCAAAACCTATCAAACTGAGAATAATGTCAATAAATCTGGAGAGTTAAAATAAGTACAAAAGAAGGAAATGTCTTCAGATGTTTAGAAGCATAGAAAAGTTGATATCAAACATTGCTGAATACTACAAACTGAACTTGCAGAAAAGGAAAAGAAAAAAATGTAGTGAATTATACTTGACTTGCTGATAAAAGTAGTTCAATAAATAATCTTGAAAGGTATTTTTTTCATGGCACTAAACTTGAGACAGATTTTCTGGGAAAATACTAGTCAGTATCGCCAATCACCTATTGTAAAAATGAAGAAATATTCTTTATTACCACTTACATATTATCATCAATAAAACAGAATTAAATACTACTTTGCCAAAGAATTGCCTACCAAGAATTCATAAAATATAATATAGGGAGAGCTCTGAGACCAATCCACAAGGCTAATATTTGCCAGAAACAACATTAGGGTACCCAATTCTACTGCCTTGGAACATGATCATGACAATATTAAAAAATTATTATTGTATTTATTTTTATTGTGATAACATTGTTTATAATATGTTTGTTGTGTACATTATATTTCAACTTGTAAATACACCACAGTGCGCTCACCACGAAAAATTTAGTTTCCATCTGTCACCACATAGTTGAGCCCCTTTTCCTGTTTCATTATCATCCCTCCTCTCCTTTCCCCCTGGTAATCACTACCCTGTTGTCTGTCCCTATGTGTTAATTTTTGTCCAGTTGGTTGATTTCTTTCCTTCTTTCTTTTAGTTTTATTCTTAAAAGAATTATTTGAAATTTATTTATTTTTCCTCTTATTTTTTTACTACTCAAATGAGTTTATCACATCTGTAGTTGTATAATGATCATAACAATCTGATTTCACAGCCCAAGCACATCCCTCCACCCCCCAAACTGTCTCCTCTGGAGACCATAACTTTTTCAATGTCTGTGAGTCAGCATCTGTTCTGCAAAGAAGTTCCGTCTGTCCTTTTTTCAGATTCCACATATCAGTGAAAGCATTTGATGTTGGTATCTCATTGAATGGCTGACTTCACTTAGCATGATCGTTTCTAGGTCCATCCATGCTGCAAAAAAATGCTGCTATTTCATTCTTTTTAATGGCTGAGTAATATTCCATTGTGTATATGTACCACTTCTTATTGATCCACTCCTCTGTCGATGGACATTTGGGTTGTTTCCATGCCTTGGCTATTGTAAATAGTGTTGCAATGAACATCAGAGTACATGTGTCTTTGCGAGTCGTGGTTTTCTCTGGTAGATGCCCAGGAGTGGGATTGCTGGGTCAAATGGTAGTTCTATTTTTAGTTTTCTGAGGAATTGCCATACTGCTTTCCACAGTGGTTGCACCAATTTACAATCCCACCAACAGTGTACTAGGGTTCCCTTTTCTCCACACCCTCTCCAGCACTTACTGTTTGTAGACTTTTGGATGAAGGCCATTCTGGCTGGTGTAAGGTGGTACCTCAGAGTGGTTTTGCATCTCTCTAATAATGAGAGATGTTGAACATCTTTTCATGTGTTTTTTGGCCATCTATATGTGTTTGGAGAACTATCTGTTTAGATCATCTGCCCATTTTTTGATAGGCTGTTTGTTTTTTTGGTATTGAGCTGCAAAAGGTGTTTACAAATTTTGGAGATTAATCCCTTGTCCGTCGATTCACTTGCAAAGATTTTCTCCCATTCTGTGGGTTGACTTTTCGTGTTTTTTTTTAGGGTTTCCTTTGCTGTGCAGTAACTTTTAAGTTTGATTAGGTCCCATTTATTTATTTTTGTTTTTATTGTCAATACTCTAAGAGGTGGATCTGAGAAGATATTGCTGTTGTGTATGTCAGAGTGTGTTTGGCCTATGTTTTCCTCTAAGAATTTTATAGTGTCTGGTCTTATATCTAGGTCTTTAATCCATCTGGAGTTTATTTTTGTGTATGGTGTTAGGGAGTGTTTTAACTTCATTCTTTTTCATGTGGCTGTCCAGCTTTCCCAGCACCACTTATTGAACAGGCTGTTCTTTTTCCATTGTATATCCTTGCTTTGTTTGTCATAGATGAGTTGGCTGTTCATGTGTGGGTTTGATTCTGGGCTTTCTATCCTGTTCCACTGATCTATATTTCTGTCTTTGTGCCAGTACCATACAGTTTTGATGATCGTTGCTTTGTAGTATAGTCTGAAGTCCAGGAGCCTGATTCCTCCAGCTCCATTCTTCTTTTTCAGGATGTCTCTGGCTATTCTGGGTCTGTTGTGATTCCAAACAAACTTTAAAATAGTTTTTTTGAGTTCTGTTAAAAATGTCCTTGGTAATTTGATAGGGATTTCATTGAATCTGTAGATTGCTTTAGGTAGTATGGTCATTTTGATGATATTAACTCTTCCAATCCACGAGCATGGTACATCTTTCTATCTATTTGTGTCATCTTTGATTTCTTTCTTCAGTGTCTTATAGTTCTCAGGGTAAAGGCCTTTTGTCTCTTTAGGTAGGTTTACTCCAAAGTATTTTATTCTTTGGGATGTGATGGTAAACAGGATTGCTTCCCTAATTTCTTTTTCTGATCTTTCATTGCTGGTGTATAGAAATGCTGTCAATTTCTGTGTATTAATTTTGTATCCCGCAACTGTGCCAAATTCATGGATGAGATCTAACAGTTTTCTGGTAGAGTCTTTAGGATTCTCTAAGTATAGTATCATGTCATCTGCAGATAGGGATAGTTTTACTTCTTCCTTTCCAATTTGGATTCCTTTTATTTCTTTCACTTCTCTGATTTCCATGGCTAGGACTTCCAAAACTATGTTGAAGAGTAGTGGCGAAAACGGACATCCTTGTCTTGTTCCTGATCTCAGCGGGAATTCCTTCAGCTTTTCACCATTGAGAATGATGTTCACTGTGGGTTTGTCATATATGGCCTTTATTATGTTGAGGTAGGTTCCTGTTATGTCCACTTTCTGAAGGGTTTTTATCAGAAATGGGTGTTGGATTTTGTCAAAGGCTTTTTCTGCATCTATTGAGAGGATCATATGGTTTTTAGTCTTCAGTTTGTTCATGTGCTGTATCACACAGATGGATTTGCAGATTTTGAAGAACCCTTGCATCCCTAGGATAAATCCCACTTGATCATGACATACAATCCTTTTAATGTATTGTTGGATGCAGTTTGCTGGTGTTTTGTTGAGGATTTTGCATCTATGTGCATCAGTGAAACTGGCCTGTAGTTTTCTTTTTTTGTGGTATCTCTGTCTAGTTTTGGTATCAGGGTGATGGTGGACTCATAGAATGAGTTTGGGAGTATCCTTTCCTCTGAAAACTTTTGAAATAGTTTCAGAAGGATAGGTGTTAGCTCTTCTCTAAATGTTTGATAGAATTCACCTGTGGAGCCATCTGGTCCTGGACTTTTGTTTGTTGGGAGTTTTTTAATCACAGTTTCAATTTCCGTTCTTGTGAATGGTCCATTCATCTTTTCCATTTCATCTTGGTTTAGTCTTGGAAGATTGTACTTTTCTAAGAATGTGTTCATTTCTTCTAGGTTTTCCATTTTATTGGCGTATGGTTGCATATAAGGTTCTCTTATGATCCTTTGTGATCCTCTGTGATGTCCCTTGTTACTTCTCCTTTTTCATTTCTAATTTTATTGATTTCAGTCCTCTCTCTTTTTTGCTTGATAAGGTCTGGCTAGGGGTTTATCAATTTTGTTGATCTTTTCAAAGATCCAGCTTTTTGTTTCATTGATCTTTTTGTATGGTTTTCTTTGTTTCTAGTTCATTGATTTCTGCTCTGATCTTTATGATTTCCTTCCTTCTACTAACTTTAGGTCTTGTCTATTCTTCTCTCTCGAGCTGCTTTAGATGTAAAGTTAGCTTGTTTATTTGAGCTTTTTCTTGTTTCCTGAGGTGGGCTTGTATTGCTATACTTTCTTCTTAGAACAGCTTTTGCTGCATCCCATAGGTTTTGGAGTGTTATATCTTCATTGTCATTTGCTTCTAGGTATTTTTTAATTTCCTCTTAGATTTCTTCAGTGATCCATTGGTTGTTCAGCATCATGTTGTTTAGTCTCCACGTGTTTGTGTTTTTTGCAGATTTTTTTTGTTGTTGATTTCAAGTCGCATAGCATTGTGGTCAGAAAAGATGCTTGATATGATTTCAATTTTCTTAAAGTTACCGAGGTTGGACTTGTAGCCCAGGATGTGATCAATCTTAGAGAATGTTCCATGTTCACCTGAGAAGAATGTGTATTCTGTTGCATTGGGATGGAATGTCCTATAAATATCTATTAAGTCCATCTGGTTTAATGCATCATTCAGGGCATGTGTTTCCTTATTGGTTGATCTGTCCATTGCTGTAAGTTGGGTGTTGAAGTCTCCGACTATGATTGTGTTATTGCCAATTTCGCCTTTTAAGGTTGTTAGCAGTTGCCTTATATACTGTGGTGAACCTGTGTTGGGTGTATAGATATTTAAAATTGTTATATCTTCTTCTTGGATTGATCCTTTGATCATTATGTCATGTCCTTCCTTGTCCCTTAAAACAGTCTTCATTTTAAAGTCTATTTTGTCTGATATGAGTATTGCTACTCCAGCTTTCTTTTGATCCCTGTTAGCATGAAATATTTTCTTCCATCCTCTCCCTTTCAATTTGTATGTGTCCCTAGATGTGAAGTGGGTCTCCTGAAGACTGCATATATATGGGTCTTATTTTTGTATCCATTCAGCCAGTCTAAGTCTTTTGGTTGGGACATTTAGTTCATTAACAATTAAGGTAATTATTGATATGTATGCTCTTATTGCCATTTTATTAATTGCTCTGGATTTGTTTTTGTAGCTCTTTTTTCTTTCCTTCTTCTCTTGTTCTTTTCTGCCTATAGAAGTTCCCTTAGTATTTGTTGTAAGGTTGGTTTAGTGTTGCTGAATTCTCTCAGCTTTTGCTTATCTGAGGTTTTTAATTTCTCCTTCAAATCTGAAGGAGAGCCTTTCTGGGTAGAGTAATCTTGGTTGGAGGGTTTTTCCTTTCATCACATTAAGTATATCATGCCACTCCCTTCTGGCCTGCAGAGTTTCTGTTGAAAAATCTGCCGATAACCTTATCAGGGTTACCTTGTATGTTATTTGCTTCTTTTCCCTAGCTGCTTTCAAGATTTTCTCTGTCTTTAACTTTAGTCAGTTTGATTAATATGTGTCTCAGGGTGTTCCTCCTTGGGTTTATTTTATATGGTACTCGTTGTGCTTCCTGGATTTGAGTGAGTGATTCCTTTCCCATGTTAAGGAAGTTTTCAGCTATTATCTCTTGGAATATTTTTTCTGTCTCCTTTTGGCACCCCTATAATATAGATGTTGGTGTGTTTAATGTTGCCCCAGATTTCTCTGAGACTCTCTTCGTTTGTTTTCCATCTTTTTTCTCTTTTCTGTTCCGCATCCGTAATTTCCACTAATCTGTCCTCCACCTCGCTTATTCATTCTTCCGCCTCCTATATTCTGCTATTAGTTGCTTCTAGTGAATTTCTTATTTCAGTTATTTATTTTGCATCTCTTCCTGTTCAAGTTTTATATCTTGTATCTCTTTGCTCGGTGTTTCCTGTGAGTTATCCATCTTTGCCTCCAGTTTTTTTCAATGTCTTGCATCATCTTCAGCATCAACAATTTAAAGTCTTTTTCCTGGATGCTGAGAATCTCCTCATCACTTAGCTGATTTTCTAGGGTTTTTTCCTTTCTCCCTCATCTGAGTTATAGTTCTCTGTCTTTTCATTTTTATAGGTTTTTGGTGTGGTGACCTTTTTACAGATAATAGAGTTGTGGCCTCTCTTACTTCTGGTGTCTGCCCCCCTGTGGCTAAAGTCAGTATGGGGGGCTTGCTGTAGGCTTCCTGATGGGAGGGGCTGATGTCTGCCCACTGGTGGTTGGAGCTGATTCTAATCCCTCTGGTGGGTGGGGCTTAGCCTCTGGATGGGATTAGAGGCAGCTATGTGCCTGAGGGGTCTTTAGGTAGCTTGGTTACTGAGGGGTGGGGCTGTGATCCCACCTGGATTGTTGTTTGCCCTGGGACTTCTCAGCAGCTGACTGATGTGTGGTGCCAGATTTTGCCAAAATGGCCACGTCCAGAGAAAGGCATGTCTGCTGAATATTCCAGAGAGCTTTGCTTTCAATGTCATTCCCTCACAACAAGCCACATTCACCCCTGTTTTCCCAGGATGTCCTCCAAGAACTGCAGGCAGGTTTGACCCAGATTCCTATGGAGATTCTGCTTTGCTCTGGGACCCAGTGCACATGAAAGTCTGTGTGCACCTTTTAAGAATGGGGTCTTCATTTCCCCCAGTCCCACGGAGCTCCTGTACACAAGCCCCACTGGCCTTCAATGCCAGATGCTCCAGGGGCTCTTTCTCCCAGTGCCAGATCCCCACACATGAGAGTTTGATGTGGGGCTCAGAACTCTCACTCCTGTAGGTGAGTCTCTGTTAGCCGGTTAGTTTCCAGTCTGTGGAGTTTCCCACCCAGGAGGAATGGGGTTGTTTATATCGCAAAATCTCCCCTCCTACCTCTTGATGTGTCCTCCTCTTTTTCTTCTGGAGTAGAATATCCTTTTTAAGGTTTCCTGTCCATTTGGGTGAAGAATGCTCAGTCTTTAGTTGTGAATTTTGTTGTTTTTAAGAGAGAAGTTGAGCTCCAGTCCTTCTATTCTGCCATCTTAATCTGAATCCCCTGGTTGATTTATTTTGGTGTTTTTTGCTTTTGCTTTTTCTATTTTTTTTATTTTTTTAATTAAAGTATAGTTGATTTCCAATGTTCTTTCAATTGCTGCTGTATAGCAAAGTGACCCAGTCATATGTATATGTACATTCTTTTTTTTCATACTATCTTCCACCATGTTTTAACTTAAGAGATTGTACATAGTTCCCTGTACTGTACAGTAAGACCTCATTGCTCATCCATTTGAAATTTAACAGTTTTGCATCTACTAACCCCAAACTCCCCATACATCCCACTCCCTCTCCACTGCCCCCTGTAAACCACAAATCTCCTCTCCATGGCCATGATCTCTTTCTATTTTGTAGATAGGATCATTTGTGGCATATTTTAGATTTCACATATAAATGATATATGATGTTTGTCTTTTTCTGACTTCACTTAGTATGAGAATCTCTAGTTGCATCCATGTGCTTTTGTTTTTTTTATTCCATATATGACTGAAATCAGCATTACTTTTTTTCTATCTGACTTAATTCATTTAGCATAATACCCTCAAAGTCCAACTAGGTTGTCAAACACAGCAAGATTTCATGGTTTCCATTAACAAGTAGTTTTCCATTGAGTGTGTGTGTGTGTGTGTGTGTGTGTGTGTGTGTGTGTGTGTACATGTGCACCACATCTTCTTTATCCATTCATCCACTTATAGGTTGTATCCCCATCTTGGTCACAGTAAGTAGTGCTGCTATGACTGTGGGACACATGTATATCTTTCCCCTGTCCTTGTTCTCATCTTTATCATCTCAATCAAGATAGTAAGAGGAGTTAAAAAGGTTATGTTTGCTTTGGAAGAAAAAAAATACCTTTCATGTAACAGGTTGCTTAAAAATGTCTCACCATTTTTTCCCAGTGCATTAGCTACATTAATTTCCATATTGAAAGTTTCAAGTAACTTTCTTTGGCTTTCAGTCTAGATATTTGTTGTTCCATTATTTCAAGTCCATTTACATGTGGGGCACCAGCATTCACACTGTACATTCATACACAAATGATACATGCTTTAAAATATTTGTAAACAGACTAATGGATAAAGTAATAATTTTGTGCTTCTCAGAATAATGAAATATCATTTTTTCCTTTAATATGTTTTTCACTTACTGGCTGTGATTTAGTCTGCCTTGAGACTAACAGCATTATTTTTTCTCACTTTTACAAAAGCTTACCTGGGAATGGAGGTGTGTATTAGATGTCTGAGACAGCCATAACAAAATACCACAAACCATGTGGCTTAACCAACAAAAATTTAAATTTTTGCAGCTCTGGAGGCTAGACACCCAAGATCAAGGTGTCAGCAGTGTCAGCTTCTTCCAAGATCTCTCTCCTTGCCTTGCAGCCTTCTTGCTATGTCCTCACCTGGTCTTTCCTCTGTGCACACACACGCCTGTCTGTCTGTCTACATTTTCTTTTCTTATTAGGGCTCCATTCAGACTGGATTGGGAACCACCCTAATATAAATGCCTTTATATTTATTCAAATACTTATTTCAAGGGCTAATTTCCAAATATGGCACATTTTGAGCTACTAGTTACTATGACTTCAACATATAAATTTTGAGAGGACACAATTCAGCCTAGAACAGGCTGTTAGAGCAATTACTGTCTCAAAGTTTCTGTCTTGCTTGTCTGTCCTTTTCCTGACCCATTGTCTTTAGCTGGGAATTCATTTGTTTGCTACTGACTGGCATTTCTGATTTGCCAACTTCTTAGGCTCTAAGGCAAAGGAAAACAAACCTAAGAAACAAACACTGTGCTGTTCCTTGGGTCTCCAGATCTGTGCCCTGTTCACTTCCGCTTTCCACCTTTCAGACACCACCTTATGTTCAATTAATATATATAATAACTAGGGTTGGAGTTGTACTCAGAAGGAAGAACAGGGGCACACACATCCACTCCATCTTCTGACCATTAGGATTCTTACTCTTGTTTTACAAACAACTTTTTTTAAAAAATAATGATGATCAGAATCAGAAAAGAACTACCCTGAAAGATAAGACAACAGATAAGGAGAACTGGAGTCAAACATAGTATTTTAGTAAAGGTCTATTTTCCACAAGAATTTTTAAGTGTTTATTTTATTTTTAATATTGATTTTTACTTTTTCCATTATAGCTGGCTTACAGTGTATTGTCAATTTTCTACTGTACACCAAGGTGACCCAGTTACACATACATGTATACATTCCTTTTTCTCATATTATCATGCTCCATCATAAGTGACTAGATATAGTTCTCAGTGCTATACAGCAGGATCTCATTGCTTATCCATTCCAAAAGCAATAGTTTGCAACTATTAACCCCAAGCTCACAATCCATCTCACTCCCCCACTTCCTCTTGGCAATCACAAGTCCAAGTCCATGATTTACTTTTCTGTGGAAAGTTTCATTTGTGCCTTAGATTTCAGATATAAGTGATATCCTATGGTATTTGTCTTTCTCCTTCTGACTTACTTCACTTAGTATGAGACTCTAGTTCCATCCATGTTGCTGCAAATGGCATTATTTGGTTCTTTTTTTTAAAAGAAAATGGTTTTTTTTTCCATTATAGATGGTTTACAGTGTTCTGTCAATTTTCAACTATACAGCATGGTGACCCAGTTACACATACATGTATACATTCCTTTTTCTCACATTATTATGTTCTATCATAAATGACTAGACATAGTTCCCAATGGTACACAGCAGGATCTCATTGCTAATCCATTCCAAAGGCAAAAGTTTACATCTATTTACCCCAAGCTCCCAATCTACCCCACTATCTTCCCCTCCCCCTTGGCAATCACAAGTCTATTCTCCAAGTCCATAATTTTCTTTTCTGTGGAAAGGTTCATTTATACCATATAGTAGATGCCAGATATAAGTTATATCATATGGTATTTTTCTTCCTCTTTCTGACTTACTTCACTCAGTATGAAAGTCTCTAGTTCCATCCATGTTGCTGCAAATGGCATTAGTTTGTTGTTTTAATGGCTGAGGAATATTCCATTGTGTATATAAACATCTCATCTTCTTAATTCAATCATCTGTCAATGGAAATTTAGGTTGTTATCATGTCTTGGCTATTGTGAATAGTGCTGCAATGAAAATAAGGTGCATGTGTATTTCTCAAGGAACGTTTTGTCCAGATATATGCCCAAGAGTGGGATTGCTGGATCATACGGTAGTTCTATGTATAGTTTTACCAATACCTCCATACTGTTTTCCATAGTGGTTGTACCAATTTAAATTCCCACCAACAGTGCAGGAGGGTTCTCTTTTCTCCATACCCTCTCCAGCATTTGTTATTTGTGGACTTATTAATGATGGCCATTCTGACTGGTGTGAGATGGTCCTCATGGTAGATTTGATTTGTATTTCTCTAATAATTGGTGATGTTGAGCATTTTTTCATGTGCTGGTTGGCCATCTGTATATCTTCTTTGAAGAAATGTCTATTCAGGTCTTTTGCCCATTTTTCAATTGGGTGGTTGGCTTTTTTTGCTGTTGAGTTGTATAAATTGTCTGTTTTAGAGATTAAAACCTTGTCAGTCATACCAATTGAAACTATTTTTTCCCATTCTGTAAGTTGTCTTTTTGTTTTATTTTTGGTTTCCTTTGCTGTGAAAAAGCTTGTCAGTGTGATTAGGTCCCACTAGTTTATTTTTTCTCTTGTTTCTGTTGCCTTGGGAGACTGACTTGAGAAAACATTTGTAAGGTTGATGTCAGAGAATGTTGTGCCTACGTTCTCTTCTAGGAGTTTGATGGTGTCTTGTCTTACATTTAAGTCTTTCAGCCATTTTGAGTTTAT